>NC_064822.1:76734322-77984322 GCF_024166365.1 Elephas maximus indicus | reverse complement strand
GCCAGACAGTGACTGCTGCATACAAAAAGGACTTAGAACCCCATCAAAGAATTTTACTTCTCTTACCAAGAATGCTGCTCATTTCCAGTTCAGAGCTTCTTCTAAAGTCTGCTG
Source organism: Elephas maximus indicus (assembly GCF_024166365.1). Lineage (NCBI taxonomy): Eukaryota > Metazoa > Chordata > Mammalia > Proboscidea > Elephantidae > Elephas > Elephas maximus. The sequence goes on along the minus strand of NC_064822.1, from coordinate 77,984,208 downwards.
AGGAATGGCAGCTGGACTGAAAATCATTCATACAAGGATAACTGAGAGCTGATCTGATATTGTAAAAATCTGTATTATTAAGTAAATGTTTGTGGAACAAGGAGCCCTGGGGGCACAGTGGTTAAGCGCTTGGCAGCTAACCAAAAGGTCGGCAGTTTGAACCCACCAGTTACTCCACAGGAGAAAGATGTGGCAGTTTGCTTTCGTAAAGATTCAAGGCCATGGAAACTCTATAGGGCAGTTCTACTCTGTCCTACAGGGTCACTATGAGTTGGAATCTACTCGATGGCAATAGGTTTGGGTTTTGGTTTGTGGTTTGGCCTTTTGTATCTGGTTTCTGAGAACAGCCCAAGCAATTAAGGTGCTACACAGGTCCCACACCTGGCAACCAAACTTCATGAAGGGAAGAGGGGAGCATGATGCAATTATGGATATTCATTGACTGGATCATCATAACTAGGCATTTAAGGCCCCAGTCATGAATATTCATAGATGCCTCAATGATTAAGGGACTCTGGGCTTTAATCTTCCTCTTTGGGGCCTCCTGGATTGATGAGAACATCCATGAACAAAGGAGAGGGGCACGAGAGAGGTGGCATGTCCCTAGGGACAACGCAAGCCCCATGCTGGGAACAGACATTGTTTGATGTGTTTCTTCACTTATACCCCTTCTGGTTATAATAAACGGGTAACTGTAAGTATATGTAATAGTCTCCGTGAATTTCGTGAGCAAATACAGAGAATTAATGAACCCATGGGAAAATGGGATTCTGAATTGCTCAGAGTGGCTAATGTAGAAGGCTGAGCAGGCAGTCATAAGGACAGAGTCCTAACTTGTGAGGAACCAGCTTCAGGTGGCTAATGGAGAGAAAAAGGCTGCATGGGCAGTCGATGAAGGACAGAGTCCTTCTCACTTATGATCTAGCCCCAGGGGGCCTAGTGGAAGAGAAAGGGGCTGGCTGATCTGAAGTGCAGGGAGCTATACAGACTTCTGAGCCTATGGCTTCTCCCTGATGACCTGGCCCAGGGTGGCCAGGAAAGCTGTGACCTAACTCTGGGTAGTTAGGGTGAGAGAGGAATTGCCAAGAAAGTGGCTTGCCATGCAGTTAGTGATAAAAGGTAGGGTCTCCCCTTTAGTGTAAGTGCAGTTAGTGACATTGGTGTCACAATGTTCAAAAAGGACCTGAGATTCCTCTGTGAAAAAGAAAGTAAGTAGTTGACTTCCTTGCCCTTTTATCATTCTTTTCTGAAATAGAGAAATTCTCGATGTGAACTATTTCTGAGACACACATCTATTTTTCCACATTCACAAAGGAATTTCACTTCTTTTTTGCACACTGTCTTATACCTCTTCCAAGAGCTGAAGTATCTATGTTTTTGAAAGTAGATATAATAAGCATGCATGCTACCTCCCCTTCCCACTCATGTGAGTAAGCATAAAAGGCTTACTGACTTGAACTGGACGAGGTCTGTCTTGCCTTTTATTACGTGGAGTTGTTCTGAGACTCAAGGGAGAGGGAAAGAGAGAACAGGGTTCAGGAAGAATGTGACCCCATGGGGCCCCTCACCTACAGTTCTCAGACCCAACCTACTCAAGCCACTAGTGGTTATGGGCTCAGCCTGTGCCAACCAGCAGTGCACAAGAGCTCCTGTTTTCCAGAACATTTGCCAAGCCTGGGTATTAATATATGTAAAATATTTCAAGCTTACATATTTGCATGGTTGTGATCTCAATTTTTTTATTCCTTTTTATTAATAATGAGAGGTTCAGCTCTTTTACTTCTCCTCCCCGCACCTACCCTCTTTTGCAGATAATTTATTTTACGTTTAAACGCATTTGTTTAAAAAAAAATTAGAAAATACCATGTTTCAAACACCTACATTCAAAATTGCCTTTTCAGTCACTCCTGGATACAGCTATACACTGCTGTCAGCATTCTCTCCTTGTAATTCAGCTTCACCTGCCTACATGAGAGTCCCTAATGTTACAACACCTTAAGTTATCCATTAAACTGGGGAATATATTCAAGCTAGGTCCTGTCTTATCTGCAGCTCTGGACAATGGCTACTTTTTAATGGAAGTTTCCTTTAGTGCCACTGTCTGGGCATTTCACAAACTTGATTTCTAATTCCTGTATCATAGAATTAAATAGAAAGTAGCATTTCAAAAAACAAATATTAAATGTACACCACACATCATCAACAAATACTAATTGACTATTATGTATGACGTTTCCTACCTTACCAGTGTTTAAAATCTATACAAGATGAAAAGACTTTAAATTATGACATTAGTAGGCCATGCATTTTGTTTTTCAGCATAATGACACTGAATATAGCCAATGTCATGACCTAGCAAAATATATACCTTTATTTCATATCTATACTACACACTTCACAGCTTTTCAAAGCTTGTTGAAATAAATTTACTCACACCGTAAGCCTATAAATGTGCAAGACAAAAATTATTCTCTCCATTTTATGCATAAGGATTAAGCAATTTTCTAAATATGGCTAATAAAGGGAACAGATATTATAGCTACTAGATACTGTCAGAGATTATAGATAATATGACTAATAAAAGCATAGAGGTAATAGAAGTAATAGATCCAAGACATTTATTAAATAAATGGAAAAACCAAGGAATAGCACATACAGGGCAAACCCATTTCTGTTAAAACAAATATATGTATGTATACGCATGTAATGCAAAGAAAAGGGAATATAAGGATGCATAGCAAACTGCTGATACTTATAATCTCTTAGGGAGCAGAGTATGGAGTGGAAGAGAAAAGCATAAAAGAAGACTCCACACTACTGTATGAGGAAGAAGAATTAACACTTCCCTAGAAAAGTCTCCCTGAGAATCCAGAGGGTTGTAGTGGCTACTCTCACTCAAATATTGCCATTGATAATAACCACAGTGGTGTTAATCCAAAGGTCAAATTAACAGTTCATTCAAGCATCTAATCCTCTCCCACCACACACACAAATACATACATATGTGAGTTATATATATACATATATATGTATGTATACACACACACACATCCCTGCCACTGCTGCATTGAACTGCCAGCAACAAATACATTGATGCTCCTCTATGAAGTCTGCCAAAGCTTTTTCACTTGGCTACTACGACAGAAATGGGAAATGGCAGTCCTGGTGAAAAATATGGGAATTATGGTAATCTGCCAAACTAATTTAGAAAAAACTGCCAATTACTGCTATCTTACACTATTATAGAACAATTTTAATTGTCGATATGAAACCGAGATGAATGAAAGTTTAAAACTCAATTCAGTCAAGTAGTCATATTTTTAAAATATTGTGGTTTATATGCAAGCTCATGAATTAATTTTAGTTTTCAGGTTTGTGGCTTTCTGACATAAATCCACAGATATTACATTATGGATGGTAAACGTACTCATCTACTCACCTAAGCCCGTGCAGATATCACTAGCTACGCAGAATATGCTTTCCCACTGGCCCAGAAGTTGGTCTCCAAATTTTTCTGCACACAGTGCTCCAAACAGCTATTACTAAGCAATAAGAGTTACAGTGACAGTTGAAATTTATTTACCATCTGTGGTAGGCAATTACATCTACTGCCTGCGGTGAACTATACCCATTGCTGTCGCATCGATTCCGACTCACAGCGACCCTACAGGACAGGATACAACTGCCCTCTAGGGTTTCCAGGGCTGTAAATCTTTACAGAAGCAGACTGCCACATCTTTCTCCCACAGAATGGTTGGTGAGCTCGAATCGCTGAACTTTCCGTTAGCACTGAATGCTTTATCCACTGTGTCACCAGGGCCCCTTCACAATGAATCATACCTCCTGGTATTTAAAATCTGTGTAGTCCTCTCTCATTTTCACTTTGATCTTGGCCATGTGACCTTTTTTAGCCAACATGGCATGAGCAGGCATAATACAAGCAGAAGTTTTATAAGCACATGCACTTTGGGGCTTGTCATCTTGGAATGTTCTTTATTGGAAGTCAGCTGTCACACTACAAACAAGTTCAAGCTAGCCTCCTAATTGATGAGAGGCCACAACTAGCGAGACAATAGAGGATAAGACGCCATCTTGGGCATTCCAGCCCCAAGGAAGCTCTCAGCGAGTGCAGCTGCATGAGTGACCTTGGTTGTACCACACTGAACAGAAGAACTGTACAGCTGAGCCCAGTCAATCCTCAGAAATGTGACAAATTATACGTCACTGTTGATTCAAGCCACCAATTTTTGTGGTGCTTTGCTATGTAGGAGATAACTGAAATACTATCCCTGTTCCACTTAGATTCTGCATCAGTTGCCTTTAACTGTATTCATCCAATTAAGAGTACTCATTGCAGGTATAGAGAAATAGGATACTCTAATATGCTGCAAGTGAGAACTGGGGTTGGTATAACTTTCTAGAGGGCAATATGACAAAACATCAAGTGATAGACCTTAAAAAAGTTCATATCCTTTCCCAATAATTCCAATCCTAGGAACAAGACATCAATACAAGAGTGTTCATATAAGATTTTTTTCATAGCAAAAAGTTGGAAACTATGTAGTCATCTAAAAATAGAGGATTGATTAGACTATTACGTATTCATAAGGCAGAACATCATACAGTTATGAAAAATCTTTTAAATAAATATATAATGACACAGGAAGGACGCACAATACAACTTTAATGAAAACAGGATTCAACACAGTAAGATTAGCAATAAGACCCTAATCTTTGAAAACACATATACACAGAATTTTGTATTTCCAATATGCCAAAATGTTAAGTAGCAACTCTCTCTGAATAATGGGACTGTGGGTGATTTTTATTTTCTCCTTTATTTTCCAAATGTTCTATAATAAAAATAGAACTACTTCTAAAATCAGAAAAAAAAAATTATAAAACAGGTAGGAAAACAGCAAACACACTAAACATATATTCTTTTTATTTGATTTGGATTCATTCTCTGCTATTCCTTTACTAACTTAAAAATGCACTATTGGAATTACTAGAATGCATCTATATTCTGTGATTTTCAAAACAAATGTCCAAAATAAATGTAGTATAACAGGTCAATCTTGAACAAAGAAAAAATTTTACACTAAGTTACTTTCCCTACATTATTGCTTTGTATTGTGAAAACTGGCCAAAGAGTTCCTTATTTCTTCCCAGGACTTTGCCATATGGTTGTACTTTACCGGGTTTAAAATTTTAGGCTTAACAGTTTTATAATAAATATTTAATAAAATGGGTAATATATATACCTTCAACTTCAGCAAAAGCTGCTGGAAGTAAATCAATATGAAGACCAAAACTACTTTTTCATCACAGAGGCAAATCCTTTTTTCAGACCGTACCTACCTAAGGAAACGCTGTTGTCGTCAGGGCCACTGGTCGACTCTGACTCCGAGCAGCCCCATGTGAAAGAACTGCCCCACAGCGTTGCCTAGGCTGTCGTCTTCATAAGAGCAGATTGCCAGGTCTTTCTCCTGTGGAGCCACTGAGTGGGTTCGAACCGCCAACCTTTTAGATAGAAGCCGAGCATTTAGCCGTTGCACCACCAGGGCTCCTTATTCAAGGAGATCTGGGTATCAAGAATCCTAGTTATTTGGAGGGGATAGAAAACACACACATACGCACCCCCCGTAAAGTATTACAGCAAGTAGCCTTTGGGAAGATGGCTCGAGCACTGATACTGTTCGGGCAGCATTCTCTGCAGTGGTCACTAACTTCAGAAGGGCCCAGGGAATCCTCGGACTACCACAGCAGGGTGGGATTCTCTTACAGTGCAGTTCTACCGCCACCTGGGCTGAACGGAATGAAGTTGGTTTCCTCAGTCTCCCTTGCTCACAACAGCCAGTCTAGGATTGGTTTCTACTGTTTCTTCCTCAGATCACTAACTGAGCTCAACACTTGCTCTTCATTCTCCCAGGTCCAGGTGTGAACCATCTCCTACCTACCCTACATACCTTCAACTACCCGCTCTGCGATATAAAGCAAAAAGCTTCCCTAACATCACTGGTACCATCACTTTTTTTTCTCAGTTTACAGATACCCAATTTACTGTATGCCAAATTTTTTTTTTTTTTTTTTTTTTTGACCTTTAGGCACTTTGCACTCTATTGTAAGGGAACAGCGGTAGACCGCTGATGTTTTAGTCTTTCTGGCACTCTGACTTCCTGCGGTGAACTGTGTCTTCCTCTCTAATCACGTTGTTTCTGGAGGGCTTGTCAATAATAGCATCTTGGCTCCAGCCACAAGGTGAGGCAGTGACTACAGACTAGCTGGACAGTGTCTGCTCCTGCAACGGACATGTGATCCAAGCTGGTCAAAGTCCTTGTCAAAGAGTTTTTTGGAACTAGACAAGGTACCTTACCTTTTGGGTTAAAAAGGCTGCAGGTAACCATTTTTCTGGTGTATATAGTGGAGAGAAGCCTTCTATATTAAAAGAGGGCAGGCAAGGAAAAGTACTAAAGAATTCCTGTGCATCACTGTGAAATTAATGTGAAAAACAAAGCCCCCCTTTTGCTTACACTGATTGGCTTTGGGCCATTGACACTTGCAACAATAAGAATCCTGACTAAGATGACAGAAAGAAGCAGAAAAGAGCCCTGGAATGTTTAGATTTGGATAAAGGAACTTGCTTTTCTTACAATGGAGTCCCTGGGTAGTGCACATGGTTAGCCTGCTCAGCTGTTTAAAGAAAGTTCGAAGGTTCGAGTCCACCCAGAGGCCTAGCAATTCACTTCCAAAAGATCAGCCATTGAAAACTCTATGGAGCACATTTCTACTCTGACACATAGGGGCTCACCATGAGTCAGAATCAACTCCACAGCAACTGGTATGGTCTTTGGTTTTTTCTTACGATCTATTCTAAATCTTGATTTAAAATGTCTAATGAATACCTATCATGTTTGAAGCACTGGGCTCATTATGAGACTGTCCCTGTCCTTAGAGAGCTAAGAGCCCAGAAGCATCTAAGTAGTCAATGATGCATCATCTGCATCTCATGAGGGCCGTTTCTACTTCTCTCAGGTTTGTAACAGATCCGCCAATTTCAGTATTCTAAGATCTGGTCTACACTCACCTCATCCATACTATTCATAATAGTAGACTTCAGTAATATCTACTTATTCTCCTGAAATCACAATACCTTCGGTTCAGCTCAAGTTTGAACTGTGAAAGTTTCTAAATGGAAATGGGATGGTCATGGCAAGGTCTTGATGTCAGGAGAGGCTGATGAGTTGTCTGCCAAGAGGCTTCACAGGGCCTTACATTATCTTGGCCTTATCACGGGATCAGGCCGTACAATCAGTCTCTGAGCACATCCTATCTCTCTTTGAGTGGAATCATGACAACCAAACTCAACAAACAGGTGATTTACTAATTTATACTGATAGGCAAATGTCACATACAGAATATTTAAATTTAAATTTCACGAACAGTCAAATTATAAGGTTTTGAAATAGCATGGAATTTTTACTGTCATCCAGCAAAATTCACTGAATCAACAAATAACTACTGAGTATCTAGTATGAGAAATACTCAGGCTGAGGAAAAAAACACACAGCACCGAGCAAGACAGCTTTTCATGAAGCTTCCCTACCAACTAGAGCGTGGGGTAATAGGTATTAAACAAATGTGTCTTTGATTCTAACATGTATTTTTTAAATATATTGATGTTTCTGAAATAAGGATCAAGAGGTTTATTTAATATGGTCATGTCTCTCTTTTTTCTCTGCTGACAAGCTGTTATTAAATTAAATCAATGGTGTAACTTATAATCACCAGCAGCTTAGAAAGAAAGAAGGTAATTATACAATTAAATATTTAATCATAATCCTGTTAAGTGCTAAGGAGAAATATAAGGAGAGAGTCTAGTCTGATGGTGAACAGAACCTAGTCTGGTGGCGGCGGGCAGGAGGGTGGGGCTCCATTGGCTCCCTACAATCTGGTCTCGAAACAGCAGCTAGAGTGACCCTTTCAGGGAGTGAAGTTAGATCATGTCCTCTGCTCATCTCTGCAATGCCGCTCCATTTCTCCCTGACTAACAGCCAACGTCCTTACATCCTCCAGTCTAGCCCTGCTACTTCTCTGATTTCACCACCTTTTTCTCCCACACTTACTCTTATTCCTCAAACAGCCCACCTGCACTTCCACAGAACCTTAGTGCTGGCTGTTGCTTTGGTCTGGCATGCTCATCTCCAGGTAGCCACACTGCCAAAGCCCTCACAGCCTTCAAGTCTTTGCTCAAGTCAATGACACCTATCCTAGCCACCTATTAAAAACTGCAAATCACTTCTTTCATGGTCCTCCACTCCTGCTCCATTTTTTTTTTCTCATAGCACTTATATCTTCTTATGTACTACAAAATTTACTTATTATGTTTAGTTTTTTGACATTCTCTCCCTCACTCCTCAGAAGGAGAGGGTTTTTGGGTCCTTTTTGTTTACTGATGTATCCTAGGCATTGAGGCATATGAGTTCAAAATATACTGAATAAAATTGAAAGGAAGAATGAATGTGTGAATAAATTATTGGAAGACCCTGCTGCTGAGACTGAAATAATAATCAAAGTCAGGTGGCTGAGCTTCTCTCTCTATCAGATGGTGCTTCATGGACACTGCCAGCTTCTGCTGCAGTCTTTCTCCTTTTCCTATATTTCCATCCACACCAACCCCAACTCCTGAATCTTTCTTTAGATATGTCAACATCACTCTGGTTTTGGTCTAGTCTCAAGGCCAGAATGGTATTTATTCACCTTCCAGGTGACTTTGCAATTTTCTATTCTGATCCACTCTGTGGAGGTTTCTGAGCTTAACTTTCAGAGGCAGGCTTATTTCTCTTATCTAATGTTTGTGAGAAAGACTCTTCCTAGGCTTCACAACATATGTAGTCAAAAAAGATGTATACTGAGCCCTAACACATGGCATAAACAGTATACAAAACATTATAAAGAATGTAGAAGAAAAACTAGATAACTGGGAGCTCCTAAAAATCAAACACCTATGCTCATCCAAAGACTTCACCAAAAGAGTAAAAAGACTACCTACAGGCTGGGAAAAAGTTTTTAGCTACGACATTTCCGATCAGCACCTGATCTCTAAAATCTACATGATACTGCAAAAACTCAACTGCAAAAAGGCAAATAACCCAATTAAAAAATGGGCAAAAGATATGAACAGACACTTCACTAAAGAAGACATTCAGGTAGCTAACAGATATATGAGGAAATGTTCACAATCATTAACCATTAGAGAAATGCAGATCACAACTACCATGAGATTTCATCTCACTCCAACAAGGCTGGCATTAATCCAAAAAGCACAATAAATGTTAGAGAGGCTGTGGAGAGACTGGAACACTTATACACTGCTGGTGGGAATGTAAAATGGTACAACCACTTTGGAAATCGATTTGGCGCTTCCTTAAAAAGCTAGAAATAGAACTACCGTACGATCCAGCAATACCACTCCTTGGAATATATCCTAGAGAAATAAGAGCCTTTACACGAACAGATATACGCACACCCACGTTCATTGCAGCACTGTTTACGATAGCAAAAAGATGGAAGCAACCAAGGTGTCCATCAACAGATCAAGGGATAAATAAATTATGGTATATTCACACAATGGAATAGTACGCATCAATAAAGAACAGTGAGGAATCTGGGAAACACTTCATAACATGGAGGAACCTGGAAGGCATTATGCTGAGTCAAATGAGTCAGTTGCAAATGGACAAATATTGTATGAGACCACTATTATAAGAACTTGAGAAATAGTTTAAACTGAGAAAAAAACATTCTTTCGTGGTTACGAGAGGGGGGAGGGAGGCGGGGTGGGAGAGGGGCATTCACTAATTAGATAGTAGATAAGAACTGCTTTAAGTGAAGGGAAAGACAGCACACAATACAGGGGAGGTCAGCACAGTTGGACTAAAGCAAAAGCAAGTAAGTTTCCTGAATAAACTGGATGCTTCGCAGGCCAACGTAGCAGGGGCAGGGGTCTGGGGACCATGGTTTCAGGGGACATCTAAGTCAATCGGCCTAATAAAATCTATTAAGAAAACATTCTGCATCCCATTTTGAAGTGTGCAATCTGGGGTCTTAAATGCTAGCAAGCAGCCATCTAAAATGGGTCAATCGGTCTCAACCCACCTGGATCAAAGGAAAAGGAAGAACACCAAGGATGCAAGGCGATTATGAGCCCAAGAGACAGAAAGGGCCACATGAACCAGAGACTACATCATCCTGGGACCAGAAGAACAAGATGGTGCCCGGCTACAACCAATGACTGCCCTGACAAGGAACACGACAGAGAACCCCTGAGGGAGCAGGAGAGCAGTGGGATGCACACCCCAAATTCTTATAAGACCAGACTTAATGGTCTGACTGCGACTAGAAGGACCCCAGTGTTCATGGCCCCCAGACCTTCTGTTGGCCCCGGATAGGAACCATTCCCAAAGCCAACTCTTCAGACATGGATTAGACTGGACAATGGGTTGGAGAGGGATGCTGGTGAGGAGTGAGCTTCTTCGATCAGGTGGACACTTGAGACTGTGTTGGCATCTCCTGCCTGGAGGGTAGATGAGAGGGGGGAGGGGCTTAAAAGCTGGAGAAATGGACACGAAAAGAGAGAGTGGAGGGAGAGAATGGGCTGTCTCACTAGGGGGAAAGCAATTGTGAATGTGTACCAAGGTGTATATGGGTTTTTGTGTGAGAGACTGACTTGATTTGTAAACTTCCACTTAAAGCACAATAAAAATTATTTAAAAAAAAAAGAGATGTACACTGCATAGCATTCATCACAGTATGTAATTATTTGTGCGATTATTTTATTATCGTCTCTCCAACTAATTCAACTACAAACCCCTTAAGAGCAGGGCCCACATCTGTTTCGTTCATAAAATCTAAAATGCTTGGCAAACAGTAAATGGCAAGTATTTGTTGAATGAATATGAAATTCCCAGTCTGCACCTACATACAGGTAAATGGTCTTTAGGTACTGAGATAAAATTTTTCTTTAAGAGGAGAAAATAAGAAGGGTTGAGTCTGCTTACTGATGCGGAGGAGTAGAAGATAAAGGTGGGCGTCCTTTGTAAAAGTCAGATTTTTGCAATCTAAAACGCCAGGTCCTCTCAAGCAGCTCAAAAACCAAACCATCATCAGCACCTCCACCTAGGGCTCCCACCACCTACTCCCCATTCAGTCAAGGATACCCTCATTCTTGTGGCTACTCAGATACAAAAGCTTTGAGTAGCTTTTGACCTCTTTTTCTCTGTCAGCCTCCTAGCTCAACAAGACTCCTAAGGCCTGTCAACTCCTCTTTAATACCTTTGATTAATGGCGTCCTTCCTTTCATTTCTGCTGCCATCAGCTAACTCAGTTCAAGCAACTAACTCCCAGATTATGGCAGCAGACTAAGGATTGGTCTCCCTCATTCATGCTGCCTATGTTAAAATCTCCCTAAACACCTTTACTTTAGTTATTAATGCTATACCAACAAACATTTGCAATGGCTTGGCTAAAAAATAAAAGCCTCAGTCTGAAATCTGAAGCCTAGGCACAATATGGCTCCAAACAGCACTCCTAGTTTTACCTCCCATTATCCCAACCAAAACCCACTGCCTCTTCGAGTTGATTCCGACTCATAGTGACCCTACAGAACAGAGTGGAACTGCTCCACAGAGTTTCACAGAGCGCCTGGTGGATTCGAACTGCTGACCTTTTGGTTAGCAGCTGTAGCACTTAACTGCTACGCCACCAGGGTTTCCACCGTTACCCCAGTATTCTCTAAATTAACATCACTTACCAGCAGGTAGTTATCACCACACACATTATACATGTTCCCACACCCATGGATTTATCCTACCAGTCATTCATATCCACCCGTCCAAATCCCATCCATCCCCCCAGGCCCAGCCCAACTCCTACCTCTTCCAGAAAGGCACAGCCTAATTTTAATTTGCCACTTCTGATGTAAATAACTAGCATCACTTTTCATACCATTAACCCCAACTTATACAAACACATATACATATAACTTTTCACCATCAGCCTCAGCTTATGCAGATCTGTTATATAAAAGTGAAAAGGTCACAGGAGAAAAGTATTTGTTAGCATATGCTAGAAAACCCTTTTACTTTCAGTAGGCTTTGACTTTCACAGGACAGAAGAAGGTAGCAAGGGGTGTTTACAACAGGCCAGTCTTCAGAGCTTTTTTGTTTTTCTACTCTTCCTTTCCTTCCCACCCCCTCCCCCCACCCCACCCGGCTTCCTAAACATACAACAATTCTCAGAATAAGAAACAAACAAAGGGGTCCATCCAGATTAGGGGAAAAAAAATCATTTGAGAAATCCAGAAAAGAATCTCCAAATATAACCACTTGTTATATTCCTTTTGTTCTATCCTGATTAATTCCTTAAAAGAGCCATCATCATCATCATTAAAAAAAAAACAAAAACCCTTGCCGTCAAGTTGATTCTGACTTACAGTGGCCCTACAGGACAGAATAGAACTGCCCCATAAGGTTTCCAGGGCTGTAACCTTTATGTAAGCAGACTGTCACATCTTTCTCCTGCAGGGCAGCTAGTGGGTTCAAACCACCTACCTTTTTAGTTAGCAGCTGAGCACTTAACCACTGCACCATCAGGGCTCCTGGTCATCATCATAGACGTCATTTATTTAGAGGCTGACTAGACGCCAGACATTAAGCTATACAGTGGAAATTGCAAGCAGAGTACACCAGTTCTGAGTAGTGGTCTCAGGGCTAAAGAGAAGGGCAGTGGGATTTCACAACAAAATCCACTGTGGTTGGACATCCTGGATACATATATAGTTCTGGCACCCCAACCTTAAAACTCTAAACGCACTAAAACACTGATTTATAGTAAATCTCATGGATTGAACTGTGTCCCCCAAAAATGAGTCAACTTGGTTAGGCCATGATCCCCAGTATTGTGTGGCTGTCCTCCATTTTGTGATTTTCCTACGTGTTATAAATCATAATCTATGCCTGTGGTTAAAGAGGATTAGGGTGGGATGTAATACCCTTGCTCAGGTCGCATCTCTGATCCAATGTAAAGGGAGTTTCCCTGGGGTGTGGCCTGCATCACCTTTTATCTTACAAGAGATATAAGGAAAGGGAAGCAAGTAGAGAATGGGGGACCTCATACCACCAAGAAAACACTACCAGGAACAGAGCATGTCCTTTGGACCTGGGGTCCCTATGCCTGAGAAGCAACTCGACCTGGGGATGAATGATGACAAGAACCTTCCTCGAGAGCCGACAGAGAGAGAAGGCTTTCCCCTGGAGCTGATGCCCTTAGTTTGGACTTGTAGCCTGCTGGACTGTGAGAGAATAAATCTCTCTTTGTTAAAGCGATCCACTTGTGGCATTTCTGTTATAGCAGTACTAGGTGATTAAGACAGTAAACCTTCATAATGTCACAGCAAGGTGTAATTTTCCTTTATGAAGATTCCATTTTTAAATTACATGTTTGTCCCATTTTCTGTTCAATGTCTGTTTCTCTACCAGGTTATAGGCTCCAGGAGAGCAGGGCCCCTGTTGTGTGGTCTCCATTGAATCCCCAAGCACTGAGTACACTACCTGGCATATACCAGGCACTCCTGAGTAGATGTAAAAGAATGGCTGAGTTCCAAGACCCTATTAATATAAGACTAGAAAACAGATTTTGGGGAGTTAAACTATCTTTTGTATATGGTTTGGCCTATCAGCCTAATCACTGTACTTGTTTCTATGAAATAATACATCTCTAGTCCCAAGCAACCAACTTATGAAAGGACACATACTGTAAGGCTGCTTATACTGCCTTGTATCTTTAGGTATAGAAAGAGGAAGACCAAGAAAAAGAAAAAAGATAATGGGAAAGAGCTGTTACGAGAATCAAATGAGTTTAATACACCAAAGTGTCCCCTAGCACTTAGTAAGTCCACATTCCCAACACCATGTCCCCCTTGCAACACACTGTATGCTTTTTTCTATATTATAAACTCTTTGAGGTTCAGACCACAGTTCATAGTTGTGTTGGACCTAACGAATTAGCATAAAGTGCTTTTTATATAGTACAGTCCGAAACGCTTCTGTCATTAATGTTAAAAAACACAGCATCCACAAATTGCTCTGAAGCATGATATTGCTCCAGTAATCAAAATCTGATTATATTATAGCATTAAAGCACCAAACAATTTTAACTATCGAATACATAGTAATTTATTTTAACATTCTTATGGCAGTTGTGTTAGGTTCCCCATCTTCGCTCATATTTCAAATTGTGATAATCTCCAAAGAAACAGATATTTTTTTCTCACTTGCAGCCTTAAACAGCTGTTCCATACTAGAACTCCCCTAGTTGTAGGACAGTTTGAAATTCTCAGCACACATTAGATCCAGCTATCACAGATATGAAATGAAACCTCATTAGCTAAAATCAAACACTCTTCAATTTGCATATCTCAGAAAAAGTTCAATTTTCAGAAGTTAAAATTTTAAGAAAAAGCAATATGAAAAGATAGCCTCACAAAATTTACATACTATTTTATTATCCTTCAAAAATATTTCTGATCCCCAATCCTGCCACACTAGACAATAAATGACCTTTAAATAATCAGAACAAAGTTTCTCACTATTCAGGCAACACTGTTTTAAGATTTACTCGATTTACTCGGCACTTTGATTTTTACCATCCTAAAGCTTTTTTTTTTTTTAAAGCTTTGAGGCACAAAGGGATTGTCAGTGACACATCCGTTGTAAGCTGCCATGACCTGTCATTACAGAGTCATTAAGGGCATTTTCAAGGAGTAAGCAGAAAGCTTTTTAAGTTTCAAATATAGATGATTATCTTCTATACTTGATAGGTTACATTACTTGATTTCTAGCAAGAATATGGACTATGTAAAGCTATACTTCCTAAGTTATAAAAATTAACTAATAAATTTTCAGTATTCTTCACAAAGATAAATAGCATGAATTAATTTTTTAAAATATAGGAACTAAATAATCAAACTCAAACTCTGTGTGTATGTATGTATACACACACAGGTAATAAAATAATTTACAGGCTGGCTAGCTTAAAGTACACAGAAAAACTACTTTTCTCAGAAAAAAATTAAAGTATTAAATATTTACCTTTTATATAAGGCATTAATTTTCAGATATAATTTTTGGGGCCAAGCTGATGTAAAGTAAAATACTGTCTATATATTATATATTCTGTTACCTAACTAAACTTTTATTAAAGAACTAATTTCAAAAAAGTATATCAAATAAACTGATTGTCCAACTCAAGTCTTCTGAACAACTCACTCTGATCAGGTTCTTTTGTTGACAGTAGCACTATATCTGCTTCCATGTAGTTCTGCAGGGAGGAAGATTATGTATACAAATGCTCCACAAGGAAATGTAAGCAGAAAAAGCAGCAAATAGAAAGAAAGAAAGCAAATCCAACTATGGCACTACATACGTCTACACTTATCTGGGAGATGATATGGCTGTCCATACAAAGCTTAAAAGGAGAGAATAAAATAGCTATGCGGGATACCAAAGCTAAGCAGCTTTCCATATTTCCCATGTCCTCTCTTCTTAGCATTGTGAGTTTATTATTTTGTAGAATACTGTAAATTCTCAGAACAGTATAAGACTCAGAGAAATTTAGAAATGGAATGAAATTTACTAGTTGCCTTTTTCAGCCAGCCTAATTTAAACATGTGAAGACTAAGCTCCAAAGTCAAGATCACAGCCCAGCTCTCCTCTTTCCCTCATACTACCCACAAAGATGCAACTGTCAATACCAAAATATTATCCAAAGTCAAATTCTTCTGGTAATGTGCCATTTTAAACAACAACCAGCATTTGTTCAAGAGAGAAATAATTCGAGAGTTAAATGTACTTCACTTGAGAACAAAGAAGCAGAAGCAACTCAAGTTCTTTGGGTCTCCCTTCTTGCTATGGGGGCCTCGTGGGAACACAGGATGAGGAACAGCAGGAGGGCCAACGGGTGGTGGTTTTTATTGCCCTTTCCATCTTGCCTCTTCCCATGTGAACAAAATCCACCCTGCTCACTAGATTACCTCCCTTTCTTATAACTTTATCAATAACCTTTCTTCATCTAAGAAAGAATAATGACGAAACGTATTCACCAACCGTAATCATTTTCCTACCTCAGACTCCTATCTTTCCTTCTACTCCGAATATTCTAAAGATAGTTCACGTTCCTGCTGTTTTTCATCTTGCTGTCTTTGCAGACTGTTAAGTTTCAATGGCATGTCACTGTTGTTTTATTATGTGGTATGACAATGGAAATAATAATTCTGACTACTTCCCATGATTAAAATGAGATTCAGACGTGGTAATATATGTGAAAGCACTTTGTAAATAGTAAAGTTCAAGATAAAAGTAGTGTCCATATCATATTAGAATGATAAAGCATCACTTACTTCTCATAAGAATACAAGTAAAAACTTTCTAGGAAATTATAGTCCACATAGGGATTTAGCTAATCTTGAAAAAAATTAGTTTTCTGACACAATCCAGAAAGGAAAAGCAGTACACCTAACATTCAGGAAATCATATAGTTGTCAATGGTTAGTTTACTTAAAAGAAGTCTACATTTCTATAATATGCTCAATTTTATAACAAATTACTTTCATAATATAAACCACTGATTACAACTGTTTCGATGTGATTACTGGCTATAGATTAATAGATATAACAAAAACCCACAAGTTTAAAAATGATGGCTATGTTTTCAGAATTAAAGTAAATTTATTACATTTTTCTTAATATTGTCCTGATTTTCCTGAGAAACTTACTTAGGCATGGCACTCAAATAAAATTTTGATTTGCTTAAGTTGACATAAAGGAAAATTTAATCAAAATAGCTAGTAAAACAAACAAAATTTCAGCCTTTCTAATAGCTCAGTTCGAAATTAAAACATATTCAGCTCACACAGAATAGCATTTCATACTGTCATACAAACATTCATATAAGAATGTACACACTGACAGAAATTAAAATAATATTGACAATTCTAGTGTCACTTCTATTCTTATAAGATCAATTAGGTTTAATGTACAGTAGCTGAAATTAAATTGGAAAAAATTAAATAAATTAAATTGAAAAACACTGTCTTGTCTTTCTTCAGAAATATAAATACTACATCCAAAAAAAAAAAAAAAACAAAAAAAAACACCCTTTCTCATGGCAATACAAACTCAGTTTAATTCCGAATGAAAATAACCACTAGAAAAATAATTGGGGACTCTAAGCTTTTACTCATGTCTTTATTTTTTTAGACCATGTAGTAATACAATCTTCAAATAAAAGACTTAACCAAAAAATATCCAGAAAAGGACCACACCATGAAACTACTGTTCCTGTAACTCATTTCTGCTTTCTCTATTTCTATATCTCAAAGCAAGCATTCTTTTTTTTTTTATTAACTTTTATTGAGCTTCAAGTGAACGTTTACAAATCAAGTCAGTCTGTCGCATATAAGTTTATATACATCTTACTCCGTACTCCCACTTGCTCTCCCCCTAATGAGTCAGCCCTTCCAGTCTCTCCTTTCGTGACAATTTTGCCAGCTTCCAACTCTCTCTATCCTCCCATCCCCCCTCCAGACAGGAGATGCCAACACAGTCTCAAGTGTCCACCTGATATAATTAGCTCAGTCTTCATCAGCATCCCTCTCCTACCCACTGTCCAGTCCCTTTCATGTCTGATGAGTTGTCTTCAGGGATGGTTCCTGTCCTGTGCCAACAGAAGGTTTGGGGACCATGACCACCGGGATTCCTCTAGTCTCAGTCAGACCATTAAGTATGGTCTTTTTAAAAGCAAGCATTCTTAACATCTATAAATACTCCCTGACATTTTATATGAATATCCTTCTAAATTTTTTAAATATACAGGTATTATAACTTAGTAGAAGTATGGGAAGAACTTTAAAAAGTCCTTAGTAAAAATAACTTACTACGCCTGATGAAATAAAGGTATCTTGACCTGAGTATCTGTTATTATTAATAAACTAACTCTCAATTAAATCCTGTGTTTAAACACTCTCTTTCAAGCCTTTGTTCCTTAAAAATTAAACAAAAATTTTTTTTTTTTAAACAACAGCAACAACAAAAACAAGCTCTTAAATAAACCCAGGTTCCCAACCTAAAACAAAAATAAAGCCATATTTATTTTCCCTTGGGGGGTATAATTTTCTTTCCTTCATGATGTTGACCTCAAGCATTGTGTTTGTCTCTAAGTACTACCAAATTAACTTTGAATAGAAATTAGTTCAATACTTTATAGAATTATTTTTAAGGTGGACTGGTCATATTTTCTCTGCAAACTCTGTTGAAAGCCTTTTATTCAAACACAAACATACCAGTAAAACACTCTAACTTAGATAATACTTAAATCGAGGCAAAATTACAAACAATGCTCCAATAGATATTTTTGAAATATTCAGTATTTCTCTTTGTTTTTATTTTCCACCCTGTCACTGTTCATTTGTCTATACCTAGCTTTACCTCACTTTTGCTACTTATAAACAGCTCTGGTCAAAATATACTGGAAAAGAAGCCACTTAAACAACAAAAAAAGATTGTAACATAACTCAAAGATCATTTTTGTTTGATTTCTATGAACACACATAATCAAGGATCAAAAACTTTAAGTACCATGCAGGTAAAGACAAATGACTATAAAGCTCTATCTCCCAGGACCATATACAAAAGCCCCTTAAATCATCTTATTTCTAAATTAATGAGTGTTCAGACAAATAACATCAGAAAACTAAGCGTGTCGTTTTTTTCTCTCAAAATTCCAACAGTATATAACATAAAGAATAAAGTCTACATCACATGAAAACCCAAACAAAACCTGTTGTCATCAATTCCGACTCATAGCGACCCTATAGGATAGAACAGGATTACCCCACTGGGTTTCCAAGGAGCGCCTGGTGGATGTGAACTGCAGACCTTCTGGTTAGCAGTCATAGCTCTTAACCACTATGCCACCACGGTTTCCACATCACATGAGAAACCTTAAAAAATCACATCCACACATACAACTATTCAGCTGAAGATGAATCACAACATCCAAATTACCAGGAGGGAAAAAATCATTGAAAAACTCACTTTATATAGTATCTTGCACCTTCAAAAGTATATGCTTCTTCCCAGCCAGTAGGCAAATCTAAAAAACATATACGTTGTAATTAGAATTATTTCAATGTTAAGACACCAAAATAAATGTTTCAACCCATCTTAATGATTAGTTTTCAGGATTAGCTATTTTCATTTATTAAGCAGATCTCTGAAGAAAAAAAAGGGATGGACTGGTAATAAAATTGGTAGTAGATATAGCATCATTTTGGGGAAAATGGCACTTCAAATTTAAAGCCAACAGAAAAGTATCAACAATATTAGAAATTATCTGACATGATTATAATCTTTAATGATCAGGATGGAGGGAAACCATGCTCTGGCATTCCAAAATAGCAAAGGGAAGCCTTCTAATCCTAGGTAAAACACCCATAAACAATTGGCAAAAAACCAAAACCTGTGCATCAAAGGCAACGCCTACCCTTTTCTTCGGCATCTATTTAAGAGGTATTTCTCAGATGCATAAATGAATCCATCTAGGAAGTGTCACAGATGAGAAGAACAGCCTCCTAAATACTCAATTAGGAGAAAAGAAATCTGACACTGCATATTTACGCTTGTGTGTTTCTACATGCTTGACTTCAAAAGATGTGAAGTTTCAAGTAATAAACCTGGGAATGATTCAGGTGATTTTGTGCCACATATAACCTATAAATGATAACTGGCTTGAATTTAATCATAACACCTCTCTGACATAAAAAGCCATTACTGTATGTACAATACCAGAGTCAAAGTAAACCAGTGCAGAAAAAAAAAATAATGTGAAATCATTTAAGAGAATAAAATTTTTCAGTGTAAATGTTATCAAATCTGTGGGGGTAGTTACGAAACACATTTATATTACACATAACAAAACAAGCATAAAAAACCAATTCTGTAGGGTGATGTGGCTAAGTAATTTAAATGTCATATTGTCTTTTATGAAATAAATTTATTACTACCCAAAAGGGAAAAAAGGCCATCAAAGTTGAAGGACGTATGCAAAACATTGAAAAGGTATATTAAACTCCAGGACTGCACCGGGGAGTTAAAAAATATGATGGTGTATTAGAAATGTCTTCAAAATATAACCGCATCATGCTTGCTCCAGGAGCCTTCCCCTTCCTCCTCCACCTTTCTGTAAGTTTGGAGACACCAGTCACTTCACTGAACTCCAGCATTATTAGAAAAGGTAGGCTTGTTCAATATCCAGGCAACTTTCAGAGAGTCACAGAATCTCTGAGTTACACAGCAAGTACTCTGGAGGGCAGCTCTAAGGACTGCTGAAACCGGTCTCACCTTCAACCCAAGCTGTTCTCAAGCTTTTCCAAATGCCAGAACTAGAGGCAGGCCAGTAAGAGAACACATGTTACATTTCAAACACAAACAAGTTTCACGAATGTAAACAAAGAACGACAAAAGAAAGCCAGACCAGCACTGAAGCTAGCATCAACCCTTCTCATGTTCAACTCACATTTAGCATCCAAACAAGCTACGA
Organism: Elephas maximus indicus; assembly: GCF_024166365.1. Classification (NCBI taxonomy): domain Eukaryota; kingdom Metazoa; phylum Chordata; class Mammalia; order Proboscidea; family Elephantidae; genus Elephas; species Elephas maximus. The sequence continues at coordinate 77,963,553 of NC_064822.1, read as the reverse complement.
AAGACACCAGAGGGATCGGTTTCCCCACCAATCCCCTCCAATTAGAGCACAAATGGCCCCCACACAGGGCACCCCCTTGCACGCCCACCGCCTCCTGGCGGTCTGGGCAACCTCTGTGCTGCTGCCAGAGACTTGGAATCTGGATCGCCAGCAACTACAGCTGCAAACGACGCCTCCGACTATTGCTGCTCCTCCCGTGGCAGGAGGGAAAGCGCTAAGCGTTCCCAGAGCTAATCTCTGTTACAGGGAAGACTGCAGCACCCCCAAACTCCTCTCCTCTTCTATCACCACCTCCCCACAAGTCCCACCTAGGAGGGGGAGGAAGCTGCACCGCAAGAAGCAGCTCTCCGAAGAGGAGGGATAGGATGTGGATTTATTATCCTGGCCGACAAGTGGCAGGGTCCCGGGCAGCAGAGAGGGGAGAGGATTTCCCAAAGGTTGATCCAGGATGAAATGGTTGTTGGGGGCGGCGGGGAGATGCAGGAGCGGCTGCGGGTAATTCCAGGTTTCCAGGGAGAGGGGAGCTGACCACGTTGGGGCTGGGGGGTGACCAGACTGGGATCAGGAAAGAGGGCGCAGAAAGAGGGCGCCGTCTCCAAGCGGGGATGAACAGCGGAGGAGAAAGAAGCGTCCATGGACTCGACAGAACTACCGTCAGCGGAGCCGCCGCGGCCCCTGTACCTGCAGCCGCCCCCGCCCGGCCTCCGCCCCACCTCGCCGCCTCCCCGGGACGGCGGCTCGGGGCAGGTTGTTGGGAGCCCGGGCAGCCCGTGCTCTGCCGCCTCCTCCAGGCGGAGCCCAACTCCGCTCGGGCCCGGCCGGGCTCAGCGTTACCTGTGCTCTGCCGCCGGTGTCCGGTGACTACGGCCTCGCCGGTGACCGGGTGCAGCCAGGTAGTGCTCTTCGCCTCCTCACTGCAGGGGCGAGAGAAGGGGCAAAGACCGAGCGTGAGCAGGGGCTCGGGAGTACGCTGAGGGGGCTGCAGGGGCACAGACGGGCGGCTCTCTCCCCCGCTCGTCAGCCTCCCTCCCTCGCTCCCTCTCGCACCCTCCGGACCCTCCACGCCGCCCCCGGCTCTTTACTTGATGAAGAAGACTCGGCCGCCCCTGGTGATCCCGTAAGTCCAGGATCGGGGCAGCGAGCAGATCCACTCCAGGTTCAGATCCGCCGCCATGTCTGATCCCCAGCCGCCGCCGCCGCCGCCTTCTCCTGCTGCCGCCGCGGCTGCCGAGGGAGGAGGGAGCGAGCGAGCGAGCGAAGGGAGCGCGGAGCGAGCGCGGCCGGAGCGCGCCTGCCCGGCCCGGCGCGCCCCCGCGAGCGCCCTATCCCCTCGGGCGGCGCCTGCCCGGCCGCCCGGGCTGGGTCCGGCCCGCGTCGCCGCCTCTCCGCATCCTCCCCGGCCGCCCCGCCGGCCGCCCCGCCGCGCACTCGGGGGATGGGCGAGCCGGCGCAGCGCCCCACAGCCAGACCCCTCCCTCGAGCCCCTCCCGCGCTCCCGCCCCCTCGCCCTTCCAAAGGTTCCGGGATCGATAAAAAGCGCGTCCTGCACCCAGGGCTTCGCCCCAAGGCTTCCCAGCCTAGAGAGTGATTGAAAGGAAACGTAATCCCCGCGCCCCTGATTTCGTTCTCTTTAAAACAACAAAAACACATTATCCGAGCTTTGTTTTATAACAGCTATTCCATGTCCAAGAGCTTTTTCAAAATATATATGTAGCTTTAAAATAGAAAGCAGTTTTTATTAAAGCACACCGTAGGCTTTCCTGTTTGTGTTTTGTGTGCCAATATCAAAGGTTTGAGTAGTTACCGTGGGCTCATGAAATATGAGTAGACTCAGACTTGACAAAACAATTTTTTCTCCTCCTAGGCCCCTTAAATCATATAGTGTTTTATAAAATAAAAACTCGCCTTTTCTCTTACATCCTTTAAAGAGTCACTTATCAACATGGATTTTTACTTTAACCTATTTCCCATAAGTTACTATAATAGCTAGTTTTACAGAGTGAACGTGTACCTTTAAAAAATCTTCACGACGACCTTAAAATACTATTCTAATTCCCGTCTTACAGGTGGGAAAAATGAGGCTTAAAGAGGCAGAATAACTCGCACAAGGTCATATTATTAAATGACAAAGCCCGGATTCAAATTTGGGCTCTAGAATTTAAAAATTTCTTTTTGCAGTACCACCTTGATATACTTCCACCCTCCACCTTGCACCCCCTCGCCAATTCCCCACCCTGCTTGGTTCTTTGAACAAGAGAAGGGCAGCTTGCACTGCAGTTGAGACCTTCTCCCTAAACACCACCTAAGGGTACTTGCCCCTTCTCCTTGTCTCTGGAATTGCTTATGCATCTTTACAGCAAGATGACTCATTCCAACGGGATACACAGTTCAATAATAATAGTACTACTTGGTATTCTTATAGCACCTTTTTCTGACCAGGTTCTGGGTGCCTCGGAAGTATTATCTCATTCATCTTCCCAGTAGCCCCAAGAAGCAAATCATCTTTTTCAACATTTAAGGAAATTAAGGCACGGAAAGGTAAATGACCTTGGCCAAAGCCATATCCAGCGAGTCAGGTGGGGCCTGAATGAGCATGCAGTTTCGTGGGACTTTTTCTTCCATACTCTTAATTCCTCAAGGCCATTCTGTCTTTGGTGAGAAAGAGTCTGCAATTATTGCTATCATTTTCCTGTCCATTTGCATACATAGGGGAAAAAATAACATCAGTTTAATATTTTCTCTTTTCTGTTCCTTTGTCTTCTGCTCTTTCATTTCACTAATTACTTCTTGACATCTTATCTCCTGCCGCGTCTCTGGAAAAAAATACTTTTTTTTTTTTTAATTCAATGAATAACTAGCAGGAAATGTTCCACGTTAACATCAGTGGCCACTGAGTATAACATAGCAAGAAAATCGAGAGCTATTGTGCTTGAGTCGGAATCGACTCAATGGCAGTGGTGGTGGGTTTATTGTGCTGTCATTACAAAAAAAATCTAAAGTGAATCTTTTGATATCATAATAACTTTAGAAATATAGCGCATGTTTGTCTAGGTGTAGTATTTGACGTTTTGACAGTCTATTGCTGAGAAGTCTTTAACTTGACCATATGTTGTATCGGTATTCCTTTAGCCCTACATCTTTTGATTTTAATATTCATTGGTGCGAGGCATATTTCATAAAGCAATATTCACTTAATAAAACATATGTACATAAATATCTTAAGAAGTCACATTCTAGAGGCTTAAGTACAGTTCTATAATATGTCCCAATATTTAAGAAAAGTAGTAATAAAAACTTAACAATATATACAAAATGAGGCATGCTTCTGATTGAGAAAATAACCCTTGCTGTTTCTAGGAGCCAGTAAAATCAGCCTCAATATTAGAAAGTCAGGCACTTTTAATAATTTTCACCTTTAATGAGTAAAATAGTATTTTTCTTTAAAATTTTCTAAACTACCTTCTCCCTGTAGTTTTATCGGCTTATTTCAGTCAGCTTCGTCATGTAGTTGTGTGTACACGTGCTTCCTTCACTGTAGGAGAGTAAGAATCATGTCTTCCCATCACTGAACCCTCTACAACCTGGTTATTGAGTTAAATTTTCTTCCCAGTGCTTTGACCTCCTAACAGAGTTATTTCCCAGTAGCACATCCCCTTTGTATCACCCCGTAACTCTTCAATAACTGAGTCAGACCTAAACTCATATCTAACTTCTGCTTTATATTGTATTTTTAAAATATATTGCCATTCTATGAGACTATTCAATTTCTTACATCATATCTGCCTTTTTTTTGAAGAGTTTTATCCTATGACTACCGCACTTTGAGGACTAAGGTGCACCTGACTCAAGCCATTGTATCTTTAATCAACTGATGTGCATGCGAAAGCTGGACAATGAATAGGGAGGACCAAAGAAGAATTGACATCTTTGAGTCATGGTGTTGGCGAAGAATATTGAATATACCATGGACTGCAAGAAGAACAAACAAGTCTGTCTTGGAGGAAGTATAGCCAGAATGCTCGTTAGAAACAGGGATGGCAAGAATTCATCTCACATACTTTTGACATGTTATCAGGAGGGACCAGTGCCTAGAGAAGGACATCATGTTTTATAAGATAGAGGGTCAGCGAAAAAGAGGAAGACCCTCAACGAGATGGATTGACACAGTGGCTGCAAAAATGAGCTGAAGCATAGCAAAGATTGTGAGGATGGCACTGGATTGGGGAGTGTTTTGTTCTGTTGTACATAGGATAGCTATGAGCTGGAACTGACTCTACAGCAACCAATAACAAAAACAACACTGTAGCTTCTCTGAAAAAAGAGGTTTAAACAGTAATACTTACCTACCAGTTGCCATTGTGTAGATTCCAACTCATAGCAACCCTGGAGGACAGAGTATGACCGTCCCATAGGGTTTCCGAGGCTGTAAATCTTTATGGAAGTAGATTGCTACATCTTTCTCCTGTGGGGCAGCTGGCTGGTTCAAACCACCAACCCTTCAGTTAGCAGCCAAGTACTTAACCATTATACCACCAGGGCTCCTTTTAAAAAGTGTACCTTCTCCTCACTTATTGACACGGTTAGGTTCCAAAGACCAGGTTATTATGGGAAATCGGTATTATGTGAAAATGAAGGATGACTGCATCATAACATAACTGCTAAACTACGTCATTATGTAACTGTCAAATGACATCATCCATGACTGCCAAATCACTGAGAATCATGGCCCAGCCATGTTGACACATAACCATTACAGCCAGTGTTACTCTCACTTTGCACCTTGGTGTCCGTTACTGCCAGACTTGTGCAAAATATCTGGATAATAGATTTGTTATTATTGTCATAAATGCGAAATGTCAGATAACAGATAGTTGATAAATGAGCAGAAGGTGTAACAGGCACTAAAAATAAACATCACTTTACTCATATTTAAGGGCAACCCTTGTTCTAAAGAGCTTATAAAAGAGCTTATAGTCCAAATAAAACAGAAAATACACATGATGACAAGAAAAACTCAAAGTTTTATAAAATATGTGAAAAGAAAGAGAGCAACCGACATCTTAGAAAACAGTAAATCAATTTTCGCCTTTTAATAGGAATGAAAAAAAGTTCTAGAAAATAAAGTAGAAAAGAGGCTCTTGAGAAGAAAAATTCCTTTTATTATCAATAAATATGTATTATTCCATATACATTAATGTCCATTAAAATCTACCAACAAAGTTTATGGCGTTGGTTAGATTGTCTTCCCATATATATTTCTGATACTTCATCTATTTGTTAGATTATTGGTTCACAAACTAAAGAATATTGTAAACGGTTCCTATAACTTTTAACTAGTCAACTCTAAGATGTTACAAACCATGCAAAGTCTTTTAAGTAAAGGGCAAAACAGAAGGTCGAATTAGCTCAGTGAAAATCTAGGCAGAAAGAATGGAGATTGAGGTTCTAAAACAGGGATGAAAAATATTAACATTACTAATGTTATTAATAATTTTAATAATAATACTTATTAGGGATTTTTTTTCCATTAAGAAATAAATTGATACAAAGAGCTATGAATGTAATTATTGTATTCATTCTTCCAACAACTATATATAAGGTCTCTATTGCATGCCGAACAAATAGTCAGAGACTTATGAAGAAGAATGTGGCATCAGGATTGGTGGAAGACTCATTAACCTGCTATATGCAGATGACACAACCTTGCTTGCAGAAAGTGAAGAGGACTTGAAGCACTTACTGATGAAGATTGAAGCCACAGCCTTCAGTGCGGATTATACCTTAACATAAAGAAAACAAAAATCCTCACAACTGACCCCGAGAGTACGGCCCCCAAACACCCTTTTAGCTCAGTAATGAAGTCACTCCTGAGGCTCACCCTTTATCCAGAGATTACACAGGCCCATAAAACAAAACGAGACTAAAAGGGCACACCAGCCCAGGGGCAAGGACTAAAAAAGGCAGGAGGGGACAGGAAAGCTGGTAATAGGGAACCCAAGATGGAGAACGGAGAGTGTTGACATGTTGTGGGGCTGTTAACTAATGTCATAAAACAATATGTGTACTAAATGTTTAATGGGAAGCTAGATTGTTCTATAAACCTTCATCTAACATTCAAAAAAAAAGATTAAAAAAAAAAAATCCTCACAACTGGCCCAATAAGCAACATCATGATAAATGGAGAAAATACTGAAGTTGTCAAGGATTTCATTTTACTTGGATCTATAATCCACACCATGGAAGCCCCAGTCAAGAAATCAAATGATATATTGCACGGGCAAATCTGCTTCAAAAGACCTACTTAAAGCATTGAAAAGCAACAGTGTCACTTTGAGGACTAAGGTGTGCCTGACCCAAGCCATGGTGTTTTCAATTGCCTCATATGCATGCAAAAGCTGGACAATGAATAAGGAAGACTGAAGAAGAATTGTTACTTTTGAATTATGGTGTTGTTGAAAAATATTCAATATACCACGGACTTCCAGAAGAACGAACAAGTCTGTCTTGGAAGAAGTACAGCCAGAGTGCTTCTTGGAAATGAGGATGGGGGGACTTCATCTCACGTACTTTGGACATGTTATCAGGAGAAACCGATCCCTGGAGAAGGAGATCATGCTTGGTAAGGTAGAGAGTCAATGAAAAAGAGGAAGACCCTCAATGAGATGGATTGACACTGTGGCAGCAACAGTGGGGTCAAACATAGCAATGATTGTGAGGATAGCGCGGGACCTGGCAGTGTTTCATTCTGTTGTCCATGGGATTGCTATGAGTCAGAACTGACTTGACAGCACCTAACAACAACAACAACAACATTGTGTGCTAGGCATTCTGCTGGATGATTGAGATTAGAAGACGGCATGCTTTAGGCAGTTTAGAAAGGGAGAGGCAGATGTACCCTCAAACATACTGTGAAAGTAGCATTTCTATCTTTCTCTTAGAATCTAAGTACAAAGAATCCTTGTCTTCTATAACAGTTGTTCTTCAGTGGTGTCCTGTAAACCACTCAGGATCTATCTAGAGCTACAGTTTTTAATGCTGATGTTTGGGAGAGCACTTCACTTCTGAAAGGCCCCTGGGTGACAAAAAATTGTTTGTACTGGACTATGAGCCTAAAGGTTAGCGGTTTGAGCCCATCAAGGGGTACCACCGAAGAAAGTCCTGACGATCTGTTTCTGTACGGATTAAAGCTAAGAAAACCCTACGGAGTTCAGCTCTACTCTGTGCCACTTGGGGGTGCCATGAGTCGAAATTGACAGCAATGGGTTTTGTTGGTTTTCAATTATGAAAGGGGAGAATTTAAGGAAGTATGTAGTAGTACAAGGAAAGAAACATTTTACTTGGAGGAACTAAGGAAATGGAAGCTCCATGGGGAGCACTAGTTACCCTGCTGTTGGGGCTCTAAACTAAGTTTTGGGACTCTAGAGTCAAGTAGAATAAGAGTGAAGGGATGAGTTAAAAAATGGCTTGAAGGAATTTACACCTGAAACCCTGGATTTGTTCAAATTAAACACCTCTTTCTTTACCCTAATTAGCAAAGCTCCTGTCATCTCCTTCTTTTTCTATAAATGAGAAACACCAAAATTCGAGTGGCAGAGAATTCAGAAAAGAAGCATGTTATAATGTGGGGGAGGGGTGAGGTGTTGAGACAGGAGTCTGGCTGGATTTTAGACCTGGGATTTTTTTTTTTTTTTTTTTTTTTGCTTCTAGTTAGCTGTGTGACCTTGGGCAAATCGTTTAAACCCCACTTCCCACTTGCACCTCTGGATCCTCATCTGTCAAGTGAAGGCATTGTTCTATCTAAGACACTACTGATGGATATTTTTCCCTTCAAAGTCCTATGCTTTTATGGGGAGAGCACTCCAATGGCTCAAGTTGGGAATGTTTGTCACTGGGGGCAGGCACAAGATACCTGTTCTATAGAACTGTTTATGTTTTTCTGACACTCAGATGGTTCATAAATAGAAAGGTTTGGAAGAGATTGCTTCATAAGTAAGGTCAGTTTTCATTTTAATCATTTTGAATAGCACTACATAGATACTATATAGTAAGTATTTGTAGAGCAATTTACAAAGGTCTTTCAAAGGAAATATATTTAACTTGCTCAAAGGCCTGTATAACATGGATATATTAACACATTTTTAACAAGAAAATGGACTCTGAGAAGAAAATGTGTAAAATAGGCATTAAGTGACAGCCTTAGAGCTAAGTCTTTCAGATGTTAAGTTCTGCCCACAAGGTGTTCCCTTCCTGGCCAAGCTTCATTCATTTTGTCCACTTTCTGACCCCCAGTAGCTCCTTAACCTACTGCAGTTGGCTTCTGCTCTCACCACTTTATTACAGCTGCTCTTCCAGCTACCAGTGTCTCCCTGTAAGGTGCCAAATCCAGTGTATGCTTTCGGTTCTAAGCTCTCTTGGCCTTCCTGCTGTATTCACACAGTTTACTACTCCTACTCCTTGAAACTCTTTCTACTTTTTGGTTTCTTGACACCACTGCTATGTGGTTGTCTTCCTGCCCATGTGGCAATGTTTCTTAAAATGAGTTTTGTAGACGATCTGCAGCAAAGTTACCAGGGAACCTATTAAAATATGGATTCCTGGGCCTCTCCTCAAGACCCACGGAATGAGAATTTCTGAGATTTAGACCAAGGAATCAGCATTTTAACAAGCACCTTGATGGTTCTTACTTACACTGATAATTCATAAATCTATATTTCCAGCCTAGGCCTCTTTCCTGAGTTCTAAACTATATATCAAAATTCCTTCTGGAACATTCCTTCTGGATATTCCACAGGCACTTCAAGCTCAACATGCCAAAACATTTCCCCAAATACCTGTAGCACCCTGTGTATTCCCCAGCATGCAGCCAAATACCCACATCAGAAACTTTGAAATCACTGCTCACAACTAGCTAGTTAATATATTATGCTGTCTGCTAAATATATCACAGTTATCTCTTGCTCATTTCCCATATCCTAGTTATGAGCACTCGTCACTACCACCAGAATGATCTTCTTAAAAATGCAAATCTGATTATGTTCCTTTCTTGCATGAAATCCTTGCATGGCTCCAAGAACTTACAGGATAAAATCCAAAACTTGGTATTCCAGGCCCTTCCTGATCTGAACCCTGCCTGCCTACATGTTAGCCATATGGAAAGGCCTACTGTTCTCTGAACAAGCCAGACTCTTTTAATCTTTTGCATGCCACTCTCTCTTTCCCTAGAATACCCTGTCTCCTGTTTACCTGACACACTCTTGTTGTTGTTGTTTTGTTGTTAGGTGCTGTCCAATTGGTTCCAACATACAGTGACCCTATGTACAACAGAACAAAACACTGTCTGTTCCTGTGCCATCCTCACAACCATTGCTATATTTGAGCCCACTGTTGTAGCCACTGTGTCAATCCATCTCGTCGAGGGTCTTCTTTTTCACTGACACTTTACTAAGCATGATGTCCTTCTCCAGGGACTGGTTCCTCCTGATAACATGTCAAAAGTACATGAGAAGAAGGAGTACTCTGGCTCTACTTCTTCCAAGACAGACTTGTTTGTTCTTCTGGCAGCCCATGGTATATTCAATTTTCTTAGCCTATGCCATAATTCAAAGGCCTCAATTCTTCTTCAGTGTTCCTTATTCATTGTCCAGCTTTCACATGCATATGAGGCAATTAAAAATATCATGGCTTGGGTCAGAAGCACCTTAGTCCTTGTCATGGATTAAATTGTGTCCCCTGAAAATATGTGTCAACTTGGCTAGGCCGTGATTCCCAGTACTGTGTGGTTATTCTCCATTTTGCGATTGTAATTTTATGTTAAAGAGGATTAGGGTGGAATTTTAATACCCTTACTAAGGTCATATCCCTGATCCAATGTAAAGGGGGTTTTCCTGGAGTATGGCCTGCACCATCATTTATCTTACAAGAGATAAAAGGGAAAGAAAGCAATCAGAGAGTGGGGACCTCATATCACCAAGAAAGAACTGCTGGGAGCAGAGTGCGTCCTTTGAACTTGGGGTTTCTGCAAGCAGAACCTCCTAGCTCGCGGGAAGATTGGTGACAAGGACCTTCCTCCAGAGCCAACAGAGAGAAAAAGCCTTCCCCTGGAGCTGACACCCTGAATTTGGACTTGTAGCCTACTAGGCTGTGAGGAATAAATTTCTCTTTGCTAAAGCCATCCGCTTGTGGTATTTCTGTTATAACAGCACTAGATGACTGAGACAGTCCTCAAAGTGACATCTTTGCTTTTCAACACATGTTAATTGCTGTCAAGTCATTTCCAACTCAAGGCAACCATATATGTTACAAAGTATAACTGCTCCATAGGGTTTTCTTGGCTGTGTCTTAAAGGAAACAAATTGCCAGGCCTTTTCTTCCTCAGTAACACTGGATGAAGAGAAGCCTTGGTGATGCAGTTGTTAAGAGCTGGGCTTCTAACCAAAATGTTGGTGGTTTGAATTCATCAGCTGCTCCACAGGAAAAAGGTGTGGCAGTCTGTAAAGATGAAGCCTTGGAAATCCTATGCGGGCATTTCTATTCTGTCCTGTAGGGCCATAATGAGTTGGAATTGACTCAACTTCAGTAGGTTTGGTTTTTGATTTGGTTTACAGCTGGGTGAGTTTGAACTTCTATTTAGGCTAGCAGTCAAGCACAAAGCATTTGTGCCACCTAGTGACCTTGGAGCCTTGGTGGTGCAGTGGTTAAGTGCTCGACTGCTAACCAAAATGTTGGCAGTTTGAATCCACCACCCACTCCTTGGAAACCTACTCTGTCCTATAGGGTTGCTATGAGCTGGAATTGACTCGACAGCAACGGATATCAGATAGGCATCTTGATAAACTCCTAAAGAAACCAAAGCAAACCCAGTGCTGTTGAGTCAATTCTGACTCATAGTGACCCTATAGGACAGAGTAGAAGTGTCCCATAAGGTTTCCAAGGCTGTAATCTCTCATCACTTCCACTAAGAAACCATTTCCGATTCCATTGGGCCAACCTAGTTGCTCCTTCCACCACATCCACGTATCATCTCTACTCAATTATTATTATAGTCTGCTTCTTTCTCTCCTCCCTAAACTCCCTCAAGGAAGACATTTATTTAGTATCCTTATTACTTAGTACTCAATAAATGTTATTTACGTGGATGAATAATAGTACTTACGTTTACATGTCACTGTTTTTGGTTGCTGTAAAGTCGGTTCTGACTCATGGTGACCCCATGTGTGCAGAGTAGAACTGCTCTATAGTGTTTTCAAGGCCTTGACCTTTCAAAAGGAGATAGCCAGATCTGTCTTCCGAGGTGCCTCTGGGTGGATTCGAACCACCAACCTTTCCACTAGTAGTCGAGCATTTAACTGTTTGTACCACCCAGGGATAGTGCCCTATATTTTATAAAGCATTTCATCTTTGTTACTTATTTCTACTTGTATTATTGAGACCTGCCAGTGAGTCATGTGTTTATGCTTTCTTAGATTTAACATTCCCTTCAGCTTTTTATAGACTATACCATATAGAACAGAAAAAGATGGCATAGACCCAAGAGCAGCACAGCCAAGTATGAAAATAGCTGCTTTCTATAGAGCTGTCTACCTAGCTTAAAGAAGGTTAAGCATTTGCAGTTATTTTGAGTGAGGTATTGAAGGACAAAAAGGAATCAGCATTACGTTTAATTTGTTAAAGGGATCTATGGAGCCTTCTTTTGAATATAATTTTTTCCTAGAAAGAGGAATACTAATAAAAATATTATTTAGTATTTAGAAAATAAAATATCTGAATTAACTAAAAAAAAACTAGATACACTTATAATCACTAAAGATATGTGTCTATAAATGATAAAGATGATCAGATCTCGTGCTCTAAGCTCTAAGGGAATCATTTTCAATCTTAGCATTTTAAATGGAACTCTCTAAATAGAATATTTTTCATAAATGGTTTGGGTCAGAGCTTGCTTAAAGCAAGACATTTTATTTTTCCTATCTGACAAGCCATTATCTTTTCATAGAAAATCATATATAGATATAATGTTTAAATACACACAGAGATATATATACATGTATATATATGATTTTTAACCAATTTCCTCAGTTTCTAAGGCATTGTTTATGCTTCAGTTACATATAGAATTATATAAAGAGTAATCTAAAATAGAATATCTACAGTTATTCGTAATATATTCCATAGCCAAAATTAAGGAACAAGTAATGCAAATATAATTTTTTTCCCTTATCGTTAGGCACTCTCTTGTACATAGTATTCAACAAATGTTTAGTAATTGAATGAATCATAAAATTACAGTGCATAGTGCTTAAAAAACAACTCTGGAGACTTTTTAACAAAGCTCCTCTATTTTGGATATATATTTCTTGAAACCAAACAGTTGTAAATTCAGAAGTGTCTCATGGGTTGAATATCTGATCTAAGGATCATGCGTATTTGACCTAAGAAAATCAAGAAAAAGTTATGAATAATTACAATAGGCAACGTGAATAGGTTTAAAATGAAAAGGGCTGAAAAAATGAATCTTACTAGCTTAAATTTCTCACTTTTTACAATCCTGTGTGTTAGTAACAGAGGGAAGGAGAGGGACTGAGCTATGTGCAATCTGTTTAGGTGAAAGCCTTGTTCACTGGAACCCTATCTAGCTAGAATTTTGTGAGAGCATAAACCTAGGAAATAACATTAGAGAGTTAAGTGTTTTCTCCTATTTTCAATTGTGTCATTCTAAGCCCTACTTTACCATTTGTATGGAAGGGATAGAATTAATTGTTAATCTTTTTTTTTTTTACTGGAGTATTTTAAGTGTTATTTTTTGGCAATCTTGAAAAAAGGATTATTTTAAATTTTTTGTAATTGTCATAACACTCATCATTGACAAAATGCAGTTAATTCTAAGTTTGCCAGCAATATTTAACGTGCTTGGAAGATCAGAGGATGTTCTAAATATTGATGAAAACAAAAGAACTTCTTGTGTTCATAAGCAACAAATTTGGTGCTAAATATTTTGATAGTTGGAGAAGCTCTTTCTGTATGATTACTCTGTGGTAATTACCTTTATTACTTTTGATTAGAGATCCTTTATCTTCAATTTATTTATTCATCCAATGCAAATAAGAAACACGTACATCATATACTGGTCTACTGGGAATGGTGGAGAAATGTAAATACAAAGAAATATAAATCTAGATTTTGACTCTCAAGGTATTACAGTTAAATTGAGTTTGGAGTGGGTAGGGAAGAGATAAAAGACAATTGTTGTATCAGCAATAAATGGTATGATAGAAACTGCATAAGATGGAAGATGGAAGCTTGTAAGAAGGGAGTTCGCTCTGAGTGGCGGTGAAAAACAGTGGTTAGGGAAACTTTCCCGGAGAAAGTGATACTTGAGTTATGTTGTTAACTAACATTACCTTTGGAATGAATTCTTGAAATTGGTACATTACACCTTAAACAGACTCTGCCCTCCTTCTTCCTTCCCCCAGCTCTATTAGGGTATTAGGTACAAGAGGCCAGAAACTGTGTGTGGCAGAAGCTGCTAGCTGTTTATTCCAACTTCTCTTCTCCCCTATCAGGGCCCCCAGATTTTTTGTTGGACACTTGGGCACCTGAACTGACACACTGCCTAGGCTCCCTTGTAGTTAGGTTTGGGCCCTGTGATTGAGTTCTCGCCAATGAAGCGTAAGCAGAGAAATGTTATATGGTAGATTATGGGAAATTTTCTTAAATGATGTTATTATTCCAAACCAAACCAAACCAAACCCAGTGCCGTCGAACCGATTCTGACTCATACCAACCCTATAGGTACCAGCAATTCCATTCTGACTCGTAGCGACCCTATGTACAACAAGACGAAACACTGCTCATCTGCGCCATCCTCACTGTGCCATCCTCACAACTGTTATGCTTCAGCCCATTGCTGCAGCCCCTGTGTCAATCCATCTTGCTGAAGGTCTTCTTCTTTTTCAGACTGCCTACTTTACTAAGCATGATGTCCTTCTCCAGGGACTGGTGCCTCCTGATAACATGTCCAAAGTACGTGAGAGGTAGTCTCGCCATCCTTGTGTCTAAGGAGCATTCTGGTTATACTTCTTCCGAGACAGATTTGTTTATTCTTCTGGCAGTCCATGGTGTATTCAACATTCTTCGCCGAGACCACAATTCAAAAGCATCATTTTTTCTTTAGTCTTCCTTATTCATTGTCCTGCTTTCACATGCTTGTGATGCTATCGAAAACACTGTGGCTTGGGTCAAGTGCACCTGAGTCCTGAAAGTGACGTCATTGCCTTTTAACACTTTCGGAAGGTCTTTTGCAGTAGATTTACCCAATGCAATGTGTTGTTCGATTTCTTGACTGTTGCTTCCATTGGCATTGATTGTGGATCCAAGTAAAATGAAATGCTTTACAACCTCAATCTTTTCTCTATTTATCGTGATGTTGCTTATTGGTCCAGTCGTGAAGAATTTTGTTTTCTTCATGCTGAGGTGTAATTCATACCGAAGGCTGTGGTCTTTGATCTTAAAAGATAGTTGTCTAATATTTGGTCCTTCCCCTTTTTCTCATCCTGATGCTTGAATTGTGGATGGGATGGCTGCAGCTTCATCTTGGACCGTGAAGACAAGAGTCATACCCTAGAGATGACAGAGCAGACAGCTGGATGTAGCTTGGGTTCCTAAGGACTTTCGGGAGCAGAGCCAGCACACTGGCTTTGGACTGTTTCCTTCAGATTTAGAACCAAAAACCAAACTCATTGTTGTCAAGTTGATTCCAACTCATAGTGACCGCATAGGATAGAGTAGAACTGCCCCATGGGGTTTCCAGGAGTGTAATCTTTATGGAAGCAGAATGCCATATTTTTCTCCTGGGGAGCAGCTGGTGGGTTCAAACTGCTGAACTCTTGGGTTAGCAGCCAAGCACTTAACCACTGTGCCACCGTGGCTCTTTTCAGACTGACAAGTGAGGGAAAAATCAAATTCTATGTTGTTCAAGCCAATATTATTTTGGGTGTGTCTTCTACTCACAGCTGTGCCTTATCTTAACCAATACAATACATGACGTCCATCTTATCCACCAGCACTTAGCACAATGCCTAGTACATGTCGGGTACTCAATAAATTTTTTAATGAGTGAACGAAAAAATGAATCCCACACATGTATTTGAAATGACATTTAAAAAAAAAAAAAAGCTTTACCTCATGCCATAATAACTTCTGGCTATTCTTTTAGTTGAACCCGATTCTCTCATTACCTTGTTATTTTATGAGAGTAAAGCAGATCCTTACGGAAGCTGCTTTAACTCATTCTGGCCCTTAAACTCTCAACTTTTTTGATATCTTAATTTGAACTGTAGCAGTCAAAAGTTAGTTGACTTCCCAAATATATATGCTACTTTACTCCCTTGATAGACTCCATATAGCCAATATCACATAATTGCAAACAAAAAGTAGAAAAGTTGAACAAAAATCAGTACTTTTGCCAACTATATGCTGATGGACATAAGTTGAGTTGTTTATATTCTGTCTACCCATATCTGAGGGAGAGGCTCAGAGTTTCAACAATATCAGCATAAATTCCCCTAAACACCCATTGTAGAAAAAGTACTATTATTTAGGGATAGGACAAAATCGTCAAGATGATTTATATCATATAGTTTGTTCTACCTGTAATGAAAACACACACACACACACAGAGACACCTCTTCCAAATTATTCCAGCCCATTACTTGGCAGTGCATTTTTATTGACCCTTTTGAGACATGGCAAAGAGCGTTAGACTCAGAGGTCTAAGCTTTGTGTAAGTTATTTTACACTTTGTGCAGGTTATTTTTATTTTCTATCTTTCTGTAAAACTGTGGAATGCTTGTCCTTCCACATTTTGTTATGTCTGTTGAAACAGATAACATCTTGAGATAGCTCGAACTGCTCAGAAATAAATGTTTTGAAATAAAGATGGCATTTTCTAAAGTAGAGGAGAAGGAAAGGTGATTTAAATTAGTAGCAATTTACATACTGTTCCCATCTCTAGGCAGCTTGCTGTGTTTTTTGTTTAGAGTCCATCACTTATTTTCAAAATGATTACTCAAAAATTAACCTGGAGGGACATTTGTTCCCTTCTGAAATGGTAGTTGTATATGAGATTCTTCCTTTTGGAAATGATACTTAATTTGTGATGGAAATGAGTTGCTTTTAAAAACAACAAAAAAAAAAAAAAGAAAAGAAATGAAACTATCTACCCTATACCAAGATTTTGATTACCTGTGAGTTAATGCTTAGAAGTTCTAAAATGATTTTTCGAAGTCATTTTTTCTTCTGCTCAGTGCACTCATTATAAGAAACTGTGTGGGATAATCCTTTCTTTTCAGACCGGAAGAATATATCATCAGAAGGAACTTTCTCTTGTCTAATCCCTTCTTACTTAAAGGTTAATGGTTGTAGCACTGCAGGAGTAACCATAATCCAGTGCAATTATGGAGTAAATTAGAAGGGATAGGATGAAGGACACCACTAATAGAGATGGGTTACAGAAAAGAGCTGAATATTTCACAGAATAAAGGATCTTCATCTATTCCGACTCACAGTGACCCTACAGGACAGAGTAGAACTCTCCCATAGGGTTTCCAAAGAACAACTGGTAGATTCGAACTGCCAGCCTTTTGAATAGTAGCCAAGTTCTTAACCACTGTGCCCCCAGGACTCCAAGCAAATAGATAAGTTCTCAAAATTGTTCCAAGGTATTTACGTACCTAAACTGCAGCCTCTTGGGTAGTATTTAGGAAAAACTTAAGAGAATCTGAATTGCTATGGCTTCAATCAGTCTCAATTTGTGTATCTTGTTTTACAGATGAAGAAGTAGAGGCAGGACTGGCTACAAAATTTGCAGGGCCCAGTGCAAAATGAAAATTTTAGGCCTCCTGTTCGAAGATTACTAAGCATTTCAACATGGTGCAGCAGAGCATTAAACCCAGCCCGGGGCCCTTCTGAGTGTGGGGCCCTGCGTGACTGCACAGGTTGCAGCCCTGGGAAGAGGTCAGACAGGTTAAATGATTTACTGAAGGTGACAGAACTGGTTAAGAGTCGAGCTAGCCTCCTGATTTTTTGTTTAGTTTTTCTTTTTTTTTCTCTGTTTTATTAGTTCTCCATATTCACCTAATGTTGAACTTAGAGTAGTATTATTTATTCACTTATTCTTTAATAAATATTTCTTAACACAGATTATGTGGGAGACCCTCTGTTAAGAATTAGGGAAGCAACTATAAGACAATTCCTTAAATATGAGTTAAGTACCAGATGCCAAAAAAAGGCCTTCGGTGGGGGGTGGGGGGTGGAAATACCAACCATTACTACAGAGATTGTAAGGAAGGTGGAACGCTGATATGCTACTGGTGAGAGTTAAATACATACTAACTTACTGGAGGGTAACTTGGCCATATGAGACAAATGTCTTAAAATGGATGTACACTTTGGCCCAGAAATAACATTTCTTAGAATTTACCCTAAGGAAATAATAAATGTGGGCAAGTTACATGTACACAGGTGTTCATCACAGTGATCTCTTTTATCATAAATGCTCAAGATTTTGGATTTTGTAGGCACATTTTGGTATAGCTATGCAGTTGAAGAACACATGTCATTTAAAAAATGTAGTTTTAGAAGACAATGTACGACCATGGGAAAATGGTTACAATATGTACTAAATGAAAAAACAATGTCTATAGTAGTATGTATATCGTTTTTTTATTTTGTTTTGAACACATTTGTAAAAAAGAAAGCACTGAAGAACACCTACCCAAATGTTCACAGTGATTAACTTTTTGTAGTTATTTTCACTTTATATTTAACTGTATTTTCAGTATTATTTTATTGAGATATTTCATTTTTGTAATAAAACAAATTTTGAAGCTCTGTCTATATTAAAGCTATGAAAACCTAAGCTTTCTTAAATGCCTAAAGAAGAAGGCCAATAATTCTACATCTTGTCATTGAAAAAAAATTGATGGTTAACTCTCATATATAAAAGCTCATGATAAACAAACAAACAAAAAACCAGTGCCATCGAGAGCTCATGATAGACTAAGCTAAATGTCTATAATAAACTTGGGGGAATTGAAATATTCCTGTTATAATTGAAAGAATTCTTAGAGGTCATATAACCTAATCTCCCAACTAAAATAGAAACTGGCTCTGCAATATCCTTGATAGGTAATCTAAACTTACTGAATTTAGGGATGGATTCTTTTTATTCACAAAAAACTGGATCTTAGCTGAATTATAACAAAGAGAAGTCATTCTGGAATCAGAACACCATTATTCTGTAACCACACAAACTTATTTAAGTATAATTGTGCATGGTAAAGGAAGGAGTAGGTGTGTTAATGAATACATGCTCTTTGAAAAATCCATCTCAAATTAAATAATTGACCTTTGGCCACTGTATGTACTATTTAATACATATTTAGTGTCACCATTCCCTAGGGATTCCATTTTTAAATGCACAGATAGGAGTACTTCCATCAGAGCATTCTCATAGGGGCTGATTTACCAGACCCTACCTCAGGAAAGACCAAAGCTAGAAAAGAACATCATGTTTGGTAAAGTAGAGGGTCAGCAAAAATGAGGAAAACTCTCAGTGAGATGGACTGATACAATAGTTGCAACAATGGACTCAAACGTACCAATGATCATGAAGATGGTGCAGGACTGGGCACCATAAGGTAGCAGTGAGTCAGAGTCAACTCAACAGTAACAGCAGCAATCCTGTACAACCAAACATCATGGGATTTGGTTCCTTGGTTTGGAGGCTTAATGTCATGGTTTAATGGGACATCCCAGTTAATTGGCCTAATAACATGTTTACTGCTTCTGTTCCACATCCTAGTTCGTTGTGTAGCACCTGGGGTTTTAAAACCAAGCAGCCAGCCAAGGCATAACAACTGATCTCTATTTGCCTGGAGAAACAGAGGAAGAAAGACAGCCAGGAAAAGAAGGAGGATATGGAATATTTGGCTAATTTCCTCCACAAACAACTGCTTCCTTTCCCATGAAACCAAAAGAACTGGATGATGGGTGCCCAGCCACCATTACTGAACATTTTGGTCAAAGATTCTATAGAAGAATCCTGATCAAAAAGGGGAAAATGCAGAATGGAATTTCAAATGATCATGGAAGCCATACTTTCTAGAGTCCTGGAGGCTGGATGAACCCCTGAAAATATTGTCCTGAGATGATCTTTAAACCTTAAACCAAAAATATCACCTGAAGTCTTCTTAAAACCAAACATTAGTTTAGCTTGACTAATAAAGAATGCCTTGAGCATTGTGCTTTTTTAAGAATTCTGGTCTTCTATGAATTCTTTGAAACCCACAATTCCTACAGTATTTGTTATAATCATTCTAACAGCTGATAATGTCATTAGATTGAATTTATGTTAATATTTATATCTGTTAGTCTCCTTTCCCCTCAGTTTTCCCTGCATACTTGCAACAAAAACAAAAACACAAACAAGAAGAAAAAAAACCCTTCTTAGTATCACTGTATCTTTCATTCCCTCTCCCTACTTCTTGACTATCAGAATTCATGACCCTTTTTCGCCTCAGTATAGTTTTGCCTTTTCTCCTATTCGACTTCCTCTCCTAGCTCCTCTTTAGTACCAATCTAGTCCCAAGGACTGCGGATGAATTTTGCCAAATCTCTCTCTTCTAGAGAAAGTAAAAGAAAAAAAACTGCTCTAAAATATATTGCTTTTGTTTGGGGACTGCATCTCACTGAAATTAAAATTAGTGGTAATCATTTTTCCACACAAGAGAATTAATCCAAAGAGAAACTTTTCAGGGATAAATAATACTCATTAAGTAGAAGATGATAAGCAGAAAAAGGTCCTATAAAGGGATGAAATCTACCCCATTGTACGTAACACTCCAGAGCATTTTGTTTAGTTCAGATCTCATTATTAATAGATTTGATGAATTGAGAGAATTAATATTAATAGATTTGATGAATTGAGAGAAGCTTGTAGGATTTTAAACAAATAGTTGGCTTAAGAGGCAACATTATCTAACTGTATAAGCACAGACTATAACAACTACGCTGCCAGGGTTTCCTTTTTTTTGTTTGTTTTTGGTTTTTGTATAGCAACAACAAAAAGCATGAGAAAAAATTTTTTCCTTTGTCATTTATTCATTATTTTATTCTTTTCATCATTACAGGTTAATTTAACACTTATTTATTGATTACCAATATTGCGCCAGTCACTCTGCTAAGTGCAATTCATTGTCCTTGGTGGTGTCTAGTTATGAATGATCTGAAATACCTAGTTTTCCATTCAAATGATCCCTGAACCTATCCAATTAAAGATCCATAGATTCACGGCAGATTGATTTTACTTTATTATATGGAAGAGATGGAAGAAGAGGAACTTTTAAGGTGGAATCAGTCAGAATTTAGGAAGTAGAAGGAAGACTTTTTCCTCATCCACTGTTCCAAGGGCCTTTTCTTTCTTGTTCTTAAATAGCAAGGAGCTTGATTTCTCTGCCAGCCTCACAGGTTCACACCACAGGACTACCTTTAGTTTTGTATCTCTGCTTTTCATTTAAGAGGATCTGAGATTTCCAGGCCAGAAAAATAAGGTATACTCTTCAGTGGGTCACCCTTCCCCTCTGGAATCCATTTTTCCCCAAGGAGGCATCTCCTTGGCCTCCATGTCCCAGAGACTTATTCATTTATTCATCAAAAATACACGGAGTGATAGGGGATCATATTGACAACAGCAACTTGAAAGATTAGATAGGAAAGTTAGGAGGCAATGAGTTTATGTTAATGGAGGTGGAACAACTCAGAAAAGGAGGGTGAGAATGGTTGCACAACTTGAAGAATGAAATCAAGGACACTGAATTGGACATGTAGAAACTTGAGTTGGTGTGTACTGTTGCTGTGTGTATTCTCAACAACAACAACAAAACAAAATAAATTATTAAAAAAATATACTGTCTTCTAGTGCCTATATTTTGCCAGGCAATATGGATGAAAAATGCAATGGGATAAGTGATGTAATATCAGCATCAGCTGAGTTTTCGCAATTCTGAGTATCTATTAAGTGCACATTATGGTCGAAGCACTATTCTAAGTGCATTACATGTATTTAGCTTACTATATTCATAATAAAACTTATGAGGTAGTGACTTACATTATCACTGTTTTGTACATAAATGAACAAGCCCACGGTTACACAGCTAATAAATGGCAGGACTGGAATTTGAACTCAGGCAGTTTGACTCAAGAGTTGGTACTGCTGATGACTATTCTACATTGCTTCTCTATTGTCAAGGTGAGGCAACAGAAGAGGGCTATCTTGTGAAAAATAACAGTAGAAGTACTTTGAGTTGAGTCTTGATGGATGAGTCACATTTTATCAAGCACAGTATATATGTGTGTGTATGTATGTGTATGTGTGTAAGGGTAAGCAAAGGAGAAGGGATTGCTGCACATACAAATATACGTTGTGCACAAGGATACTCAGCTGAGGGAACGATTGGGGGCTAGAACTTCCCCTCTGCTCACTAAGATATATACCCTGGGGTGGGTCTGTACCCACCTGGGGGAAAGTGTACAATTTACATGAAGGTACCGGATACTGTTCTTTCCATGTGGTTTCAGGGAGTAGTTTTATGGGATGAATCAACTTTAGATTAAATTTTAAGCTAGAAAAGTTGATTTTGAGGGCTCTTTTTGTGCTTGTCTTATAATCTTATAATTCTTTTAACTCTAGCACTTCAGATACTAAGTGTCATCATGCTGCCTTCTTGTCATATCTGGGTCTAACTGTCCTTCAAAGTACCCCCTCCGTGTTCCCAAATTAATTAATTAAATAAAATTATTATTATTGTTAATTTATTAATTTTATTCCTGTATTAATCCTTCATCCATACCCATAACAACATTTGCACTTCTTTTTGTTTTTTTAAATGTGGCTAGGAACTGACTGGTTTCTTCACAGTTCACACTAAGGTATGAATGAATCATGGTTGGTTGTGTGGCATTGAGTCGATTCTAACTCATAGCAACCCTATATGATAGAGTAGAACTGCCCCCACAGGATTTTCTAGGCTATAATCTTTATGGGACCAGGTTGCCAGATATTTTATCCCATGGAGCCTCTGGTGGGTTCAAACTGCTGACTTTTTGGCAACACCGGGGCCCCTTGAATCGTAGCTCTCCTTAAGACTCTAAAAAGAGATTGCCTATTAATAGAAAGAACACACAATTAGTAGAGTTTCAGACAGGGGCAGATGTTTTTGGGTGGGAGAATATTTTGACAGCTTGTGGGTGAAATTAAGAGGTTTAGCCACCTGTGTTCTGCTCAGGCTTAAGAATCTTACAGTAGTATTTCCTCTTACTTGGCCTTTCCATACAACTGACCCTAGAAATATACTACTAAGTACACTCCTTTAGATTGGCTCTTGCCTCTCCTTTAGGCCCATTGTCAACTCTGTTTCTTTGTTCTTCTGGGAATTGGGCTGTTGCTCAGTTGACTACTGTCCTTAGATTACAACCCCATGGATTCTTTTCCCTGAGCCACTCCAGAACAAGACATCTTCAGCCCTAGCCACTATCCCAGCTATGGTAAATTGAACAAGGCCAACAGATATTTTTTTTGAAAATTCAGTGTGGTGATTTGTACCTAATCCATTAACTAACATTAATTTAACATAAGCTCCAGCATTATGCAGGGTCGTTGCTCATAGCAAACCCAGAAATGTTCTGTTGGCTTCTCTCTTTTAAGGTCTTCTTTTTAAAATGCAAATACTCCCAGTGTGGATAGCACTTTCGACTAATTCACATTAAGGTGTTACTTTTTCTTTTTAATTTTATTGTGTTTTAGGTGAAAGTTTACAGTGAAATTAGTTTCTCATTCAAAAATTTATACGCATATTGTTTTGTGACATTGGTTGCAATCCCCGTAATGTGTCAGCACTCTCCCCCTTTCCCTTTCTGCCCTAAAAAAAAAAAAAAACCAAAACCCTGCCCCAGAGGGTTTCCAAGGAGCACCTGGTGGGTTTGAACTGTCAAACCTTTTGGTTAGCAGCCGTAGCTCTTAATCATTATGCCACCGGGGTTTCCTTTCTAACCTATTAGTGACTTTTTGGATGACTTTTTTTCTCATCAGGAACTGAGGCAAAGGGATAGAGAATGGCGGAGGGACGCTATGGAAAGGGAGAGGAGGAAGGAAAGAGGCATAAAAGGGAAGGGGAGCAATAAGCATTGTATAAACCGGTAATAGCTAAAGATTAACATTGCCCACTTGCTAATTTTTATTTATTGGATGACATTTTAAACTAACATTGGCAAAAGTATATTAAATGAGTTTACTCATTAATGGGTACTTCTAAGGAACCCAGTGAGACCTATTGTGCATCTTAGGTTTCTAAACATACAATTTTTAAAAGCACTGATCCAGACATTTCACGATATTTATTACAGAGAGGCAAGCTGTCATATTCTTCATAAGAACCAATTTTTTTAAATTCGTGTATCTCACAGACCCTGTGAATTTTTTAAGGTGTGTGAAATAATGAAAGCTTTTTCTGAAAGTGTGACAATATTATACATGCCTTAGGACATGTTTGATATAAGATTTCTTATAAACTATCTAAAGAAAAGAAGTATCTCTTATAGACAGGGTATCTCATAGAACTCAAAAACAAGAACTACAACCAGATCTCCCAAAGAACAGGAGCTGGGGACTAGAAAGTTGTCAGTGGAGCAAATGCTTAATCACTTGATGACTAGGTTAAACGTTAGCGGTTTGGACCCACCCAGCGGCACCTCAGAAGAAAGGTCACCTCCTTGAAAACCCTGTGGAGTGCAGTCCTACTCTGAAATTCATGGGACTACCCTGAGTTGGAGTCGACTCCATGGCAATTGATTTGATTTGGTTTTTTGGAAGATGATTCTTGATATAATTTTCCTTTCTCTCAATCTCATCCCCTCCCCCTTATGCACTTAATGGTCTTTGGTTTTCCTTATCTTTCTGCAGAGTAGCTTCCTTAACTCCATTTGCACATGGCATATTGGGTAGGTTTGCCAGATTTAGCAAATAAAAATACATGATGCTCTGTATTTTATCTGGCCACCTAACATCATACCTAGCCAATCCAATGCTCTCAACTCCTGAGTCTACCTGACTCATAACCCAGAGTGAATTTACAAGAGTCTCTGCATCCCTGTTCCAAATACAGGAGAGATAATCTAATTGGTCTAATCTGGGCCAGTGTCCAGCCCTGGTTCCCTCCTGTGTTACTGGGGCTAGTGGGTAGGGTGGTCACAGGGACCATCTCTAGGGATGAGAAGCATGGCCAGGAAAGGGGCAGGTGCTGATGAGTCAGCCCAAAATGTTATCTACTAAATATAAATTTAGACTATAAGTAAATATTGCTGTACATAGAGAAGTAGCTCTTACAAATTTCTTGTGTTCAGAGACCAAGTTTTGTTCCCCGGTGCCTGGCATCTGGCACTCCAGATATTTGACGAATTGAATTAAATAAGAAACATTTCAAAAATTCTTCTATGTCCCTGTAAATTTGCATATCTGAACATGTAGTGTTCTAAGTTGCCAACAGTGTTGTTTTTAGGGGCTAGCACAATAATGGAGCAGGTGAAGAAGGATGACAATCTAGAGTAGGCAGAGTCATCGAAAGGCTCAGTGACTTAAAATTAATATTTTCTCCTCAACACATTGTACCAAATAGACATTAAGAAAATTTTTTTATTATACTTTAGATGAAGATTTACAGAGTAAACCAGTTTCTTATTAAAGAATTAATACACATATTGTTTTGTGACGTTGGTTGCCAACCCCACAACATGTCAACACTCTCCGCTCCTTGACCTTGGGTTCCCCATTACCAGCTTTCCTGTCCCCTCCTGCCTTCTTTCCTTGCCCCTGGGCTGGTGTGTCCATTTAGTGTTGTTTTGTTTTATGGGCCTGTCTTATCGTTGGCTGAAGGGTGAACCTCAGGAATGACTTCATTACTGAGCTATAAGGGTGTCCAGGGGCCATAATCTCAGAGTTTCTCCAGTCTCTGTTAGACCAGTAAGTCTGGGTTTTTTTTTTTTTTGAATTAGAATTTTGTTCTACACTTTCCTCCAGTTCTGTCTGGGACCCTCTATTGTGATCCCTGTCAGAGCAGTGGATGGTGGTAGCTAGGCACCATCTAGTTGTGTTGGACTCAGCCTGGTAGAGGCTATCGTAGTTGTGGTCCATTAGTCCTTTGGACTAATCTTTCCCTTGTGCCTTTGGTTTTCTTCATTCTCCTTTGCTCCAGATGGGGTGAGACCAGTGGAGTATCTCAGATGGCTCCTTGCGAACTTTTGAGACCCCAGATACTACTCACCAAAGTGGAATGCAGAACATTTTCTTCATAAATTGTGTTCCAAATAGACATCTTTTAAAAGTACATAAATTAGCCCAGGAATATTACTATATTAGCCAATCACTAAGGAGAAATTAAATTTGGTTAAAAGCTTAAGATTAAATGCTTTCCTGCTAATAAACATTAAAAAAAAAAATTATAATGGATCATTGCCTTTTATTTTCCTGCCCCATTTCTGGTCATTCATAATACTCTTTATACGGAGAGTTAATCATTTTGTTAGGTTTCTTTAGCTGGTGACTTTTCACTTGTAACCTATCACTTACGTGATGTTAACTAAATGCAGGATAAAATCATCTATATTGTTAACAGCTATAGCACCGATAGCTATAAGTCATGGTACAATCAACTCATTTGGGATCATGATGTCAGTGTAGGAGATAGAGCGTGAAGGGAAGGAAACTGCTCTTGGGTCACAAGACCCGAGCTTGAAGGCACATGACCCAGGTTTGAATCCCAGCTCTACTTACCATTTATCTTGATGCCGTAGGCAAGTTTCATAACCTTTTTAAGTGTTGGTTTCTACAAAGCAGGAGTAAATATGCCTGCCCTGGCCACCTGCCAGGGTTATTGAGATAATACGTGTGAAAAGTATTCTGTAAACCGTAAAATATTTCACAAATATAAGATTATTATTTTCATTGGTGTCTGATGAATTATGCTTATAAATCATATTAACATCTAAGAAAAACAATTTCATTACTTTATTGATGGTTACTATGAGCTAAAGTTATAAGCTATAAAAATAGAACTATTCAAAGGAAGTAATCTTTCTGAAATAGTATTACTTTATAGACTTTATGTCTTTAAGGACGAAACTATTCTTATTGGTATTTCTTTAATGTATAGTTTAATATGATCAGAGAGCATATTAGGCTTGAGGGGAATAAGAACCCCCCCAAAATATGTGAGTAACAAAGCCCTCATGGTTGCTGGGTTATTAAAAGTAGGAAACATGAAGCCTCAGCTGTTTGCTTTCCATGCTTGTTGCCGCTGTCTCATCCCTTAACCTCATTTTGTTCGAATCTCCAGAGAAAAGAGGAGCAAAGCTGTTAGTGGCATCCCCAGCCCCACACAGAGGCTTTAGCATCAGTACCTCCTCTCTTCTCATTTGCTTTTTCTCCGTGATCTTAAGCCTCACCATTTAAGGAAAACGAGAAGCAGCTCTTCCTCACAAAATGGTAGGAGACCTGTGGAAAGGCAGAGGCTTCTCTACAACTGAAGGCTCCTTTCTGCTTGTAATGACTTTAGAAGATATCGGTTCTGTGAGAAAGACCTGGCAATCTGCTCCTGTAAAGATTACAGCCTAGGAAGTCCTATGGGGGCAGTTTTGCTCTGTCACATGGGGTTGCTATGAGTCTGAATTGATTGCATGAAACAAAGCCCTTATGGTTGCTATGAGTCTGAATTGATTCCATGAAACAAAGCCCTCATGGTTGCTGTGTTATTGAAGGTAGGAATCTTGAAGCCTTAAAAACAACAAAAACATGGTGATTTTCAGACCTTAACCAGGGCCTGGAATATATTAAAACAAACAAACAAACAGAACAAAACAAAACAAAAAAACCCTGCTGCCTTCAAGTCGACTTTGACTCTTAGCAACCCTATTAGACACACAATCTTTACAGAAGCAGAATGTCACATCTTTCTCCCACAGAGTGGCTGGTGGGTTGGAACCACCAACATTTTGGTTAGCAGCCGAGTACTTAATCACTGTGCCACTAGGGCTTCTTCTGGGATACATAGATGCCTAATAAATGATTGTGAATGAATAAATTGAATGACTGTAGTTTGGCTGAATTATATTCCCAAGGTGAGAGGCCAATATCTTTTTGTTAATTAATCCATTTCACTATATAAAAATTATATTACAAAGACTTCGAACTTGAGATTGTCTGTGGATGCAATTCCCTAAGATACAATAGTTGTAGAACGGAATAATATTATTAAATCAAGCACTTGTGACTTGTCTTATTTGGGGAATACTTGTGCATATCCATTTTGAATATTGACAGGCAATGTCTATGTTCTGTTTTATATTAATGATTTTATTACTTTTAGATTATTTAAAATTTTAAACTCAGTTGAATTCATGTCTAATCAAATTGAATTGAATTTCAGTCTGTGCTATTAACTTGGAAATGATTAACATTTATAAAGGAAAAAAACAAACAAGCTATTTCCAGGCAAATTTTATGTTTACAAGTTGTGGAAAGGCTGCTTATTTTAACAAGTGAGATAGATCTTGCGGTAATGAACTTTTAAAAGAAGATAGGCAATGGCCAATTTGACCTAGAGACACAGAAAATGAGTTATGAAAACAAAACATAGGCAGGATAGAGTTGCATTGAGTGTCATTTTCAGTATGGAATTTAAGCATCAATTATTATCCTATTTCTTTTTTTAGGTTCATAGATTTTGTCACTGGAACATTTGAACTGGTTAGTATGTCAGGTTTGCTTATCAACTTACTGCAGAGGCTGTAATTAGTTGTCATTTTATGATACGTTGTTTCACGCTGTTGTTCACCTTCACCATCTAGGCTTGAAGAATTCTGCCCCTTGTTTATAGCGTCAATCTTCTTTCGTTATGCCTAAAAAAATTATCTGCACTTTGTTGCTTTCCTCTGTGACTTCTCTCTCGTTTAGCTCCCAAGTTTCTGCCTCACTGGTTGGAGGAATACTTCTGGGCTTGCCACTGTAATTTGTTTAATTTTAATCAGGTCCAGGTCATGGGAACAGAGCAGTGATTCCGAGAAGGATTCGCCTTCAGCTGAGGTCTGGCCACCCCAGAGAATACACTTAGCCTTATGGGAGCCACAGCATCCTGTCTCAAAGCAGGAGACATGTAGCCCCAAGAAATCATTTTGGGAAAAAATCTGGACATTAACCTGAATGTGGGGGAGGTTGGTGGGTACAATGGAACAAAATATCTGCCATATTTGAGTGGCAGTTGCAGAACTCGGTCATACACCTCAGCTCCATTGTCTTGCCTTAGTTAAAACTAATATATTTTTTACTTCTACTTCAGAAGCAAGTACACTGACCTATCAGTCAAGTCTTTCCTTTTGGATACCACCACAACTTTTTCTGTAAAGTTTTACTACATTGAGTTTTGGGTTATAATTATTAATTCATTTATAAAAATCAAGTTTTTCTAGCAGAGAAATAGATATAGCCTTACTAAATTTAAATCAAACTTACATTTTGGCACTCTTCAAAGAGTTCCCTAGTTATTGAAAATGAAGACAGACCATTGAATAGTAGTACAGTAATTTAACAGCTCCTGCCCTCATGTTTTTTTCACATACACAATAGTCTTAGTAATTGCGTAAATGACTTTTGCTTCCCATACTTTAACGTGCCACTGGGGTTTTATAAAATTACATCTAAAAACCACTTGTGTACCATTTGAAGCAGAAAAACAAAAGTTCCAGTAGGTTATTAAAGTTTCCTTTTTTTAAAATCACAAACATTTTCTTAAAGAATGATTTGCTGGCCCTGGAAAGATTTGAGGGACAATAAATGGTAGTTATTTAAAATGGATGCCACGGAATATGTAAACAACACCAAAGTGTTGAGGTGTGGTTCTTTGGATATTATAATTTTAAATATGCTTACTATTTAGTTCAGTTCAAAATACTATTCAGATAAACCAGCCATAAGCACAGAATACCTAATGACTGACTTAGGATTGTTGCAAACACAGTTAGAGCACAATGTTTGAAAAATCTGGTCTTCATTGGGCAATACAGTTAGGGGTGGAGGTTGGTGTGAGAAGAAAAGAGGTTCTCATAACATTCTCTGAATGTTCAGTGGCCAGAGGAAGAAAATAAGTCTTTCATATCCTTATCATGTTTGTGTAACATAAAAAAAAAAAAAAAAATTACTGCTCCAAAAATTGTGCAATAGAAAGTAGTCATACTTAGAGCCTCATAAGACTGTAATGCACAGGACACAGATGTCATTTAATTATGTGCTGATTTACCTGTTCAGGCATGTCTTTGCGGTCCCTGGGTATTTACCAGAAGTTCAGGTAGAATTACAATTAAGATTTTAAGCACTTAACAACAAACATATATTGCACTTGTATAATTACATTTTGGGGCGGTAAAAGAGAACAATAAACTTATTTAATAGTTAGATACATGAGTATAAAACAAACAACATTTCCTAAGATTATGCTTCCAGTGTTATTTTTTAACTGAAAAAAGAAATTAATTTTGCTAGTACAAATCTGTTTTTTCCAACTACTGTTAAAATTTAAAATGTATTAGCTGATGAAGTTTTATCAGAAATATATGCATGTCAACTGTTACTTAACTTGGGAGTTACACGTAAGGTGTTAAGCAGAATAAAAAACATAATAAGGTGTTGAGACAGTTTTGTCCTCATTTGGCAATCCTTCAAGGGACACAAATATATATATATATTTTTAAGCCACCATCCTCCTTCAGCTCTTGCTGAATTACATTGCTAACAATATTATTTACAGTGCACAAAGAAAGTAGACCTAATAACTGAATATTAATTACATTTAAAAAAAAGTCGCCCGAGTTGATTCTGACTCACAGCACTCCGTATGTGTCAGAGTACACCTGTGTCCTACAGGATTTCCCAAGGCTGATTTTCAGAAGCAGATCACCAGGGCTTTCTTCCAAGGTACCTCTGGGTCGACTCGAACCGCCAGCATTTTGATTAGCGGCCCGGCACATTAACCATACTGTTTGCACCACGTGAAAACATCAGAATTCAAAATAAGAGTATTCAAAATAAAGGTAGAGAAACTTCTAGGGCTTCTTTCTTTCTGACTAAACCTACCACACCCATCTGAAAAGGACAAAGTTCAATGAGTGAATAAGCAGAAAAAAAAACAAAACTTTTTTTTTTTTTTAAGAAAAAAGCAGAAGCAGAAGCTTCCCTTAAAGCAATGGCTTATAGATTTTTTGCAGAGCTACTCTTTGGCCAGCGAAATGCCACATAGCCCACTCCCTTCGTCTCTGGAGTAAGTGCTTTTCTGAAAAGTGAGTCTGTCCTTAACTAACTTAATACTTAATACTTCCCAGTTTGGTGCTGCAAGAACACAAATGTGAAGGCTCTTAGGAATTATCCAT
Organism: Elephas maximus indicus; assembly: GCF_024166365.1. NCBI lineage: Eukaryota > Metazoa > Chordata > Mammalia > Proboscidea > Elephantidae > Elephas > Elephas maximus. Next base: position 77,933,031 of record NC_064822.1, on the reverse strand, counting down.
TAAGTTTCATGGTTATAGGATAATGCTTGAACCTAAGAAAAAAGGGAAAAAACATCATGCCTTTAAAGATCTTTTGCATGCAAAGGGGAAAAATAACTTACAATCACAGTTTAAAAAAATAGTATTGTGGAAATAATCTGGGACTTTAGACTTTAGACCCTAATAGCTCTAAATCCTTGATTGCTAGAATGCTGGATAAACTGTTTTAAACAACCAAGCATTCCTATCTGCAAGTCCTTCATGAAGGGCGGAAGATGAATATGCTTTGGGGTCCTAGCCCCTTTTGTTTCAAAGAGAATAATATTTCATGAGTTGGGTATTTATAAATTAAGTAAATAATACTCTTGATGTTGTTGTTGGTTGTTAGGTGCCATTGAGGTGTGGTTCTGACTCATAGTGACCCCGTAGGACAGAGTAGAACTGCCCCACAGGGTTTCCAAGGAGCAGCTGGTGGGTTTGAACTGCCGACCTTTTGGTTAGCAGCTGAGCTCTTAACTGCTATGTCATCAGGGCTCCCTCCTGATGTTGGATATGAGTAAATTCATTAAATAATGTTAGTAATGTTGATCATTGTAAATTAAGTACCTCCCGTTACTTTTGGTGAATCTCATTCATAAAACCATCCAAAAATAGATCGCTAAGTACAATATATTCTCTGGAAGCTATATACCTCTCAGAAGAAATTTTGATTACATAACCTGGGCTCTTCTTGTTCTGGCTGAATCTGCTACTGGGGCTGGGGATCTAGTACTTTGGAGAAAAGGCATTGAAAAAGGGAACTTTGTCCAAAGGAGATCAAATGGATTCTGGAAACATCTCGGCCTACTAGGCCCCAAAAGGAAACCTACTAAGAGATGCCCTTTGGAAAGGCCTGTCAATAGACTGTAGGTTCTAGGATGAATTTCTCACATCAACATTTGTATTTTTCTTTATTTTATCATAATCCCTTACAGTTTCCTCAAGTCTTAGTGAAATATGCTAAGAAATGTTATCCTTAATTAAAGAGAAAGAGGGGAGGGTCTATTTCTATGCTTTTGGAGGAATCTGTGTTCACATTTTGGGAAGACCAAAGTGCATAGGGAACAAATCTGAAACAGCAGTCAAGAGGGTTGACCCAAAATACCCAGGACGGGTTTGTGAAAACTTATCCAATAGCCTCATAAAACCTAGGGAGGGTCTCAACTTCCTGAATTCCTTTGGATGGAGGCTCTGATACTTCTTCCTTAGATATTGAGAAGGGTGGTTTTAGTTTTGGGTTAACAGGGCAGCTCCTGTCTGGAGGCAGGAAGAGAAGGCAAGAAGGGACAGGAGCTGGTTGGATGGACATGGGAAACCTGGGGTGGAAAGGGAAAGTGTGCTGTCACATTATAGGGACAGCAACTAGTGTCACATAACAATATGTGTATTAATTTTTATATGAGAAATTAACTTGAGCTGTAAACTTTCACCTAAAGCACAATAAAAAAAATAAAGAAAAATAAAAAGATGGCCCTGGAAGACTACAGATGTTGTGTTATATAATTCATTTCATAGGCATATAAGAAATGAAATCCTGTTTCATACTGATTGTCATTGATTAAATTGTGTCCCCCCAAAATGTGTTTCAGCTTGGCTAGGCCATGATTCCCAATATTGTGTGGTTGTAGACCATTTTGTGATCTGATATAATTATTCTATATGTTGTAAATCCTAACCTCTGTGTTAATGGAGCTCTGGTGGCCCAGTGGTTAAGAGCTCAGCTGCTAACCACAAAGTCAGCAGTTGGAATCCACCAGCCACTCCTTGGAAACCCTATGGGGCAGTTCTACACTGTCCTACAGGGTCATTACGAGTCAGAATCAATTCATAACTCATAGGGTTTCCTAGGCTATAATCTTTACAGGAACAGATGGCCAGGTCTTTTCAGTTGCAGAGCAGCCGACCCTTTGGTTAGCAGTCGAGCACTTAACTATCACCCTATTTTCAATTACAAGAATCAGTTTAGATGATTCACTAAACAGAAGAAGTTTTAACAATTGCTTTGAATATTTCCACCTAGATTAGCTCAGGCTGCTAACCAAAATGTTGGCATTTCGAATCCACCAGACACTACTTGGAAACCTTACGGGGCAGCTCTACTCTGTCCTGTAGGGTCGTTATAAGTCAGAATCGGCTCAGTGGCAACGGGTTTGGTTTGGTTTAGACTTAGATGAGGTCTTACTTGATGATTCTGCATGGCAATTGATTTCTGTCTACTCTGAACTCTTGTAAGAGCTATAGAATTATGTCAAGGTCAGTTCTTGACCCTATAATTGAGGTCTCTCGGTCTGTATCATTCAGATCCAGAGTACAGATGGACTTGGGGGACATCGCCAGGTTATTAAGCTGAAAATATGTTGGTTATGGACTAGCGGCGTCATTAAAAGAGTTTCTGTAGTCACCATGATCTTTCAGCTACAGCTTATACCCTGGTGACTGACAGTTTCATGGAGTGAAGGAAGCAATGGTTGAAGCGAGTCAACAGGTATTTCTGTGATGACTGGTATAATATAGAAACTCTCTTGTCTGGTTAATTGAAAAGCTCTATAAAACCGTATTGGTGTACTGTATTTTTACGCACATAATGCATACCTTCTACTTTTGTTTGCCAATGCTGCCCTCCCCTCTTAAAAGTATTTTCGTAAGCATTCTAATTTTTTTTTTTTAACAGCAACATGTAAAAAACAATTGGCATAGTGGCACTTAGGAAAATACCTCTGAGTGGGAGGCGGGATTGGCAAACAAAAGTAGAAGGTATGTGTTATTTGCATAAAAAAATATAGTAATAATACTCGTAACAGAAGTATTCTATAAACTGAATTAATCCCTTTGAGATCCTAACCTGTTTTGGCTTCAGATTTACTAAGATGCTAGCTACTTAGTTCTAAAAGTCTGAAATCGTAAACTTTCATAAACTAAATTAGGAGAAATCTCCCAGGAAAAATTGTCTTTGGCACTATGCATTTACTATGGCCAGGGTAAAATCCAATTTAGCGCTCTTCCACTTTTATTTGAGATTTCAGAAATTTCCAATGATGACAGTTCAGTCATCTGTTCTTATTTGAAGTAGCTTTCTTTCCCATACATTATGTTCAAAACTTAATTTCCATGTCCCCATTGAGCCTGCTAAAGCTAAGAATCTTGCCCGCTGAAAAATTTCTTCCTTATTATGTTTTTCCCTTATTTGGGAATAATCTGAACCCATGGACAAACCACATGAGGTCCAGATTAGGCCCTCCAGTTCCCTCATTCTTTAACCTGAATACTGAATGCACTTCGGAGCAACAGATTTCTTAAATTTGCAATAGATCATTTGAAGTTTGAGCCACCTTAGTGCACACAAAATATTCATCTGCCTAGTTTAAAATCTCAGACCTGGCCAAGAAACAGTGAAAACAGCAAATTGTGTTACATCCCTTTATGTTTCAAAGGCCTGTGCACTGAGGGTCTTTCTCCTTAGTTAAATATTTGTTTCAGCAATGCCTGCTTAAGGAAAACCATCTCTGCGTACCAAATTGTAGCAGCCTGCATCCTGTGTCTGCTCTCATTCTTCTTAAACCTCACTTGGCCTTCACATTTGTTTACAACACTAATGTTGGTGAGTCCTACACATCTTTGCAAGGTCCAATTGTTCTTTCACTTTTGCTGAAGTCAAAGTGAAAACAAGAAGTCTAAGATGTGTTTGCTGGAAGCAGCAAACAGTTAGAGCTCCCTGCAGCCCTCGCCTCTATAGGAACAGTCATTCATCTCTGGATGCAGTCACCATATGGCTTCACTCTCAGGCTATAGCAGGTAAAAACCATTTGCCCACCTGTTAAATCAGCTGAGCCTAATATAAGCCTCTACAAACTACTGAGGTCAAAATGCCCTGCCCTCACACTGAGGTCTAAGGCTCTAAGCCACCAGTACTGATTCCACCAAAAGCCTCTCCAATGTATATTTTTCTCCCTCTAATTCCACTTTTTTTGTTTTATTTTTCAATGTAACCAGCCAATTAATGAAATGTATAAGGATGGCACAGGACTGGGCAGTGTTTCATTTGTTGAACTTAGGGTCACTATATCTTGGAAGAAGTAAAACCAGAATGCTCCTCAGAAGCAAGGATGGCGAGACTGCATCGTATGTACTTTGGACTTGTTGTCCCGAAGGATCAGTCCCTGGAGAAGGACATCATGCTTGGTAAAGTAGAGGGTCAGCAGAGAAAAGGAAGACCCCCAATGACATGGATTGACATAGTGGCTGCAACAGTGGGCTCAAGCATAACAATTGTTAAGTATGGTGCAGGACCGGGCAGTGTTTTGTTGTGTTGTGCACAGGGTTGCTATGAGTCAGAACTGACTCGATGGCACCTAACAACAATAACGACATGAAGTCTTTGTAGAGGTACATCACATACTGTCCTTCCCCTTCTGGATTCTGAACGAACTGAGAAATAAGGCAAAAGAGTGGAACAGACAGATACAATGCCCAGATATCACCTTTATTATCAATAAAGCCTTAATTCAAGACTCCTTCATACTGAACCCCAAAATGAAAGTGGTAATAGTGCTGGGCCTCAACATGGAGTGTTTTACTTTCCCATATTTAATGGGAATGAAGATAAGGCAGTGGTACTAACTCTCCTCAGAACTACCAGATTGACCCTACCATGTTGCATTGGCTCCTTATTGCAAGAAGCTTCATTTTGTTTAATAATTTGGATTCAGCAGAAATTCAGCAGTACCTCTTGTCTAGAATAAGAGATGTCAGTGGAATCGTGTCCTTTACCTTTTCTTATGAAGTATAGGGTGTTAACAAGTAAAAAAAAAAAAAAAAAAAAAATTTTTTTTTTTTTTTTTAGTTAATTACAGAAGCTTTCTTTCTTTCTTTTTTTTTTTTTTTTTTACTGGAAACACTGGTTAGGCCTGTTATAAATCAGGAGCCAATTAGCTTAGGTCCTCATGGTAAACAAGAGACCATGTTCTGCCCCAGATTTGGTTAGACTTCAGGTGGAAGTTGAGTGGCATTTCAGTCTGGAAGATCTGGTTTTTATTGTTGTTGGTGGTGCGTGTGTGTAGGTTAGGGCAGAGAGAAGAGAAAAATTTTCTAGGGAATACCCTTTTTTCTTACGCGCCCTTGGCTAGCAAACGTGTGTGAGATAAAATTAAAGGCACTGGCTCAAGGTTTGCTGGGTAAGCGAGGAGAGAATTATAAGAATATTACACGAAAATAATACTCTGAAATAGAAGGATGAATATGAGAAAACAAATATCTAACCCTGAAAATTTGCAATATGCGACCTAATCTTTCTAAATAAAGAGAAAAGGAATTAAAAAAAGAACAGAGATCTGGAAGTATGGTATCATATTTAAGAAAAAAATCTGCAAATAATACTGTAATAAAAGCAGCATTTGTTTTACATAAATACCGAATTAGATTTTTTTTTTTCCCCCAGAGTGAGTGGCCTAAGGAATTTTGGAGAAGTGTGTAATTTAAAAAGACAGCTTAAAAAACAAAACAAAGAAAAAAATTGCAAAAAAATAAAAAAACTATGAAAGAGGTTTTAAAACTTATTGTTTTTATTTTAGTGAATGAAAATTCTTCTGTTGTGCCTTTCATTTTGGGATGAAGTGTGAAGAAGTCCATTTGGTTCTTGAACTAAAATTTTATTGATAATAATGGTGATGTTTGGGTATTCCATCTGTCTTATTCTTGTGCCTTATTCCTCAGTTTGTTCAGAATCCAGAAGGGGAAGAAGGGCAGTATTTATGGACCTCCACAAAGACTCCATACATTTGATGAATTGTCTGGGAACATTGATAAATAAAACATCCAGCTGCCCAGATGTAAGCTTTTATTTTAAGGGAAGTCATATTAAAACACAATTAATAATCACATCTAATAATGAAAAAACGTGGTAAAACTAAATGCAGTTAATTTATAATATGTTCTTCTAAAATGCTATCCTTTCAAGTTGATTTAGAAATTAGAAACCAAAGAAGAAATATATCTTTCAAGGTTAAACTAGTTGGAACTTTTCATTTTCATTGATATTACAAAGTTTTACTTTTAGAAAATTATTTGCAATTTTACTGTTTGAATTTGTGAGAATTCATTCATTATGCAATTAAACATTTTTTACTTTTTAAGAAAATGAGGTCATTACAAAATATGAATTATCTGTGGGGGAATAAAATATGTAATTGAAATTCATAGATTATTAAAACCAGTAATTTTAGTCTTCTTTTCTATAAAATCTTTCAGACAGCTAACAAATAGAAAAAACTCAATTGTGACCCTTTCTTTACCACTCTATAGCATTGTAATAAAATCAAAAGGGATAATGCAGCATTGGCCAATGTGGTTTCCACGGGTTGATAAATTTTCCTAAAAAAAAAAAAAAAATTGTGGTTGAATAAATTAAGAAAACTCTGGATTGAACAAAATTTATCAGGTTCTTTCTCCTTAGAATATTGTACGGGTTTTAATATGCTAATAGACATTAAATGAATATCCAAGAGATGAATAGATTTCCCAATAGGTTTAACTTGATTGTAGAATATGATTAATCTCAGAATATCTGTCAGGGCTAGCACCATGCACACTATATATAGTTGTCATGGTTATTTTTATTTAGAAGTTTGTGAACAAAAAAAGGGGCATAGACAATATGCAAGCCAAATAATCAATGCCAAGTGTAGTTGTTCTTGGCACTATTTATCAAGATCCAGGTCTCCCCTCCTTCCTCGCACACCAAAGACTGAATTTCCTAGCGGATAAATTTTCAATGGAGGTGACATGAATCACGTCTAGGCTGGAACATTTAGAGAGCAAAGCAGGACTCCATGGAGCTCTCTTTCCCTTGACCACTACTCATGCGGATATTCCAGATGGTGGCTGCTTGACAGCCTGAGTCCCAAAGTAAGGACAGCAGAATAGAAGAGAGGACAGCAGAGCCCCCAGAAGACTCTTAATAAAAGATGTGTAGCATAAACAGACAAACAAAAAAAGAACCTTTGAGGTTTCAAGCTGCTGAGATTTTGGATCGTGTGTTACCACAGCATAGCTTAACTTATACTGACAGGTATAGTAACTGGTCAAGAATAAGTTGCATTTTGAAAACTGGAAAATAAAATCTTCTCCGTTTATAAGAAGAAAGCTAGTCCAGAACCAGAGCTTAGTCAATGGCTAACTAGGCCAGATCAAAGAGGACAAGGATCCAGAGTCTGGGCAGATACACCAAGTTGGGACAGGTGCTCAGGCAAGGTGTCAGCTGTAGAATGAGCCACCAGGAAAGTCATAAAACAGGGTCCGTGTCAGGGAGGTTTAGAAGCAGGTAAGGGGGCTCAACTTGACCTGGTCTTTGGGGGCAGGCCTGAAACTGGAGGTTTTGGTCGTCGAGAACAAAAGGAGAGCCCAGATCCTAGAACAGTGCTTGATCATCACCTAAGCAGGTTAAATGTTTAAGCCACTGGAACAGAGCTTATCAAATATTATTAGAATAGGAATATCTTTAATTTCAGAACTTGGGGTGGGGCTGAATCTACAGATGAAAAACATATGGCTGTAGAGTAGAAGAACCGCCAAGCATCTGTCAGTTTGTTGTACTGTGGGGGCTTGTGTGTTGCTGTGATGTCGGAAGCTGTGTTGCCAGTATTCAAATACCAGCAGGGTCGCCCATGGAGGACAGGTTTCAGCTGAGCTTCCCGAATAAGACAGAGTAGGAAGAAGGATCCAGTTGTCTACTTCTGAAAAGAATTAGCCAGTGAAAACCTTATGAATAGCAGTAGGACATGGTTAGATATAGGGCCAGAAGACGAGCCTCTCAGTTCGGAAGGCACTCAAAATACGACTGGGGAAGAGCTGCCTTCTCAAATTAGAGTTGACCTTAATGACATAGATAGAGTCCAGCTTTAAGGACCTTCATTTGCTGATGTGGGATAACTCAAAATAAGAAGAAACAATTGCAAATATTCATTAACAATCGGAACCTAGGACGTACGAAGTATGAATCTAGGAAAATTGGACACTGTCAAAAATGAAATGGAATGCATAAAGATCAATGTCCTAGGTATTTGTGAGCTGAAATGGACTGGTATTGGTCATTTTGAATTGGACAATCAACTTGAATGGGAATGGTCTTGCATTCATCATCAAAAAGAATATTTCAAGATCTATCCTGAAGTACAACACTGTCAGTAACAGCGTAATATCTGTATGCCTACAAGGAAGACGAGTTAATACAACTATTATTCAAATTTACTCACCAACCGCTAAGGCCAAAGATGAAGAAATTGAAGAGTTTTACTAACCTCTGCAGTCTGAAATTGATAGAATGTGCAATTAGCATACATTCATAATTACTGGTGATTGTAATGCAAAAATTGGAAAAAAAGAAGGATGGGTACTTGGAAAATATGGCCTTGGTGATAGAAACAATGCTGGAGATTGCATATTGAATTGTGCAAGACCAACAACTTCTTCATTGCAAATACTTTTTTTCACCAACATTAACGGCAACTGTACACATGGACCTTGCCAGATGGAATAAACAGGAATCAAATTGACTACATCTGTGCAAAGAGACAATGGAAAAGCTCAATATCATCAGTCAGAACAAGGCCAGGGGCCAACTGTAGATCAGGCCATCAATTACTCATATGCCCGTTCAAGTTGAAACTGAATTACAACATGTCCACGAGAGCCAAAGCACGACCTTGAGTATATCCTACCTAAATTTAGAGACCATCTTGAGAGTAGATTTGATGCCTTGAATGCTAATGACCGAAGACCAAACAAGTTGTGAAATGATACCAAGCACATTATACATAAAGAAAGCAAGAGGTCTTCAAAAAGACAGGAGAGAAAGAAAAGACCAAAACAGATTGTAGAAGAGGCTCTGAAACTTGCTCTTGAATGTCAAGTAGCTAAAGCAAAAGGAAAAAATGATGAAGTAAAAGAGCTGAACAGAAGAATTCAAAAGGCAGCTTGAGAAGTCAAAGTAAAATATAATGATGACATGTGCAAAGCCCTGGAGATAGAAAACCAAAAGGGAAGAACACGCTCAGCATTTCTCAAGCTGAAAGAACTGAAGAAAAAATTCAAGCCTCTAGTTGCTATAGTGAAGGATTCTTTGGGGAAAATATTAAACTACGCAGGAAGCATCAAAAGAAGAGGGAATGAATACACAGAGTCAGTATACCAAAAAGAATTGGTCAATGTTCAACCGTTTTAAGAGGTAATAAATGATCAGGGACTGATGGTACTGAAGGAAGAAGTCCAAGCCGCACTGAAGGCACTGGCAGAAAACAAGGCTCCAAGAATTGACAGAACACCAATTGAGATGTTTTAACAAACGGATGCAGCATTGGAAGTGCTCACTCATAAAAGCCAAGAATTTTGGAAGACAGCTACCTGGCCAACTGACTGGAAGAGATACATATTTACGCCTATTCCCAAGAAAGATGATTCAACTGAATGTGGAAATTGTCAAACAATATCATTAATATCGCATGCAAGCAAAATTTTTCTGAAGATCATTCAAAAGCAGCTGCAGCAGTATATCAACAGGGAACTCCTAGATATTCAAGCAGGATTTAGAAGAGGATGTGGAACCAGGGCTATCATTGCCGAAGTCAAATGAATCTTGGCCGAAAGCAGAGATTACTACAAAAATGTTTATCTGTTTTATTGACTATGCTAAGGCATTGGACTGTGTGGATCACAACAAATTACGGATAACATTGTGAAGAATGGGAATTCCAGAACACTTAAATTGTACTCATGAGAAATCTCTACATGGATCAAGAGGCAGTCATTAGAACAGATCAAGTGGATACTGCATGGTTTAAAGTCAGGAAAGGTGTGTATCAGGGTTGCATCCTTTCACCATACCTATTCAATCTGTAGGCTGAGCAAAAATTCGTGAAGCTGGACTATATGAAGAAAGGGCATCAGGATTGGAGGAAGACTCATTAACAGCCTGTGTTATGCAGATGACACAACCTTGCTTCCTGAAACTGAAGAGGACTTGAAGCACTTACTGATGGAGATCAAAAACCACAGCCTTCAGTATGGATTGCACCTCAACACAAAGAAACAAAAATCCTCACAAATGGACCAATAAGCAACATCCTGATAAACAGAGAATATATTGATATTGTCAAGGATTTCATTTTACTTGGATCCACAATCAACACCCATGGAAGCAGCAGTCATAAAATCAAAAGACACATTGCATTGGGTAAATTGGCTGCAAAAAACCTCTTTAAAGTGTTGAAAAGCAAAGATGTCACCTTGAGGACTAAAGTGCACCTGACCCAAGCCATGGTGTTTCCGGTTGCCTCATATACATGCGAAAGCTGGATGATGAATAAGAAAGACTGAAGAAGAATTGATGCCTTTGAATTGTGGTGTTGCTGAAGAATATTGAATATACCATGAACTGCCAAAAGAATGAACAAATCTGTCTTGGAAGAAGTACAACCAGAATGCTCCTTAGAAGCAAGGATGGTGAGACTACGCCTCACATACTTTGGACATGATTTCAGGAGGGATCAGTCCCTGGAGAAGGACATCATGCTTGGTAAAGTAGAGGGTCAGCAGAAAAGAGGAAGACCCTCAATGAGAGATTGACACAGTGGCTGCAACAATGGGCTCAAGCATCACAACAAATGTGAGGATGGTGCAGGACCAGGAAGTGTTTTGTTCTATTGTGCATAGGGTAGCTATGAGTCGGAAACGACTCCACCGAACCCAATAACAAAAACAGAGTAGAAGAATAGTGGAAAGCAGCCAAGTGAGTCTTTACAATTTGAAGATTTTGTGACTAGCTCTAGGGAATGGTAGAATAGGATTTTGAAATATATATTAGAAAAAAACAGTTTCTATTGATTTTCTGTTAACTCTCTCAGAAGGAAAACATTTAATTATGATGTGGTCATGGTGCTTTCTTAAACTTTAGGATACTTGATTATATATTCTGACCAGAGATCCCTTCATGGACTTCTAGTAGCACTCCTAGCACTTTTTATGGACTTGGACTGACTTAGTAAAACATGGTCGTTTTTGGCATGGTAGTGAAGGCACACATCAAAGGAGAAGATTGTTTTTCCCAGAATCCCTAATTGTCCTCATTTTCTCTTTTATATGCCCTTGTAGAAGCATTTATGTGTTTTTTCCTCTTTCCTGGACTATGAGCTTCTTAAGATCAGAGAGTATGCTTTTTCCATCTTTCCAGCACCTAGTATATTACCTGTCACAAAGCATGATAGTCATATTTCACCTAAACTAGTGATTTCAATAACCTTTTAATTAAAAAAAAGTTTTTTTTGTGTGCTTTAAGTGAAAGTTATATAGGAAACCCTGGTGGTGTAGTGGTTAAGTGCTACAGCTGCTAACCCAAGGGTCGGCAGTTCAAATCTGCCAGGCACTCCTCGGAAACTCTATGGGGCGGTTCTACTCTGTCCTATAGGGTCGCTATGAGTCAGAATTGACTCGACGGCACTGGGTTAAGTGAAAGGTTACAAATCAACTCATTCTCTCACACAAAAACTTATATACACCTTGCTACATACTCCCAATTGCTCTCCCCCTAATGAGACAGCCGGCTCTCTCCCTCTACTCTCCCTTTTCGTGTCCATTTCACCAGCTTCAAACCCCCTCTACCCTCTCATCTCCCCTCCAGGCAGGAGATGCTAATGTAGTCTCAAGTGTCCACCTGATCCAGGAAGCTCACTCCTCACCAGCATCCCTCTCCAACCCATTGTCCAGTCCAATCCCTGTCTGAAGAGTTGGCTTTGGCAATGGTTCCTGACCTGGGCCAACAGGAGGTCTGGGGGCCATGACCACTAGGGTCCTTCTAGTCTCAGTCAGACCATTAAGTCTGGTCATTTTATGAGAATTTGGGGTCTGCATCCCACGGCTCTCCTGCTGCTCCCTCAGGGGTTCTCTTTTGTGGTCCTTGTCAGGGCAGTCATCGGTTGTAGCCAGGCACCATCTAGTTCTTCTGGTCTCAGGCTGATGTAGCCTCTGGTTTATGTGGCCATTCCTGTCTCTTGGACTTGTGTCCTTGGTGTTCTTCATTATCCTTTGATCCAGGTGGATTGAGGCCAATTGATGCATTTTAGATGGCCGCTTGCTTGCGTTTAAGACCCCAGACACCACTCCCCAAAGTGGGATGCAGAAAGTTTTCTTAATAGATTTTATTATGCTAATTGACTTAGATGTCCCCTGAAACCATGGTCCTCAGACCCCTGCCCCTGCTACGCTGGCCTTTGAAGCAGTTTATTCAGGAAACTTCTTTGCTTTTGGTTTAGTCCAGTTGTGCTGACCTCGCCTGTATTTGTGTTGTCTTTCCCATCACCTAAAGTGGTTCTTATTTAATTAGTAAATACCCCTCTCCCACTCTTCCTCCCTCCTCCGTCTCGTAACCATCAAAAAACATTTTCTTCTGTTTAAACTATTTCTCGAGTTCTTATAATAGTGGTCTTATACAATATTTGTCCTTTTGAAACTGACTAATTTCACTCAGCATAATGCCTTCCAGATTCCTCCATGTTAGCAAATGTTTCACAGATTCATCACTGTTCTTTATTGATGCATAGTATTCCATTGTGTGAATATACCATAATTTATTTATCCATTCATCCGTTGAGGGGCACCTTGGTTGCTTCCATCTTTTTTGGTATTGTAAACAGTGCTGCAATGAACATGGGTGTGCATATATCTGTTTGCGTAAAGGCTCTCATTTCTCTAGGATATATTCCAAGGAGTGGGATTGCCAGATCCTATGGTAGCTCTATTTCTAGCTTTTTAAGGAAGCGCCAAACTGATTACATTCCAATCTCTTCACAGCCTTTCCAACATTTATTATTTTGTGTTTTTTGGATTAATGCCAGCCTTTTTTTTTGTTGGAGTGAGATGAAATCTCATTGCAGTTTTGATTTGCATTTCTCTAATGGCTAATGATCGTGAGCATTTCCTCATATATCTGTTAGGTACCTGAATGTCTTTAGTGAAGTGTCTGCTCATATCTTTTGCCCATTTTTTAATTGGGTTGTCTTTTTTATAGTTGAGTTTTTGCAGTATCATGTAGATTTTAGAGATCAGGCACAGATCGGAAATGTCATAGCTAAAAACTTTTTCCCAGTCTGTAGTTAATCTTTTTACCCTTTTGGTGAAGTCTTTGGATGAGCATAGGTGCTTGATTTTTAGGAGCTTCCAGTTATCTAGTTTTTTTTCTGCCTTGTTAATAATGTTTTATATACTGTTTATGCCATGTATTAGGGCTCCTAACATTGTCCCTACTTTTTCCTCCATGATCTTTATCGTTTTAGATTTTATATTAAGGTCTTTGATCCATTTTGAGCTCATTTTTGTGCATGGAGTGAGCTATGGGTCTTGTTTCATTTTTTTGCAGATGGATATCCAGTTATGCCAGCACCATTTGTTCAAAAGACTGTCTTTTCTCTATTTAATTGTTTTGGGGCCTTTTGTCAAATATCAACTGCTCATACGTGGATGGATTTATGTCTGGATTCTCAATTCTGTTCCATTGGTCTATGTATCTGTTGTTGTACCAGTACTAGGCTGTTTTGACTACTGTGGTGGTATAATAGGTTTTTAAAATCAGGTGGAGTAAGGCCTCCCACTTTGGTCTTCTTTTTCAGTAATGCTTTACTTATCTGGGACCTCTTTGCCTTCCATATGAAGTTGGTGATTTGTTTCTCCACCTCATTATAAAATTTCGTTGGAATTTGGATCAGAAGTGCATTAAATCTATAGATTACTTTTGGTAGAATAGACATTTTTACAATGTTAAGTCTTCCTATCCATGAGCAAGGTATGTTTTTCCACTTATGTAGGTTCCTTTTAGTTTCTTGTAGTAGTACCTCGAAGTTTTCTTTGTATAGGTCTTTTACATCTTTGGTAAGATTTATGCCTAAGTATTTTATCTTCTTGGAGGCTACTGTGAATGGTATTGATTTGGTGACTTCCTCTTCGATGTTCTTTTTGTTGGTGTATAGGAATCCAACTGATTTTTGTATGTTTATCTTGTATCCCGATACTCTGCTGAACTCTTCTATTAGTTTCAGTAGTTTTCTGGAGGATTTCTTAGGGTTTTCTGTGTATAAGATCATGTCATCTGCAAATAGAGATACTTTTACTTCTTCCTTGCCAATCTTGATGCCCTTTATTTCTTTATCTAGCCTAATTGCTCTGGCTAGGACCTCCAGCACATGTCGAATAAGAGCGGTGATAAAGGGTATCCTTGTCTGGTTCCCGATCTCAAGGGGAATGCTTTCAGGCTCTCTCCATTTCGGATGATGTTGGCTATTGGCTTTGTAAAAATGCCCTTTATTATGTTGAGGAATTTTCCTTCTAGTCCTGTTTTGCTGAGAGTTTTTATCATGAATGGGTGTTGAACTTTGTCAAATGTGTTCTCTGCATCAATTGATAAAATCCTGTGATTCTTGTCTTTTGTTTTATTTATATGATGGATTACATTAATTGTTTTTCTAATGTTGAACCATCCTTGCATACCTGGTATGAATCCCTCTTGGACATGGTGAGTTTTTTTTTTTTTTTTGATATGTTGTTGAATTCTATTGGCTAGAATTTTGTTGAGGATTTTTGCATCTAAGTTCTTCAGGGATAGAGGTCTGTCGGAAACCCTGGTGTCATAGTGGTTAGGTGCTATGGCTGCTAACCAAGAGGTCGGCAGTTCCAATCCGCCAGGCGCTCCTTGGAAACTCTGTCGGGCAGTTCTACTCTGTGCTATAGGGTCACTATGAATTGGAATCAACTCAACGGCAGTGGGTTTGGTTTTGGTATAGGTCTGTACTTTTCTTTTTTTTGTGGTGTCTTTACCTGGTTTTGGTATCAGGGATGAGGTGGCTTCATAGAATGAGTTTGGGAGTATTCTGTCCTTTTCTATGCTCTGAAATACCTTTAGTAGTAGCGGTGTTAACTCTTCTCTGGAAGTTCGGTAGAAGTCGGCAGTGAAGCCATCCTAGCCAGGGTTTTTTTTTTTGTTTGGAGTTTTTTGATTACCTTTTCAATATTTTCTTTTGTTATGGGTCTATT
Organism: Elephas maximus indicus; assembly: GCF_024166365.1. Lineage (NCBI taxonomy): Eukaryota > Metazoa > Chordata > Mammalia > Proboscidea > Elephantidae > Elephas > Elephas maximus. Next base: position 77,917,947 of record NC_064822.1, on the reverse strand, counting down.
TAGTTGTTCTACCCCTGTTTGTGTTAGTTTAGGTAGGTAGTGTGTTTCTAGGAATTCATCCATTTCTTCTAGGTTTTCAAATTTGTTAGAGTGCAATTTTTAAGTTATATTATCACCCATCTCATTTCTTATTTGGGTTATTTGCCTCTTCTCCTGTTTTTGTTTTGTTAGTTTGGCCAGTGGTTTATCAGTTTTGCTGATTTTTTCAAAGAACCAGCTTTTGGTCTTGTTAATTCTTTCAATCGTTTTTCTGTTTTCTATTTCATTTAATTCTGCTCTAATTTTTAGTATTTGTTTTTTTTCTGGTCCTGAGGGTTTCTTTTGTTGCTCTCTTTCTATTTGTTCAAGTTGTAGGGATAGTTCTTTGATTTTGGCACTTCCTTCTTTTTGGATGTGTGGATTTATTGATATAAATTGACCTGTGAGCACTGCTTTCGCTGTGTCCCAAAGGTTCTGATAGGAAGTGTTTTCATTCTCGTTGGATTCTTTGAATTTCCTTATCCCATCCTTAATGTCTTCTATAATCCAGTCTTTTTTGAGCAAGGTGTTGTTCAGTTTCCAAATGTTTGATTTCTTTTCCCTGCTTTTTCTGTTATTGATTTCCACTTTTATGGTCTTATGGTCAGAGAAGATGCTTTGTAATATTTCAATGTCTTGGATTCTGCTAATGCTTGCTTTATGAACTAATATGTGGTCTATTCTAGAGAATGTTCCATGTGCACTAGAAAAGAAAGTATACTTCGTATCTGTTGGGTGGAGTGTTCTGTATATGTCTATGAGGTCAAGTTGGTTTATTGTGGCATTTAGATCTTCTATGTCTTTATTGAGCTTCTTTTTGGATGTCCTGCCCTTCACCGAAAGTGGTGTGTTGAAGTGTCCTACTATTATTGTGGAGCTATCTATCCTACTTTTCAATACTGATAGAGTTTGTTTTATGTATCTTGCAGCCCTGTCACTGGGTGCATAAATATTTAATATGGTTATATCTTCTTGGTGTACTGTCCCTTTAATCATTATACAGTGTCCTTCCTTATCCTTTCTGATGGATTTAACTTTCAAGTTGATTTTGTCAGGAATTAGTGTTGCCACTGCTGCTCTTTTTTGATTGTTGTTTGCTTGATATATTTTTTTCCATCCTTTGAGTTTTCATTTGTGTCTCTAAGACTAAGGTGTGTCTCTTGTAGGCAGCATATAGATGGATCGTATTTTTTAATCCGTTCTGCCACTCTCTGTCTCTTTATTGGTGCATTTAGTCCATTTTCATTCAGCGTAATTATGGAAATGTAAAAAAAAAAAAATTTTTTTTATGAATGTAGTGCTATCATTTTGATGTCTTTTTTTTTGTGTGTTGTTGACAGCTTCTTTTTCCCACTTAATTTTATGTGCTACGTAGATTATCTTTATACATTGTCCTTTCCTCATGTTTGTTGTTGTTGATTTTATTTCTGCTGAGTCTCTATTTTTTTCTCGCATTTTGTTTTGATGTGTTGGATAGTTTGTCTGGTTTGTGGTTACCTTATTATTTACCTCTATTTTTCTAAATTTAAACCTATCTTTTATTTTTTTGTATCACCTTATCTTTCTCTCCATATGGAAGATCTATGACTACATTTCTTAGTCCCTCTTTGTTTTAATGTTGTCTTCTTTTACATAATAACATTGCTGTTACCCTGTTTTGAGCTTTTTTTAAAATCTTGATTTATTTTTTTGATTTTCCTGCCTTAGTTGACTTCTGATTGCTCTGCCCAGTGTTCTAGTCTTGCGTTGATACCTGATATTGATTTTCTAACCAAAGAACTCCCGTTAGTATTTCTTGTAGTTTTGGTTTTTACAAATTCCCTAAACTTCTGTTTATCTGGAAATGTCCTAATTTCACCTTCATATTTGAGAGACAGTTTTGCTGGATATATGATTCTTGATTGGCAGTTTTTTTCCTTCAATTTTTTATATAAGTCATCTGATTGCCTTCTTGCCTGCTTGGTTTCTGCCGAGTAGTCCAAGCTTATTCTTATTGGTCTTCTTTTGTAGGTGGCTTTTTGTTTGTCCCTAGCTTCTCTTAAAATTCTCTCTTTATCTTTGGTTTTGGCAAGTTTGATTATAATATATCTTGATGACTTTCTTTTAACACCTACCTTATGTGGAGTTTGATGAGCATCTTGGATAGATATTTTCTTATCTTCTGCGATATCAGGGAAGTTTTCTGCCAACAAGTCTTCAACAATTCTCTCTGTATTTTCTGTTATCCCTCTCTGTTCTGGTACTACAATCACTCGTAGGTTGTTTTTCTTGATAGAGTCCCACATGATCCTTAAGGTTTCTTCATTTTTTTTAATTCTTTTATCTGATTTTTCTTCAAATATATTAGTGCCAAGTGATTTACCTTTGAGTTCAGAAATTCTAGCTTCTACTTGCTCAGTTCTGCTCCTCTGACTTTCTATTGAGTTGTCTACTTCTGTAGTTTTATTGTCGATCTTCTGAATTTCTGATTGCTGTCTGTCTATGGATTTTTCCAGCTTATTAAACTTTTCATTATGTTCCTGAATAATGTTTCTAATTTTTTCAATTGCTTTATCTGTGTGTTCCTTGGTTTGTTCTGCATATTGCCTCATTTCCTTCCTGATGTCTTGAAGAGTTCTGTATATTAATCTTTTGTATTCTGTATCTGGTGATTCCAGGAATGCACTTTCATCTAGAAGATCCCTTGATTCTTTGTTTTGAGAGCTTGTTGAAGCGATCATGTTCTGTTTCTTTATGTGACTTGATATTGACTGTTGCTCTGAGCCATCCATAAGTTATCACATTAGTTTATGCTTGCTTACTGTGTCATAGCTTCTTGCTTTGTTTTGTTTTGTTATAGCCAAATGGGTTGCTTGAGTGAGCTAGCTTGATTATTTTTGCCTTTGGAGCTCTGACGTCCCATCCCCAGATAGCTAGAGCTATTTTTGGGTATATCATTCTAGGAGTCCATTCACTTTTCTTGTATGAATTCAGCTCAGGTGTCCAGGTAGCTGATCATCAAGTGTGTGGTACAGACTCTGCCCTATAGTCTTAGAGGGGCAGGATTGATTGGTGTAGGTACTAGTATCTGGTTGCCACAGGGCGTCACACTCTGAACAAGGCAGATCGCTGAGAATCATCCCCCACATGTCTCTGAGGAAAGCATGTCCCGGTTCCCTAGAGTGTGCATGTCGGTGGGTTCTGGAGCTGGACCATGTTTTTGGTTGTAAGGACTGGGAGGTACCAGTTATCCTTGGACCCCTGTCACGGGTGGCTGGGTGACCTGAGTGACCTGAGTAGAGCTACCAGTCATTAGGCCCCTGATGTGGGTAGGTGAGGACCCTGTTTAATAGGCAAAGCAACATCAAATATCAAATACCCACCTCTCTGCCACACAGCTGAAATGGTTGGAGTCTGCCAACGAGGGCGTATTCTCATGAAATAGGCCCACACAGGTCCATGCAGAGGAGAAAGGTACTCAAATCCATGTACAGTTTATGCCTGGACAGGAGCTGCTTCTGTCCTGAGCTCCTCCGGTTAGTGGAGCTGGGAAATTATCTTTTCCCCCAATTGCAAATTAATTCATTCTCCAAGGCCAGGAGGATGGCTCTAGAAGATAAATGGCACCTACCTCAGGCCCAGGGAAGTCAGCTGCTGAAGCTGGCTTGGGAGGCGAGGAGAGGTAAAATATACACAAGTACTTAGCTTTTGCCGAGAGTGTTGTTCTTCTCTGCTTGCAGAGGTGTGAGTAGGCTGTGCGGCTGGCTTCTTCTCCCAGAGGAAAATGTAGCCAAACACTAGTACCAGCTCGCTGCCACCACTCCCAGGAATGGTGCCTGAGGGCTCCCCATGGTTCAGGTCCTGTAACTCCTCTCCGCTTCTGAACTGTGTCTTCTTCCCCCTGCCCCTCAGTTCATTTTCTAAGTCTGCCTTTGATGTTCAGGGCTCCTAGCTTGTCATAAATATACTTGTTTCACTTGTTCTTTTAGGTCTTTGTTGTAAAGACTGCTCTCAGGAAGCCTCTGTCTATTCTGCCATCTTGGCTTCACCTCCAGGTTTGGTTTTTCTAACCTTTTAATTTTTCTTCCAGCTTCCTCCACTTTTGGCTTACCCTTTCGGACTCATCCTACACAAAGCTGTTCCCTATTTAAGGATGGCCTTCACCAAGTAGTCCTTCTGGTAAATCCCGATTCACTCTTCAAATCTCAGGTCAAGCACCACCATTTCCAATGCCTTCTCTGACTTTCCCAGGCAAGTTCTTCTTTGCTCACATATAACATTGTACATATCTATGGAAAGCATTAGGCACTCAATAAATGTTTGCACGAATATTTGAATTAATTTAGTAATTCTTAAAACTGTTTGTGAGATTTCCTATAAAGTAAATTCTACTCTAAAAACTTTAGGCAATGTTTGCCTATTTCTGTTTGTACTTCAGAATTAAATGAGTCATAGTTTAGAATTAGTCTTCTCATATCTATATCACTTGTGACTACGAAGAACTTCCAAAAATGTAATTTACAAACAATAGATGATCTATATACAATTTACAACTTTTCATCAAAGTAACAAAAACTTAATTCTTCTTTAAAAATAAGATTGGTTTTCTGCCACCATTATCAATAAGGCAACACAGAAATGGCATTAGCACCACTTAATAAATCAGAAAATTTCATCTCCAGAGGAAGACCCTGGAGTGTAACCACTCCTTCACAATCTAGGCCAGGATGATCAGCCATCGGATCTTGGGATTGGGCACATGAAAGGAGGTAGATGACAATCAAGTTAATAGAGGTACTTAAGAGAGCAAGTAGAGCAATTCAAGGATGTGCTAAAAGCAATTTGAAAAACTCCTCACCATCATTAGTCCATTGGCATGTCTTGAGGTTTGGCTGTGTGAAAAAATGGATTATCTTACCAGGAGAAATTGCTGATAGCAACATTCAGGGGTGGCCACAGCCTTGCACCCTCTAGCTACCACCCAATCTCACACCATCATTTCTCATACGTATTTCTCCAAAAAGGCGTCTCTATTTGCTGTCCCCAAATCTTTGATTCTCACTTACTTTCCTTCAGACCAATCCAATCTGGCTTCCATTACCACAATAAAAGTGAAGCTATTTTTCTAGGTCATCCCTGACCTCTTCACTGCCAAAACCTACAGATGTTTTTCCATCATTATCTTGGCCGTCAGCTGCGTTAAGCCTTTCTTCTTGAAACTCTGCGTCTCTCAGCATTCCTCATACCCCTCTACCATTTAAAAAAATATATTTTATTGTGTTTTCGGTGAAAGTTTACACAGTAAATTAGGTTTCCATTTAATAATTTCTATACATGTTGTTCAGTGACATTGCTTACATTTTCCACATTATACCAACATTCTCATTATTTCCATTCAGGATAGGATGTTCTGTTTCCATTAATCTAGCTTCCCACCCCTCCCCCCCGCCACTGCCACAACTTACTTATTATTGCTTTAAGGTAAATGTTGACCATTTGGTTTCATACAGATTTTTTTTTTTTAAAGGAGCATAGTACTTACAGGTGATATTGTAAGTAGCAAGCCGATATAAAAGTTTTTTTCTGCAAATAGAACAAAAGCTGTTTATTGTGGAAAATTTGGGCTATATATGAAAAAGAAAATTAAAATCATGCATAATTTGAATGTTCAGAGGTAGCAATTTTTAACATTTTGATTTTCTTCTATTTTTTTAAATGTGCAACAGACACACATACAAATATGGCTATATATATGTGTATATATATATATTTGATGTTGTTAGGCACTGTCAAGTCAGTTCCAACTCTATGTACAACAGGATTAAACACAGCTGGGTCCTGGGCCATCCTCACAATTGTTACTATCCTTGCAGCCATTGTGTCAGTCTATCTCATTGAGGGTCTTCCTTTCTTTTGCTGACACTCTACTTTTCCAAGCGTGATGTCCTTCTTCAGGGACTGGTCCCTCCTTATAACACATCAAAGTACCTGAGACAAAGTCTTGCCATCCTCTTTTAAGGATCGTTCTGGCTGTACTTCTTCCAAGACAGGTTTGTCTGTTCTTCTGGTAGTCCATGTCATATTCAATATTCTTTGCCAACACCATAATTCAAAGGCATCAGTTAATTCTTATTCCATCTTATTCATTGTCCAGTTTTCTCACGCATATGAAAACCAGAAAACCAAACCATTGTTGTTGGGTCAATTCTGACCCTATAGGACATTGTAGAACTGCCCCCATAGAGTTTCCAAGGAGTGCCTGATAGATTCGAACTGCCGAACATTTGGTTAGCAGTCATAGCTCTTAACCACTATGCCACTGGGGTTTCCTCATGCATATGAGGTGACTGAAAATAACATGGCTTGGCTCAAAGGAAAATTTTTGGTTTATAACATTTTGAAGAAGTATTTTGCAACAGATATGCCCAGTGCAATGCATGGTTTGATTTCCTGACAGCTGTTTCCAAGGGCGTTGATTGTGGATCCAAGTAAAATAAAACCCTCGACAACCTCAATCTTTTATTATCATGATGTTGCTTATTGGTCCAGTTGTGAGGACTTTTGTTTCCTTTATGTTGAGGTGCAATCCACACGGAAAGCTGTAGTCTTTGATCTTCATCAGTAACTGCTTCAATTCCTCTTCACTTTCAGCAAGAAAGGTTATGTCATCTGCACATCACAGGTTGTTAATGGGTCTTCCTCCAATCCTAATGCTCCGTTCTTCTTTATATAGTCCAGCTTCTTGGGTTATTTGCTTAGCACACAGATTGAATAGGTATGGTGAAAGGATACAACCCTGATGCTCACCTTTTCTGACTTTAAACCATTCAGCATCTACTAGTTCTGTTTGAATAACTGCCTCTTGGTCTATGTACAGGTTCCCCAAGCGCACAATTAAGTGTTCTGGAATTCCCATTCTCCACAACATTATCCATAATTTGTTATGATCTACACACTTGAATGCCTTTACATAGTCAATAAAGCACAGGTAACATCTTTCTGGTATTCTCTGCTTTCAATCAAGGTGCTTCTGACATCAGCATTAATATCCTTTGTCCCATGTCTCTTCTGAATCCAGCTTGAATTTCTGGCAATTCTCTGTCAGCATCCTGCTGCAACCACTTTTGAATGATCTTCAGCAAAATTTTACTCGTGTATGATATTAATGATATTTCTTGATAATTTCCTCATTCTGTTGAGTAACATTTCTTTAGAATGAGCACAAATATGAATCTCTTCCAGTCAGTTGGCCAGGTAGCTATCTTCCTAATTTCTTATTTTATTTTTTATTGTGCTTTAGATGAAGATTTATGGAGCAAATTAGTTTCTCATTAAACAGTTAATACACATATTATTCTGTGACATTGGTTGCCACCTCCATGATGTGTCAGCACTCTCCTCTTCTGGACCTTGGGTCCCCATTACCAGCTTTCGTGTCCCCTCCTGCCTTCTTGTCCTTGCTCCTGGGCTAGTGTGCCCATTTAACCTTGTTTTATTTTATGGGCCTGTCTTACCTTTGGCTGAAGGGTAAACCTCAGGAGTGACTTCAGTACTGAGTTAAAAGGGTGTCCAGAGGCCATACTCTCGGGGTTTCTCCGGTCTCTGTCAGACCAGTAAGTCTGGTGTTTTTTTTGTGAGTTAGAATTTTGTTCTACATTTTTCTCCAGTTCTGTCTGGGACTCTCTATTGTGATCCCTGTCAGAGCAGTCGGTGATGGTAGCTGGGTACCATAAAGTTGTGCTGTACTCAGTCTGGTGGAGGCTGTTGTACTTGTGGTCCATTAGTCCTTTGAACTGATCTTTCCCTTGTGGCCTTAATTTTCTTCATTCTCCCTTGCTCCAGATGGGGTGGGGCAAGTGGAGTATCATAGATGGCCGCCGAAAACTTTATAAGACCCCAGATGCTACTCACCAATGTAGGATGTAGAACATTTTCTTTATAAACTACGTTAGGCCAGTTGAGCTAGATGTCCCTGAGATCATGGTCCCCAGCCTTCAGCCCAGTAATTTGATCCGTTAGGGAGTTTGGATGTATCTATGAAGCTTCCATGACCTTGTCTTGGTCAGTCTGTGGTGACTTCCCCAGTATGTTTACTATTTTACTCTTCACCAAAGTTACCACTTATCTATTGTCTAGTTAGTGTTTTTCTCTTCCCGCCTTGTAACCATAGAAGAGTGTTTCTTTTTGTGTGTAAACCTTTTCATGAGCTTTTATAACAATGGTCTCATGTAGTATTTGTCCTTTTGTGATTGGCTTATTTCACTCAGCATAATGCCCTCATGATTCAGCCATGTTGTGAGATGTTTCACAGATTCATCAGTTTTCTTTATTGTTGTGTAGTATTCCATTGTGTGTGTGTACCATAGATTGTGGAGACTTTTTTTTTGCCAGTGCCTTCATTGCAGCTTGGACTTCTTGGACCATCAATTCTTGATCATATACTGCCTCCTGAAATGGCTGAATGTCGAACCAATTCTTTTTGGTGCAGTGATTCTGTATATTCTTTCCATCTTCTTTTGATGCTTCCTGCATGGTTCAATATTTTGGCCATAGAATCCTTCAGTATTGCAATTCTATGCTTGAATTTTTTTTTCAGTTCTTTTAGCTTGAGAATGTCGAATGTGTCCTTCCCTTTTGGTTTTCTAACTCCAGGTTTTTGCACATTTTATTATAATACTTCAATTTGTCTTCTTGTGCTGCCCTTTGAAATCTTCTGTTCAGCTCTTTTACTTCATCATTTTTTCCACTCAATTTAGGTACTCTACATTCAAGAGCAGGTTTTGGAGTCTTTTTCTGACATCCATTTTGTTCTTTACTTTCTGTCCTTTCTTTTTAATGGCCTTTTGCTTTCTTCATGTATGGCATCCTTGATGCTATTCCACAACTCGTTTGGTCTTCTGTTATTAGAGTTCAGCGCATCAAATATATTCTTGAGATAGTCTCTAAATTCAGGTAGTATATACTCAAGATTGTATTCTGGCTCTGTGAACTTGTTTTTATTTTCCTCAGCTTCAACTTGAACTTGCATATGAGCAATTGATGATTTGTTCCTTAGTCGGCTCCTGGTCTTGTTCTGACTGATGATATTGAGCTTCTCTGGATCTCTTTTTCCACAGGTGTAGTTGATTTGTTCCTGTGTATCCCATCTGGGGAAGTCCATGTGTATTGTTGCTGTTTATGTTGTTGAAAAAAGTTATTTGCAATGAATAGCTAATTGGTCTGGCAAAATTCTATTGTGTGATATCTGGAGTTGTTTGTATCAGCAAGGCCATATTTTCCAACTACTGAAACTTCTTCTGTGTTTCCAACTTTTGCATTCTAATTACCAGTAATTATCAATGCCTCTTGATTGCATGTTTGAGCAATTTCAGACTGCGGAAGTTTGTAAAAATCTTCAGTTTCCTCATCTTTGGCATTAGTGGCTGGTGCATAAATCTAAATAATAGTCATATTAACTGTTCTTCCTTGTAGGCCTATGGATATTACCCTATCACTGACAGTGTTGCACTTCAGGATAGATTTTGAAATATTCATTTTGATGATTAATGAGACACCATTCCCCTTTAATTTGTCATTTCTAGCATATTCCCCTTTAATTTGTCATTTCTAGCATAGTGGACCATATGAATATGTTCTGTATGAATATGGTCCATATGAACACACCAAAAAACCCATTGCTGTCGTGTAGATTTTGAGTCATATCAATCCTGTAGGACAGAGTAGAACTGCCCCATAGGTTTTCCAAGGCTGTAATCTTTACAGAAACAGGCTGCCACATTTTTCTCCTGTGTAGTGGCTAGTAGATTCAAACTGTTGACCTTTTAGTTAGCAGCTGAGTGCTTAGCCTCTGTGCTACCAGGGCTCCTTTATATATACTTATTTATATTTATATACACTATTTTGTAAACCTTAGTAACCATATGATTAAGCACTCTTTTATAAAATGATTTTAAATGTCTCCCAAACAATTCAATAAAATCAACAATAATGTTAATGGATAAAATCTTCAGAGCACTTGCTGTGTAGTAGAGCTTTTAAAAAAAAAAACTTAGTGGAGTCTATTCTGACTCATAGTGACCCTACAGGACAGAGTAGAACTGCTGCATAGAGTTTCAAAGCTGCATGTGGTGGATTGGAACTGCCGACCTTTTGGTTAGCAACCATAGCACTTAACCACTATGCCACCAGTACAGCTTTACATACTTTAAAAACTTGTTTTATTATTCCCATTTTAATATGAGGAGGCTGACACTTTGAAAATTTAAATAACTTCAAAGTAATGTGTGTCTTGAAACCAGGTTTGGTTCACTCCAAACACCAGAATCTTAGCCACTATGCTCTACCGCCTTACACATAGATACAACATTGCTTATTTAACCAAATTTGTACTCTTGAACTTTTACATAGTTTTAATTTTATGCTATTAGAAATATACAGTGATTGATATACTTGTATGGAAATCTAGGAAACCCTGGTGGCATAGTGGCTAAAACCCACGGCTGCTAACCAAAAGGTTGGCAGTTTGAATCTACCAGGAGCTTCTTGGAAACCCTATGGGGGCAGCTCTACTCTGCTCTATAGGGTTGCTATGAGTCAGAATCGACTCGACAGCAATGGATTTTTTATGGAAATCTATGTACACAGAAGAGATTATTTCTTTAAGTTAAATTGCTAGAAGTGAAACTGTCTAGTCAGAAGAATTGCACATTTTTAAAAAGACATTTTTAAACTCATTGCTGAGTTGCACTCTAGAAGTATTGTAACAATTTATTGGTTTCCTAAAACCTCCTCTAGATATTGTCTTTTCTTCAATGTTTCAGATAGAGTTTCCAAGGTGTGCCCAGGAATGTCATAATTCTGTAGTTTGGAGGGAGTAGAAGATTGTCTCTTTGGAAAATCTGGCAGAGTAAGTCTTGAGTACACCTACGTGGTATTGTGTTTTAGAAATTAAATCAATAAATAGTTTGAGGAAGGTTGGAATCCTAAATCAGAGCAGACTTAGAAAATTTACGTTAGCAAGAGTTCATCAACCTGATTAATCTAGGAACTTAAAGCAAATCAACATTAAGAGGAGGATTTGTTGTGTTTTGGCATGAGGGGAATATTAATGGCAATCCATTCTCTTTGTGATATATTACATTATACACCTATACACATACTTGATAGGAAACAAAGTAATTTTCAATGTCATTTTGAATTTTGGGAGATGTGAATTATGACAATACTGTTTAACAAGACATCTCTTTCCAAAGTCTTTCAGATATTTGAGGTTGAAGGACAAGTGAAGCAATGCTAGGTAAAAGTCAGGGAGAACTCAAAAACAGTGAGGTTTACTGACATGATGTACTGGGAGTCTTGTGATCTAGATTTTAGCCCTTAATTACTTGAACGAGATTCTTAACCTCTTTTGGCTATGTTGTCTATTTATAAAACAAGTTTTGACCAAATTAGTGGTTTTCAAGCTGCTACAGGCATTCTAACAATATTTGATTCAAATTTTGTTTTTACAAGTTATTTTCTGATTGTTAGAAAATTCATTTGGTGCAAGCTAAGGATGCTAAATACCGAGTTTTAACATATATGAGATTATGTACACACTGTCAGCTCAATACCTTTTTCTTTGTAAATCTTGGAATAAAGCTCACTGTACCTATAGATGACTGCTTTGTAAATGTGTCATTGATTAAGAAGAATATGTATGTTTTGAAACATCTTTAAATTTCCTGAAAACTCAGGCCCAGGTCTACTCACTGGAAATGCGAGTACACAGACCACCATTAAAGGAATGACAAGGAAGACAGCACATCTGTCTGGCCTGTTTCCATTCACCGTGTAATCATCAGTGGTACCATCCTAAGGGACCACATTCTACGTCTTCTCTCAATAAAGCATATGGTAGCATGTTTTAATACTTGTTCTTCATTTCTCATGCTTATTATCTGATCTTTGTAATAAAGTTATTACACATTTTGGGTGCTTAGTGTTTAGCTTTTATATTCATCTCTCTCTATTTTTAGGTGAGATGGAATAATTGTCTCTCAAACTACAAATGAGTTGCTGGTTAAACACAGGACATTTAAAAAGCAAATGTGAAGATGGAAATGATAATATCGATCAGGCTCGCATTTTAGGACAGACGTGCTGTATTGATCAGGCTCAGAATAAAATGAGTTATACTATAAATTACTAAGTGCATCTTCAAGTTCTATCGACCAAACTGACAGCAGTAGGCAAAATGAAAGCAATATGCCCAAAATTCTCTTCAAAATCACTCAAATATAAGAAAGCGCTATGCTATTTACCATTATTTGGATTTGCTTTTGTGGTACTAAGAATGCCCACATCTTCAATGTGATATATGCTGTAAAGCTTTGCAAGATAATTCTACATTCCATGACAGGTTACTACACTGTTTTAGAGCAAAATTTTGTGAATGTAAAAATAAGGATTCCAGCTTCTTTTATCAAAAATTTTACAGTTAAAATAATAAGTTAAAAATTTAAGTATGACAATGAAAACATGCTTTTGGCATCATTGAAAGTTCTGAGAAAGTGCAGGGCACATAAATAGAATTAAAAAAAAAAACCCAAAAACTGTATTCTATTTAAACGGGTGTTATTTGTGGCACATTGTTTAACAATTCCTCTCACCAAAAGGTGACGCCTATTTCCTCCCCTTGAATCTGAGTTGGTCTCTTGACTTGCTTTGCCTAAAAGATTGTGAGTAAAGTTAAACTGTGTTCTAGAGACTAGGCCTCTGGAGCCTTAGTGCTCTTGTGTTTCTTAGAATGTTCTAGTCACCGTGTAAAGAAGCCTAGTTACTGAATGATCAGAAACCATGCTAGAGAATGGTGTAGCTAATAGCCAGCACCAAGGCCCAAATCATTTGAGTGAGAAGAACTTGAGCCCAGGCACATTACCTGATCAGTGCAACCACACGGGTGAACCCAGAGCAAGAACTAGCAGAAGAGCCCAGCCAACCTGCAGAATTGTAAAAAATTACAAATTGTTGCTTTAAGTCACTAATCTTCAAAGTAGTTTTTAACACAGTGATAGATGACTAGTAAAAAAGAGTAACAAATATTACAGTAGATCAGAAATATTATATGACAACATATTTTAAAGAGGGTCTAAAATGTGTCTAGTAAATATGATGTGTTAGGGAGCTGAGATTATATAAATTCTTTATAATTCAATTGAGGATACTGCAAATACTGAGGATCTCTCAGCTTTGCTTAATTTATAGTACGTTCACTATGAGGCTGATACGGAAAAGATGTAATATTCTGTAAAATACATCATTCATAGGTAACAGCAAAAAAATGATAATAGAGTCAGTTTTTGATGCATGGCCAACGTAGGGATGTCGTCAATGATTATAAGAGCAGTGATAGGTAAAGAAAAAGAACACAATAGGATTGGTGGCTCATAGGAAAATTGTCAAAATGTTCTTAATTAGTCATTGCGTGTTGTATAAGACAAACACTAGCTATTAGGAAGATTCTAGTGTCTTCCCATATAGTGTTAGATAATGCCATGTAAATCTCAGTTTTATTAAGGCTTAAACTTTTACTTTCAGTTGAAGGGTTTTCAGAGTTATTTGTAATGATATGGGTAGTAAGTTCTAGAATCTGAAAAAATACATGACAGTTTGACAGTTCAGGGTCTCAGTGAGTTACAGCTGTAGAGTATCATAAAGAAATTAAAACTTAGACTCAATATGCAAAATAATATAAATTCAATTTTTCTGAAAATGTAAAGAAATGTCTAACAAAGTGGCTCTTTAGATACCTGGAATTTTAAAAAGGACACCACTGAGCATGTCATAATTTAATAATATATATTTGAAAACTATTTTTCCACCAAACAATGACAGCATGAAGAAACTTTTTATTGATTCTCTCCTCACTGAACACTTACCAATTAACAACTGTTTGTAGATATTGTTACTTATTAAATATTGAAATGTCACTTATCTTTTAAATGTCTTAATTGGTTTTCCTGAATGTGATAGTTGGTCTCTAAGAGAGCTGCCATCAATGTCTTTGACTTCTTGTGCAGACCTGCCATTCCCTGATTGAGAGATAAAGTCCATTCTTTTCCTCCCCTCAAGTCTAGGCAAGCCTTAGTGACTTGCGTGATCAATAGGGTATGTTGAAAGGGATGCTCTGAACTTCTGAAGCCAGGTCATGGGAACACTCAAAGATTCTTCCCAGGCCTCTTCAAACACTCACTCTTGGAGCCCTGAGCTGCCATGTAAGAAGACTGACTACCCTGCTAGAGTGACCAAAGGGAGAGGCCCTGAGTCTGCATGGAAAGGGGGAAGGGCCCGGGTGAGTCCACCTTTCATCTGCACCCACCAAAGCACCAGGTAGGTGAGTGAAGCCTTTTCTGATCACTCTAGACTAGCTCATCTGCCAGCTGAGTACCACTGAGCAGTGACTCCAGTTAATGCCGAATGGAGCAGAAGAATCAACCAGCCAAAAAAGTTCTGCCTAAATTCCTGACTTACAGGAATTATTGTGGTTTTAAGCCACTAAGTTTTAGGGTGGTTTTTGTGCTGAAGTAGATAACTAGAACACTGAAGAATAATATGTGATAACAAGGTAAGAAAATTATTGTCACTTTCAACTATTTATCTTGTGAATCAGGCATCAGAAGTAGAGAATATGAAATACAGAAACAAATTGAGTATCATGTCTGAGTTAAGACCACATGTCTGCTTTAAGGTTCAAAAGAACACTAATAATCTCCCATTTTCAATATCTTTGTATTCATAAAACAACTTTACAGTTATCACTGGTTATTTTATAAATAAATATTATGAATTTGAATTAAGAATTGTATTTTTCTAATGTAATACCACATTTATCTATTTTATCTCTTGGAATTTCTAATAATATTCTATTTGATTATTACATGATTGACAGTTCAGGGTCTCAGTGAGTTACAGCTGTAAAGTCTCATAGAGAAATTAAAACTTACACTCAATATGCAAAATAACATAAGTTCGATTATTCTGAAAATGTAAAGAAATATCTGACAAAATGGATCTTTAGGTATTTTAAAAAGGACACCACTGAACATGTCATAATTTAACAATATATGTTTGAAAACTATTTTTTCCACCAAACAATGATGTTCTATTTGAAATAGTCTATCTGGTAAATAGTTTCTGAACATAAAAAAGTTTGAAAATCATTGGACAAATATTCTTAGCAGTCATGGTGGATTTTGAATGGATTTTGGTTAAGAGCTACAATCTCTCTTTGTCAGGGGTGTAAAAAAAATTCTTGGTGTTTGGACAGGATATTTTTCTTAAACAAGAAAGCAGAGTCTCTTAAAAAATCATACCTGCCCTAATAGTGGTGAAATCACTTCCATTTTATATATTTATTTAGCTGGTATAGATCTTTATTTTACCTTTATTTTTTTAATAACTCAATTTAATTTTTTTTGAGCACTGATTTATGCACCATGGTGGAAGCTTAATTGTGGTAAGGTAGTCAGACTTCCCCGACATCCTTATTCTCCTTTTCATGAGTTGCATTTAAGACCTGGAGGATTAAATTGGATTTTACTTAGGTCAAACCTCTCTGAGCTGAAGGGGACTTCTGACCAAGACACTCAGTGCCGCATCTTGTCTAGGCACATTGTCATAGACACATTCTTCGTTCCTGCCTGTCTGTATGAAGCTCTCGGCTGCTTCCACAACTTTCTAGGCTCTTGGAAATCATCTGCAGCTCCTATGCCATGCTGGGATTTGTAAAGCTCTGTGGAGGTGTTAAGGTACTGTCTTGCCAATTTTCAGGGGCCCACTCAGAAAACAGGCTCAGGTTTCCTTTGCTCTAAGATCCCACACACTTATCTGGGTGTTTTGCTATCTCCAAGAAGCTTGACTCTATTAAGAGTGCTGGGTTCCTTTCCCTGTGGTTCACTCATTGCTTCTCTCTGGTTTCCCCAACTTCTCATGCCAAGGGACCTTCTGATAGTCAGGGGGCCCAGGTGGCAGACAAGCCTTGTCCTTTCTCTTTAGGCTTCTTCCTAATTTGAAACATGAAACACAAGTGATAGGAAACACAAGCTAATAGTAGTTTAAACAATATTATTTCTTAAATATTAATGAAGTTCTCAGGAAATCAATCTAAAGTGGCATGATACCTTCATAATCTTCAGGAACTTCATGCCATATATCTGGCTGTGTTCTTGTCTTCAGCCAGCCATCTCCTCATCCAAGATGGTTGATCAAGTTCCAGCCTTCAAGTCCACAATTCACCCAGCAAGATGGAGAATACGATGAAGAGAGCTACACCTTCTCTCTTCCCAGAAGTTACACATAATTCTTTTACTTATGTCTTATAGGCCAGATGTTGTTTACATAATTATGTCAGTAAAGAAAGATGGAAATTTATACTTTATTTTTAGAAGACTCAAGGTGGCCATGTTCCCTGTGAAAAACAATGGGCTTTATAATGTATATATGCTATTAGGGAAGCGCAGATGTTGGTGTAAACAATTGGTAGTCTTTGCCACAGATTCCAAAGAAACTGATTGCTTTCTAAGCACTAAAACCCACCCTTTAAATGAGATATTTAATTTCTTCCTTTTGTTAAATGCTTACAATAAAAACACAATTGTTAACAGGTGAAGACACCATAGACATAATCTTTTAAATTAAATTTCCAAATTATTTTTAATTACAGTAGGCAACTTGCTGAAAAGAAAAAGGGAATGAAGTTTCTATTCTCAGTAGCGGTATCTGCTTTTACCAACTTCCAGATTGATCCTGGAAATGAACTCCAGAGAGAACCACACTTTATCTTTACCACTGTAATGTGTTAATTCTAGTACATGAGTTCTTGAGAGTCTTTGGAGAAGAGAACATTTCCTGTTATAAATAAATGGTTAAGACTTGAATCAGCCCACAGACATTGATGGATCACCACTTTTTGTCATGATCATTAGCCTGTAATCAAGGTTATTCAAGATCTGTTCCCAAAATACCTTTCTAGGCCTATCTCACGCTAATTTTTTCCATGTATCTTTACAATATTTATAACATGTTGCAAAAATGTCAAGCATTATATATGACTTTCTCAAACAAACTAGATTAATTTTGCCACCCAAATATATCCTACATCTTACTTTTTTGCCCATGCTTTAGCTGTCTCAGTATAGTGGTCCTCACCATGCCCCACTATAACCTTATTCATTCATTTAAGACTTAAAGCAGAAATTTCCTTTGTTAGAAAGCCTCTTCGGAATCCCACAATCTGAAGCTACCTCTCTCTAAATTCCAATGTAACTGTATATCATGTTCCTCCCTTCCTTTCTTTATTCATTTACAATTACTAGTTATTGAACACCTACTATGTGTCATTGGGAAAACTTGGTTGCATAGTGGTTAAGAGCTAAGACTGCTAACCAAAATGTTGGCAGTTCGAATTCACCAGGGTTCCTTGGCAACCCTGTGAGGCAGTTCCTCTCTGTTCTCTAGGGTCACTATGAATCAGAATCGACTCGATGGCAAGGGTTTGGTTTGGTTTTTTGATGTGTCATTGTGCTAGGTTTCATTCATAGCATTTAAAGACTGTTGGAGGGGGCATTAGTCAAATAACATCTTCCTTTTCCACAATCTATCTTACATTATACTTGCTATTTGTTCATCTTGTTTATCTCTAAAAGCACTGAAAAATTGAAAAACCATTTCTTCATCTGTATACATTTTTGATACCTAGAATTGTGCTTTACCCTCCTAGTTAAATGTTTAGCAATGATACTTGACGAATATTTTTGGTGCATTTCTTTACTGCCTTCCCCTTCCCCCAGCAGAAGCTATTCAACGGAAGTATCATACCATTAAGCTGCTTCAGAAAAATTCATTTAAAATCGAAGCATATATTTTAAATATATACATGTATCTTCATAACTGGAGTGGTAGGGGTGCAGGAGAATCTACAAGATGAAAATCCAACATATAACTATAACTTATTAGAAATGCATATGTGTCCCACTGTATAATTGTGTGAATTTTAGGAGACTAAGTTTCAGATGTCCAGTGTCCAGACTTGCAAAAATCAAACTCAAAATCTCGAATCTTGATCTACCTTCTGTGATTAGAGACAGAAAGAGGAAACTAGTAGTCTTCAGGCATTTCTGGAAATACTTGCATCCTGCTATAATCATTATATAATATTATGTTTTCTAGCCTTGGCAGCCTAATCCTTGTTTCCTACTTTTCAGGCTTCAGATCGTAATTTGGAAACCGATCACTCCTTCCCCATCTCTGATTCAATTAGCCATATGTTACAGGCAGCAAACACAATGGCTGTCAGATTTCAGCAGTTACCAAGGGGGAAAAAGGTAGTGGGGTCAAAATTGTGAATTTATAAAAAGCTCTCGAAGTAAAGGCAAATCTTAATTATGGAGCATTAATCAGAATTTTGTCTGGTCATTCGTCAGCCGTCTCCATGATCAGTCCTGGACATAGCAGCCTTTCTTTCACACTTGTGGAACAGAGGTATTGAAGAAGTATCGAGCTCTTGGAATAAAGATATCAGAAAATGAAATGAGTAAATATGCAATTGTGTTTACATTCTTGTCTCCACAATGAAGAACAATCAATAGGCTTACAGAATATGGTAATTGTCTTTTTAAACGAAGGCTTTCTAAAAGATAGTTTTACAAACAAGTGATTTACTCTTTGTGGAGTTCTTTATGTTTAATTAGAGCTGTGCTAGGTCAGCCCCACAGTGGGAAAGCCTTTGCATGGAGGTTCATCATTAAATTCATTTTACGCAGAAAAGGCAGGATTAAATTTAAGCATTTGAAATTCAAAGCTGAGTTAGTTCAGAACTTTTCTTCTCTGTTACATGCGGACTTGTTAGAGAAAAAGGGTTGGAAGTCCTAGGGGTAGATAACATTAAAAAACAAAGAGTTAAAAGAAAAATGAGTATTGAAGCATGTGGCTCTTGAGGAAAAACTCACATAATTAGGCAGGCTTTGTGAAGAAATGTACTGCTTTAAAAAAAAAAAACCTATTAATTTTTGGCTAACCTACCCATTCATGCTCTTCATTGTAGAAGAAGGGGTTGAGTTACAATACAGCCATACTCCATTTAAAATAACATTTATTCAACAGGAGGTCTGCCTCCTAGGCTTACTTCTTCATAGAAAAGACCTATTATAAATCCCAGTAATTTTCCCAGGAGTTCTACAAAGAGTGTTTCTTCGTGGTGGGTTTGAGTATTTCTATCCACTATAATTTAATCGTCTCAAACTATGTCACTTCAAATTGTTCCCCTCGGGAGATTGCTTTAGTCTGAAAAATATCTTCATTAAGAGATTTCTCTAGTGTTTAACCTGGGGTGTTTTAGTATGCTTCATCTGCCATCAGAAATATGTCCTTTTCCCCACAGCCTTGACCACTGAAGTTTATTCAAGAATCTAGTGCGCTCTAACATGTGAAAGGTGGCTGCCTTACCTCATAAAATAAGTGAATTTTAGCTACATTATACCAAGCACATTTAAGATATCCACTTGATTCCTTTTGCTATAGGTATGAACACTAGTTTTGAGATTTTGGTCAAGGAAAATTGAGATTTGCTTGGGGCAGGGTGAAGGTAAGTGGAGAGGATTTTAAAATCTAAAATAAATTTTGATTCTCTCATGTCAAATAGAGATTTTTTTTAAAAAAAAACACTGAGAAACTAACTGTTAATCTGGCAGAATGGAAATTAAAGAAACCAATGAAGCTGCAAGGACATAGTTGCGAGCCTTTAGAATTTTCTCTTTTTAAGGTCAATGAACTGGTAAAGCATTTTGCTAAGAACTCAGGGCACAGATTTCTGACCCCTTTAAAGACTCCAAGCGTAGCACTTTAGCTTTAAGCACTTCTACTTTAATTTTAATAACTTAATTGGAATGACAAGGGAGGCGAGTGTTGCCAAAGCCAATACACTAAATGCCTGTTGAGGGCAGCAGGCTTCTCAGCGGTAACAAGATAACTCACTGTGGTTTCTTTGCTCTTCCTGTGACAGGCTGCCATGTGGGGTGAGGATCTTTGCTGCTCTATCTCTCATTGGTTTTAAGTGTGTGCACATCAACAGTTCTACTAAGGAAAGCAGAGCACACCAACAGAGATCCTAGAGGGTATAGGAATGGAGCAGCAAATGATAATTTTCTTTCCTACGAGATTTTTAATTAAAACTGCATCTGATTCTAAATGATTACTCTTCTTTCTCTTCTGAAAGTTCTCATAATTTACCTTTCTTAAAAAAAAAAACTCTAAAGTCCTTCATTTAGATCAGTGAGATGATAGCTTCAGTAAGTGTTGCTGTGTGAACAAGATTATTCAAGGCACGATACAAAGGCTGCTGCTGGCTCATAACAGGTCCTTTGCTGCAAGTAGCACTGGGTTTTGTTTTTATCTGTCTCATGGGACACCCACCAATTGGTTCATATTGAATTTTTTTTAGCTTTTAATTTTTGAAATATAAAACACATGCAAGAATGTAGAAAACAAAAATCTATGGCTTAATCGCTTATCATAAAGCAAACACTTGTGTAACCACCACCCAGATTCCCCAAAGTCCCTCCCGTGTCCCCTGGCTATTATGGGGATCATTTCCTTGTTTTGATTTGTAGCTGTACTACTAGGCATATACCCTAAAACAAGTTTAGTTTTGTTTGTCTTGAATTTTATAGGGAATGGAATCACACAATGTAAATTCTTTTATGACTAAGAAAAAAAAATTTTTTTTTCTTTTGCTCAACACATTTATGAAATTCATCCAGGTTTTGATTGTAGCTGTAGTTTGCCGATTTTCACTGTTTCATAATATTCTAATGTATAAATATATTTACAATATATTTGTCCATTCTACTGGAAATGGGCATTTGGGTAGTTTCCAGTCGTAGGCAAGAAGAAATAATACTGGTAAGCACACTCTTCTACATGTTTCTTGGTGCACATGTCACATATTTTTTGTTGTACATGTCCCTAGAAATGAAAGGGCTAGATGCTTGTATAGTATTCAGTTCTACAGATAATTGCCAAATCTTTTCTGAGGGACTTGTATTAATTTATACGAAAACCGTGATTGAGGTTCCTATTGCTCTGTATTTGCCTCAATAATTGATACTATCGGCCTTTTAAACTTTAGCCATAATGCTGGGCTTGTAGTGATATCTCATTTAGTTTTAGCTTGCAGTTACCTGATAATCCACGAGTTGAGTACCCTTCATATGTTTATATAGTCATTCGCTATTTTGGTGTCATCTTTGTGGCTTGGCTGATCAAGACTCCTGCCCATTGTTGTATTTGGTTGTCTTTTTTAAATTATTATTATTATTGATTCGCAGGATTGTTTATATGTGTTAAAAACATTGTCTCCCACACCGTGACTTACTTTTTACCCTCTTATTGGTGCCTTGATATACTTAATATGGAAAAATTTATCAATCTTTCCCTTTATGGTTATGTTTTTGGTGTCCTGTTTATGAAGCCTTTTCCTACTCTTGGTCATGTGGATATTCATAAGGACGTTAGCTTCTAGAAGCTTCAAGTTGTGTTTTTCACATTTAAATTTGCAATCCACCTGGAACTGGTTTTTCTGAATGGTGTGTGATTAGGTTCAAGGTCCATTTTTTTCCCCATGGTAATATGCCATAACTCCAGAGTCTTTATATGCATAGGCATATTTTTAGACTGTCATTTTTATTCTGTTGTTTTATTTGTTTGTCCTTTCATCAGTATCACACTGTATTAATTACTGTCACATAAAGGGAAATATCAATGTCCTGAAGAGTAAGTCCTCCCATCATGTACTTTGCAAAGAGCAGCTTCACTATTCTTACTTCACTACGTTTCCATATATTTCCAGTTAAGAATCAACCTGGCTCATTGGTTTTAATATATTTCTATTTTAGAATCAGTTTTTCAAGTTTCTTAAAAGCAACAAACACCCATAAACACATAAAACAAATAAAAAATCGATGAGATTTTAGCTGATATTGCATTGAAATTATAGAACAGTTTGAAAAAAATTAACATCTTTACATATTGAGTCTTCAATCTCCTGAACTTGGTATGTCTCTCCATTTATTTCAGTCTTCTTTAATTTTCCTGAAGAATATTTTATAGTTTTCTGCATAGAAATCCTATATTCCTTTTGTTAGACTTGATATTTTATACTTTTGTTTTTCATTATAAATGGTATCATTAAATTTTGAAATTTTCTTACTATTTATTTCTGGTTTGAAAAAATGCATTTGAGTGCATCTGTTTTATATAGATGTAGCAAGTGTGTATGTAACAAAACATTCCAGAGGATAAGAAAAGAATATCTTCATGACCTGGAGTAGGGAAAAAACATTTTTTTGTGTGTGTTTTGTTAGCAACCTTGCTGAACGCTCTTGCTAATGCTAATTAACTGTAATTATGTGAATTTCTATAAACACACCCCCACATCATCTGTGAATAATGATAGTTTTATTTTTTCCTTTCCAATCTTATGCCTCTTCCGTTATTTGTTTACTTATTTTTCTTTTTCTATATTAGTTGTTTTCATTTTTGTACTGGCTGGGATCCTCAATTCAATATTGAAAGGGAGTGGTGATAGCAGACGTAACTGTCTTGTTCTCAGAAGGGAGGCTTTCACCGTTTGTCCACTAAGCATAATGCTTGCAGTATGTTTTCTGTTGATGATACCCTTTATCAGAATAAGAAAATCTTCTATTACTAGTTTGCTGAGAATTTTTAGTTTGAATGAATGTTGAAGTTTGTCATAGTATTTTTTCTCATCTATTAAGACAATCTTATGGTTTTCTCTTTTATTTCATTAATGCGATAGATTACATTGACTAATTTTTGAACGCTCAACCAATCTTGCATTCCTGGAATAAGCCCAACATTTAATATTTTGCTGAAATTGATTTGTTTAGGATTTTTCCATCTGTGCTCTGAGTAATATTGGCTTAGACTTTTTCTTTCTCATAATGTTTTTGTCATGTTTTGATACCAAGGTTATGAAGCCCCCTCCAAAAATAATGGAAAGTAGCCTCATTTTCTGTTCTTTAGAAAAGTCTGTTTAAATGTTTGGTAGAGTTCGCCAGCAAAGCCATCTGTGTCTGTCATTTTCACTGTTGAAAGGAATTAAATAAAGGATCTAATTTCTTTAATAAAGAACAGTTTAGATTTTCTATTCTTGTGTAGGTTTTTGTCCATGTCATATCATTTTTTAAACTTATTGTCATGAAGTCTTTCATTATGTACTCTTATGATGATTTCAGTGTCTGTATGATCCATTTAAAAAAAAAACCTGTTATCATTGAATTGATTCTGACTCATAGTGACCCTATCGGACAGAGTAGAACTGCCCCACAGGGTTTCCAACGAGTGGCTGGTGGATTCAAATTGCTAACCTTTTCTTAACCACTGCTGCACCAGGGCTCCTGTAGGAGATGGTAAAACTATAGCTTACAGGCCAAACCTGGCCCGTGAACACTTTTTCTTTGGACCAGTGAGCTAAGAATGGTTTTTACATTTTAAAAGGGTTTAAAAAAAAAAAAAACAAGAAAAAAGAACAAAACAAGAATAGATGACATAGACCTTATGTGGCCCACAACACTCAAAATATTTAGTATCTCATCTTTTACAGAAAATATTTGCTGACCCTTGATCTATGTAACATCCACTTCTCTTAACTGATCTATCTCACATTTTTTTACTTTTTAACTGAACCTATCTTACCAGGGGTTTTATTTGTATTAGTTTTTTCAAAAGACTACCTTAAAAAATATTTTTTTGTTATTATTATTTATTGTACTTTAGATGAAGGTTTACAGAACAAACTAGTTTCTCATCCAACAGTTAGTACACACATTGTCCTATTACATTGGTTAACAACCCCACGACATGTCAAGTCTCCCTTCTCAACCCTGGGTTTCCCATTACCAGCTTTCCTATTCCCTCCTGCCTTCCAGTCAAAAAATATTTTTATAGTACCAAGTATATATAATAAAACATTTTGCCATTTCACCATTTTTTACATATGTAATTCAGTGACGTTAATTATGTTCATCATGTTGTGTACCCATCACCATTATCCATTTCCAAATTGTTCCATCAGCACTAACAGAAATTCAGTACCCCCTAAACAATGACTCCTTCTTTCTCCTTCCCTATGACCCCTGGTAACCGTTAATAAACTTTGGTCTCTAAGCATTTGCCTATTCTAGTGGGATCATACAATATTTGTCCTTTTGTGATTGACCTTTTTCACTCAGCATGTTTTCAAGATTCATCCATGTCGCAGCATGTATCAGGACTTTGTCGTTACGGCAGAGTAATATTTCATTGCATGTATATACCACATTTTGTTTATTCATTCATCTGTTGAACATTTAGGCTGTTTCCATCTCTTGGCTATTGTGAAGGGTGCTGCAATAAGCATTGGTGTGCATATATCTATGTTCCTGCTTTCCATTTATTTGGGTGTGGAATCATTTGAACATATGGTTTAAGTTTTTCAGGAACTGTCAAGTTGTTTTCCATAGCAGCCGTACCATTTTACAGTTACATCAACAACAGAGGAGGACTCCAGTTTCTCCATATCTTTCATCTCCACATGATTTCATCTTTTTTTTTTTTTTATCATAGCCATCTCAGTGGGGGTGAATTGATACCTCACTGTGGTTTTGATATGCATCTCCCAACAACTAATGACATTGAGCATCTTTTCATGAGTTTTTTGGTTATTTGTATTTCTTCTTTGGTAAAATGTCTATTCAAATCCTTTGCTCATTTTTTAATGGGATTGTCTTTTTTATTATATTTTATTTTGTTATAATAAAACAATATTTTATTGTGTTTTTGGTCAAAGTTTATATAGCAAATTAGGCTCCTATTTAACAATTTCTGTACATAATGTTACATTTTTCACACATTCTGGTTGTTCCATTTCCATTAATCTAGCTTCCCTGCCCCCACTCCCCCACCTTCTCATCTTTCCTTTAGGGTAAATGTTGACCATTTGGTCTCATATAGATGACTTTTTTTTAAAACAGCTTGGTACTCACTGGTGATATTGTTTATTTTACAAGCCAATCTGTAATTTAGTGGAAAAGGTGACCTCCAGGAGTGGTTTCGGTTTCAAGTTTAAAAGATAACTTAGGGCCGCTGTCTCCAGGATTCTTCTAGTCACTACCAGTTGGTCTGAACTTTTTTAAGAATTCTAGTTTTATTCTACATATTTCTCCCATTCTATTTGGGACCATCTGTTGTGTCCCTGGTCAGAACAGCTGGTAATGGCAGCCGGGCACCATATAATTCTTCTGGTCTCAGCATAGATGAGGCCGTAGTTCATGTGGGCTATTAGTCCTGTAGAGTAGCTTCTTCTTTGAGTCTTTTGTTTCCTCTTTCTCTTTTGCTCCAGGTGAATAAAGACCAACAGTTGTATCTTAGATGGCCACTTGCAAGATTTTAAGACCCCAGATACTACTCACCGAACAAGGATGTAGAACATAAACTTTATGAACTATGTTATGCCATTTGACCAAGTTAGGGTTGTTTGTCTTTTTGTGGCTAAGTTGTAGGAGTTTTTTAATACATTCTGGACATTAAACACTTATCAGATATATAGTTCCCCCACAATGTTTTTGTAATCTATAGGTTATTTCTTTACTTTGTTGATAAAGTCCTTTGATGAATGAAGGTTTTTAATTTTGGAAGTTCTGCTTATCTATCTTGTCCTTCATTGCTTGTGCTTTTGGTGTCATATCTAACAATCCATTGTTAAATGCTAGGTCCTGGAAGCATTACCCTTTTGTTTTCTTCTAAGAGTTTTATGGGTTTAGTTCTTACATTTAGGCCTTTGATTCATTTTGAGTTGATTTTTGCATGTGGTGTGAGATATGGTTCAAGCTTTATTTTTTTGTATGTGGAAACCCAGTTGTCCCAGCATCATTTATTAAAGAGACTATTCTTTTCCCATTGGATGGATTTAGCATCCTTGTCAACAGTCAATTGACCATAAATGTGCACGTTTATTCCTGGACTCTCAACTCTACTTCATTGATCAATATGTCTATTATTACACTAGTACCAGGCTTTTTTGATTACTGTAGTTTTATAGAATGTTTTGAGATCAGGAAGTGTAAGTCCTCTTACTTTGTTCTTCTTTTTTTCAAGATTGCTTTGGCTATTTGGGGCCCCTTGTAGTTCCATGGAAACCCTGATGGTGTAGTGGTTAAGTGCTACAGCTGCTAACCAAAGGGTCAGCAGTTCAAATCTGCCAGGCACTCCTTGGAAACTCTGTGGGGCAGTTCTACTCTGTCCTATAGGGTCGCTATGAGTTGGAATAGACTCGAAGGCACTGGGTTTGGTTTTTTTGGTTTGTAGTTCCATATAAACTTGAGAATTGGCTTTTTCATTTCTACGAAGAGAACTGTTGGAATGTTGACAGGATTGCTTTAAATTTATGTATTGCTTCGAGTAGTATTAACATCTGAACAATATTAAGTTTTCCAGTCCATGAACACATAATGTCCTTCTATTTATTTAGGCTTTCTTTAATTTCTTTCAGTAATGATACAGTTAGTGTACAAGTCTTTCACCTTCTTGGTTAAATTTATTCCTGGGTATTTTATTCGTTTAGATGCAATTGTAAATGCAATGGTTTCCTAAATTTCAAAGAACTAAATTTTGGTTTGCAATATTTTTCATCTCATCTCATCTTTCTATCTCATGGATTCCTGCTCTTACCTTTAGTATTTCCTTCATTTTAAATGGTATGTGTTTTAATTTTGTGTTCTTTTTATAACTTTTTGGAACATTGATCATTATAAATGTTCTATATGTATTTGACATGAAAGTGTCTTTCAGTTTTTGGCACAATATTTTACAGATATTCACTAGGTCATGTTTGCTATCATATCATTTGAATCTTCTGTATTCTTACAAGTTTCTTCTCTATCAGTTACTGAGAGAGTTGTGTTAAAATCTCCCTCTTTTATTGTGGGTTTGTAAATTTCTCTTTGTAGTTCTGATGAATTTTTGCCCTACATATATTGAAGTTATGTCTATTAGATGCATGAAAATTTAGAATGGTTATACCTTCCTGGTGAATTGAATCTTTTATCTTTATTAATTGGGACTGAGAAGCAGTCTACGCTGAACAGTGGGGACATTGTAAACAAAGGACAGACAAACGAACACATGAAACATTCTGGGAGAGGAAATAATACCATTTAATTATACAGTCGGGTTCATTTAGGGAAATAGGGGAAAGGAGACTTTAAAAATAAAAGAAGGCTTTATTTTGGCGTGCTTTAATGTCAGAGTGAGAAGTTTGTATTTAAGCTACTCACAGATTTTTGAACCCCCGTCCATTTTTCTCACCGAAACTCAAGTTTGTCACAATTAGAAGAAATTTAAAAAGGCTTCAAAGCCTTACACATCTTCTCATACCTTTACCTAAAGTAAATTTTCTTAACCATTTAATCTTCAACAGTCAATTTTCATCTTTTTTTCTACCATCTCATTCCGTTTTTATACACAAAAATAATAAATAAGAACTTGCTTACCATCCTAACATGCAAACACTCATCATAGGGTTTCCTTTGTTTTCTTCTGAACAATGACCTTTGAAATAAAATAACTAATGGAAAAACTAAGTGAAAGCCTTGCCTCATAATTTGTCACAGTGCCAGAGCTATGTATGCTCCAATTTTACCTTAATTAGTGGCTGTCCTGTGCTTCTGGCTTGGTGGGTAGAGACGCTAGATTAGGGCTCAGGGACCCACTGGCTGTGCTAAAGCTGCAGAGGGACTCGCCCAACAATATTGGGGTTAAAGCTGGTTAAAAGGGGGTGTGGTGGGAGGGGCAGCAGAGGAGTTTCACAGGCTTTACGTGGTACACACAGGCTCATTCAATGGACAGAAAGTTGTCTGAACTTAAGACTAGCCTCCTGGCTCCTGACTCACCTAACAGCCACTAAATTCACAGACATCATTTTCACAATGATTTGTCAGAGACTTAAATGTTTATTTTATTCGTTGAATAGGACCCTTATCCTCACCTTCCATCAGTTGGTGCTATGGGTTCAGGAAAAGGCAGGTCCTAGCTGGGATGGACTGAGTTAGCTGGGATGGGATGCTGGTGCCCTTATCTGACAAGAGAGGTGTCTATTACATGACTGGTTCTATTCCCTGCTCAACCACTTATGTGTGGTGAGACCATAGATAAATTGCTTTATCAATCTCTGCTTTCTTTTCTGTATCTGTAATCTGAAGATAATAGAGTTATATGTCCTCCTTACACACTTTGGTGACGCACTTGTAAAGATAAATTGAGACGGAATTGTAATGTGTCTGCAAAGTCCCAAGAGCTCTGGAATAAAGGCTATGTATAAATAAAAACATATTTTGAATGCTAATAAAGGCTTTTATATTTTACCCTCGTGGCACTCCAGAAAGTCATGACTGCTAAATACTGAACAGGTCTTTCCCCCGCCTCCCCGCGCCCTGATAGCACTTTCCAAACTTGCTAAGTTAGACCCTAGGAAATAATTATAAAGAAGGCAAAGTTTGTTACTGTGCTCCCTCTCAGCTTCCTTTTTTTGACCCTTTTCTATTTCACAATGAGGCTTCCATGCATCATTCCGAACGGGTTCAGGGCTTTCATGCACTTTCCACCCCATTAAAATACACTCTCAGCCAAGGATTTCACAAATGTATCCACTAAGGTATAAATGTTTGACAAGCCTAATGTGTTACCTTTTGGTGTTTTCAAAATTTCAAGACAGGACACAGTCTTGAGTCAAAGGATTTAATCTAAAACGGGAATTTCAGGTTACAAAGTATCAGTGGGGAAGGGTTTATGTTTTTGTTTTTGGTGGCGGAGTGGTAGCAAGTTGTAGCTTCTGAAATATTACTACATAGGTATAGATATTAAAAAAAATCCACTTTAAAATATTAAACGCTTTATGTATTTTCAGCCATTTGTTGTTGTTGTATGCCATTGAGTCAATTCTGACTCATAGCAACCATACAGGACAGAGTAGAACAGCTCTATCAGGGTTTTCTAGGCTTTTTTTTTTTTTAATCTTTACGGAAACAGATCTTCAGGTCTCTCTCCTGTAGAGCTGCTGGCTGGGTTCAAAACGCCAACCTTTCAGTTAGCAGCCAAATGCTTAACTGTTGTGCCACCAGGGCTCCTTTTATCAGGCATATTTATGCATTATCAAATGAAAAAGAAAACAAAAATCCTCACAACTAGACCAATAAGCAACATCATGATAAATGGAGAAAAGACTGACATGATAAAGGATTTCATTTTACTTGGGTTCATAATCAACGCCATGGAAGCAGCAGTCAAGAAATCGAATGATGCATTGCATTGGGCCACTCTGCTGCAAAAGATCTCTTTAAGTATTAAAAAGAAAACATATCACTTTAAGGACTAAGGTGCACCTGACCCAGACCATGGTGTTTTCAATTGCCTCATATGCTTGTGAAAGCTGGACAATGAATAAGGAAGATCAAAGAAGAATCCGTGCCTTTGAATTACGGTGCTGGCAAAGAATATTAAATATGCCATGGACTGCCAGAAGAATGAACAAATCTCTCTTGGAAGAAGTACAGCCAGATACTCATCAGAAACGAGGATGGCAAGACTACTTCTCACATACTTTGGACATGTTATCAGGAGGGACCAGTCCCTGAAGGACATCATGCTTGGTAGAGTAGGAGGTCAGCGAAAAAGAGGAAGACCCTCAACAAGATGGATTGACACAGTGGCTGCAACAATGGGCACAAGTATAACAATGATGGTGAGGATGGCACAGCACCAGGCAGTGTTTTGTTCTGTTGTACATAGGGTCACTATGAGTTGGAACCGACTCAACGGCACCTAACAGCAGCAACAACAACAAAATGCAGCCCTCGCTGATGTAAATATTATTTTACAGGCCAGGTACTGAAGCTGAAAGAGATGAGATAACTGTCTAAGATTACATACCTAGAAAGTAGCTGAGCTTGGATTTGAACCCAAGCTGCCTGATTCCAAAGTGCTTTTTATGCAATAACAGTAGCTTCTTGAGTAATGGAAGTGATTACAAATACATAGGACTGCCCCTAGGATTTAGTCTGGACTCACCTCCTTTTGTTTCATTCAGGCTGAGAACACCAGGCCAAACACATATTTTCCATTGCTGTTACATCGCCATGTCCCTGACTCTGTAATTCCTGACACTAAATCGACATGCATGTATTCCACATGTTCTCCAGAGACAGTTACGTTGTAGTGAAATATCATCAATAGATCTTTGTTATTGCCCTAATTCTTTTCAGTGTTTTACCAAATTTAATGATGAATGTGTTTTTTTAAAAATCAGAAGACACCTTGCTAACGCAGAACTGAAGCCACTCACAAAGTCCACCTTTCAGCCAAAGATTAGACAGGCCTGTAAAACAATAACACACGTGAGGAATGCGCTTCTTAGTTCAATCACGCATAGGAGAGCAAATGGGCAACACCTGCCCCACAACAAAGAAGGTAGGAAGGGACAGGAAAACTGGATGAATGGATATCGGGAACCCGGGGTGTAAAGAGAAAGGGGGAGAGTGCTGACACACTAAGGGGATTGCACCCAATGTCACAAAATAATTTCTATATAAATTTTTGAATGAGAAACGAATTTGCACTGTAAAGTTTCACCTAAAGCACAATAATTTTTTTTAAAAAGTCAGGAGAACATTGTTAAAGCTTACACTTATGCATAACCAAATTCACAGGATTTAAAAATTTTTTTATTTTACTTCAGATGAAGGTTTACAGAACAAACTCGTTTCTCATTAAACAGTAAGTACACATATTGTTTTATGACATTGGTTAACAACCCCACAACATGGCAACATTCTCCCTTCTCAGCCTTGGGTTCTCTGTAACCAGCTTTCCTGTCTCCTCCTGCCTTCTAGGCCTTGCCCCTGGGCTGGTATGCCCTTTTAGCCTCATTTTGTTTTATAGGCCTGTCCAATCTTTGGCTGAAGGGTAAACCTCAGGAATGACTTATTACCAAGCTGAAAAGGAGTCTGGGAGCCATACTCTCAGGGTTTCTCCAGTCTCTTTCAGGCCAGCAAGTCTGGTGTTTCTTTTTGAGTTAGAATTTTGTTCTCCTTTTTTCTCCAGCTCTGTCTGTCCCTATCAGTCAGTGGTGGTAGCTGGGCACCAACTAGTTGTACTGGACTCAGTCTGGTGGAGGCCGTAGTAGATGTGGTCCATTAGTCCTTTGGATTAATCTTTACTTTGTATCTTTAGTTTTCTTCATTCTTCCTTGCTCCCGAAGGGGTGAGACCAGTGGAGTATCCTAGATGGCCGCTCACAGGCTATCAAGACCCCAGATGCTACTCACTAAAGTAGAATGTAGAACATTTTCTTTATAAATTATGTTATGCCAATCGAGCTCGATGTTCCCTGAGACCATGGTCCCCACAGCCCTTAGCTCAGCAATTCGGTTCCTCATGGAGTTTGGATGTGCCTATGGAGCTTCCATGATCTTGCCTTGCATAAGTTGTGCTGGCTTCCCCGTTATTGTGCACTGTCTTACCCTTCACCAAAGTTACCACTTACCTATTGTCTATTTAGTATTTTTCCATCCCCACACCTCCCCTCCCTCATAAGTATCAAAGATTGTTTCTTTTTGTATGTAAACCTTTTCAGGAGTTTTTACAGTAGTGGTCTCATAGAATATTTGTCCTTATGTGATTGACTTATTTCACTCAGCATAATGTCTTCCAGGTTCATTCATGTTATCAGATGCTTCACAGATTCATCGTTGTTCTTCTTCATTGCATAATACTCCATTGTGTGTATGTACCACAGTTTAGCCATTCATCTGTTGATGGGCATCTAGGTTGTTTCCATCTTTTTCTGTCGTGAACAATGCTGCATTGAACATGGGTGTGCATATGTCTATTCGTGTGATGACTCTTATTTCTCTAGGATATAGTCCTAGGAGTAGGATTGCTGGATCATATGGTATTTCTATTTCTAGCTTTCTAAGGAAGCGTCATATTGTTTTCCAAAATTGGTATATCATTTTGCACTCCCACCAGCACAGCATAAGAGTTCCAATCTCTTTGCAGCCTCTCCAATGTTTGTTATATCTTGTTTTTTTTGATTTGTGCCAGAAATGCCAGGATGAGGTGACATCTCATTGTGGTTTTGATTTGCATTTCTCTGATGACTAGAGATCATGAGCATTTCCTCATGTGT
Source organism: Elephas maximus indicus (assembly GCF_024166365.1). Lineage (NCBI taxonomy): Eukaryota > Metazoa > Chordata > Mammalia > Proboscidea > Elephantidae > Elephas > Elephas maximus. The sequence goes on along the minus strand of NC_064822.1, from coordinate 77,885,676 downwards.
CTGTTGGCTGCTTGAATGTCTTCTTTGGTGAAGTGTCTGTTCATTTCCTTTGCCCGTTTTTTAATTGGATTATTTGTCTTTTTGTTCTAGAGGTGTTGGATTTTCTTGTAGATTTTAGAGATTAGAACTTTGATTTGTAATAGCCAATTTTTTTTTTTTCCCAGGCTGTAGGTTCTCTTTTTACTCTTTTGGTGAAGTCTGTTGATGAGCATAAGTGTTTAATTTTTAGAAGATCCCAGTTATCCAGCTTTTCTTCTGGAGTTCGTGTGTTGTTGGTTGTGGTTTGTATCCTGTTACTGGCATGTATTAGGGCCTTTAGCATTGATCCTATTTTTTCTTCTACGAACTTCATAGTTTTTGGCTTTATATTTAGGTCTTTGATTTGTTTAGAATTATTTTTTGTAAATGGTGTGAGGTATGGGTCCTGTTTCATTCTTTTGTAGATGGACTTCCAGTTTTGCCATGTGCATAGCATTTTTCTAGAATCTCTCTCTTTCTTCTATTATATATAGGGGCCCCTGGTGGTGCAGAGGTTAAGCTGCTAACCAAACCCTATGGAAACCTTATGGGGCAGTTCTACTCTGTCCTATAGGCTTGCTATGAGTTGGAATCAACTCAACAGCAATGTTTTTTTTTTGGTATATATATATATATATACACACATACATTTTTAGTTCTCTCTCTACTTCTTTGGCTAATTATCTTATTTTTTTGCTGGTTCTTCTTTCTCTTTAAAATGTTTGACTTCCAGAGCTCTTATATAAGCATTCTACATTTTTTCCCCTTTCTTTCCCAATACTCCTTAACCGTGCATCATTTCTTGTAGTCTCAATTGCAATCTTTATGTCAACTTTCATTTTTCTCCAGTATGAACCTTGATTCAGGCAATTCAGGCTTGAGTTTCAATCCATTCCTTCCCTTGCTCTTTTCTGTTTACTTATGCTCAACACACACACACACACACACACACACACACACACACTCTATTCGCCCTAAGTTCTATGTTGCCCACAATATAGTGAATTACTAGAACACAGAATCCTTGTCTTTGGGTGTTTCTCCTGTAATATTAAAAAGTTCAAGTGTCAAAGGCATATATCAAAGGTAAATTCCTTTGTAAAATTAATAACTAGCATTAACTAAGCTGAGCCATTTTCAAATTTTGTCTATGAATGTAAAATTTCATTTTCTTGTATTGCCTTGTTTCACCCATGGCTTCTCTCTACTTATTCACAGTTCTTCACTCACTGTTGTTTCATGACTCAGCTGCCTGTCAACAAAAGTGTTAATTGGGGCCATTGATGACATGTCCTCTTGTCACAGCTGCTCACTCCACTGCTATTATTCTGATCAGTCACTCTGTTAGCCATAGCTCTCCTTAACCTAGAAAAATTTCAGAATTTTTCAGGCCTCACCATATGTCAAGTTCAAAGTCCTTGGTTTTAACTATAAATATCCTTCTCACTAACTCTACCCTAAAGTGGAGAGAGAGTCTTCGACATCACTAACTGCTCCCCTTTTCTTTTAAAAATTGCCCCCCATTTTCCCAGAACATTCTGAAATTATTTAAAAGAGAAAAGAGTTTAAAAATATGTTTCCTTACAAATTTTGTGGTCTATTTCTCCATGTAGCAGAGAAATACTCTATCAATTTTTTTGACATGTAGTTTCATTGAAATCAGAAATTGTTTGCAAATTATCTTTTGAAGATTCACTGCTATGTCCAGAATATTCTGTCAATTACCCCAGTTGTGATCCATAGAAAGCGACTGCTGTTACCTTAAACAAAAGGGAATTTACTTTCAAACTATGGTGCCAGGGATGGAAATGTGGGATGGTGCTTGTGTATGTAGGAATAACAGACTAGGAGGCTGTGAGGCCAGGCTTGGGAACAGAGAGGACCAAAGGAATCTTCAGAGGCTAGAAAGCAGGAAGAACAGTAACTACCTCATGGCAAAAAATGCCTGATTAGCACACCCTTTCTCTATTTTTTATTTTTTTTTCTCTATAGCTGCCACTGAAACGAAATCTCTAAAATATTTTTTGTTCTTGCATCACTCACTAAAGATTCATAGTGCCAGGAGAAAGAACTTGATTGGCTGTAGTTAAGTCACATGTCTGAACCTTAGGTCTATCAGAAAAAGGACCTGGCTCCCTTTGCTTCCAAAGACAGGTAATTGCCCTTGCACCATGACCACACACAATGGGGGAGATTTCCAAAAGGAAATCAGGGTTGAGCAGCCAAAAAAGACCAATGTCCACCATGGAACCAGTATTTTAGGTTGAGTTCATTATCAGTTGAACTATTAGAGGCAAAGCAGAATATAAAGACAGCTTTATAAAGCAATCAAATAATATCCATTAAGTACATATTATCAGATTTAATAGTCACAGAAGGTAATTTTAAATAACAACATGTCTGCTCAATAAGAATTTACAGTAGTATATACATACAAGTAATTCCCAAGTGGGCATAAGAATAATTTCTTTGTTTTTTCATTGTCTGCTACATTTTGTAAAGAGTTGCAATTGAAATGTTGTGGAAAAGGAAGAGAGGAGAGAAGGAACAAATTTGAATGAGGCAAAAAGATAGGAGGGGGAACAGATATGGGTATGACAGCATTTTACACATGCCATCCACAGGTCTAATTATCTGTGGAAACTTGGAATTGATTTTTATACCCTGTAGGGAACCTGCTACCTTTTTTCTCTATTCATTTTCCTTTCTGCTCTCTTATAGCTGGGGTTTCCTGCACATTGAATCAGACGTTCAAATAGGTGAAAAAGCCCCATATTTTTTACTATCCACTTTTCTCTTAAGCAAGTTCTTGCCCCATCAAAACAGTTTTATGTATGCTGCTCATGGTTTTCAGTAGTAATAAAGATTCACTTTTCAAAAGAGAGCATCAAAATTAAGAGAATTGTAAAACCATTCAGCATCCATCATTCTTCTTATAATTAGCAAGGATTGGGCTGAGGACAAGATAAAGCATATATATGCTTCTGACATCCTTTCTTTGGTTTCTTCTGCAGATGACAAGGCAAGTTTGCCTGTTATCTAATCTGACAAGCTGAATACTGTAAGGCAGATGTCTTCATTAAGTCTGTGTAGGAAGAGGGAAGAGAATCAGAGGGAAGAAGTAGGCTTTCCTTCTGGTACTCTGCATATGGGTCATATATCTTCCTGGTTAATCTATGAGTACAAGAGTAGCTTCTAGTATTTAGGATGAATTTGTAATTTTTTTAGGACTGAAAACACCTGTGGAAAACATTTGTTGGGTCTTGACGTGCTGTATTGTGATCTTGGGATATGTAGTGTTACGACCCACTTCAGGAAACAATAACCGTTGAAACAGACATTCCTTTTTAGGTATTTAGGTCATGAAGCATAGCAGAAGGGTATATGGCAACTAGTAGTAGTAATTAATAGTAGCTGTGTGCCATGGAGTTGATTTTGACTCATGACGATCCTGTAGGACAGAGTTGAACTGCTCCATTGAGTTTCCTAGGCTGTAATCTTTACGGGAGCAGATCACCAGGTCTTTTCTCCTGTGGAATCGCTGGTAGCTTTGAACTGCTGACCTCTGTGTTAGCAGCTGTGTGCTTAACCATTGGACCAACAGGACTCCTTGTATGGCAATTAGGTGAGTTTAATCACAGATGGAAAGAGTGAAAAATGAGCTGGAGTGACATTTCCACCTATACTGAGCCCTGATATAAACGGTATCTACCGGTTAAGTCATGTCCACCACCAGTATCTATTTAATTTCAAACTTGTTCGTTGTGAGTAGAAAGGATAGCTAACCAAATGTCAGTCCTTTAGCATTTTAGTATTCCTCATTTGCCTTTCTCTTGCTGTACTCCCAATTGGAAGATCAAAATAGTCTTCCCTCTATAATTTCTTAGATTTGTTTCTTTTATGCTCTTCCTAAAAGCTTGCCAAATAGCCTTTCTCAGTTCTCGTTTTTTTTTTTTTTTGATTCCTTGGTTCTTTTTAAGTTATCTCACATCCTTCATACAGGTCATCTTATAATTTTTCTTGCAGCAATGAAGAATCTCAGCAATTCCTGAGGCAGCTTTCTTTCTGTAAGAAAACAACTAGTTTACTTCAGCAGGTCAGGGTGAGGAAACGGTGCCACAGCAAGAAGCTTATATTGTGCTAGTTAAGTGCCAGGAATGACCAGTCGTATACAATCAGAAACTGGAGACTAAACAACAGTGGCAGCTATTTGGGATAAATTCCTGCTCTATTAATTCAGTTACACATTGTGATAATGACTATGCATCCTTAACAATAAGCAGCAGGTGATCGAGTTATGTTTTTCAATCATCTTGGTAATCTAGAAGGACATTGTAAGAGCGCAGCTGTAAAAGGCCAAATATTCTCTGAGTAAGCAAAGAATCAGGGTTAAGAAAATAGTGATGCTAGGAAAAACCACTTTTCTTTTCTTTTCCCCTTTCTCCTACCTCTTAAAAGGGTTGGTTTCTCCCAAAACCACTAGGAAAATGCCTTCTATACATTCTTAGCACCTCATCTGATCTTTCTTCCCTATCCCAGATAGTACAAACCTTAAGAAATGAAATAGTGAATGTGGCATGACACTTTGAAATAGCTCAAGGAGAGGGATCAGGGATGAGTCACATTTAAAATTAAATAGACTAATAGGGATGGGGATGAAGAAGGGAAAGAAGTAATGGGCAATGACAAATCTCTTTAAAACAAAGCACTTCAAAATATGGAATATAGTAAATTTAAAATGTAAATGTTCTCATTTAAAATTACTTCCATTATGTCAGAAAATCTACCACTTTAGAGATGTCAAACTAAACAAGAGAATGCAATTACGCTATTCAGTCAATCAACAGGACTTTATTAAGCACATATATGCCAGGTGGAGCCCTGGCGGCAGAGTGGTTAAGAGCTTGGCTGCTAACCAAAAGGTTGGCAGTTCAAATCCACCAGCCACTCCTTGGAAACTCTATGGGGCAGTTCTACTCAGTCCTGTAGGGTCACTATGAGTTGAAATCGACTCGACGGCACTGGATTTGGTTTTGGTATATGCCAGGCACTTTTCCAGTTGCTGTTCATATTATTGAGTTTTGAGAAGCCTTTACATAATCATGATACAAATGCTTTATCAGATATGTGGGACTTGTAAATATTTTCTCCTAGTTTGTTGGTTGTCTTTTTGTTCTCTTAACAGTGTCTTTTGAAAACTTGGAGTTCTTAATTTTGATGAAGTCCAACTTATCAATTTGTTTCTTTTATGGATCATGCTTTTGGTGTCTAAGATATCTTTGCCTAGCCCAAGGGCAAAAAGGTTTTCTCCTATGTTTTCATCTAGAAGTTTTATACTTTTTTTTTTTGTCTATTGATCTTGTATCTTACAACGTTGTTAAACTCAATAATTCTAGGAGCTTTTAGAATTCATATATTTCCTACACAGACAATTTAGGATATGATCTATTTTGAGTTAATTTTAGTATAAGGTATTAGGCTCCTTTCTTTGGACCTGAATATTACATTGTTCCAATATCAATTGTTAAAAACACTGAATTGCCTTTGCACCCTTGTTGAAAATCAATTGACCATATGTGTATGAGTCTATTTCTAGACTCTATTTTATTTTATTATTTTTTTGTCTCTCTTGACAACACTACTACACTGTGTTGATTATGGTAGCTTTTTAATAAGTCTTAAAGTCAGTTAGTGTAAGTTCTCCAACTTTGTTCCATTTTAAAGTTGTTTTGGCTATTCTAGGTCTTTTTTTTTTTTTCATATGAATTTTAGAATAAGCTTGTCAATTTATACAAAAAACCTGCTGGGATTTTGCTTGAGATTGCATTGAATCTATTATTCTGGGGGAGAACTGACATGCATACAGTATATTTTTCCAAGTCTTCTTTTATTTCCCTTAGCAATGTTTCATCATACAGGTCTTGCATATTTTTTGTTAGATTTATCCCTAAGTATGTAATATTTTTTATGCTTTTGTAAGTGGTATTTTAAAATTACTATTTCCCATTGTTTGTTCCTGGTATATAGAAATGCTATTAGGTGCCGTTGATTCAGTTCCGACTCATAGCGACCCTATGTGTAACAGAATGAAACAGTGCCTGGTCCTTTGCCATCCTACAATCATTGCTATGTTTGAGCCCATTTTTGCAGCCACTGTGTCAGTCTATCTCATCGAGGGTCTTCCTCTTTTTCACTGATGCTCTACTTTACCAAACATGATGTCCTTCTCCAGGGACTAGTTCCTCCTGGTAACACATCCAAAGTAGGGGAGACAAAGTCTCGCCAACCTCACTTCTAAGGAGCTTTGGGGCTTTACTTCTTCCAAGACAGATTTATTCATTCTTTTGGGTGTCCATGATATATTCAACACCATAATTCAAAGGCATCAATTCTTCTTCTGTCTTCCTTATTCATCATTCAGCTTTTGCATGCATATAATGCCATTGAAAATACCACAGCTTGGGTCAGGCATTTATTAGTCCTCAAAGCGGTATCTTTGCTTTTTAACACTTTCAAGAGGTCTCTTACAGCAGATTTGCAAAATGCAATATGTCATTTGCTTTCTTGACTGCTGCTTCCATTGGCATTGATTGTGGAGCCAAGTAAAATGAAACCTTTGACAACTTCAATCTTTTCTCTATTTATCATGATATTGCTTATTGGTCCAATTGTGAGGATTTTTGTTTTCTTTAGTTTGAAATGTAATCCGTACTGAAGGCTGTCATCCTTGATCTTCATCAGTAAGTACACTTTAAGTCCCCTTCACTTGCAGCAAGCAAAGTTGTGTCATCTGCATGTTGCAGGTTGTTAATGAGTCTTCCTCCAGTCCCGGTACTGCATTTTTCTTCAAAGAGTTCAGTTTTTTTGGATTATTTGCTCCGCACACAGATCGAGTAAGTATGGTGAAAAAATACAACCGTGACACACACCATTCCTGATTTTAAGCCACTCAGTATTCCCATGTTCTGTTCGAATGACTGCCTCTTGGTCTATGCCAGGTTCCGTGTGAGCACAATTAAATGTCCTGAAATTCCCATTCTTCACAATCCATAATTTGTTATGATCCACACAATCAAATGGCTTTGCATAGTCAATAAAACATAGGTAGACATCTTTCTGGTACTCTCTGCTTTCAGCCAAGATCCATCTGACATCAGCTATGATATCCCTCATTCCTCATCCTCTTCTGAATTCAGTTTGAATGAAACACTGCCCGGTCCTGCACCATCCTGTCAGTATACTGCTTAAACAGTTTTTGAATTATCTCCAGCAAAATTTTGCTTGCATATGATATTAGTGACATTGTTTGATAATTTCTACATTCTGTTGGATCACCTTTCTTTGGAATGGGCACAAATATGGATCTTTTCCAGTCACATGGCCAGGTAGCTGTCTTCCAAATTTCTTGGCTTAGACGAGTGAGCACTTCCATCTCTGCATCCATTTTGAAATGTCTCATTTGTTATTCCTTCAACTCCTGGAACTTTGTTTTTTGACAATGCTTTCAGTGCAGCTTGGACTTCTTCTTTCAATACTGTTAGTTCTTGATCATAGCTACTTCCTGAAATGTTTGAAAGTTGAGCAATTCTTTTTGTTACAGTGACTATTTGTATTCCTTCCATCTTCTTTTGGTGCTTCCTGTATCTTTCAATTTCTTACCCATAGAATCCTTTGATATTGCAGGTCGAGGCTTGAATTTCTCTTTATTTTTTTTTCAGCTTAAGGAATGCTGAGCATGTTCTTCCCTTTTGGTTTTATATCTCCAGGTCTTTGCACACGTCATTGTAATAATTTACTTTGTCTTCTCTAGTTGCCCATTGAAATCTGTTCAGCTCTTTTACTTCATTATTTCTTCCATTCACTTTAGCTACTCTACATTCAATAGCAAGTTTTGGAGTCTCTTCTGGCAACCTTTTTGGTCTTTTCTTTCTTTCTTGTCTTTTTTTAAAATAATTTTTATTGTGCTTTAAGTGAAAGTTTAAAAATCAAGTCAGTCTTTCACACAAAAACCCATATACACCTTGCTACACACTCCCAATTACTCTCGCCCTAATGAGACAGCCCGCTCTCTCCCTCCACTCTCTCTTTTCATGTCCATTTTGCCAACTTCTAACCCCCTCCACCCTCTCATCTCCCCTCCAGGCAGGAGATGCCAACATAGCCTCAAGTGTCCACCTGATCCAAGAAGCTCACTCCTCACCAGCATCCCTCTCCAACCCATTGTCCAGTCCAATCCAAGTCTGAAGAGTTGGCTTTGGGAATGGTTCCTATCCTGGGCAAACAGAAGATCTGGGGGCCATGAACACTGGGGTCCTTCTAGTCTCAGTCAAACCATTAAGTCTGGCCTTTCTATGAGAATTTGGGGTGAGCATCCCGTTGCTCTCCTGCTCCCTCTGTTTTGTTCCTTGTCAGGGCAGTCACCGGTTGTAGCCAGGCACCATCTAGTACTTCTGGTCTCAGGATGATGTAGTCTCTGGTTCATGTGGCCCTTTCTGTCTCTTGGGCTTGTAATTGCCTTGTGTCCTTGGTGTTCTTCGTTATCCTTTGATCCAGGTGGGTTGAGACCAATCGATGCATCTTAGATGGCTCCTTGCTAGCATTTAAGACCCCAGACGCCACTCTTCAAAGTGGGATGCAGAATGTTTTCTTAATAGATTTTATTATGCCAATTGACTTAGATGTTCCCTGAAACCATGGTCTGCAGACCCCTGCCCCTTCTACGCTGGCCTTTGAAGCATTTGGTTTATTCAGGAAACTTCTTTGCTTTTGGTTTAGTCCAACTGTGCTGGCCTCCCCTGTATCATGTGCTTTCTTTCCCTTCACCTAAAGTAGTTCTTATCTACTATCTAATTAGTGAATACCCCTCTCCCACCCTCCCTCCCTCCCCTCTCTCGTAACCACAAAGGAATGTTTTCTTCTCAGTTTAAACTATTTCTCAAGTTCTTATAATAGTGGTCTTATAAAATATTTGTCCTTTTGCAACTGACTAATTTCACTCAGCATAATGCCTTCCAGGTTCCTCCATGTTATATAATGTTTCACAGATTCCACACTGTTCTTTATCTATGCTCTTTCTTGTCTTTTTAATGACCATTTGCTTTCTTCATGTATGATGTCTTTCCACAACTTGTATGGTCTTCAATCATTAGTGTTCAATGTGTCAAATCTATTCATGAGATAGTCTCTAAATGTAGGTGGGATATACTCAAGGTCGTACTTTGGCTTTTTTGGACTTGTTTTTATTTTCTTCAGCTTCAACTTGAACTTACATATGAGCGATTTATGGTTTGTTCTCTAGTCTGCTCCTGGCCTTGTTCTGATTGATGATATTGAGCTCTATTATCTCTTTTCACAGGTGTAGTTGATTTGACTCCTGTGTATTCCACCCAGCAAGGTCCACATGTATAGTAGTTATTTATTTTGTTGAAAAAAGGTATTTGCAATGAATAGGTTGTTGGTCTTGCAAAATTCTATCATGCCATCTCTGGCATCATTTCTATCGCCAAGGCCATATTATCCAATTACTGATCCTTCTTCTTTGTTTCCAACTTTCACATTCCAATCACCAGTAATTGTCAATGCATCTTGATTGCATGTTTGATCAATTTCAGACTGCAGAAGTTGGTAAAATCTTCAATTTCTTCATCGTTGGTCTTAATGGTTGGTGTGTAAATTTGAATAATAGTTGTATTAACTAGTTTTCCTTGTAGGTGTATGGATATTATCTTATGGCTAACAGAGTTGTACTTCAGGATAGATCTTGAAATGTTTGTTTGATGATGAATTCAATGCCATTCCTCTTCAATCTGTCATTCCTAGCATAGTGTATCATATGATTGTCTGATTCAAAATGGCCAATACCAGTCCACTAATGCTTACTAATGCCTAGGATATCAATCTAATGCCTAGGATATCAATCTTTATGTGGTCCATTTCATTTTTGACAACTTCTAATTTTCTTAGATTCATACTTTGCGTATTCCATGTTCCAATTATTAATGGATGTTAGTAGCTGTTTCTTCTCATTTCATGTCTTGCCACCTCAGCAAATGAAGGTCCTGAAAGCTTGACTCCATCCACGTCATTAAGGTTGACTCTACTTTGAGGAGGCAGCTCTTTCTCAGTTGTATTTTGAATGCCTTCCGATCTTAGGGGCTGATCTTCTGGCACTGTACTGCTATTCATAAGGTTTCACTGGCCAATTTTTTCAGAAGTACACTGCAGGTCCTTCTTTCTAGTCTGTCTTAGTATGGAAACTCCATTGAAACCTGTCCACTGTGGGTGACTCTGTTGGTATTTGAAATCCTGGTAGCATAGCTTTCAGCATTACAGCAATATGCAAGCCACCACAGTACTACAAGCTGACAGATGAGTGGTGGATATAGAAATATAATTACATTTTGTTTATTGGTCTTGAACCGTGCAACTTTGCTAAATTCACTTACTAGTTTTAGAAGCTCTTTTATGGATTTCATAGGATTTTCTACATAGATGATCATGGCATCTGTGAACAAAGACAGATTTACTTTTGTCTTTCCAGGATGGTTGCCCCCTTTTCCTTTGCCTTATTGCAGTAGATAGAACCTTCAGTATAATATTGAACAGAAGTGGTGAGATCAGACATTGTTGCCTTTGATTACTTTGTTAAAACCTTCTGCATTTTAAAGCTACTATTTTTTTTTTTTCATTTTAGTAAACAAGTATTTTCTGAGGATATGGTATTTTGTGAGACTATGTCTATCTCTGGTTCATTGTCAAACTTTCATCCAGTAGTTTAAGCATTCATAGATGATTTTTGCCTAAATTAATTATGATGATATTTGTCATATAAGATATCCCTTATTCGTTTGTTCATTCATTCATTCATTCATTCATGTGTTTACCTGTATTAGTATTAATTCAAGAATTCTTATTTTTTTTTTAATTGGGTTTTAATCTGTTAGTACAATTATTTCCTGTTGAAACTCTTTCATATTTGGCCACATAAGGACATTTTCTTACTGGTTTTGTGGTTTTTTGACATCTCCAACATTTTTGAACCACTTCCTTACTCTCTGGCACAAGATGTTCTAGGCTCATCTTATATTTTCTCTGCCCCAGGCTGGAATCAGCCATTTCTCCAAGAAGCTTTGGTTCCTTTTAGTGGAAAATGCATTTAGAAGCCAAAATTTGGGCATTAATTGTTTTTACTACTGTTGGGGAGCAATTACTTCCAGGCTTTCTAGTGGACAGTGCTAAGAAATACGTATGTACAGACATACATATGTAAATAACACACACATACACCTCTTATCTACTTCTTTACCTCTCTGTCATACTATATGTATAAAAACCACATGTCCAACATTTACTTATAGTTTTGTCTTTAGAATGAAGGTATAATGTTTAAATGCTGTGTTTAAAAGCTACCTAAATTGCCCCTCCCTGACCCCTTTATGCCCCAATGTGGTTATGTTATTCTTTTGAAATATAATAAGTTTCATTTACTGCAACAATGTGTTCAAACGAAGCAAGATTTGTGAGGATGGTGTGGGACCATTTTATTGAATATAGGGTCACTAACCAATTCAACAACACCAGCAACAACTTTAATTTGTATTCACTTTTAGGAATGACAGGTATTCATTATTATTTTGAGAAAATCAAAACATCAACATGGTTCAAAATTCAAAATGATGAAAATGATACACTTGGAGAAGCATGGCTCCATTCAGGTTTTCTGTCTCTTCTCTATCTCCCTTGTTTAAAACCCTTTAATTACCCCAAATCCTGGATGCTGTGCATGATCTGGCCTCTGCCTAATTTCTAGCCTCATCTTGTGCTACTCTTTCCTGGCTCACTGTGCCACGCCACATGAGCTTTCTTTGGTACTTTGCATGATTCTTCTCCTTGCTTTCTTAAGATCTCTCACATGCTATACCCTCCACCTGCAATGCTCATTTTCTCCTCTTCAACTAGTTAATAATTCTGCATACTTCAGGGCCAAGTCAAATGTCATTTCCTTAGGGATGTCTTCTGTGTCTGACCTACATCTCCTGTTGTGATTGTTAGGTGTCTGACTCATAGCAGCCCTATGTGACAGAGTAGACCTGCCCCATAGGGTTTTCTTGGCTGAATCTTTACGAAAACAGATGGCCAGGTCTTTCTCCCACAAAGCTGCTGGGTGCATTTGAATTGCCAACCTTTTGGTTAGCAGCCAAGTGCTTAACAGTTGTGGCATCAGGGCCCTTTTCTACCTCTCCATACCCGCCGAAAAAAATCTAGGTAGGATCTTCCTATTATTATTTTCTCATAACATTTCCTTCATGGCACTGATCACAGTTTGCCATTATAAAAAATAGTTTTTTGTATGATTATTTAAATCATGGCTGTCTGGCCCACCAGATTTAAAGTTCCATGTACAGCAAATATTTGTTAAATTAATAAATGAGCAATAGAAGAAATATAAAGTTTAAATTAGTATGTAGTTTTAGAAAATAGATGCCTTCTCACATGTATTTTAGCAGATTCCTAATTGAGTTTAGTTCAGAATTTATATTTATTTAATACCACAGTTAATGTAAAAGATCAATTTGGCCTTGGATAATCAATAACTGAAAGTAGGATTTTTACTAGCAAATTCCATTCCATATCTTTTAAGTAAAAAAAATATAGGAAAGGAAGATTTTTAAGGAAAGGGAAAGGGTGTGGATAAATAAAATTATTGCTGTCATTTCTTGTTGCTAAGTGTAGGAAGCAGATGGAGTGGAGTAGGGGATAAAGTCATTATAAGAACACAAATTGGCTATTTTAATATATGACTGAATCTCTTTTCATTATTTTTGCCATGTTTTCCAATGTTTACATAATCTTAATATGCTTAATTCATGATCTTAGTAAGTATTATAATACAAATCTTAACTCAGAATGTTGTTGTTGTTGTTGTTAGGTGCCATCAAGTTGTTCTGACTCATAGCAACCCTGTGCACAACAGAACCAAACACTGCCCGGTCCTGTGCCATCCTCACAATCCCTGTTATACTTAAGCCCACTGTTGCATGTACTGTGTCAATCCATCTTATTGAGGGTCTTTCTCTTTTCTGCTGACCCTCTACTTTACCAAGCATGATGTGCTTCTTCAGGGACTGGTCCCTCCTGACAACATGTCCAAAGTATGTGAGACGCAGTCTCACTATCCTTGCTTCCAAGGTACTCTGGTTGTACTTCTTTCAAGACAGATCCGTTTATTCTTTTGGCAGTTCATGGTACATTCGATATTTTTCTCCAACACCACAATTCAAAGGAGTCAATTCTTCTTCAGTCTTCATTATTCATTGTTCATCTTTGACATGCATAGGAGACAATTGAAAACACCATGGCTTGGGTCAGGTGCACCTTAGTCTTCAAGGTGACATCTTTGCTTTTCAACATTTTAAAGAGGTATTTTGCAAGATTTGTTCAATGCAATACATCTTGTGGTTTCCTTTGATTTAATGCAGAATACACACACACACACATTGCTGTCAAGTCGATTCTGACTCATAGTGACCCCATAGGACAGAGTAGAACTGTCCCATAGAGTTTCCAAGGAGCGCCTGTTGGATTTGAACTGCCCATGTTTCGGTTAGCAGCCATAGCTCTTAACCACTATGCCACCAGGGTTTCCAATGCAGAATAAGTTCCTTTAATTTCTATGGTTGATATAATTTATCCCATGATAAATCAAAGTAATCATTATGTTTTAAAAATCAGGTTAGGCTAGATGCAGAAGCCACATGGCCCTTCCTTGCCTGTACCCCTTCCAAGACCCTGGGAGGGGCCCTAGCAAATGTAATTGTATAGTCATATGATTTTGTAAAATTTGCAAACTTTTGAGTGAACGTGGTTAAGACTGCTGTCTCCACTGGGACTTTCCCTCCCTCACACTTCCTTTGGTGTCAGGCATTTTTGGAATGTGGTGGGTTGATAGTCGCTTCTGTGTATCTCTTTGAAAGCCATGTGTAGCCATCCCTTTGAAAGAATGGATTCCAGGAAACTTCTGTTGCCCACCTGACATTTTGACACAAAGGTGCAAGACAAGAAGTCATATGGTGATATGAAGTGACCTATAGCACTGGGCACTAAAGTATGTGAACAGAGGAAGAGAAAAAGGCTTAAAAATTACCAAACCAAAAGCTAGTCTGGAAAGTCCTTCTAATCATCAGAAGTACAGAATTGTAAGCAAAGCCTCCACTTTGCATCAGTACCTAATCAAAATGGACATTCTCTTCTGTCAGGTATACACTTGATAATGTACAATGTACAAACATATACATCATTTTGTTCCTTTTTGGAGAAGAATCACTCAAAATTTATCTAATTCCTGAGTTTATAGGTCACAAACTTTAGGAATATCACAAACAATATGTCTCTTGACATATTGCATATCATATCCCAATATGTCAGATCACCTCTGAGGGTATTCAACGCATAGTTCCTTATAGAACTGAGCAGTCCCAGGTGAAACAGCACACAAAATTGCCAACAATGCAACTCTACAGACTGAAGAAATATGTGTTCCAATGACAAAATTCAGACATATATTCACCAACTTATACAGTGTATGCAATATAAGAGTGAGTTGATTACACACTTATGTGGCTCAATATAATATAGCAACAATTTAAAAATGTGTTTGAATTCCTTAATTTCAGCTAATTTTTTTCAGAATATGAAACCAAAAAAAAGGGGGGAGGAGGGGCTATCTGTTAGAAAGATATGTCAGGAAATTAAATAATAATATATTATGCTATTTTTCTGGATTGTGGGATGTTTAATGTATTTACAGCTTTAAAAAATATTTTGTGACGTTTCTTCTATTTCCAAACATATATTTACTTTCCCTCTTAACTTTATATATATATATATATGTATATTTTTAAAGAGTGTTCTTTCAAATTAAAAAAAACTTCAGGTCCCACAATACCTTGATCTTCTCTTTGTTAGATGAACTAAAGATGTTTCCGTCCTATTAAAGTCAAATGTACTGAGCTGACATTTCCAAAGTAACTGAGACAAAGGAAAAAGTTTTTCTATTAATCATCAAGACAATTTAAAAAGAGACATTTCTTTGCCTCGACTATGTTCTCTATTATTTATGATATAATTGTCCAGCTTCTATTCATGTTATATACATTTGGATTATAAATTCACAAAAATTGAGCCAAGGGAAAACTTTCAACCACCTCCCCCCAGAGATGACATGAGTTTTCTTTTCACTTGGTAAAGCTAGGAGGCAGCCATTGGGAGACAAATCAGAGCTTTGAGTCAGCTCAAAACAACAGAGGTAGAAGAAGCTGGATGGAAGACTAAAACAAAACAAAACCATGAACGTGGCCAGAATCCTAAATTATAGAAATGGGTAACTATAGGTATTGGTTTTAAAATACAGCCAGATGTTAGATGCCTGGGGATATAACCACTGAAGGAGGAGCCTAGTTGGGACAAGCGATTTGTGATTGGTTGCTAACCAAAAGTTGGCGATTTGAACCCAGTGGCTCCGCGGAAGGAAAGACCTGGAGAAGTGCTTACTCTGTAAAGATTACAGCCGAGGAAACCTGTGGCGCGTTCTACTCTGTGACACATGGGGTTGCCATGAGTCGGGGTCAACTCCACAGCAGCTAACAACAACGACCTATCACTGAATATGGAGAAATGAAAGAAGTCACTGAGTGGGAGTTTGAGAAATTTTGAGAATCGGAGGGTAAACATCTATGTAGGAAAACAAAGGAAATAAAAGGAATAGATGATAAAAGATGAACAGAAGGAAGGATGTATTAGGTAGGACCATCTCTTGGAAATTATTTGAAAAGAACAACTGGCTCCTTTCTGACCAATTTTGGCATGGGAAGTCAAAGCCTCGGGTACTTGTTTTTCTCTAGCCTCAGATATTGTTTTCCATTCCACTGGGCTTACATGTTTGGTGAGCAGAAATAACATTGTTCTTTCATAATTCCCACAGGGGCTTTGCCACTGAATCTCTTTGAGGCTCCTACTCACTTCTCCTTCTGGGGCTTATTTATTTCTGCTTGGGTGGATCTGGGAGTTGCCATTTCTAACTGGCAGCTCAAGTGTCTGAAGCTCTTTGATGTTTTTTCATCATTGCAGAAAAATTAACCTGATCTACAGATTAGGAAGAGCTTTAGAAACACGTGCTACAAGAGCATAGGGGAGAAAGAATAATAAAAAAAAAGACCTCCCAAATTTGAGGACAGGGTACAAAGTACTCACATA
Organism: Elephas maximus indicus; assembly: GCF_024166365.1. Lineage (NCBI taxonomy): Eukaryota > Metazoa > Chordata > Mammalia > Proboscidea > Elephantidae > Elephas > Elephas maximus. The sequence goes on along the minus strand of NC_064822.1, from coordinate 77,869,407 downwards.
GACAAGTTAATAGTATGGTTGGGGACTGCACAACAGCATAAAAGGCTACTGAAGAAAAACACCTGAAGCTTCAAAGCTTCATCATTCTCTCTTGTACATCTTTTTATCATCCCTGGTGACTTAAAAGATACAAAGATTCTTTAGAATTTTTTGACAGTTATCAGGATAAAATGTAAAATAGTGAGTCAAAAAATGGAGAATTCTGAGCTGCATTAAGAAAGAAAGGGTCAGTATTTTAGCAAAACATCTCGAAGACTCTGCATGACAAGTTACCTCCTCTGGAGAGCTGTAATAATATGACCCATTCTGCTGGGTATCACATGATGTTGTTTTGAAAATATTTTGCATTTTTTAGATGAAGCGCACGCTTTAACACTTCAGATTACAATAACGCGGACTTCGTTTTAGCTACTTTAATTCACATCAGTCTTCCAACTTGGCAGAAGCATTTTTCACTCAGTTTGCATTTGTTCTGGCTACCCTGAGACTTCTATTTTTAGAAAAAGTTGTTTAAAAAAGAACCCCAAAGGCAGGTTTAAAAAAATATTATTTGGAAATTTATTAATGAATTTCAGATTTCAGTTGTAGGAAATGAGATGTTAATTTCTCTGGAAGATTTTTTTTTCCCTGGAGTGGAAAAAGAAAAAAGGAAACAGAAGAAAAAGAAATGTATCTTAGTGAACTGGAAAACTTTTCTCCTATTCTTTTCTTCAGGAGCAGGGAGAGAGGGTTAGGATGGAGAGTTATTTGTTGTATCCTGTGAGGATTATATTTCATATTTTGATTTAAATTTTGCCCATGTGTTTAAAGGCCTCTTTACAGAGAAAGAAAAGAACTGAATACCCAGAAATGCTTATTAAATCTAACAGCACACCTGCTACAGATTAAATGCCAGCAACCCTTTGATTCATACCACTCCTTTTCACACCCCCATCTTTCTCTTCACTGAGGTGTATCATTTTTACTGCAGGAAATCCAGACAAGCATGCAGAGTTAGACATGCAGGTCAGTTAAAAGCAAACAAGCCTAGACAAACATTTTTTGAGATTGCCAATCTTACGACACGTGTTACCGTAAAACGTGATCCTGATTCTTTTGATAACCATGTGTGCCTGTGCCTAAAGAACATTGTAGTAGTATGTTTAATGGCATTTTTTTTTTTTAAATCTTACCTTGCCATCTCATACTAACGAGGAAGCGCTCTTGTGCCAAAGGGAAGATCTTCTAGAAAGATAGCTCAACAACAGATGTTGTTTATGGTAAATTTGTTTGTATAACTCCAGCAGCCTCAGCACAGAGGTATTTCTGGAGGGGATGGGGAGGAGTGAGGCAAAGGTCCTGACCTAGGCTCAGAAGTAGAGCTGAAAACAGTGAGGTAGTCCGTGACTTGGGGTGAAAGCAGCTGGTAGAAAGGGGTCTATTTGAGAAGGCACTTCTTTTTGAGGAGGCCAATCCAGTGTGTGGTGCAAGATCACAGAAGTTAAAACCACCCGTTTCTGTCAGATTGACTCCGACTTGTGGTGACCTCATGTGTGTCACAGTAGAACTGTGCTCCGCAGGGTTTGCAGTGGCTGATTTTTTGGAAGCAAATTGCCAGCCCTTTCTTCCATGGCACCTCTGAGTGGACTTGAACTGCCAACCTTTTAGTTAGCAGCTGAATGTGTTAACTGTTTGTACCACCCAGGGACTCTCCACAGAAGTTAGGGACTGGTAAAACTAGGCTGAGGTAGATTTGAGGAAAAAAAAACTCCAGTCTTGTGTACCAGATGAAGGGCAGAATGGAACCCTAAAACAAATTTATAGCGGTAGGACACATTTTAGATTCTGCTGCCTACTCGGTCCAGCCTAGTTCTATCTACAACCTGCTCCAATTAGGATTATAGCTGGAACTCAGATTGTTGATATCAAGGTCTGCAACTGAGAAATTTGGTGAAGTTTGCTGATAAGAACCACTTATATGTATGTTTCCCTAGATCCACTTCTGTCCCACTCCAATGTATTTTTCACTGAGACGTCAGAGAGGTCCTTAAAAATGTGAGTCTAAAAATTTTAAATCCTGTTGATAGTGTTCCTTTGGCCTTTAAGCTAAACCCAAACCTTAATATGGCTATGAGTACAGGGTTTCCTGCCTACTATACCCAGTCAGATGGAGCCCTGGTGGCGTAGTGGTTAAGAGCTCAGCTGCTAACCAAAAGGTCTGCAGTTCGAATTCAGCAACTGCTCTTTGGAAACTCTATAGGGCAGTTCTACTCTGTGTTATAGGGTCACTATGAGTTGGAATTGACAGCAACATGTTTTTGGCTTTTATACCCGGTCAGATGCTGTCAAAAACTACTGCAGGTGTGGTAGAAGTTGTAATTGCCTTCAATTAAATTTCTAAAATGTCTCTTGAATCTGTTTCATCTTCATACTTCTGTTCTCACTCCTACTATCACTATCTTGGTTTGGGCCCTTTGCCATCGCTTGTCTGGCCTATTTGAACAGTCTAACTAATGGTTTTACTGCCTTTCATGCCTTCTTTTGCTAATCTCTGCCCCTTCCACGCAGCCAGAATTCGTTTTCTAAACGTAAGTATGGTCATTTAACTTCCCTAACTAAGGATATTTTATGACTCTCAGTTACTTGTATGAGTGATTTTAAAACTTAAAAAACAACAGCTGGATTCTACTTTCAAATTAAAAATATAAAAGAGATATATGAAACAGATCAAATAGAACAGGACGGAGGGGTTCACAGCCTTGTCCTTTCCACCCTCCCCGCACTCACATTTGAAGCCAGTTTGGACTCGTACAAGCCTCAGATTATTTTACTAAATAATAGTAACCATCACAAGGCTGAGTTGGATGAAGTTAGCTACCTCCACAAATTCTGCCACAAATATAGACCTTATTAAACAAACATTTATTAGCAAGCAGGCTCAAAAATCTTTATATGAACAGTTTTATATGTTCAACGAAGTCTCAGATCTCTGCTTTTTTGAGTGTTTCAGTCATCACTTTGCGTGAAATATTCACTTGAGGCAGATGCAACAAAATCCAGAAGCAGAATTCTGCACCAGTATAGTTGGCATCAGGCAACCAGAAATCCTTGAAGTCAATGGTTGGATTCAGGTCCATTTAAGCATTAAGTTCAGGCATTATCCTTAAGGGTATAGTTTTTTTTTATAGGCTACAGGCCTGTGTGGATTTTTATATTCTTTTCATTAAACAGCGCAACTTGAATTCTACTAATTTCAACAGTGAGAACCGATTGCTAATATTAATTATCCAAGCTTCTAGTATTGATGGAGATATGGATGACAGAAGGTGTATATTAACCATCAGCTGTCTCTGGAGTGTGGTCTTCCTGCTTTGAATGCCAGCTGACCACTCCAGGGGTTTCAATGACTGAGTTGGGCAACTAACTGAACCTTAGGTTGTGTAACTTAAACTAACAAACATATAACATTGCAGTGGTTATGCTGAGGGATTTTAAGCTATACTGCAGATGTCATAACAGAGACACAGGAAAATTCCAAGGCCACTTCCTTGGCGCTAGGGAAGGACAAAGTGACAGGAAGCAGGACCCCTCTCCAGAGAATCTCTGCAGTATCTTATACCATTGCACTCCCCTCTGAGTGCAGATAACAGATAACTGCTCCCCCTTCAACAGTCACCAAGGAGAAAGCACCAAGAGAGGTTTTGTCCTGCTTTGCAAGTCAGAAAACAGAGTAAGGCAGAAACTGATCAAGCCTGTCAGAAGAAATTTGGAAACATTTATTAAATTTTGGCTTCTAGCTCCTTGGAAACTCTATGGGGCAGTTCTGCTCTGTCCTACAGGGTTGCTATGAGTCAGAATTGACTCAATGGCAACAGGTTTTTATATGGAGTAAATTTATTTTTTTAACTTGATTTTTTATTTTTATCAAACTAATATAGGGATATATGTCCTGTGGTGGCATAAATGGTTTAGTGTTCAGGGACTAGCTGAAAATTTGGTGGTTGGAGTCCACCTGGAGGCCCTTGGAAATAAGGTCTGGAGATCTGTTCCTGAAAGGTCATAGCCTTGAAAACAGTGTGGAGCAGTTCTACTCTACATACATAGGGTCTCTATGAGTTGGAATCAACTTGATGGCAACTAACAACAGCAATGTAGGAATAGTTTAAGAGGTGAAATAGTTTTACAAATATATAACAACAAAAAAACTTCCTCACTTGTCTTTAAAGAGGCAACCACTTTTAACTCTTAACATCCCAGAAAACCCAGTGCCGTCAAGTCGATTCCGACTCATAGCGACCCTACAGGACAGAGTAGAACTGCCGCATAGAGTTAACTCTTAACATACTTAATGCTATTTGCTGATTTTTCAATTTTAGGCATTACCTATTAACTTTCAACTCTTGATCTATGTACAGGTTCTCATAAGCACAATTTAAAGGCAGGAAAGGCGTGCGTCAGAGTTGTATCCTTTTACCATACCTATGCAATCTGTATACTGAGCAAATAATCCAAGGAGCTGGACTCTGTGAGGAAGAACAGGGCATCAAGATTGGAGGAAGACTCATTAACAATCCACGTTATGCTGATGACGCAACCTTTCTTGCTGAAAGTGAAGGGAACCTGAAGCACTTACTGATGAAGGTCAAATTACAGCTGTCAGTATGGATTATGCCATAAAGAAAACAAAGTAAAGAAACATAAAACAAAAATCCTCACAACTGGACCAATATGGAACATCACGATAAACAGAGAAAAGATTGAAGTTGTCAAGGATTTCATTTTCCTTGAATTCACAATCAACACCCATGGAAGCAGCAGTCAAGAAATCAAAAGATGCATTATATTGGGCAAATCTGCTACAAAGGACCTCTTTAAAGTGTGGAAAATCAACGATGTCACCATGAAGACTAAGGTGCACCAAACCCAAGCCATAGCTTTTCAGTTGCTTCATGTGGATGTTAAAGCTGGACAGTGAATAAGGAAGACTGAAGAAGAATTGACGCCTTTCAATTGTGGTATTGGAGAAGAATATTGAATGTATCATGGACTGTCAAAAGAATGAACAAATCTGTCTTGGAAAAAGTACAACCAGAATGCCCCTTAGAAGCAAGGATGGCGAGGCTACATCTCACATAATGTGGACATGTTGTCAGGAGGGATAAGTCCCTGGAGATGGACATCATGCTTGGTAAAGTAGAGCGTCATTGAAAAAGAGGAAGACCCTCAATGAGATGGATTGGCACAGTGGCTACAACCATAGGCTCAAGCATGACAACGATTGTGAGGATGGTGCAGGACTGGGCAGTGTTTCGTTCTGTTGTACCTAGGGTCACTACGAGTGGGAACTGACTCGACGGCACCTAACAACAACAATTAACTTCCAAATATGGAGGATGAGAATTTAGCTTTCTTATTCTGCTGCTCCTCTCCCATTTTGTCTTGTTATCTACCTTCCCCATATAATGTCGTAATATTTTGTTAAGTCAATATTCAGTGTGTATTTTCATTTGTTGTTGTTAGCTGTCATCTAGTTGACGGCTGACTCATAGCGATTCTATGCACATTACGATCGGACTGTAGTGATCCATAGGGTTTATCATTGGCTGATTTTTCAGAAGTAGATCACCAGGCCTTTCTTCCTCACTTGTCTTAGGCTGGAAGCTACACTGATACTTGTTCAGGATCATAGCAACACACAAGCCTACAATGAAAGACAGGTGGTGGCTGCGCTTGTGGTACAATGGCCAGGAATTGAATCCAGGTCTCCCACATGGAAAGCAAGAATCCTACCATTGAACCACCATTGTCACCCATTTATTCTCATAAGGCTGTGTAATTATCAGGTCCAGTTAAGCAAGTTAATGGACTATGATTACATTTCCTTTCTGGCTCAACTTTTTTCTGTGGAATATTTGTCTCGATTTTGTTTTTTGGGTTTTCTATGTTTTTTATGTAAGTATATTTCCCTTATTTATATTCCAAATCTCCCACAGAAGTGTAGTTCTCCTCTTAATATGTTTAAACACATTAGCAATCTCTTGGTTTCAGTTTTTCTTCGTACCTGCAATATATGTTGTAGTTAAGAGCCTGGGCCCTTGGTTTAGAGTGATGAGTTTGCAACCTGGTTCCATCACTCACAGCTGTGTTATCCCTGTGTCTCAGTTTTCCTCATCTGCAAAAATGAAGAAAATAGTAAGACCTATCTTATAAGGATGTTGGAACAATAAAAACAATAAATGGAAAGGGCTTAGAACAATGACTGACACAGACTAAGTGCTATATAAATGATAATTTGTTATATTTCTTGTATAGATTCTGTTCTTCTGTTTCAGTTTGGACTGCTTGTGTTGTGTTGCTTGAAGTTCATGTAGCTTTTTCTGGGTTTACTCCCTGATTTCGAGAGAGTACATCTGCTAGCCAACGAAGTGTTTCTGAAATTTTAGCTTGAATCAGAAGGCTTGTTAAGACAGAGATTGTAGGGCCGTACTCCCAGGGTTGCTACTTCAGTAGGTCTGGGGTGGGGTCCCAGAGTTTGCATTTCTGACAAGTGCCCAGGTGATGCTCATGTTGCCTTGGGAACCACTGTTCTAGTAGCTTTCTCAGAAAGGGCATTTGAGAGAGAAAACTTCTGAGATCGTGCTCATCTCAAAATGTCTTTATTATTATACCTGATTAATAATTGGAATGGGTTAGAAGTCTAAGTTGAAAATAATTTTCAATTATCCTGAATTTTTTTTATCTTCTAATGTGCCTTGACTTGTGTGTGTGTGTGTGTGTGTGTGTGTATGTTTTAATTCTGCTAGATGCTCACTGGCTCCTGGGCTCCTTCAACCTGAAAACTCATGCCCTTCAGTTTTGGAAACTTCCATTCTTTTTTTTTAGTATAATTTCATCATATCCATTGTCTCCATTTTTTCATTCTGAAACTTCTGCTATTTTAATGTTGAACTTTCTGCTGATTTTTCTCTCCCCGCAAATTCATTTTGCATTTTTTACTTATTGGTGGCTTTGTTTCCTTTCGGGCAACTTCAAATTTATCTTCCAGAACTTCTGTTGATACTTTGATTTTTGCCACGATCTAATTTCAAGGGCTTTTTCTTGTTCTTGGAATATTATTTTTAAAAAAGCACCTTATTTTTACTTCATCGTGTATGTGTGTGTGGGGGGAGGGGGTCTATGTTTTGACATTTTCTTCTACTTCTTGCTTTGTATGTCATCCACTTTCCTTTTTCCTGTTTTGACCTCTACTTTCAGAGTTAAGGCTTTCCTCTTGCCCAATGATCCTTGGTCGTCTTTTTATATTTAACAACGAGGCACTGAACAGCTGATTGAAAGATCCATGTGCATTGGCAGGGCTTGTCATGTGCTGGCTTCACTGTTGGATGACGAGGATGAAATCTGATTCTGTGAATGGAGAATCTCCAACTTTCAGCCTCTAGGCATCATTTTCTCTTGGGATAGTCAGTTTCCCTGGAGTCCCTGGTTGCTGCAAACTGATGACAGGCTTGACAGCTAACAGAAAGGTTGCAGGTTTGAGTCCACCGGAGGTACCTCAGAAGAAAGGCTTGGTGGTCTACTTTTGAAAAACAAGCCATTGGAAACCCTATGAAACACAGTTCTATCCTGATACAGATGGGGTGGCTATGAGTTGAAATGAATTTGATGGCAACTGGAAAAAGTCAGTTTCCACGGAGAGTGATTTCTCTGATCTCTTGCTTGTAGGTCCTGGCTGCCTGCATTCTGGGAACAAACGGGAAAAAGGCGCTGACGATTTTGCCATTTAAAATAGGTATTTTTCACTTAATCCTAATTTTCATTATGTCACACCTCCTCCCTCTAGCTGTGCCTACTGGCCTCAGTCCATATTTCCTTTGATGCAATTCCTCCAAAGAGAAAACCTCCAATTTTCTCCCGTGGTTGGTGACAAGTAGACACCTAGCTGTGTGGGACTGGGGAGTTGATTTAGAGATTTGTTGTTTTATATCAGGCTTTCAAAAATAGTCCTGCTTTTTGTTCATTTGAACACCTTCCTCCTCCCTTCAGGGGCACCTTGTTTCTCCAATTGCTGAGTCCTTCTGGGACTTCGTGGACTAGTTGATTTACTTCCTGATTTCTGTTTTCCTCTGATTATCACTCAGCCATCTATTTCCAATTACCAAAATTTTGTTGTGCTTTCTCTCTGCTGTTGTTTCTTATGTGTTCTTGTTCTTAAGTGTTTGCATAATTTATTTGAGTAGGAAAAGGGACAAATAAGTATGTTTAATTCACCATATTTAACCAAAAGTTAAGTAAAATGCACTTCTCAAAATAGATTCAAAAATACAATACACATCCTCACCGATGGAATCTGATCAATGAAATACCTTGTGTAAATGAGCAATCATGGTTCTTAGAGGAAACAATAAAGCAATTTGAAATAAGAAAAAAAAAATGTGACCTTTATTTGGTAAATATAGGAACCAGGAAGGAGAACAAACTTGGGCTTGTCATGGAAAAAGAAAGAAAACTTTATCTTTGGAGGTTACTGGTCATCTAGTTTGTTTGTTTGTTTGTTTTTGACGGCACCTAGTTGTTCACACTAAAAATCTTAATGTTACCCTCATCCCATTGCCATCGAATCCACATAGTGTTTCCAAGGAGCAGCTGGTGGATTTGAACTGCTGACCTTTTGGTTAGCGGCTGAGCTCTTAACCACTGAGGCACCAAGGCTCTGTCATCCTCATACCCATTAAAATTCATTGCCGTTGAGTCGATTATGAATCACAGCGACCCTATAGGACAGAGTAGAACTGCCCCATAGGGTTTCTAAGGCGCGCCTGGTGGTTTCAAACTGCCGACCTTTTGGTTAGCAGCCGTAGCTCTTAACCACTACCCCACCTGGGTTTCCGTCATCCTCATAGTGCCCTTTCTTTCACCTTAGTATCTAATTGTTGCCTAAATTGTATTGATTTTTATCTCTCCTCATTGCCCTGAGCTTAATTCTGGCCCAATGTTGTGTCTCACATACACTACAGTAATAGCCTACTTGCTTGCTTTAATTTCACCCCCTGCTGTCATCCAGCACCCAGTTGTCTTCTAAATCTCAGATAGGACAATTCCCCTTACCTCTTCAACAGATTCTCCTTACTTCTTCAACAGGCCTTCAGTGTCTTCTCTATAGGCTTTCAAGGTTCCACACTACCTCTCCAATTTTTTTTTACCAACCCTTCACTGGTGACAGCTTCCTGAACATGCTATGATCTTTCCTCCTTCATCCTTTTGTATGTATAGTTTCTGGTGGCAATGTCTTTTTCCCTCTTTTCCATCCGAAAATTGGTTCTGATCCTTTACTTCTCAGACGAAATGCCACTCTAACATGAAGCATTTCTAACACCTTTCCTCTGTCTCCCCAACCAAGTTAAGGGCTTCTTTTTCTTGGCTCACAAAGCCTCTACCATGGTATTTATGGAATGAAATGAGCCTAAATTGATCACATTGCATTGGGATTGTTGTGTTTCTGTTTCTTATTAGATTTGGAGATGCTTCAAGGGAGCCCAGCACATAGTAGGTATTCTATGAACATTTATTTAATCAATATTACTAGAACTGTACTTGAAGGTCCTTCAGCACTTATTATTGCAACTGGAAGGTGAATGAAAGAAAATATGAAGTGAGTTTACTCAGTTAACCTTAATTTTCACTCTGCATATCATGGCTTGCATGACAGAAAAGAAATCTGTTTCTTTTGTTTCTACACTTTCTGGCACAATTATTCCCCACTTTGATCCCTCTTGTTATTTTATTCTTGATTTAATGTTCTGATTGTTTAACTATGTTCACAGTTTCTATTGTATGGATGCCTCAACCTCTTTCGGAAATTGATAGTTTATAGATAATAAATAACCTAATCTAGCTTATTGCTTACTTTCTCAGGAGGCTTAACTTATAAATCACCAGTTATCTTCTGTTTTGTGGGGTTTTAACTATTGTTAACAAATAAAGAATAAGAAATATTTAAAAGGGGAGGATGAACATGAACTACTACCTCCTTCTTTCTTTCCGATCTAACCTCTCCCCATGACAGAGACACTTTCTGAGGTGGACTCCAGAAGTTAGAAGAAATAATATCATGCAAGCTCTTCCTTGAAGTTATCCCTCACTTGGTCCTAACTTCTCATACTGAGAACAAAATTGATCTTCAGCTTCAGAGCACTGAAGAAATTGAGGCCTTGGCACTCCAGCTATAGGCAATGGGTTCTTCCCTGCTGTCCTGATGATGACACCAGCAGCAGTATGGGATAGCCCTGCTTCCAGGCCTTTTATTAGGCTCCCATTTCCTTCAAGCTCAGAGAAGTTTACCCTTTAGAAAATTCTTTTTCCTGACCTCCACAAAGTTTCTTCTGCTTTGTTTACTTCCTTGATTTTTGTTGTCAGTTGACAGTTTTTCAAATTCAGGTTGAAGTTTCAGCTTGTAGGGCAACAGCTGTGCAAACCAGGCCTTTTCTTCCTTGGTTGCTAGTGGCAGAGCCTGGAAAAGAGGAGAAGAAACTGCCAACTGCTGTATTAAGGTGAATCATGGTTTGTTTATTTTAGTGAACCACTCCATTTCTTTTAATGCTTGATTTTCTTTTTTTCCATTTAAAGTTCTTCTCAGGTTATCGAATTCAGTGAGCATTAAGAGTCTTCTTTAATCCCACAATCTTCCTTTTAATCTTTTCCAAAGATTTGTTATGACCGATAGGTCACCTGAGGAACTAGGAACAAGTGTAAACCCATGGCAGGTCACTTTCCATTGAATTCTTTTATGTAAGGATCCTAAGCCCTTCTTTTCTTCGCTAATAGGTATGCAGGATAAAGCTTTTCTCTTAAAACAAGGCTGAATGGAAGCAATACCAACCACCTAACAAAGCAAAATAACAACAGTAAAAAAGATCTCTTTTTATAGTCTCCAGAAGAACAAAGCAAAAGCTTCTGAAAGAATATTGGAGTCTGTTATTTTACATCTGTTGTTGTCAAAGTCGATAGCAACCAGTTTCTCTTCCCAGCTCAAGTTGTACAATATCTCCATTCAGGATCATCCCGAGAAACAATGAAAAGCTGCCTCATGGCTGGGAGAATAATAATCAAAGGAAGCTTGACATTTAGTATGTTTTTGATTAATTGCTAGTCTAAAATGAAACATGAGGTAAAAGTTTTGGTTCATGTCCCCCTCCCCTACCCTCTCTGTTTCTAACATTCTCAGTCAGGCTCTGCTGGTATCATCTCTTGAGCTGCTTCTCTTGGTTTCACTTTTTCCTGTGGGCTGTAATTTAAATTCTTATTCAGAGAAAGGAAATTATTAAGTTAATGTTATACCCTGTGACTGGAAATTTTATTTGATATAAGCAAAGCTAGTAAATAATTTCATGTCCATTATGTTATCATGTACTCTTAAATGTTGAGAAAAATCTTTGGTTATAACGCTAGAATCTTTCTTCTACTTACAAGAGACTCAATAATTGGAGAAATAGCACTTCAGATGGCCCCATGCAGAGGCCAGTCAGACTCAAGATCAACATGCAAAAATAATGCAACAAAGTGATGGAGGTGGCAGTGACGAGGGTGGGGGTGTTCCGTAAGGTCCAGAGCATAGGTCTCTCTGTACCATTCAAAGAAGAGAAAGAAAGTTTATCCATATTATTAAAAATTTGCTGCTTTCTCTCAGAATCAGACAAGTGCCACAAAAGAGAGAATAAACTTTTCCTTTTACTTATGTAAAATAAAATAATTATTGCTATCTAATGGGTATCTCCAAGGAGCCCTGGCAGCACTAGGCTGCTCACTGAAAGGTTGGTGTTGGAACCTACCCAGCAGCTCCATAGGACAAAGACCTGTCAATCTGTTTCTGTAAAGATTACAGCGAAGAAAAACCTAGAACTGACAGTTCTACAGCCACATGAGGTCACTTTGAGTCAAAAATCTACTCGAGGGAACATAACACCAACAAATGGGTATCTCTACCACCTGTCTGTCAGTTTGTTGTACTGTGGTGGCTTGTATGTTTCCGTGATATTGGAAGCTATGCCACCAGTATTTCAAATACCAGCAGGTTTCAGCAGAGCTTCCAAACAAAGACAAACTAGGAAGAAAGGCCTTGTGCTCTACTTCCAAAAACTAGCCAATGGGAGCCCTGTGAATCATGACAGAATATTGTCTGATATAGTGCTGGAAGATGGGTTCCCTAAGTTGGAAGGCACTCAAAATACACAGTGGTTACAACAATGAACTCAAGCATACTAATGGTACTGTTATACGTAACGTTGTCAACGAACAACAAATGCGTATCTATTACGTTCCTGGCACAATGTGCACATTATGTTATTTAATCTTCACAATTAATATTAGTTCCATTTTATAAGGAGAAAATTGTCTCTCTGCAGTTAGGAAATTTGTCCAATGTAACACAACTAATTAAGGAGGTTCACATCCCTTTAACATATTAAAACTCTCCTTTATATGAACTCAACAACATAGAAATAAATTCTTATACTCACTTCATTTGAGAATTAGGTGTTTAAGAAAGCAAGCATTTGAAACTAAGGAGTTATTAACAATAAATTTTCACAAGATTAAATTTGCCTATGAGTTCATACGCTGTATTGTAACTCATGAATGGGGGGTCAGGGTATCTGGTCTGAAAGTTAGACAAGTACTCCAAAGAGCAGTACAGAGCAGAAGGGTTTTTGTAAGCAGATGCGCAGAACAAGGAAGCTATACTGGGCAAATTTCGAATTGGCTAGCGGAAATTTTATTTCCTTATTTGGGATTAAGGGAAAATTCTGGACCTACATTAAAAAGAGCAGAAAAAGTCCTAATTGGTTAGTTTCGGTTTCTGTTTCTGGGATTGTGAATTGATTGACTTAGGTTTTAGCTCCTGGGAAGGTCATGCATTTATAGGACATAGAAACTAGCTGGGTTTCCATTTGCCAACGTTCACTCATCATTAAGTGACCCCGTCTTGGGCGTAGTATGATCAGGTTAACAAGATACATGTAATCCTTATTTCTTTGAACCATACTTTTAATTTAACCATCATTTATTGTTTACTATGCTGTGCTTATTAAAACAGGTGCTGAGGATATAGCTATTAACAATAGCTGATCAATTACACAGTTTTATCAAATAAAAAAACAAAAACAAAAATGAACCCGTTGCCCTGGAGTAGATTCTGACTCATAGTGACCCTACAGAACAGAGTAGAACTGCTCCTTAGGGTTTCCAAGGAGCAGCTGGTGAATTCGAACTACCGACTGTTTGGTTAGCTGCCGAGCTCTAAACCACTGCATCACCAGGGCTCTGTTTGATCACATAGGCCTATAAAATTCATTGCACTACACCCAATGCGCTGACATTTTAGTTTATAAACTTACTTTTTGAAAAGAAACCAACTGCCCATCTTCTTACTTTGGTGGACCACTACTAAATGCCACCAGAAGAAATCTGTTTTTGAGTTAGCCATTTATGAATGCCTTTCTTTGATGTAGTAGTCATCTGATTTTTAAGCATTCTCAGTTTAAACATTCTGATGCGAAATGCAATTGGATAGATGAAAATTTAAAGATTTCTTCTGGTGGCATTTAGTAGTGGTACCTCAAAGTAAGAAGAAGGGCAATTGGTTTTCTTTTAAAAATTAAAAGCATGTATAGCAGTTACCTGGATAGGAATGACTTTTGTTAATCTTCTTTGTAAAAGCTTACAAAAACATGTAGGTTGTTAATTAGCAAATCCAGTATAACGATAGGTTAAATTTTTGTTTTGTTTTGAAGTGATGCATAAAGTTTTTAGCTTAAATGGAAAGGAAAAAAATTTTGATGAATTTCTTATAGCTTTGCTGGCGCCCTTTTCTTTTGTTGGTACCAAAATACAAAAAGGATGACCTTTTCTAGGGATGTTTTGCATCAGCAGGAAACACCAAATCTTTTGGAAGTGCGATTGTTTTTAATATGTACAAGATTTCTGAATTGCTGAAGAGAATGCGAGGACTGGAGCAGAGAGAAGCTCTTAATGGATAATATCCTCAGTAGGGAGCTTATCCTTTTAAACATAACATTTCAGAACTGGGGGGAGGGGAGAGGGCTGGTTGAGAGAAAAGAATGCTTTTGAACCTTTGAGTTTTTCACAGTTGAAAAATGATGCTATATATTTGGTTACATGTTTCATGTCTCTTCTTGAACTTAAAATGGTGTTTTTGACACTCTGTTTTAAAAAAGGCACACATGTAACACAATAAAAATTTGGAGTGGTTTCATAATGTACTAAAGTTACAGACAAAAAACAGGAGAGATGCGGGGAAATAAAACTTACCGTGAAGGCTCATTCTTTGCTAGGATAGCTAACTTCTCCAAAATATATTTGAAAATCATTAAGAGCTCAACTGAGACAATGAATTCAATGATCCAGTGAATCAAAGAGGCTGCAGTGATTACTCTGAACCAATTCTTTGTTTAGATTAAATTGAACAAACAGCCTTCCTAGGTGGTTTTGATTTTGGACTATTTTTTCACTGGAGGGAAGGTAGACTAATCTATACTTTTTATTCAAGTCATTAGAACTGCTTGAGATATTTAAATAGTTAAAGGAAGGAAGTGTGGAATTCAAAGAGCTGTGCTATTCATAACAGACACGCATGTATTTGCTCACTTAGCAAAGTATACCGCCATGGGTGTTAACTTTGGTAAGAAGCTTTGAACTGGTATATCATAATATCTGACATAAAGTCATACTTTTTTTATTGTTGTTGTTGTACAATGGGCCATTTATTGGGGTCGGCACATTGACAAGGCCATACATGTTTGATGGTGATTGATTAGTTCTTCTAAATACTCCTGGTTAAACCTTCCATATTGTCGTGGATTGGATTGAGTCCCCCCGGAATAATAGTCCACTTGGTTAGGCTGTGATTCCCAGTATTGTGTGGTTGTCCTCCATTTTGTGATCTTCTTATGTGTTATAAATCACCATCTCTGCCTGTGGTTAAAGAGGATTAGGGTGGGACATAACACCCGTGCTCAGGTCACATCCCTGATCCAACATAAAGGGAGTTTCCCTGAGGTGTGGCCTGCACCAGGTTTTATTCTTACAAGAGATAATAGGAAAGGGAAGCAAAGGGAGAGTTGAGGGGCTCATAGCACCAAGAAAGCAGTGCCAGGAGCATCCTTTGGACCTGAGGTTCCTGCACTGAGATGCTCCCAGACCAAGGGAAGGCTGATGACAAGGACCTTCCTCCAGAGCCGACACAGAGAGAAAGGCTTCCTCTGGAGCTGATGCACTGAATTTGGACTTCTAGCCTACTGAACTATAAGAGAATAAATTTCTCTTTGTTAAAGCCATCTACTTGTGGAATTTCTGTTATAGCAGCACTAGGTAACTAAGACACATATCTTCCTATGTCCACATTTACAATGAAGTAGACTATTATATGACTTAAGGACTCTTTGAATTAAACAGTAGAGCCTTATGCCATTTTAGCAATTTTTTAAAGCCTCAGTAATACTGCAAATAAATACATGAATTAACATATGTTATTTAATCAAAAATATAAATGCATAGAGTTGCCCTATTTTCCTTTATTGTATTTGTTGTCCCAATGGCAGATGAATGGAAAGTTTTTAATCCATTTTAGGAGCTGAAACAAAATTGTTTTCCTGTATAATGCAGAAAAATGGAGAGCAAGATTGAGCTGTTGATGTTTCAGGCAATTCGTACATTAATAAGAATGTGAATACTTGTCACTATAAGGAAATTCTGCATTTAATACTCTCTCTCCTATTTGAAGATGATGTTTGACAGGTTGACCATGATCCCAAACATACACAAACTTCCCTGGTTGCAGGAACTGTTTGTATTTATTAGGGTACTAGCTAAGTTGCTGTATTTGGAAACCACAAAATAAAGTGGCTCAAACTAGATAGAAGTTTATTTCTCTCTTACCAAACAGTCCAGAGGTAGGTGAACAGTCCAGGACAAGCAGACAGCCCTGTTTTACAAAGTAACTCAGAGTTCCTCTCATCTGTAGGTTACACCATCCCTTGGTTCATCACCATCATGTCGGTGTTCCAGCCTACTAGAGAGGGAAAAGAGGAAGAAGAGGGCAAGCAGATTACTTTTACGGCTATGATCCAGAAGTTGCACACGGCATTTCAGCTCACATCTCATTGATTAGAACCTACTGAAAAAGGGATTGGGCATTGTATTGTCTAGTTCAGCAGCTGGGAGCCCAGTTAAAAGCCAGGGGTCTATTACTCAAAGAGAGAAGGGACAATAGATAATAGAGGACAATTACCAGCATCTGCCACCTTCTTCATAAAGTAAGGCACTGTTACTTTACATTCTGTTCTCTTGACTGTCTAGTACTTTTGCTCAGAATAGGTCACTCAGAATCTAGCTGTCACATGCCACCTTTTTCTTCCTGTCAGAGCTTCCCTGAACTTGACAACTCTGCCACATTTCTGAAATTGTGTCAATATGGTCTTTCTTCCATACAAAATGCTTGTTGTTGTTGTTGTGTGCCATCAAGTTGATTCCGACTCATAGTGACCCTATATCTCAAATTCAGCTTGGAGCTAAGGGCTTCATTTCAGAGTTTATGGTTTTGTGGAAAAACATAGTCTTTAGCAGGACCATTGCCTGTGATCGTGCATGTTGAACAATCATACATGACAACCCTGGTCTTTAGAGATGGATGGCTAAGATATTAAATCCTGGCTCTGCCAGTTATTAACTGAAGAACCTTAAGTATGGTACATAACCTCACACACCTTTGTTTCCTTACTTATAAAATGAGAATACTAAGACCTATTATAAGAATTAGAGTTAAATTCATAAAGCATCTAGTATAGTGCCTGGACTTTATGTGCAAATGCTTAATAAAGAATGGATTCCATTTTGATTATTAAAGCTTTGCTTTTTTCCCTTTATATCTCCTCTTTCAGATCCTTAATCATTCTGTGTTGCTTTTCCTAGTCTGGTTTCTCACCCACGTCTCATCTTCCCAGGCAGCATGCTATGTTGTCCTCAATGTTTTTGCTCTTTCTCGTCTTGGCTATGAAAATTGTGTAGTCTGGGGTTAACTCCTTCAAGCTCAGTTTTCTGATTTTGGATATAAAATTTCTGTTAGAAAGGTGATTCTGGGACTACAACAAATAGAATGAGTTGGATCTTTTGTTGTTTTTAAGCTGTACCATGCTGGGCTACTGGACATTGAAATTATGACATTTTTTTCAAGAATCCTCTTACCTATTTTCTGCAGCAGGAAGAACAGTAGAATTCTGTCGCTCTCACTATTTAAATAGCCAGAACATATTGTTTACCTTGGTAACTTGCATTTTGATGGAATATTCATGCGGTGTTGATTGTGATTAATTGCAGAATCCACTCCCTGGTAGCAAGAAAGATGGAGTCACTCATACTCTTCCATTGTACTGAGATAGTGTCTGTGAGTGACTACAGCTGGGTTCTTATTTGAGGTATATATGGTTCAATCTGCAGGTTACACTGTGTGTTTCCTTAGGTGTTTTCTTTGCATAGGTTATTAGAAGCTTTACAGCCATAGAAGTAAATTACTTGTTTTTCTAAGTATAACCCTTAATCTTTGAGCACTTGGCAAATTCAGCCTTAATCATTATGCAATCAAACACTCCATGCCATCTGTTGGTATTGTTTACATGGGAATGAGTTTAAGCAAATAAGAGTTTGAAACAAGAAAATAACCTTAAAAAGTTGTTGCAAGTTATGTGGGGATTCTTACAGCTTCTGGGTAAATCAAAAGATAAATTTCATGTAGGGGAAGCTCAGTAATTTGTATTGCATTAGATGAATTAAACCAAGACTCCACATTATTACCATCATGACTTGGTGCTTATGATGGTTAAGGTTGTGTGTCAACTTGGCTGGGCATGGTTCTCAGTAGTTTGGCAGTTATGATAATGTAATCACCTCCTTAATGAGATCTGATATAATGTCATCACCTCCATAATGAGGTCTGCTATGAGCAGCCAATCAGTTGAAAGGGAGTTTCCTTGGGGGTGTGGCCTGCATCCAAATATTAGGTGGACTTTCTGGCAAAGCTTTTGCTCACTCTGGATCCTGCAGCTGGCTCCTGTTCTTCTAGCCTCTGGTTCTTGGGATTTCAGCTAGCAGCTTACCTACGTATCTTGGAATTTATCAGTCGCCACAGCCTGTGAGGCAGAGGCCTGCTGTCTGCCTTGCCGGTCCTGTGTTCCCCAGCCCCTGTAGCTACATGAGTCAGGAGAAGCTTCCAGCCTGACCCACCAGTTTGAGACTTTTCAGTCTCTACAACTGTGTGAACCATTTCCTTGATACAAAATCTCTCTCTCTTTCTCTCTCTCTATATATGCTTTTTTGTTTCTCTAGAGAACCTAGCCTAAGACAGAGCTATAGAGAATATGGCTCAGCAAAGTTTCCTGATGATAAACCACTTATGTTTTCCCCCAAGCCTTATTATAGGAGTTGGGGAATAGTAATGTAAATGAGGAAATGTGTTGAGTAAGTTTCTGAGATGGAAGCAAATAAGTGATGGCTGTAGGACTAAGTGAATGATTATAAGAACTCTCAATGGTCAATATGTAAGAATATGATTCTGCCACATTCCTTTTTGGGAAACTAAAAGACTGACTAGTGATACAGAAATAAATATATAGAGGAGTAATTTCATGTTCACCACAACAATGCAAGTCACCCTTCTGCCCCCAGTCAAAATCGTGAAAAGACTTGATTTTTCTCTCTCTTATTTCCTGCTCTCTATCACCCCCTAGGTCCAAGTCACCATATCTCCGGTCTGGATTATTGCAATAGCTTCCTAACTTGTCTTCCCACTTCTTTTGTATTTTTCCAAATTATCATATAATAGCCAGAGTAATTTTCTAAAATCAGAAATAAAACTGCGGTACTTTCCTTAAAACCCTTCATTGTTTTCCCATTCAATTTAGTGTAAAATCTGAACTCTTTCTCATGTCCTACAAGGCTTTGCATTTTCTAGCTTTTCAGGATCTTCTAGCCTTATTGATAGTTCTTACTAAGCACTCTCCAGACTCATGACTTTCTTCATTGCCACAAATTTGCAGAGCGCTTTCCTGCTCAGCCTCTGCCTGCACATTTCCTTCTCCCACCCTTCACATGGCACGTTCTCATCATGCAGGTTGCAGTTTAAAGCTGACCACATCTTCAGTAGGTCCCCCTTCCTCTGGTGTTCTCTGTCGCAGCACCCCGTCTCCTTTATCACTGTTTGTAATTGTATACTGATTTGTTCTTTATTGTGTGTCCTCCCCACCAGAGTGTGTGAGCCATAAAGTGCAAAGGCCATATGTGTTTTATTCACTGCTCATTACTCAACTTTTAGAACGTGCACAATAAATAGTTGTTGAATGAGTGGAATGAACAATGGTCACAATAACAACTATTTATTATTAGACCCTTATGTGTTGGAGTCCCTGGGTGGTGCAAAGGGTTAATGTGCTTGGCTGGTAACTGAAAGGCTGGAGGTTCAAGCCATCTAGAGGCACCTTGAAAGAAAGGCCTGGTGATATATTTCTGAAAAATCAGCCGTCGAAAATTCTGTGGAGCACAGTTCTACTCTGACGCACATGGGGTCACCGTGAGCTGGAATTAACTCCACGGCAACTGGTTTTTATTATGTGTTAGGCACTTGGCCCAACATGTTGCTAACATTTCATCTTTGCAAGAAACTGATGAGATAGATACTAATATCCTTGGTTTACAGATGATGAACTCAAGGCTTAGACAGTTTAAATAAGTTGTCCAAAGTTTCATAGCTAATAAGTGGCTGAGCTAGGACTCTAGTTAGTTCAGATTTAAAGTCTGTGCTGTTAACCATTACGCTTTACTGCTGTCTATCCATCTCTCTAACAAGCATTGGATATTAACTGAATAAAACTACTGGGAAGTAGGGGGCAGTAATAGTAATAGCACTTTGTTTCAAATTTATAAACTTTTTGTCATTTGAAACATATTTATGAATGAAATTGCCAGATGATATTTGTAAAGCAACCTGGAATCAAACACAGGACAAGGCACTACAAAGTGCTAGTAAAGAAATCGTTGCGAGTCAGAGTGATGGTTGGGGAGAAAGTTCTGTGGTGAAGAAAGCGATTGGTGCCCATGGAGAAGCCTCTAACTGAGCTTGTTTGGCTTCTAGAGAGGAGACAATGACACATCTCAACAAATCGCAAGGCGGCTTCTAGTGCGATGGGAGCAGAGCTAAAATCAGGTTTTCCATCTACTTTTGAGGAAACTAATGGTAATGTTTACCTTATAAACATTTGTAGCCTCTGTGGAAAAAATCTCCTTTCAAGCCATTTGAAAATGTTCCATAGATCTAAGTTGTTATGGCAATGAGATGGAGCAGCTGGGGAAGATTTGTGAAGTGAAAATAACATCTAGGTCTTAACACTTTCAGCCTGTCTTGTCAGTCTAATTTACTTCTCTTTGAAAATACAGAGGGGTTCTTGGGGGGAGTTAGAAAATGTGAAATCATTGAGCGGTTGCTCTAGCCTTTAGATATCCACGGGCTGAATACCCTAATACAAAATCGTGTTAAAGCATGAAGATCTCTTCTGAATTTATCAATATTAAAGTGGCAACTTCAAAGGTTTTCTTTAAAAAAAAAGTCACAAACTAATTAAATAGCAGAAAGTTTTGCTTGAGCAAAAGGTCAAGATACTTAACATTATACTTTTCCGTATATCTCTAAAAATCTCAGAAAAGAATTATTATTGTTTGCCTTAATCATTTGATCATTTGCTTTTTAAATTCCATTTATTACATTTAGGCCAAGGAATGCTTTCTACAAAAGAGTATTTCAATTAAGCTTATTTTAACATCGCCACTTAGGTGTGTATTTGTAGACAGAAGCAGGACATTTCAGTCAGTGATTGGGCTGATTAATAGGGCTCATCAGGAAGAACCAGAGGATCGTAATTAAACACCAAAGCTACATGGTCTGTTGGTTTTATGTTGCATAAATTATGCATGAATTTGGCATTTGTATTTCATGGAAAAATTACAGTGCTATTTCCTTAATGCACTGTCTACACAAAGAATATTATGTGTGTGTGAATGTGAGTATGAATTTACAGTCCCTAACGGGCTTTTTTTTTTTTTTTAATGGGCTAACTTTTTTTTTTAATAAGAAAAAAATTTGAACAAAGATTCAATAGTCTCAGCTTCAGGATGCAGAAGGCCCCATTTCTGCTCACTAATGGATATTCTCAGTACATACTGCTTCTTCCAAAATAATCAACTATTTCAGAGAAGGAATTTAGACCCTGGGTGGTGCAAATCATTAACATGCTCGCTACGAAAAGGTTGGATGTTCGAGTTTACCCAGAGTTGCCTCAGAAGAAAGGGCATCTACTTCGGAAAAATCAGTCATTGAAAACCCCATGGAGTAGCTATACTCTGACACATGCTGATTCAACTGCAACTTTTTTTTTTTTTTTTTAACCCTTTGAGTCAATGGTTCCTGGACTTTGCAATTTTACAGACTGTAAAGAGACACACCCAAATCAGGTGAGAGCTGCTTTTTGGGGGCAATAGGTACCAAAACAGCTATCTTTTGATTTTTCTAAGTAACGGCATAGAAATAAAAACAACTATCATCACTGTTATTTTACGAAAAATTAGGAAGGGCATAAGTATAAAATTCAAGATTAAAGATATTTATTTTATTAAAAACTTTTGACATTATCTCTATTTTTCTTATCTCACTTCTAAGCGCTAAAACTTACTATTCACAGCATGACAACAACCTGTTGGCCACAATTTGGAAATTACCACTTCATGGATGGTTAGCCTTTATTTTCTCAGTAGTATTTACACATCTTTGGCACTTGGCAACTTCAGGGCTCTAACACTCTATGCCTAGCCTCTTAGGAAAAAGATTCTGGGCTAGTTGTTAATAAAAACAGGAAGCATTTTCCTCTGGCTCTCTTATGCTACTCTCTGGCTTGTGCCAGCGGCATAGCTACCAGCATCACAGTAACACCCAAGCCTCCACAGTACAACAAACTGACAGATGCGGACCTCGCCAGATGGAATATACAGGAATCAAATTGACTACATCTCTGAAAGAGACAATGGAAAAACTCAATATCATCAGTCAGAACAAGGCCAGGGGCTGACTGTGGAACAGACCAACAATTGCTAATATATGCAAGTTCAAGTTGAAACTGAACAAAAGTAGAAAAATCCACGAGAGCCAAAGTACGGCCTTGAGTATAACCCACCTGAATTTAGAGACCATCTCAAGAATAGATTCAATGCCTTGAGCACTAATGACTGAACACCAGATGAGTTGTGGAAAGACATCAAGGACATCATACATGAAGAAAGCAAGAGGTCATTAAAAAGATAGGAAAGAAAGAAAAGACCAAAGTGAATGTCAGAAGAGACTTTGAAATTTGCTCTTGAACATCGAGTAACTAAAACAAAAGGAAGAAATGATGAAGTCAAAGAGCTCAACAAAAGATTTCAAAGGGCTGCTTGGGAAGACAAAGATTATAATGACATGTGCAAAGACCTGGAGTTAGAAAACCAAAAGGGAAGAACACACTCAGCATTTCTCAAGCTGAAAGAACTGAACAAAAAAGTCAAGCCTTGAGTTGCAATATTGAAGGTTTCTATGTTCCAACAGTACATAACAACGAGCAAAATATTGAATGATACATACAGGAAGCATCAAAAGAAGGTGGAAGAAATACGCAGAGTCACTCTACCAAAAAAGAATTGGTTGCTGTTCAACTATTTCAGGAGGTAACATATGATCAGGAACTGATGGTACTGAAGGAAGAAATCCAAGCTGCACTAAAGGCGTTGGAGAAAAACAAGGCTGTAGGTATTGATATAATACCAATTAAGATGTTTCAACAAATGAATGCAGCTCTGGAAGTGCTCATTCATCTATGCCAAGAAATTTGGAAGACAGCTACATGGCCAATGACTGGAAGAGATTTGTGGCTATTTTCAAGAAAGGTGATCCAACAAACAATATCAAACTATATTTGATATTGTTTGTTGGATATATTATCAAGTAATATCATTAATATTACACTCAAGTACAATTTTGCTGAAGATCATTCAATGGCAGCTGTAGCAGTATATCAACAGGGAACTGCCAGAGGTTCAAGCCAGATTCAGAAGATGTGGAACCAGGGATATCATTGCTGATGTCAGATGAATCCTGGCCAAAAGCAGAGAATACCAGAAATATGTTTACCTGTGTTTTACTGACTATTCAAAGGCATTTGACTTTGTAGATCATAACAAATTATGGATAACATTGTGAAGAACAGGAATTCCAGAACACTTAGTTGGTCTCATGAGGAACGTGTACATAGATCAAGAGGCAGTTGTTCAAACAGAACAAGGGGATACTGCATGGTTTAAAGTCAGGAAAGTTATGCATCAGGGTTGTATCCTTTCACCATACCTATTCAATCTGTATGCTGAGCAAATAATCTGAGAATCTGGACTATATGAAGAAGAATGGGGCATCAGGGTTGAAGGAAGACTCATTAACAACCTGCGTTATGCAGATCACCTAACTTTGCTTGCTGAAAGTGAAGAGGACTGGAAGCACTTACTTATGAAGATCAAAGACCACAGCCTACAGTATGGATTGCACCTCTACATAAAGAAAACAAAAATCTTCACAACTGGACCAATGAGCATCATAATGATAAATGGAGAAAAGATTGAAGTTGTCAAGGATTTCATTTTACTTGGATCCACAGTCAACACTCATTGAAGCAGCAGTCAAGAAATCAAAAGACGCATTGCATTGAGCATTTGTGGCAAAGATCTCTTTAAAGTATTAAAAAGTAAAGATGTCACCTTGAGGACTAAGGTGTCCCTGACCCAAGCCATGGTATTTTCAATTGCATCATATGCATGTGAAAGCTGGGCAATGAATAAGGAAGACTGAAGAAGATTTGAATTGTGGCGTTGGAGAAGAATATTGAATACACCACGGACTGCCAAAAGAACAAACAAATGTGTCTTGGAAGAAGTACAGCTAGAGTGCTTCTTAGAAGCAAGGGTGGCGAGACTACGTCTCACATAATTTGGACATGTTGTCAGGAGGGATCAGTTCCTGGAGAAGGACACCATGCTTGGTAAAGTAGAGGGTCATTGAAAAAGAGGAAGACCCTCACGGAGATGGATTGACACAGTGGCTACAACAATGGAATTAATAATAACAACAATCATGAGGGTGGTATGGGACCAGGCAGTGCTTCGTTCTGTTGTACATACGGTTACTATGAGTTGGAATCAACTTGATGGCACCTAGCAACAACAACTGGCTTGCTTACTAGGCTCCAACCACAAAAGCCTTTCTTCAGCTCTTTGAATGTGCACGTCCTCTTCTGCTTGGGGACCCTCATGATGCTATTCATTTTCTCCACATGGCTTTCTTTTGCATTCTTCACCTGGTTAAAATCTTATCCTTTAGCACTCATTTTAAGTGTTATTCAGTTAAGAATTTAGACCCTTCGAAGAGGAGTTCCTGGGTGGTACAATTGGTTACCATGCTTGCTACTGAAAGGTTGGAGGTAGGGGTCCACCTAGAGCTGCTTCAGAAGAAAGGTGATCTACTTCCAAAAAAAGAGCCATTGAAAACCCTATGGGGCACATCTATTTCCATTAGATTTGCTAACTAGGCAGTTTCACAAACCTTTAGCTTTTCTCTGCAGAAAATACAATTACTAGGCAGTAAGATCTCTGAAGGTAGAGTGCTGTGTGATATAATTGTCTGTGTTCTTGCCTTCCAGTACATGCTTGTCAAGTTGCTGATGCACCATAAGTATTTGAAAAATGATTAACAATTATAACAAATTGGTATTAACAATTGTGATCACTATTTGTAGAGCCCAAGCTTTGTTGCAGACATTTTACATGTGATAATCTTCATAACAAGCCTGAGAAGTAGCTTTTTCGATGCTTGCTGTATGAATGAAGAAATAGGTTCACAGTTTGGGGTTTTGGTCCATGGTCCCCCAGCTAGTAAGTGACACAGCTAGAGTTTTGGCAAAATATGTCCTATTTCAGAACCAACGACCTTGGCTTTATAACGCTAAAGTATCCTTTCACTGAAAAACAAAGAACACTTAATATACAAAACAATTTCTTTTTACTTTTCAACTAATTATCATACAAGAGCATTTATTGATTATTCTGGTTATTCATTGCTGCATAAAACCCCCCAAATCTTAGTATCTTAAAACAATAACAGTCATTTATTCAGTTACAATTCTGCCATTTGAATAGGGCTTGATGGGGCAGTTCATTTCTGCTTCATATGGCATCAGTCATGGTGGTTTGATTGGGGTTGCAGGATCCAGTTTCAAGAAAGCTCACTCATATGGCTGGCAAGTTGGTGTTGGCTAGGAACTCAGTTGAGGTTCTGAGCCATGGTCTTGATGGATTTCCATGTGGCCTCCCCACGTGGCTAGGCTTGGCTTCTAATAACATGGTCACTAGATTCTGAGAGGTAATATTCCAAGAGCAAGCAGTCCAAGAGGACGAGAGCCTATGTGCAAGTCCTATTTTCATCATTCATACTAATGTGTCATTGGCCAAAGCCAATCACGTGGCCAATCCCAAAGTCAAGGTGGTGAGGGGGACTATGAAAGGGAGATAATGGTTCATTGGGGTCCACCAAAGTAACAATCTGCCTCATTGCTCTTCAAAGCGTTATGGTAGGAACAAAGCTCTTTTTATGGTATCACCTGTTTTTAGTCTTTATTTCTAAAAATCTGAGGTGTTATCTGACTCACAGATGGTTATTTACCCTAATTGCTACTTTTTGGAGAAAAAGCTCAATCATCTCTGTGTTAGTCAGAATAGTCTAGGTTCCCAACAGGAGTACTAAACAACAGCAAAATCTAAGTAATTCAACACAACAAAAGTTTATTTCTTGCTCTTACTGCATTCCCAATGCAAGTCAAAAGGGGAGCTCTGTTCATTGCAGTTCCTCAGAGGTAAGGGAGACGGAGGGTTTGTGTGCCTCCACAATGACCTCAGCAGGGGGAAGAGAATGTGGTGAGTCGTGCAGTTGCTCTTAAAGCTTCAGACAGAAATGGTATCTGTCACTTTCTTCCACATTCCATTGGTCAGACAAATCATATAACCACATATAGCTTCAAAAAGGGTAAGTACAATCCTACTCATGTTCAGAAGAGGAAAAGCTAGAAATATCTGGTGAACAGCATTACCGTAATGACTGGCAAAATCTCTAACATTTCTTCTATTTTTCTTTTAAAACATCAGCTTTCTCTTTAGAGTTTTTCTTTCTGCCCTCTTTTTGCATATGTCATATACATGGGAGTTAATATCACAGAAAATTTAGGTTTCCCATTAATACTTTGATGTTGTTTGCCACTCCTTTCTCATTTTTGCTTTTAGAGCCAACCTCTGAAAATATTCCCACACAATGTTTCTTGCATTCTCTTATTTCCCTGTCCTAGTCTAAGCCTTGTTATCTCTTGCAGAGCAGAGCTATAAGCTTCTAGCTAGTTTCTTTGTCTTAAGTCATGACCTGCTTCTATTCACTTTACATATATGTAGTTTTCAGAATCGCCTACCCTAACCACAAATTTCTGTATATCATTTCTCTACTTGGTTCTAAAGTGTACTATTATTTTCTAATCTAGCTTTCACATCTCTGGATTTATTATCTCTCACCGTCTCTTCTTCCATAACCTCTTTTTAATTTTCATCAGGACCAGATGTAGCCTGTCTAACCTAGCAAAATATACCTGAAGGTTGTCCATTACTGTACTCATCTTGGTAACTTTACTTCAATCTTTTTTTTGTGTGTGTGTGACACACTTCTTTTTATATAAAATGTTCTCTCCAATAATTCATGTCTTTCTTTAATGGCTATCTCAGAAATTAATACCTTCCCTATCCCCGTGGGAACATAATGGGTAACACTAAACATATTTCTCTTAATCTTTTCAGTAGTTATTTAGGTTGTATTATTATTATTATTGCTATGAGCCAGACGTTGTGCTAAATGGTCTATATGAATTGTTTAATATAATTCTCTTGCTAGTACAGTAAGATAAATATTATTATTAATATTTTATAAATAAGGAAACCCTGGTGGCATAGTGGTTAAGAATGGCTGCTAACCAAAAGGTCGGCAGTTCGAATCCATCAGCTGCTCTTCGGAAGCCCCATGGGGCAGTTCTACCCTGTCGTATAGGGTCACTGTGAGTCGAAGCTTTCACAAGATTAAGACCTACTGAGTTTACATAGCTAGTGAGATCGCTCATGATGAAAAAAAAAAAAAAGAACTCTAAGAATAATTCATATAAAACAAAATGCACCCATTTTAAGAGTATAGTTTGATGAGTTGTAACAAATACATGTATACTGCCATCATCATCATTCCAAACAAGATATAGAACATTTTCATAACCCTAAAAGTTTTTCTCCTGCTCCTTTGTATGTAGTCCATCCTCCACCAGTGATACACACTAGGTCATTCTTTGTATGTAGTAAATCCTCCACAAATGACACAAATTAGAACAGTTTCACTGATCTAATTTATGTCACTATAGATTGGTTTTGTCTGCTAAGGATGTCATAAAAATGGAAGCAACCATACAGTACGCTTACTTCTGTGAGCGGTCTTTTGCTCAGCATGATGATTTTACAATTCATTCATTGTGGGTACATTAGTAGTTCTTTTCTTTTTATGCTGAGTAGTATTCCTTTACATAGATATGCTGCAATTTGTTTATCCATTCACCTATTTATGATCATTTGTTTCCTTTCATTTCTTTTGCAGACTATTTGAAAAAAAGCTGTTATGAAATTTTTCATGTAAGTTTTCACGTTTATATACATTTTCATTTTTCTTGGAAAATGTTGGGTTATATGATTAATATACATATAACTTGATAGAAACCCCCAAACTTTTTTCCAAAGTGACTATATCATCTCACAGTCTCACTAGCAATATGTTAAAGTTCCAGTTGCTTCATATCCTTGCCAACACTTGGTGTTGTCAAATCTTTTTAACTTTAGTCATTATATAGTGGGTATGTAGTTTCTAATAATATAAAGTAATATAAAGAAAACAAAAATTATCACAACTGTGCTGATAAGAAACATCAGGATAAAAGGAGAAAAGATTGAAGTTGTCAAGGATTCATTTCATTTGGATCCACAATCAACACCCGTGGAAACAATAGTCAAGAAATCAAATGATGCATTGCGTTGGACAAATCTGCTCAAAAGACCTCTCTCTTTAAAGTGTTAAAAAAGCAGAAATGTCACCTTGAAGACTAAAGTGTGCTTGACCCAATCCATGGTATTTTCATTTGCCTCATATCTATGGGAAAGCTGGACAGTGAATAAGGAAGACTGAAGAAGAGTTGATGTCTTTGAATTATGGTGTTGGTGAAGGATATTGAATATACCAGGTACTGCCAGAAGAATGAACAGATCTATCTTGGAAGAAGTACAGCCAGAATGGTCCTTAGAAGTGAGAATGGCGAGATTTCGTCTCACATACTTTGGACAGGTTGTTAGGAAGGACCAGCCCTGGAAAAGGACATTATGCTTGGTAGAGGGTCAGTAAAAAAGAGGAAGACCCTCAAGGAGATGGATTGACACTGTGGCTGCAACAGTGGGCTCAAGCATAACAATAATTGTGAGGATGGTGTAAGACCAGGCAGTGTTTTGTTCTGTTGTACATAGGATTGCTATGAGTCGGAACTGACTCGACAACACCTAACAGCAAAAACAACTACAATGTAGAGATATCTCCTTATGTTTTTATTTTTCATTTCCCAAAAGGATAATGATGTAGGGAATCTTTTCACGGGCTTCTTGGCCATTTATATATCTTTTTTTGAGAACTTTCTGTTAATCTTTTGCCCATGAAAAAAAAAATTAAATTGTTTGACTTCATATTGAGCTATAAAACAAACAAACAAACAAACAAACAAACAAACAAACAAACAAACAAACAAACAGGACTGCCCTATAGAGTACCCAAGGAGTAGCTGTTGGATTGGAACTGCTGACCTTTTGGTTAACAGCTCAGTTTTTAACCACTGCGCCACCAGGTCTCCTGAGCTGTAAGAGTTCTTTATATAATACTGGTACAAGTGCTTTGTGAAATATATCAATTGTGAATATTTCTCCCAGTCTGTAACTTACCTTTTCATTTTCTTAATGATGTCTTTCAAAGAATAAACGTTTTAATTTTGTTTAAGCTCAGTTTATTTAACACTTTCGGCTAATTATTTTTCTGTCTTGTCTAAGAAAAATTTGCCTTCGAAAATGTCATGAACAGATTTGGTAGGTTGTGTCTCTCAAGAAATGTATTAATTTAATCTAAATTGTCTAATTTATTGGCATAAATTTGTTTATAATATACCTTTAATATCGCCAAGAACTGCGAAGGGCTGAGATTTTACTCTGCTTGCAAGTGAATGAGTTTGTTTGCTACAGTTTCATAGATACTGGCAGAAGATAAGAGACTTTGGGTCAGAGATGAAAGACAGTTTATTACTCATAGCAATAGCAGTAACTAGGGTATCAGTAATTTTCAACAGTTCCCCAAAACCCGGTTACCCCAAAGTGACATGAAGAGGGCCAGATAGCACTTGCACATGCAATGGGTTACGTTACATGAGAGGAACACTAAGCTTAAAAAAAAAGCTTAGGGAATCAAAAAATTTTATAATAAGCAATAATCATGCCTGCCCTTTTTTTTCCAGAGGTCTTCACTATCTATATATTCCAAGGCTATAAGCAAGCTTGAATGAAGTAGAGTCTTCATTAAAGAGTTCATTAATTAGCACAAATGATGCTTATTTACTATATTTAATAAGCACATTTGTTGTTGTTGTTGTTGTTGTTGTTGTTAGGTGCTGTCGAGTTGATTCTGACTTATAGGGACCCTATGTACAACAGAACGAAACACTGCCCGGGCCTGTGCCATCCTCACATAAATAGCACTTATGTGCTAGCCACTGATCTAGCCACTTCGCAAATATTAACTCTTTTAATCCTCATAATAACCCTATGAGGTAGGCACTATTAGTATTCCTATTTTACAGATGAGGAAAGAGGCATAGAGAGTTTAAATAATGTGCTCAAGGTTAGGTGATTAGTAAGTGGCACAGACAGATTTGAACTCATGTAGCCTGACTCCAGAGCCCATATTCTTAATCATTATACTGTGCTACCTCTGTAGGAAATACTTTTTTGTTGGTGAAATAAGTGGTATTTAAGATATGTTTGTTGGCTAGAAGTCATGTACAAACACCTCTATAAATGTTGCATAAGGATATTGCATCATAATATTACATATTAATAAGAATTAGGAAGCCCATTGGCTTAAAACTCTTTGAAGAGGCACTCAGGCCAAGGATTCCATTTGGTCTAGGATTCTACTGCTTAATGGAAAAGTCTGTTGTCTGATCCAAGTAGAAGATCGGCTGATTCTGCTGCCAAAATACTTTCACGTCTGCAGTTCATGCAAGATCCTTGCTCGAGTGGCTAAAGGACTTCACCAGGCTAAAAGGTTATATGACGTTTTTAGTGCCTGCTTACTAACAAAAGTTTATAAGTGTCACAAAATTTGGTCTGAGATTTGCTTTCATTATAGCCTCCTATCTGGTAGTCAGACTGTGCAGAGAGTTCTCATATACTATTAATTGCCAGAGATTACAAATATCTATCAAAGAGAACCAGACAATTCTGAAAGGCTTAATTGGCTTAGTTCAGTTAGCACTGCTGGTTTGTCTGACTCCAAAGGCCTGTGCTTTTATTCAGGTTATAACTAGGTTATAATTATGCATTCTGTACTTTTTTTTTTTTTTTAAGGACAACTCAATTATTTAGTTTTGAAAGGGAAATACGAGCAATGGTAAAAAGAACTAATTATACATATGGCTAACAATGAAAACAAGGTGTTCCACCCCCTGTCATTCAGTCCTCCTCTGCAGAGGAACCACAGTCTTTATGTATTCTTCCAGAGGTATTCTATGTATGTACATGCATATATTTTTACTTTATTTTTCATTTGTCTTTTACGTGTCATTTCATATCTCCAGGTATACTTTGTGTTCATTAGGGGAAGGCTATTTTTTTTTTTAATTCTTTCACTCTGCTTCATATAGTTTCCCAAAAAAGGAAACTCAATAATTTCCATTTGGATAGAATGAATAAGCAAGAGAAGAGAAAGTTGCAGTAAATTAAAGGGATATTCTGGAAACTTAGACTCACACAGACACACACGCAAAGAGTTAAGCTTGAATAAGGACATCGATTTGTATATTTATGTCTACATCCCAAGTATCCCCATAAGACCATGCTAGCTTATACTTTTTTTGTTTTGTTTTGTTAGCTGGTTGATTCCTGCATGCATGACCTCAAAATCTCCCAGTCATTCCTGGAGTCACACGAGCTAACAACATCTTCCTCAAGCTATTCTTTGCAAGTCTTCTTGTTGCTAGCTGCTAGCTGCTAGCTGCAAGCTGCAAGCTGCGTTAGAGTGGCCTCTGTGGAAAACCTGCTTCTCTATCCAGCATACTTTCTCATGAGGCTCCCAAAGCTGCAAAACCTCCAAATGGCTAAATACTAATGGGTAGCTCTCCGTCTTTACCACCACACTGAAGCTGTACTGTAAGTTACAGAAATGGAAAAAACAAACAAACAAAAAAAGCCTATTCCCCAGCTCTGCCTTGAACATTGTTAACCTGGGCACCGATCTCGCGAAGTTTCACGTGTAAATAGCCACCTTAACATTTCTCTACAGCCCTTTTCTCTGTGGTGGTTCAGCCTGAGTCCCTGGGACAGGCTGTAAAATGGATCAGATACTACCCTTGGTATTTTCTCTTCTCTAGACCCAGGAATCTGCCCATTTTCCACCTGGCTCCTACAAATAAATGCTGAAGCTGGGTGGCAGAGGATGAGTGTTACCAACCAAACTTGTCCAATATCAGCTATATAACATTTATTCTAACTGGTTTACTTGGTGAAACTGTAGAACATGGTTTACCAATATGGCTGGCATAGTATAAAGCTTCACATTCTATTGAATGACACTTAAAATTCTATATTTTGAAGTATCTCTATAACATCAGCATTTTTCTTAATCTTTTCAAGTGAGGGAATCTTTGAGCACTGGACTGTAAATAACTGTGTTTTGGTAGTTCATGTATTAAGTATTATGCTGAAATCAATAGAGACATACTCTGAATACTGATTTGATAGAAATGCATCATTGATTTTACTAGAGCTGAGCCAAATTTATTAACGACTTAGATTCATTAGGAAGGCACCATTAATTCAAGGAAAATAAGATAGATTAAATTCTTTAATGTATTTTCTAAAACACTACACATTAATCAGAACTTAGTATATTTGGCTATAAGACTACTTCCCTTTCATCTATGAATCTTTACAGAGAATACATTTGTTAGTTTACACACCAAATATTTATCTGTGCTAGTTTTTTTTTTTTTTAGTCACTGTTTTGAGTTTTGTGGGAATGTGTATATTACAGGATGAGATTTTTCAACCCTCACCCCTTCATAGGGTGAGGTGCTTACTCTTCTTCTGGGGTTCTGGCTTATTCCAAAGTAAGATAGTAAAAAAAAAAAAATGAGAAAATGAGAGAGGTTCTTCAGAACAAAGCATCAGAAAACTATGTAACCAGATGAAAAGATTTCATCAGATTCTGGGCAGAGAGAGGCAGTTTCCCTTTGTTCCTTCTTTCTGCACACAGACCCAAGGGACATTTCTATCCCAAGCCTATCTAGGGGAAAAGCAGACAGAACTGACTGGCTGAGAGCCTGAGTCACAGGCTGAAAGAAGTAAGATGTGGAATTAGAGAGGAGAGGGATAAATGGATAAAGGAACCGTGGGAGAAAGAGAGAAAGGAAGACAAGGAGAGACTTCTTGATGTTCCTCTGAGCTGGACTGTGACTCCAGGGAAATAAATGTAAAGGGCTTTTATCACCATCTCTAGAGCTGGGTTTATAAGATTTACTCTTGGCAATGTAGTTATCTGCTGAAGC
The DNA here is from genome assembly GCF_024166365.1 of Elephas maximus indicus. Lineage (NCBI taxonomy): Eukaryota > Metazoa > Chordata > Mammalia > Proboscidea > Elephantidae > Elephas > Elephas maximus. The sequence goes on along the minus strand of NC_064822.1, from coordinate 77,836,327 downwards.
CGTGCAAAGAAAACATTGGGGTCTTTATAGCCCTCAAAATCTCCATCAACATCCTGAAGCCACCCCAAATAGATGTGTAACCTAAGTGAAAATCGTGTGCTAACTATACAAATGCTGCTTCAAAGCAAGTCTCCCATTCCCTTCCCTTCCTCCACAGCCAGATTCCCACCTCTAAATCCCTTCTGCTTCCTGCCCTCTAGCATTTAATGGCACAGCTAAAAGATAATACCGTGTAAGCGTAAGTAGAACACAGATCCTTTTTTGGAGCATACAATTTAGGAAGAAAGGTCATTATAAAGATAAGAAAATAAAGTCAGAAATGACCCTTGTTAACGATTACTATACGCCAGGAACAGTCTTGAAAAAGAAGGTAGAGATTTGAAAGAAGTACGGGTCAAAGGAGAAGGAAGAGTTAAAACAAGTCTGAAGTTTTGTATCAGATGGCCAGGAAGATTAGTTATATCATTCACAGAAGTAAGTTGTGCAGAGTTGGTGATTGAGGAGAGAAAAGGAGGCTTTCCAATTGGGAAATGTTGAGTTAAAGATGCTGAAGGAGGGACAAATTAGTGGAGATGCATGGTGGACATCTAAATAGTCCAGGCTGGAGCTAAAGAGAGTATTTCCGGCTAGAGACTATGGGTTTGATGTCACTCTGGATATGGTTGAAACCCTAAGCTCTGATAGCATAGTAGATGGTGTTGTAAAGGGAGACAGTAGAGAAATGGCCGAATTGAAGCAGGTTTGGGGAGGAAGAAATGAAAAACAAAAGAACAAGGACAGTGAAGTTTCACTGAAGCCAAAGAAGGAAAGAGAGAAAGAAGAGGGAAGAAATTCATTGTGTGAAATGTGGCCAAGAAGTTAAGAAAAATGAGCACTGAGTAAAGTCCTTTAGACTTGATGACAAGGACATTATTGGTGTTAGAAGAGGAGATGGGAAATGGAACCAAATTGTGCTGGGTTAAGGAGTTAATAAGTAGTGAGGAAGTAGGAACAGTGAGTGCAAATTTCAAAAGAATTTTTGCAAGAACAAATATCTTGTACGAAAAAATATATTTAAAAGTTTATATTGCAAAGCTTACCAATGATGAGCAAGACGAAGAATTCAAAAAGTTTTCAGAATCTGTGCAATGATAATATGCAAAAGGCTTTTAGATACACTAAAATAATTTATTTTACAGAAGTTAGTTGATGTCAGAATTCTTTTTGTGGAAAGAAATGTTAGATGATGATATGAGATCAAGCAGTGATCAGTGTATGCAAAATATTTTAAAAATGAGGGAATGATGTTTCTATCATGTATATGATTTATCTGAGTTAATCTGAGATCTCAAAGGTATGGGTTATGCCTTTAGGGAGACGAATTTTATATTATTTTATAACTGGGATAAAAAGTAGTTTTGATTTCTAGATTCCTTAACCCAAACTAGACCATGTATTTTTAGTATTCATTTTTAGACAGTAGGTTTCCAAAATCTTAATATTTATTAAATAATAGAACTGTATTGAGTTGTTCTTTTTTTTTTTCCCAAACACCTTAGGTTTCTGGAAAAAATTAGAAGACTAATAAAAAAGAAACTTAATTAAAAAAAGAAAAACAGTTCTAAACGTTTAGCTGCTCTTCTGTGTCTTCAAGTTGAATTGCAAATCTTACCAGATGAGAAGAATCTAATTTCTCATAATTAGTTAGAAGACACTTAACATAGATCTAGGAAAAAATAGAAACTAATTTCAAACTTTGTGAACAGGGAATGTTGGTTTCAGTAAACTGTTCTAGTCTCTTTGAGTCCCCTTGAGTCTCTGATACTGCAATCAGGAGCATGTCAAAAATTGCAGAGGGCAGGATTATTTTTCTAGAGAGACATCACATGGACAGAGAACATAGCTGGAAACATAAGACCAAGAATTCTTTAAGAAACTTTTTCAAAGGAAAAATAGTCTCACTCTTGAACTTTATAGCATGTAAGGAAGCTGTTGAGCTCATCTTAATCTTTTTTCCTCTAAGGAATAACTGAAAGTACTGAGCAGATATCTAAAGTTTCCTTCCGTATGCATACACAGGAAGAGATTCATCGGGTTTCGAGCGTACTAAATTAGGAAAAATTTACATCACTCTATTACACATGAATGAAAGATATTTTTAAAAATCAATCAATCATTTAATTAATTTTACAGGAAGCTGAAGATTGGCTTACTTTTCCAGTGAGGTACACTGTAGCGGGAACCAGTGAGGGCATCGGATAACTGAGTTTGCATCCTTGCTCTGTTCTTTACTACTGTGTGACTTGGCAAGATTATTTTTGACTATCAGTTTCTATGACTACAAAATGAGGAAATATGTATCTCACAGGACTGTTGTGAGGATTAGTGGAGATGACGGATGTGTGGCACTGGATACAAAGTAGGTACTTTTTGGGTGTTCTATATATTTATTTCCTTTTTAAATAAATAACTGAAAACAGAAAGTTCTATGTAACTGCAATTTGCATAAGCTTTAATTAAATAGCTGTGGTGTGAGGTCTAAAATTAAGGCCCAAAATGATGTACTGCCTTGACATTTGCTAGAACTGGGAGGACCTTGAATGCCCTAACCTCAAGTTCCCCTCTCCATTCTGCTCCTGTGGATAAGATTCTCTTAGTCAAAAGACCCTCCTTAGTAAGGGGATCAGGCACAGCTCCTGCTTATCCTGGAGTAGTGGGTTTCAGTTCCCTGCCAGACCATATAATTATTCAAACAAGCCAATCACATCCTTCCTGCAGAACCAAGGGTCACTTCACCCTCTTGTTACTACAGAGCCTGCCTCCTACAACCCTTGGATGTTCACTCTGTTCCCAAGTGCAACCCCTCACGTGGCCCTGTGTGACGTGTAGGGCTGTGAATATATGTGATTAATAAGCTGCTGTTGATCTCATCTGTCCAGAGTTGTGTGCTGTGTGTTTGACCATCCCCATAGCCCTCCCTCCCTCCCCAATTTGGTGAATAGGATGCAATTAAAACAACAGCCTACTTTGTGCCAGGCAACTTGCTAGGCACTGGAACCTAGTTTCTGGATTTCTATTCCCAGTGTGTCCCATTGCTACAGAGTTCCTGATTTCTTTTTCACATACAGAAGAGACTTACCTAGCTATGAGGTTGAACTATATGAAATTGCTGTTAAATTTTTGACCTATAAAAGTGATAATTTCATATGATCCAATCTAATAAATCCTATTCAAACTGTAAGATCCAACTCAGATCTTAACATCCAATGTGAGATTGGACAAAAACAGACCCCAGTACTCAGTAATCTCTCTTTTTCCTGCAGTATCTTCTATATCATTTATTTTGACACTTCTTGTGTAGTATTTTGTATTGTTGACAATATTTTCATATGAATATGTCTTACCTTCCAAACAATTCCTTGAGGGTGTTCATTGTATATTCTCCATTGTGGTACTTGGCATAATGCCTTGCATATAATATTTGCTGAGAAATTTTTGTAATGATACTAATAATAATAAATAATTGTTGACCTGAATGCTCTAAGGATAAAAAATTTGTACTCTGCTTTCTTCCCAGCATTCAATGTTTTCATCATGTGCCTAACATCAAAGAAGGAAATTTCTTTGGTTCTGAGGGATCTTCTCTTGATAATTATGTAAAGATAATGGTCTCTTTGATACACAGCAATGATGCTACTGATCAGGGGTTCAACATAAGTCTTGGGCTATTATGCCGAACCATTGTAGTTACATTCATCAGTTATGCCCTTTCCTCAGGTTCCCTTGGATAGGCAGTTAATAGAGTTAGGAGGTTAGCTTAAGTGAGGTGGAGCAAACTTAAATAAACTAGTCCATGTGGGGGTTGATCCCTTTTCTTGATATGATTTATATTGAGCTTTAATCAAAAGCCAAACATAAATGCCAAACAAAGCTTATTTAATCAATAAAAATTGTATTCCTCTTTGGGGGTTTTAATTTTCAGTAAGAAATAGGGAAGGAGAAATGAGGTTGTTATATGTTCATAGGACGGGAGTTGGTAGAAGGACCCTCTCTTATATAGAGTTAGATTTGAAAAACTGAGGAAGCATACAAAAATGAATAGATGAGTTTCAGAATCAAAGGAAAGGTGTGCAAGTGAGTCACTGAAATAAATAACAGGGTCTGAACCAGGGCATTATTGGAGTTTGAAGGGTCTAATTAATCACATACCTTTCTACTTTGGTTTCAGTTTTATTGGTAATGATAAATTTGAAAATTTGCCCAAGGCCCAAGTAACTTCTTGTTCTTGTTACTGACTTAAACTATGACAGATAGAGCAGTTGGGTGCCTGCAGGGCAACCGTGCATCTCATGAAGGAGAGAAGGTCTGAAGCCTGGAAACAGGCTGATTATAAGAGGACAAGAGCCAAAGACGACAGGCCACTTACTCAGAACATCTCTTCTCCCCCTCTGAGGCATTAATTATGCCACTTCTCTTATGTGGAGAAGCCAGTGAGAAGTGGAGAGAAGGAGAGAAGTTTCTCCTTAAAACTTCATCAATATATAATAGCTCCCAGTTTCAAGTCTGGCAAGAATTCACAGTGAGGCAGAGAAGCTTCCTTACTCCTAAACCAATAAGAATGAACTTGACAGGCTGGAGAGGCTGAATGTCAAACTGACAGACACTCTGGACAAATCACAGAGAGGGGAATTTGGCTGATACCAGCACTTATGGGCTTCTTGAGGAATTGGTGTGAGCAGGCTGGCCTCAGAATAAGGGCCATGCTCAGAACAAAGCATATTCCAGCTATCTATTGAATTTTCACTTGGTTGTTTCACCATCTCCTTACACTTAAAGTCTTTGTTTTCTTTCTGGAGTTACACTCAGCTAGCGTCATGTATAAGTGACCATAAAACTGGACAAATATATGTGGCAATATTTTTTAGGCTTTGGAAAACAGGCAGCATAAGACTGTGAGCCCTGAGGGAAGGGAAACTCACAAGGTGAGCCCTATGTTTTCCTTGAATCTCTACCTAGGCAATATTTCCCAATCATGGCACAAAAAGCTGGAGTCCACAGTGCTCCTGCTGGCTGAAGAGAAAGATTAGAGTTTGGGAGAGCGGAAGCAATTGGAATATGAGCGTCAGTGCACTGGAGAGGAAATAGCTGTGCAGAAGGGGGACATTAGAAAACGCTATGGGGATTCTCCGCTAGTCTTGGCTAAGATTTGGCTGCATCTGTGCCAGGTGAAACTACTCAAGGCTTACCAGAGAACTGAGGCCTATGACTTGGGAGTTGAAAGTGAACCAGTGGTACTAGATATTGAGCAGTGCTGGAGGATATTAAAATTCCAGCCCAGCCATAGTGGAGAAAACTCATTAACATCTTATTATTACTTTGTTAAAATCCGGGTAAGATATCAGAAAGACCACTCCCTACAGAAAAGCCTATAGTGTGCTCAGCATAGCAAAGCCTAAGATGAATCCCTGGCAAAATCCACAGAGGAGACAGAGTTTGGAAGTTGAATTCTGTCAGCATAGAGGGACTTTATTAACATCTTGTGGTTGACACAGATTCTCAAAGAATAAAACCAAGCCCAAAGTTCAATGTGGTCATCATGTGATTGAGCTGCCTATAAAAACAAAAACTGGCACTTCAAAGGAAGATGACAGAATCCCGTCCCTACAATGATTTATCCACAGTATCCAGTGTAAAAAATAATCAGGCACGTAAAGAAACAGGAATATGCAACTCATAATTAAGAAAAGTTAATAAAAGCCTATAGGTTGAGTTTAGCAGATAAAGACTTTAACTTGACTGGAATAAATATGCTCAAAGAATTACAGGAAAATATAATCCTAACAAAAGCAGATAGGAAATATATGCAGAGAATTTGAAACTATAAAAAACAGCCAAACAGAAATTCTAGAACTGAAAAGTAAATAATTGCAATGAAAACTTCATTGGATGATCTTCACAACAGATTGGAGATAGCTGAAGAAAGTTTAAAGTCTTCAAAGTTAAAATTCATCTAAATCAGCTTTGATTTAAATTTCCTTAGTGATTTGTGTTCAAAACCTCAAAATCATTTGGAGGCAATTTACTCTTCTTTCAGTTATACTCAACTAGTTACTGTTGATTCTCCCTTCAAAATACTTTCAAATGGGTACATTTCCCTCCACGTCCGTTCCCAATTCCTTAATTTAAAATGTCATTCTCTTGTGCCCAGATTACTGCTACAGCCTAACATTACAGTTTGTTGTTGTTAAGTGCCCTGGATTTGGTTCTGACTCATAGTGACCCTACATACCACAGAATGAAACACTGCCCTGTTCTGCACCATGTTCACAATCATTGTTACTATGCTTGAGCCCATTGTGGCAGCCACAGTGTCAATCCATCTTGTCAAGAGTCTTCTTTGTAGTTTACCAAGCATGATGTCCTTCTCCAGGGGCTAATAAAAAAAAAAAAATGCCTCCTGACAATGTGTCCAAAGTATGTAAGACACAGTCTCACTATCCCTGCTTCTAAGGAGCATTCTGGTTCCACTTCTTTCAAGACAGATTTGTTCATTCCTTTTGGAGTCCACAGTATATTCAATAGTCTTCTCCAACACCACAATTCGAAGGTGTAAATTCTTCTTCTGTCTTCCTTATTCATTGTCCAGCTGTCCCATCCATATGATGCTATTGAAAATACCAATGCTTGGGTCAGGCACACCTTAGTCTTCAAGGTGACATCTTTGCTTTTCCATGCCTTAGAGAGGTCCTTTGGAGCAGATTCGCCCAATGCAATGCATCTTTTGATTTCTTGACTGCTGCTTCCATGGGTATTGATTATGGATCCAAGTAAAATGAAATCCTTGACAACTTCAATCTTTTCTCCATTTATCAAGATGTTGCTCATTGGCCCAGTTGTGAGGATTTTTGTCTTGTTTATGTTGAGGTGTAATCCATGCTGAAAGCTGTGGTCCTTGATCTTCATCAGTTAATGCTTCAAGTCTTCTTCACTTTCAGCAAGCAAGGTTGTGTGATCTGCAAAACACACGTTGTTAATGAATTTTCCTCCAATCCTGATGCCCCATTCTTCTTCATATAGTCCAGCTTCTTAGATTATTTGCTCAGCATACGGATTGAATAGGTATGGTGAAAGAATACAACCCCAACGTACACCTTTTCTGACTTTAAACCACAAAGTATCCCCTTGTTCTGTCTGAACAACTGCCTCTTGATCTAGGTATAGGTTCCTCATGGGCAAAATTAAGAGTTCTGGAATTCCCATTCTTCGCAATGTTATCCATAATTTGTTATGATCAATGCAGTCAAATGCCTTTGTATAGTCAATAAAACACAGGTAAACATCCTTCTGGTATTCTCTGCTTTCAGTCAGGATCCTTCTGACATCAGCCATGATATTCCTGGTTTCACATCCTCTTCTGAATCTGACCTGAATTTTTGGCAGTTCCCTGTTGATATACTGCTGCAGCTGCTTTTGAATGATCTTCAGCAAAATTTTGCTTGCATATGATATTGATGATATTGTTCTATAATTTCTGCATTCGGTTGGATCACCTGTCTTGGGAATAGGCATAAGCCTGGATCTCTTCCAGTCAGTTGGCCAGGTAGCTGTCTTCCAAATTTCTTGGCATAGACAAGTGAGCGCTTCTAGTGCTGCATACATTTGTTGAAACATCTCAATTGATATTCTGTCATGTGGCATGTGCCATGACACAGCTGTAAGGAAGACAGGAAATGTCATTATCCGGCATTTGCAATCTCTCCAGCAGGGGTATAGCTCTGCTTTATAAGACTCCAAATATGGAGTCTTGTTTTTCACCAATGCCTTCAGTGCAGCTTGGACTTCTTCCTTCAGTACCATTGGTTCCTGATCATATGCTACCTCCTGAAATGGTTGAATGTCGACCAATCCTTTTTGCTATAATGACTCTGTGTATTCCTTCCATCTTCTTTTGATGATGATTTTTCCCAATAGAATCCTTCATCATTGCAACTCGAGGCTTGAATTCTCTTCAGTTCTTTTAGCTTGACAATTGCCAAGGGTGTTCTTCCCTTTAAGTTTTCTATCTCCAGCTCTTTGCACATGTCATTATAATACTTTACTTTGTCTTCTCGAGCCGTCCTTTGAAATCTTCTGTTCAGTTCTTTTACTTCATCATTCCTTCCTTTTGCTTTAGCTACTCAATATTCAAGAGCAAGTTTCAGGAGTCTCTTCTGTCATCGATTTTGGTCTTTTCTTTCTTTCCTGCCTTTTTAATGACCTCTTCCTTTCTTCGTGTCTGATGTCCTTGATGTCATTCTACAACTTATTTGGTCTTCAGTCATTAGTGTTCAACCTGTCAAATCTATTCTTGAGATGGTCTCTAAATTCAGGTAGGATATACTCAAGGTTGTACTTTGGCTTTCATGGACTTGTTCTAATTTTCCTCAGTTTTAACTTGAACTTGCATATGAGCAATTAATGGTCTGTTCCACAGTCGGCCCCTCGCCTTGTACTGACTAATGATATTGAGGTTTTGCATCATCTCTTTCCACAGATATAGTTGATTTTATTCCTGTGTATTCCATCTGGCAAGGTCCATGTGTATAGTCACTGTTTATGTTGGTGAAAAAAGGCATTTGCAATGAAAAAGTCATTGGTCTTGCAAAATTCTATCATGTGATCTCTGGCATCATTCCTATCACCAAGGCCATATTTTCCAACTACCGATCCTTCTTCTCTGTTTCCAACTTTCACATTCCAATCACCAGTAATTATCAGTGCATCCTAGTTGCCTGTTCCATCAATTTCAGACAGCAGAAGCTGGTAAAAATCTTCAAATTCTTCATCTTTGGCCTCAGTGTTTCATGTGTAATTACAGTCTTGAATCCTTTTAATCCATTTTCGAAACCATCAGGTCTTACTGCTGTAATAGTTTATTACAGCAGTTGAATTGTTCATTTTACAAATATTTATAAATATAAATGTTTCAGATACATATCCTTATTCTGTTCTGAAAACTTTAATAGTTCCAATTTTCTTCCATAAACCCAGACCCAGTGCCGTCGAGTCGATTCCAACTCATAGCGACCCTGTAGGACAGAGTAGAACTACCCCATAGAGTTTCTAAGGAGTGCCTGGCGGATTTGAACTGCCAACCAATTCTTCTGCCTGGATTTCAACATCCTCTATATTTATTTTCTCTGCCCTCCAACAATAGTCATATTTCTATCTACCACAGACACTGTAGTGGACTTTTGTAACTTTATTGGCCACCTAACAACAGAACTCTCTTCTAATCTATGGAGAGTCCCCCATCTTATAAAGCAGAGGTATACCCCTGCTGGAGAGACTGCAAATGCCAGATAATGACACTTCCTGCCTTCCTTACAGCTGTGTCATGGCACATGATCTAGGCTCTCTTCTTTGGATATATTTTTTTCAGACTTTGAGTCATAGGTGGAGTTGCAGAGAGACAGAGACTTCACAGAATGCAGTGAAGTGTGATGGCAGTGGCAATACCCACTCTGAGGCAATAGTGAAAGTATCTGGGGTAAAAATGTAATGTCTACAACGATATTACGTCAGGGGCTACAGTGCAATCTTCATCAGGCCAGTCTTGCAGTATAATTTTGGACATCGACTCTGGCTGCTTAGCCTTTAAGATTGGCTCCATGTTTCACCTGAAGATTTTGTAAGATATAAAAATCTTTAAATCAATCAGAGTTGTTTTCTGTTGCACATAGCTATAAATTATGACCGCACACGCACACACAAATCTAGTCACATCAGATTCATCCTAAGAGCATGTTTATCCAGGACTGTCTGCTTAGTTAGGTCATTCTCATCACAAGGAATTTCCCCTTTTCCCTGGGTTTCTACTCAAATCTTGCATATCTGCAAGCTCCACTGCTTCAAAGAGGCTTTCCATGACTTTTTAGACCTTAAAAACCATTCTCACCTCTGTACTTCACATCTTAACACTAAGTTATATACAGTTTTCTGCTGTTTACTAATTTTGTTGTTGTTTCTGGCAGCCGTTGAGTTGACTCTGACTCATGGTGACCCCATTTGTACAAAGTAGAACTGCTTCATAGAGTTTTCAAAGTGAGACCTTTCAGAAGCAGATCATCAGGACTGTCTTCTGAGGTGCACTTGACCGTGGACAACTTTCTCCCCCTACACAGATTGTCCCGACTGGTCTGTTAGTTTGTCATACTGTGGTGGCTTGCGTGTTGCTGTGATGCTGGAAGCTATGCCACTGGTATTTCAAACAGAAGCAGGGTCACCCATAGTGGACAGGTTTCAGAAGAGCTTCCAGACTAAAACAGACTAGGAAGAAGGACCTGGTAATCTACTTTGGAAAAAATTGGCCAGTGAAAACCTTATGAATAGCAGGGGGAACATTATCTGATATAGTGCCAGAAGATGAACCCCTCAGGTTGGAAGGCACTCAAAATACGACTGGGAAAGAGCTGTCTCCTCAAAGTAGAACACAAATTCATTGCTGTCAAGTTGGTTCCAGCTCATAGTGACCACACAGGACAGAAGAGAACCACCCCATGGGGTTTCCAAGAAGTGGCTGGTGGATTCAAACTGCTGATCTTTTGGTTACCAGAGGAGCTACTAACCTTTGCACCACCAGAGTTTCCCACAAAGTACAGTCAACCTTAATGACATGGATGGAGTCAAGCTTTTGGGACCTTCATTTGCTGATGTGGCATGACTCAAAATGAGAAGAATCAACTGCAAAAATCCATTAATAATTAGAACGTTGAAAGTACAAACTGTGAATCTAGGAAAACTGGAAATTGTCAGAAATGAAAAGGAATATGTAAAGATTGATATCCTAGGCATTAGTGAGCTGAAATGGACTGGCGTTGGTCATTTTCAATCAGACAAGCATATATGGTCTACTATATGTGGAAGGGCAAATTGAAGAGGAATGGCATCGCATTAATCATCAACAAGGACATTTCAAGATCTATCCTGAAGTACAATGCTGTCAGTGATTCATATACCAACAAAGAAGACCTGCTAATGTGACTATTACTCAAATTTACTAACCAACCACTAATGTCAAAGGTGAAAAAATTGAAGACATTTACCAACTTCTACAGTCCGAAATTGTTCAAACATGAGATCAAGATGTATTGATAATTACTGTTGCTTGGGTTGTAAAGTTGGAAACAGGAAGGATCGGTAGTTGGAAAATATGGTGGTGGTGATAGAAACAACGCCAGATATCTCATGACAGAATTTTGCAAGACCAATGACTTATTCATAGCAAATATCTTTTTCAACAATGTCAACAGTGACTATACACATGAACCTTGCTAGATAGAATGCACAGGAATCATATTGACTAAATCTGTGAAAGAGATGATGGAGAAGCTCAATATCATCATTCAGAACATGGCCAGGGGCCACCTGAGGAACAGGCCATCAATTGCTCATATACAAGTTCAAGTTGAAGCTGAAGAAAATTAAAAACTCCACGAAAGTCAAGGTAGTGCCTTGAGTATATCCCACTTGAATTTAGAGACCATCTCAAGAAATGGTTTGACACATTGAACACTAATGGCTGAGACCAGACGAGTTGTGGGATGACATCAAGGGCATCATACACAAAGAAAGCAAAAGGTCGTTAAAAAGACAGGAAAGAAAGAAAAGACCAAAATGGATGTCAGAAGAGGCTCAGAATCTTGCTTTTGAATGTAGAGTAGCTAAAGTGAATAGAAGAAATGATGAAGTAAAAGAGCTGAACAGAAGATTTCAAAGGGCAGCTTGAGAAGACAAAATAAAATATTATAATGAAATGCACGAAGACTGGAAGTTAGAAAACCAAAAGGGAAGAATATGCTTGGCATTTGTCAAGCTGAAAGAACTGAAGAAAAAATTCAAGCCTCAACTTGCAATATTGAAGGATTCTCTGTTCCGATGGCACATAACAACAACAACAACGGGCAAAATATTGAATGACACAGGAAGCATCAAAAGAAGATAGAAGGAATATACAGAGTCTTTTCACAAGGTAGCATGTGATCAAGGACCAATGGGCACTGAAGAAGTCCAAGCTGTATTGAAGGCACTGGCTAAAACAAGGCTCTAGGAATTGATGAAATACCAATTGAAACATTTCAATAAATGGATGCAATCTTGGAAGCACTCACTTATCTATGCCAAGAAATTTGGAAGACAGCTACCTGGTCAACTGACTGGAAGAGATCCATATACATGCCTATTCCAAAGAAAGGTAACCCAATGGAGTGCAGAAATTATCAAAAAATATCATATGCAAGTAAAACACCACATGCAAGTAAAATTATGCTGAAGATAATTCAAAATTGGTTATAGCGGTATATCTATAGGGAACTGCCAGCAATCGAAGCTGGATTCAGAAAATGACACGGAAAGAAGGATGTCTTTCATGATGTCAGAGGGATCTTGGCTGAAAGCAGAGAATGCCAGAAAGATGTTTACCTGTGCTTTTACTGACTGTGCAAATGCATTTGACCACGTGGATCATGACATATTATGGATAACATTGCGATGAATAGGAATTTCAGAATCCTTAATTGTGCTCATGGGGAGCCTGTACATAGACCAAGAAACAGTCATTTGAACAGAACAAAGTGATAGTGCATGGCTTAAAATCAGGAAAGGTGTGCATTGGGGTTGTATCCTTTCATTGTAGTTATTCAATCTGTATGCTGAGCAAATAATCCAAAAAGCTCAACTTTATGAAGAATGGGGCATCAGGTTTGGAGGAAGACTCATTAATAACCTGTGATATGCAGATGACATAACCTTGCTTGGTGAAAGTGAAGAGGACTTGAAGTACTTACTGATAAAGATCAAAGTCTGTAGACTTCAGTATGGATTACACATTAACATAAAGAAAACAAAAATCCTCACAACTGGATCAATAAGCAACATCATGATAAAGGGACAAAAGATTGAAGTTGTCAAGGATTTCATTTTATTTGACTCCACAAACAACCTCAATGGAAGCAGCAGTCAAGAAATCAGATGGCATATGGCATTGGGCAAATCTGCAGCAAAAGGCCTCTTGACAGTATTAAAAAACAAGGATGTCACCTTGAGGACTAAGATGTGCCTGACCCAGTTGCCTCATATACATGCGAAAGCTGGACAATGAATAAGAAAGACCAAAGAAGAATTAGTCGATGTCTTTGAATTATGGTGTTGATGAATACTGAATATACCACGGACTGCCAGAAGAATGAACAAATCTGTGTTAGAAGATGTACAGCCGGAATGCTCCTTAGAAGTGAGGATGGTGAGAGTTCGACTCACATACTTTGGACATGTTATTAGGAGGAAGAAGTCCCTAGAGGAGGACATCATACTTGTAAAGTAAAGGCTCGGGAAAAAAGAGGAAGACTGTCAATGAGATGGATTGATATGGTGTCTACAACAATGGGCTCAAACATAACAAGGATTGTGAGGATGACACAGGACCAGGCAGTGTTTCATTCTATTGTACATAGGGTCGCTATGAGTTGGGGCCAGCTTGCTGGCACCTAACAACAACAACTACAATGACACAGATTGTAAATTTACTGAAGAGATTACCATGCATGGCCTAGATGTCTGTTTTTCTCATAGTGCTTAGCACTGTGTTCACTACATTGTAGTTACTCATTTAATAGTAAAATGTGGATTGATTTTAGACACGACATTGATTTTATTCAGCATTTTATGAATAGTTATTAAATGACAGATAATGTTAAAACATGACATTTTGTTGGGAGATGATATTACTGACTGAAACCATCTGACACGAGCTCTTTCAGATTTTTCTCTTCCCATCCTAATATTTCCTTAAGTCTTAATCCTTGTTCGCTACATTATTCATATCTCAGAGGAAGGACTGTGACTGTCCTTTCAAAAGGTAACCTGTGACTCTTTTCCGAATCTTGAACTCTTATTCTATTCATCGTTTGCTTTCCCATATTCTTTCTCTCTTGTGACTGCTTCCCTGTACTAAAAACAACACCAACAAAAAACTCTCACAATCCATTTCTGTCAGCTAGTACTTTCAAGGTTTCTGGATTCTTTGTATGCTTTTATGACCAGGTTTATTAACACAGTGATTTTACTGAATACTTCAGTCTTCTCCCTCCAATCACTTCTTAACACTTTGCAAGACAGAGTTTTTACTCATCACTTCAGTGAAGCTACTATCTTGATGGTCACCAAAAGTCCTCCTTTGTCAGTCAGGATGGACCAGATCTCAGTCAAAAATCTCAGATATTTAAAACCGTACAGGTATGTACCTGACCAATACATGGCTATTTTGAGTGGGCTGGAGGCTCTGCTCCGTGTCGTCTTCACTCAGAACCAGGCTGATGAACCAGGCCATATATTGAACATTGAAGATTGCCTTGGCCAAGGCAAGGAGAATTCTGCAAGGTTTTACACCAACAGTTTTCTGATCTGTAAATGTGATATGTCACTTCTGCTTAAACTCATTTGCCAGAATTAGTTAAATGACCCCATCTAACTAAAAGAGCCAAGCAAAGTAGTACAATCTCACCAGTTGTCCAGAAGGGGGAGATTGGGAATATTTTTGGTGAGTACCAGGTCTCCTGATTATCAAACCAAGTAGATTTTCTCTCTTTTCATTCCCCATTATTTCTCTGCAGCATTTGCTGTTATTGAGTTATCCCTAGTTATGATTAATAGCTTGCTGTATGAACCCAGCTGAATGTTTTGCCAACACTTCAAACTGTTTATTGTACTACCATTTTCCCTATCACTGGATTTTGAACCTCATATATTTTTGATTCCTCTTCCTTTGATGATTTCTTCCATCTGATTAGTTGCCAAAGCTTGTCTATTTTCATTTTCCTAGTATTTCCTGAATCTGTTTCCATTCTCATCAAGATTTCGAATAAAGACTATGAAGGAAGCTCCATTTCGTCTATTTTTATCTAGACTCCCCTGTCTCTAAGCATACATGCCACTGCCAGCTTAGTCCCTAAGAGTTCTAATCACCAGGTCATTGTGTTAAAAAATTCGAATAATACCTTGTTTCATAGAAGATAAAATTTAAATTCTTTATTTAGTATTCAAGGATCCAGTGATCTAGTTTTGACCTATCTTTCCAGAATTTTCTTTCAGTATATCTTAAGTGCTGTTTCACTTTCTATCCTATCAACATTTGGCTTCCTCTGCACATCTTTTTTTTTTCCCCCAGTATTATTTGTTCTCCTTAGGCTGTTCACCTATCTCTCTTCTCTTCCTATTGAAACTCTATCATCCTGAAAGTTCCAGCCTAGATATATCTTTCTTCATAAAGTAATTTTTTATCACATTAGCTGAACATGAACTCTTTGTGTTTGCAAGACCATGAGGTTTTTTAAATTCATTATGCTTATCATACCTTTTATTATGCCTACAGATTACTTCTTGCTTACACTGTAGTTTCTTTTTTCTATGTCTCCACATCAATATTAGACTTTATTCTTTGTTAGACAGGACACCTCCTGAAATTGGATGCTAGGTTGTAAGCTGCTCTGCTGATCTTGGATTTCTTCCTTTTCACCATTTACCTGACACGTTACATTGCATGCTGTAGATGTGCAGTATTTATTGGTGAATTAATGGCACACCAATTTTCCACTTTTTTTTAAGCAATGACGGTGACTTGCCCTGGGATACCCACACTCTTTCTCTTAATGTTCCTTTGAGCTTGCTGTCATGTTTTCACATGGCTGACTGGGTTTAGGAGTTCAGTCTGCATCTGTGGAATGGTGGTTTTGTCTAAACGGAGTTAATGGGTTCATACAGAGATTGAATCCACCACCTGGCCTCATTAGCACCCTGCTCTAACCAGTAGAGCTCTTTGGTCTGATGCTATAAAATATGTATAGGAGACATAAATATAGATATGTTTTAACCAGGCTCATGTTTTCCCCTGGGCTCTATCATATAAGTGAAAATTAGTTGCTTGTTGAGCTTGAATGACTGGTTAAAACTGAATACTGGATACTTAATAACTGCTATTTTAAATGAATGAACGAATCTAATTTGATCAAAACAGCCTAGCTAAAAGCAATGGTGCAGATTGAGCCTTTGAAATACATAAGGAAGACAATTTCATGTGATGTTTTGCACCTTGCCCACTTCTGAATGATGTCAGATAACTACCCAGTGGGGCTTTCTGAATTTTGAAGAAACATGCCTAAATGCTAAAGTCTGAACCAGTACAGGAAGAAGCTTCTCCAAAGCCCAACTTGCCCGCTGTTTGTTCGAGTGAACTTGAAAGAAGCTGAAGCTTGGTTTTGTTGGGTTGGGGCCAATTTTGAGCCACAACAATGAAGAGCAGCTTTGATTGGGTGCTCTGTGATACTAATATGGCTTTTGTTGTAAAGCTAAAAAGTTTGTGCCGTGGGCTAGGAATGATACCCTTTGAGGGGAGTCATGGCTGACTTGTCACTATTGTTTATCTCTTCATGGCAGACAGCCCAGGGCAGTCCAAGGGACAGATCCTAACTTAACCCCCAAATCAGAGGGCAGAAACTCACGTAGAAGACCAGACACCTGAGGTCTGAGTTAAATGGATTTTAAAAAACACATTTAAAAAGATATTTTTATCGTAGCTTTCTGAAAACAGCTCATTAACGCAATCCTAAATTTATTATGGATCCATTAGTTTGTTTACTTATATGCCACCTTGTTACAAATTCAAGGTGGAATTAGAAATGCATTTCTAAATTTGATACCATATTAATTTTGCTTTAGGACAATAATTTACAATTTTCCGCTCATGTACATGAAATACTGAGAATTGACATATTGGAAGTAATTTTGTTCTGAATACAGAGCTATGAGGGCAGCACTGCTATTTCTGGATTATCAACTTGTGTATTTGAGGGCCCTTTTGACACATCTAAGAGGCTTGTGACAGAAAATGTTCATTAAGCCCAGGCCTTGGGGGGAAAAGGTCAGTCCAGGTTATTCAGAGAAACCATTTAAAAGGAATCATGCAATCTTAGTGAAATCAAAATAATTGGCAGAAAGTATTTTTAAAAGGAAAGATGGAGCTTTGGTGAACATTTTGAAATGTAGCAAGGAAGAGGAATATCTGTCCTTGATTCCTGTAATGAGCAGATTAAATAACTAACGACCGTTGGGTAACCACACTGCTTCAGATAGAATTTCTTTTACTAGTTTACTTTTCTTAGTTTTAAAAGTAATCAATGTGCTTTGTAGAAAAATTAGAAGACTCTAATATAATTTCGAATAAAGTGCTGAAATAAGCTTAAGAGGAAAATGGAATCAGCAAAAGTTAGTAGATTTTAAAATACCGCAGCCTTTGTATTGAGTGGGTCAAAAAGGCATTAGGAAGAAAGCATGTGCTTTAAGTTGAAAGAATCAACATGTGATCACAACAGACCTTACTGAAATCTCTACTGGCTAGTATTGATCCAGTTTAGAAGAAAGGGGGAATAACAACCACACTAGTTCGGAATGAGAACTAACTTGTGGCTGTCAGCTTCTGTCTTCGTGTGATTCTGGTGTTTCTGACGAGAACCTCTTCTTTTTTTTTTTTTTTAATAACTGCTCTGGTAGTTTCCTTCCAGGCAAAAGGCAAGCAGAAGTCTGTTTTCACAGTAGTATCCCCCTTTTAAGAGACTGCAGAGTCATCCACTTCATGGGTATTTCAGTGTTCTCTTTCAAAAGAGCCAAGCAGTCATTGCTTTCACAGTTGGTCCTGTCGGTCAACAGCCACAAAACAGCATGCTTTTCTTCTGAGCTGTGCTATTTGACTGACCAATTTTCTTTTAAAATCCACCCAGTGGACTGGATGTTGCAAAGAAGAAGCAAAGCACCTTCTATCCAAAAGAATCTTGCCAACCAATAAACACATCTATGAACCAACAATCTATATTGCAACAGGATGTAACGGACAAAGTTTATTTTCTGTAAACTATAAATAGTAAGAAGGCTTACAAAAAGTAGAGGTCAGGTTAAGGGTTTTTAAAATGCTATGCTTTGAGGACTGGTGGATATTTTGTTGAAGTCTTTCTCTGTGACTCTTAATCTAATTATGAGTTAATTGAGACTAAAACAATTTTCAGTCATAAAAGAGTTTAGATTAAAAGGCTTTTCCGGAACAGCATTTTTTACTGAAAATGGTGAGGTCTTTACCTTTAGTTGGAAACCCTGGTGGCGTAGTGGTTAAGTGCTACAGCAGCTAACCAAGAGATCAGCAGTTCAAATCCACCAGGCGCTCCTTGGAAACTCTATCAGGCAGTTCTACTCTGTCCCATAGGGCCACTATGAGTCGGAATCGACTTGATGGCAGTGGGTTTGGTTTTTTTGGGTTACTTTTAGTTTTCTAAACTCTAGATTGCAGTGAAAAATTGCTAATGTACCTGTGTTTTCAGTGAGATGTTATAGCTCAGTGTCAGAAGAGTAAAATAAAATAAGAATAGTACTGTGGGTAACAAGCACAAATGAAGCAGTTTATTACCTAATGAATGTTGTTTAAGAGAATGTCACGAGAGGATTTTTTTTTTTTGTGACTTTAATGGTAATTCATCTTTGAGGCGCTTTCAAGTAGTGAAACTATGACTTCTTTGTTTTGTGATCAAAACAAAACGAAAAGATGCAGGTGCAATATAGCATGTGGTTAGACTGTGCTTTATCTCATGAATGAGAGGAGTTTTTGAATGTTTTCTCATTTCCTTAAGGTAGCGTTTGTAACTATTTGGATGTTTAGAATAAAACTTTGTTACGGCAAAGTAGGAGCGATTTCTAGGATGAAAAATGTTTGTTCTTCAATAACCCTGTTAGCAAGACTTCCCTATAACTGGAAATTTTAAACTAGAGCCCAGGTCCTGCTTCTGGCCCAAATATTATTAAAGCTATCCTAGAATACACCTGAAGGGGTTGGGCCAGGTGTGGTTAATGATTTACCCTTCCAAATAAATGTAGAACAAATATCATCACTTGACCTGGGAACCAATATTG
Source organism: Elephas maximus indicus (assembly GCF_024166365.1). Taxonomy (NCBI): domain Eukaryota; kingdom Metazoa; phylum Chordata; class Mammalia; order Proboscidea; family Elephantidae; genus Elephas; species Elephas maximus. The sequence continues at coordinate 77,817,364 of NC_064822.1, read as the reverse complement.
GTCTGATTCTCAGCGTATAGCCAGATTGTAGGCAATTTCCTGCTGTTTCTACTGGACGAGAAACTTGGGTAGTTTTGTTTCTCTATGTAACTGGCTTACCTTAAAGGCCCAATTTTTTTAAGCCTCAGCTTGTATTTGGCCAGAGTTTATTTGGATGAAAAACAATGTTTGTATATGGTGAATAATCTGTTATGGCACAAACAAGATAATTGGGGTCTGATGATTAGCTCCAAATTGATTTTTATAAATGTAGTAATACGGAATAACTGTAGACTGCTAAACATAAACAGACTCACAAAACAGCGAAGATAAAAACAAATAACCATCTATAAAACAGAGAGCAAGTGAGTCTGACTGTAACAAGCTACAGAGCAATGGTTTACAGTGTGATAATCAGATAGGCACATTTATCAAGTTTCTGGTGAGAATTATCACTTTAAAATAGATTGTGAAGTCTGACTGTAATGTACAGGAATGTTAGAAAAGATGATACTATGCAATTAGTACATTGTCTGTTGTTGTTATTATTAGGTGCCATTGAGTCAGTTCTGACTTATAGCAACCCTATGTACAACAGAACGTAACACTGTCCAGCTCTTTACCACCCTCGCAATCATTGTTATACTTGAGCCCATTGTTGTAGCCACTGTGTCAATCCATCTCATTGAGGGTCTTCCTCTTTTTTGCTCACTGTCTGCTTTACCAAGCATGATGCCCTTCTCCAGGGACTGGTCCCTCCTGATAACATGTCCAAAGTTTGTGAAATGAAATCTCGCTGTCCTCGCTTTCAAGGAGTACTTTGGCTGTAATCTTCCAAGACAGATATGTTTGTTCTTCTGGCAGTCCATAGTTTATTCAATATTCTTCTCCAACACCATAATTCAAAGGCGTCAATTCTTCTTTCATCTTCCTCATTCATTGCCTAGTTTTCACATGCATATGAGTGACTTGGGTCAGGCACGCCTTAGTCCTCAAGGTGACATCTTCGCTTTTTAACACTGTAAAGAAGCCTTTTGCAGCAGATTGGCCCAATGCAATATTTTGTTTGATTTCTTGACTGCTGCTTCCATGTGTATCAATTGTGGATTTAAGTAAAATGAAATCCTTGACGTCAATCTTTTTCCATTTATCATGACGTTGCTTGTTGGTACAGTTGTGAGAATTTTTGTTTTCTTTATGTTAATGTGTAATCCATACTTAAGGCTGTGGTCTTTGATCTTCGTCCGTAAGTACTTCAAGTCCTCTTCACTTTCAGCAAGCAAGCTTGTGTCATCTGCATACCGAAGGTTGTTAATGAGCCTTCCTCCAATCCTGATGCCTCCTTCTTCTTCATATAGTCTAGCTTCTCGGATTATTTGCTCAGCACACAGACTGAATTAGTATGGCGAAAGGATACAACCCTGACGCACACACTTCCTGACTTTAAACCGCTGAGTATCCCCTTCTTCTGTTCAAACGATTGCCTCTTTGTCTATGTACAGGTTTCTCAAGAACACAATTAACTTTTCTGGAATTACCATTCTTTGCAAAGTTATTCATAATTTGTTATGATTCACACAGTCGAATGCCTTTGCATAGTAAATAAGACACAAGTAAACATCTTTCTGGTATTCTCTGTTTTCAGTCAAGATCCATCTGACATCAGCAATGCTATCCCTGGTTCCATGTCCACCTCTGAATCCAGCTTGAACTTCTGGCAGTTCCCTGTTGATGTGCTGCTGCAAAGGCTTTTGAATGATCTTCAGCAAAATTTTGCTTGTGTGTGATATTAATGATATTGTTTGATAATTCCTGCATTCTGTTGGATCACCGTTCTTTGAAATGAGCACAAATAGGGATCTCTTCCAGTCGGTTGGCCAGGTATATATATTACAAATTTCTTGGCATTGATGAGTGAGCACCTCCAGTGCTGTATCCGTTTGTTGAAACATCTTAGTTGGTATTTTGTCAATTCCCGGAGCCTTGTTTTTCACCAATGTCTTCAGTGCAGCTTGGACTTCTTCCTTCAGTACCATCCATTTTTGATCACATGCTACCTCCTGAAATGGTTGAATGTCTACCAATTCTTTTTGGTATAATAACTGTGTCTTCCTTCCATCTTCTTTTGATGCTTTCTGTGTCATTCAGTATTTTGCCCATAGAATTCTTTGATTGATTTTTTTCTTCATTTCTTTCAGCTTGACAAATACTGGGCATGTTCTTCCCTTTTGGTTTTCTGAGCCTTTGCACATTTCATTATAATACTTTACTTTGTCTTCTCCAGCCACCCTTTGAAATCTTCTGTTCAGCTCTTTTACTTTATCACTTCTTTTATTTTCTTTAGCTACTCGACATTCAAGGTCAAGTTTCAGTGTCTCTTCTGACACCCATTTTGATCTTTTCTTTCTTTTTAATGACTTTTTGCTTTCTTTGTATATGAAGTCCTTGATGTCATTCCACAGCTTATCTGATCTTTGGTCATTAGTGTTCAACACATCAAATCTATTCTTGAGATGATCTCTAAATTCAGGTGAGATATACTCAAGGTCGTGTTTTGGTGCTTGTGGACTTGCTGTAATTTCCTTTTTAAATTGTGATTTAGATGAAGATTTACAGAGCAAATTAGCTTCTCATTAAACAATTAATACACATGCTGACTTGTGGCATTTGCTGCCAACCCCACAATGTGTCAACACTCTCCCCTTCTTGACCTTGAGTTCCCCATTGCTAGTTTTCCTGTCCCCTTCTGCCTTCTCATCCTTGCCTCTTGCTTGGTGTGCCCGTTTAGTCTCGTTTTGTTTTCTGGGCCTGTCTTATCTTTGGCTGACGGGTGAACCCAAGAGTGGCTTCTGTACTGAGTTAAAAGGTTATCTAGGGACCGTACTCTCGGGGTTTCTCCAGTCTCTCAGACCAGTGAATCTAGTCTTTTTTTGTGAGTTGGAATTTTGTTCTACATTTTTCTCCAGCTCTGTTTTGGATCCTCAGTTGTGATCCCTGTCAGAGAACTTGCTCTAATTTTCATCATATGAGCAGTTGATGGCCTGTTCCATAGTTGGCCCTTGGCCTTGTTCTGACTGATAATATTGAACTTTTCCATCATCTCTTCCCACAGATGTAGCTGATTTGATTCCTGTGTGTTCCATCTGGCAAGGTCCTCATGTATAGTCAACATTTATGTTGTCGATGAAAGGCATCTGCAGTGTAGAAGTTTCTGGTCTTGCAAAATTCTATCATGTGATCTCCAGCATCATTTGTATCACCAAGGCCATGTTTTCCAACTACTAATCCTTCTTCTTTGTTTCCAACTTTTGCATTCCAAGTACCAGTCATTATCAATGTATCTTGATTGCATGTTTGATTAATTTCAGACTGCAGAAGTTGGTAAAAATCTTCAATTTCCTCAACTTTGGCATTAGTGGTTGGTGCATAAATCTGAATAATAGTATTCACTGGTATTCCTTGTCCCACCCACCCAGTGCCATTGAGTCGATTCCTAGACATGCGGATATTATCCTATCACTGATAGTGTTGTACTTCAGATTTTCAAATTTTTTTTTAGACAATGAATGTGTTGCCATTCCTCTTCAATTTGTCATTCTAGGCATAGTAGACCAGATGATTGCCTGATTCGACATGGTCAGTAGCAGTCCATTTCAGCTCAGTGATGCCCAGGACATTGAATTTTTGCCGTCCATTTCGTTTCTGACAACTTCCAGTTTTCCTAGATTCATTCGATGTTCTAATTACTAATGAATGTTTGCAGCTGTTTCTTCTTGTCTACAGTTGTAGTAAACTCTTCAATGGCCCTGCAAGGTCTACCTTATTGGATGAAGTCCAAACTGCTTTGCATGTCAAACAAGGATCTTCATGATTTGGCCTTTGCTGCACAATTGTGACTACCTTGCTCTCAAGGGGCTTCTTCAAACCTGTTTTTTTCTAGCTAAATCCAACAGTTTCCTTAAGATTCACCTCAGGAATCCACTTCTCTGAGAAACGCCCCATTGCCTTTTTTTCTAAACGTGAATCACAGTATTCAGCCTTGTGTTCATTGCTAAAGTTTCTAAAAAAGTGGCTACATCATATGGGGCTCATAAAATATTTTTTTACTCCTTTCAGAGTGTGCAAATCAGTTAGTGAGTTAAGGTTACAACTCTACACACAGTTTTCTGGTATTTCATTCTCAGAGTGAACATATTAGAAAAAGATTAGTGACAGTAATACATCTGAATAGTACTTATTAGACATGTGGCCCAAAGAAAGAGATTTTGAGGAGGATTAGCAAACTGTCATCTTAAAATTCCTTTTAGAATGGTATATTAGAAACCTGGTTATCCACCTTTTTTTACTAGTGACCTCACCAACATTTAATCAAACGTTGACCGGGATCATGAAGAACTGCAAGGTTATGGCTTTCTCCTAAAAGTAAATATTTAACTTTGTAATCTTATTTTTCCATTCATTTCTTTTGGGAATGCTGAGAGCTATTTCCATTTCCATAGATTTTCTTCTCAATTTTAATATTAAACTATTTTCTAATACTGTAGAATTCTTCATAATTCCTAGATAAAAAAGCCTACCCCTTATGTGGTTCCTATTTTGCCATTAAAAGATCATGTAGGAAAAGCTATCTGGCTTACTACTTTAATATTCATTCAATAGTGCAAGACACAAATATATGTCCATATTACTCTCATTTGCTTTTAGTTATTTAGCTATAGCCTTTGACAGCATAAAAAACAAAACATTGATTTTTTTTCCTTCTGCTTTTGGGAGGAGTTGGGGGATGGAAGATGGGAGGAAGAAAGTGACTTTGGAAGCAAGCTAAAGATCAGTGAAGGCCTTCAGTAAGACTTTTCCTATATGCTTTTAAGCCTTCTAATATAATATCCCAATATTTCTTCTTAGAGAGGAAGAGATGATTTGAAATTCTCATCAAGTCACATGAAAAGCTAGTGGAAGAAGCCAAAAAAAAGAAAAAAGAAAAACCACACATATTTTTATTCTTTTCTATGTGGCCCTTTAACATCATAAAAAACTAAAACTAAAAATGCATACACACAATATCATACAGTATATTTATAGGGCCAATTATTTCCAAAGCATATTGTTTCATCTGATCTGCACATGAAGGCTAAGACAATTCATATAATCTAGTTCATTAGTCAGAGTAAGACATTTTGCTGATTGTCTTTTCTCAAACCGAAATGAAAATAAAACTGCTAATGTTCTTTTCAGTTCACTGATAGTGAATCTAACAAGAAAAACAAACAAACAAACAAGACAGATTAGAGGCAAGAATCTATTTGAGTCATTCCCAGTGATAATTGTTAATTTTTAACAGCTTTATTGAGATATTTATTCACATACCATAAAATTCACCTTTTTAAATTATATAGTTCAGGTGGTTTCTGTTATATTCGCAGAGTTGTACCACTACTACCACCATGTAATTTTAGAAGATATTAATCAACTCCCCAAAAGAAATGCCTTACCCATTAGTAGTCAATACATATTGCCCACTCCCCCCCAGCCTCTGGCAACCACTAATCTATATTCTGTCTCTATGGATCTGACTACTATAGATATTTCATATAAATGGAATCATATCATTTGTGGCCTTTGGTGTCTGGCTTCTTTCATGTAGCATGATGTTTTCAAGGTTCATCCAAGCTGAGCATGTATCAGTTTCATTCCTTTACAGCTGAATAGTATTCCATTGTATGGATATACAACGCTTGGCTTACCCATTGATAAACTGGCAGATGTTTAGATTGTTTCCACTTTTTGACTATTTTGAATAGTGCTTCTATGAACATTTTTGTTTGGTCACCTGTTTTCATTTCTTTTGGGTATATACCTAGGAATAGAATTGCCTGACCATTTGATAACTGTATGTTTAATTTTTTGAAGAATGCCAAATTATTTTTCAAAATAACTGCATTATTTTACATTTCCAGCAACTATGTATGAGAGTTCCAATTTCTCTACATCTTTGTCAACACTTGTTAATGTCTGTTGTTTTGATTGTATACATCCTAGTGGATGTGGCGTGGCATCTCATTGTTGTTTTCATTTGTGTTTCCCTGATGGCTAATGATATTGAGTGTGTTTTTCATGTGTTTTTTTGCCATTTATTTGGAGAATGTCTATTCAGATCCTTTGCCCATTTTTTTTTAGTTGGTTGTCTTTTTGTTACTGAGTTGTAAACATTTTTTATGTATTTTGGATAGAAATCCCTTATCAGATACATGATTTGCAAGTATATTCTTCCAGTCTGTGGGTTGTCTTTTCATTTTCTTAATGGTGTTCTTTGAATTACAAAAGTTTTTAATTTTGATGAAGTCCAAATTATCTCTTTTTTCTTTTGTCAGTTCTGCTTTAGGTGTCATATCTAAGAATCCATTACGTAATCCAAGGCCACAAGGATTTATTCCAGTTTTCTTCTAAGAGTTTTATGGTTTTAGCACTTACATTTAAGTATGCTGTGGTCAGTTTTACCTGGTATGGAGAAGATTGGCCAGAAAAGTAGCAAAAGCCCCACTCCTAATTGAACTATATGAAGAAGGGTAGAGCTGTTCAGGCCAATGTAACAGGGTGAGCAAAGGCTTGGAAATTTAGGGAACTACAAATGGTTCATGGTAACTGAGGAGCGGAGGAGAGATGGAGAAAGAAATGAGGCTAGAATGGTGATTACGGGCTAGATCACAAATAACCTTGTATTCCAAAGTTAAAAGAAAAAAGAGACTATCATGCAGATAACAGGAAGCCATCAAATGGTTTTAAGAAGTGGAGAAACATGATTAAATCTACATTTAAAAACTTGTTTATGGCAAAAATACGGCATATGGATAAGATGGTGCAAAATAGGGAGAATGATTAGGAGACTATGACGTAATCTAAGTGGTATGTGATTTGGACCTGATCTAAGGCAACAGTAATGGGTAAAAGAGGAAGTGATGAGTACATGAATCATTAAAGAGGTAGAATCCATAGGACTTAATGATTGGGGGATGTGTAGAAGAGTGAGGAAATCAATTGGCTCTCAAGTTTCAGGTTATGGTATCTGGGCGGATGGTGGTGCAATTCATTAATTTAGGAAATTGAGGAGGAAAACCCTGCATGGAAAAAGATTGAAGGGGTAAGAGATGACCAGGTGTGCTTGAGGTGATCGTGGGGCATTCGAGTGTAAATCTCCTCAGTCATTTGATTACATAGGTGTGAAGGTCAATGGAGAGAGAAAAAGGCTGAAGAAACAGGACTGAGAATCTTTAAGATGCAGATGCTACCTGATCCCATGAGGTTGGATGAAGTCACCAAGGAAGAATGCAGAATGAAAGGAACAGAAGTCCTAGAGATGAGTAGTGTAAAGCACAAATCTTTAAGTAGAGACAGCCAAAAAAGAGAAGTCTTCAAAGTAAAAAATTACCCAGAGAGGTAAGGAGTGTAACCAAGACAGAATGGTCTCACAGAAATCAGGAGAAGGGGTATTATCAAGAAAAAGGGACTCTTCAACAGTGTTAAACGCTAAGAAAAGATGCTACACAGGGTCAAATATGAAAGGCAGGAACAGGAACAGCAGAGAGAAAACTGCCACTGCCTTATTAGAACTTACAACTGTGTTGCTTGGTCACTGGTGCCAATCCTGCTTACTAGTTTTCATGAAATGAGGAGCCATTGCTGGGTTTTAAGGAAAAACCTTCTAATAATCTTACCTAACACTTATTATATGAGGTACCAGGTGACTGAACATCTATCTGTCTTGTCTTATCTTGTTCCACTATTGTCTGTTGACTGCCTTCTTTCAGTATCTGGAAACTGCCAAGCTTATTACCATCTCGGGGCCTTTTCACTTCTGTCCCTTTTGTTCAGAACTTTTCTTCAGAGACAATGCTAACTAAAGAAAAGCCACATTACATGCTTCCCACCCCCCAGGTCAGATTCTGTAACATTATTTACATGTTCCCATAAGACTTATAGTTCATGGAAGTTATATCGCCCATTGCCATCAAGTCGATTCCGACTCATAGTGACCCTACAGGACAGAGTAGAGCCATCCCACAGAGTATCCAAGACTATAAAATCTTTGGAGAAACAGACTGCCACATTGTTCTTCCATCTTACCTGTTCATTTGTTTTTTTTTTTTTTTCACTGTTGTTAACAGTCTCCCTCACTAAAATGCAAGATTCTTGAAGACAAAAACTTTGTATTATTCATTACTGTAGCCTCAGCACCTAGGGCACACGAAGAAGGTGTTAGCAATAAATAATTGCTAATGAGACTGAGGAAACCCTAATGGGGTAGTGGTTAAGTGCTATGGTTGCTAACCAAAAGGCCGGCAGTTTGAATCCGCCAGATGCTCCTTGTAAACTCTGTGGAGCAGTTCTACCCTGTCCTATAGGGTCACTATGAGTCAGAATAGACTCGATGGCAACAGGTTAATGAGACTGATGGAGGAGTCCTGGTGGCACACTGGTTAAAGTGCTCAGCTGCTAACCACAAGGTTGGCAGTTTGAACCCACCAGTTGCTCTGCAGGGAGAAAGATGTGGCAATCTGCCTTTGTAAAGATTACAGTCTCGGAAACCATATAGGGGAGTTCTACTCTGTCCTATAGGGTCACTATGAGTCGGAATCTAATCAAGGGCAATTGGTTTGATTTTTGGTTTAATCAGACTTCTGTTAATTGTTATATCCTATCTCTTTCAGGGACTTGATCTTTATATTTCTGGGACTGTGGTGTTATTATCATAGTCGAGTCAATTTCTCTAGAATCTGTCTTTTTGCTTTTCAGAGCTTCAGGAGTCCTGGGTGGTGCAAATGGTTAAGCATTCGACTACTAGCCGAAAGATCAGCAGTTCAAACTCACACAGAGGGACCTCAAAAGATAGGCCTGGTGATCTATTTCTGAAAGGTCACAGTCTTGAAAACTCTGTGAAGCAGATCTACTCTGCACATATGGGGTCTCCATAGTAGGAATTGACTTGACAGCATCTAACAACAGCAACAATCCTTCCATCAGGTCTCTAGGTGGTGGAAATGGTTTACACTCAACTGCTAACCTAAAGATTGGCATTTCTAATCCACCCAGGGGTACCATGGAAAGAAAATCCTGGTGACCTACTTCTGTTAAGATTACAGCCAAGAAAACCCTATGGAGTGGTTCTGTTCTGTAACACATGGGGTCACCATGAGTCAGGGTCGTCTGATGACAACTAGCAATAACAACAACATCCTTCAATCCATCCAATTAACAAATATTTCTTCAGTGTCTTGCACATAATGAGCACTGCTCTGGGCCCCACAGAGATAATCAGTGAATAAAATAGACTAAAAGCCTTGCTTTATGAGGCTCACATTTTGGCGGGTAAGACTTTAAAAAACCAAACCAAAACATGACATCATATTTTTATGCAAATATACCACGCACTCCATCTCATCTCGAGGTATTTTCATTAACACGGCTGCCTCATAGTGGGGAGAGAATGGTTGGCAAACAAAAGTTGAAGGCGCATGTTATTTGTGTAAAAATATGGTACATAGGTAAATGATATAGGAAGTTAGTGATGTGTGTAAAGGAGAAAGAAAAAATACCAGGAAGGAAGTTAGGAAGTGTGTGTGTGGGTTTGAGCCTGTGTGTGCACACACTTGGGTGCGTGGGTATAGAAATGTAGTCCAAATGCTTTGATAGCCAGCAAGAGAAGGGGTCTCTGAGAAGGTCACATGTAATGACCTGGTCAGCCTTCATGCCTTTCTGGCTGCCTTTCTTCTTCTTCTTCTTATTTTTTAAAAATAACTATTTTATTGAGGTTTTGGTGAAAGTTTACCTTCGCTATTTTTTCACTCTTGTTTGTGGTGTACATCCTGTGTGACAGCTGTTCTATGGGCACCTATTTCAGTAAATAAGATGATCAGAGTTCTGCAGAAAATTAGTTTAAAACCTTTTAGAAAGATTTTGCTATCTTAGAATTCTTTTTGCATTTTGAAACATTGTTTTGACACTTTGGAAGAAGTATTACTCATCTTTTAATAAAACTGGGTGACTGTAGGGTATACCTTGACTTCACCTTTTTTTTTTTTTTCTTTGAAGCTAAAAAACCTGCCAATCTAAAAGCCTCATAGCCTTCTGGGGGCAATTTGAAGGCCAAAAGGTGGTGCAATACTGGATGCAGATGTTTTAGATGGAGATGGTAAGTGCTCTGTACAGTTGTGATGATTAAGGTTGTGTGTCCACTTGCCTGGGCCATGATTCTCAGTGGTTTGGCACTTATGATGTAATTTGGCAGTTATATGATGATGTAATCAACTCCATAATGAGATCTTCTATGAACAGCCAATCAGCTGAAAGGAACTTTCCTTGGGGGGTGTGGCCTGCCTCCAGTATATAAATAGGTGTTCCAGCAAGGCTCTTGCTCTGGATCCTGCATCCAGCTCATCACCATATGACCTCTAGTTCTTAAGACTTGAACTAGCAGCTTACTTGCCAATCTTAGAACTGGTCAGCCTCTGCAGGCTGTGAGCCAGAGGCTTACTGTCTGATCTGCTGATCTTGGGTTCATCAGCCCCTGCAGCTACGTGAGTCAGCCTCCAGCCTGATGTCTGACCCAAGAAGTTGGGACTTGCCAGCCTCTACTACTGTAAGCCATTTCCTTGAGAGAGGTGTCTCTCTCTCTCTCCATATCTACATCTATATACACCTCACTGATTTTTCTTCTCTAGAGTTTTTTTTTTTTTTTTAGAGAACCCAGACTAAGAAAATAGTCACGAAAACTGAATGTACCTGAACAATGTCTTGAAAATTGTTCCCTTTAGAGAATTTTTTTCTCTAAATGTAGAACCGATAGTCTCTGAAAATCATTGTTTATTCTTGTGAGAATTGCATGTGTGTCTGATGTCATTCTCAAAGCATTTGCAGAGACTAGGAGGAGACACCACTACGGTAGTAAGAATGTAGAGGCAAATGGATACCTAAAACTAGGGGTGATGGGGGATGATAAAAGGGATTTGACTGAAGTGGTTGAAATTTATTATTCTTGGCTGTTGTCCTTAAGCCCCATCAGAATGTTATTCAAAATTGAACATGGAACAGCTCTACTCTGTAACACATGGGGTCACCTGAGTTGGAATTAATTTGACGGTAATGGGTTTAGTTTTGTTTTTTTTTTTTAGACTTTAGGAAAATGTGTGATTATTGAATTGGTAATAGATTGTTCTGTTACAACTTTTAGGGCAAGACTAACCCCTTATTAGTTGGAGATGGTATATCCCTTATAAATTATCTTGGGAAGAGTTTAATATGAGAGCAAAAATAGAAATTCTTGGAGACAAATTTTAGATTCCTACTTTCTCTGAGTCAGGCAACAGTTTTGCTCAGGGTACAAGGCTCAAGAAAGAGTTCCTGAATTTCCCCTGTGGTGGAGGAGGTGAGCTGGTGTAAAAATAGTTTGGGGGCGGTGTCTGACCTCCTCTAACACCACAAGGGGAAAGGAGAATCAAGATCAACAGCCCAAGGCTGATTTCTATGAGGCAGCGGTCAAACTTGCCTCCTATCTCCACCATCTTTACCAACTTTGACATCAACCATCTCTCCCATTGCATTCTCTACTGGGTTCAATAATTCATTGCAATGGCTACACAGAACTCACAGACCATATTTAAAATTATGGGAGTTATTAGGGAAGTAACAGTTACAATTCAGGCTCAAGAACACTCAGGATACAGTTCTTCCATCAGGATAGCTTCTCCCAAACTATGCTGGGAGGCACGCCATTCCCTTGCCCTCAGTCTACCCAAAGACACTCGACTTTCTCTCTCCATGGGCAGGGAAGCCCACCACGCTGTATCCTGATGCTGGGTCTCTGATGCTGGGTCTCTCCTGCTGGTCTCTCCTTCCTCGTCGGTGGTGGGTACCTCTTCTCTGCTCTGCAATTGGCTCTCTTCTAAGGCAAAACTGACCAATCCTGTTGGTAGGCCATAATTACTGTATCACAAAATCACCTGGGTGGGAATTACAAACCCATGGTTAGAAAGGCCACACACAAAAGTAATCACATCGCTGCTGGACTCCACTACTTGGAGGCATTATGGGAACCACAGAGGAAGCCAGCCTGGCAAGAGATTAAGAGATTTCTATGAATGACCACTTCTATTAGCAGTTTAAGTCACTCTTTGTTTTGTTTGTTCCTTAGGTATCCTGAAGTCTGTATTGAAAATTTTGGTCTGTTCTGGAGTTGTGAAGAATTGGGAACTTCTGTGCTTAAAATAAAGAGTTGCTATGGGGAAATCCAGGAGCCCTGGTGATACAGTGGTTAAGTGCTTGGCTGCTAACTGAAAAGATCTGCAGTGTGAACCCACCAGCCACTCCATGGGAGAAAGATGTGGCAGTCTACTTCTGTAAAGATTTACTGCCTTAGAAACCCTGTGGGGCAGTGCTAGTCTGTCCTACAGGGTTACTATGAGTGGTGGAATCAACGCAATGGCAATGGGTTGACGAGAAATCCAAAGGAATGGGATTGTCATGGCAGTCACAGTGGGGGACAGGTATGCCCAGCAGAGTAAGCTTCTCATGAAGAAATTAACACCTACACTTGACCAAGATGTGATGATGATTTAATTTCTGAAATTGAGCCTAGGGGGAGCCCAAGCTATTAAAATTTGGAATTAAAAAAGTGACCTTTTTTTTGTGTCCTAGGTTCATGGGGACAATGCCATATTTACTCATTCAACTAACATTTCTTGAACTCCTAATATGTACCGGCCACTCTTTTTTTTTTTTACTCTTTTAGGTGTCTGAGAAGCCAGTGGACAAAGTAGCCAGAACAGTTTACTCATGGAGCATATATTCTAATGTAGGGAGACAGACAATATTAATAAACAACTAAATTACATAGTATAATTAAAAAAAAAATAGAAGATAATAAATGCTATGAGAAAAAGCTACAGCAGAGTAAGGGGGATCAAGAATATGAGGTGAAGAGTTATTGCTATAATTTTAAATACAGTGATAAAGTCAGCCTTATTGGTGAGGTGACACTTGAGCGAAAACTTGGGGGTGAGGGAACCAGTCATGGGGATATCTAGAAGAGTGTTTTCCATACAGTGTATTCTATACAGAGGGAATAGCCAGTGCAAAGACCTTGGGTGTGGTAGGCCAAATAATGGCCCCCAGAGATATTCATGCCCTAATCCCCAGAATTTGTGAATGTTATTTTATAAGGCAAGGGAGAGAGAGAGAGAGAGATTTTGCAGATGTGATTAAACTAAGGATCTTGAGATGGGAAGATTATCTTGGATTATCTGAGTGTGCCTGATATAATCACGACACTTTATAAGCGGGGCAAAGGTGGAGTCAGAGGAGAAGGTAATAGCATGACAGAAGCAGAGAATGGAATGATGCACTTTGAAGATGGTGGAAGGGGCCATAATTCAAGGAATACATGTGGCCACTAAAGGCTGAAAAGGCTAGGAAATGTCTTTCCCCTCAGAGCCTCCAGAAGGAATTAGCCTTACCGACAGACTTCTGAACTCCAGAACTGTAAGAAAATACATTTGTGTTATCTTAAGCTACTAAATTAATGGTAATTTGTTACAGTGGTAGGAGGAAATAAATATAGTGGGACTGTGCCTACCATTGCCCAAATAACAGAAAGACCAGTGTGACAGGAGGGAGAGAGTAGTAGCAGAAGAGGATAGAGAGATAAAAGGGTGGGGTGGCCTTTCTGAATTCAACTGAAGCTTTTGTAGAGAAGAGTAAAGTGATCTGACTTTTACAATAGATTATATATATGTGTGTGTGTGTGCGCACATGTGTGTTGGGATGGGGTTGTGGGAGCCAATGGTGGTAGAACGGAGATCAGTTTAGCAGCCTATTTCAATAATTGAGGAGAAAGAGGATGGGAGATCTGATGAGGGTTGTAACAGTGGAGGTGGTGAGAGATACTTTAAAGATAAAGTTGACAATATGTCTGTACAGTTTGAATGTGAGATATAAGAGAAAGAGAGAAATCAGTGATTGCTCCAAGATATTTGGCCTGAGCAATTGGAAGGATGGAAATGCCTATTAACTAAATTGAGTAAAACCACAGGTAGAAAGAATACGGATCCAAAGTTTGAGATATCTATTAGACATCCAAGCAGAGATATTGAATAGGCAGTCAGATATATAGATCTGGAGTTCAGAGAATATTCTGGGATGGAGATATAAATTTGGCAATTGCGGACAATATATTTAAGCTGTGGGATCGGTTGAGATCTCTGCGGGGTGATTGTAGGCAGAGAATAGAAGAACAACAAAGCCCAAGCCTTGGAGCACTCCAATGTTCACAGGAGGGAACAGGAAAAAAAAAAGAAAAATCGAGAAGGGGCCATCAGTGAGGTAGGATAAAAATAAAAATTTATTCTTTCCAAGCGACATCAAACACCTACCAAAAAAAAAAAAAAAAAACTATAGAGAGGTCACTACTGGGAGTGAGTCTGTTGTGTTTCTGGATGTCTTGTGAGCAGAGACATTGGATGGTCTTTGTTCCAGACTGTCTTCTCAAGGATATTTGCCTAGTATACAACCTTGGAAGATAGAGATAGTGTTTCTTTCTGGAGCAGAGAGAAGATTTGTTTACTGTCCAGTATAATAAAGAAAAGGCACTTTTGTGGTGCAGTGGTTAAGGGATCTGCTGCTAACTGAAAGGTTGGTGGTTCAAACTCATCAGTCACTCTACAGTAGAAAGATCTGGCAGTCTGCTTCTGTAAAGATTACCACCTTGAAAACCTTGTGGAGCAATTCTACTCTGTTCTGTGGGGTCGCCATGAGTCAGAACTGACTTGATGGCAATGTTTTTTTTTTTTTTTTTTTTAATATTAAAGATAATGCCTCGTTCCAGAGCAAAGGTCAGGCAGGTTTGTTTACTCCCATTAGAAAAGATTAGGGATTTTTATGATTGAAGTTTCTCAGCTGTGACAGAAACTCACTCCAGCCCCTCTGCATGGCAAGGAGAACTGACACAAATATGAAGCTCATGCTTCTTGCTGTGATAATAAAGTCCTTTGTTTCTGACCCAGGAGTCTCATGTCTTCAGCCAGCATCTATGAAATGTGACAGGTTAAAACTTATTAGCTTGCAAAAATAGGGAAAAATCTCAGACCCTTCACAGTTTTTGAGAGTAAAGGCACTTCAGTTATTTGAATGAGTTGGCAATTATTCTGCTGCAAGTGAAGATAACAAAATACTAAAATGTTAGCATATTAACAATTTTAAAGGACAACTGTTCCAAAATTGCTCACATATCTTCCTACCTCCAAAAAGAAGACAATTCTAAATTATTCTTTGATGTTTTTAGGCCTGTATATGGTTGGGCCCTGATGGCCTACCGAGTTGTGTAGAGGTGTCAGTGGCTATATGTGTGGTTCTCAAACTGCCTTTTACATAAAAATCACTTAATTTGAGTGTAGAAAATATAGTTTTCTGGGCTATACCTCCAAAGATTCTGATATGGGGCTCCCGACTTATTAGTTTCAACAAATCCTCAGGTGATTCTGACGTAAGTGCTTCAGGATCACGCTTTCAGAAATCCTGCTCTGTGTGAAATGACCCTGGATTAGCAAGAGTTTGATCTCTTATGGCTGCATTTTATAGTTGTTTACCTTCTTCCTTTACTGTCAATTGCAAATTATTGTTGCAATAGCATGATGACTTCTAGCAGTTTGTCACTTCTTCAAATTTGCTGTGTCCTAAGAAACACAGTAATCAAACTGCTACAATTGTGCCTAAATGAAGTTTAAATAAACTTTAAGTGAAGGGCAGAGTCATTCTCATGGAGCAATATGTGTTATCTTCAGTGTAAAGCTTTTGTAAGTGTTCAGTCCTTTTATTTCCTTTTTTTGATTAACTGTGTTTCAGATAGTCAATGTTGTCAGATAACTGCCCTCTGGATAATTGAACCATTATTCATTTATAGAATTTACTGATAACCAGTCTTTTCCCAAAAATAATTTGAAGTAGTTTTTACAGTGTTAACAGAAAGGTAGTACAGTAGAAATAGAAAATCAGAACCTTGGAAAAATGGAGAATACAAAAGGGTGCCATATGGGTTAACTTATTGCTTATTGAGCTATTGTGAGACTCCTGGCAGTCAGTGCAAAAGCTGAAATACAATAAGCTACAAGTTTCTCCTTATTAGAAGCAAGAAGCACAGGTCTTACCCAGGAAATACAAAGTTTTCCTGGCAGCATATTTTAGTATAAATTTTGCCTAAAGGGCTTTTCTTTACAGGTGACATTAAGCGATGGAATGGATAATCTATTTTTTAAACAGCAAATGAAAAGGCAAATTTATTCACTGTTAGCACCACTTCATAGAAACTTGAGGCATCATTAAAGCATAATTCAGTCAAGGGAATGCTATGAGGTGCTGAACTCCTGTGGTCCAAGTATATGCCATTTTGGTTATTTAATAAAGTGAAGTATAACTATGTTTAATTTTTGTATGAAAAATGCGTGCAGAGAAAATGTCCACATTTATCTTCTGGAAAGAATGGCTGATGTACTATTTCTCAATGAGATAATTTAGCCATGATGTATAATGTATAATGTCTCTACTGTTCTGACCCACTCATTTAATTCACACATCCTACATCGTATTCCCTCTCTTACATAAAGATACATGACTATTCTATATGGATCCTGGCTGGTTGAGTCTCTTGCTTTCTAGATTGCAGTTCTGTTTGCCACATTGATTAAAATCTGCCTACTTTTAACTCAAGTCTTAAGCTTTAGGGTACTCTTGCACTGTTATCATTTGTGCTTCTGTTCTATGTTTTGAACACATTATTCATCCCACATTCCTCCGAGGCACTGCATAAAAATTACCACCTTGACTATAAGACATTATGTTAGCCAACTATGACTAAAAAAGGTGTTTAGATACTAGCTGTCAGCATGGTTTGAAACAACCACCTAAAGAGGTAAATTGCAGCAACAGCAAAAATCCTAATGCACAGCTAAAAATCTAACACGCTTCTAAACACAATGTTAAAGAAACAATGCCTGCCAATATCAGTCAAAACAGAACATTTTAGAAAGGGAAGGCCTGGTGTATAGAAACTTGCAGTAAGCAAAAAAAAAAAATAAATAAAAAAGGCATTATCTTTGTTTTGTAAGTATCCTGCTTAAATTGGAAAAGGACAGCTGGTTATACAGAGCTTTATGATGTGTTACATCGAGATAAAAATTTCTGCTAGTTTCAGATTTTTACTGTTGTGGATAAAAATAAACTTCTGTATATATGTCGTAGGAAACCCCAGTGGCTTAGTGGTTAAGCGCTAAAAGGTTGGCAATTTGAATCCACCAAGCGCTCCTTGGAAATCCTGTGGGGTAGTTTTCCTCTGTCCTATATCTGTCCTATAGGGTTGCTATGAGTTGGAATCCACTCAACAGCAATGGGTTTTTGGTTTTTTATGTATGTAATAAACATTTTTGTTGTTGTTCTTATTAAGTGCATTTTTCTTTACATTTGCCTATAGTTTTCGCCATATGCACCAACCAACTTCCTTCTAGGGCTTGGAGGATTTTTTCCTGTTAGCAGTATTTGTGTTTTTAATTGGAGGTATAGCACAAAATATCTTGCATTTCTACTTGAGCAAGGTTTTCTATGTTATCTTGCTGTGCTTTTTACCATTCACAGAAAAGGCGCATAGCAACCAAGATAATTATATAAACACTCTATGTAAAATATTCCATCTAAATCTATGTAATTATATAATAACATATATGCTAAGCTATATTTTCAGACCACCTCTCAGAGAGATTGCAAAGCTCTAATACAGATGTGCTCTGGGACGTTAAGGAATCTGAAGGCAAGAAGGGGTTTTAAAATTGGCAGCAATGTTGAAAACAGTCCAGATTTATCAGTTGATGCCTTGAATATTAAAGCCTTATAGCACAAAACACAAAGTATCTACCACATATCAAGAAAATTTTACACACTCTCTATAATGATAATTTGGTCCCTGGTAGTGCAAAGAGTTTGCACTTAATTATTAAGCAAAAGGTTGGCAGTCTGAACCCACCCAGTGGCACTGAGAAAGGAAGGCCCTACAATCTACTTCAGTATATATTACAGCCAAGAAAACCCTATGGAACAGTTCTACACTGTAACACATGGGGTCGTCATGAGTCAGAATCGACTCTGTGGCAATGAGTTTGGTTTGGTTTGGCTTGGTAATGATAATCTAAATAAAATGATTAAACATTCTTTCCTATCCTTGGAGTGAGCAGGTTAGATACTGTCCAAGATGCTTGACAGGGCATTGAAGAACTTTTTGGGGCTGTCATGGTGGGCAAAATGGGAACTTACAGTGATGGCGAGCATGACTTCTAGAAACTAAATACACTGTTCCGTATGTTGTTGTTGTTATTAGGTGCCATCAGGTTGGCTCCAACTCATAGTGACCCTATATACAACAGAACAAAACACTGCCCAGTCCTGCGCCATCCTCATAATCATTGTTATGCTTGAGCCCATTGTTGCAGCCACTGTATCAGTCTGTCTCATCGAGGGCCCTCCTCTTTTTCACTGACCCTCTAATTTACTAAACATGATGCCTACTTGAGCAAAGTTTTCTGTTACGTTGATATGCTTTTCACCATTCATGTTGTTTATTGTTAGGTGCCGTTGAGTCGGTTCCTACTCATAGCGGCCCTATGCACAGCAGGACGAAACACTGCCCGGTCATGCACCATCCTTACAATTGTCGTTATGCTTGAGCTCATTATTGCAGCCACCGTGTCAATCCACCTTGTCGAGGGTCTTCCTCTTTTCTGCTGACCCTGTACTCTGCCAAGCATGATGCCCTTCTCCAGGGACTGATCCCTCCTGAAATCACGTCCAAAGTATGTAAGATGCAGTCTCTCCATCCTTGCCTCTAAGGAGTATTCTGGCCACACTTCTTCTAAGACAGATCTGTTTGTTCTTTTGGCAGTCCATGGTATATTCCATATTCTTCGCCAACACCACAATTCAAAGGCGTCAATTCTTTTTCGGTCCTCCTTATTCATTGTCCAGCTTTCACACGCATGTGATGCAATTGAAAATACCATGGCTTGGGTCAGGCACATCTTAGTCTTCAGGGTGACATCTTTGCTCTTCAACACTTTGAAGAGGTCCTTTGTAGCAGATTTTCCCAATGCAATCCGTCTTTTGATTTCTTGACTGCTGCTTCCATGGCTGTTGATTGTGGATCCAAGTAAAATGAAATCCTTGACAACTTCAATCTTTTCTCCATTTATCATGATATTGCTCATTGGTCCAGTTGTGGGGATTTTTGTTTTCTTTATGTTGAGGTGTCATCCATACAGAAGGCTGTGGTCTTTGATCTTCATTAGTAAGTGCTTCAAGTCCTCTTCACTTTCAGCAAGCAACGTTGTGTCATCTGCATAATGCAGGTTGTTAATGAGTCTTCCTCCAATCCTGATGCCCCGTTCTCCTTCATATAGTCCAACTTCTTGGATTATTTGTTCAGCATACAGATTAAATAGATATGGTGAAAGAATACAACCCTGACGCACACCTTTCCTGACTTTAAACCAATCAGCATCCCCTTGTTCTGTCCAAACAACTGCGTTTTTGATCTATGTAAACTTTCCTCAAGAGCACAATTAAGTGTTCTGGAATTCCCATTCTTCGCAGTGTTATCCATACTTTGTTATCATCCACACAGTCGAATGCCTTTGCATAGTCAGAAAAACACAAGTAAACATCTTTCTGGTATTCTCTGCTTTCAGCCAGGATCCATCTGACATCAGCAATGATATCCCTGGTTCCACGTCCTCTTCTGAAACCAGCCTGAATTTCTGCCAGTTCTCTGTCAATATACTGCTGCAGCCGTTTTTGAATGATCTTCAGCAGAATTTTACCTGCGTGTGATATTAATGATATTGTTCTATAATTTCCACATTCGGTTGGATCACCTTTCTTAGGAATAGGCATAAATATGGATCTCTTCCAGTCAGTTGGCCAGGAAGCTGTCTTCCATATTTCTTGGCATAGACAAGTGAGCACCTCCAGCGCTGCATCTGTTTGTTGAAACATCTCAATTGATATTCCATCAATTCCTGGAGCCTTGTTTTTCGCCAATGCCTTCAGAGCAGCTTCAACTTCTTCCTTCAGTACCATCGGTTCCTGATCATAGCAACTATGAAAAAGATAAAAATATGCTATGTAAAATATAAAAATATAAAATTATCTTTTGCATTAAGCAAAAGTGGACATTTAATGCTACACCTTATTTTTTCTGTGGGATGGACATTCTACCCTGTTTCCTGGTCCAACTTCAGAGAGGAACAAAACAGAGGGTAAGTGTCTTTAAGGAACTTGCTCAAGATATTTGGTTATTAAACATATTAGATACACCCGGGTTTATCTAAATGGAATTTAATCCTAGGTTTACCTAATTCCATGGCTGGAGTTCTTTCCACTAATTTTCTAAACAATGAGTTCACACCCTTTAGCTTGATTGATTACGTTGGAATCAGCTAAGCAGAATGACTCGCCACAGCTCATAAAAAGAAAAGTAGTCAAGGAGACTTTCTTCATGTGAAGTGTTAAGAAGAAAAATTTACTCCAGAGAAAAGTTCAAAGGGTTCAGAAGTTCAAAGGCCCATAGGAAGGAGGCTTTCCTTCAAAAGGAAGGATTTACATTTAGGAAAAATTATAGCTATAGGGCCCTAGCGACCCTATAGGACAGAGTAGAACTGCCCCATGGAGTTTCCAAGGCTGTAACTTTAAGCAGACAGCCACATCTTTCTCCTGCAGAGTGGCTGGTGGGTTTGAATGGCCAACATTTGCTTAGCAGCCTAGCACTTAACCACTGTACCACCAGGGCTTCTTGAAATTAGAAAAAGAGTTTAACAAAAAATCAAGGAGATTTTGTTTAATGGTAGCTGTGATCAGCAAACTGTGTGAAGACATCACAGTAACTGGGGTTCAAGCAAAATAAAAGATGGTACGCATATTATTCAGTACTCTGTCAGAGGCATGTGACCAGAGACCAGCTCACGGTAGTTTATGAGAAAGAAGTGGGGTGGGTGTTGTGAGATTTACTGGCTAACAAATACTAGAAAGATCCAAGGGCTTAAATAATGTGCGGGCTCTGCTTCTCTGATTGCTGCTTCATTCTCAAGGAAGGCTGTGATTGTCCAGCCTTGGTCACCTGTCCACCCCTGTGGTGGTGGGGTTATGGACTGTGATTGGCAGCCACAAGCACCATAAGGAGAGGAGAAGAAAAGCTGGATATTTTAAGAGAAAGGGATCAGGGAAGAAATCTTGGGAAAAAAACCAAAAAACCAAATCATTGCCGTCGAGTCGATGCTGACTCATAGCAGCCCCATAGTACAGGATAGAACTGCCCTATAGGGTTTCCTAGGAGTGCCTGGTGGATTCGAGCTGCCAACCTTTTGGTTAGCAGCCATAGCTCTTAACCACTGCACCACCAGGGTTTCTGAAATCTTGGGCAGAGAGGATTAAACAAAAATAGTCACCACAGTACCCTTCACACACTGACATTATTATTTTCCCTTTATTTTGTGCCATATTTAAGACTTAAAAAAAAATTGTAGTATTAACTGCTTAAATTATTGTAATTAAAATTTTTTGGCTTTTTCAAATAATGCTTCCAATACAAATTCTGAGACTTCACTTCCTTGCCTATTCGTTAGCTCCTCTTCTACAAAAGACTTCATTCTTAATTGTTGAAATGATAAAATAATTAAAAAATACCTTTTTTTGAGCACCTTTTACTGAAAAGTTTAGAAGATTTCAAAATATTTTTAGCAGACTAAAAATATTGGTTACGTTGGCAGCTTTTTAAGGCAAAACGTCCTCCTTTAAGATCAAAGATAAGAGAGAAATCATTCATTCATTCAACAAATCTTAAATTAAAAAGTCTATTATGTGACGTGTTTACAATAAGTAGTTTAGTTTGGAAGTCTTGGTATGTGTTATTCATTATCCGAGGTAAGGTAAATGTTTCTAAAGTATTAGTTCTCTGAGTCACTCCAACATCTGTTGCTTAACAGCTTTTCCTCAAGAATTTTTGCAGACCCATAGGTTGTTGCCATTTCCAGGGACATGGGTAGGCGATGTTGTCTTTGGCACATGCTCGGTTCCGTTTCGGCACTCCTTCCTTGCCTCCTGGTCCTGCTCATTCTAGTCTAGTCCCCGCACACCCCATGCCATGAGTGCTGCCCGTCTGGGAGTTCAAAGGGCCTCATTATGGTACTCTCCCCAGCTCTACTCTCTCACAGTAGCTTAGCTTCCAGAATTATCCTTTGCTATCAGTTATGGTGAGTTTTGGTTAGTGTTAGGATGGTATTTTGCTTAGGAACCCAGGAAATACTTGAATCCTGCTCAGGTTTTCAGGCACCCCTTTTTTTCAAGCTCCCAAGGAGTATAGTGTAAACTTTGCAAAATAAAGCTGGACTTGGTGGCTTAGGCTGGAGGCCCAAGGAGCTTCCTTCTCCTTTAGCCTAAATATGGAACCTTGAATCTTACTGTTGTATAATAAACGCTCGTCTAACAAACGTCCACTATTCTGAGAAGATGAAGTGCAAGAGAGACAGATGGTAAGAGAGGGTGGGTGTCTACAGTCTCCCAGGAGGACTCTGTCTGGCTGCCTTGTGGGGCAGCAAATCCTTATATGTCTCTGAGATTTGTCCCCACCAAGAGCATGTTTTAGAGATGGATTTGAACGATGAGTCTCCCCTAGTACCCATTAACTATTCAGCACTAGCTTTTCCTTCACAGTCTGTTCAAGAAAGTATTTGTGAATTAGGCCTCGCTTCTGAGATGCTGGTTGTGGGCATGTAATTGAGACTGCTTAAATCAGGCACTGCGGTATGCCGGGGAGGGGGGGGGGAGGCGATGGTGAAGCAGGAAGGCAGGCAATGTGTTCATTTCTGAATACCCTTTCAATAACCTTGAGAATAAGCCAGGGACCTGTTGAGTTGAATCTGCCCTGTTTTTTTTTCTCTCTCTGGTCCTTTTGGTCATTGTGACTATCCTGAGGATCACTGCTGCCAGGATGCTGCCCGTAGAATCAGTGAGGCTTCTCCCAGGGTGGCAGCGAGGGACTTCCAGTGCCACTTCTGCTACTTACCGCCGTCACTGGGCTTGAAGCAATTCACTCAAATTCTCTGAACCTCAGTTACTGGATTTATAATCTAAAGATTACTACCACCTTGTTTTTCTGAAGGCTGGATAAGCTCTTGAGACATCTGTCATCTCCAAAGTCCTAAATCTTTATTTAGGCATTCAAGGATCCCCACATTGTGAGGGTTTCTTGTTTTTCATTTGTTTACATAGAAGGGAATGAAAATGAAGGTGGAGGCCTCATCTGTTGCTAAGATTTCAGAACAGGCATGACAAGAGGCTTGTTTGCATCTGACTGTCGGGGCCTCCTGGGAGAACAGATGAAAAGAGCTCTTCAGTTTGATGGTCATGCCCTTGGGAGACCAGGATGAAGATTTTTCTAACAAGAAGGAACTGATTGTGGCCCTAGTCTCTGAAAGCAGTGCCTCAGGTGGCAAGAAGCTATAAAGAAGGGTCAAGGTACTTGATATTTGCCTCCAGTTGGAGGTTTGGCAGGAGCAATGTTTTGAAAACAATGAAGAGTTAGTTCCTCAGGAGAGAAAGGGCAAACAGAGTGAAGGATAGTAAATTCCTTCCCAGCTGAAACCTCACCTGACATAAAATTCTAGTTTATGAAATTAATTTCTGAATACTTTCTTGATAACCTTGAGGAAAAGTCAGGGACAGGGTGAGTTGAATCTGCCATGTTTTTTCTCTCTCTGGTCCTTTTGGTCATTGGGACTATCTCGGGGATCACTGCTGCCCCAAGAATCAGTGAGGCTACTGCAAGGGTGGTCAATGAGGGCCTCTGTCCCCCTTTCTGGGTTACATTGTTACCCACTGTTACTTGTAACCTGGATACCAAATGGAGTGTGGTGCCCTGACCCCAGGATTCTTAGACTCTCTTAGCCCTGGCCTACAGTCTGTCTCTCTAAAATGGCTCAGCTTGAGTCCCTGGGGTTAGGCTGGGAATCCTGACAGGCGGCAGATGCTGCAATCTTCTCCTTTCCCCTTCCCTCCTCCTTCTCTGTATGTGCCTTTTTCTTCCATGTAAATTAACGCTTGCAAGGCTGGCCACCTGCTCCATTTTCTCATCATACATATCCTAACTGGGTTTATATCCTAACTAGTAAAATGTTAGAATCTGGGATCCCTGCCTTACTAATTTAATGTTTCATTGCTGTATTTATTCATGTATACTGCTTTTATTTAAGGTTGCAGGATAAAATACAAGATGCCCAGTTAAGTTCAAGTTTCAGATAGATAGTCAAAAATTTTTAGTATAAGCAGATCCGAGATGTTGAATAGGGCATACTTCCACTAAAAATATTTCTGCTGTTTCTCTGAAATTCAAATTTAACTGAGCATCCAATATTTTTATTTGCTAAATCTGGCAATTACATTCTTTCATACTTTGTTTTAGTGATTGCATAAAGTATTTTAAAAGCTTTTTGTGGGCATTCTGGATGCCGGTCCTTAGAATTCCATTTTTTCCTATAAGGTTTTCTTCAGCTATAAGTTCCTCTACCAGAGAGCTTTTGAAAACCTAAAACCAAAAGTGGAGAGTTGGCTGAGATAATGAAGCTTCCCCCAAAGTTAAGAACTCTGCCTTGAAAGCACGGAGCAGCAATATTAAGTCAGAGAGACAGGAAGACGTTCAAGCATGCTGAGGAGACTGTGAGGCCTGAGGCCCAACAGGAAGAGGAAGGCAATCTGAGGAGCTTGAAGATCTTGATCATTTTCCAACCGAGGCTTGGGATTCAGAGACCCAGGGAGTTGTTACTCATGCTCTTGGTTATTGCTCAATGCAGGTGTGGCCTGTGTGAGAAAGAGTTACCCAAAGTTAGACCTGAAAAGAACAAAACACAGGAAACCAGTGGGAAGGGTGCCCTAGCAGTTCTGACTTAAAACAGTTATATCTACTGGGTTTTATTATTCTGCGTTGAGAAATTCTGAACTAAGACTGCTTGGATTTATATAAAATGACAGGATATACTTTTCTCCTAGAGAAATATGAAAATAGAAATTGTTCCTTGGAAACTTTAACCTTAGAAATATAGTCTCTATTGATCTGAATTGCTAATGCAAAAATATTGTGTTTTTATTTTTAAATCTATATGTCTCTGCCTTAAAATTTTCATAAATATTGCAGCAGAATATTAGTTTTCATTATTTATGAATCTGTTGAACTTTGCAAGGATTTGCTGACAGTTAAAGGATTACAATTTTAAGGATGGTTCATTTTACATCATAAATAACCTAAAAGGTCATTCAGTATTTTACAGTAACATCCAAAGAGAGTACATATTGAGAGTATTAGAAGTCAGAAGAGCTGACAATTACTTAAAAAAAAAATCCATTGATGTTTAAAAAAAAAAAAGGAAATAGAAAATAGAAGTCCCATCAGGGTTAATATGCACTGCAAAGTGGTTGAGTTCAGTTTATATTTTTTCTGAAATACCCTTCATTTTGATAGTATTTTTCTTTTCTCAAGGATGTCATTTTTTAAAGTTAATTGTGATATATTCATTAAATGAGATATATAGAGCAATGCGAAGAAAAACATAACACTCAACATGGATGAATCTCACAAAAACATTGGAAGGAAAAAGTCAGGCAAAAAAGAATACATACTGTATGATTTCATCTATACAAATATTCAAAGCCAGGTAAAACTAACCTATGAAATTAGAAGTCAAAGAAATGTTACACTTGGTGGGTTAGAGACTGAAAGGAGGCACCAGCAGGTAATGTTCTGCTTCTTGACCTGGGTGCTATTTAACATGTTCACTTTGTGGAATTCATGGAGCTGTACACTTCTGATCTGTGCTGTTTTCTCTATGGATGTTATACTTCAATAAAAACCTTACCTAAATACTTCAATAAAAACCTTACCTAAATAGAGATGGTATAATGGTAATAAGTATCTTGAGGACAATAGCCCTCAACATGTTGCTCTGTTGAGATGACTTGGTCAGTCTGGACTGCTGGCCCTCTTCATCTCTCTTCAGCAGACTTCCTTAGATTCTTTTCAACTCTTTTCTAAATTTGATCTCCTGTTTCCAATATCCCATATTGTCTTCTCTCTAGATTTATTCTTGCTTTGGTGGAGTACTTCCCTTAGTTAACAGCTTCTAGAGAAAGGATGCATGGGAGGTATATTTTTTGAGGCTGTGTATGTCTGAAATTGCATTTATCCATTGAGTAGAATTCTGGGTTATAAATAATTTTCCTTTGGAATTTTGAAGACATTACACCATTGCCTTCTAACTTCCAGTGTTACAGTGTTGCTGTTGAGAACTCCAATGCCATTCTGATTTCCCGATTCTTTGTATGTGAACTGTTTTTTTTCTATCTAGAAGCTTGTTAAATCTTCTCTTTCTCACCAGTGTTAGGAAATTTCCCACTGATGTGCTGCATAAGGTGTATTTGAACCATTTTTGTGAGCACTTTGGGTCCTTTCAGCCTGGCAGCTTTAGTTCTGGGAATTTTTCTTTTATAATTTGTTTGTTGTTGTTGTTGAGACCATACATAACCAAACCAACCAAACCCACTGCCGTCGAGTCGTTTCCGACTCATAGCGACCCTGTAGGACAGAGTAGAACTGCCTGAAAGAGTTTCCAAGGAGCGCCTGGCGGATTCGAACTGCCAACCTCTTGGTTAGCAGCTGTAGCACTTAACCACTACGCCACCAGGGTTTCCAGACTATACATAGCAGAGCATATACCAATTCAGCAGTTTCTGCATGTACAATTCAGTGACACTGATTACACTCTTCAAGTTGTGCAACCATTCTCACACTCCTTATCCAAACTGTTTCTCATATACTAACATAAATTCACTGCCCCTAAGTTTCCTGTCTAATTTTTTGAGTTGCTGTTGTCAATTTGATCCCCTATAGAGCGTTCTTAAAATAGCACAGTGCTCAAGGCAGACATTCTTTACTGGTTAAGCTAAAATATTGTTTTAAGAATTTTTTTTTTTTTTAGAAAACTTCAGAGGATATTTTTGGTTTAAAGTTTAAAGATTATTTCAGGGCAATAGTTTCACGGGGTGCATCCAGCCTCCATGGCTCCAGAAAGTATTGGTTTCTTGAGAATTTGAAATTCTGTTTTGCATTTTCCCCTTTTTGATCAGGATTCTTCTATAGAATCATTGATCAATTTTTCAGCAATGGTAATGGTAGCCGGGCACCATCCAGTTCTTCTAGAGTCATAACAAAGGAGGCAGCTGTTCATGAAGGCAATTAGTCGCACTCCTTTTCCTTCTCCTATTCCTGACTCTTCTTTTTCTTCTGTTATTCCAGCAAATAGAAACAAATTATAGTACCTCGGAAGGCTGATTTCAAGCTTTTAAGACCCCAGGCACTACACAATGAACGAGGAGGAAGAACAGAAGCACAAAATACATTGTTAGGACAATTTACTGGGATGTTATGAAACCAAAATCTCAAACCTCCAAACCAAGGAACCAAATCCCATGAGGTGTTTGGTTGTACATAAACAGCCTCAGCAGCTGCTCTTTTTTTTTTTTTTTGTAAATATATCTTTCACACAACTTTTGCCAGTTCAGCTTTTTACAGGTGTACAACTTATTGACAGAAATTACACTAATCAGCTGTGCAACCCTACCCTTAATCAATGTGATTTTTCCATCACTGTAAACAAAAATTCACCCCGATAACCACTAATAAACTTTGGTCTGTATATTCACCTGTTCTTGTCTTTTTATATAAGTGAGATCATACTATATTTGTCCTTTTGCTATTGACTCATTTCACTCAGCAAAATATCTTCAGGCTCCATCCATATTGTAGCATGTATCTAGCCTTCAGTTCTCTTATTGGCTGAGTAGTATTCCATTGTATGTGAGTATCACATTTTATCTACTTTTCTGTCGATTGGCATTTAGGTTATTTCTACCTTTTGGCTATTGTGAATAGTGCTACAATGAACACTGATATACAAGTATCTGAGTCTCTGCTTTTAAGTCTTTTGAGTACTGTATACCTAGGAGCGGAATTGCTGGTTCATATGGTAGTTCTATTTTTAGTTTTTTGAGGGACTGCCACACTGTTTTCCACAACAGGTGTACCATTTTGCATTCCCACCAGCAATGGATAAGGGTTCCAATTTCTCCACAAGGGATGTCATTTTTTGTTTTATGGCAAGATATTTTTATCAGTTAGGGTATGGGGCTATGCAGTTCAAACAAAGAGATTGGAAATGAAAGAGGCTTTAACAAAATACAAATTTTCTCTCTCTCTCTCTCTCATGTAACAGTCCAAATGTCCTGGGCTGGTAGGCAACTTTTCTATTCTCAACTTATGACTTTCATGTGTGGGTCCAAATTGGCTGCATCTCCCAGTCAGTGATGAAGGGCAAAGGAATCATGTTCAAATGTTTTGAAAGCAAGACTTAAAAGTGTGGTGCATTCTTTATGCTCACATTCCAGTGACTAGGACTTAAATGGCTACATATAGCCCTACCCATATAGCCCTAAGGGATGGCTATTTTCTGACAAAATTAACAAGTATTGACGAAATCAGCAGTGAGATTCTTTAAATGGAAACCATTTTTTAAATATGTCTTTTGCTATCTATTAAAATAATTTTATCTTGATTAACTTTCATTTTAGGTAATACTAAACTTCATTCAACTTATTATATCACATTGTAACATCATCAGGATATTTTTGTAATAATTATGAACTCTATGTAGGGTATGGTTAGAAAAGTATAATTGTCACCGTACATGAAAAATAAGTTAATACCTAGATTTAATCTTAGATGAAGGTTTTACATACCTACGTTTCTGCAAGACTTTTAATACTAAACTTTCTTTTTTGAGAAGACTGTTATACTGAAAGAGTTTTTCAAATATCATGTCTACTGAAGCATTTGTTTTGACTTTCTATTCCAAAAGTGCTTTGAGAGACTTACTGGAAACAACTTCTCTAATGAACCACTGTTTTCATTTTTTCCTATACTGCTTAATTAAGTATAATTTGGTTTATATCATATCAAACGTTTAGTTATTTGGTGACGTGTGGGCTGCCTTAATATTAAGGGTTCTTGATACCTCTGGAAGATCGACAACAAGGTGCTACTCAGGCCAGTACAGGGCCTACCATCCAACTGGCTGGAATTCAGGAGGTTCACGGAGAATAAAGGTTAAGGGCTTGGACTTCTATGCTGTTTCTCTAGCCTCAGTGAAAGTGAGAATCACCTGGGGGCAATTATTAGACATTTAACTTTATAGTCCCCTCACTTGGAGATTCTGATTCAGTGGTTCTAGGTAGGGCTTAGAATTTGTGGGTTTAGCAAGAATTTCAAGAAATTCTTATCATCAGAGAATTTTGAGAACACTGCCCAGTGATAGATTTTTATCTTCTCTGCTAAAGAGCAGAGGCAGCATCTTCATTCAGAGGATGTGATAGGATGCTCCATGTGATAGGCTGTGCAAATCACTACCCAAGTGGCAGTTTAGGTTCTTCCTCTGCCACAGAAGAGCTGAAATGACCACAGAAGTTGTCTGCTATATGCATGTCAAGGGGTATACTTTGTTCTTTGACAATGAGTTGTAAAAAGGCATACAAATGTCTTTTCTCTGGTACTAGACTTGCTTTTTGATGGCAACTGCTCTCAGGTAAGAGAAAATAGTTCCAAGATTATGGACACTGTACTAGCTGCTCTTGCAATGCAATCCTGAAGTACACTTGACTGTAGTTAGCAATAGTGTTGTTGTTAGATGCTGCCGAGTTGATTTTGACTCATAGAGACCCCATGTGATGGAACTGAATTGTCCCATAGGGTTTTCTAGGCTGTAATCTTTACAGGAGCAGATTGCCAGGCCTTTCTCTTGAGGAGCTACTGGGTGGGTTCAATTGGCTTCAGAATCACTGATTACTCCTGATTTACTAGTGATGACCCTTATGCTTTTTATAATCCTTAAATATCTACATTCCTTGGCATCCAGAGGGTTCTTTCTTTCTTTTTTAACCCATGGAAGCAGGAAAAACAATTTTCTAGCTTTTCTCTGGGGCTTTGAATAGTTCAAGCTAAAGCTGAAGTCTATTAAAAAAAAATTATAATAGGGTAAAAATAGCCAGGACCTTTGATAAGGAGACATGTGAAGACTTTTTTTTTTTTTTAATTAAACATCTGAACTAAAAACTGTACCTCTCCTAAAATTCTATGTGCTTGATCACCTTGATCACCAAGATGAGACACAATTTAGAATTTGATTCTAAGCATGGGTTATTATGTATTTCTAGCTCCATGTTTTTTATGCCTCTGCTCTCCCAGTTCCAGTACATTTGTGTTCTAACCCCACATAGTCTAGGGTACACTTCCACAGAGTGAGGTAGCCATAGGCTTTCTAGTTAATTCTAAAAGGAACTGTGCAACTGTACTGTGAATAAAGAACCTGAGTCAATAGTGAGAAAACCAATTTGAAAAAAATACAGTATTCTTTGGTGAGTAGTGTCTGGGGCCTTAAAAGCCTGTGAGCAGCCCTCTAAGATATTCTACTGGCCTCATCCCTTTGGGAGCAAGGGAGAATGAAGAAAACTAAAGATACAAGGGAAAGATTAGTCTAAAGGACTAATGGACCACAGCTACCATGGCCTCCACCAAACTCAGTCCAGTACAATTGATGGTGCCCAGCTACTACCACTGACTGCTCTGACAGGGATCACAATAGAGAGTCCTGGACAGAGCTGGAGAAAAATTTAGAACAAAATTCTAACTCACAATAAATGACCAGACTTTCTGGCCTAACAGAGACTAGAGAAACCCCAAGAGTATGGCCCCCAGACACCCTTTTAGATCAGTAATGAAGTTTCTCCTGAGGTTCACCCTTCAGCCCCAAATTAGACAGGCCCATAAAACAAAACAAGACTAAAGGGGCATACCAGCCCAGGGGCAAGGACTAGAAGCCAGGAGGGTACAGGGAGAGTGTCGACATGTCATGGGGTTGCTAACCAATGTCATAAAACAATTTATGTGTACTAACTGTTTAATGAGATGCTGGTTTGTTCTGTAAACTTTCATCTAAAGTACAATAAAAAAAATTTTACATTGGAAAACAAAAATAATATTCTTTAGTAATCGTCTGTAGTTGCATTGGACCGTTAGTAGGCAAGAGAATTCTTTTCCAACATGGGATGTAAGTGGCTCTAAAAAGACACCTCTATTTTTTTTATTCTTGGAATATATGCTTGAGGCAACCTGGTTGGGCAGTTTCTATTCAGTGTGGGCGATACAGAAAGAGTCTTTTTAAAATTCCCTTACAGTCCCAAGTAGGTACACAAACACAGTCAAATACTGAAAACGAGTATTTTTTTTTTTTTTACAAACTGTAAAATAAGCACCCAGAATTTCCAAGAATGCAGAACCTACCTGTCCTGTAAATTGTTATATTCCCCAGTTTCTGGCATATAACTGATGCTCAATAAATATTTCTTGTATAAATCAAGAAATGGATGAATATGTATTTTTGCTGTACTAGAGAGCTATATGAAAAGACCATTCTTAAAGAGGTTCTGAAAGGGTCTTTTAAAAAAAAATCTCATTTTACTCTATCTCAGCCTGCCTTCTGGGGCACTGAAAATTATTGTCATTCATGGTAATTATTCTCATATCTTTTCTAGAGTAATCGTGGCCATTTACTAAATAGAGGGAAACAGTCTTTCTTCTCCTTTCTATCTTTCCTAAAGCTTGAATTTCTTCTCATTTCTATTGCAAATTGAAGAGAAAGAAATAATAGGATCATAGGATCTCACAGGTTTGAAAGCATCCTAATGATTGCCTAGGAGTCCAACCATCTTTTTAATGCTGGAGAAATTTTACATACCACAAGCTGCCCAGCTGATATTTATCTTCCTCCAGGGACTAGCAGCAGCTTCTCATCTCTTGAGGCGAATCATTCTCATTTTATATGGCTCAGATTTTTCAGTAGTTTTTCCACAGATTGAACTGAAAACTGTTTCTAAATTCTGTCTATTAGGACCATAGAGAACAAGTCTTTCTCTCTCCCAAATGGCCATTCTTTAGCTATTTCTGACAGCATTGACAACTCCTTGAATCTTTTATTATAATAATGATAGCTGTCTTTACAATATGCCAGGCCCTATGCTAAGCACTTTTTAGGTATCATCTCATTGCGCCCTCACACTAATCCCACATGTGAGGTATCACCGTGGTCTTCCTGTTATAGATAAAACCTGAGGCTTAGAGAGGTTAAGTAATTGGCTAAAGTCACAGTATGAGAAGTGCAGACTTGAACATGTCTACATTGGGATTTAATTTCAAGTCTACATTACAGTAAAATAAATTTCCCATTATTGGCTTAAGAAGCTCAACTTGCTTTCTGTTACTGGTGGCTAAAATTGTCCTAACAAAAACACACTACTCTGCATTTTGTGGCATCCAGCTTTCTGTTGAATTTGGAAAAAAAAATGTCAATTTTTGTTTCCTGTCTCTGGTCTTACAGCTGTTGTCCTTTCCCCTAGATTCTTAAAGATCAAGGAAAATGATCTGAACTACTTCTGACAGGAGTGAACCATGTCTACAAAACAGAACAAGTCAATTCCCACAATGCCAGGCCACTAGGCAGTGCTTCCAGGGTGGCACAAAGCCATCTCTCTACCTACACTTTCTTTCACTAAATGGAAAACATGTGCTACCTCACATCAAAGGGGAGAACAGTTGGCAAGGTGAGAAATGGGATACATTTCCTTTAGGTTTATCCTCTTATATAAATGCATTCTCTTGTGGCTTAGAAAACAGAGTAAAGCTTATGAGAGTCTAAAGCAAATTTTGATGTTTAGGAACCCATTGTCTGAGTATTTTCAAACTCTGAATTGGCTTGATATAAACAGATCATCCCAGTTTTCTATCAGAGCAAGTATAATATTCCACCTGACGCCTGTTATATAAGTGAAGACAGATTATCCAAGAACATGGGAAAGGTAAGCAGCCCCAGAGGTGGCGAAAAGAGGAAATACGTTGAGCCACAAAAGTGAAAAACCAAACACACAAATAGACACAACTACATCGTAAAAACCAAAGTATGTAATCCCAAACACAGCTGTAATTCCTCTTCCCCTAGATTAGCCTGGCCCGCAAGGCAGCAACAGGACTGTATTAGGAATGATAACATTTTCCTGGTTCCTATCCACTCAGGTCCATTCCTGGTGTACTGCAGGCATACTTAGAATCATGTCCTCTTTCATGTGATGACCAATCCATTTCCTCATTGTCAACCCTGGATGCCCTCAGTGATGTCTGATTTTGAGGTGTGGGCTGCCCACCAAACTGAACCAGGTAGACTGGACATTGCTACCAGATGCCAGTGTCTGCCATCCAGAGAACTAGCACGGTTCCAGGATACCAAAGCCACCCTTCCACCCCTATCCCAGGCCCTAGTCAGGCCCAAATGTTTGAGTCTTAGCAACAAGAACAGTTAGGCTCAAACTCAATCCCCCTCTACAGAGCATTATTTAAAAAAGAACATATTGAGATTTAGCTAACTCTCCATCACTGCACTGGAGAGCTGGCTTGTTTGTGTGTCCATTATGATTCTCCTGTTACAGCTATTTAATTATCTGTCTGCTCATTATCACTGTCTTCAGTGGGTTACCAGAATCAGGGGGAAAAATTGGAAATCCAATTGATTTTACTAGTAAATTTTGTGAAATGTGTGGTGAAGGAAAATTCTAAAAACGTAATACTGCTACAATGAGATTTGGGGATTAGCCACGGGCTTTGCTTATCTATGCCCTCCCAACCATGCACTACCCCAGAGAACTGGAAATGTGCCCTATATGCATCACCATGTCAGTAGACAGCAAGATGACAGAGTGTGAAACGGCAGGTTTGGGCGATGATGCTAGCTTGGTCTAAATCAGTACAATAAAATCGGAGAGCTAAAAACAAATTTTAAAAAGAAAAGATAAAGTTGCTGAGCAAAACAATGCAAAATTCGTGTGGAGGTATAACAGAAAGAAATCCACGTGTTTAATATTCAGTGTACAGACCCGTTAAAAGTCACCTAAAAGTTTAAAATTTCGGTACCTCTTCATACATTATTCATGTTTCTTTAAGCCCTGGTGCAGAAATGAGTATTTCTAATAATAATCCTTTACTCATGGTGTCCCTTAAGCTACCATGCTCGCGAGTTACAGTCTATCAGCCTGCTGAAAAGAACTGTTAGAAATATTTTAATAGTCCTTGATCTGAGAGATGCAACATAAAAATGTATTACCGGCAATACAATTGATGTAATTATCTTCAGCTTCAAAAAAGTACAGACTTTCTTCTGCCATGGTTTGTATGCAGCCTCCTGAGATAGTAACCTGTAATTTTATTCATTGGCTTTCTACCCTTCCCAAAAGGGGTGGGGGGAAGAATGAAGTTAAATGCTGGAGAGCTGGTATGATAAAGATGACATGAAGGTAAAACAACAAAAAAACGAACCTGTTGTAGTCCAGTTGATTCCAACTCATGATGACCCTATATGACAGAGTAGAACTGCTCCATAGGGTTTCCAAGGAGTGGTTGGTGTGTTCAAACTGCCGATCTTTTGGTTAACAGCCAAGCTCTTAGCTGATGACTGTTTAGCACGGTCAGGTCCAGGCAATAAAAGCAACGCTTGAAGGCTCTGGTTGCTGCCCCTGGATGTGGCTGGGCAGGCTGGGACGGACCTAACACATTTGAAGACCTGCTTCTGATGTCCTTTCTGGCTGTGTGCCAAGGGAGAAAAGGGGGCAAGAACAGCTGTGCTGATACTTTACCCCTTAAAACTCATATATGATGGGCCCATGATTTCTAAGACTCACAGGCTTCCATCTGTTCTTTGCCTTCTCGGTGTGCTAGAAGAAAGGAGAGAGGAAGTAGTGCCACTTGAGGTCATTTCACAAGACTGCAATATAGAAAGGATTCGGAGAGAGAGGCTCCTGAGCACCAGTCTTGGGGTCTTCTCTCCGGAAGTCTGGAGCAGTAATAACCTTAAAGAGGGGGAAAGGGTGATAGGACTTAGAAGGAAACCAATGCGGGAAAGTGGGAAATGGGGCAAACCAGGTGGGGTCAGCTCACAGGGTCATAAAATGATGGGACTGGAAAGACGTGGTGGAGGCATCATCAGTGAACTTTTTTTTTTTTTTTTTTTTTGTGAATGAGAGAACTGAGACTCCTGGAGGTCATGACTTAAAAAAAAAAGATCGAATGTTTTCAGGTGGGTTTTGATAATATGATACCAGGTGACACCACTTCTACCTACAGCCTGAGCTACAAACAGAAATGAGTCCTGACTGGTGAGGAAGGTGTTTGGTGGGCCCACTCTACCCAACACCACAAGGCATTATATTGTTTATGATTTACCATTTTTGTGCCTCCAATCAGGGTAATATCCTACGGCTAGATCTTATCCAAACAGTAAACTCTCAACTACTCAGAACTTTAGTTTCAGAATGGAATAAAAGGAAGCTTTCTGAGCTTCAATTGCAGTTTGCTTTAGTGAGCTACTGTAGATGCATGTGGCGGGCATATCATCGAGAGCAGAAAATGCCATCTCCTGAGCAGCAAGAGAAAGACCCTTAACAAGGTGGCTTGACACAGTGGCTGCAACAATGGGCTCAAGCATAGCAACAATTGTGAGAATGGCATAGGACCAGGCAGTGTTTCGTTCTGTTGTGCATAGGGTCGCTATGAGTTGGAACCGACTCGTTGGCACCTAAAAACAACAACAGTGAGCAGTAAGATCCCTCTGCCTTTCTGCATTCTTCTCTCTAAATTCCCCAAGTGAGATTGAGAGTGGGGTGGTGGTAAAGGCGTTAAGTGTCTACCTTTTCAAAGTGCCAGTTTCTTTTTGGTCTCTTGATTCTATGTATAATTGGAGGAGTTCCTAGAGCAAACCAAAGCTGTGGTAGTAACTCAATCTTCCCTGAATTGTATTAGTCAGACCATTATAGTTCTGCCTATCATGCTGAGATTACAAACCTCCAGGGCATGAACTAGGCCTTCTCTTCTGTTTTGTATTATATCAAGCTCAGGTTTGGCCCTTGAGAAGTACAGATAGAAATAAAATGAATATGATTTAATACAAATGTCATCTCAACTATCTCTCTCTCTCTATATGTGTATAAACAGTAATGGGAAATTTAAGGAAAGTTCTAGTTAAATCTGTAAGATTGGGACTGGAAAAAACAAACAAAAAACCCCACACCTCCTGTGGCATCCTCATTTTAAATTAGTGTGATATTCTAGTAGAATAGCTCAGTGTAAAATATGGCAATAGCTTCCAGAATTTGACCCACATCTATCATTTGACACCTGTGTCCAATTATTTCTGAAAATCTGTAGCTTCCTAAATAGTACTGTTAGTATCTACTCCTTCCTATTTAAAAAATAACCAAAAATAGAAATAGTTCTAGAATTCTAGTGCCTGGCAGGTACAGGAATTCATAACCTTTACTTAAAATTTCACAGTAATTTTAAAAGTTTTAAGATTAAATTGATGTTTACACCATCATCCATTTTTTCATTTCTGCATGAAATTGGCTTTGTCGTATCAGGTCTTTGAAAGGACACAGTATTTTTAATCACCATGACAGAGTGACAGTTTTTTCCTTTATGCTTGTTTTTCAGGTTGTCTAGGAAACTGAAGAGATCCATGTGGCTTAGGGCCATTAATTGGACTCCAGATAAATCTCCTAGATATTAGTCCAAAAACCCAAACCTCTGGCCGTCGAGCCGACTCTGACTCCTAGTGACCCTATAGGACAGAGTAGAACTGCTGACCTTTTGGTTAGCAGCTGTAGCTCTTAACCACTACACCGCCAGATATTGGTACTTTCCTAATCACTTTTACTGTCTGAATTTGGCTGCAACAGTGTTCTCAAAAACAAAACAAAACAACAACAAAAAGGAAAAAACCCCACTGCTGTCAAGTCGATTCCTATTCAGAGTGACCCCATAGGGTTTCCAAAGTTGTAAATATCTTTCGGAGCAGACTGCCACATCTTTCTCCTAAGGAGCTGCTGTTGGTTTCCACACTCGTAAAGACTAAACTCCTCTAAGGTGCTTCATAGGCCTTCCTAGGACGATTGATCTGTACTTCACCCCTCCTTTCCCTGTCACCTTGGTTTACTTTTCCTATTTCTTTTGCGTGGCCTCTTTTCCTCCTATGTCCAACCTGAGCCTTCATGAACTGTTTTGTAAATGTTTTATTAATAGCTATCCTTGCATCTGAATCCTTCTTAGTCTCAACAATTTTCCACTATAATGCTGAACTCCCTCTGCCCTTGGTTAATATATAATTCTTGACCTGTTCCTTGATGAACTTGAGACTCCATTGGTCTTTGAAGATCCTGAGTAGTTAGTGCTACGACACGCTTCTGGTTCAAGCAAAGCTACATACCTCAGAGTGAATATGTGTCCAGTGCTGAGAATAGTGCTTGGCATGTAGTGAGTGCTATGGAATTGCCTAGTATGTAAAGAAGGAAATTGTGCCCTATATGTACTTGGTGTCCTGGAGCAAACTTCGTTTCACTTATACTCTTGTTCACACTTGTTAAGACCCTCATAGAGGGCCATAGCCAGTGGTGTGCTGAGGCTGGCTTGCACCAGCTTGCCAGAGTCAGTTGTTAAATTTTTCGTTTTATGAGCTGGCTATTCAACACAGCCATTATTAAAAATTAAATTATGTAAACTTATAATCAAGCAACTTATTTTAAAAAACAGAGGTAATAAATACTCAAAACTCATTTCTTCCTAAATACTTCACTCCATTTTAATATTTTCAATGTTATTGAGGTTATTTACAGCTATTGTATCTATATGGTGGATATTACGTGTAGCTCACAGGCATGGGACAGCATGCAGCCATGATTGGTTTCTTTAGTGGCTTTTCTTTTTCGATGGATGCTGCAGGTGGAAGCCTCATGCTGTTTTATATATTACTGTATACCACCTGTCTGTTAGTTTGTTATACTTGCATGTTGCAGCGATGCTGGAAACTCTACCAGCAATATTTCACATATTAACAGAGCCATCTATGGTGGGCAGGTTTCAGTGGAGCTTCTAGGCTAAGATACACCAGGAAGAAGGGACTGACCGTCTACTTCTGAAAATTCGCCAATGAAAAGCTTTATGCACAATTGGTGCAGGACTGGGTACAGTTTTGTTCTGTTATACATAAAGTATGATTCAGAGCCAGCTTGACAGCAATTAACAACAAATCAGAAATTGTCTTCCAACCAATGACCCTGAAATTCTTTCCTTTTTGAAAAAATTGTGAAATATACACACAGAAAAGTACGTGAACATAGATCCATAGTTTAATAAATAATTATGCAGCAAGTGTCCTTGAAACCACTACTCAGCTTAGGAAATAGAACATGACCAGTGCCCCCAAAATCCTGGATGCCTCTCCCCATATAGTGGTAACCACTTTCTTGACTTTGTAATAATCTTTTACTTGCCTTTTAAAAATAGTTTTACTACCTCTGTAGGTATTACTCTGGATTGTTGATAGTTTATTTCTGGTTTTGAATTATGTATGGCTGAAATCATATAATATGTAGCTGTCTTTTCCATATTATTGTTATGTGCTTCAGACATGATGTGTCTGTTTAAACGGTTCATTTTCATTGCTGTGTTGCTGAGTAATGGGGCATGTAGATTGTTCTTTACTGACTAATATAAAGCTCTTTTCCAAAATAGCTCTACCATTTCATGTTTCCTTTAGCAATGGATGCCTCATATCCTCAGCAACACTTCATATTGTCAGCCCTTCACATTTTTGCTAATCTGTTGTGTGTGTGTTATGATGTCTCATTTTGGTTGTAACGTTTTTTCCCCCTGATTATTGGTATGATTATTGATCATTTGTATTTCCTCTTTTGTGATCCAGCTGCTTGATCTTTTGCCTATATTTCTGCTGCGTTGTTAGTCTTTTTCTTACTAAGAAATTCTTTACAAACTCTGGATACTAGTCCATTATTGACTAAATGTATTGTAAAATCATTCTGCGGCTTCCTCTTTCACTCTTTAAAAGTAGGCTCTTGATAAAAAGGAATTTTTCTTTTAAATGTAATTTACTTTTTTCTTTTTAATGGCTTATGAGTCTTGATATAAAAACCCTTCTTTACCCCAAAGTCATAAAATTTTTCTCTTATATTATCTTCTAAAATCACTAAAGTTCTGCTTTTTACAGTTGGGTCATGAAAAATGAGGAGCTGATTTTTGGTTATGGTATGAAGTATGAAGACAATTTTTTTTCTAGAAACCTCTTTTCTCTCTTCCATATCCAGTATGCTAAAATATTTTTTTTAAGTATCTGTAAAATGTTGTTGAAGAAATACTTTCTAACTAGATATTGAGATACACTTTTCTCCAATAATCTGTTAGTATAATGATTGCCTTAGTTGATTTTCTGATATTGAACTAACAATTTCTGTTATTGAGCTTTCAGTCCTACAATGAATTGAATTTGGTCATGATTTGTTATTCTTTTCGTATCTTATTGGATTTATTTTGGTGATATTTTATTTAGTAGTATTCCTTACAATGTTCTTGAATGAATGTTGTGGTCTCATAAATGAGTTGGAGAGTAAGATTGGAAACATTTCTCCCTTGAATGTTTGGTAGAACTAACCAGTAAAGTCATCTGGATCTGGAGTTTTCTGGCTGAAGAATTTTTTTGATTATTGATTCAAATTATTTTTATTGGTTATACGACTAGCCAGATTTTCTATTTCTTGAGCCAGTTTTGATAAATTTTATTTTCTAGTAACTTTTCCATTTTATCTTAAGTTTCAAATTCACTGGCCTAAAGTCGGTGATAATATCCTCTTATTTTCATTTCAATGTTTGCAGAATTCATGGTAATGATGTCCCCCTTTTTATTCCTAATTTTTCCTCTAGGCAATTTAATTGATTACATCCATTACCACCACAGTAATGAAGCAAAAGAGAGGTAGATATATTTTTAGTCAAATTTTGTGGAATGAAATAGTACATTTGAAGTAAAAGGTAATGAAATCTTGAGTAACTCCAAGGTATAGGTCCCACAACAATCCTCTAAAGGCAATTCCTAGCTGGTGGCTGTTAGCCATATCCTCGGGGGGCCAGGAAGGTGCCTGAAATTTACCCAAAGGTGCCAATATTGTTGCCAGGGATGCCTCCCTCCCACCCCATGTTGGGGTTCCAGGCTTACTCTGGGTGGGAGAACATGTGGGGGTGGGAGTGGCATGGAAGAACTGTGGAGAGATAGCTGGCAGG
The DNA here is from genome assembly GCF_024166365.1 of Elephas maximus indicus. Taxonomy (NCBI): domain Eukaryota; kingdom Metazoa; phylum Chordata; class Mammalia; order Proboscidea; family Elephantidae; genus Elephas; species Elephas maximus. The sequence continues at coordinate 77,776,989 of NC_064822.1, read as the reverse complement.
TCAGTGTGCTGGTCAGTGTCAGGGCAGTTCCCTGGTGGTTTCAGTCCTCTTTTCCCTGGGCATGGGCAGATAACATGATGGGCCAAAAGCCAACCCTCTGGAGTCCTTGTAGGGAATCAGTGTGCAGGAGCTGGAAATTTGGGGACTGACTTGTATAGGCACTCTTTTAGCATTAGAGAAGAGCCCTAGAGTTCCTCGAATGGAGTCTCTCTCTTCAGCTTATGAATTGAGGAAAGGTTGTGATACTCCCAGGGAAATTGCTGGGGCAGCTTTAGTGAAGCTGGCCTGATGTGTAGCTCTGTGAGGAACTGGGGCAATTGCCTTTACTAATGATAAAGAAAGTAACTCAATATTTCAATATTGCTGCAGCTGTACTAGTGTGCTGAAAACAAGGTCTGGGTTTGTATATGATGGGGGATAGAGCTCTTGTCCTCTAAGGACTCTAAATTCCTCCCAGTCTTTCAAAAGTACATAGATCTCTCTTACTGTGGAGCAAAAAATTTAAAACAACACAAATTCACTTGACTCAGTTATGATTTCTAACTACCATTTTATTTTTCTACAATTGTTCACAGCAAAACTTCTCAAATGAAAAGATTTATACCAACTGTCTTATTTTCCTTACCATCCCCACCCTTCTTAATCACCTTTAATATGGTTACTTTCTCAAAGAGTCAAGAGGATACTGAATCTAATAATAGGCCTCCTTAGGAAAAGAGCTATTAGAGAACAAGTAAAAGTTCTTGGAAGTACGACTGGAAAAGTAAAAAAAAAAAAATCAAGAAAAATAGAGAATCTGTCCATGAGCTCCAACAATCACCCAATAGAAGTGCCAAAAAAAGCAAATGAATAGCTTTTTTTTCTCAGAGTGAAAGAAAGACATGAATGATCAGATTAAAAGAGTCTATGAAGTGTCATGCTTAGTAACAGTTGTTAACATCTCACATCAAATTTAACCTATTGAGTTATAGATGTTGAATAAAAAAAAGGCTAATATTTATTCTGAGAAAAACTGATTACATTGGTAGCAGACTTCTCATCAATGACACTAGATTCAAGTTCTGAAGGGAAAGATTTGGTTCTACAATTCTACACCTGGCCAAAAAGTTGTTTTCAGAAAAGCAGGGAATCAAAAAACTTGTCTCTCATTTACCTTTTCTGAAAAAAATTATTTGAATGTGTATCAAGAGAAATGGAAAAACATAAGAAAAGAGGATATGGAATCCAAGAAGCAGTAAAACTAATCTGTTGTTGTTGTTAGGCGTCTTTGAGTTGATCTTCAACTCACAGTGATCCCATGTGACAGAGTAGAACTAACCCCATAGGGTTTTCTAGCCTGTAATCTTTATGGGAGCAGATTGCCAGGTCTTTCTCCCATGGAGCCACCAGGTAGGTTCAAGCCACCAACCTTTTGGTTAACAGTTGAATAATGTGGTAAAATCCTAGGAAGACCCAAATCACGAAGCCCAAGATTCCAAAAAGAATGTCTTCACAAAGTCACTGAATTATATTAAAAGTTTTGTCATCAAAAAGTTTTGTGATCTTATCTTGAGAAATAGTATAAACTGAGAAGAACACATACTTTTGTGGTTATGAGGGGGGGAGGGAGGGAGGGAGGGAGAGGGTTTTTTTACTGATTAATTAGCTGAAAAGAACTGCTTTAGGTGAAGGAAAGGACAACTCTCAATACATGGAAGGTCAGCTCAACTGGACTGGACTGGACCAAAAGCAAAGAAGCTTCTGGGATAAACTGAATACTTCAAAGGTCAGCGGAGCAAGGGCAGGGGTTTGGGAACCATGGTTTAAGGGGACTTCTAAGTCAATTGGCAAAATAATTCTATTATGAAAACATTCTGCATCCCACTTTGAAATGTGGCTTCTGGGGTCTTAAAAGCTAAGAAGTGGCCATCTAAGATGCATCAGTTGGTCTCAACCCACCTGGAGCAAAGGAAAATGAAGAACACCAAGGTCACACAACAACTAAGAGCCCAAGAGACAGAGAGGGCCACATGAACCAGAGACCTACATTATCCTGAGAACAGAAGAACTAGTTGGTGCCTGGCCACAATCGATGACTGCCCTCACAGGGAGCACAATAGAGAATCCCTGAGGGAGCAGGAGATAAGTGGGATGCAGACCCCAAATTCTCATAAAAAGACCATACTGAATGGCCTGGATGTGACTAGAGGAATCCTGGCGGTCATGGTCCCCAAACCTTCTGTTGGCACAGGACGGGAACCATCCCCGAAGACAATTCATCAGACATGAAAGGGACTGGACAGTGGGTGGGAGAGAGATGTTGATGAAGAGTGAGCTAATAATATCAGGTGGACACTTGAGACTGTGTTGGCATCTCCTGTCTGGAGGGGGGAGGGGAGGATAGAGAGAGTTGGAGGCTGCCAAAGTTTTCACGAAAGGAGAGACTGGAAGGGTTGACTCATTAGGGGGAGAGCAAGTGGGAGTAAGGAGTAAGATGTATATTAACTTATATGTGACAGACTGATTTGATTTGTAAATGTTCACTTGAAGCTCAATACAAGTTAATAAAAAAGAAAAAAAAAAAGGTTGTGTGATCTTATTGATAAGATAATGATTTTTTTTATCAACCACAAAAAAGAAAGATAATTAGAAACTCTGCGAAAAGCAAAATATCCAAATTCTGAACAAACTAAAATGTGACATGATTTTGACTAATCGATGGATTGCAAAAACAATTGAATTTTTTTGACCTTAATGTTTTGAGCATTTTACTTCCACACAGGGTTAGCTGAGATTTAGGGTTTGTTATGAAATTTAAATGTGGTAACATTTGAAGGCACCTAGCGCCTGTGGAAAGTGACTGTTTAAATGTTAATTCCTTCCTCATAATCCCCAGTCCTTTCAACTACTTGTGGCAAAACTTCCATTTTAAATAAGTAAATAAGACTTCCAAGCTCTACAAATGAGCTTTCAATCATTTTAAAAAAACGTTGAATTTTCCTTTCAGAGAAAATAACAGCAGCTTGGCCGGATATATAGAAATCAAATGATTGCATCGCATTGCCTACAACGTTCTAAAGCGTAAACACTATTTAGTTCTGAATTTCTTAAAGGAATAATGTAATAATTGAAGATAAAATATTACAACACAAATACCTTTAAAGGAAAAGCAGTATATTCTAACAGGCCAAAATGATACATTTAGGATTGCTTTATTCTTTTTTCCCCCTTTTTTCACAGCAAAGCATATATTCCCACTGCTTTTTAGCAGTAAACATTTCAAGGAGATTTGTGTGATTCAATAGCTTTCCCGTTCTTCCTTCAAAAGGAGCAGAGCGTATGAAAAATTCTAGGCAGATCATTAAAATTATAGTAATACTCCAATGTGGAAGATGAAAGAGAGCTCAGCCTCATACTAGATGTAATTTTAGAGCTTAATGGTGTATTTTTTGTGTGATACGTGGATCAGGTCATTCCAGAAGTAAAGAATCACGTTAACAATGGTGTCTGCAGTGAGAATATAATGTTATTTAGTGGGGCTGTAACCTTCGAAACATAGATGAAAATGGAGACGATGCCACCACAAATCCCATATATTGAAACCAGCTATTTTGGCCAGTGATGTGCCTGACAATTCAACGTAAACTCATCTCTTTTTAACAATTTATTGCCCAATTTCAGATAGCAATTTGTTGTCTGCTGCATGCCAGGCCACATGCAAAGTGTCTGTGAGACTCGCCTAAGAGACTTAGAATCATATTTTATTTGCTTACACATCAATAGAGCTCTAATCTCTCCTTGGGATTTTCTAAAAAAAAAAAAAATGTGAAGTCAATGGGGGTAGATATCCTATTTGCTAATAAGAGAAAGCTCAGTTATTGATGGCTCCATCACTTCAAGTTGCGAGAGAATCTCGGAGCTGCTGCCTCTCCTCTTGCTTCTGCCTGACTTTTGGAGTTCGCTTAGAGCCTCACCAGAGGGGTATCTGGATAACACGCAGGTGGCAAAATTTAGACAAGCTGATTTTAATACTTTGAGAGCTTTGGAAAAAGGTTTGATGAGGAGGAAATTTTGGAAATGATCTAGAAACTAGAATTTTTCTTTTGGCTTATTCATTACTGGCATTGGGTGATTAGATTTGAATGTTCATGTAAGAACACTGTTTTCCCAGTGATCATTAAAAAAAAGTCATGATACTTAAAATATTAACAGACAATGTTCTTTTTGCTAACTCTGATTTTGGCCATGACGCTGAACCTCACTCAGCCTTAGTCTAATTTATAAGTAGCAGGTACCTACCTACTTCATAGAGTGGTAGGGAAGATTACCTGAGATATTGAAAGATCATGTTTATGATGAGGCCTGTATATGTTAAATATAAATATAATATTATATATTAAATAATATAAATACTCAGAGGATTAGAGACACATAAGAGAAATGTATGACTTTTTAAGTAAACAAAGGGTGCTGAATTATTCTGTTTTTAGATTTAATTCAAAGATTTGTTAAATGCTTCAAGTTTCAGGTCTATGCAATAAAAAATTGTTAATAGAAGACAAAGATTCACCAGCTTTCTTCCTGGAACTGTAGCATAAAATGTTAAGATTGCTTTAATTTCATTTATACTTCCTTTTCTTCCTCCTGTTCCTTGCCATAAACATTCCTCCCTCTTCCTTCCCTATTGGTAGGTGTCCCCTGCAGATTTTGACTCTGAGCCCCTGAAATCAATCACACATTTGTGCAACTTAACTTTGGAGCAAAGCCCAAAGCAGCCCTCAGAAATGCCAATTTTATTTAATCTAAAAATACTAGAATTCTATTGAATAATTTTTGTAATTGTCATTGCAAGTCATGGAAATGATCTCTGTAAGAATGTAAAATGTTCCTCATCTGAAATCTTGCACATTTAAGGCTTTAAAGCATTCAAATATATGTCTATATTAACAAATTTTTCAAAAGGTCATTTTCTAGATCAGGTACAATATTTTTATGCGTTCTCTAATCTTTTATTCTGGAATTTTAATTAAAATTTTGTTAGTCCTTATTATTCTACTTTACTTATATCTTCATATCTCCTTCATATTTTGTATCCCCTTATCCTTTCTGCTTCATGTTGTGTAGTTTCTTTGTATGGCCTGTGTGTGTGTTTTGTGTATAAAGATACAGATATATAGTAGACATACTGCGTCTCTTTTGCAGTTTAGCCCAATGATTGAGATTTTGATTCTAACATTGTTTTTTTTTTTTCTTTGTAGAAGTTATGTTTTATTTCAAATGTATCTGTAATTCTTAATATTCTTTTTCTGATAATGGATCTCTGATTTTACTCTTTATTTCCTTAGTCATTTTGCAGGTAGCTTTTCTGTATTCTGTAGCTACAATCCAATCTCTGCAGTTTTTGGATTTGTTGCTTCCTCCCTCTCTCTCAGTCAGTCGTGGTTTACTTTTAAGTATGTTCGACCATCACGTATTGTGAGTTTATTGGTAGGTGTTCTTTGTGACTACGTTGGAAATCTGAGAAATGATTCTATAAAGAATTTCCTTTCGTTTTCTTTTCCGACTGTTAGTGCCATCACCCTGGGACTATCTAGACTGAACATGTGAGGTCCAGTTTCTTCTTAGACTCAACTTGGTCCAAGGCTGGCTTAAGACTCGGTTATCAGACAGCCCTGCTACTAGAAGCTGTCTTTGAGGAATGCTTCTTCCTGTGACTTATTTTTCAGAGAGTGTGTCCTTGGAAGGGAACCCTGGTGGTGCAGTGGTTAAAGTGCTTGGCTGCTAACCAAAAGGTCGGCAGTTCAAACCTACCAGCTGCTACGTGGGAGAAAAATGTGGAAGTCTGCCTCCTAAAGAATACAGCCTTGGAAGCCCTTTGGGGCAGTTCTACCCTGTCCTTTAAGATCACTATGAATCAGAATTGACTTGACGGCAGTGGGTATGTCCTTGGAAATTTTTCCTATTTCTTCAAGACTAGCAAAATTTTAAAACATATGTTTTTTCGAAGTTTTAGTTGTTCTGCAGAAGGATGTTCTTTGAACTTTCTAATCAGGCATGTTGTTGGAAGCAAAAATCTTTTACTGAATGCCACACACATGCTTACACCTCAAAAAGAACCTGAGTGTGTATGCTTGATTGTTTATTTAGTAGTTGTTTAAGTGAGTATATAGTAGATAAAACTGATCTGTCAACAGTCTTAGACAGTGTACTGCTTTATTAATCTTTCAAATTATAGTATTGTTTGTGTTGTTAGGTGCCATGGAGTCAGTTATGACTCACTCTAACCCCATGTACAACAGAATGAAACACTGCAAGATCCTGCGCCTTCCCCATGATCATTGTTATGCTTGAGCCCGTTGTTGCAGCCACTGTGTCAATCCATTTCACTGAGGGTCTACCTCTCTTTCTCTGATCCTCCACTTCACCAAGCGTGATGTCCCTCTCCAGGGACCGATCCCTCCTGATAACATGTCCAAAGTATGAAAGATGCAGTTTTGCCATCCTTGCTTCTAAGGAGCGTTCTGGTTGTACTTCTTCAAGATAGATTTGTTCATTCTTTTGCCATTTCATGGTATATTCAATATTCCTTGTCAACACCACAACTCAAAGGCATCAGTTCTTCTTTGGTCTTCCTTATTTATCGTCCAGGTTTTGCATGCATATGAAATGATTGAAAACACCATGGTTTGGGTCAGGTGCACTTTAGTCTTCAAGGTGACACCTTTGCTTTTCAACAAGCTGGACTATGTGAAAAAGAACACAGCATCAGGATTGGAGGAAGACTTATTAACAAACTGTGTTACGCAGATGACACAACTTTGCTTGTTGAAAGTGAAGAGGACTTGCAGCACTTACTGATGAAGATCAAAGACTATAGCCTTCAGTATGGATTACACTTCAACACAAAGCAAACAAAAAACCTCACAACTGGACTTATAAGCAACATCATGATAAACAGAGAAAAGATTGAAATTGTCAAGGATTTCGTTTTACTTGAATCCACAAAGAACACCCATGGAAGCAGCAGCCCATTGCATTGGACAAATCTGCTGCAAAAGACTTTAAAGTGTTAAATTATAGTACTATCTGGTAAGTCTGGAACAAAGTCAGGTTTTATAAGTGAACAGATATTTGATTTATTGTTCTGGTTCATAATTTATATATATTCTTTGATATATACCAAATATTAACATTTATTTAAAAAAGACGTACACAGGACAAAAAAGTAGATATAGTTTGGGTAAGGACATATTAGGTTTAATGACATCGTAGACAACAGGGAGGAAAAAGAACATCTGGAAATAGGAAGATAAGGACGATTATTGGATGAAGCAGAGGATCATAGGAAGGCTTGGATTTCGTCTGTTAAAAAAGAAAAGAGAAAAACAAGCATATTTCCAAGGTATCAGGCCACCTAGCGAATTGGAAAAGTTCAAGCATATAGAGTAGCTGTGAAACCAGCTTTGAGGGGACAGTGTCCTCAGAGGTGGTACAGGGCTTATGTGGGTAACTACACACGTAGCAGATGTCTTACCAGGAATCAAGCCAGCTCTCATTAGTTGGTAGACAGAGAACATTGGTAAAATTTCCTAAAATATTTTGTATTTCAAAGTTTATAATACAATATTATTAGTTCCTATAAAATAATCATCACCACAAGCTTTTAAAATAAAATTCTTTTCTCTGCTGAAATGAATTTTTCTGTTCTAGTTTTAACCGTTCTACCATTCTCCAATGTGACCCAAACTCACACTCTGAAGGGCCTGCCTTTATTTTTAAACACATAAAAATTTTAATAAAATCATGTGTTGTTACAAAAAGGAAAATCTCATGATCTAAGAGCCTAAACTTTACAGTTTTTCTTTCATCTAAAACAAGTTCTCAAAATAAATTGAGGTCTTAGTTCATGAGAAGAATTATGACACAACTTCCAAGAAGTTGTCTTTCTAAAGTACTAATCGTGATTCTGTAATTATCTTTTAATTTTAATTAATTTAATCTTTGGTAATATCAGCCATATGATTACCATGTGCTAGGTCTGAAGGAATTCCAAGGCAGGTAAGACAGAGGTCCCCTGCTTTTAGTTTGCTTTAGGGTAAATCATAAAGAAGCAATTAAGTTGCAAATTTTATGATGCATGAAGTGCAAGGAAGGGGCTATTTGATTTGTATTAGCACATTTGACAAGATAATGTCCAGTTAATAGACATATTTGTAGATATAAACCCTGCGTATTATTAAAGTTTATTATTATTAAAGTTTAAAAGAATATACAAAAATATTAACAGTGAGTGGTTATTTCTGGTTGGTGGGATTATGTGTGAATTTTACCTTTCTTTGTCTCTTTAAGGTATGTTTTCTGTAATGAGCATAAATTACGTGTTAATATTCTTTAAATTTGATTAATATTATTTAAGCATTCAACAAAGAAACTATAATGGTCCTTTTAGGTAGGGATTAAAACGTTGTCTTTTAAATCGTGGGCCTAACACAGACAACATGCTTCTTTAAATAATGATCAAATTATCACTCTTCTACCTTTGCAGAGATTTCTGAAGGTGTCCAGTGTACGATACAGTTAAACAATTACAAGTGTGATAAGTACTACACTATAATAATAGTGTCAGAATTGACTCGATGGCAACAGATGTAGTAGAGAATGTAAAGGTTTTATAAACATTAATAACAGCTGTGTGTGAAGCGTTTTTAAAAACGTAATCCTCACAGTGACTCTAGTAAGAATACATAATTATCACTCCCTACTTTCACATGTGAGGAAACCATGATTTAGAGAGGTTGAGTAACTTGCTCAAGACACACAGTCTCTTGTGCTAAAGCGTCATGAGATTTGCAGCCTATTTTCAGATGGTTTGGCCAAAAGGCAGTGTCTGTATGTGTGTCTATATTTATATCTTATCTCTATATAATATCAATGTGGCTAGATATTAACTGTGTTCATTGTATTTTTTTTCAATTTTTCCAGGGGGTTAAAATTTTTTAATTTAAAAGAAAAAACCAAAGATTACACAAGTGTTAAGAGTTAGGGTTCAGTAATCCTAACATAAAAATTCATATACTTAACTACTCCGCTATTGCCTTCTTGTCATATGTGGCCTCCTCATTCTCCAGGCATATATATCATCATATTAGAGGAGAGAGGAACAGCATATAAGGAGAAAATATTAACTGTGTGAACATACACACTACAAGTTCTGATTCTCTTGTAGCCTGAAGTGACTCTGTTGAAAAAGGAAACTATTTGCGTCCTAAAAGCAGCTCTCTTGTAAAATCTGTTTTGTAACTCCTGATGTGTGCTCAATGTAACATATTGATTTGCCATTTAACAAGTTTTTATTAATCACCTACCGTATACTCAGCACTGTGGTAAACGTAGCTCATGCAGAAACATTCAAAATATTCTGTCTTTTAAGGAGTTTACAATCCAGTTAAGAAGACATAGTAATACATGTAAAACAAGAATGAACACCACCAATACAAAAATATGAGTGGACTTTTTGATTTAGATGCTAAGTACTCTTGGAGGCAAAAGAAATCAGTGTGGCCGAGGGCAATCGGAAATGTTTCACGCAGATGGCAAACTTAGAACTGCTCTGAAAGACGGTTGAAACTTAAAAGTTTAAAGAAGTATAGTCCAGTTGAGATACATAAGCAATGCCACATGAGTCTGTTGTGCTTGGGAAACAACGATGCCAGCCTGATAGAAAAGATACATATTAGGTAATGGTGGGATGAGTTGCATTGGCGAGTAGTCCATTCTTATTATCACAGGACAGAATGAACTGTTGACGGTTATATTTATTAGAGCTGAGGCATGATGAAGCTTTCTTTTTGGAAATCTGTCTTTTCTACTTTTATTGTTCAGGCCTCTGTCCAAACTGCTCTTACCGACTTGGGCTTTCATGTTACAATCTCAAGCTTTCAGTAAGAAGTATTTTACAAAAACCAGTTTTAGTAAACTTGTTACTGAATTTACTCTGCGGATGCTGTCAAGGGCCGTGTTTGTTGCATCCTTCAGGGACACACACATATGTTGGGGATGAGGAACTTTTATTCCACCTCTTGGTGTTTTATTCCATGTGGAGGAAGCCACATTGTATAATGCTTCTCACATCTGTTTGCCCGCTTACTCACTCCTTCCTCAGGGAGGAGTGTTTTAATCAGATTGGTGATTTTGGAAGGAGAATTTGGGCAAGGGTAGTCTTGCCTCTTTCTTTCTTCTTTGGGAAGAGTATTCCTACAGATAAAGTGTGCAATCAGCTGTCCTTCATCATTCTGGAAGCTTAGTGGTAAAGTGCTAACTGGGGCAACTGGGTAGAGACTGGGCGAGAGAGTCTAATTCTGTGTTCAGTGTTTAAGCTCACTTACCTGCCTACATAAGTGATATTCTCTTACATCAGTTTTACCAATGAGAATCTTATTGTTTTAGTTCCATTGGTTTACTCCTTTACTTCTTTCTTCTGATTTCTCAGTTGACAGAAAACCAGGGTAGGAAAGAAGGTTGCTGTATAATGAGCCTTTTCAAGACCCCAACATTTTACAAAAGTGATTTTCATACTTTGGACTTTAAAAGCTACAAGATATATGTCTCCCATTTTATTTCTTTCATCAGGCAGTTCAAAATCACATCAGTACTGAGTGGCCATCTAAGATACAGCTATTGATTTCTTTCTGTCTGGAGCAAAGGAGAATGAAGGAAACCGAAGACTCAAAGAAGAAACTAGCCCACATGAACCACAGCCTCTTCCAGCCCGAGACCAGAAGACCTAGATGGTGCCTGGCTACCACTACTGACCGTTCTGACCAGGGACGCAATGGACAGCCCCAGATAAAATGGGAGAAATGTAGAACAAAACTCAAATTCCTAAGAAAGACCAGACTTACTGGACTGATAGAGACTAGAGGAACCCCTGAGACTATCACCCTTTTGGATGTCTCCTTTTAGCCAAATAATAGATTGGCTTACAAAATAAACAATATCACTCATGAGGAATGTGCTTCCTTAAGCAATCAACTATATGAAACCATATGGTCAACATTTACCCAAAAGCAAAGATAAGAAGGCAAGGAAGGGAAAGGAAGCTAGATGAATGGAAGCAGAACAAACAGAGTAGAAATAATGAGAATGCTGGCACCTTGCGAAAATTGTAACCAATTGTCATAGAACACTTTGCACAAAAATTATTAAATGGGGACCTAATTTGCTGTGTAAACTTTTACCTAATATACAATCAAATATTCAAAAAAACTCCAAACAAATCGGTACTAAATTAGAACTGCGTATGCTTTTGTAGTCTGCGTACAACGAACCAACAACAACCACTTGCCATCAAGAGGATTGTGACTCCTGGCAACCCTATGTGTGCAGAGCAGACCTGTGCTCCACTGGGTTTACGGGGGCTGATTTTTCGGAAGTAGGTCACCAGGTCTTTCTTTCGAGGCACCCTTCTCTTGGTTTCCATCAAACTGCCAATCTTTCTGTTAGCAGTGGTTTGCATCACCCAGGGATGCCTAGAGTCTGCATATCTGTGTTTTATTCCTCCATGATACTATATTTGTATTCTAATTCATATTTTTGTGGTTCTGATTTTTTAATTTATATTGCAATATTTTATTGTAAGTGCTTTCTATATGCTACCTTAAGTATATTTGTGGAATGAGGCTATATTTAAATTATATGATGATTTCGTGGTGTGATGATGGGACTGAGCGATTGGCTGGATATAGAAAATGAAGGAGAAAAGTTAATTAAAAGTGATTCAAAATCTCATGTAAGTGACCATAAGAAGATGGTACCACTGTGAGACAGTGAGACAGATGGAAGGTGATGGTTTTTAACAGAACGAGGAAAAAAATTGAGTGAAAATATCCAAAAGACGAGGTTCTAGAGAAGAGCTCAGGTAAGTGGAAGAACGAGAACAAATTGTTAAAAGAATGGATGAGGAACGTGGAGGAACAGAGAGAGAGAGAAAATGAATAACCATATGCAGCTTTGGAAGACTGTCCACAGTTGGTGTAAAGAAGGAGAAAGCAGAACCAGAGAATAAAATGACCAAGAGCCAGACAAAGAGGGAGGAGAAACAGGACGGAGTAATGTTCTTGAACCCGTGCGAAGGAGCAAGAGTTGACCTGCAAATACTGCGTGTTTTGTCAACTGCAAAAAATATTATTTCAGGAGAATGACGGCTATAAACCTATCATTAGGCAACAAGTTCCCTGAAGAATTTATCTTTCATTAATTTGTTTATCCATTCAGAGATATTTATGTAGTGCCCAGTATTATATAACTTGTTCTTTGCACGTGATAACCAGTTGCCCCCAAGCTGATTCTGACTCATGGTGAACCTACAGGTGTCAGAGTAAACTGTGGTCCACAGGATTTTCTACAGCTGATTTTTCCTAAGTAGATCACCGGCCTTTTTTCTGAAGTGGCTCTGGGTGGACTCTGATAACAGCCAAGCACGTTAGCCACTCGCACCACCCAGGCATTCCTTGTACGTAATAAGCACTAAACAAAGGATTCAACTGAGGAATCTAGGTAGCTGGTATGTGGTGTAGGATTGTTTTTCCCACAAAGCTCTCCCCTAAGTTGTGAGGTTGACTGTTAGCATGTCATATGTAGGTGGGTGTGTCAGTTAGAATTGTGTGAGCAGGATGTATATAGTCAAGTTGGTCCCTCTTCCTGCTGACTAAATGAGAAGCAATTTATTCTGTGGCATCTATATCCAGGACAGGAACCCTGCCACTCCCCAGGCCCATTGCTTAATTTATTTAGTGAGCATTTCTTTGATTTTAGTCTGGGAGAAAATGCTACTGTTGCCAGTCACTTTGCATGAGTGGGAGTGAGGCGTGTGGGTAGGGGTGGAGCTGACTGGTGCAGCTGCTCTGTAGACAGTCCTTTGATTGATCATTCTGTTTTCTGCACCCTTCCCACTGTAATTCTGAGTTTGGAGATTCTCCAAATTTGTGCTGGGAAGAATAGTTTCTACCTCTCCTGCAGCCATCATCTGTACACGCCGTCAATGGTAGTCTTCTCCCACCTGAGACCAGCCCCCTCCACCTTTCTTTTTTCCATCTGTACAATTCCACCTGCTTTCTATTTTCTACAAATCATCTAAATTCTTGGTCTGCTAATGGCCACTCCTTTTTTCTTGGGGATATTATGAATTTATTCCCTTTCATATAAATGATTGTCATTTCAATTGAATTTTTAGAGGGAGCAGTCATAAATGTATGTGCTCAAAATCTACCATCTTGAACTAGAAGTCGTTTGTCAACCTAAAAATAAATTGCCGGGGACCCATATTGTTATTATTTTCCAAATAGAAATTTGAAAAAAAATTTACCCCTTGAATTTTATTTATGAAGGGGTACATTAATTATAATAATAAATTAATATTTTTTTCCTTAAAAATATCATTATTTATAAAGGCCAAACAGAGCTTCTGTTCAGCAAGAAGTAAACTATGATATCAAACAGTTGATGTAATTCCAGGCAAAGAAAAGTTATTTGATATTTTTATTTTCTAACATAGCAATTGTGCAGGAGAATATATTATTTATGTCAAGAGCTGATTCAGATTCCCCAAGTATTTATCAAACAGTAGCTATGGTTTATGTACTATGCTAGATTCTAGGTATATTGATGAACAAAATAGATGGTTGCCCTCATGGCATTTATAGATTAGTGGGTGAGAAAGACATTAAAACACGTGAATGTATTAATAAAATTGTGATAAGTCTTTTAAAGGGAAAGTTTGGGGCATTGTTATGGGTTGAAATTTGTCTCCCCAAAATATGTGTTGGAATCCTAACCCCTATATATGTGGGTGTAATGCCATTTGGACATAGGGTTTTCTTTGTTATGTTAATGAGGCCACATCATTGTAGAAAAAAAATCATTGTAGAGTGTGCCCTAAATCTAATCACTTTTGAGTTTAGAGGAACACAAAGACACAAACACAAGCAAGCACACATGGGGGAAGATGACAAAGGCAGATGAATCTACAAACCCAGGAACTCTAAGGATTGCTGGCTACTAGAACCTGAAATTGAAACCCTGGTTAAGTACTACGCATGCTAACCAAAAGGTCAGCAGTTCGAATCCGCCAGGCACTCCTTGGAAACTCTGTGGGGCAGTTCTACTCTGTCCTATAGGGTCACTATGAGTCAAAATCAACTCGACAGCACTGGGTTGGGTGGGTAGAGTCTGAAATAGACAAAGAAAGGACTTCCCACTAGAACCACATGCTGAATTTGGACTTCTTGCCTCCTAAGCTGTGAGAAAATAAATTTGTGTTCTTTAAAGTCACCCACTGATGGTATTTATGCTACAGCAGCACTGGATAACTAAGATAGGTACTATAAGAGCAAATAATAGGGGGAGCCTAATTTAGATGAACAGGAAATATCCTCTCCAGGAAAGGCACATTTAAGCAGAAGCCTAAGAGATTAGTTAGACAGACTAGCCGGGCAAGTATTAGTGACTATGGAATAACAGGTAAGTTTCCCCATGCAGTAGGAGTGGACCTACAATAGGGGAGAGTGGCTCAAGACAAGGCTTGAGAGATGAACACAGATCAAATCAAAATCATACTGGGTCTTGGACTAAGTACTAACAGTTATCAAAAGCTTTTATGCCTGGCATTGACGTGATCTGATATATATTTTTAAAGGTTCACTCTTTTCAGGTTTGTGGAGAACAAATTGGTAGGTACACCCCGGTGGCATAGCAGTTAAGAGCTAAGTCTGCTAACCAAAAGGTCAGCGGTTCCAATCCACCAGGCACTCTTTAGAAACTCTATGGGGTGGTTCTACTCTGTCCTATAGGGTCACTGTGAGTTGGAATTGACTCTATCACAATGGGTTTGTTTTTTTTCTTCCTTTCTTTTTTTTTTTTGATTTACTATTACAGTGGAGTCCCTGGGTGCTGCAAATTGTTAAGGTGATCAGATGCTAACCAAAAGGGCAGAGATTTGAGTACATCCAGAGGTGCCTTGAAAGAAAGGTTTGGTGATCTACTTCCAAAAAATCAGCCATTGAAATACCTAAGGAACATAGTTCTACTCAGACACATATGGGGTTGCCACGAATTGGAATTGACTCCATGGCAACTGGGAACTATTTCAGTAATAAAGTAGAGAAATGATGGTGGCACAGACTAGAAAATGGCAATAGACATTGAAAGAAGTGGATAAATTTGTAATATATATTGTATGTTGAATTTATAGGACCTAGTGATGGTATAAGGAGCCATGGTGGGTCAATGGTTAAGCACTTGTCTGCTAACCAAAACATTGGAGGTTCAAACCTCCCAGCAGCTCTGTAGGAGAAAAGACCTGGCTATCTGCTCCCATAAAGGTTATAGCCTAAGAAACCCTATGGGACAGCTCTACTCTGTCATATAGGGTATCTATGAGTTGAAATCAACTTGGCAGTACATAACAACAGTGATGGCATGGTGGATAAAGAAAGGGGAATTATCACATGACTTCTAGGTTTCTGATTTGGGCAACCAGTTGAGGTGCCATTTACTGAGATGAAGACCATGGGATAAGGATGAAATTTGGGGAGAAACATTAAGAGTTCAGCTTATAAATTTTATTTGTGTGGGAGACAGATCCAAGTGGAAATCTCAGGTAGGCATTTGGATAAGTGAATCTGGATCTCGGAAGAGAAATCTTGGCTGGCAATATAAATTTGGGAGTTGTCAGCACGTAGATGGTATTTAATGCCATGGGAATGTAAGATATCAGGGGAGACAGAAAAGAGAGAGAAGGGCCCAAGATTAAGCTCCGAGAACACACAACATTCAGAGATTGATTAAAAAGGAACAGCTGGCCCAAATACTTGAAAAAGCCAGAGAAGGAGAAGGAAAACCAGGTGAATTGAGGCCAAAGATTCAAAGAGAAGAGAGTATTTTAAGAAGAGGGAAATGAATGATACACACCTTAAAATACTCCTAAAGTGTCTTCTAAGTTCAAAGATACACATTATGTTTTTCCCCTGAAGGTTTAATGCAGAGGTAAAGCCACATTCTAAGACCAGAATTAGAGATTCTGTGATCAACAACTCTCATGTCAACATATTATCTGAAAATTGTTATAAAGGGAACACTATTAGAGGATTTTTCAAGTAATTTCTCCCCCTATTCCTGTTCAGATATGCTCTAGACCAAGGATACCAGGTTGAGAACAACAGAAATAATAAAAACAAGTGTCTTAGGAGAAATAAAATTCACTTTTACCATAAGGCCGATTACCTATATTATGTGACTCACTCCAACAAGCACTCAGATCTTTCACCAGGTGGAACTGAAGATAAGTTGAAAATTGAGTATCAATTTCTGTTGAGTTCTTCTTTCCCCTGCCAATTTAACACATATATGAGAAAGAGATTGTAAAGTATTTTGACAAGTTTTCCATGTAGTTTGTCCGATCAGCCTTATGACCAAAGGTTACATTTCTACTTGTTTTGCCATTGTGTAAGTGTGAGAGAAAATACTAGGTTGAATCATATGAACTTGTTATTTATTATGTAAAGAAGGGTCAAACATTGCAATTTCATATGAGTCAATTTAATTATTTTTTTTAATTTAATTTTACTTTGTAGTACCGAACGTAATATTTAAAATTTTTATCTCCTAACATACTTTCTTTGTTGAATGGCTCCAGACAGCTCTAAGGAAGGAACTTAATCTGAAATACAGCAAAAAGTTCTTAAGTTTCACTTGTTCTCTTCTAGTCCTTTCCTTATACTTATAATTTAAATGGACGGTATTTCGTGGACACTTATTCAGTGGCTCAGAACTATTTTTAGCGTATTCTTAATGCAAGAAAAAGGATTTCAGAAAGATTTCCCTGGCTACCCTGACGAGTAATAGATATCCATTTATTACTCTCCTCAGACCAGATGATCTTTACTTATTTTATGAGGAATTTCATAAGAAAGCAAATTTCCAGCGCTTAAATGGTGGTCTACTCTACGGTCTTTTATTCTTTGACAGAATCGGTTCTTTGAATCTGAAATTGTTTTTAATGACTGCCAGGTTAGTAATTTTTGTTTTTTGTTGTGATTAGATTAAACGTTCATTAGATTAGACTAGATTTTATGTAAGTAAGTATGTATAGACAAAAGACAGGATTCAGAGTTTCATTATTGCTGTAGATAAGTGAGTGGTATTCTAATTCACAGCGTTACTTGTGGGCACATGTTTTAAATTTGAAAGACTATTACTGGGAAATTGAAGCTAGCAAGGACCTATTAGTCTCTTGGTCCTAATATAGGCAAAGCATTTGAAAAAACATAAATTTAGAGTCACAACATATGGAATCTAAAATGATGTACATGGCTGTATTTTCTTGAGATTCTATATGCAGTACCTTTTAGAAGACTAGTAAAACATAAGAGTAAAGGAAATAAAAATCCCCTAGAATTTTACCACCAGGAAATAAACCCTATTAATGTCTTTATATATATATATATATATTGCCTCTGGGAAGGTTTTGCCTCACCACTACCTTGTATCATCATAGTGACCCTAGAGGATAGAGGATAGAGTCGAACTGCTCCAGGGGATTTCCAAGGCTCAATCTTTGTGGAAGCTGACTGCCACATCTTCTTCCCATGGAGCAGCTAGTGGGGTCAAACTGCTGAGCTTCCGGT
The DNA here is from genome assembly GCF_024166365.1 of Elephas maximus indicus. Classification (NCBI taxonomy): domain Eukaryota; kingdom Metazoa; phylum Chordata; class Mammalia; order Proboscidea; family Elephantidae; genus Elephas; species Elephas maximus. The sequence goes on along the minus strand of NC_064822.1, from coordinate 77,759,329 downwards.
TAGCAGCTGAGGGCTTAACCACTGTACTACCAGGGCTCCTTGTCTTTCTTATAGCCTCTATTGAATCTAGGTGACATCTTGGCCATTTTCTTCAAATAGTTACAGCTCAGACCATGTATCTAAAAGTCCTCAAGTAGTCTGGGCATTGTCTTTATTCTAACAAATAGGAATAGGTCCCTTTGGAGAAGGACTGGGAAACCTGCTAATATTTATACTTGCTATGGTGTCATAGTGTACTTTCTTAAGAAGTGCCAGCCTGTTCTTTAATCAGTAGGCTTTGGGTTTGAGAATTGGCTAGGTCTGGAAATTATCTCATGCCTAGGAACACTGTGATTTACTAGCCATTGCCACAGATCTTTGTGGGCCAGGGTTCTCTGATGCTATTTTGACCTTGTTGCCTTATGGTTATTACATCTACATTGTCTCTGATAGTTAAATGATGCCACCTGGCTTCTGAAATTGTAGAATCCTATCATCCCCATTGATACCAGGGAGCTCAGTTCCATAGTATCATCCCTACCGTCAATGCTGGCTTACAGAGAACAGCCAGTACTGACTTTTTCAACCATGCCTGTGTAACACTCACTAATGCATTACTTATTTCTTTGGTGAAAGAAGTGTTTTCTGGCCTACTGGGGAGCATAATCAGCTGGTGAGTTCTCTGATGTATAATACATACATCCTAGCACGGCCACCTTTCTGAGCATTTGACTCCTTCCTCAATACTCTTCCAAGGAAGTTCTAGCATCCCATGTCATTTACTGTAGACCATCATCTTTTTCTTTTTGTTCTCTCTTTTTTTTTTTTTTACATAGTGTCACTATGAGTTGGAACCAACTCAATGGCACTAACAACAACAACACCATCATCTTTTCCTAGCTTCAAGGAGCTACTCTAGTAAGGTAGTAGGACCAGTTTTAGGCATCTTTCAAAGAATACTCCATCCTGAGTCATAAAAGATTGGACACAAAAATTTTCTTTATCCAAACTTGTATTTCTCCTTGATTTAATACCATCGAGTTTCATTCTCAGGCCTGTTCTCCTTGTTCCTGCCATTGTATGGTAGACAGGTCCTGCAGTTCTTTATTTTATTTTTTATGTGCTTTAGGTAAAAATTTACAGCTTAATTTCTGATTCAAAAATTTATACACATAAAAATATGGAATGCTTCACTAATTTGCATGTCATCCTTGGACAAAGGCATGCGAATCTTCTCTGTATCGTTCCAATTTTAGTATATGTGCTGCCGAAGGGAGCACTCCTGCCTGCAGTTCTTCTATCTATAATCCCTTTCTTCCAATATCAGGGATCCCAGTCTGGTTATGCTAGGATTTGACACTAGTTATTAGACTGGAAATGATCAGGGGAGGCGAGGGGCGTATTTTGAGGAGGCAATTATGATTTTATGAAGCATCTGTCACAGGTGAGGATTTTGCATGATAGCCCCTGGATGGTGCAAACAGTTTTCCTCACCTGCTAAGTGAAAAGTTGGAGGTTCGAGTCCACCCAGAGCTGCCTCAGAAGAAAGGCCTGGTGATCTACTTTTTAAAAATCCATAAAACCTGTTGTTTTGAGTTGATTCCTACTTATGGAGACCCTATGTGCTACAGAGTAGAGCTGTGCTCCATAGGGTTTTTGTGATTGTAATGTTTACAGAAGCAGATAGGCAGGCTTTTCTTCTGTGGCACCTCCGGGTGCATTTGAACAGCTAATCTTTAGGTTAGTATGCAAGCACAAACTGTTTGTACCACATAAGAACTGTGTAAGAAAATCAGCTATTGAAAACCCTGTAAGCACCAGTCCACTCTCTCACATACGGGGCCACCATGAGTTGGAGTCAACTTGAGGGAAACTGGTTTAGTTGGTAGAAAAGAGGAGGCTACTGTCTTTTAGCAGAGGGACTGGACAACTTCTGTTGGCTCAGAAAGTTTAGGGGAAACTGGGGTCCAAGTATCTCAACATCTAACCAGATGTCCACGTCCAATTTTTTGAATCCCAATTCTTCTACACCATGGGCCTTCCCTAGATTTGCTGGAATTCTGAATTCAGCCTTTCACTGTAACTGTTATTCTCATACTGAGGTGCTGTGCTCCTTGATATTCAGCAACTGACCTTTCAGCTACAGGGTGTAAAGTTCCCTAAATGCTATCACAGAAGCCTTTCTTTAGGTTTCCACACTGTGCTCTGATTGGCTAACCTGAGCCTGTCGATTTTTTTTTTTTCCTTTAGTGCATCAGTGACATTTAATAACAACTAACTAATCAGGAAACCTCCAGTCCTTACAATTACTACTGTCCAATATCTGTCCATCTATTGATATTGCATAAACTGGTGCTTCCAATTCTACCTTAATCCCATCCCAACTCACCACAGTTGAGGGTCTTCAAGATTTGTGATGCCACAGCTAACCAGAAGTTATTACTCCCCACTACTTACCACTGGCAGTGGGGTCCTTGCCATATGGAGGGCAAGTCATCTCATTCTGAAACCCATCAGAAGGATTGGTTTCCTAGGACCATTTCTGTTAGAAAATATCTCAGTTTTGGTTTCCAAGGAGGCATTTTCTGAGATGAAGATTTGATACAAGTAGTTATTTCAGGGTGATCTTAGAAAACTCCAGTAAAGACTACAGTACATATATATATGCTGAATGTACAGTTTTTACCCCTTCTCCCCACTTTGCTTATATAGTAAGTACTGCCAATGAGATGGATTGACACAATAGCCACAACATGGACTCAAATATACCAACAATCATGACGATGGCGCAGCAGCAGGCAGTGTTTTGTTCTGTTAAACTTAAAGTCACCATGAGTTGGAGCTGACTCAATGGCAACAACAACTGTCATATTACTTTAAATATTATTGGAAGCACATTTTTAGGTGCCATCGGGGGTTTCATTTTCAAATTAGAAGGCAAGTTGTATTCCTTTATTGACAGTTTTTAGAAATTAACAGCATTACAACATGTTGAAAAATATATTACTCTGGATACGTGTAGATATAGTTTTGAATTTGGAAGCTTACTATGTGCTCAATATAAAAAATGCAAAATGAAAATTGAAGTCCAGTTTTAACGTGTATGGTAAACTTCATTATTGAGGAGTGTTGGCTTTAGCACCCTGCTACTGCTCCCTGCTCTCTTGTTGCTACAGAAATGCCATCTGGGTGAGAGTACTCCTGATGCACAAATTGCTTCCTATCACGTGCCTCAATTACTTGTGTAGAGTAGTACTTAAGAAATAATTGCTTTGGGGGATCTCAAGCACTCAGCCCTAATGAGTTCTTCGGTATCTTCTGAAGCAGTCACAGGATTTACAACTGAGGCACCAAAAGATTTATTTAAAACTTGGGAAATAAAAATTGATGACTAAGGCAGGACCAAAAAACGAAAAGGAGTTTTGTGATCACTAACATGATGTACCAGATTATATGTTCATTGGGTATGTATAACTGGGAGTCTCTAATTTCTTGCATGTGGAGGTGGTGTGGGGTGGGGTGGGATTGCCAGATAGCTAAAGGCAAGGTGGGGGAAAACTGTAGGATTAACAGTTCACGGCATACACGATATTACAGAATCGCTGAAACGATTTCCCAAAAGAGTAGGCCAAGGAAGAGGCCATTCCATAATGCACATGAGATAGCATCGCGTGCCCATAAGCTATAAACTGAATGAGCTGAAGTGAGAAGGACAAGTATAAAATAATTTTTGTTTTTGGAATGCTTGTTATACATGCTCTGTGCCTCTTCTCTACCCTTGGTGTCTGCATGACATTTCAAGCAGGTTCCATGGTTTTTGTTTAGCTACCTTTAGGTGAATCAACAATCCCACTATTTTAGTATGAAAAATCCAGTTTAGTTTAATAATCACGTAACTTCTGTGTAGTTCAATGTTGTATAAAATCTCCCAAATTATTTCAACTTCATCCTACCCAGTTCAAGTCTGCTTCTGGCTTATAAGCCTATAGTGGGAGAGTCAACAGTGGTCAGCTCACTGATGTAACTTCTTCTCTCCTGTAAAGCAGCTGCCTCTGAGCCCTCCAGCACTGGCCCAGCCAGGGAGCAGATTGGGAGGGAAGGGACAGTTTTATACAGCTTCGTACAGTTGGAATCTGAGGTTGGTTCCCTCCGGATGCAGTGCATGCCCCATTGTGGGTCTTTCCTCCAGCTGCGTCTCTCTTCCCTGCAGCTCCCAAGATATGAGCACACCTCTCCTCCAGCTGGAAGTAAGGAGTCCCTCCCACCCCAAGCTCCCAAGTCTTCTGGAGTGCTATACTCCCCAGACACATTCTACTGTTGAGGCCTTTGTGCCTGCAGGTGGTCCAGGGTCAAAGGCCCTTCAAAATGACCACAAGCTTGCTCCCTACAGTGGAGCTCACATCCTGTCTCCAGAAAAACCTGCCCCTTTCCTGTATCAGCAGTAGAGTAAGCCCCTGTCTTCAAACTGCCATCTTTTCCCTTTAGTCTAGTTGGGAATGAGTTATCAATCTTCATTCTTCAAAGTTGAGGGGACGCATATTGAACTTTCCTAGTGTCCCCACGATGTTCCTCTCACTTAGCTTGAGGTAAGGGGGACTCACCCCGCTCCTTACTATAAAGAAAAGGATATGTGCCATGGTATGTCAACAAGTTTCTCTAAAGGAAACACTTTCTCTGGTCTCTTTATACTTTAGCTCCTTGAGGCCCCATAGACTAACACGGACATAAATGGTCTTATATTTTCTTTGCATGTCCTACATTGATTCTCTAGAATCTCATTTTAGGATTTGGGTGGCACTTGGCACTTATACTGCTCTTGATCTTTCGAGACTCAGTTGCAACTGAGGTGGAGTCTAATTTAGCACCCCATTTCCTGTGCTTTGGAGTCAGACGGGTATGGGTGTGAATGCAGGCTCTTCTGCTTGTAACTGAGTAACCTAAGTCAAGTTACTTAAACTCTTTCAGCTTCAGTTCTTTTGTCGAAAGGGAAAATAATACTTCACAGATAAATGTTTGCTGTGAGGATTGCCGCTGCATTGCACAGTGGAAGTACTTCATATGTGGGTGCTCTGTCAATGATAATGATTGTTACGGATTAAATTGTGTTCCCACAAAATATGCTTTGGAATCTTAGGCCCTCTACTTGGAATGTAATTCTGTTTGAAAATAGGGTTTTCTTCATATGTTAATTAGGAAATACATAAGTAGGGTGGGTTCTAAATCTAGTCTCTCCCGAGTTACGAAAAGAGCAGACTAGACACAAAGGTACACACACACAGAAGCAGATAGATGCCATCTAAAAGTTGCCAAGGAACCAAAGAACACCTGGAACTATTGAAAAAGAAAGAATCTACATGGCCAAGGCCCTGATTTGGACTGTTAACCTCCAGAACTGTGAAAAAATAAATCTCTGTTCCTTAAACCACCCACTTGTGGTATTTGTTTCTAGGCAGCACTAGGAAACTAAGACAATGATGATGATGGTGATGATACTGATGATGATGGTTAGGTTCCCCCAGGTTCCTAAGGAACTTTGCACTTCCACTTATGACTAGAAAAATCTGCAGCCATCAATTATATCTCCTGCCTACAGTAATTCCCCAGCTCCCCACTTTTAGAGGAAAGTAGTAGAAATTCCTGGGCAATGGCAGGGTGGCACTCCCAAAAATTCCCATCCTTTAATCCTGGGAGGAGGGGACTGGAGGCAAGAACCGGAAAGACATGAGTTGGTCATAGTGGGTTATTTATTTCCCTAGTTATTCCTGTCTTAGCCCACTGGGAATGAAAGTTGGAGGAGTCAGCTCTATTGTCTCCTCTCTCTGGTCATTCATGTGTTCTCTCTCTTGCCTTTCTTACCAATCAGGCTGCGTGTTCAAGGAAATCCTGGCTGATGGTAGTGTGCCAGGCACTCTCTGCTTGCAGGGAAATTTGATGTGGCAGCTATAACTTATTGTCCTTGCAGTTATCGTGCATATACCAGAGAAAAGAGCTTTGTAAATAAGTACAAGGAGCTGATAGCAAAAATTTGAGGCTGCACTGCAATTCTTCTAACACCACTATGGGGTACTGATTTCGTGCTGGCTCACAGAAATGAAGGCTACCTTGGGGACAGAATTACCAAGTCCCTGGGGCATTCTTTGGCATTCTACCCAGGCTGCTAACCAAGTCCTCCATGCTTCATTTATGGGGTCTGACACTATCACAGACTCTAGCAGTATAGCTGCAGGCTCTAGTAAACTCCTAAATTAAAAGTCAACCCAGTCGAGGGTATTTTGATGTCCAGGGATTTGTATGCAGCTCCCATTAGGATTAGTGTCCAAGTAACTTCTGAGTTATTGAAATAAATGCAGATCCTTCTAGCTCAGCTTTATGTTTTTGCACAGGATTTTTCTATTTTTAAGCTGAGATGAGATTTTCATGTAGGTCAATCACTCTAAGAATGCTTCATTTTTGTGCGGGAGGCTTATTACATATGTAAGGCACTAGTATGCAGGAAGCATAAAAATGCTGTACTGAAAATAAACTATTTTCTTGGGCTTTGTGGCTTATACTCCAAATTCTAACAGAGTCCAGTCAACATACAGCCACTGAGGAAAAGGGAGAGGGAGAATCTGTTAATAAAGCAAAGTCATGAATAGAATTGAGCTTTCCATAAAGGGATGTTTTTCAACTTCTGAGTCTATAGATGCCACCCAACATTTAATTGCAGTGGTATTTTGGTGGCACGAATTGATATTATGCCAACTTGCTGGGAAGATTTTTTTTAGCAATGCAACCAACTAAAGTTTTTATTGGTTCATTTTTTCACTCTCATCCATGACATGCGATTTAGAGTGCGGTGTTGTCAATTTTTTTCTTTTTGTTGTTGTCCCAGTTACTCAGTGGTGATGTGTAATCAACGTGCTCAGCAGCCACTCAGCCATGCGTGAGAAAACTGCGTTTAGAGTCTTTGGTCTTACAACGTTTGATCAGCTAGCAATTTATAGAAATGCTAAAAAGGAGAAAAAAAAAAAAAGCAAAAACAAATGTAAAAGCAGACCTTCTGAAGCTTTTACTCTTTGTTGGCAGTGAGTTTACTTATGCAAGATTCTTTGCTTTATACTATGTTGCACTTAGAAAAGATAAAATGTTTGGAATCATGACTTAGCAGAAGTTCTACGTTGAAATTTTGATCTGTAACAGGCAAAAAGTCATTTCTTTTTAGTCTCCCCCCACCCCCCCGATGCACTTACTGCAAATTATGCCATATCATTAAAAAAAAATTCTAGTTGTTTATAACCCAAAATCACGAAGTAAGCGTTTTTATGAGAAATGGGCACACTGCTAATGAAGACTTCCACAGAACTGGCTTACACGGTCATGGGGGCTGGCTAGGCAAGTATGAGATCTATCAGGTAGGCTGTCAGGGAGGGCAGCCTAGAAACTTTTGGGCAGGAGCTGAGGCTGCAGTCCACAGGTAGAATTTCTTCTTCCTCATGGAAACCTCAGTGCTGCTCTGGAGGCCTTTCGGCTGATTGGATCAGGACCACCCAGAGATTTAAGGATAATCTCCTTTACTTAAAGTTAACTGATTGTAGATGTTAAGCTGTCTACAAAATACCTTCACAGCAACATGTAGATTAGTGTTTGATTGAATAAATAGGGACTATAAAAAAAATAGCCTCGCCAAATTGACACATAAAACTGGCTATCAGACTCTCCCCTGAAATCCAGTCTGGGATTAAAGAAAAGGTGAAGTTTGAGAAGAAAGGCAATGCATGTCGAATGTGACAGAAAACTAGATTGCTTCTCATATTTGAAAGAGCCACGAGGCTACTAGCCAAGTTGGATTTTCTAGGATAACTCTGGGGTCAAGTATATTTTATTGAATCTAAGATGCCAGTGATTATAAGGCATAGTATTATTTTTATACCACTTAATAAACAAAAAAAAAGAAAAAAAATTTTTTTTTTCCTTAATAAACACAAAAAATTCTACCAGTTAAACTGACATGCCATTGATGGTAAGACACATTCTTATTTCAATGATGTTGAAATACTAAAATGACGTGTATCTTAGAATCAATGAAAATACTCTCTTCTGTGCTCTTTTCTGCCATGTGCAGTTAGACCAATGTGTCAGACCATTATATTTCAATTTTGACTTACAAACTGTGATCATATTACATGTAACATGTGTTTCTGGATTGTACGCCCCACTGTCTGGCTCAAGAGCAAAAAATTAGCAATGTCTAATGTCTATAGAGGAGCCCTGGTAGTGCAGTGGTTTAGCCTTAGGCTGCTAACCAAAAGGTTGGCAGTTTGAATCCATCAGCTGCTCCATGGCGCAGTTCTATTGTGCCTTACAAGGTTGCTATAAGTCCTAATCAACTTGATGGCAATGGGTTTTAGTGTCTACAGGAGTAGTGTTGGCGGTACAAATAGATAAACACTGGGCTGTTAAGAAAGGTTGGCTATTTGACCCCACCCATCCAGCCGTTCTGTAAGAGAAAGACCTGACAATCTGCTCCTATAAGGATTACAGCTAAGAAAATTCTATGGAGCAGTTCTACTATGTCACACGGGGTTGCTATGAGTTGAAACAACGACAGTGTCTACAGACGGAGTCCCTGGATGGTGCACACGGCTAAGGTACTTGGCTACTAGCTGAAAGGTTGGGAGTCACCATGAGTTGAATTGATCAATGGCATTTTTTTTTTTTTTTAGTGTCGATAAAAGTATCTCCGAGGATTCCCAATGAAAGACACATTGTTAATCTCCTAGCTAAACGCGGAGTAGGGTGGGGAGCTTTTTGGATGAAGAGTGGAGGATTATAAGAGAGTCCATTTCCAAGAGTTAGTCCTTCCTGTTCTCCTTCGCTCACCTACCCCCTCCTTTCCTCACCTACCCCTTTTCCCCCTCCCACCTCCCACCTTCCATGCAGGCAGGATTACCACAGCAGTCTGTAGTATTGTGTTTCTCATGGTGAAGATAGTTCTAGTTGATCACCAGCATGTTGGCTTTTTTGTCTCTCTTTTTTTCTCTATGATACCCAGTACAGAAAGAGGCCAGCCTGAGATACTTCACATGCTGAGCCTAAATACTAAAAGATTGCTTTTATATCATGGTAACCACAGGAATGTATAAATTTAACTCAGTGGTTTTTGAAGTCTTTCCAGTTGCCATTGAGTCAAATGGTAATTCCCAATTATTTTTAAGACATAAGGGTGACAAAGCCCTCTTGGTGCCCAATTTAGAGTTATAGGAAAAAAAAAGTTGGGTGCCATTATTGTAGCCAGTGAGAGAAGAAATGACATCTGGAACCCAGCTGAGACATCATAATTGGTTACAGTGACCTACAAGCTGGAGGGAGTGGGGAGCCAGCCCCTCTATTTGCTAGGGCCAAATTTTCAACTGTGGTTAAGAATTGGAGGTCTTACATATAGCAAATGTTTGAACATTGTCTCATTGAGAGTAGCCTACTCTTTGTAGAAAACTGGTTGTGATTCTTCACTTCAAAGAGGCCGAAAAGGCATATCAGAGCCATGCCTTGTTCAAAGTCATTCACTAATCTTGCTGGGCCCTGATTTACTACATTTTATAGAGTCCGTAGAGGAATCTTGTTTTTGACAAAATGGTCTGAACAAAGTAAGATATAATACAGGCTGCCTTTAACATCTGAGTGGTGGGACTATAGAGTTCAAAAAAGATCAATCCACTTTTATTCAAACTGAGAGTAAAAATATAGGAAAAGATAATGCAAAAACAACTGAGTCCCTTACAGGCTCTTATTTCTAAAGATCTAGGTAATGCGTGAGGTTGCACTTGTGCTGTTTGAAAAGATGCATCATGAACTCTTTGTGTTTTGAAAGTTGTCTCTTTTTGATTTTCTGAAAACAAACTATAAACAATTTTAAGGTTAATTTCTCCCCTTAATTTGTCTACCACTGGGGTATTATCGTAGATACAATGTCCAAAGAAGAAAACAAAATCCTATAGAGAAGCAGAAATAAGTGCACCCTAATCATTGAGGGTTTCTGCAAATAGCTGTTAATATTTTTTTATCTAATGTGTTGAAAATCTACTTAAATGTGCAGATGTATACAATAGCCTCATAGCAGCCCAGGGAGCCCTTTTGAATCTAGGATGCAAGTCATTTGAATGCGTACAGAACAGTATTGTGCCTTAAAAATATATTTTACACTAAAGGTATTTTTTAAAAAAGAAAAAAAATAATAGTGAAGGGTTCAAAGCTCTCACTTGTGAAAGAGGAAAAAAGTCATTTAGAAGAGTCTAAGAATTGATGAACTTTGACACGTATTTTCATTATTTTTGACAAAATCCTCCCACTATGCCTCTGATTCGATTAAGAAATCTTATCTTTACTCCCATCTTGGGAAATATGGTTCTAAAATGTGCACAATATAGGGTATAAACTCAGGACTGGGCTCTTCAGAGACAGCCAGTTACTTGAAGGAAATCCTGGTGGTGTAGTGATTAAGAGCTACGGCTGTTAACCAAAAGGTTGGCGGTTCAAATCCACCAGGCGCTCCTTGGAAACCCTGTGTGGCAGTTCCACTCTGTCCTGTAGAGTCGCTATGAGTCGGAATTGACTCGGCGGCAACAGGTTTGGTTTTTTTGGTTAGTTACTTGAAAAAGCAGAGTGTGAGGGCTGGCCTGTGCTCATTCGGTGAAAACATTGAGCATCTTCTGTATATCAAACATTGGCTCTGGGCTGTGGGAGATGCAAAGATGAGTAAGCCGCAGTTCCTGCCCTTGAGAAGCTTATTGAAGACAAAAGACAGAAAACTGTAAAATAATTTCTTGAGGTGCTGACAATAAAGTCATACAAATGAATGCAGTGGGATGTAATACTTCCTTATGAATTCAGCTGCTTCCTCCTTTCAGACTTGAAAGCTGGTCACAAACCTTATCTTCTCACTTTCCTCTCTCACGCTGTGAATGTAATGTTCTTTGTTTCAGACCCTCCATTTGCAGAATCTTGCTTATTTCTTTCGGTTCCTAGCAGTGTTTAGAGAACAAATGAGTGGACTCTTAATTAAATGAATATATTAGAAGTGATCTTTTCCTTGATCTTCCTAGATAAGCAATTTTTTCAACAAAATCTAGCAGTGTTGTCTTCTTCTCTAATAAGAATTGATGCCGATACATTGCATCAGTTACAATTTGATTATTTCCGTAGCTGTGAAGACCACATTGGGTTTTGAAGGTAGGAATCCCTTAAAAAATATATAAAACCCCAGTAAGAGATGGGTAACAGATTTCTCAAAATTGATTTATTAGAAATTATTTCACTAGTTTTTTTCTGATTAGTTAATGGAATGAGACAAAGGGTGGCTTAGTTTTGATCTGAAAACCTGAGGGATGTTGCTGCAGTGAGGAAGGTAGGAGGGAGGGAGAAGGCCAGCATGCACAGGCAGCTTGAGAACTTCAGTTATTTGCAGGAAGCATCATTGCATCGTGGGGAGAGAACAGATTCTGGAGCCAGACAGACAGGGCTTGAAGCTCATGCCCTTGCATATTTAGCTGAGACACTTTGGACACTTAAAGCCTTTAAGCCTGTTTCCTAAATGGTAAAGCTGGTTTTATAACTTATATAGTTGTTGAAAGAGTGAAATGCAGCAGCATGATTCAGCACAAGTTACTTACATATTTCATGGTGTTTGATGCAAAACAAGGGAGCCCTAGTGGCACAGTGGTTAATGCTCAGCTGCTAACTGAAAGGCCGGTTGTTTGAACCCACCAGCAGCTTCGAGGGAGAAAGATGTGGCAGTCTGCTTCCATAAAGAGTACAGCCTTGGAAACTCTATGGGGCTGTTCTACTCTGTCCTATAGCGTTACTACGAGTTGGAACCGACTTAGTGGAAACGGGTTTTGGATGCAAAACAAATGCTCAGAAAATGTTAATTTCCTCTCCCAGGGTAGAGAAGAAAGGTAGGGAAATGGAAGGCACAATAGGAAGGAAGAAAGAATGGAGACAAAGTCCATAATTTTAGGAGAAGAGCTCTGATTTTTAGTATCTATTAACCACAGAGGAGCCCTGGTGGCACAGCAGTTAAGAACTCGGCTACTAACCAAGAGGTCGGCAATTCGAATCCACCAGCTGCTCCTTAGAAAAACCATGGGGCAGTTCTACTCTGTCCCATAGGGTTGCTATGAGTCTGAATTGGCTCATCAGCAATAAGGTTGGTTTATTAACTGTAGAAACACGGTATTTTATCCAGGGAAATAATAATTCTTTTTCCAGGCTCCCAAATATGGAAAGACCACTGCATAGAGGTTTAGCGGGCCCGGGTTTTAGGATTGCCTCTCCCACTAAGTAGCATGGTCTTGTGCTATTGCACCTCACTGGTCATTGTTTCAATGAAGATTTTATTTTGGGTGATCTATTCCAGTCCTCAAATTTTTGATGAAGTATTTAACATGAAAATAACTGAGAACCAACTTAATCTAAATCTAAACTGTGATTTTGCAAGAGTCAGGCATGAGTTTGAAGAAATTTTAATTATGAAGGGATTATTTACACTAGTGCAGAGTTAATATTATAAAAACAGTGGAGAAGTTATCACTTGCCATGGATTGAATAGTGTTCCCCTGAAATATATGTCAACTTGGCTAGGCCATGATTCCCAGTAATATGTGGTCATCTTCCATTTTGTGATTTGATATAATTTTCCTATGTGTTATAAATCCTAATCTCTGCCTGTGGTTAATGAGGCAAGATTAGGTTATGTTAGGGAGTATTAGGGTGGGATACAGCACCCTTACTCAAGTCACAGCCCTGATCTGATTTAAGGGGAGTTTTCCTGGTGTGGACTGCATCACCTTTTATGTTACAAAGATAAAAGGAGAGAGAACCAAGCAAAGAGATAAGGAACTCCTACCACCAAGAAAGAAGAGCTGGGAGTGGAGCGTGCCTTTTGGACCCAGGGTCCCCATGCTGAGAAGCTCCTAGACCAGAGGAAGATTGATGATGAGGATGCTCCCCCAGAAATGACAGAGGGAGAAAGCTTTCCTCAGGACCTGGTGCCCTGAATTCAGACTTCTAGCCTCTAAGCTGTGAGAGAATAAACTTCTGTATGTTAAAGCCATTCACTCGTGATATTCCTGTTATAGCAGCACTAGATAACTAAGATGCCACCCCTAGGCCTAAAGGGAAGTGGGGATACAGAAAGAGTCTTGTGGAGACTTCCTTAAGAGGAACAGTGACCTTGGGTCAAGAACATAGCCAACCTTAGGAGACTTCACAGGGAAGGAGCCAGAGGAAAAAATGACCCCACCTCATTCTCTTCTTTCCTTCTGAAATCCTGCCAGGCTTCCAATTGTTCCTCTAAATCTAATTGGAAGCTCAACGACAAAAGAGCTCTTAGATCAAGAGGCAGGCCTTCCAACAGAATAAGAGAATACCGAGTGGTTTAAAATCAGGAAAGGTGTGAGTCAAGATTGTATCTTTTCACCATACTTATTCAATCTGTATGCTGAGCAAAAATAGCTGGACTGTATGGAAAAGAACGGGCATCAGGATTGGAGGAAGACTCATTAACCACCTGTGTTATGCAGATGACACAATCTTGCTTATAGAAAGTGAAGAGGACTTGAAGCCCTTACTGATGAAGATCAAAGACTACAGCCTTCAATATGGATTATACCTCAACATAAAGGAAATAAAAATCCTCACAAATGGACCAACAAGCGACATCATGATCAACAGTGAAATGATTGAAGTTGTCAAGGATTTCATTTTACTTGGATCCACAATCAATACCCATGGAAAGAGCAGTCAAGAACTCAAAAGACTTATTGCATTGGGCAAATTGGCTGCAAACAACCTCTTTAAAGAGTTAAAAAGCAAAGATGTTACCTTGAAGACTAAGGTGCACCTGACCCAAGCTATGGTGTTTTCAATTGCCTCATATGCATGTGAAAGCTGGGCAACGAATGAGGAAAGCCAAAGAAGAACTGATGCCTTTGAATTATGGTGTTGATGAAGAATACTGAATATACGATGGACTGCCAAAAGAACAAACAAATTTGTCTTGGATGAGGTACAACCAGAACGCTCCTTAGAAGGAAGGATGGTGAGACTATGTCTCACATACTTTGAACATGGAAAAGGACATCACGCTTGGTAAAGTAGAGGGTCAGAGAGAAAGAGGAAGACCCTCAACGTGATGGACTGACACAGTGACTGCAACAATGAACTCAAGCATATCAATGATTGTGAGGATGGCACAGAACCAGGTGATGTTTCATTTTATTGTTCATAGGGTTGTTATGGAGTTGGAGCCAACTAGAAGGCACCTAACAACAACAAGAACATATGGGTTTAAGGTCTTGGGGCAGGCAGCAAGGTAGTAAGAGAGTTAGTATGGAGGGGAAATGGAAGACAGGACACAGTTCTAGATTTACATTGGAGTCCTGAGTGAGACCTTACTTTGTAACAACAGAAGAGCCCTAAAAGTACCATTGCAATTGGCCTTTGGTTGCATATAACTTGTAGATGTGAAAATATATTCACCACAAGGCAAAGTCCCCAGGTGAGTTTCAGTATCTCACTTCTCTCCACTCTGAACATGTACTTTCTACCCTAGCACTAGTCAGAATCCCTGAAATGTTCAGATTATCAAAGAGTTCTGACAGAAATAATCATTAGTCTGATCAATCAGTCAATGGTGTATAAAAAATACCTAGATTTTTTATGGGAAACCCTGGTGGCATAGTGGTTAAGCGCTACGGCTGCTAACCAAAAGTTTGGAATCCACCAGAAGCTCCTTGGAAACTCCGTGGTACATACTCTGTCCTGTAGGGTCACTATGAGTCGGAATCAACTCAATGGCAATGTTGTTGTTGTTGTTAGATTTTATATGAGGTTAAATGAGAGATACAGAGCCCATCAGACTGCATTGAGAGCGCCACTCCAATTACAACTGCAGAAACAAGATACCTTGCTTGCCTCCAGCCAGGTAAACTTTAGTCTCATGCTTTGTAACCTCAGGGCACTTCAGGTTACCTTCTCGGTGTAATAAATAATTACCCATAATGGAGAGTTGTTTATGTAATTTACACATGAGATAAAATAAAAATTATTCCTGTTCCTCTAAATTTTAGGCGTGGAGATAGCAAGATTCCTTGGGCAGAATTTTTTTTATTGAGTGGAAAATGTAGAATTAGAAGACCTGTTAATCATCCTTCCCTCTCGGGAGAAGAAAATTTTCATAAGAAGCTTAATAGGCTTCCTTGGAGAAAGGGGTATGAGAAGCCTGCCTTCAGAGGTTTGAAATTACAGAAATGGTTCTTCAAGCTTTATCATCAAGAAAAAGGCCCAAGGCCTTGAAAGGGAGCTCCCAGGAGGAAGTGGTAACTAGATTAGTGCCCAGGACCCCATATAAGAGTTTGGGGGGGCTGAGTTTCAGCAGAGCAATTGGGAGCCCAAAAATGCGATAGCATTTGTCCTGGGCAGACTCCAGGGCCAGCAAGGGTAATACGGAAGTAGTGAACAAGAGTCCAGCAGGAAGTAGCTTTTATGCCACACTGCATCCATTGACTGATGAAGAGCTCCAGTTCTCTCCCTGACTAACTTAAATTTGACCTCTTTGGGCTGAATATGTCCTTGGAATTCTTGAAATATTTGGTGTTGGGGGTT
Organism: Elephas maximus indicus; assembly: GCF_024166365.1. Classification (NCBI taxonomy): domain Eukaryota; kingdom Metazoa; phylum Chordata; class Mammalia; order Proboscidea; family Elephantidae; genus Elephas; species Elephas maximus. The sequence continues at coordinate 77,743,708 of NC_064822.1, read as the reverse complement.
AAGATTCAGGAATATCCCATTAATAAGCACATTTGGATGCTTGAGATACTAACTATAAATGAAAAGATCATATGTTTACCTTCAGTTTGTGAAGCTGGCTATACTGTTTATACCTTTGTAACTTATGAGGTCCATTAAGTGTATTTATCATTTTTAAGCCGGTTTATCTCCAACTGAAGCTTGGAGAGATTAGGGAACTTGCTTACTGTCGCATAAGCCTAGATTTGAATGTAGGTCTGAATTCAAAGCCTGTCCTTTTGATGGCTATACTTTCCTGCCTCCTTGACTCACTGGAAGCTACTGGACCTGCATCATCTCACATAGAAAACTGGCCCAGCAGACCAATGCTGGTATTGGCTAGGAGTGAGTCGTCTGTATCCAGACGCAAAAGCAGGGGTCTGAATGCGAGCAGGAGCAGATTGGATGCTGGGAAGGGTTGAATGGAACTGAAAACTAGGCGTGGGCTGAGCCACACTGAAAATGGGGATTAGGGATCATGAAAAGTTGAAACCATAGGGCAGGGTACCACGGTGCATTCAGATGCAGCAGTCAGGCAGCAAGCATGGCTCAAACCAGGACTGGGTTGTCATGGAAACAGAGACAGATACAAAGGCCAGAACCTGGAATCCAAACCAGGTCAGAGCAAGAAAGTATCTGAAGCCACAGCTGGAGCAAAAGGGGTTCACGCACAGGGCCAGGCTGATGGATTTCTTTTGAATGCTTGGTTGCTGCTCTGGCTGGCTTTGGTTCCTGCTCGCTGCACATGAGAGGCTTCCTGCCCCTGGAGTTCCAAAACGGCACTCAAATTCTTCTGACAAGTAAAAAAAAAAAAAAAAATGCAAAGCCCTTCTATATTCTCCCTTTAGCTAGCTTACTAGCCCCTGCTTGAATATATTCAACGACAAGATTCTCAGGTAATAGTTTCTATCTTTAAACAGTTTAACTGGGATAAAGTTTTTTCTTATATGGGACTTTTTTTTTTTTTTTTAATATAGCTTCTGCGTCAACAGAGAATGTTCCCTTTTTCTCCTGGGTGTCAGTCATTAAATGATTAGTCACAAAGGCTGGCTGGAGCAGATTCCCAAGGTGTAAATAGCAAAAATTCTAATGCACTAAATCTTGGGACTTCATCAAGGAATTTGCATTGAGAAGAGATCCCAAGGTGCCTCTGAGATACAGCTAGAGTTGGAAACCACTAGCTTAGTTTCCCCAACACCCTTATTAAAATCCTGTTGATTATACCTGCTGAATATTTCTACTAACTGCTAGGAAGGGTTGCACCTCCTCACCATGCTTGCTGTCTTAGTGTAAGCTTTCATCGGTATTTCTTGTCTTACTACAAAGCCTTCTCACTGGTCTTCCCACCTCCAGTCTTTCACTCTTTTAAGCCACCCTCCTCACAGTTGCCAAAGCAATGTTTTGAAACTGCACTCTTGAGCACATCACTCCCTGCTTCAAATCTTCTGCTTATTCTCCATTGCAAGAATAAATAAGATAAGTAGAAAAACAGTGGCATCCTAGACCTTTGGCAGTTAGACCTCCATCGGCCTCTCTTCACTCCCTGTGTCCTGGCATGAGACACCACTTGAGGTTCTCTGCTGTGTCGTACTTTCTCAACTTTGTGCTTTGCAATTGTTTTTCCTTCAGCCAAGAATGGACCTTTCCTTGCCTGGTTAATTTCTTATTACTAGTTCCTTTCTTATTCAGTTCTGGCATGCATTCCACATCCGGGCTATCCAAGACTCTTTTGGTCCAGATAATTTGTTACATGATATTTTGACTTGGCTATTTTGCTAACTTTTACCCTGAGGACATTTTGATTCCAGGAACATTTTTATGTACCATCATTTGATTGAAGCTCATTTTGATGAATCCTAAAAAAAAAAAAAGAGCCATTAAATTTTGAGTTTTAAAAACCCCAAAGGCATAAGTATAACAGATATTCTTACTCTTATTGCAGACCTTAATAGCATTGCAGAACCTCCCTATGGAAGGATGAAGGAGAGAGGGGATACGGTTCAGGGATGGGGTGAAGATGAGAGTGAGATCTGGAGATGAGTTAGAGATAGAGGAAGGGTCTATGACGGAGCAAATGCTAGGGCCATAGCGGAGGGCCAGAGGAGCTTCATAATATGGAAATCTAAATTTTGTTGCACCCACTCCTTAGCTTTCTTTCTTTTTTTTTCTTTAATTTTATTGTGATAAAATATTTATAACAAAATATTTGCCATTTTAACCATTTTTATGTGTGCAATTCAGTGACATTATTGTGTTCACCATATTGTGCAACCATCACCACTTCCATTTCCAAATTCTTCAACACCCTTCATAGAAACTCAAAACCCACTAAAACTCACAGCTGTCGAGTCTATTCCAACTCATAGTGACCCTATAAGACAGAGCAGAACTGCCAGTTAGGGTTTCTAGGGCTGTAATCTTTACCGAAGCAGACTGCCACATCTTTCTACTGAGGAGCATCTGATGGGTTCAAGCTGCCAGCTTTTCGGTTAACAAACACTTAACCATTGCACCACCATGGCTCCTTGACAGAAACTCAGTTCCCTTTGAACTGCCAGTTCCCCTCTTCCACTGCCCTTAGTAACCACTAATAAGCTTTGGTCTCTATGCATTTGCCTATTCTAGATATTTCATATAAGTGGGATCATAAAATATTTGTCCTTTTGTGTGACTTATTTCAGCAGCATGTTTTCAAGGTCCATCCGTGTTGTAGCATGTACCAGAACTTCATTTCTCTTTATGACTGAATAATGTTCCATTATGTGTGAACCACATTTTGTTTATTCATTCATTTATTGGTGGACACTTTGGTTGCTTTCACCTTTTAGCTTTTGTGAATAAGGCTGCAAAGAACATCGGTGTGTAAGACAAGGTCACGGAAGCTTCTTAGACACATTCAGACTCCCTAAGGGGCCCAATTGCTGGGCTGAGGGCTGAGAACCATGGTTTTGGGGGACATATAGCTCAATTGGCAGAAAATAGTTTATAAAGGAAATGTTCTACATCCTACTTTAGTGAGTAGTGTCTGGGGTCTTAAAAGCTTATGAGCAGCCATCTAAGATACTCCACTGGTCCCACCCAGTATGGAGCAAGGGAGAACAAAGAGAACCAAGACACAAGGGAAAGATTAATCCAAAGGACTAATGGACCACAACTACTATAACCTCCACCAGACTGAGTCCAGCACAACTAGTTAGTGCTGGGCTATCACCACTGACTGCTCTGAAAGGGATCACAATAGAGGGCCTCAGACAGAGCTGGAGAAAAATGTAGAACAAAATTTTAACTCTCAAAAAAAGCCCAGATTTACTGGTCTGACACAGACTGGAGAAACCCCAAAGTATGGCCCCCGGACACCCTTTTAACTCAGTACTGAAGTCATTCCTGAGGTTTGCCCTTCAGCCAAAGATTAGACAGGCCCTGTCATGTATTGAATTGTGTCCCCCCAAAATGTATGTCAATTTGACTACGCCGTGATTCCCAGCACTGTGTGGTTTTCCTCCATTTTGTGATTGATGTAATTTTCCTATGTGTTGTAAATCCGAATCTCTGCCTGTAGGTAATGAGACAAGATTAAATTATGTTGAAGAGAATTGGGTTGGGATGTAACACCCTTACTCATGTCACATCCTTGGTCCAGTGTAAAGAGAGTTTCCCTGCGGTGTGACCTCCATCACCTTTTACCTTACAAGAGATAAAAGAAAAAGGAAGTGAGCAGAGAGTTGGGGACTATCTTAGTCATCTAGTGCTGCCATAACAGAAATACCACAAATGGATGGCTTTAACAAGGAGAAATTTATTTTCTCAAAGTAAAGTAGGCTAAAAGTCCAAATTCAAGGCGTCTTCTCCAGGGGAAGGCTTTCTATCTCTATTGGATCTAGAAGAAGGTCCTTGTCCTCAATCTTCCCATGGTTGAGGAGCTTCTCAGGCACAGGAACCCTGGGCCCAAACAACGTGCTCTGCTCCTGGTGCTGCTTTCTTGGTGGTATGAGGTCTCCAACTCTCTGCTTGCTTCCCTTTCTTTTTGTCTCTTGAGAGATAAAAGGTGGTGCAGGCCACACCCCAGGGAAACTCCATTTACCTTGGATCAGGGAGGTGACCCCGGTAAGGGTGGTGTTACAATCCCACCCTAATCCTTTTAACATAAAATTACAATCACAAAATGGAGGAAAACCACAGAATACTGGGAATCATGGCCTAACCAAGTTGATACACATGTTTTTGAGACATAATTCAATCCACGACAGGGACCTCATACCATTAAGAAAGCAGTGATAGGAGCAGAGTACACCATTTGGAACCTGGGTTCCTGTGTAGAGAAGCTCCTAGATCAAGGTAAGATTGATGACAAAGATCTTCATCCAGAACTGACAGAAAGAGAAAGCCTTCCCTTAGAGTTGGCACTCTGAATTTGGACCTCTAGCCTCCCAGACTGAGAAAGAATAAATTTCTCTTTGGTAAAGCTATCCAGTTGTGGTATTTCTGTTATAGCAGCACTAGATACCTAAGACAGATCCCGTAAAATGAAAAGAGAATAAATGGGCACACAAGCCCAGGGGCAAGGATGAGAAGGCAGGAGGACACAGAAAAGCTGGTAATGGGGAACCTAAGGTCAGGAAGAGGAGAGGGTTGACATGTTGTCGAGTTGGCAACCAATGTGGCAAAACAATGTGTATTAATTGTTTAATGAGAAAATAATTTGCTCTGTAAACCTTCATCTAAAACACAATAAAAAAAATTTTTTTTTAAGAACATTGGCGTGTAAGTATCATGCTGCTTAGCTTTTTATACACACACAAAAAAGTTATTTTGACATGCTTATTTTAAGTTAACTATGTAAAACAATTGTTATCAAGAAGGCCAAGTCAAAACGTCCTGCTTCAAGGTGAGTTGCCTGGCCTCTGCAGTCCCATAACATCATTACTCTCTATGCTAATAGTTTTAAAACTTGCCTGTCTTGGGCAAAAGACCATAAGACTTCTGCGGTCAAAAATCTTTTTTTTTTCCATTTTATTTCTATGTTCCCAGTATTTAGCATATTGAGCCTAGATAATGTATGAAATAAACCAACTCTATAGACTGAGGTCTCTGAGAACTCGACAGTATTAACGGTTGTCTGATTCTCAGAGCACTGCAGTTGGTACTTCCGTCTCCAAGCTCAGTGTACTTTCCATTACACTGTGAAGAGGTCTATCAAATTCACTTGTAGTGCTTTCCTCTTCAGGCTAAATTTCCTCTATTCCTCTATCTGCTCCTTACGTGCATAGGTTTCCACACCTGCCATTATATTGGTCATTCTCCTCTGGGGAGACTCGATCTTAAATAGCAGTCCCTAGGTCTGAATGCAAGCTTCCATCATGATCACCTCCCTCAGTACAGACTCAAGGCAGGCTGATGCTGTTTGACTGTTGGCAAATTCTGGCTTATGACGGACTCCTACACCATGCTTCTTTGCACAAAATTTCATTGAAGTTTCCCTCACTGTTAATTCAATTTCTGCAATTTTTGAACTCAAATATACCATATTTACCCATGTCAAATTTTACTCAGCTTTCCTCTAGTGTTTTGGTTTATTGAGATAACTTTAAATCTTAGTATACTGCCTTAGTTATATTCTCTCTCTCACTCAGTTTTGGGGCAACTGAAAATATGGTAAGAGTATTATTTATGTTTTCAAATCACTTCTAAAAATTTCAAACGGTTGGGACATTTTTCCAGCACAGGATAGCTGGGTAATCATCAACCCTCCATTTTACCTTTTTTTCTGTGTAGCCTTGGCCCAAATCAGCACAGAGCTGGAAAGTAGAAAAAAACCTTTCAGAATGATGCCAGGGAAGCAGCTGTTTGCACACACTGGGCAGCTGGTAGTGATTTCAGGGAGTCACAGAGCCTTCCTTACATTGTCTGTCCAGCCTGAGCTGGGAGTCTGATTACAGCACCTCTTCTCTGCAGGCCAACACGAACCCCCTCCTCATGCAGCATTCTGATGAGGCCAGCAGAGCAACGCTAGCTGTTCTTAAAATTTCCAGTGCAGAAAAATCGGCCTGAGCTGCCCATTTGCTTTTCTACCTTCTTTTAAAATCCTATTGATGAGAATTTAAAATAGTAAATGGCCAACTTTGTTTTCAAACTCTGCTAGTATCTCAGGTGCCATCTAATTGCTGAGAACATTTAGCTCACTTGGAACCTAATATAGTATAGGAATGTAGGGGCAGGAAATTAGTCTTGGGTTCAATTTCAGCTTTGCTGTGTGACTCTGGCCAAATTATCTAACTTCTCTGTGTTTCAGTTTTCTTATCTATTAAGTGGGTGTTCATATCTCTTATTCTTAATGACTATCAAAATAAATTAACGTATGTTAAGAGCACAGTACAATGTCTGGCACATAGTAGGTATTAATAAACATCATCATCATCATCATCTCTATTATGTAAGCATAAAGCATTTTTTTTAAACAAAATCACTGATAAAGACTGAGGCAACTTTGTATAAAATAATCATACCCACCATACCTCTGCTAATTTAAGAGCTTAATGCCCCTATGAATATTGCCATGAATGTGGGCTGTGTTGAAATTATTCACACATCTAAGGTGTGTCTTCAAATAAATTCAATGGTCCATCTAATCACCCAAGGCCTTTCATTCTAAGCAGAATTGACTCACTCTTCTAGCATGCCTTGGACAGCTGTGAAATCCAAAAGCAGAGGCAATCTTAATAGAGAGCAGCCCAATCATCCCCAAAACTGAAACTGAAAAAACCCCGCACAAAACCGTACAGAGTCCCTTAAAGAATGGAGACTAATTCTGAAGAGGCCTACCATGCACTATTAACTAAGTAGGGATGTTTCATTAACATCTGTACATTTGGCCAGTACACTCATTTAAAAACAGTAGGGAAACGGTTCTTCCAGGGAATGGGCTTCTTATGACACAGTTTTTATCATCTCACTCTGCCTACTTGCTTATACTCCTATTATGTTCTACTTCCAAAAGCTTGTTTGTCTTGAAGATTAGGAGAGGGTAGCATTATGGACTGGCAAACCATCATTTGGCCTGTGACATGACAATTGCTATAAATGATGGCTGAAGTCAATAACCAAAATTCAGTTCAATTCAGTAAGTATTTATGCACTATTCACACGTGGGTGCGGGGTTAGGACCTGTAGGGAATACAAGGATGACTAAGTCTTGGTTGTGATCCTCCAAATGATTAAAAACAAAGAGGGGTTACATCCATACAATGGAGTATTTTTCAGCAATAAAATGGAATGAGCTATCAAGCCATGGGAGGACATGGACAATCATTAAGTGCATATTGTTAATTAAGAGAAGTCAGTCTGAAAAGACTACATAGTGTATGATTCCAACTACAGTGAAACCTGAGAGAGCTGAAACTCTCAAGTTTTCCACCTTTGACAGGGTGGTGTCTTACTACTTTTTCTATTGCTCGTTTTAGTGAAAAATATTTGAGTTTTCTTTCTCTGACACGTTTCTGACTTACACACTTTCCAGCTCTCGCAGGTTTTACTTTATATGACATTTTGGAAAAGGTGGGGAAGGGAGAAAGGATGAATAGGTGGAACACAGGATATTTTTAGGTCAGTAAAGCTATTCTGTACTATATTGTAATAGTGGACTCATGACATTATGCATTTGTTAAGACCCATAGAAGTGCACAACACAAAGAGCCACTGCTAATGTAAACTGTGGACTTCAGTTTAAACAATGTATCAGTATTGGTGTATCAGTTGTAACAAAGGTACTGCTCTAATGCAAGATGTTAATAATAGGGGAAACTCTGTAGGAAGGGGAAAGGGTATATGGGAAAGGTCTGTATTTTCTGCTTGATTTTTCTGTAACCCTAAAACTACTCTAAAAATAAAGTGTATTATTTAAAAAGAAAAAAAAAAGTGAAGAAGAATAATTCCAGAAAAAATTGCATGAGCAAAGCACGAGGGAGGAAGTAAAAATTTGAAAGATGCTGGGAGAATAGCAGCTAGAAGAAACGAGTTGTTTTGGGGAGAGAGAAGTTTGAAAGGAAGGAGAGAACCTGACTGTGAGAGCTTGACTGTAATTATTTTGCAGGCTATTTTCTATTTGATAATTGGTCTAATATACGAAGTGTCAGTTTTCATTGAACAAAACACTGAAACAGTGGCGCTCAAATGAGATGAAATCAGTGTTAAATAGCTTTTGGTATGTGTATCTGTTAGTTTTTTCAGTATTAAATTTGCTTGTCTGACAAATCATTATTTATTAATTAGTGATGAAACTCTCTAAAACTTCTAATGACAAGCTTCACAGATTGGCAACTCTCTGTAGCTCTTTGTGTTTAGATTTTAAACACTTTCACCCTCTGTGCAGTTTTATTCACACCTGCAAATCTTTAACACACTCATATGTGGTTGTACTGTGTCACATTGTTTCAGTTGGAGGGGCCCTAGGAAAAGTGGCTACGACCACAGAAAGTGTATGTGGATAACAGAGTCCTGGTGTTTTATGGGTAGTATTCACCATTTGGTATTTATTAAGAGTTTGAGAGACGGCTTGCCCATAGGCAAAATAAAATTTTTATTCAAGAGGGAACATAAGAAGAATCCTGATCAAAAGAAGGGAGAATGCAGAACAGAATTTCAAATTCTAGAAGACTCTAAACTTTCTGGGGCCATAGAGGCTGGATGAATCCCTGAAACTATTGCCATGAGAGTCTTTAAACCTTAACCCCAAAATATACTTAGAAGTCTTCTTGAAACCAAGAAGTTTATTAGTTGAACTAGTAAAAAATGTCTGCCTTGAGCCTTATGCTCTTTTAAGGACTATCTATATGGGATATATATGGGATCAACTGACAGTAGCAACTAAGAAGATTAGGCAGGAACCTTAGGGGCCAGTGAGTTTATGTTAATGGGGGAGGAACAACTTAGAAAAGGAGGGTGACAGTGGTTGAGCAGCTCAAAGAATGTAATTGATGTCACTGAATTGTAGCTGTAGAAACTGTTGAATTGGTGTATGTTTTGCTGTGTTGAGTCTCCACTACAACAACAACAAAAAGGCAACTTAAATGTTAAACTCCTTCGAGAGAGAACATGATGGATCCCACACCGATTCCAAGGTCCAAGCTGGGGCATCCTTTATAATTCAACTGTCTATGTTCCCTGTTTTCCTTCTCCTAGACATGGTAATCCTTGGTTTTCCAGGTTCTCTAGCACTCTGAATACAGTTCCTGACATCTTTTGGGGTAGATGGCATTCATGCTTCAGGCATTGCATTAGACATTTATCCTAACATCTAGCTAGCACCTAATATCTACAGAATTTCTCTGTTGACATCTTTTTTTTTTTTTCTTTTATCTCAAGTCAGACAAAAATAAATGCTGAGAGGTAGAATGAGCTCTCCTTTACTGGTCTTTACAAATCTGTTCAAAGTCCATGATCTTTTCTTTCTTTGATAAGTATAGGTTTTTAACAATAAACTCTGGTATACAAAATTGACACTTTTTTTTTTGTTGTTGTTCCTTATGTCAGCTTAAATCAGCTTTTGACCTCTCACTTTGTCGGGGCTGGCAGCAAATTTTATCTTAAGTTTCATCTAGCCTCTGTGTCCCTAAATTGTCTAGAATTCTGAGGCATTTTAAGCTGCATCAAATTAGCAAGGAAGCCCCTTCTCTTCCTGATTGCCTCTAGAAATCCTATTGTCTATATGCCTTCTAAGTCTAGTACTTGTGCTGCTTTTGTGGCAGGCTTGGGAACACGGAAATTGTTATTTTTGACTAGGACTCTGTCCCTAAGTGATACATAGCTTTGCCGAGTTCAGCTACCTTTTCAGGTTAGTGCTGCAGAGCAGGGCTATTCTTGGGACAGATGAATCTCTGTTATGCATACACTCCCCTTTTCCCTGTTCTCAAGTCATGGGTCTTTTTTTTCCCTGCTCTCCAAGACACTGGCAGTGCCTGGGTGATGTGACTACTTAAGGTGCTTGGCAGCTAACTGAAAGGTTGGCAGTTCATGTCCACCTAGAAAGAAAGGCCTGGCAATCTACTTTTGAAAAACCAGCTAATGAAAACACTGTGGAGTACATTTCTACCATGACACACATGGGGACACCATAGTTGAGATTGCTTGAAGGCAACTGATTGAAGACACTGGCACGATATCTTCAATGAATTCAGCCTTCTGCTGTCAAGTAAGACCCTTGAATCAGGAAATCTAAAACATATGGTGACTTGCTTGGTAAGATGGAAAGAAAATGGAAGGGATAAAAAATATGAATTAATATATCAACAAGCAATTCTGCCTTATTTCCACTGAAGGAAGTAGTATTCTTAGTGAGAATTTTTCTTTCTCTTCTAAAAATTTTATTCTACTGGGTTCCTATTATGGATTGAATTGTGCTACTCCCAAAATATGTGTTGAAATCTTCACCCCTGTACCTGTAAATATGACCCTTTTTGGAACGGGGGTTTTTCTTTTATGTTAATAAGATCATACCATTGTAGGGTGGGTCCTAAACCTAGTCACTTCTGAGGTATAAAAAACCAGAATAGACACAGAGACATATATGGGGGGAAGACAGATGGCAAGTAACACCAAGGAATGCCAAGGAACGTCAAGGGTCGCTGGCAGACACCAGAAACTAGGAAAGAAGGTCACAGAAGGAATTGACATGGCTAAGACCCTGCTTTGAATTTTTAGCCTCTAGGATAGTGAGAAAATAATTTCTGTTCTCCAAAGCCACCCATTTATTGTATTTCTGTTACAGCAGTACTAACTAATTAAGACAGCTCCCTTATGTTCCATAATTTTCACGCATCCCAGGTGGTTTTGAACATTTTAAAGCTGCTACAGATCACTGCTAAAAGGACTGTTGCTCTTCCTCCCACCCGGAATACCTCTAAACTCTTTGACTAATCATAATTACTCTGTAATAGTGCCATTATGTCAGTGTGAGCAGATGCAATGTATTAGAAAACAGATTTATATTAGTTGATCATATACACATACAGAGTCCACAGGATGGGAGCAGGGAAAAAGGGAACGCTTCTTCTTTCCTTTTCCTGATGAGTTGCCATGTCACACTTACAGAGTTACTCTTATCTGGGCTTCTGGGAGCTGTTCCTCCCTGATCCCTTCTATTCAGCACCAGTCCCAAGGTCATGATAAGTCAAGGTCATGGTAACCTCTTTCTGAACTTGAATGGCAGTCATCAGCTCTTATGGTTCCTTTGGTTCCCATTAGGGCTGCTTCATCTCAATACTGTCACACTGTAGGATTACACTTACTCAACAAGTTTAGAGTTAGCTTTGGCTACCTGACTTGCTTTGGCCAATGAAATGTGAATGAAAGTGATGTATGTCACATCTAGGGAGAAAATGTATAAGTTAGGGAATGATTTTCCAGGCCCACTTCATTCATACTGTGGTTGATCAAGGAAGCATGTGTTGGGATGGACCCCCTTTAGCCTTGGTCTTTGAATGACTACAATGAGCAGAGTTCCACTGTTGACTCACTTTGGCACGAAGAGGGAGTGAGAAATATTTGTTTTATAGCCACTTAGATTTTGGAGGTTTTTTTTTTTTTTTTTTTTTTTTCTGTAGAATAGCCTAGCTCATTCTGGCTGATGCAGTCCTCTTTAGGAGTAGATTAGCAGTTCTAGATATCTTAGAGTGGAGCAGCTTAAAGATATAAAATAAATACCTTTGTCTTACTAATATTGATAAGCTCTTTGATTTTTTTTTTTTTTAAGGAGCCCCAGTGGCACAGTGGTTAAGTGCTCGGCTTTTAGCCAAAAGCTTGGCAGTTCAAACCCACCAGCTGCTCCGTGGGAGAAAGTTGTGGCAGTCTGCTTCTGTAAAGATTTACAACTTTGGAAACCCTATGGGCAGTTCTCTGTTCTGTAGGGTTGCTATGAGTTTGAATTTTTAGGCTTATGACATATCATTCTCTTTTCCAATAGTCCCTGTCTATCTGGATGAATGCAGATGGGACAGAATGAAGAGACAGAGTGGGACACACAGCCCCATTGTTCTATAATAGGCCTGTGTACTGGTAGCCTCCACTTTCTTCACAGTTTCAGATTACTCCATCAGTTCATATATAATATAAACATCCATACTTTGTCTCTTCTTTTGCTAAGTCACTCAATTATTCCAAGACTGAAACATCAGGAATTCCAATAGTCCAAGGGCAAAAAAAGCAAGATAGCATTTTTTTCCATGCTGATATGGGAGCTCTAGTTGTGGGAAACACAGGAATTGCAGGTCTTAAACACAGTCACATGCTTAGTGTGCTTTTCATTCAGTCCTAGAAAATGAATATTGATGGCCTACTATGTATTAGGGACATTTCTAATTATAAGCTGTGATAAATGCTATGAATACATATTGCAGGGAGATATAAAGTCACATGTCAAGGAGAACTAATCTATTTTAAGGCATCAAAAAGCCTTTCCTGAGGAAGTAACATTCGAACTGAGAGCTGAAAGATGAGTTGTGATTGACCAGGAAAATGATGGGAAGGATTTGGGAGGTGTCTTAGTCCTCTAGTGCTGCTATAACAGAAATACCAGAAGTGGATGGCTTTAACAAAGAGAAGTTTATTCTCTTACAGTCCGGTAGGCTAGAAGTCCGAATTCAGGGCCCTGGTTCCAGGGGAAGGCTTTCTGTCTCTGCTGGCTCTGGAAGAAGGTCCTTCTCATCAGTCTTCCCTTGGTCTGGTAGCATCTCAGTGCAGGAACCTCAGGACACGCTCTGCTCCTGGTGCTGCTTTCTTGGTGGTAGGAGGTCCCTTCATCTCTCTGTTCGCTACTCTCTTTTATATTTCAAAAGAGATTGGCTTAAGACACTACCTAATCTTGTAGACCTCATTAATATAACTGCCGCTAATCCATTTTTTTACATCATAGTGATAGGATTTACAACATGTAGGAAAATCACATATAATGGTGGGCAATCACATAAAATGGTGGTCAATCACACAATACCAAGAATCATGACCTAGCCAAGTTGACAGATATTTTTAGGGGGCACAATTCAGTCCATAACAGGAAGCAAGAGCTCCTGCAGAGTAAAAAGCATTTGTGAGGAATCTGAGGCTGGAGGAAGCGCGCACACTGGAGAATGCAAGAGAAGTCTTGTGTAAGCTTGAGCACAGAGGTTAGCAGGTGGCATATGATGGGGCTGAAGAGGAAGCCAGGGCCAGGCCTTGCAGGGCCTTGTAGGTCATGTTGAAGATTTGATAATTAAAAAGGGTATTTTAGGTTTGGTATTAAATCCGCAAATTTTGAGTTCATGATTAGATTTAAGTCTTTTCATTCATTCATTTAATTACTTTCACATGGAGATTACATAAGAGGGTGTTGAATTAGTGGGGTCACCTTTACTGAATCCAGAAAAAGACCAGAGAAATTGCTTAAAATAAGCTTAGTTGTCTGCAGCTTACTTTGATATGCCAGCCAAGGTGTAGAGCATGGATTGGGGATGGGATTATCTGAATTTATTGGACGAGGACTGGGACTGACAATAGCGGGTGCAGTATTTTTAGCATATTCCCCCAGAGGCAGGCTACATCCTAAAATAAAGATTCAATAAAACAGATTTGATAAACCAGAATAAGGCAGAGATTAATTCATATATTTCAAGTTGTTACTAGCCTAAGGTCAATTACAAGCAGGAAATATGTTTAGATGTGGACAGGTAGTGCAATTTACAGAAGGAGGCTATCAGTTTATATTGAAGTATACTTTCCAGGACTCATACAAGTGCTTCTGGATGTTTGGTAGCAGCTGAATCATATTTTAAAAAGCCTGAATTCAACCTCTGAGGTTTTATGTTAGGAAGCAATTCCGCATTGGCAGGAAGCTGAATTGAATGCCCTATAGATCATTTCCACATATGAGTTTCCGTTGTACAAAACAAATTCATATTCATTCCAATGATTTCCCCTCTGTTCTTTTCAAACTCCCAAACAGAAAAGATTAGATTCGAGTTTCCTCTCATAAATTGCAGTTTTAACTCAGTAAATTTACATAAGCCCTAAACACCAAACTTCCTACAAATAGTTGAAACAAATGTAGCATTTATGTATCACATTATCTTTTCATAGATTTTCAAAATATAAATTATCTAGCTTTTGTAGAATATAACTATGGAAAAGATCAACTTCAATTCCCACAACAAACACAAAGCCAAGGGGATTGTATTACGTAATGAGACTGAGATCCATGAACTGGAGCCTGAGAAAAGATTAGGAGAGTTGAGGAATAAAATAGAATCCCAGGGCAGCCAAATTTACAACAAAATAAACCTTTGGAGAAGTGTCTTGACATGAAGACTGTGTTAAGCACAAGATCAACTTGTGTTCATCCCATACTAAGCCTGATATTTGATATTCTGAATAGATGATAAAATTCTCTGGGAAACTCTCAGGAGCCTTGCCTGAGAATTGATGGGCTCAGTGGCTTTTGGTTGCCTGTGTCTGCCAAAGAGAAGACACAATTATGGTTCCTATTTTCTTATCTTCACTTTATTGCCCTTCATTCCATTACTTCTGCCCATCAAGTCATCTCATTTCTCTCTCATCACTTGCAGATCAATGGCCTTATTGTCTTCATTCAGTCAGTTTTCATTTTATTTCCTAACTAGGTAATATAATATCCATCCTTCTTGGACTTTCTTGAATTTTCCCACTTTTGGGAAACCTTCTATGACTTACTCAGTTTACCCCCTTTTTTCTCTGAATATCTATTGCTTTTATAATCAACACCACACAATTTCATGCCTAATTGTTCTCTTTTTTTTTTTGATGAGGTTTGTTGTGTCCTTTCAATGAGCTGTGAGTGATGATCAGAAAGTGGCCATGTCTTACACTTCTTTTACTTGTTGAATAGGCTTTGTTGTTGTTGTATGCCGTTGATTTGATTCTGACTTGTAGTGACCCTATAGGACAAAGTAGAACTGCCCCTTATAGTTTCCTAGGCTGTAATCTTTACAGGAGAGGGTCACCAGGTCTTTTCTCCTGTGGAGCAACTGGTGGCTTCCAACTGCCAACATTTCAGGTTAGCAACCAATCACTTAACCATTGCACCACCAGCTCTCCTTTGAATAGGCTTTAGCTGGGTATAAAGCAGGTACTAAAAATGTATTAGAAGCCCTGGTGTTGCAGAGATGAGAGCACTCAACTGCTAACCAAAAGTTTGGCGGTTTGAACCCACCAACTGCAACACTGGAGAAAGATATGGTAGTCTGCTTGTGTAAAGACATACAGCCTTGGAAACCCTTTGGGGCAGTTCTACTCTGTTCTATAAATTGGAATTGACTCAAAGCCAATGGCTTTAGTTTTTAAAAAAATGTATTGACTAATTATGTTGATTTTCCTTCTCTTCTTGTCAAGATTGCACTGTGTTGTTTGAGGTTTTTACCTCAGCCACTTTTGGAATAATTTTTGTTTTTGTTTTTTTGGAATGATTTTACTGTAATAGCATGGGTTTTGCAAAATACATTAAAATAAAATACTGTGCAAGTATGTCTCCTAGTAGCATGGCAAGTGAATTCTAAGTTTTATAGATCATCAGTTTCTTAAATAGTCATTGCACTGATATAAAATCATACCAGTTTCTAAAATAATAATAATTATATATATATATTCAAGGTACAGGTGGTTTTATGTCTATTTTAATACTGTGGGATAATAACACTCCTATAATCTATTGTGGAGCCCTGGTGGGGTAGTAGTTAAGAGCTGGGCCACTAATCAAAAGGTCAGCAGTACAAATTCACCAACAGCTCCTTGGAAATCTTATTGGGCGTTCTACTCTGTCCTATAAGGTAGCTATAAGTTGGAATAGATTCAACCTACATACAAGATGAGCAGATGTCTGGCAATGGGTTTGGGTTTTTTGGTATAATCTATTGTAAGCAGAAAAATATCTTAGATTTACAAAAAAAAGTTACCTCAAAGATGGAAGTCTAAGCAAGATTAACCCTTAGTTCTCTAAGATGTTTAGGTTTTGTAAAAGAATTTCTTAGAATGGAAACAAAGTTAAAAGCAATAGTAGAGATTTATTATTCAATCAATGATTTGCAGATCAGGGAACAACACACAGTGTAAGTCACATGTTCCAAAGAAATGTGGCAGAATTGGGGTTTATATAGTCACAGGGGAACAAAGACAGTCCAAGGAGTCTGGGTGGTTTCAGCCAGTTTTTCAAAGGTTCATTAAAATGTCCTTTGAAATCCTTTCTTCTCTGAAATGTTAGTTTGCTTAAGAAGACAAGTGTCACAGGTCTGAGGGGTTCAATCCCTGTCAAGTAGCTCTCCGATAACCAGGCATATGCTCGTCTTGTGTGTAGGGGTTAGACAGCAGAGGCTGTTCATTATACATAAATCTACAGAAACAAGCTAATTACTATTTCTAAAAGTTAGGGTACTTATTATCTTAAACCTTCGCCTTGTGAAACCAGGTAGCAGTCATGCTCTTCTGGAGTGGGCATAAGTAACTCCATCTTTGTTTTTAGCTTCCACAGCCACATTTTTCCTCTCTAGAACAAGTCTCCATTAGGAGGTGCTGATCACCTACAAATGGAGTAACCTTTCTTCTGAAAGGACTTTTACCTTTTATTGTTGACCACTACATCATCTACCTTATTTCAGTGTCATTTTTACCCCACATTTACTTTTTTAACCTTGCCATCCTCTTATTCCTCCTCTTCAGGGTAAGTTGTTTCAGGTTTTATTAGTGGAAGGTTTAGGCCAAATTTGAGAAACTCCTTACCAGCCTGAAGAACATTAGCTAATAGCTGTATATCAAAGGGAAAAGAGTTACATGTTATTTTTCTTTTGTGCTAAAAAGCATGAGTGATTACCATCAGTTTATCTGTGGGGCGAATAGGCTTGAACTACACAACATTCCATAGAAATACAATGGTTAATTAGTTAAAAAAAAAAATTATAATTATACAAAGATGAATAGAAATAAGCCAAGGTGAATTAATATTTTCTTCCATTATCTACCCCAAGAACTAAACCAATTATTTAAAATATCAGTCAAAGAGGGAACAGGATTATTGAGATTTGACACTGTGCACTGCATATGGGAAGTGTAATGAGTAACATTATCAGGAATATAAACACAAGAATCAGTTTTAGCCATGACACAGGTGTCTTCCTGAGAGGCAATGAGAATGTCAAGAGCCATTTGGTTTTGGAGAACTACTTTTCTTATCATGGTCATTTCAGTATTCATTTCTTGGAATCCATGGGTGGAATCATTTAAAACACTCTGAATACATTTAGTCAGAAATTTGACATATGCATAGCATATTCTAACCCTATTTGAGGTATAAAAATAGAAGCCAAATGATTATACCATTGAAATACAGACATGGACTAACAAACTCTTAAAAGAGGGACATCAGGTAGAAGAGGTAAGTCAGTTAATATCTGATCTTGGGTCCAACTCAATCCTATAATACATCTGCTGATACATCCAGGTGAGAGCCAAGGCCAAAAGTTAGAGTCACATAACCAAGATGTGCCATTTGGGCTAGTCAAATACCAAGAATGGGAGATGAGAAAAATCCTTTCCATAGGATATTCTGTGGCCAGCATAGTGTTATTGGTTACTGAAATAGCTGATTCTTACATTAAAAGAGGGAAAGGGGGGAAAAAAGTTCTTTATTTCTAGAAAACAGAACAATGAACATCAGTAATATTTTCATATAACTTTATAATTATTTTAGCTTGCTCAGTCCTATGAAGTTATTTGGAGCCCTGATGATGCAGTGATTAAGAGCTCAGCTGCTAAACAAAAGGTCAGCAGTTTGAATCCACCAGCTGCTCCTTGGAAACCATATGGGGCAGTTCTACTCTGTCCTATATGGTTGTTTGAGACAGAATCAACTTGACGGCGACAGGTTTTTTTATATAGTTAATTTTGGCTCTATGCAATTCTGGCTCAGCAACAGTCTCAAAACTTTGTCAGTTCCTACATAAGAGTTCTAGAAACCCTGATTCAGTCCAATAGTATCCACATTTGAAATATTATGTTTCTTTTCATAAGCCGGACACAGCCCATTTCTGTTGAAATGTTTTGGTCAAGCATTTTCAGTGAATCAGCAAAGTAAAACTTATCTGCAGACGGCAACCTAAAAATGGCCATTGTTAACTTATAATAATAATTCTTAAACGTGAAAGACCTGCTGGAAATTAATTACAAAATTAATGCAAAGCCAAATAAAGTCAATTAAAAAATTTTAGACAAAAATATCTCTAACTTTATTTTCAAAGAGCTTCAAATATAACACATAATAATCTTGAGACATAATACCAAATAGTTGATAGGCCAGGAATGTAGATTATCAAGTCTTTAAACATCTGAATAGTAATAAAGCTCCGTGGATAAACTGTGTGAATTCTTCAGTTAAAACATCAACTTTGATGATGCCAGATTCAAAGGAAAAAGTTGCAACCAAGTTAGCAATTAAAATAATAAAACTGTGATGTAATATCATTTGCTTGTTGTCTAGTATCAGGCAAATATCATTAACATATAAATTTTAACCCAAAGAGAATTTGACACTTCTTCTGATTTGACAACATGTTTCATGTAAGTCATAACACATCAAATAAACTTTTTTTTAAAGTACTTTTCTCTCTAAAACAAATGTCTTTTGTGGCTTTCCATGAATTTTCAAAGTTGTCAGTAGTTTATTATAGGTCACATTTAGTTATTTAACTAAAGATTTTTAAAGGTGAAAACTTAGTCCCTGCACCCCCCCCCTTTTTTCCAAAGCCATGTGGCTTCAGCAAGAACTCATGAATTTATTCTAATGAGACACTGGATCATTGCCTTTGAGACAGATTTCGTAGAGGATAAAATCAATTCTTCAACTCAGTAATTAAAGAAACTTTTGTTATTTTATATTGAGAAATCCAATTTTTATATGCTATTTGATTTTAAAGCCTTTATAAATTCTCATAAATTAACCTATCAAACTTATAGCTGCAGTAAATAAGAACTTGACCATATCAAATAAATTCCCTTTTAATCTTTTTAAATTTCCTGTCCTTGTTATATATCTGTTATAGTATAACTCTTTAAGTGGCAAAAATGAATATAGTTATTACCAGGCATATATATATAATTTCTCTGTGACATAAAAAGTAAGAGCCTATAAACTTCAATTATAATGAATATTCATTAATTCAATTTAATGTTAGTAACTTACCTAAAAATCTTGAAAATTATTTTAAGCCGATATACTACAAAACATAATTACTGTTGAAGTAAAGCTTATCTAAATAGCCTATGTTTCTGTTCAATTAGCATTTTCTCATATATTTCTAAATTTGTACTTGTTTTTTTATGGTCTTTTATGTTGGGGATTCACCCAATTCCCAAAAACTGTATTAAGACAGAATTGTTCTTATTTTAGACCTCATTAATGTCCACATTATTTATCTTATTTTCTTTTGTCTTAAAAAGGTTTTTACCTAGTTGGGAGGGATCATTTCAAATTTTTTTCTGGAGCATTGTGAGTCTCAGAGGCTCAATATCAAGAAAGAATTGGTCAATCTAAATTCATTCATTTACATATGTTTAATTTGTCCTAGGTATTTTGAAAGACAAGGGATAACTAAGTTCTTTTCCTTCTAATTTTTATTTTTCTCTGGGTAAGTGGTTTAGCTTTCTTTCTTCTCATTCTGGAATTAATAAAAATTACTCCCTTTCCCTGAATAAAACACATTTCATATAAGAACTAGTTTAAGTTACTTAGAAAGGTTTTGCTTTTAAGATTGTACTTTCAAAGTTTACATAAACATAAAAACCTTCTTCAGAATGAATTCATTTTTGATAATTCCTGGGAGTGTTAAGACTAATTTACACAATCATATATGATCATTAAACTGATCAAGTTCTTTGAAGGAATATTATTATCTAATTTGATAACATCATCTAGAGGTAGGAATTATTTCATTTCCATAATGCCGTTTTTTTTAATGCTTTATACGATTCTTTAGAGAGAAAATTTAGAATAATTTATCTTTTTAAGACCTTGTTATACCAATGAAAATAAACAAGCTGTTCTTTTCAGTGCCCCTTTCAAACAGACCAATTTATGTCAAGTTTTCTCACAGTAGCTTCTGAAAGCCCAACTCATAAGACAGGAAGAAGCAGTTTTTCTTGGAAGAGAAAAAACTAAGACTTAAACGGCTGCCTCATGAGGAAAAAAAAGAAAAAGAAAACCTAGCAACTGCCAGTCATGGCTTCCTGAGACAAGACAGAAATTCAGAAATAAATGAGACAGAAAAACCATATGAATTCACCTGTCTGTGAGGCCCTCTCAAAGCCCAGGCTTATACTCAACACCACACAAGAAAAACATATGAGGAACCCAGTTTCTTAAAATGTATAAAGCAATTCTTGGACGGATTGACTCAATTCAATAGAAAAGCATGTCTTAGATAAACTCATTAACTTGCCAGGGTCTCAGATGGAGGGGTTTTAATCAGACCCTTTGACTAAAGCTGAGCATTAAACAAAAGTTCTCAAAAAAAAAAAAGAATGCAAATGGGAACTCATTTTCCCAAAGTGATCACTGAAATTCTAAAGTACTTCAAGTATATTCAGCTTTAGGAGCCCTGGTGATACAATGACTAAGTGCTTGGCTGCTAATCGAAATGTCAGCAGTTTGAACCCACCAGCTGCTCCATGAGAGAAATATGTGGCAGTCTGCTTCAGTAAATATTTACAGCTTTGGAAACCCTATGGGGCCATTCTATTCTGTCCTATAGGGTTACCGTGAGTTGAAATTGACTCGATGGCAATGGAGTTTGGTTTTATATTCAACTTATAGAGTTTTTTGAACATGAACTCCAAACCAGCATCATGGTAGGGGTTAAGAATCTTATTCTTTTAGGTTGAAACTTTGGTTTCCCAGAGTCAAGTAGAATTCCTAGCAGGGAGTCTGCCATGGGGCTTAGTCAGTGTTTTGTTTCACAATGTGCCTCCATTGCATGGGAATTTTCTCACAGCTAGTGGGCAGCTTAGTACTCTGGCCCATCCCCTGTCCCAGCTTATCCTTTCACAGGTGCTTTTCTGATGGTAGTGAGCACCATGAGGGTGCCTAAGATGTTAGATCTGTGCCCACATATTTTTGTTGCTTAAAGGCTCTGAGGTTGCTTCATAACAACCATGTAAAACCTGGTTTCATTCTTTCTGAACCTAATTCATTCTGCTAATAGAGACCTACTCCCTTATTTTAGACCTTATATGTTAGCCTCTCCAATTGAAAAGCACCCTACAGTAGCCACTGACTTAACAAACTGTCATTAGGGAGCTCAAACAAAAATCCAAACAGAAATAAGACCTAGACTCGTAGTTCTTGATCATGTAATGAGCCAGAGTTCCACTAGGAAAATCAGCTGCTTTCATGGGTTCAGCATAGTCCATAATGAGACAGTCCTAAGTGTTACGATTCACCAAACTCACAATAAATATTGGAGTTCTAACCACCCATCAGGACAACAGTTCCAAAGTCAACAATTCAAAAGCACAACTTGAAACGTCTGAAAACTTGAAAGTCTCAGAAAAGTGACTAGTCAAAGCACGGAACATGGATCCCGAGAGTTTTTTTTTCTTTCACCTAAGTGAATCTGAGATAAAACAGAGATGAAGGACCCCAATCAACTCAACTTGGTAATGAAGCTCAAAACTGGCAATTGATCTCAGGATCGCAGGGGCTATCAAGACAATCCAACTTTTGAGACCAGAAAGGTAAAAGAATTTCTGAGAATGGAAACAAATTTAAAAACAATACTAGAGATTTATCATTTGATTAACGGCTTGTGGATTAGGGAAAATACAGCCTAAACTTCATGTTCCAAATAAATGTGGCTGTATCAGCACTTTATATAGTTGGAGGGGAACAAAGACAGTCCAAGAAGTCCTGGTGGTTTCAGCAGATTTTCAGAGGTTCATTAAAATGTCCTTTGAGATCCTTTCTTCTCTGAAATGTTAGTCTGCTCAGGAAGACAAATGTCACAGATCTGAGAGAGTCAGTCCCTGCTGGGTGGCTCTCAGATAATCAGGAGTCTGCTTGTCTGCAATGCAGGAGCTAGAGGGTAGAAACTGTTGATTATACATAAATCTATAGAAACAAGCTAATTACTTTTTCTAAAAGTTAGGTTACTTATTATCTTAAACTTTTGCGTTGTGAAACCAGGTAGCAGCCATACTCTTCTGGACTGGCCATAAGTAACTCCATCTTTGTTTTTAGCTTCTACAGCCACAGTTTTAATATAATATGATATGTACACAATGATTATTGAATTAATAAATAATTAAGTTTTATTATCTGTTTTAACATTTACTTTAACCCTTTCCAGTTTATGTTGTTTCAAGAAATTACTGATTTATGTTAAACAAAATATCTGTTTATTGACAATGATCAAGAAATTTAGATTTTCCTAAAATTTAAATATGTTTTGATGTTAATAGATTTGGGAATGTGGAAAGTACAAAATTAAATTTAGTCTCTTTAAGTAGAAAGACTGATATTTGGTTACTTATGATGCTCTAAAACATATTTTCAAAGTGATATATACTTATTGTAGAAAACTTAAAAAATACAGAAAAGCAAAAAGTGGGAAAAGGAAAAAATCAATAATCCTAATATCCGCAGATCACTAGTATTATTAATATTTTGGTGTTCCTAGTTTTTTTTTTTAACTCAGCTTTCTATCATAGGCATACAGTATGCTTGATGTTTTTATTCTTAGCTAATAGAAATAAAGAGAAATGTAAATATTTATAAAATTTTTAGAGTTCTAAAATTGTGAGTGCATTTTATTGCTTTAAAATGTAATTTTTTGCTCTGATGAATTATGGTAAAAAGCTTAGCTTCTAGCTTGAGTTGCAGATAATTAATTTTTACTATTATATCTAGACACAAACTTTCTAATTTTGATTCTTGAGAAGATTTGGTTTTATTTAAAATATTTGGAAGCCTGCTGGATAAATTGTTTAACACAGGCAAGAACATATGTTCAAGTAAGAACTGGGGGCACAATCGTTTTTCCCTTCAAATTTTCAGTGAATTTCAAGTGTTGGAGAAACGTGCCAGATTGACAGATGATGTTAACTCAGAAGACATCATAAACACTGATAAGTACAGAGAAAATCTATCACTTTGAGCACACTGAAAAGTAACAGGCAGCAACTATAAAGCTCAACACACATATGGAGAAAGTATATCAGGGAAAAGATACTCAACAAACAGTAGAGATTGAGGATAGTAAATTATATAAAAACTGTGCTATAGTGGAATATCAATAACTGTACATGCACTGACAGTAAAAAGGATTCTTTTGATTTTGTAATTTTGAAATGATACACATGCAGTCTTCAGTACTTAACCCTTATTCCTGGAAATATATGCATATATTGAAGATAATTTAGAAAAAGAAAACAAATATTAAAATCGACAGGAAAATTAAGCAACAGGATCTGAGTGCAAATTCATTTAGGCTGATGTACACATTTCTACAGCATTTTGTCATTTAAGTGAATTGCAAGGAGTTCAATCTTAGGGCATTAGTTAAAATGACTCAACATTCAGACTAAATAGATAATATAAAATGAGTCTCCAGAATCATATTTTTTCAATACTCCCTTCAACAACCTGGGGCTAATTTCTCATAATAAGGCATTTTGCAGAAGTATGTTTCCACAACTTTCTTATTTCCTTGACATTGGCCCTCTCTGGTAGACCTACCGTCCACACTGATTCAAGAACTAAGAGGAGAGAATTAATTTATTGAACAAATATGTACGAATAAATGAGGGAAGTAAACTCTTTAGCTTAGAACAGAGCCATGTGGATGAAAGAAAATACTGTGTACAATCAGAAATAAAGCTTCGGTAGTGAAAGATATGGATCTCTTCAAGAATTACCCAGAAGTAGTACTCTGCCAGTCTGGCGTCCTGGGGTGGCTTGCGTGTTGCTGGAAGCTATACCTCTGGTATTTTAAATACCGGAAAGGTCACCCATGGTGTACAAGTTTCAGTGGAGCTTCTAGACTAAGGTAGACTAGGAAGAAGGACCTGGTAATCTAATTCTAAAAAAAAAACTGGCCAGTGAAAACCTTATGAATAGCAGCAGAACATTGTCTGATATAGCGTTGGAAGATGAGTCCTTCAGTGTTAAAACAAAGATGTCACTTGGAGGACTAAGGTGCGCCTGACCCAAGCCATGGTATTTTCAATTGCCTCATATGCATGTGAAAGCTGGGCAATGAATAAGGAAGAACTATCGATACCTTTGAATTAAGGTGTTGTTGAAGAATTTTGAATATACCATAGACTGCCAGAAGAAAGAACAAACCTGTCTTGGAAGAAGCACCAACAGAATGCTCCCTAGAATGGAGGATGGCAAGACTTTGCCTCACCTACTTTGGACATGTTGTCAGGAGGGACCAGTCCCTGGAGAATAACATCATGCTTGGTAAAATTGACAGGAAAAAAAAGGAAGACTCTCAATAAGATGGATTGACACAGTGGCTGCAACAATGGGCTGAAAGATTGCAGCGAATGTGAGGATGGCTCAGGACAGGGCAGCGTTTCATTTTGTTGTACAAACAATCTCTATGAGTTGGAACTGACTTGACAACACCTAACAACAACAAAATACATGAGAAATTTTTAAAGACACCTGGATAAATTGGTGTGAAACATAATACAAAGAGCAGCTGTGTATAGGGAAATGGGAGGGATAATTTGATAAGTTTTAATTATATCCCAGGCCAGAGACAAAGGTCTTTTATAAACACAAATCACAAGAAGAGCAGTGGCAGTGGTAAGGTGTATTTTCTGCAAACCTACTCCAATTCCCCCTTCATTTGGATCAAGAGTGACTTGATCTCTACACTTAGCCCAGCTGCATCTCCACCCACTGAGAGAAGAGGGGACTTAAGGCAATTATCCTGCTAATTTCTGTAAAAAACACGAAATTGCAGAAAGAATTTTCTCTTTTCCCCTTGAATTATCCAGGTAGGGGGTCCACTGTGATTGAGTTTCTGAGGGAATCTTTCCCTCCTCTTCATTTTGCTTCTGTGTATACAGGCTTTTCCCCTCATCATTACAGCTGAAATTTGCCTACTGCTAAATACTTTGAATTTTGTACCTTTGTAATTTGGCCGTGATGTCACTAGATATGAACCTGAGAAATTCCATACCTCAAATATATGCATGCACACATACACCCTCACAAAATGGAAATCTGTTCCCACAATAATTTTACAAGTGCCAAAATTACCATATTTTTACACAAATAACACACACAGTCTACTTTTGTTTGCCAACCACCAATCTCTCCCCCCAGGAAGTATTTTCTGTAAGCGCTGCTATGCTAATTTTTTTTTTTTTTTAAACATGTTGCTGTAAAAAAGTAGAATCTTGTGTTTGCAAAAATACCTCACGGGGACGGGGACTGGTCGGTAAACAAACAAAAAGGTGCACATTATTTGAGTAAAAATACAGTAACAGCAGAGGCTTCTACGACATGGACCAAGATTGCCGGAGGCTTAGTTTAATCTTGTTCTTCTAAGTAGAATCCATGCTCTTTGTTGGGAAGGACCGTGGCATATATTTTTCATTATAACCTCTGTAACACTTAACATGGTGCTAGTTGCATAGCTGCTTTTTAATGAAAATCGGTTGCTATGGAGTCGATTCCAACTCATAGCAACCCTATAGGACAGAGAACTGCCCCCTGGGTTTCCAAGAAGCGCCTCATGGATTCCAACTGCCAACATTTTGTTTATCAGCTGTAGCTCTTAACCACTATGCCACTAGGTTTTACACTTTTTAGTAAGTACTTTTGAAATGGAAATTCCAGTTTAGTGCTTATTCAATTAAGTGAACATTTTTAAAACAGTTTGTAGAGCACCTTGCTTTAGGGATGTTGGCATGTTTTATAGGAAGTACCTAACCTATAAACCAGTGCTGCGGAGTTGATCCTGGCTCATGGCAACCCCACGTGTGTCCGAGTAGAACTATGCTCCACAAGGTTTTCAATGGCTGATTTTTCAGAAGTAGACCATCAACACTTTCTTTTGAGGTTCCTCTGGGTATACTCCAAACTCCAACCTTTTGAGTCTCTGGGTGGTGCAAATGGTTAAAACACTTGGCTGCTAATTGAAAATTTGGATGTTGAGTTCATCCAGAGGTTCTTTGGAAGAAAGTCCTGGCAATCTACTTCCTAAAAATCAGCCACTGAAAACCTTGTGGAGCACAGTTGTACTCTGACACACATGAAGTTGCCATGAGTCAGTCAACGTTATGACATTGGTGGTGCCTAGCTTATCTTAATTTCTTCACGCTATAGCGAGGGCAGAAGAGGCAGAGTCAGACCAAGACATGGAGCTCCATTGCTATTCTTTGGATATTTCTTCAAATTTAATTTTGAGAAGCTACTGAATAAGGTGTAAGAGAAGGATAAAAAATGAATTAGTTGTGGTACATCTCAGCCTTTTTAGAATAATTACCAGAAAGTCAGATTTGCCCTGAAACTTGAATTCTTCTCTTAGCAAAATAAAAACAAACCTATTGTCACTCACATGCAGTCATTTTAGAAGGCAGTGTCAGCAGGACTTTGGGATGTCTAACCTCCCCTAACATCCCACGACCACAGTAGTTTATTTCTTCCATCTATAAGCAGTTTTCTGTCTGTGAAGAGTTCAAGTAAAAACAAATGTCTTCATCTCATTCCTTTCTGGTGACAAATAGTGACTCTTTAGAAATGGTCACTATGTGCAGTTGCCATCCTATAATCTGGGTCAGGGCAGAATTTGTGATTTGGAAAGTTTGGATAAAGCATTTTGCTTCAGGATGTGGTGGACCCATGTGTTATGATATAACTGAAATATCCTGGACTCCCATCTAATGTCTTCCCTACCCTTTAGAGATGACCTTTGGAGCGGTTCTAATACAGAATTTGAAAAAGAGAAACTGCTTGGAATGTAATTATCTCTTTCTTTCCTCCTGAGCTCTCTCTGGGAAAGACTGACTTATTGAAGAGTTTGTATTCCAGCCAGTGCTCCACAATGAATGTGGATGGAGAAGCTGATGCAGGTGTACAATGTCCCGGGGCTTATGCAGGTAATGTTCTCTGCATCGTGTAATATAAAACCACAGT
Organism: Elephas maximus indicus; assembly: GCF_024166365.1. Classification (NCBI taxonomy): domain Eukaryota; kingdom Metazoa; phylum Chordata; class Mammalia; order Proboscidea; family Elephantidae; genus Elephas; species Elephas maximus. Next base: position 77,716,500 of record NC_064822.1, on the reverse strand, counting down.
CAGAAGGGGCTGCAAAGAAAGTTGCGTTTAGCTTTCTTTACAAAATTTCACATTGTTAATCCTTAATCATAATTCTTGTTATTAAAACGTATCGGTCTGAATCTACATTAGCACTCTCTGGGACTAAGAAGCAATTACATTTAAAAACGGAATTGCAGTCCACACATAAACAGGAATGATCTTTAAAGCAAATTAAACAAAGGCTCTAATTACAAATCCATTTAATTTACCGACAGAGAGAATTAACCTTTGGAACATTGGTAAATAAATATGCACAGAAACAATAATCCACAATTTAATAACATGAACAAAATATTTCATATAAGCTACAGGGCTGATGTTTGATCATAGTTTCTATATGACTTCACCTTTTGAATTTTAAAGGGTTTGTGAAGAAATTAGAGCATGGAGTCAAGGGAATTAGTTATAAGTTAATCTGGTTACTCTGTCCCATTTACTATGTCTGCAGGTTATTATCACACAGAGGGATTGATAGTATAAAAATTGGATTAAAAAATAAGTTTCTTTTGCTTTATCAAATGCCCTTATCATGTAGTGTGCCCTGGAATTTACAGCGCTTTCATTCTGGGGGCCCCACCAATCTTGCCTCAAATCATTTATTCATCTCCAAGATAAATTCACATCAGTCATTTCATTAAATTCAATATGATAGTTCAATAACACTTCTATTATTGAATTTATAGAGAACAAAGATTTACCAGTTGAGGGTGTTTAGACTTGGGTATAGGAATTCAGTGTACTATAAAATCTGGTTTCTGTTTTACTAAAGACATTTCCATTATCCTAAAGGAAATATTATACTGTAGTTAGAATGAATTGAATAAACCGAAATTAAGGCTCCTTTCACTAGCTAATAACTCATTAATAACGGTAATGCCTGTTTGACCAAGTAGAATTTTTCTTAACTTTTTCTCTTTTACATCGTGACATTTTAGTGAAAGCAAAAAGAGTGGTATTGGTATCAACTAGAGCTACTTCACTGAATATTTTCCCCATGCCCATGTGGAATGAACGCACAAATACAGCCTTATGGATGGATAGATTTTGTTTAAACCTGTCTTCAAAAATGTCACCTGCCTTTGCTACATTGGAGCCCTGCTGGGGCACAATGGGTAAGAGCTCAGATGCTAACAAAAAGGCCAGCAGTTTGAATCTACCAGCTGCTCCTTTAAAACCCTACGGGCAGTATTACTCTGATAGGGATCATAGTTCCCCTGTAAGGCCCCTACTCTAGAGAGATCATTGCAGATTGTTTGGGTATGAGAAGACTAACCTCTTCAGAGAGGGGATGAGAAGCTGTTTCTACTAGAGGGAATTTGGCAAAATTTAGGCATTCAAGGTTCTCAGCTTCTCCAAATCTGCCCAGTTTTTCAGGATCCCATTATTTTCCAATCAATGTCTTGGCTTTAACACGAGAGATCTCCGGAGCCTGTGAATTCAATTTGCATTGTAGTTCAGTCACCTACAGATTCATACTTTGGGTTTAGTTTTCAGAAATCTTGACCCCACATGTACAAGAGATGAAGATTTCTTTCAGGGAAGTCTAAATTCTCTCTGGTTTCTTAATTGTGTCATAATTGGAAAGTTTAAAGCTCTGAGATTTTTATTTCTTTTTCCAAGATGTATTAGTAGACAAAGAACTTCACAGTCTTTATTCTCTTTATTTCTACTCTAGTGTTTAATGGTATAAGTGATTTGGTCACCCAAAGTCTTATCTTTTACAGCTACTCAGTTGAACGTGTCTTCAGGTAATACTGCCAATCCATGCCGTGAATTACCACTGCCCTATTTACTATTAGCAACAGGGTCATTAACCATTGTAAATGTAGTGAGAACAGAGAACTAATTCCAGATTCTCTTCCCTTAGGTTCTGTTCCTCTAAAACCTCATCCAGTATGTAACCTGTATCATCAGGATTCAGTTAGTAAAACAGCCACTAAAAGTACAATGTGGTTTACTACAGAAATTCGAGTTTTATACACATGTGAGAGGAACCAGGAAAGTGAAGATCTGGAAGAGAGGACTCAGAGGATCAGAAAAAGTCACTAACATAATAGCTGGGAACATTAGTGTAGATGTGCAGGTCAGAACTTGTGGGAAAATCATCCAAATGGAAAATATCCAAAGTAAGTGTTTTAAGTCAAATTACAATTGAGAATTGCACAAAAGGGGATCTCAAACGTGGAGCTCATGGAGGTGTCTGAGGAAGCTGCCACTTCAGTGGCAACTGTAGCCAAGTACTTGGTGGTTGGTGTGGATTAATCATGGCTGGCATGGCTATGAGTCGGAATCGACTCGATGGCACTGGGTTTGGTTTTGGTTTTTGGCATGGCTAGGTTGGGAAAATTTGCTGAAGGCTGGAGCCTTTCGGGAATATTTACCCTGACTGTCATAGTGTCTGATTGCCATAATCTTTCTAGAGTAATGGCTTCTGTTTTACTTCTGCTTTCCAAGTTTCACACATATACTTCTCTTGACCATGTTTAATCCAGGACATTATGAGAAAGGTATTCTGAACAATCTAGTTCCAAGCCTTAGACAGAAAAGGTAACACCATGTTGACAAAACACAATCCAGAATACAGGGCAGACAATGGACTGACGGAACTATGTGGCATAATCTTATTAATTCATGAGCAATTAAATGTAATAAGTACAGTGTAATATTTCTTTCTTTTGTTGCCATTCATGAAGGCTGTGAAGAAGGGCAATACCAGTAATCATTTAGGCTCTTATCATTCCCTTATGTGGTACAAGAACCTGGTGTCTTATTAAGTTCCAGAAAAACTGATATCCATTGTGTTCAGCCCTGTGGATATTCTCAGTCCAGGGTCTAGTTTTTTCCAGAGGCAGCTACCGCTCAGTGCCAAGCCTGACCACAGGGATATTTCGTGAAAGCTCTCACATGGATTTTCCCATATGAGTTCCTGTTTAACTTTGGGGCCCAGGAGTTCTGGTCTCTTTACTCCAGGAGACCTGTAACTTCACTCCTCCTCCTCAGTCAAACTCACAGATGTGAGGCAACTCCCTTCTTGAATTCTAGAGGCTTTCAGCCTCTGAAATGTCTTCCTCTGGGGAAATTCAACTTCATTCTCTTGAGGGACATGATCTTCCTTAACAAAAGCCTGTGTGGGGTTTTCTTTAGAGTCGTCTATTTTTTTTTTTTTTTTTTTAATCCCTACTGGCACTACTCCTTTAGTTACTCCCAGTTGGGGAGAGATTATCATTCTTATTTTTTATTTAAAAAAAAAGACATAAATGAAATTTTTAATTACTCTGACCTTTGGTAAATGGTAAGACATGACTCATCTGTCCATTAAAGGAAGTAGGTCACTGTTTCAAGTAGTTTCCTTCAAAATTTCACATGTTAGTTCCATAGTAATTTCAGGAAAATTGGTAGATTTTGATGACATTTGGTACACTTTTAAAGGGTATCAGAATGAACCTTTAAGTTTGATGTATGGTTTGCTCTTAGGTGATGAGTTTTCAAACAAATTTATATTTTATGATTTTAAATGACTCTCAAAGTGGTTCGATATGTAGGTAGATGTTACAGAATTATGTAATTGCATTGTGAAGACTTCAATATACAGAATTACTAGTTTGTACTTTGAAATCGTATAGGCTCTATCTTCATACGGGAGATGTTACCTATAGAAAAATGTATGTACGTGTGTGTGTGTGTTTACCTTTGTGTTTACTCATACCAGTGTAGGAGAAATTAGCTGTTATGAAGCAGAATTAAATCTACTCCTCATGCTTTTATTCACGACAGAGCAATCTAGTATTTTGCCATTATAACCACAAAGAGTCTCCAGATTCGATCTCACTAATGGGGAGTTTTGAATCCTTAGGCTGTGAACAAAATGATAAATAAAAGAATAACAGAGAGAGGACAAAATATTACCTTCAACACTGACAGTAGTTTAGAGGACATGGCTTTAGGTCTGTTAGCAAAGTGAAAGCTTACTAATACCAAACTTTAGAATTAGCCAGGCTTACCCAAGCAGACACATGCAACATTGGACCAAAGCAGATACCACCCCTCCTCCCCTCCACTATTAAGCAGAGCCATCCGTGGGAAGAACTTATGCTGTCTCTGGGCAAGCTGCTTCCTAAAAAAGGAAGAAGGGCAGAACTGAGCTATGGATGTCTGGTTTGTCATTCCCAAATTTACCAGCGAGTTGAATCCAACTTCCTTGAGATGGAGTGATTAAGAGTGAAGGAAGGCCAGGTGCTACACTGAGTTCCCTTTTAGAAGGAAACATGAGGAAAAAAGAATAAGCTTTATTTCCTAATACTATCAGGCTAAGAGGATTATAAGGGCAGCTATGGCTGAACAAAGGTCCCTGGGTGGTGCAAGCAGTTCACAATAGACTACTAATTTAAAGATTGACAGTTTCAATGCACCCAGTGGGGCAGTGGAGGAAAGGCCGGGCAATCTGCTTTCATAAAGTGTCTAGCCAAGAAAACTCTATGAAGTTCAGTTTGGCTCTGTAACACATATGGTTGCCATGAGTCAGAAACAACTCAACGGCAACTTTTTTTTTTACAGCTGAACAAAGAAATCATTTCAGGCTATACTTCTTTCTGATTCCTTTGGTCCCTAAGACTCTGTCGACTACTAACTCTGTGTCTGTGACAAAAATTTAGTAGGCGGTGGGGCCATAGGGATGCATTTTTTGAAACAGGTTCCTAAATAATTCTAATATATTCTTTCATCTACTTACTACTCTCTGTCAGGAAACACTGGCTTAGACTCTTAATACGCCAACTTATACTCCCCCATGACATTCGCGAATCCTTGATTTCTGTTGCTCACTTGGCTCTGACTCAATGATTCATAGGCACTGTAGGTTTGCATATGTTCTACTTCTCTGGAAGTGTTATCCAGGCCCCGAGCATACTGCTGTCCATGTGATGATCAAGCTCAAAGAGAATGGAAATGAGACAATAATATGCTTATAAGAGAGTAAGTGCCTTCACGGCCAGCACTGATCGGGAGCAGAAGAGTAGGCAGATATAGCATTCCAACTTCAGGTCAGCAGGTTGAAGCCCTGGGCTGCAACCAAACCAAAAAACTTTCCTGGACAGGGTTGGAGAAAAACAAGGAGAGAAAGGAGGAACTGTCATGAGACATATGGGAAGGACATCTGTTCAGCAAACATTTGAGTGTGTAGCAAAGGCTTTCTTCGGTGTCTAGTTCAGGGTTCACAAACTGACTGATGTTTGAAAAAAATTGAGTGCAATTACCTTTAGGACAGACACTCTGCAGTTTGCTTCTCTACCTCTCCTTTATTTGCTCTTTATTTTTTACACTAAGCTGCAGTCCCATGGATGTTATCTGTTTGGCCTGGAAAGCATTTGAGTTTGTTGCCGCTGATCTACTTCGAACTTGAGATACTTTTTATAAATTAATTCGAATTCAGTATTCTGAGTCTGTAAACTTTTCTGGCTTTCTTGGGAGGAGTTCAACCTTGGACATGATCCTTAATTTCCTTCTTAATGTGTTTAGTTCCTTCTTTCACCTCAATATAATCCTAAAGTGACTCAGGAGTGAGAAGTCAAGCCAGTTACTGGTTAGGGCAGTACTATGGCTTTTAAATTCAAAGAACATAGCATATGACCATTTGCACAGGAGCCTGCCTTTGTGTGTGTGTACTGTGTTCAGGGAAGAATGAGATTCTACTACCTTTTATATTTTTGTGCACAAAAAGTCTTATGTAACACTATTGCCATTTATGCCAAATATCCTGCCTCCCCGTTTTTTTTTTTTAGCATGTCAGTCACTAAACAGACCATATACCAAGTCCCACTTCTTCAGAGCCTTTTTTTTTAACAGACTGATTTATTATGATTATATAGCATTTATGTATATTATGATTATATAGCTATTAAAGACAATAGGTTGCTTCTAGAGTACCATTCATTGGTCTGCCTGTCATTTAAGTTGAATGGCCTGATATAGTGCAAGCCTAAGGGACTCGAAAAGGTAATCTTGGTAAAAAGTAATTTAGGTAACTCTGCCTCATGGTTTCCTTTCTTTTTTTCCCTACAGGACCTGGGCCCATACTGTGTCCAAAATGAAGTCGAGGGGTAGATATGGCCACATGGAAACTGTGGAAACTGATTTTGTTCAGGAGAAACACAATAAGCTTGATTGACTTATCATTGATAAAAGCTGTGTGGGTGTCTTGGGTGCAACACCCTTGACTCCTGGTTATTGCTCCACAGCAGATTTCTAGGTCTAAATAATAGAGTTGTTTATTTTTTATTTTTTAACTACATTTCCTATTTCAGCATAGCATTTCAGTTCCTTCACCTTCACACATCTTCTTGTGATTATTCATTTAACAAATACTGTTAAAGTCTAGTATTCTGCTTGGCACTAGGGATAGAAAAACGTATCAGACATAGAACCTACTCTCAAGAAATTGCAGTCTAGAAGAAAGAGACAGACACATAAACATGTAATTGCAGTAAAGTGTGTAAGCACTACTCAAATTGCCCAGATGGATTCTGTAAGAAAAAGCCCAAGGAAAGCCATGTGATATTCATTGTAGTGCATGTTGCTGACATTCTCTACAAGAAGGCCACTCCATATGAAGAACTAGCAGCATCTTCTTCGGAGGAACCAGGATGATATTTTTCTTCTTCTTCTTTTTTGCACTTTGATTGAAAGGAATCTTAGAACAATGTTTGTGACTTAATTTTAGTAAATGGATAGTGTGATTGGTATCTGACAATTCTCCTTGTACTGCCCCTAAATATACACACAAGGGATATGAAGAAGTAACTTGGACTTGGCTTTTTTCATTGTCAGAATTCTGCAAGAAGGCAAGATGCATGTGGTTGAGTGGAGGAATGTAAAGGGACAACACTGGAGTTGGGGGAAGTTGGTAGCAGGGAGAGTTAAGGAGTCTGGACTTGGGGGACTTGGTTCCTCATGTGTGATAATGGAACACGATGATTGAGCCAGGGGCACAATTTCTGACTCAGAGCTCTTTCCCCGTCTATACTTCCCCATATACACATTCTGCAAAGCTTTGGAAACTTCACAAGAATCCCTTCAGTAAAGAAGTGAATAAATTATTGAGGTCAGTGTGTATTTGCTTCAGGGAAAGACAAATGTGGCAGTATTCATTACAGGTAAAGAAGGAATATCGTCCCTCTTCAATGATGAGTTGTAGCTTCCTCAGGTGGACTACCAGGCAGTGTTGAGGATTTTCCCATAGTTCATACTCGCTGGAGAAACAAAGGTCTGTCTACCTACAAAAAATAGTTCATGGCAAGTTTTGTGGAACAGCAAGACTGAGGGAGCCTTGTTAGTGGGCCAGGACCCTATGACCTGAGTAGGCACATTCCCATATCTCCTCACTGTATTAGTAATTTGTCACATATGTACCAGCTTCACATTTTTTACCACTTGCATTTAAAACTTGCACTATTAGTTACATAGTATTTCTTTGAATAAACTCATTTAAAAATTCTAAATAAATTTAATCTTGTTCTAAATAACGAGTATTTGTAAAATTATAGATTCTATGTGCAACTCTTTTTTTTTTTTTTTAATGTACATGAAAATGCAACTAAAAAAAAAAAGTTATTTTGTGTACTACCCAAAATCTTCTTGTGTACCAGTTTGGGTAACACTGTCATAATGTAGGTGTTGCTGGGTGGTGCAGATGGTTAAGTGCTTGACTGTTAATGGAAAAGTTGGAGCTTCAAGTCCATGCAGAGGCTCCTCAGAAGAAAAATCTGGCAATCTCTTTACTAAAGTCAGCCACTGAAAACACTGTGGAGCACAGTTTACTCTCATGCACGTGGGATCCCCATGAGTTGGAGTCTGCTTGATGGCAACTGTTTCTTGTTTTTAGTCATAATGTATTTATTAAACTTTTTTGTTTCTAAATCTTCCTTAACTGGCTTAATTCCTTTGTGGAACATGGCAGAGCACATATAAAAAGGAAATGTGGCTGTCCGCATGTGCGATGTCAGGGAAGAGCTGGCTGTGCTTGCTCTTTCCACCAGTAGAAGACCTTCCTGAGGTTTGAGGTCCTCTTCCATAGAACGACTCTAGAGGTGCTGTGATTCTCATGGCTACCCCCTGGTTTATTCCTATAATTAGATCATCTTTAATTGTCTTTTCCTGATGATAAATAAAAAATTGCAAATTTACCACGTCATCTGGAAAGACAAATAAATTGTCATTTCCAGGTATTGGGGATGCCAGATAGCCAGGTTTACACTTTCTATATTTTTTATGAAGTTTGGCATGCTTTGACTATGTTACTTCAGGTCTGCCTGGCAGAAATCATGCATAAATATATGGCAATGCTTATTTTTCCCTGAATTACTATGGTAATTCAAAACCTTTCTGCAGTTTTGGCTGGAGAGACCTAGAGAGTGAGAGGCAGCTTGGACACAGTCCTGAGTAAAGCTATGATCTGTGAACTCCTTTCTATCCCTCAGACTCTCTGGTCTGAGCCTTACCTTCAGCTGTCCTTGCCTGTGCCAGCCAACCTTGCCCACAAAGCTGCAGAACAGCTTCAAGGGAGTGAACCCTTTTTTTTTTTTTTTTAGAAGCAAAAATAGCCTGTTTCTTTCCTACGTGGACCAGATTAATAACTGATGTTTCTCTTTTTCCCTTTGCAAGGCTCAATTGCTCCTTTTTCAACAAACGTGGTCTGAATGAGCACAGCTTGTGGTGGCCTAGAATCCTCACCTTATGGAAAATAAACTGGAAAGGAAATTTGCTTAAGAAATGGTGAGGAAGCAGTCCATTTTAGGACCATAATTGGCCCAATATTCCCTCCTGATATGTGGCAACAAGCTTTACTGTGGTGTAGCAAAACCCTCTGATACATTTCCCAGGTGGTTTCATAGAAATATTCCATGAGCACCTTGCTGGCTACCGTACACACTGAGAGCTAGCTGTTTAAGAAAGCCAAAGATTTTGTATTGGAAGATTAAGCAAAGAAATGTGACATTTTCTGTGAGTCTAGCAACAATAGACATTCCTTTTGGAGGAAGCATGTTTTAATGGCAAAAGAAGAGGAATAATGCTGTGGGTTTGTTTTTCCAGCAGCAACCCCGAAAAGATTTAAATCAGCTAAAAACTGTCTGCCCTTTAATCAAGAAGGGCATGTTTATATTTGCAATTAACCTTGTCTGTGCTGGTCTGTGCATGGACCATATGTCCTGTACATTCTTCAAAATTGTTTTTGTAGCCTGATGCTCTGGAATGACAGACTGCTTTTGGGGAACTACAGAAATTGAGTTTTTAGTTCTATGCACAACAGTAGCCAAGCTCAAAGGGAAGGGAAGCTCACCATGCACCCCTTGGCTTGTTGATCTCTGTCAAAATGAAGTTAATTGCCTCTGCTGTCTCTCTGTGTTGGAATTCTGGCCTCCATCTTGGAGGGACTGCCACGTGACAGCATGATGCTAGTTCTGCAGGTTCTGAGCAGTATCACTTAACGTAATTCTTAGAGTAACCAGAAGTGATGAGTATTGTTACCGTTGTTTTAGCAAGAAAAGCAAAGCTTAGAGATGTTAAGCAATTCACTCAGAGATGTTAAGCCACTCCCTTGAAGTATCGCAGTTTGGAAGAATCTCTGAAATATGTACTCCTTCCACACTGCCTCAAGTGTTGGGGGAAGTAGGTGACATTTTCATACATGGAGGTCAAAGTACCCCTTGCCTTCCAAACATCTCTTCTGTTGTGCTAATTGACTGGAAATTCCTGCTTAATCAAAGGGAAGGGATTGTCTTTAGGAGGTTCCTGCATGTTACAGAAGCCTCCTGTCCATCCCATGGTTACAGGTTAGATTTCTCATGGTTCTCAAACTTGCTCGGGACTCAAACACCTAAAAGTCACAGTACTTTGTTTTGTGTAATTCAATAAAGTATGGATATTTTAACCTACCAATAATTAAGTATATGATCCCATGCTACATCAGATGCCATTTCAAATAAATGGGCTGAGGGAAAGATCACATTTTTAAGAAAAATGTGTGGTAAATAACTTTAAGTTGAGAGTACTCTATTCATTATTATTGCAAATAGTAAAATATTAACCATGAGTTTAGCAAAGGATCATGTATGTGGACTTTGTGGTTTCAAGCTCACAACTTGAGAACCGCTTGGCCAGCTAGATAACTACTTGAAAGGAATAGGATAAAAGCCAGACAAACTTCAGTGAGGGGAGAAGAAGGATGGGCAAGAGATTTAATAGCTAAGGGCCCGAATAGAGTCAAGGCCAAGTCTTAGGAGATTAAGTGACACTAAAGACAAACTTTTCCTAATTTCCAATTTTCTTTTTCAAGTTGACTCAGCATTTTCTATCTCCTTCCATGCTCCTTACCTCTGGGGTCCACCTCATGACTTTAGCAGTCCATATAATGTCTGGGTATGTCGTGAAAGAGCACATACAACATGGCGCTCACAAAGTCTATATGTTATTTTAGGCAAGTGTGGACTGGAATGAAGGGTGTGGACTTGCCGGAGAAATTGTAGCACTACTCTAGACTAGAGGGAGAAAAAGTTGGAAGACAGTCTCTGTAAAGTCGAAAAGGACATTTCTTCCTTCACACACCCATCTCTGAAGTTTGCTCATAAATTTATGAGACACTCTTACTACCACATTTAAAAAGGTAGTTCTTAATGGTTTTCTTTTAGATTATTTGCCTCTTTAAGAATTATTAAAAAAACTCTTTCTCCATCACACCTCTCATCCTAGGTTCACCTTCATCATCATCGTCAGTCCAGATTTGGCAATTGGTTAGGAATCATGACTTTCCATCTCCCGTTCTGTCCTGTCTTCCCAAACCCTTAAACTATGTCTTTTAAAACTTTTGGCTTATCATTTTCTGTCTCTCCTCTAAAAGTTTAATCTCACTTCTTGATTAACAGAAAATTGCTGCCCCATGAGGACATTAGTTTTCCTATAGACCTTTTAATGGAGGCTGTCCTCAAATCCCAAATATCCTATGTACTGCAGGGCCACATTGTTATTTGTAAGTGCCTCTTGCTCCCCATTTCCTCTTCCAGATTGTTTATTTTTCTTTCTTTCTCATAATTGCTGTCTGCTCTGAAGCACTTGCCTCTATCCCATACCCTCCTTGTTGCTCCTAGTCATCACCTTTATTCACTCATGACTCAGTTGGGGCTCAGATGCTCTCTAAAACAAAACTCCTATCATAATTCTTGGCCATTTCAGCATCTACATAGATGGGTCACTCAACACGATAGCCTCTCAATCCCTTGACCTCTTTAGCTTTAATGGACGTTTTCTCCCACAGATCCTGGTAACCCATTCTCATGGTCCTTTCAAGACTTGGCAATTACAATAACTGCAACACCGCTGAAATCTGAGTTCAACTCAATTCACTGTTTAACCATATGCTTTATCCACCTGATTATCCTATTATTCCCATGCCAACAATTTTCACATCTCAGTGATTTCTGATCAATTGACCATACCACTTTTTCACTACCCACCCCTACCACCCTGTCCAGATGCCACTGTCCAGAACAACCTTTCTCTTGCAAGCATCCTTAACTCTCTTATCTTTCTCTCAATTTACTTTCATACGTATAAATATATGAGGAGCCTTGTTGCACAATAGTAAAACACTAGGCTGCTAACCAACAGGTTGGTTGTTTGAACCCACCAGCTGCTCTACAGGAGAAAGATGTGGCAGCCTGCTTCCATAAAGATATATAGCCTTGGAAACCCTATGGAGCAGTTCTGCTTTGCCCTACCGGGTTGCTAGGACAGCAGTGGGATTTTATATATAATATATACATATAGCGTACACATATATGTATATATGTGTAATGTATATATAAAAAAAATATATATATATACATACACACATACATTCCATTTGTTTATACATATGGGGCAAAGCAGAGACCTGGGTTTAACTAAGATCAAGATTTTTTTGAGCTATCAAGGAGAAACAATGGAAATAAAAAATAAAAATTAATTACCAATATGGGAAAAGGGGAATAGTTTGAAAAGCAGAAACTAATGCAAGGCTTCTCTGAATATGACCGGTTTTATAGTTTTGTCTTTGGAACCAATTTTTTAAATATTGCTTAAGAGATTTTTTAGTCTGTTTTTTAAAAAATGATTTTGAGAATACATTTATTACGATAAGAAATTCACAAGCTTTTTGTAAAATTATTCTTGATTTTTAGCCAACTCTGGGCACATTTCCACTGTCAAATAGAGTTTCATATCAGTGTAACTTTGGACAAACTACCTTTCTTCATTAAACCCCAATAATTTAAAGGGTTTAAACGTTCTCAAATCCCAGAGTTCATATTGCAAAGGAGAGTCTTTAACCCTTACAGTTTTTCAAAAAGGCTTCTTGAGGTATAATTTACATACCATACAATTAGCCCATTTAAAGGATATATTCCAATGGTTTTCAATACATCCACAGAGTTGTATAACCATTGCTGCAATAGTCTGTTTTGTTGAACTATGCAGAACATTTATAGGATCATTTTTATTTTTCATGAAATGAGTAACTTAAAAATTCCTTTAGTGAAGATCTATTGGTGGTAGACACTGTTTGTATTTGTTTATCTGAAAATATATTTCACCCTCATTTTGAAAAGTATTTTTGCTGAATTTACAATTCTGGATTGATGATTACATTCTCTAAGAACTTTGAAGATAATAATTCTCGGTCTTTTGGCTTCCTTTGATGCCATTGAGAAGTTGTCTATCAGTATAATTATCATTCCTAATAAATGATCTGCCTTTTCTCTCTGGCTGCCATGAAGTTTCTTTTTCTTGCCTTTGTCATTCTGTTGCCTTATAAAATTGCCAATGTGGACTTCACTTATTTATCCTGCTTAGCTTATGTGGAACTTCTATACATACATATAGAAACATAAACGTCTTTTGCCAACTCTGAACAAAATTTAGAGACTGTCTCTTAAACCTTGTTCCTCCTGCATTTTTTTTTTTTTCCTGTTCTCACCTTTTGGATCTTAATTGGATGCATGTTAGAACCTCTTATATTCTCTGTTCTTTCATGCAGTCCTTGTTTTTTCTCTGTGCTGCACTCTAGGCAATTTCTTCAGATTTATCCCTGGTTAGCTAATTCTCAATTCTGATGTCCCACTCATTCAATGTGACTTCTTCAACCATTTTATATTGTATTTCTAAAAGTTGATTCTCCCTATTTCTGACTGCCATTTCTTTCTTGTTTTTTTTTTTTTGGTTATATATTTAAACATTTTAAAACAATTTATAAATGTTCATTATGTATTTTGAATCTAATAATTCCCCAAACTAAGTTTTTGTTGTCCTAGCACTCTTGTCTGTCAACTCTGCTCATCCTCACAGTGGTTAGCTGCTCTTGTTTATGGCCATCTCTGATTTTGAGTCGCTATTATTTTAAACTTCGATTGTGGGAATGCTAGAACCTAAGTTCAGGTTATATTTCTGAAATTTATCTATTTGTTTATATCTTTTATTGACTGTATTCCCTGACAAGAATATAAGCTCTTTGAAGGAGCTCTGTCTTGTTCCCCTCTTATTTCTGGGCCTGATGTAGAGAAATTGCTTAATATATATTGTTCTCATACTCTCTCGTCTTACTCAAAACATGTACACATACCGACAATTTTTCATACAATTTAAGAGCTTCCTTGATGTTATTTTAACACTGCTGCTTTAAATCATTATTATATTTGCCATATAGACTAATTCACTCAGCTTACAAAGAAGAAAAAAAAATCTGCCAAGTGTTGTCAGGTCATATTCCCTTTTATTTTTCTAATTTATGCCTCCGAGATGAATACTTTTAAACATAAGATAGTATCGATTTTGATCAGTAATGGCTCCAAACTGCAAGCCAAACACTTTCACCACCCTTGCTAAAAGGGTAAATATAGCTGGAGGTTCCCTACTTAATCCTAAAACCAATTTGACGTATCTTCCAGTGAGACTTTCCTAAGTTAAAATGGGTTGTTAAAATCCTCAGTATAAATAGGGTAAATGAACATTGTCTTCACTGAACTTGATATTATTTAAAATATAAAAATAAATTCTACATTCTTGAAAAAAATATTTTAGAATTAAACAGAATACTTCAGGAACATAGAGAAAATGTGAATAAATTATTAATGTATTTTTAAAACCAATATTTACCTGTAATTTTTAAAATATTACCTCTAAGAAATAATATTTTGTAAACAACAGTCTTACCTGGCTCATGCTTAATTGGAATAAACTATTATAAACGATTTTTAATTCTCAAAGTCTAAACTTTCCTGGCTAGATCTTTAGGCATTTATTAAATACCTATAATAAGGTAACAGAAAAGAGCCTCAAAAAGTAAACATTTCTCTCAATTTAATTGCCAGCGTACATAGAACATTTTACAATAAATTCCACACTGGCAGTCAGTATTGATGTTCGTTAAGGTCGTATTTGAAGATAATGATAATGAGAACTATGAAATTCACTTCAGGAAAATCTTTATCAGGGAAAGGGCTTTAGAAATTGAGTGCTCATGTGTGTTATTAGGAAACCCCGGTGGCGTATTGGTTAAGAGCTACAGGCGCTAACCAAAAGGTTGGCAGTTTGAATCCACCAGGCACTGCTTGGAAGCCCTATGGGGCTGTTCTACTCTGTCCTATAGGGTCACTATGAGTCAGAATTGACTCAACAGCAACTGTTTTTGGTTTTGTTTTGTACATTTTTAATGAACATTACCATCAAAGTATCACTCATGGACGTCTAATCTGTTATAAAAAGCAGATTTACTTGTAACTGAAGTAAAAAAAAAAAAAGTCTTATAAAAAATGCTGAAGGCCCTTAGAGGATCACAAAAGATTAGTGTTTTTACCCTTTTCTTCCCAAAGACGTGTAAAGCCATTAGAAATTCTACTTCTTAACCAGCAGCTGTGTGTTTCCTGCAGCGTGATTCTCAGTAGGTGCGACTGATTTTATTAGGCCACCTTTAAGACAAGAATTCTCAAGCCTCTGGAGTGCTTCCAAATCCCCTGGGTACTAATATGGAATAGAGCCAGTGACTAAATTATCTATGCCAGTGCTTCAATCCTCTCTCATCCTGGTCTTGAAGGCCCAGCTTCTAAAACTCCATCTGCCATTTCTTCCCTTTTGTTTTATTCACTTTGACAGTCAGGGTAAGGGTGATGGAGAGTGACTGAAAGTTTCTTCAACTCATAACAGGTGAATAATGTTTGAAGTAGTTGGTAGGAAGACATTATGCATTTCTGAAAATATCAAGACTCTCAGGAAAAGCTTCAACCTTGGAATAGTAGAGTGGGGATTGCTTTATGATTGGTTTCATGCATAGTGACATACATAAGACATTACTAGACCTTCAGGAAACACTTGTTGAATGAAAGATGTTATTACCCATTGAAAACAGGATGCAAATATATCTTTGAAGCCAGATGTAAGTAAAACATTTTTTTGCTGTTGAAATATGTGAACTGTCTTCCAGAATTTTATTCAGAGAATGAACCTTCAAATGAGAAGTTGAATACTCACTGATAAAAAAATTTTGCAAAGTGAAATAAGGAACTAGTGTAGGTTGGTTGGAAAAATAAATGTACACAGAATGAGTATCAAATTCGTAGCTACACAAATGACTAATGGAACCACTACGCCAATGACACAGAATTGAGCCTGGAAAATATCCAGGTAGACTTGATTATATTACATTTCCTTATATACTTCTCTACAGCTTAGCTAGCCTCTTTTTTATTCAGATATTTCCTGGTGGATGAGATTCAACTGTGCTTTTTTGACTTGTCCTCAGGTTGCCTATTACATTCCCTTAAAGGGCTAAAGTCTTTTTTCTTCAAGACATTCAAGCAAATGAATCTTTTACAGTGTAGTAGACTGTGAATAAAGTCTCCCTTACTCTTCTTTGTTTTGGGGTTGGATGTTTGAGTTCCTTCCATCTCTCCTTGTAAGTACCTCTCTACTCCAAGACACACAGAAATACTATAAAGGCCTATTGTGTTCTAACCAAATTTACTGGAAGGAATTGTTCAAAGCAAAAGGTGCGTGAGGAGAAGCCTCATTACAAGTACTGACATCTGTGACTGCGCTTGATGGTGAACAAAGAAACCGAACTCATCAGCAAAAAGAAAATTTTCTAATGTGGCATTTGAGTAGAAGCTTCATTTGTAATTATGGGACATTAAAAGGTTTAATAATTATTACCGTTATTGATAATAATGCCACCCGAACAACAAGTCACTCTAACCCAGTCATCTAGAAAAATCATGGCAGCCTCTTATCTAGTTAGTACTTGAGCTTCTATTCGCAGTACAAAATGTGAATTTATCACCATTTTTAGGTTTTAGTGCATGCAGTTCGGATCTACCAGGTGCTCCTTGGAAACTCTATGGGGCAGTTCTACTCTGTCCTATAGGGTCGCTATGAGTTGGAATCGACTCAACGGCACTGGGTTTTTTAGGGCATGCTAGATGGCAACGGCAAGATCAGAAATTCTGTTAAGGATTAAAACTGCTAAACTATTTTTTTTTTGTCAAAATGAAAATAAAATTATTTTGTAACCAATGTTATCACTTCCTGTAAGATGAAAAATTTCTCAGAAGTTGGAGTGATAAAATAATAATAGCAGCTCCACTACTTAATGATGTCTTCATATGTGCCAGGCACTTGATTAACTGATTTACATACATTGTCTCATTAATTTTTCTAGACAAAAGCCCTCAAAGTAGGTATTACTCCCATTACTTTAACAGGAAAATATTGAGGCCTAGTAAGTTTAACTTGCCCAAGGACACTTATGTAATAAGTAGAATAATGGGGAGCACTGTTTTGGGTCTGAAGACAAGACCTATTCTTTTGATCATGTGGGTCTTCTGCTTGGGGGAGGAGGGTTTCCATAAAACATCTAGTTGATTATGAAATGCAAGAAAAAGCTATTACTGTTAGAGCATTTCCCATGACTGGAGCATGGCTGAATTTAAGAGACTCAGCTCTTGACATTGCTTAGCTTCTCATCACACTATGTCTATGATCTGGGGAGGAGTCATTAGCTGGTTGATATTACAAGCTGGGATAACTAGTAGTAACTAATTAGGATCTTTCACTAGGCATTCATGTTTGAGAATTTCAGAGTTTCAGATACATAATTCAGCCAATTATGTTATGTCGTTACCTAGAAATTTAATTATTTTATCCCTATATTTATAATTTATTGGATATTTTCTACCATTCAGGCATTGTTTTAATTTCTAAGTACTATTATTTTCTCTGTTTTACTGATGAAAAACCTGGTGCACAGGGAGTTTAAGTAGGTTGCCCTAAATTACACAGATTATAAATGGCAGATCTAGGACTGCGATCAGGCCACCTGACAACAGAGCCCCTGGCCTACTCCATGTCAGCTACATTGCTAGGTGCTCGGGATTCAGTGGTGCAAAACACATTATTACCCTCAAGGATGTAGAAGAGAGAGAAGCAAGCAAGCAGATTTGGCTTTAGTTCATGAGTACTGATGAATTTTCCAATCAAGAGCTTCAATGGACAACAGAAACTCTCAATAGGTTGTGAGAAAAATTTCTTTCTTGTGATGAACCTTGTTATTAATATAGCCTTGAACTAATAGATATCAGGACTAGTAATAACTGCCTACTTAATTCATGCCTTTAAACTTAACTTGGCTTGAAATACTGCACCTGCATAATTTATTTTAAAGAAATTACTTTCTGGGTAGAATTTCCCAGATCCTTAGCTTAGAATACCCTTTGCTGTCCAGCGGATTTTGACTCATAGTGACCCTATAGGACAGAGTAGAGCTGCCCCATAGGGTTTCCAAAGAACACCTGGTGGATTTGAACTGCCAACCTTTTGGTTAGCAGCCATAGCTCTTAATCAGTATGCTAACAGGGTTTACTAGCTTAGAATAGTGACCAATAAATATTTATTTTGAGTTGATATTTTTCTGCTTCTATTCTTCATTTATATGAATTTAGATTAAGGAAGCTCACATAAAAAAAAAATTCTTTTTTTTTTTTTTTACATAACCTCTGTAAAATGAAGCTTGTATATCATTTGATGTTATTTTCAATCAAATCCCCTCATAAAGTTAAATGACAAATTAGAAAACTACAAAACACTATTGCAAGAAACCAAAAGAGACCTACATAAATGGAAAAATATATCGTGCTCATGGATAAGAAGACTGAACACTGTGAAAATATCAATCCTACCCAAAATGATCTATAGATATAATACAATCCAAATACCAACAGCATCCTCTAACAAGATGGAAAAATTAATCACTAACTTTATATAGAAAAGAAGGCGGACCCAGATAAGCAAAGCATTACTGAAGAAAAAGAACAAAGTAGGAGGCCTCACACTACCTAGTCTCAGAACCTACTACACAACCACAGTAGTCAAAACAGTCTGGTACCAGTATAACAACAGGCACACTGACCAATGGAACAGAATTGAGAACCCCCATATAAATCCATCCACCTATGGTCAGCTGATCTTTGACAAAGGACTATAAATCCATTAAATGAAGAAAAGACAGTCTTTTTACCAAATAGTGCTGACCAAACTGGATGTCATTCTGTAAAAAAATGAAACAGGACACATATATCACACTATACACAAAAACAAACTCAAAATGAATCAAAGACCTACATACAAAACCTAAGACAATAAAGATCATGAAAAAAAAAATAAGAACAACACCAAGATCTCTAATACATGGCATAGATTCAATACAAACCATAACTAACAATGTGCAAATACCAGAAGATAAACTAGATAACTGGGAGCTCCTAAAAATCAAATAACTTATGCCCTCAAAAGACTTCATCAAAAGAGTAAAAAAAGAACCTACAGACTAGGAAAAAAATTTTAACTGTGACATATCAAACAAGGGTTTAATCTCCAAAATCTAGACTACTTCAACACCTCAACAACAAAAAGACAAATAACCCAATTAAAGAATGGGCAAAAGATATGAATAGACACTTCACCAAAGAAGACATTCAGGCTACTAAAAGACACAAGAGAAAATGCTCGTGATCATTATCTATCAGAGAAATACAAATTAAAACTACGATGAGATGTCATCCCCCCACCCCCCACATTACTGGCATGAATCAAAAAAACAGAAAATAACAAGTGCTGGAGAGGCTGCAGAGATATTGGAACACTTATGCACAGCTGGTGGAAATATAAAATGATACAACCACTATGGAAAACGATATGGTGCCTCCTTAAAAAGCTAGAAATAGAAATACCATACGATTCAGCAATTCCACTCCTAGATTGCTAGAACACACCCGAGAGAAATAAAAGCCACCACAGGAATAGACATATGCACACCCATGTTAGTTGCAGCACTATTCACAATAGCAAAAAGAAGGAAACAACCTAGGTGCCCATCAACAGATGAATGGATAAACAAGTTATGGTATATACACACAATGGAATACTACACAACCATTAAGAACAATGATGAATCCTCGCTACATCTCACAACACAGATGAAACTGGAGGGCATTAAAACCCACTGCCGTTGAGTTGATTTCAACTCATAGCGACCCTATAGGACAGAGTAGAACTGCCCCATAGAGTTCCCAAGGAATGCCTGGCAGATTCGAACTGCTGACCTCTTGGTTAGCAGCCATGGTACTTAACCCCACTACACCACCAGGGTTTCCATTTATGCTGAGTGAAATAAATCACTTACAAAAAGACAAATATTGTATGAAACCACTATTATAAAACCCAAGAAAAGGTTTACACACAGAAAAAAAAATCTTTGATGTTTATGAGGGAGGAGAGGGGTTGGAAGGGAATTCACTAACTAGATAGTAGACAAATGTTAATTTTGGTGAAGGGAAAGACAACATACAATATAAGGCAAGTCTGCACAACATGACCAAGGCAAAGTCATAGAAACTTCCTAAACACCTCCAAATACATTGAGGGACTGAGTTACTGGGGCTGAATACTGGGGACCATTATCTCTACGAACATCTAAGTCTATTGGCATAACACAGTTCATAAAGAAAATGTTCTACATCCTACTTTGGTGAGTAGCACCTGGGGTCTTAAACGCTTGTGAGTGGTCATCTAAGATTCATCTGTTGATCTCATCCCATTCAGAGCAAAGGAGAGAAGAAAACCAAAGACACAAGGAAAATATCAGTCCAAAGGGCTAATAGACCATATGGACTACAGCTTCCCCGAGCCTGAGCCCCAGAAGAACTAGATTGTGGCCAGCTACCATCACTGACTGCTCTGACAGGGATTACAATAGAGTGTACTGGACAAAGCAGGAGAAAAATGTAGAACAAAATTCCAATTCACAAAAAAAACCAGACTCTGGTCTGACAGAAACTAGAGGAACCCCCAAGACTGTGGTCCCCGGACGCCCTGCTAACTCAGAACTTAAGCCACTCCTGGAGTCCACCTTTCAGCCAAAGTTTAGACGGGCCTATAAAACAAACAATGACGAGGAGGCAGGAAGGGACAGGAAAACTGGTTGAGTGGATACGGAGAACCCATGGAGGAAAGGGAAAAAGGGAGAGTGCTGACACAACGTGGGGATTGCAACTAAGGTCCCAAAACAATTTGTGTATAACATTTTTGAATAAAAAAATTAAGAAAGGAAAAAAATTACAAATGAGGTGGTAAAAATGTGAAAAAAGACTATGAGATAAGAATCAAATTGCAGATCAGCACAGATGGTAAAAATGATTGGGTAAAGGCAGAGTTAATGTCTTCATTTATCTGTGTTTTTAACCTTATATTGTTAAAATAATGATTGGGTGAAGGCAGAGCTAAGGGCTTTATTTGTTTTTCTAACCTTATATTGTTCCACAAATAAGAAGCTTACAACAAAAAACACATATAAATATATTAAGAACAACAAATTTTTTTTTTAAATGAAGTAAAAATAAATTACAAGGGTAAGGCAAATTTGCAGACAGAGTTAAGTAAAGAGTTTGAGGTAATTATGCATGAGTCACTTCTCAAATTGCTATATAAGAAAAGCTAAGAAGTTACACTCCTGAATTAACCACACTGGATATCTCCACCAGGTAATTTGTCTGGTAGATGCAGGCTTCAGTGGGCATTCCAGTATAACTTTTAGTGTGAGTGGCTTACAGCGTAGCTCTGAAAAACACAAGCCTACTCATTCATAGAACAAAGGCGGGACAGACATAAAATCAAGAAATGATGTCATAGTCTTGGTGAAAACACCTAATCCATCTCATTTATTTATTTATCTTACCTCTTACCTCCATAGACTGAATTTGGGAATTTTCATTAGAAACTATATTGTGGCTGGCTTGGAGTACACTAACCCATTGCTGCTGAGTCAATTCCAACTCATAGTGACCGTATAGGACAGAGTAGAACTGCCCCATAGGGTTTCCAAGGCTGTAATCTTCATGGAAGCAGATTGCCACATCTTTCTTTCACAGAGCAGCTGGTGGGCTTGAATCACTGACCTTTTGGTTAGCAGCCAAGCCTTTAACCTCTGGGCCACCAGGGCTCCTTTAGAGTATATTAGAAAAACATTAATGAGCTACAATGCATTTTCCTGTATTAGACATTTCATTGTCAGAAGGATTGGCAGTGAAATATTCAAGTGGGCTGCCTACTGGGTACCACCCACACTCCCCTGCCTGCCTCTTTGTGGCCCATCAATTCCACCACCAGGCTGGCAGGACTCAGGAGGCCAACTGTGATCATTAATGGAAAATACTTCATGTTCCTACAGTACAGTCAGCAGGCAACAGCTTAATATTGTTGGTCTATTATCATTATTTTTTAATGGAATGGACAGGAAAGAGGGAATGAAGAGGAGACTGGAGACAGGGTGAAGATGGTAGATGTCACAAGGGAGAACAAATAGGAGAAAAATACCAGATGGAGAGGAGAAGCATTAAAAAAAGGACTAAGAGGAAAAGAGAAAGAGTGGGAGAGAAACTGATAGGAAGAAATCAGGTTTGAATGGTAGAACTAGAAACAAAAGCAATATGACATCTCTCTTTGTCCTAAAATGACCCAACTAATTCCTTGTGGATGTCAGCTTGTTCATTTGTAGGATGTTGGAGGAGAAAGAGAGACAAAATATTAGAGGTAACTGTCTCGTTTAGTTCAATAACTTTCTAACCTCTAAGATCCTGAAGGCAGCTGTGGCTACTGTGGGAACAGTGTTGGGGAGGAGAAAGAGCATCTCAGCCTGTTGTTGACTCATTCTGGTGCTGACTTGACCTTATGAAAGTAATTTAGCTCTGCTGGGCTGAATCTAGTCATAATTAACAACAGAATACCTGTTTATATAGTAGGTTCAATACTAGCAACGAAGTGTTGCCTGAGGCAGAGACAGGGAAGAGAAACAAAGGAAGAAGAAAAAGAAAAAGAAAGCAAGGGAAAAAGGGAAAGAGGACAATAGCTACCAGTGTTCTTTATGATGTAGGGACCTAGTGGTGCTTTTGTGAGTACATGTATAACACAATTGAGGTTTAAAGGAACTAATATTTCAGTGTCTCTTATGCACCAGACTACTGGACCTTTTTTTTGTTTTTCTGTGTAACTCCTATAATCCTCTCAGGAGCCCTATGCAGTAGCTGTTATTTAACTCTTACCAAGCTAGGAAAATTGCTTGACTGATATAAGCAACTTTCAACTCAGGTCTAGCTAAAGTGTAACCTAGTTTAGTAGATTTACTTGGTTAAACCTGTGTAAGTGGTCATGACCTACAGAGTCATTTCCTTTCTTTGGCAGTATCTAACTTTGCCTTGAAATCTCAATATATCAATCTATTCTTCAGCCTTACAAAATGGTAAATGCTTATATAGTGGGAAGAAAATGGACCTGAAGTCAGAGAAATCTGGCCTCTAACTCTGGTTTCACGATTTATTAGCTGTATGATCTTAAGACTCTGTAAAATAGGATTAATTTTTTTTTTGGTTTGTTTTTGAGGATAAAATGAGATATAGGAACATATCTAACATAGTGCTTTCTACTCAAGGGACACTAAATTATTGGTTTCTTTCCTTCCTCTAAAACCTTAGGTACAATTCACTGGTTTCATAATTTCCTAAACCATGCTTTTTGAACATTAGGGGTTCTGAAAGAATGTTAATTAATGCTCTTCCCAAAAAAAAAAAAAAAAAAAAAGGTTTTCATGGTTGGATATGTTGCATGAAGTGAATTGCTTTTTTCTTGATTCTATCCCTTCCTATCCACTCTAGTATCCTTCTATACAGGGCTCCTAGATCAGTTCCAGGTGGATTAAGAAACTACATGTGAAAAGTAAAAGTTTAGGTCATTTAGAAGTAAATAGAGAAAACTATTTATTTGATTTTTTGGTAGTATTTCTTTAAAAAGTCATGAAACCTCAAACCATGAAAGAATTTTGACTATACGAAAATGTAAAACCTAAAACTTAATGCCTCTGTTTGATAAGACACCCTTAGAAAAATAAAACATAACACATTGACTGGAAGAAAGTATTTTCAGTGCATTTAATCAACAGAGGATTAGTATCTGAACATACAAGCATTTTTACAAATTAGTAAGAAAAAGGCAAATGGTGCGTATTAGTTTCCTAGGGCTGCCATGACAAATTACCATAAGCTGGGTCGCTTAAGCATTCCCAGGTTGGTGCAAATGGTTGATATGCTTGGCTGCTAACTGAAAAGTTGGAGCTCACCCAGACATGCCTTAGAAGAAAAGCATAGTGATTTATTTCCAAAAAAACCAGCCATTGAAAACTCTATGGAGCATAGATGTACTCTGACACACATGGGGTCACCATGAGTTGGAATCAACTTGATGACAACAGGTTTAGTGGTTTAAAGCAACAAAAACTTACCTCTCACTCTTCTGGAGGCTAGAAATCCAAACAAAGTTGTGGGCAGGCCCATGCTTTCTCTGAAGGCTCTAGGGGCGGATGTTTACTTGCCTCTCCCTAGCTTCTGGTGGTTGCCAGCAATCTTTGGTGTTCCTTGGTTTTTAGATACATCATTCCATCCTTGACTCTCTCTTTTTCTCTCCTTGTTTGATGCCATTATAACAGCAATCCTATAAAGTAGGTATTATTATTATAACCATTGAATTTCCATTTTAACTGAGGTATAGAGAGGTTAAAGAACTTGCTTTTGTTAATATACCCATAAAATCAGGATTTGAACTCAAGCATTCTGGTTTCAGTACCCAAACTCATGTGCTGTTAATCTCTTTGTATGCTCTCTTCCTTAGAAAACATAAGGTAAAATTTTTATAGTATATCATTTTAGTGGTAAACAAAACTATTAGATACCCAGAAAAATGTTATTAGAGGCTAGTAAGACCTTTACAGAAAAAATTACAAAACTTTACTAAAAGTTATCAAAGAAGACTTAAATGTTTGGAAAGATGTAGCATGATTGTGATACTGTTGTAGATGGGAAGGCTCAAAGTCAGAAAGATGGAAACTTACCCCAAATTAATCTATAAATTCAATACATTTTCAATTAAAAATTTTTTTTTTCAAATGGGATTTGACAAGCTAATCTTAGCATTTATATGGAAATGTAAAGGGTAAGTATAGGCAGTGAACACTATCTGGAAGAAGAATAATAGGGGTGGATTTACCTGACAAGATAATAAAACTTTTATAAATCCATAGGAATAAAAACAGTATGGATTGGCACAGGAATAGACAAACCAATGGCAAAGACAAGAGACTTAAAAATTGCATCTATTTGTTTGATGGAGGTAGCAATAAAATTTTGATGTGAGCAGGATAAATTATTAAACAAATGATACCATGAAAAGTGGTTACTGATTTGGAAAAAATAAAATTATATTGCTACTATATACATGTATAATTGAATTCCAGATGGATTAAAGGCCTAAATTAGAAAAACAATAAAGTAAAAAAATGTTTAGAGGAAAACACGGGGCAATCTTTTATTATATAAAAAACCCATTGCCTGGGGCCAAGATGGCTGACTAGGTAGAAGCTGTCACAGATCCCTCTTGCAACAAAGACTCGGAAAAACAAGTGAATCGATCACATACATGACAATCTACAAACCCTGACCATCAAACACAGAACTAAAGAGCTGACCTGAGTAACAGGGGAGTGAAAAGCTGTGCCCTGAAGCAGCAACTGCTTCTGGAAATGGTGTCCCATGCCACAGCCTTGAGCCCCAGAGTGGTGGGGCTGACTGTGGCTTACTGAGATGGGGCAAGCATGGGACACAGCCCTAGCCCCTAACCCCCCAGAGTAACCTCGGTAGAGACTCAGCCAGCGCAAGCAGGCTGCACACTGATGTGGCTGGCAAGAGAACAAGCAACCAGAGGGAAGCAGTGACTGTTTTTGGTGCCTGGAGCCAGCATGCCAGTCAGAAAACCTTGGCATGGGGCTTTGGACTAAGCGTAGAAGAGCTAAGCATGTCTTCCTGAGATGGCGCAAGCATGGGACGCAGCCCTAGCCCCCTGAAGTAACCTCGGGGGAACCCAGCCAGCACACACAGGCTGTACAACAATGCAGCTGACAGGAGGGGAAATTACCGGGAAGCGGCAACTGGTTTTAGAGCCTGGAGTGCAGCGTCCCAACCAGAAAACCTTGGTGCTGGGTTTTGGACTAGCAGTGGAGGAGCTGATCATGGCCTCCTGAGACGATGCAAGCATAGGACGCAGGCCTGACCCTCGGGAGCAACCTTGACCCAGCCAGCGCACACAGGCTACACGCCCCTCTGGAATCTCAGATAAAACAGTCATCACCAAACAAGATAAGTAACTTTGTCTATATTGCCGTGCACTACTCTCTCCTATCTATCTGATCCCTCCCCTCCCTGCCCCAGGTGGCTTCATTAACATTGGAATTTCCTGGGCCAGGAAGTGAAGTGCTCTGTGGGTTTTTTTTTTTTTTTTTTCCTCCTAACTCATTCTCCTGGCCTGAGAGAAGCAGCAACTAACAACCCGGGGTGGGGGGTGGGGATCTTTTCCTGACATACCTAAAGTGCAATAAAAATACAGGACGAGCTCCAGCCAAGCATATGAGATCCACAGTCTTTGGCTTTCATCCCTACAGGGAACAAGGTGGCTATTATAATGCAGAGGCAATTCTGATAGAAACCTCACTGTAATTGTTTTAGCACAGCAGTGGAAAGACAAGTTTTCGAGGTCTGATACCTCTCTACCTATTAAACAGAACCCCAACGATCCACAGTGGGGAACTGAGGGCTGAAGCTTCACCCAAGCCACCTAGCCACCTGCTAAAGGGGTCTGAGCATAGTGACGCCTACCAAACTTTAGAGGTGCAAGCATTGGGTGCCTAAGGTACAGCTGCAGAGCCCACCCACCAAAGTGCTCTAGGAATAGAGACACACCTACCTCACTGACACATGGGGGAAGGCTGTCAGCATCCTGCTCTCCTTGCAGTGTGACCACCTGCTGCTACTAGAATCTGGTGCACACAACTATCACCACTGCTCCTCTAAGTTAATAGGTGACAGTCTACACCACATACTTGGTGACCCAAAATCAGAACACCTAAGCTGATTCTATTCAAGAATAGTGAATGGACTCTTAAGCTTATATATTTGGTAACAGCTCAAACCAGCTGGTAATAGGACATAAGTGATTCAAAGGCTACGACAATCAAGACAGCACAATCTAGTAGTCCATCTGGGTATATTGAAAAAAAACAAAACAAGAAGATAAGACTCAGTGAGCAAATATAAAATAAATCATTACAATATTTTATAGATGGCTCAGAGACAGCAGTCGATATCAAATCACATAAAGAAGCAGACAATGGTTGCTTCTACAAATCTCCAGATTAAAGAATCAAAATCTTTCCTAAATGAAGATACAATCCTGGAATTGCCAGATGCAGAATATAAAAAAACTAATATACAGAATGTTTCAAGACATCAGGGATGACCTCAGAAATGAAATAAGGCAATCTACAGAAAAAGTCAAGGAACACACTGATAATGCAGTTGAAGAAATCAAAAAGATTATTCAAGAACATAGTGGAAAAATTAATAAGCTACAGGAATCCATAGAGAGACTGCATTCAGAAATCCAAAAGATTAACAGTAAAATTACAGAATTAGACAACTCAATAGGAAGTCAGAGGAGCAGAATCAAAGAATTGGAATGCAGGATGGGGGAGCTGGAGGATAAGGCAATTGACACGAATAATGAAAAAAAAAAAAGAAAAATCAGATAAAAGAATTAAAAAAAAATGAAGAAACCCTAAGAATCATGTGGGACTCTATAAAGAAGAATAACTTGCATGTGATTGGAGTTCCAGAACAGGGAGGGATAACAGAAAATACAGAGAGAATAGTTGAAGATCTGTTGGCAGAAAACTTCCCTGGCATTGTGAAAAACAAAAGGATATCTATCCAAGATGCTCATTGAACCCTATGCAAGACTGATCCAAAAAGAAAATCACCAAGGCATATTATCATCAAACTTGCCAAAACCAAAGATAAAGAGAAAATTTTAAAAGCAGCCAGGTATAAAAGAAAAGTCACCTACAAAGGAAAATCAATAAGAATAAGTTCAGACTACTCAGCAGAAACCATGCAGGCAAGAAGGCAATGGGATGACATATATATAGAGCACTGAAGGAGAAAAACAGCCAGCCAAGAATCATATATCCAGCAAAACTCTCTCTGAAATATGAAGGTGAAATTAAAACATTTACAGATAAACACAAGCTTAGAGAATTTGCAACAACCAAACCAAAGCTACAAGAATTACTAAAGGAAATTCTTTGGTCAGAAAATCAATAATATCAGATACCAACACAACACAAGGTCACAGAGCAGAACATCCTGATATCAATTCAAATAGGGAAATCACAAAAACAAAATAAGATTAATTTAAAAAAGAAAAAAATGCTCAAAACAGGGAATCATTGAAGTCATTATGTAAAAGACTACAATAATCAAAAAAGAGGGACTAAATACAGGAGGCATAGATCGTCCATATGGACAGGAAAACAAGGTGATATAGGATGATACGAGCTAGGTTTTTACATAGAAAAATAGAGGTAAATATTAAGGTGACCACAAAGAGGTCTAACAATTCCACTTCAAAATAAAAACCAAGAAAAACATAACAAGTCAGCAAAAATAAATTCAACTACTATGAAAATGAGGGACACACAATTTACAAAGAAAAACTTCTCAGCACAAAAAAGTAAGTGGAGAAAGGAAATTGTCAACAACACACACAAAAAGGCATCAAAATGACAGCACTAAACTCATCTATAATTATGCTGAATGTAAATGGACTAAATGCACCAATAAAGAGACAGAGAGCCTTAGGCTGGATAAAAAAAACATGATCTGTCTATATGCTGCCTACAAGAGACACACCTTAGACTTAGAGACACATACAAACTAAAACTCAAAGGATGGAAAAAAAATATATCAAGCAAACAACAACCAAAAAAGAGCAGAAGTGGCAATATCGATTTCTGACAAAATAGACTTTAGAGTTAAATCCACCAGAAAGGGTAAAGAGGAACACTACATAGTGATTAAAGGGACAATTGACCAGGAAGACATAACCACATTAAATATTTATGCACCCACTGACAGGGCTGCAAGATACATAAAAATAACTTTAACAGAATTGAAAAGTGATATAGACACCTCCACAATTACAGTAGGAGACTTCAACACACCACTTTCGGAGAAGGGCAGGACTTCCAGTAAGAAACTCATAGAGACACGGAAGATCTAATTGCTACAATCAACCAACTTGACCTCATAGACTTATACAGAACACTTCATCCAACAGCTGCAAAGTATACTTTTTTCTTAGTGCACATGGAACATTCTCTAGAATAGATCACATATTAGATCATAAAACAAACCTTTGCAGAATCCAAAACATTGAAATATTACAAAGCAACTTCTCAGACCATAAGGCTATAAAAGTGGAAATCAATAACAGAAAAATCAGGGAAAAGAAATCAAATACTTGGAAACTGAACAATACTCTGCTCAAAAAAGACTGGGTTATAGAAGGCATGAAGGAGGGAATAAAGAAATTCATAGAATGCAACAAGAATGAAAACACTTTCTATCAAAACCTCTGGGACACAGCAAAAGCAGTGCTCAGAGGTCAATTTGTATCGATAAATGCACACATACATAAAGAAGAAAGAGCCAAAATCAGAGAACTGTCCCTACAACTTGAACAAACAGAAAGCGAACAACAAAAGAATCCATCAGGCACCAGAAGAAAACAAATAATAAAAATTAGAGCATAATTAAATGAATTAGAGAACAGAAAAAGGATCGAAAGAATTAACAAAGCCAAAAGCTGGTTCTTTGAAAAAATTAACAAAATTGATAAACCATTGGCCAGACTGACTAAAGAAATACCGGAAAGGAAACAAATAACCCGAATAAGAAATGAGATGGGCCATATTACAACAGACTCAACTGAAAGTAAAAGAATCATATCAAATTACTACGAAAAATGGTACTGTAACAAATT
The DNA here is from genome assembly GCF_024166365.1 of Elephas maximus indicus. NCBI lineage: Eukaryota > Metazoa > Chordata > Mammalia > Proboscidea > Elephantidae > Elephas > Elephas maximus. The sequence goes on along the minus strand of NC_064822.1, from coordinate 77,686,938 downwards.
TGCAAACCTAGAAGAAATGGGTGAATTCCTAGAAACACACTACCTACCTAAACTAACACAATCAGAAGTAGAACAACTAAATAGATCCATAACAAAAAAAGAGATTGAAAAGGTAATCAAAAAACTCCCAGCAAAAAAAAGCCCTCGCCCGGATGGCTTCACTGCAGAGTTCTACCAAACTTTCAGAGAAGAGTTAAAACCACTACTACTAAAGGTATTTCAAAGCATAGAAAATGATGGAATACTACCTAACTCATTCTATGAAGCCAGCATGTCCCTGATACCAAAACCAGGTAAAGACACCATAAAAAAAGAAAATTACAGACCTATATCCCTCGTGAACATAGATGCAGAAATCCTCAACAAAATTCTAGCCAATAGAATTCAACAACATATCAAAAAAAATAATCCACCACAACCAAGTGGAATTTATACCAGGTATGCAGATCTGTTCAATATTAGAAAAACAATTAATGTAATCTACCATATAAATAACCATATAAATAAAACAAAAGACAAAAACCACATGATCTTATCAATTGATGCAGAAAAGGCATTTGACAAAGTCCAACACCCATTCATGATAAAAACTCTCAGCAAAATAGGAATAGAAGGAAAATTCCTCAACCTAATAAAGGGCATTTATACAAAGCCAACAGCCAACATCATCCTAAATGGAGAGATCCTGAAAGCATTTCCCTTGAGAATGGGAACCAGACAAGGATGCCCTTTATCACCACTCTTATTCAACGTTGTGCTGGAGGTCCTAGCCAGAACAATTAGGCTAGACAAAGAAATAAAGGGCATCCAGATTGGCAAGGAAGAAGTAAAAGTATCTTTATTTGCAGATGACATGATCTTATACACAGAAAACCCTAAGGAATCCTCAAGAAAACTACTGAAACTAATAGAAGAGTTCGGCAGAGTTTCAGGTTATAAGATAAACATACAAAAATCACTTGGATTCCTCTACATCAACAAAAAGAACATCGAAGAGGAAATTGCCAAATCAATACCATTCACAGTAGGCCCCAAGAAGATAAAATACTTAGGAATAAATCTTACCAAAGATGTAAAAGACCTATACAAAGAAAACTATAAAGTACTGATGCAAGAAACTAAAAGGGACCTACATAAGTGGAAAAACATACCTTGCTCATGGATAACCCACCAAACCCAGTGCTGTTGAGTCGATTCTGACTCATCGGGACCCTATAAGGACAGAGTAGAACTGCCCCATAGAGTTTCCAAGGAGCGCCTGGTGGATTCAAACTGCCAACCTTTTGGTTTGCAGCCGTAGCACTTAAACACTACGCCACCAGTGTTTCCTGCTCATGGAAAGGAAGACTTAACATAGTAAAAATGTCTATTCTACCAAAAGCCATCTATACATACAATGCACTTCCTATCCAAATTCCAATGACATTTTTTAATGTGATGGAGAAACAAATCACCAACTTCATATGGAAGGGAAAGAATCCCGGGATAAGTAAAGCATTACTGAAAAAGAAGAAGAAAGTGGGAGGCCTCACTCTACCTGATTTTAGAACATATTATACAGCCACAGTAGTCAAAACAGCCTGGTACTGGTACAACAACAGGCACATAGACCAATGGAACAGATTTGAAAGCTGAGATATAAATCCATCCACATATGAGCAGCTGATATTTGACAAAGGCCCAGTGTTAGTTAATCGGGGAAAAGATAGTCTTTTTAACAAATGGTGCTGGCATAACTGGATATCCACCTGCAAAAAAATCAAACAGGACCCATACCTCACACCATGCACAAAAACTAACTCCAAATGGATCAAAGACCTACACATAAAGTCTAAAACAATAAAGATCATGGAAGACAATATAGGGACAATGTTAGGAGCCCTAATGCAAGGCATAAACAGAATACAAAACATTACTAAAAATGACGAAAGGAAACCAGATAACTGGGAGCTCCTAAAAATCAAACACCTATGTTCATCTAAAAAAAAAAAAGACTTCACCAAAAGAGTAAAAAGACCACCTATGGACTGGGAAAAAATTTTCAGGTATGACATCTCCGACCAGCGCCTGATCTCTAAAATCTATATGATTCTGTTAAAACTCAACCACAAAGAGACAAACAACCCAATTAAAAATTGGGCAAAGGGTATGAACACGCACTTCACTAAAGAAGATATTCAGGTGGCTAACAGATACATGAGGAAATACTTGCTATCATTAGCCATTATAGAAATGCAAATTAAAACTACAATGAGATTCCATCTCACTCCAAAGAGGCTGGTATTAATCCAAATAACACAAAATAATAAATGTTAGGAGGCTGTGGAGAGATTGGAACACTTATACACTGCTGGTGGGAATGTCAAATGGTACAACCACTTTGGAAATCTATCTGGCGTTATCTTAAACAGTTAGAAATAGAACTACCATACAACCCAGAAATCCCACTCCTCGGAACATATCCTAGAGATACAAGAGCCTTCACACAAACAGATATGTGCACACCCATGTTTATTGCAGTGCTGTTTACAACAGCAAAAAGCTGGAAGCAACCAAGGTGTCCATCAATGGACAAATGGATAAATAAATTGTGGTACAGTCACACAATGGAATACTACGCATCAATAAAGAACAATGATGAATCTGTGAAACATTTCATAACATGGAGGAACCTGGAAGGCATTATGCTGAGTGAAATTAGTCAGATGCAAAAGGACAAATATTGTATAAGAACACTATTATAAGATCTTGAGAAATAGTTTAATCTGAGAAGAAAACACTCTTTTGTGGTTATGAGACGGGCGAGGGAGGGAAGGTGGGAGAGGGTTGTTTACTGATTAGATAGTAGATAAGAACTACTTTAGGTGAAGGGTAGGACAACACTCAGTACAGGGGATATCAGCTCAACTGGACTGGACCAAAAGCAAAGAAGTTTCCTGAATAAACTGAATGCTTCAAAGGTCAGTGGAGCAAGGGCGGGGGTTTGGGGACTATGGCTTCAGGGGACATCTAAGTCAATTGGCAGAATAAATTCTATTAATAAAACATTCTGCATCCCACTTTGAAGTGTGGTGTCTGGAGTCTTAAATGCTAACAAGTGGCCATCTAAGATGCATCAATGAGTCTCAATCCACCTGGTGCAAAGGAGGATGAAGAACACCAAGGTCACAAGGTAATTATGAGCCCAAGAGACAGAAAGGGCTACATGAACTAGAGACTACATCATCCCGAGACCAGAAGAACTAGATGGTGCCTGGCCACAACTGATGACTGCCCTGACAGGGAGCACAACAGAGAACCCCTGAGGGAGCAGGAGAACAGTGGGATGCAGACCCCAAATTCTCATAAAAAGACCAGACTTAATGGTCTGACTGAGACTAGAAGAATCCCCGCAGTCATGGTCCCCAAACCTTCTGTTGGCCCAGGACAGGAACCATTCCCGAAGCCAACTCATCAGACTTGGATTGAACTGAAGAATGGGTTGGAGAGAGATGCTGATGAGGAGTGAGATACTTGCATCAGGTGGACACTTGAAACTATGTTGGCATCTGCTGTCTGGAGCGGAGATGGGAGGGTAAGGGGGTTAGAAACTGGCAAAACAGTCACAAAAGGAGAGACTGGAAGGAGGGAGCAGGCTGACTCGTTAGGGGGAGAGTAAGTGGAAGCTTGTAAAAAAAAAAAATTTTTTTTTTTTTATGTAGTAAGGCATATATAAGTTTATATGTGAGAGTTTGACTTGATTTGTAAACTTTCGTTTAAAGCACAATAAAAATTATTTAAAAAAACAAACAAACCATTGCCTTCGAGTCCATTCTGACTCATAGCAACCCTATAGGACAGGCTAGAACAGCCCCATAAGGTTTCCAAGGAGCAGGTGGTGGATTCAAACTGCCGACCATTTTGTTAGCAGCTGTAGCTCTTAACCACTATGCCACAGAGGCATTATTATATATATGTATATAATATGCAAAAGCATAAACTATTAAGAAAAATATTAATAAATTTGACTACACAATACCTTTTGTAAGCTACCATGAACAATGTGAAAAGAGAAGGCAGAAGGCATTCATAATGTGTATAACTGTTTTTTTTTATAACCATGAAAGGATTAATATCCAGAATATGTAAAGTGCTCCTGCAAATTAATGATAAAAAGGAAAGCAACCCAGTAGAAAAATAGGCAAAGACCGTAAGTAGGTAATTCATAGAAGAGACAAGAATACCAGTAAAAATTTGAAAAGTTTCTCAACATCATCTGTACTCAGGGAAGCAAACATTAAAACACCAGGGCATACCATATCATTCCTTTCTTATGACACCTATCGGAGAGGCTGTGTGTTAGTTGTGCCAGATGGGAAGATGTACATCTTCAGTAACTCAGCGATTATTTGTTTATGGGTGTACCCTAGAAACTCACTCACAATGAGACACATGATAAGTTGTTCTTCGATATCTCATTATATCCATACAAATAAACAAACTAGATTCATCAACACTGATAAATCTCAAAAACATTTTTAAGAGGAAAAAAGCAGGTTAAAAAGGTTAAGTATAGTACATCCATAAAGTTTTAAAACACATGACAGTAGTATATATTTTTTTGTATAAAGACAAATATACCAGTACTTACATGGGAATAATGTACAGCAACTTCCGGAAAGTGATTGTTTGGAGAGGTAAAAAAGAGGGAAAGTAGGACTTAAATTTTAGCCATTACATTTTGTTTCTCCAGAAAAGGTATTGATCTAAAACAAACAAAGGAAAATGTTTATGTCTGTCTTAGTTATCTAGTGCTGCTATAACAGAAATACCACAAGTGGTTGAATTTAACAAAGACAAATTTATTCTCTCACAGTTTAGTAGGTTATGAGTCAAAATTCAGGGTGTCAGCTCCATGGGTAGGCTTCCTTTCTTTGTCAGCTCTAGAGGAAGGTCCTTGTCCTCAATCTTCCCTTGGTTGAGGAGCTTCTCAGGCTTAGGGACCCCTGGGTCCAAAGGACACGCTCTGCTCCTGGTGCTGCTTTCTTGGTGGTGTGAGGTCCCCAACTCTCTGCTGGTTTCCTTTTTATCTCTTGTAAAAAAGTGGTCCAGGCCACACCCCAGGGAAACTCCCTTTACGTTGGATCAGGGACGTGACCTGAGCAAGAGTGTTATATCCCACCCTAATCCTTTTAACCACAGGTAGAGATTATGATTTATAACATAGGAAAATCACAAAATGGAGGACAACCACACATGGCCTAATCAAGTTAATACACACATTTTGGGGGGACATAATTCAATCCAGGACAATGTCTATTTAATGTTAGTGGTGTGTTAACAGGTAATTTTATAGTATTTTTCATACTTTTTATGTCTGAAGTGTTTAATGAGTAAAATTTAAACCTAAAAAATCCTTAGATAGTGTATCTTCACACTTACTTTAGTGTAGTTATTCTTAGATCTTAAAGCTATGACTTACAATTTTTCTTTTTTGTCAAAAATAAGATGGATGTTTATTTTTCTCCAGGCTTTTATTTTAATCTGCATTTTTAATCAGGCATCCTTACTATTTCTAGGATCTTCAGCAATAATCATGTATATTCTTAAAAACATTTTAAAGTCTACAGAAATATTTCAGAGACATTAGCTTTATCTTCACACATCACCCTGGGAGGTAGACATTACAATCTTGGAGGAAGAAAATGAGACTTGGAGAGATTGCCTGTCATCATCCAGCTAAAAAGTAGAAAGGCTGTTACTTGAACCTAGGATTTCAGCCTCTAAATCAGATGCTCCCTTCATTCTTTTCTGCCTCCCCAATGGCCTTTGTTTCTTGTTTTGTTTTAGTGTGTGATGGAATCCATATTGGGACAAAGGTGAATCCAGATATACAATTTTTGGCCATGGCCTAGCTTATCCCCTCATTTCTAGTATGCACACTTGCCTCCAGTAGGTGGGAATGCTAATAATTTTAAGCTTAGTAGAAAAAGGCAGGCTAAAAAATTTTTTTAAAGGAAATATTTCAGCAAGCTTTATACATTCTCTTGAGGGTAAGATATCTTTAAGATGACAACTATCCACAGAAGAAAAGAAGTGAGAGAAGAAGGGGTAAAATCCACAAGGGTATAGGGATGGTGGAAGGGCCTTTGGCCCCTGACAACATATTTGGAGGGAAAGGTCACAAGTAGAAACCACTCATTTCACCTTGGGGAGGAAGAAGGAAAGCAGGATGGTGGAGGAGGAAGAAAGAGAGAGAACAGGCACATGTAACCTGGGAATATAAAGTGCTGCTGACAACTGCCTCCCAGGTAACTCAGAGGCATCATGGCTCACCTGCATTTGCCATAATCCATCTTTCCTGGTCACATGGGGTTTTCAAGGTGGGATGCTGGCATTTAGGAATGAGATATGGAACCCAACTTGCTGCAGTCCTGCACTGACTACCTGTAATGCTGGCAACCAGCATTATTGAGAGTGGAACCAGGAGCGAGCAGGGAGGAAAAATTTGGGCATGTGGGAGCTGCAGGTGGAGCAAGTCACTGAAGTGTGTGAGGTGTAGAACCTGTCTGCCAAGCAGGGCTCATTAAATGGCAAGAGTCTATCGCTTTCAGCTTACAAAGAGAAAGATGGCCATGACAGCTCAGTTGTCACTATTGGGAAAGACAACTGTTTTTCAACACTCTCCCTCCAATTTAAAAATAAACTATTAAAATAGGCATTGGAATAAATGTAATTAAAATATATGATATGAAACCTCTCTATATGAAATACATTTAAAAATATCAGAAGTGAAGACATTCTAGCTAGATTCTAAATGGGATTTGTGTATGAAAAGGAGGAACTATGTTTAATGGAGGTATGAGAATAGGAATTTTAAATATAAATAGAATTTTAAATACTACTCTATTAAGAGGTATAGCTTCTAAGAGAAAAGTAGAATAATAAATATGAATAAAAATATCTCCAATGGTATTTATTTAGCAAAGTACCCATCTTGCTATACAAGAGACTTGTTTGGTAATTCAACTGATTTTTCATTTATAAATTCATATAATAAGTTAATATTTATTGAGTGTCTATTATGTGCTAGGTATTGTTCTAAGTGTTTGGAATATGTAAGTAAATCAAAGACAAAAAAATTCCTGCTCTTTTTTTGCCTTACATTCTAGCTGGGAAAGAAACACAATAAATAATTATACATTAGGAAGGGATAAGCGCTATAAAAATAAAGCAGAGGGAGGAGCAGGGAATGTATATGTGTGGGGGAGTTGTTGAGTACAGTTTTATATTATGGAAGGCCTCATGAGGAGATGTTATTTGGGCAAAGACTTTAAGGAGCAAAGAGGTCAATGCAAAGTCCTAAGGTTAGAGCAGGAAGGCCAATATGACTGGAGTAGAGTGAGCAAGATGGAGAGTAGTAGAAGACGGTATTGGTGAGGTAACAAGGGCCGGAGCCCAAGGAACCTATAGGCTTTTGCTGTACGGCTTTCATTCTGAGAGAGCCATTGGGGAGTTTTGAGCAGAGTGACATGATCTGACTTAGACTTTAAATGGATTACTCTGTTGAGAATACACTGTGCAATGACAAGTGTGGAAGCATGCAGACTAGGAAGGATGCTGCTGCACCGATGGTTGGAATGGGTGATAACCACGGAAGTGCTGAGAAGTGACTGGATTCTATATATTATAGGTAAAACCAACAAGTTTTTCTTATAGAATGGATAGAAAGAATGTGGAGTAAAAAGAGAAAGAGAGAAATTAAATATGATTCTGAGACTTTGACAGGAGCATCTGAAAGGATGGAATTGACACTGACTGAGATGGGAATGTTTGCAGGTAAGCAGGTTCGGCTGACAGAATAGGAGTTCGGTTTTTGACATGTTAAGTTTTAAATGGCTGTTAGATATCCAGGTAGAAGTCTTATGTACTCAACTGGATAAAGAAATCTGGAGTTCAGAAAAGAAGCCTGGGTTGGCACTATAGAAGTCATCCTATGACCCAAAACCATGAAACTGAATATGTTTATCAGGAAAATAAATGCAGATGGATAATGGAAGAGGTCCAAGGCCTAAGTCCCAGACCCTCCAATATTAAAAGGTTGGAGAGAAAAGAAGAAACTAGCAGAGGAGACCTAGAAGGAAACATTAATGGGATAGGAATAAAACCAGGAAAGTATGGTATCCCAAAATACAAGTGAAGAAAATATATCAAAGAATGTGGGTGATCAAACATGTCAAGTGCTGGTGGTGGGATTTAACGTAAAAGAGAACTTTTTTGAGTGCTGGGAGGAAAGGCTTGTTGGAGTGGATCTTTAACAGCTCTTGTGTTTTACAAAACTTTTTTTAAAGTTTTATAAAACAGTTACTTCCAAACTGGTTATTTAGAGAGGATGTTATAATGAAAACCTACATTAATTTGTAAGAGCCATATATATGTATTATATATGCAAAGCAATCAAGAATACACAATACCCAGACCATGTCAAATGATATCATTTGTAATTGTACTTCATTATTAAGTTAATTTCTTTCTCATTTGCATTTATTTTTCTTCAAAACAATAGCTATGGCAACGTGGGCCCAATTGTGTAATATTTATTCATTTTTTTAAATATGATAATGTATTAATTAAAAAAAAACTTGGCTCAATCCACACTAAGTGCGTTGGCTGGAAGCTTATCTCCATTATGAGAATAGTAATAAAATAACTTATCATATTTTGTGGTTGAAAATGTACACAGCAGAACATACACCAATTTAACAATTTCTACATGTACAATTCAGTGACATTCTTCTAGTTGTGCAACCATTTCCGGCTTCCTTTTCTGTATTATTTCTCCAGCACTAACATTAACTCATTGTCCCCTAAATTTCTTCTCTAACCTTTCAGGTTGCTGTTGTCAATTTAATCCTATAATGATAGTTCTTTAAAAGAGCACAACGTTCAAGGCAGACATTCTTTACTAATTAAGCTAAACTATTGTTTGGTTTAAAGATCTTGGGGGATATCTTTGGTTTAGGATTTAAAGATTATCTCAGGGCAATAATTTTAGGGGTTGATGCAGTCCCTATGGCTCCATAAAGTTTGCATTCCATTAGAATTTGAAATTTTGAGAACGGATTATTTTTAACGACACAAATGTTGAAATATTTCATCCCGAGATTTGGGTTTACTGTGATAAGACAGCCTGAATTCTTCACTTAATTTTATTTGCTAAGCAAAATCTCAGTGACATTGGCCAATTCTTCACCCCTTCTATTATCACACTTTTGCAGTGCCCTTCCATCATGGGTGGGGTGAAAGGCTTGAAATGAGCTTGTATGTCGGGATTTGCGTTCTTTGCCCCAGCCAACACTATGGAAACATGCCCAAGCTAGAGGATGAGAGACACGTGGAGCAGTACCATGTCACCCTAGTTGTTATAGTTAAGGTCAGCCTAGATCAGCCAACTGGCAGCCGATCCCCAGACATGTGAGCAAGCCTAGTGAAGATCAGCAGATTTGCCCAGCTGAACACTCCAAACATGTGAGCAATAAACACTGACCATTGAATGCCACTCAGCTTTTGTGGTAATACTAACTGATACTGTACCCTTCTCTGGCTCTTATGGTAATGCGATTTAGTATTTCTCACTACAGTCATGCCATTTGAAGTAATTGGCTTATAAGCAAAGCAGCTTAGAAACTTTCCTATTTTCCTTGACACATTTACATTTCTTAATCTTTTAATTGTTTGCCAGCCACAGTTAAAATTTTGCCCTCATCCCTAGCAGAGTGGCTTCAATGTCTACTTTTCTGAAAATATTGAAGTCATTAAATCTGAGCTTTCTTAACTTTCTTCCAGACAAAACTCTAATTCGATTTTTACTGATTATCTTTTTCTTCTTCTAAGCTCAGAGGAAGAAACAGATCTCTCTTTCACGGCTAACTCTGTCGCATTGTTCTCTTGATTCGATTCCCTTTACACTCTCCTCATCTTTCCTCTATCAAGTATTTTGTCTCCCATCTTTATTCTATTTTGCATTACTTGTTCTTTCTCCTCAGCATATAGATTAGCTTATGATTCTATCTGAGAAAACAGCCTCACCTTTTTATGATGCTTCTGTGCCTTTCTCATTTCTACCATAAGGTGTAGTATGTATATACTTGCTGATATATATATGAATGTATAAAATGAACTATAGATATATGAATTATGTATTTATATATATATTTCACTCATTTTAATGGTTGTATAGTACTACATTGCAAAAATTAGCTCTCCTAATTTTTTTTTTCATTCATCTTTTAAGGAACATGGAAACCCTGTTGGTGTAGTGGTTAAGAGCTACCGCTGCTAACCAAAAGGTTGGTACTTCGAATCCACCAGGCACTCTTTGGAAACCCTATGAGGCAGTTCAACTCTGCCCTACAGGGTCACTATAAGTCAGAATTGACTCGATGGCAACGGGTTTGGTTTTTTTGGTTTACTAAGGAAGATTTAGTTTGGACTCTATACCTACTTAAAATTAAAAAAAAAAAAAATCTGTCTGCCAAATGAATCTAAACCCAAGAAGTCTGAACTTTTCTAAACAGTAAGTTAAACTATTCTTTCATGTATAAAAACCAAAAACCAAACCCAGTGCCGTCAAGTTGATTCTGACTTATGGCGACCCTATAGGATAGAGTAGAATTGCCCCATAGAGTTTCCAAGGAGCGCCTGGTGGATTTGAACTGCCAACCCTTTGGTTAGTAGCCATAGCACTTAACCACTATACCACCAGGGTTTCCTCTTACATGTATGGTGGTGGGTTAATAAATAACAAGGTATGCGGCGACACTTAGCTTAAATGACTAAATTCTAATTCTTATTACAAATATATTATTTGGATTTGTGAACAAATACAATTTTCTTGGATGAAGTTTGGAGTTATGACATGCCTCAAGGCTAAGGTCACTTTTTTGATGAGTAATCTAAAACTTTGTAGTTAACTGTTAAAAAACTTGGGGACTTCCTTTCTCCTTTTTAATAAACACTGAAAAAAAGCATCTTATTTAATGAAAATAAGCAAAAAGTTATATAGTTCATATTTAAGTAATAGCACTGTCTCAGTTTCGCGGTCCTTTATTCATTTGCTGTAGTGGCTGTTGGAATATAAACATGTTCTAACCTTCTTTTCCTTATCTTCTTGAGGAGAGTAGCCACCAGTACAATGCTTTGACTTCTCAAAGTTCTTATTTGAACAATATTTGTTCGACCCAAGGCTTCTCTCAAATACTACTGTGACATACATTTCCTCTTAATATCATCTAAGTCTGAATCAAAATTTTAGATTTATAGTTGGTATAATTGGTATTTCCACTGTTGTAAAAGAATAAAAACAGGCGCATGCAGCTGAGTCACAATGACTTCATGATAGTGACACTCTCAGGTGGGGTGTCTTTAGCTCTATATGTACCAACTTGTTGCTTTAAAAAGGGACAGTAATACAAAGCAATTATAACAAAATATTAACATTTGCTTACTGTCTTATGGAGGCTACTTTACTATTGAATTATTTTTTTGTTTGACATGTTTTATAATCAGACACTAAAGAAAGGATACTAAGAGAAATTGTTCTCAGATAAAATAATCCTGGGATATTGTCACCATCTGATTAAACACTAACTATATTCAAAATCTCTAGGTGATATTCTCAGTTTTTAGAGGTAAAACGATGAAGCCTTCTACCCTTTTCAAGCTTCCCTGGAGTCGGAAAGGCTATCTGCTTGCTGACTACCTCAGCATCATGTTCCTACATGTCTTAGCCACCTGGACTGACACATCCGTACCATCTTAATTTCCTAGAGCTGCCTGAACAAAATTACCACAAGAGGGTGGCTTTAAAGAACTGAAATTTACTTTCTCACAGTTCTGGAGTCTAAAAGTCCAAATCAGGGTTTCCACTATGTTGATTCCTTCTGTAGGCCTCTCTTCTAGTTTCTGTTGACTGCTGACAATTCTGGTTGTTCCTTTGGATGCTTATATCCATCTACCTCCATCAACACATGGCGTTTCCTGTTGTGTCTCTGTCTTTCTGTATAAATCTAAATTTGGATAAAATAAAGAGAAAAGGTACATCACAGTAGTATTTGAGGGAAGCCTTGGGTTGAACAAATATTGTTGAAATCAGCACTTTTAGAAGTCTGTACTCCCCTTCATAAGACACCACTCAAAAGGAATTAGGTTTAGGACCCACCCTACTCTTTTATGACCTCATTAACATAGAAGAAAACCGTATTTCCAAAAATGATCACCTTCGCAGGTATAGGGGTTAAGACTTCAATATATATATTTTGGGGGGCACAATTCAATCCGTAGCAGTAGCTCTTAATCTTGTTCCTGACTAGGCTCTTGAGTCAGTTTCTGCCTCTGTCCAGGCCCACAATTAGCTTTATGCCCTCTCTCATTACCCTCAATTGACACTGATGATATTCTTAGGCTTTAGGTTTTCTGGGTTGAGTCAGTCTACCTAATCACTGGCTTTATATTTCTAGGCTGATGTCACCTTGTTCTCTGTATGTCTGTTATATATCCAGTCCTTGGCAGTTCTGTAAGAGCACTTTCCCAGGCTTTATGGGGCCAGTTTCACCCACAGCCTTTTCCGAGGCTCTAATTTCAAATTTACTTAATCCTTGAAGGTGGCTGTCTGGTGAACTTTGGAGGTCAGTGACCACAGTTAGAAAAAGAGACTAGGATTGTAGATAAAGGTTTGAGACTTTAAGAATACAGTTAATGGCAGAAGCAATGGGAATATATATTATTATCTCAAAAGAAAAGGTAGACGTAATAAAGGGAAAACAAGAGCCAAACTCTGGGACAGCCCAAAGCAGAGGAAGAAGATTGAACAAAGAAAACAGAAAGGAGGTGTCAAGTGAGTAGGAAGACAACCTGGAGGGAATACTACCTGGGAAGCCAAGGAAGTAGAAAGTTCCAAGAAAGAGAGAATGGCAAAATATTCATTATTTTAAGGTAGGTAGTTAGAATAATGACATAGGAGCTGGAAATCAAGAGGTCATTGGTGATTTCTGCAGGAGAAGTTTCAACAGGTGAGGTGGTAGAAGCCAGATGAAAATGGAACAAGAGGTATGAGGTGAGGAAGTGGAAGTGGGTATAGACAATACCATGATTCACTAACTTTACTGTGCATCAAAATCATTTAGGCAAAGTGGAGAAAATGATGAAAAATGGAGATTTCTGGGTCTCATTCTCAGAAGTTCTAATTCAGTCAGTCTTAGCAAGGGCCAGAAATTTGCATTTTTAAAAGCACTTCAGCATTAATAAAGTTTGGACTATAACTATATTTTTTTAAAAAATTGACCATGAAAAAGAAAGAATATATGGGGCAGAAACTTAAGTGGTGGTAGGGATGATATACACCCTGTAATTTTAAATTTGTTTACCTGAGAAATCTCCACCAGGGCAATAATGCACTGAACGGCTAATTCAATTAACAGCTTGCTCAGCAGTTGTGCTTTTCATTGTAAATTATTTAATTGGCTTTTGGTAAAAATCAGTGTCATGAGTTTGGGCACCATGACTTAACACATTCCAGAGCCTGATGGCCGTTGGATAAGCTGGATGTTGATATTTTGACCCTCAATACTTACTGTTTGATCCTAGTTATGCAGAGACTAAGAACCAAGCACTTGGGAACAAAAAGAGAAAACCAAAAACCAAAAAATAAATTCAGAATTCTTTCCCGATCATCATTTTATTAGTCTCCTTTCCTGTTTGCCAAGAGCAAAGATTACTACTGAAAAATCTTACAGGCAATCTTTGCAAAAAATGTTTATTACTGTTTTCAGGTTATCAAGAGTCTTCCCTTCTTAAACCCTTGCCACATGGCTTCTACTCTTCCTACTATACAAAATAGCTACAAAATCCACATTTAATTATGTCTTTTTTTTTTTTTTTTTGACTGCTCTGAACCATTAGAAATTATGAATGCCCCTTTCCCAAGTTTTCTTTTCGTTGGATGCTTTCTGTTCTGCATAGCCAGTTGCGACTGGTCACGAAGTTCCTGCTTTCAATGTTTACTTAGTCTCACCCACTCCTATAAATACACATGCAAACTCCACGCAGCTTATTTAGAATTCTCTGGTTTCTGACTCTCCCTCTCTTTCTAGTTACATCCTTACATCTCCCACTGCATGTTAGGCTTTTCAGTTTGGCTGGCCTGACCATAACAGTATCCAAATGCAATGGTAAAAGTTGAAGCAAGCATCTCTCTCTCGAACTACTTCCCTTTCCTGGAGTCTTTATTTCTTCTAGCAATTCTACCATGCTTTCAGAAGAAAGTTACTCCCTTGATTTTATATGCAATTAGTTGCTGACATCTATCATTTTTGATATATTTTAGAATCAGTTTCTTAATTTCCAGTCATGGTGCCATCGGATTTAATTTGGATCTTTATTACTGCCTTCAAGGTTTAATGCAAAATCATTTTAAATTTAAATTTTTCCAGGCTTAATTCACATGTAATAAAATTTACTTTTGTTAGGTGTACTGGTCATTTTGACAAATGTACACAGATATAGAACATTTCCACCACCCCATCTTCCCTTGTAGCCTTTTGCAGTCAATTCCCTCCCCCACCTCTAGCCCCTGGCAACAGCTGATCTGTTTCCTACCCTTGAAATTTTGCCTTTTCCAGAATGTCAAATCAGTGGAGTCATTCAGTCTATAACCTGTTGTATGAGGCTACTTTCACTCAATATACTACTTTTTAGGTTCATTCATGTTGTTGCATGTACCTGTATTCCTTTTTATTGTTGAATAGTATTCCACCATCTGGTTGTGCCAGAATTTCTTCACCCATTGACCAGTTGATGGATATTTGGATTGTTTCCAGTTTTTCACTATAAAGCAGATGCCTGCTGTAAACATTCACATCCAAATCTTTATTTGGATATATGTTTTCACTGAAATAGCACTTTAAATCATCTCCCTGCATAGAATTTCTCAAGTTGGTACCAAGAGAAAACTCTTAATTAATAGCTCTGATAGTGTTTTCTACCTCTCCAGAACCTTTAGTGGTTTTCTATTACCTATTAGATAAATGTCAAATCACTAGCCTTTATGTAAAGGCTTCCAAGACTGATCTCAATATGCCTTTTTTGGTTTACCCACCATTACTCACTTTACGGGCAAACTCTGTTTCTGGCTTATTTATCATTCCCAGCATGACTTGTACTTTAAACACTTTCGTCTTCTGTGTATGCTGCTAATTTAAGTAAAGTTTACCTAAGTAGACATTCATTTGATCTCCTACTTTATAGAAGTTACAATGCTTTGCTTATTTTATACAAGTATCCCTTGGTAATCAAACCTTATACGTTCTTGAGTTTCTGATAGTAAATAGTGAGATTTCAGCTAATGAAGAACACTGGCCCTATTTTAAAATTTTATTTGAATCTTTTTAAGCTCAGATAGTGACAAGACACTCCCTGGCCCAAGAAAAGTCTCTTGTATATAGTGGGTGCTTAATAAATGCTTGTCTGCATAAATTTAATTGGTATCAGCAGAATGAACATTGGAGTAAATTCAAAGCTCAGTGTGGTGAATTTAATTTTAGACACACTGAAATAGAGGCATCATGGAAATGTGTGGTGGGAACTAAAGAGAGGTCACATTTAAAGAAAGACATAGCTTAAAGCAGTATTACATGGAGGTGGTAGTTGATGCCAAGGGAGTGAATCAGATTCCTCAGGGAGAAAGTAAAGAATGAAGAAAAGACAAAGCTGGGAAAGCTTTGAGGAAATGCAGGAATTTCACAGCTGCTTGCTGGAGTAGGGCTGAGATAATGGCAGAAGAGTTGTACAGAAGCAGTAGGAGGTACATGCAGGGAATGGGCATGATGCTGGAGGGGCAGTGGAGGGATAAAAGGGTTGATTATTTATTGAATGGCTGCTGGAGACTGATAGGCAATTTACATAATTTGCCTCATTTACTCCCCATGAAATAGGTAATATTATTCTTTTAATAGTCGAGAAAGCTTATGGTCAGATAATTTAATAAAATTTCTGAAGGTACCATGGTTCAAAAGTATTGCGGCTGGATTAAATATTAAGCACGGTGAAGGCATGTTGTCCCAGATCTGACATTGTTTCGTGTGTCCCTTATTTACCATTGATATGCCCAGAGCTTAGTTTTTTCCGGGCACATACTGTGCATTCAATAAACGCTTATTGACTCTATTAAACCAAATTTAGGTCCATTTGATTTTAAAGCTCATGGTCTTTGCACAATACTTCACTGATGATCACAGAAACCAGGGAAGATGAAAGTTTGAACAAGAAAGCATACACTAAATCGGTCAGAGACATTGTCATTACAAGGATTTAGAAGAGTTTCTTGAATTTTTCGGGAAGGAAGGTGGTCATCGGCAACTTTTAAAAGAGCACTTCCTATAGAGTAGGCTTAGAAGTCAAAATGTAATAGGTTTAAAAAATACAGTGCCCTAGGAAACTCGGTTGCAAACTCTTCCTGACACACAGCAGCAACACCCAATGCTCTGAGATAACTGCAGCTCATCAGCCTGTTTCTGTTACCTCAGAGTTTTCCGGGTGGGAGTCAGACACAGTCCCCTGAGCTCCTCCTGACTTCGGGACTCCAGTGTTAACCTTCAAGAGCAGACCTCACTAGGTTGGAGGGCTCTCTCCTCCACCAATGGGACTGAAGCGCAATCTTAGAAACCAATAACCAAATCAGCTCCTGTTGAGTTGACTCCAGGTGATGGCGATGCCACGTGTTGCAAAGTCAAACTGCACCCCATAGGCTTTTCAACAGCTGTGACCTTTTAGGAGCAGATCACCAGGACTTTCAACTGAGGTGACTCTGGGTGGGTTCAAACCACCAACCTTTTTGTTAATGGCCAAGCACTTAACAGTTTGCATTACCCAAGGCGTCCTTCGTCTCTCTGTTTCTTTATCTCCATTTTTCGTCTTTTTATATTCTTGATGTGGATTGAGGAGTTCAGGTACTGTTTCTAATTAACTTTAAAAAAAATTCTCTAAATGATCCAGCACCTTCTTGGTAATGTAACATCTATCGTGTTGGTGCCTCCATTGGAGCTTAGAATTTAACACTCTGTGACATCAGCAAATATTTGCAGTGCAGTGTAAGGTGTGTCACATCAGAGTTGTGTAAAAGCATGGAGCAAACAGAGGAGTTATCAAATCTCACCTGGGGTGGGGAAGTGGTCAGGCAGGACTTCACAGGAAATGAGATGTTTGACTTGGATTTTGAAGGATGAAAGATTGTGAAGGCCTGGGTCTTTGACAGCGGATGGCATAGTAGTCTCCCTGTCTTTCCCTTACTGGCCTCTTTCCAAATACCTTAAAACAGGTGGTGAACTACACTCATAATATTGCATGTTTGTATTAAGTGAAATTTTCTTTTCTTTCAGAAGTAGTTCTGCTATGGCTGCTGGCTTGCTTCAAGGTTTGCACATATGCAGTCAGTGGAAAATAAGAAGACAGAAGACATGACTTAAACAAAATAAATAAAAAAGCATAATTGGATAGGAAAAGCCCAAGGAAGAAAAATTTTCGGAACCAGTTTTGGGAAGTGTTATGATTTAAGAAATGGGATGACTACTGGGGATCTTGCTGTGACTGCTGAATTGCTGTATATACGCAAGCTGAGTCGTGGACATAATTTAATGTGTGAAATAAGTTATCACAGATTGGATAAAACCTAAGTGACATTAACATAAATGTAGCAATGGAATTTTTTTTTTAAGTTGAAAATAGGTTGAAAGAACATTGAGGGGGCTTATCATTTGGCAATCATGAAGGACTCTTTTTTGAGGTGACTGGGGTGGTGGGGAATGTCTCAGCCTGGGAGTAAAAACCGGACTTCAAAGTCCAATTGTATTCTTTGCTGTGCTTTGATTTCGGGAAAACAATTTACTCTCTAGTTTTCTCATATCTAACATGGAAATCTTGTTATGCTTGTTGTTGTTGTTGTTGTTAGGTGCTGTCAAGTTGGTTCCTAAACATTGCAGCCCTATAGTACAGAGCAGAACTGCCCCATAGGGTTTCCAAGGAGCAGCTGGTGGATTTGAACTGCCGACCTTTTGGTTAGCAGCTGAGCTCTTAATCACTCTGCCACCAGTGCTCCTTGTTACTCTTAGTTAAGAGAATTAAACAAGTTTATGTGGATAGAGTACCTTCCAGAGTGGCTGGCCCAAAGTAGTTGCTCAATAAATATTGGTTAATTTTTCCTTCTCTTGTTTTCTTTCCCACTCTCCCTTTACCTTGTCATGTTTTCCTTTCTACCTGTCTCCAGTTGAAAGGTAGAAAAAGGAAGCTATGGTACGTTTAAAGAAAGTCTCAGTAACCATTAAAGATTAAAAAATTAAGGCTCGGCACTTAATTAAAAAAGTAACATAGTAGACTTCACTTGGAAGATTTATTTTACCTATAAGGAAACTGATGTTTGGGGAGATTAAGTGATTTGCCAAATTTCATCCCTAATACGTGTCAGAACCAGGACTTTAATCTTTCAGCTTTTTGACTCTGTAAAGCAAGCTCCTGATCACAGCTCACACAATTGACTAATAGTGAGCTTATTGTGAACTGAACTAAATTCCTTGGTCCTCATTTTACCTGCTGTCTTTAAGCCACAGCTCCTCCAGCCTGTACTTGTGTACTTGACTAGCAGGATTCTTTCCTTCCCTTCTTTTTTTGTTGTCGGTGTACTGACCTTACATTTATCCTTATTAAATTCTATCTTGTCAGGTTTGACCCATCTCTCTAGCCTGTCAAGATTTTTTGGCTCACGATACCGCCAGACTGTCATCCAACATATTATCCTCCCAAGCTTTGTATCATCTGCAAATGTAGCACACATATATTTTCTGTCTTCATCCAAGTCATTGATAAAATCTCTTAACAAGAAAGGGCTGAAGGCGAAGCCCACAAACTGTGACATCATTTCACTAATCAGCATCTTCAAGAAATGGCTTTTCAATTTGTTTTAAATCCATTCAATTACAGTAGCATTTAATCTCTTTATCTTTTTTACAAGGTTATTAAAAAAGGCTTTATCAAGTCTTTTAGCCTTGATGAAATTTAGATACTGGACGTCTGCTGCATTTCCCTAATGTACACGAGTTAAATAACTTCCTCAAAAAGGGGATTCTTCAAGTTTCAACCGAACTGTACATATTACATGTTATTTATTAAAATAGTTTATTTCCAAAGAGGATAAAATCCTTTTTGGTGTATTCATTTACAGCTGCCTTCTGAAAATGAAACCTAATCCACAGATAATACCCCTTGCTGTCAAACAAATTCTGACTCATCGCGACCCTATAGAACAGAGTCTTACTGCCCCATAGCGTTTTCAAGGAGTGGTTGGTGGATTTGAACTACTGACCTTTTGGTTAGTAGCTATAGCTCTTAATCACTGTGCCACCAAAGCTCCACAGATAATAAAGCACCTGACCATAGCTATTTTTGTGCAAAGGTTCTTAACTGTCTTTTTTAAAATGCTCATTTCCTTAGACATAAAATTAATATAATATATCTGTTAATTTTTATAATTCACATATTCTCCAGAGAGTGCATTTAAAGTTTCTAATTTTCCCTAGTTGATGAATTTGAAAACTAATTTCAAAAAGTTGAAAAAATTATAAAATTCTATGTTAAAAGTGATTAACTTACAATGGAATTTGTTTAAATCAAGAATATTTGAAATCTAAAGTCTGTGATTGTATTTTTATTAGAATAGAAATCTGAAGAATATTTCTTTGGCATGAAACGGATGGTTATAAAACTTTCATTTAGGTCTTTGTAAGCTGCTATTTAAAGAGGCTTGCATATTTGCAAAATTGTGGACTTCCAATTTATATATTTGGTAGTGTTGGGAAGGCTGGAGGTTATGCATGAAAAGTTTATCAAATAATTAACATAATTTTTTGGGCTTTGTCTCAGCATTAAAAAAACAAAAATCTCTAATATGGATTCAAATTCTAATAATCCAAAATGGGAAGTAACCAGATAAGAACCTTTAGATTTAGAAGGTCATGAGTTTGTTTTTTATTATTAGTATTTTTGAAGGGATAGCTATTTTAAAATTGTATGTTAGCCCTAAGATCCTGGGGTCAAAACTAGGCCGGGGGATAGTGGAGATAAGTAAATTCCACAAAAAAAAATTTCATTCTAGATAGTAATTCCAACTTCTATTCTATAATGACTGTCTTCATTTCATACTGTTATTAAGAAAAAAAATTCAAAACTTGGAAATATTACAAAGGGAGAGGGTCACCAGGTTTATTAATTGTCAACTGAGGTATCATTGAACTGGCTTACTTAAAGATATTTTAAATATCTACAGGAAAGTATCTGTGTTTGATTTTGCTATTTTCTATTTGCTTCTAGCCCAGACATGTGTTAACTTGGAGATCCTGTCCAATCGAGAAGATAACCCTAAAAGTTATGATTTTATTGCCCCATAAAACACTAAACTAATTCATATCTTTTCTAGCAATCTTATTTTTGTTCTTGCATTCCCCCCACCCACTCCTGAAATGCCTGTGAATATCAGTTCCCTAAAATGTTTTCAGAACCAGCTCTAAAATATTACTAGATCACTCATTCCTGAGTTAATACATTTTGAAGTGTGTTCATTTTTTTTAACTTTTTGATAATTACACTTTCACAAGGTAGACAAAAGGCAAATAGAGTGCTTTAACATTTAGCTTTCTGGACTCTGAAATAGTTAGAAAATAGAAGCCAGGGATGAATACTTTCTTTTGTGTCTAAAGTATTGCTACATCTCTTGAGGTGGCTGACTTTTCATTAGGAAGTAAAAGCATGAGAAGTGTCTGGTTCATTACATTAGGTAGAGCCATATGAAATTACCATTTTTGTAAGCCAAAACAATTAAATATTGGCAATTTCAAATGGTTTAACTTAATATTTTATTTGTAATTTGAGAGAGAACAATCACCAAAGAAATTTCTCCATAACTGGTTAACAGCAGGAAGAAACCAGTTTGTGTATGATGTCTGATGTGACAGAACAATTATCATCTTGCAGTTTATTCTTCTAATTGGCACTGAATAAATTTCCTACATTATGAAGAGGAATGAATGCTCATATGATGCCAGAAGAGAAAATATACAGCGTTTGGATGCCAAAATAGAATCTTCATGGTGATGAAACGAACAATACATGCAATGTTTGCCAAAGTGAATAATCACTGCTATAAAGAAGTTAAACCAGAGCAGTGTTTAGCTTTCGAGGATAATGAACAGATGGCCTGTTCTCACAGTAGGAGTGGCGCTGGGTCACTTATTTGAGTTAGTCACCGTGATTCATTGGTCTTAAATCACATGTTGCAAAACAAGATTAGTTATAGAAATGTTTGGATGGCTTTGCTTGTCAACTGCTTTTAACTACACTTAAAAAGTTAAAAAATCTGAAATAAATGAGATGGAAATATTGGATGAATTATGTCTTCTGCATTTATAGAATCTGGTATTGATCTCAACAGCAATTTTGTAGGCATCATAGAATAAGACAAGCCACAAGGGTTGTAAACCTTAGCATAAATTTGTGTTATAAAATTCTGTGCATTTTCCAAAGTAGCACTTTGTCCTTGGGATGTCTTCCTGTACTTCCTTTATCTTACCCTATTAAGTGGAAGCTTTGTATCAGTTAAATACCTCCTGAAAGCTCATCTCTTTTTCATAGTCTTCCAGTAGGGATCAGGCAGTAGAACTATATACCCACGTGGCTTTACCTCGACATCCTTCAGTTCTGAATTGCATTGGATATATGTCTTGCTGTTCATGTATGTTTTACTTAAAAGTTTTTATTCTGCTGATTTTCATAGGTATTTTCACAATTTATAATTACATACATATTCATGTAGACAATTGCAGCAACACACACCAAATGAGATATTGTATAAGCACTCTTTTAATTATAAAATACCACGTAAATATAATGAATTAGTCTATTTCTATGGAATTATAAAATCCCATAGGGCAGTATCTAGGCTATGTTTATGAAGTTCTTCATTATATCATTACACAAAGCTAATCACTTTTGTTAATGCTAGTAAGGGATGAAGGATCATAACCAGTAAATCTTTCAAGTGTTCTTGGTCCAGTTTGATATCTAAAGAAAAGGTACAGCTTATCAGTTATTGTATAATTCTAAAAATTTTAAGTACCATTGTGGTAGGAGTTACATGTTCTTTGCCAAACTCTACCATTGCTCAGTGCAAAGGGAACTTAATATAATATGCTAGTGAATAGATAAAAGACATTTTTTTCAGGAACATACATATGCTGTTTAACTTAGCTGTTTAGAGCCTTAATATTCACTAAGTCTTATTTTCTGATATGATCAGTCTGAAATAGTGGACAATTAACATAGGCGCATGAGAAGTTAACCATTGACTAGTTGGAGAAGGACAGCGAGTAATTTAATGTTCCCCAGATTATGATTCATGTCTATAGCATTGTAAGTCTCTCTCCCTCTCTTTATATATATACACATACAGACACACACACACACACGTACTGTATGATTCTAACTATATGACATTCTGGAAAAGCAAAGGCAAAAGTATAGAGACATTGAAAGTATCAGTGGGTGCCAGGGGGGCAGGGGAGGGGGAAAGGATGAATAGGTGAAGTATGGGACATCTTTAGTGCAGTGAAACGATTCTGTATGATACTGTAATAGTGGATACACAACATTATGCATTTGTCAAAACCCGCAGAGTGGTACAACACCCTGAGTGTACCCTAATGTAAACTATTCCACAGGAATACAAGATGTTAATAATGAGAGAAACAGTGTGCAGAAATAGGCAATATTTGGGAACTCTCTGTAGTGTCTGTACCATTTTTCTGTAAACCTAAAATTTTCTTTAAAAAATAAAGTCAATTTAAAAAATCCTGCATTGTGCCCTGGGTTATGAGAGAGATCTTTAATTTAACTAAAATAGACTTAAAACTTTGTACTTTCTTTCTTCTGCCAAGATGGCTTAGAAATAAAAGAATCTAATGATAAAGCAAATGATTTTAAATGGTTCTGAAAACATTTGACTCTGACTACTAGGTGGTGCAAACAGTTTTTTCTTGATTGGTAATCTAAAGGTTGATGGTTCAAACTCACTCAGAGCTATCATGGAAAAAAAGTCCTGGCAATCTGCTTCAGTTAAGATTACAGCCAAGAAAACCTTATGGAGCAGTTCTACTCTGTGACACATGGGTTTGCCATGAGTCAGAATTGACTCTATAACAACTACCAACAACAGTTGGAAATGGAGGCATATTTGCTTTAGCCTCAGGTAAAGGATCTGTTTACTCAAATTCTTAATACTCAAGTGCCAGTTTTCTGGAAGTTCATACAGAATATTTGCACATACTAGTCTTTGTCTTGCTTCCTTTCTGGATCTAAATAACTCCTGGTTATCCTTCAAATTTTAACACAAGTGTCCCACTTCCTTGGGAAACCTTTCCTGATTAGGTCAAATCACCTAATTGTAAGGTCTTAAATCACCTTGTACTTTTAAGTTGTTTGTTGTTAGGTGTCATCAAGTTGGTTCCAACTCACAGTGACCCTATGTACAGTAGAACGAAACACTGCCCGGTCCCGCATCATCCTCACAATCATTATTATGCTTAAGCCCATTGTTGGAGTCACTGTGCCAATCCATCTCATTGAGAGTCTTCTCTTTTTCACTGACCCTCTACTTTACTATACAAGCATACTGTCCTTCTCCAGAGATTGATCCCTCCTGACAATATGTACAAAGTATGTAAGACATAGTCTCGCCATCCTTGCTTCTAAGGAGCATTCTGGTTGTACTTCTTCCAAAACAGATTTGTTTGTTCTTTTGGCAGTCCACAGTATATTCAATATTCTTCTCCGACACCACGATTCAAAGGCGTCAGTTCTTCGATCTTCTTTATTCATCGTCCAGCTTTCACATGCATATGAGGCGATTGAAAATATCATGGCTTGGGTCAGGCACACCTTAGTCTTCAAGGTGATATCTTTGCTTTTCAACACTTTAAAGAGGTCTTTTGAAGCGGATTTGCCCAATGCAATGTGTCTTTTGATTTCTTGACTGCTACTTCCATGGGTGTTGATTGTGGATCCAAGTAAAACGAAATCCTCGACAACTTCAGTCTTTTCCCCATGTATCATTTTGTTGCTTATTGGTCCAGTTGTGAGGATTTTTGTTTTCTTTATGTTGAGGTGCTATCCATACTGAAGGCTGTGGTCTTTGATATTCATCAGTAAGTGCTTCAAGTCCTCTTCACTTTCCAGCAAACAAGGTTGTGTCATCTGCATAACACAGGTTGTTAATGAGTCTTCCTCAAGTCCTGATGCCCCATTCTTCTTCACATAGTCCAGCTTCTCGAGTTATTTGCTCAGCATACAGATTGAATAGGTATGGTGAAAGGCTACAATCCTGACTTTAAACCACACATTATCCCCTTTTTCTGTTCAAATGACTGCCTCTTGGTCTATGTACAGGTTTCTCATGAGCACAATTAAGTGTTCTGGAATTCTTATTCTTTGCAATGTTATCCATAATTTGTTATGATCCACACAGTCAAATGCCTTTGGATAGTCAATAAAACACAGATAAACATCTTTTTGGTATTCTCTGCTCTCAGCCATGATCCATCTGACATCAGCAAATATATCCCTGGCTCCACATCCTCTTCGGAATCCGGCTTGAATTTCTGGCAGTTCCCTGTCGATATTCTGCTGCAGCTGCTTTTGAATGATTGTCGGCAAAATTTTACTTTTGTGTGATATTCATGCTATTGTTCGATAAGTGCTGCATTCAGTGGGATCGCCTTTTTTGGAAATAGGCGTAAATATAGATCTCTTCCTGTCGGTTGGCCAGGTAGCTGTTTTCCAAATTTCTTGGCATAGACAAGTGAGTACTTCTAGCACTGCATCCATTTGTTGAAACATCTCAACTGATATTCCATCAAGTCCTGGAGCCTTGTTTTTCACCAATGCCTTCAGTGCAGCTTTGGACTTCTTCCTTCCGTACCATTGGTTCCTGCTCATACCGTACCTCCTGAAATGGTTGAACATCGACCAATTCTTTTTGGTATAGTGACTCTGTGTATTTCTTCCACCTCTTTTGATGCTTTCTGAGTCATTTAATATTTCCCATGTAGAATCCTTCAGTATTGCAACTTGAGACCTGGATTTTTAATTCAGTTCTTTCAGCTTGAGAAATGCCAAGTGTCTTCTTCCCTTTTTGTTTTCTATCTCCAGGTCTTTGCGTATGTCATCATAATACTTTGTCTTCTCAAGCTGCTCTTTGAAATCTTCTGTTCAGCTCTTTTACTTCATCATTTTTTCCTTTTGCTTTATCTACTCGATGTTCAAGAGCAAGATTCAGAGTCTCTTCTGATATCCATTTAGGTCTTGTATTTCTCTCTTGTCTTTTTAATGACCTCTTGCTTTCTTCATGTATGATGTCCTTGACGGCATTCCATAACTTGTCTGGTCTTAGGTCATTAGTGTTCGATGCTTCAAATCTATTCTTGAGATGATCTCTAAATTGAGGTGGAATATACTCAAGGTCATACTTTGGCTCTCGTCCACTTGTTCTAGTTTTCTTCAGTTTCAACTTGAACTTCCATATGAGCAACCGATGTTTTGTTCCATAGTCAACCCCTGGCCTTGTTCTGATTGATGATATTTCAGACTGCAGAAGCTGGTAAAAATCTTCAATTTCTTCATCTTTGGCCTTTGTGGCTTGTGTATAAATTTGAGTAACAGTCTATTAACTGGTCTTCCTTATAGGTGTATGGATATTATCCTATCACTGACAGCGTTATACTTCAGGATAGATCTTGAAATGTTCTTTTTGACAATGAATGCACTGCTGTTCCCCTTCAAGTTGTTGTTCCTGGCATAGCAGACCATATGATAGTCCAATTCAGAATGGCCAATACCTGTCCATTTCAGCTCACTAATGCCTAGGATATTAATGTTTATGTGTTCCATTTCATTTTTGAAGATATCCAATTTTCATACTTTGTACATTCCCTGTTCCAATTTTTAATGGATGTTTGCAGCTGTTTCTGCTCATTTTGAGTCATGCCACATTAGTAAATGAAGGTCCTGAAAGCTTGACTCCATCCACATCATTAAGGTCGACTCTACTTTGAGAAGGCAGCTCTTCCCCAGTCATCTTTTGAGCGCCTTCCAACCTGACGGGCTCATCTTCTGTCACTATATCAAAAAAAAAAAAAAAAGACAATCTGCTGCTATTCATAAGGTTTTCACTGTCTAAATCTTTTCAAAAGTAGACTGCCAGGTCCTTCTTCCTAGTCTGTCTTAGCCTGGAAACTCAGCTGAAACCTATCCACCATAGGTGACCCTGCTGGTACTTGAATACCAGTGGCATAGCTTCCAACATCACAGGAACACACAAGCCCCCACAGTACGACAAACTGACAGACATGAGCGGGTCTCAGGCTAAGACACAAGGCATGCAGCTTCTTCCAATTCATTCCTGAAATGCAAGCCAACATCATGTCAGCTGCTAAATGAGAACCAAGCCTTACTTAGATGCTTCTGATGCTTCCCTCAGTTCTTCATCCAGTCTGCATGAGCAAAAATTACCATCGTAGAAAAGAAACAAAAAAGAAGCAAGCAGAGCGTGAGTCACCCAGCAAAGCAGAGCCAAACGTAAGTGAAGTGTGTAAATGCTTTGAGAAACAGTCCTCTGGAGCACTTCGAATCACTCCTTCAGTTAAATGTGGGGCCATTTCTTCCCAGTCAGTGTTTACATACGCTTACTTTGCAAATTCCTTCATAAGGAAGGTATAAATGGTGCAAGGGGATCAGAAACATGCTGTCTGAATAAAGCTGAGAACCTCCAAATCCGCCTGTTGAGTACAGTTAAAAGTTAGCTTGCAGCACTGGCCAAGTCAGGGATGGATCTGGTTTAGTACGTTTCAGTTGCAAGTCAGGTTGACCTCAACAGCTTTAGACACAAGACAAAGACAGGAATGGTAAACAATGGACTGATGGGACGCCCTCTTGCTCTGTAGCTTGTTGAGGTCACCCGTGAGAAAACACTGGCGCGCACACACAGAGGGTCCAGGTGAATTGTAGATCAGGAGATTTTTACCTCACACTTCTCTTATAAGATCTTTCTTCATCGTACCTTACGAGACAAAAAACGGATGCAGTGAGGAAAATGAACAAACAGATGGTAAAAAATGACAAGTAAATGTTTTCAAGGACACCAATTTCACAATTATGTGTGTTTATTTGATTTTCTGCCTTACCCCCCACTCCAACCATAGTCATTGAGATTTAAGACTGTTTTTGTTTTTGCTGTTTATTGCTTACTTGCCACCCAGTGTAGTGACTGGCTCATCCTATTTCCATCAAGTCGATTCTTACTCATAGTGACTCCCTGTGTTATAGAACAGGACTGCTCTATGGACTTTTTTTTTTGGCTGTAATCTTTATGTACTTAGATCTTCAGTCCTTTCTTCTGTGGCTATGCTGGGTGGGTTCGAACTGCCAAACTTTAAGTTAGTAGTCAAGAGCAAACTGTTTGTGCCACCCAGGGACCTTGACTAGCTCGTAATAACCAAACCAAACCCATTGCTACTGAGTCAATTTTGACTAAGAACAACCTTATAAGACAGGGTAACAGTGCCCCATAGGGTTTCCAAGGCTAAAATGTTTAAGAAAGTAGACCGCCACATCTTTCTCCTACAGAACAGCTGGTGGGTTCAAACCACTGACATTCTGGTAAGCAGCTGAACACATAACAACTGTACAACCAGGGGTCCTGTCTCATAAACCAAAAACTCATTGCTGTTGAGTCAATTCCAGCTCACAGTGGCCCTACAGAAGAGAGTAGGACTGCTGCATAGGGTTTCCAAAGAGCTGCTGGTAGATTCGAACTGCTGGCCTTTTGGTTAGCAGCTGAGCTCTTAACCACTGCTCCACCAGGGCTCCTTCTAGCTCATAACAAAAAACAAAAACACAGAAACCAAACCTGTTGTTGTTGACTCCTAGGCATTAAATACATTACAGTTGAACGAATGAATGAGTATACTAAATTGTACTCAGTAAATTTATAGAAGAAAATTTAAAGAAAGAAGAAAAAGAAATAAAATACATTTGGGAATGGTAGGGTGAGTGGTAAAAAGATTATCCTCAAATTGAAGGTTGGTGTACATAAAGTATTATGTTCTAACAGTTCACTGCAATGCTTAATTTAAAGTTACCTGAATTGGAAATGTAATGGATGTAATAAACACATTTTAGCCAAGGTTTTCATAGCCATTGCAGGCCTAGTTACAGCAATAACATCCTTTTTTATGGTTTTATAGAGCCCCATTAAAGAAAGCTATTGGAATGACAACGATTACCAAGTTTTGTCCATTGTTTAATTCTTTTAATCCATTATTTCTCTAGCCAAAGAGCATGAGGACATGATGGAATGAACTTTGTGGGAAGTAAGTTGTTCTACAGGTTCTACAGTGAATTCTCAGATTATTTAGGAAACAATGAACTACCATTCTAATGATTTAACCAAATAATTCTTCAAACCCTCCTACTAAGATTGGCAAGAGACTGGAAAATAAGAAAATTTGAATTTGATGTCTCAACTCAATGAAAAATAAGTATGGAAAATTCCAATCTTTTTTTTTTGAAATTATTAAGAAAACATTTGTAACTATGAATGACACCAGTAATTCTGATGTAAAAGTCTATGCTCTGAAACACAGAAAGTGTCCTCAAACAAATACTATTGGTGGCTTGTGCTGTTTGTTTTACTGCCTTTCATATTTCCATCCTCTAAAACCCTTTTCTTCATGAAGGAGGCTGAGATACCAACTTCCTGGTGTTTTTATAACTATGGATAATGCTGCAGAATTACCTCCATCTAGAGAGCCATCAGAATCTGCTAAGGTGCTGCTGACAACCTTCCTTGTCTGCTGCAACGTAATAAGCTTTTTCCTTAATAAAAGTTTCATGCTATAGCTAGTTAGCCCAGTTTGCTAGGTTACTAATGAGGCCAAGCTCAAGGTGTAGAGCCTTAATAGAGTCAACCAACTTTGTGCCATTCTTTAGTCACTCAGTGTTCCCAAACCCTATCCAATTGTCTTGCAAATGTATGCCATCATTCACGACAGGAACTGGGCAGGAAAGAGGGAGTGAATAAAGACAAATCTATTACTACTGATAAATAGCCACAAATGATGGAGAACAGGGCAGTTAAGTAATATCAATTATATTTACAAAGGGCAACATATCATTACTATGGTAAATATTTTTTCTAAAAAATAGTGATTTTTCTCATTTACTTTGGCTGTTGAGTGGCTCCCACTCTCTTCTTCCCTCTCTTACACACTCAGCTTTTATGCAGAAATGATTGTGACACAGACATATGTAGAAGAGTTCTCTACATACAAGAGGCTGTCAATAAATGTTTACTAAATTACTTTTGGAATTTTGATTGCCAGAAAAGATCAAGAACCAAAGGGACTTTGCTTTGTTTGTTAATTTGCGCTGTCTTCCAGTTTCCAAAGCAAACAGCATTTATATTAGATGACAATAGAATAAGTAACTCCAAATATTTTATTAATGAAAGACAGTCACATAAACACTTTTCTCTAACCATTGAGCATTCTTGACTTATTATCAACTACTTGCTGGGTATTTTCATCTGGATGACCTAGTCATTAGTGAGAGTAGTGTTTGAGAAAGTTCGTATTAGTCCTGACACAGAATCATGTGTGTATATATATATATGGAAACCCTGGTGGCGTAGTGGTTAAGTGCTACAGCTGTTAACAAAGAGGTGGGCAGTTTGAATCCTCCAGGTGCTCCTTGGAAACTCTATGGGGCAGTTCTACCCTGTCCTATAGGGTTACTATGAGTCGGAATCGACTTGACGGCAGTGGGTGGGTGTGTGTATATATATAGACAAAATTCATTTAAATGTATATATATGTGTATATATATATATGTTGTCTGGTCACAACAATGTTTTATAAAATCTTCAAGAGAAATATATGTACAAAGGAAAATCCCAGGGAGATGCCATACTCCCTTAATAGCTAAATAGCTGGGACTTTTGTAGGAAACCCCAATGTTTTCTCCTGGTGGAGGTGGAGGATTCCTCCCAGTTTTAAAATAGCAGAGCTGGCCTAATCCTCCTGTCCTGGTCCAAATTTTGTAGATTGCCAAATTCATCCCCAAAATGGTGCAAAAAAAAAAAAAAGAGTTAAGAGAGTGTCATAGAATCTGTTCTGAACCAGTGAACTTCAAAGCATGTTAACAGAAGAAATCGTAAATTTGACTCATGGTTTAAACCTTAATAAACTAAGGCACATGGAACTTTTGTAAATGATTATTCCCACTGAATGAGAAAAATGTTATAATTTGTGAAATGAGATAGGGTAAGTTGATTAAACAAATGGGAATGAATATTCATACCTGAGAAGTAAATCCAAGAGCTATCTAAGAAAAACTCTGCAATAAGTATTGCTAAAATGTTCAAAATTATCTCTTGAGAAATAAGGGAATTCACAAAAGCAAGATCAGACTATCAGGAGAAAACAACAGGCAGACTGAAAATAACCCAAACAAACATTATAGAAATAGAAGATAGAGTTACTGAAAAAAAAAGTAGACTAGACAAGGCTGAAGAGAGGATTATTGAAATGGATGACAGCTCTGAGAGAACCATCCAGAATGTACATAGAAAATACTTAAAAAATTAAAAAGATGTAAAAAATTGACCTAAAAGCTCCAACACATATATAATATGCAGTGCGGAAGAGAGAATGAGGAATGAATTAGGTAATGAATGAGAATCTTCCAGAATTCAAGAAAGATTTGAGTACTCAGAACACACACACAGAGTCAAGAGAAAGATAAATAAAAAGAAATTCATATGCAGACACACTTTATTCACTTATTAAACAAAAAACTCAAAAAAAAAAATGTACTATGTGCCAGGCACTCTTCTGGGCACTGAGAATTCAACAGTGGTCAAAAGAGACAAGTTTTCTCCTCATATGGGGCTTACATTCTAGTGTGTGGGTGGAAGAAACAGAAAATAAACAATAAATAACACATCAGGTGGTTATGGGTGATAAGAAGAAAATAAAGCAGGGTGTAGGGAATAGGGAATGGTGGGGGTGGGTCAGGGTGGATAGGGGTTCTTATTTTATATAGATGGACCAGGAAGAGCCTTCTCATAAAGACACATTTAAGCAGTGAGTACTGGAGGGAGTGACCCATGTGGCTATATGTATGTAACTAGGAAATGAAGATATGGGAAGATGCCTGGCATGACTGAGGAATAGCAAGGAGACCACTGTAGCTGCAGAGGTGTTCTAACCTTGAAGGTATATATTGGTAACTTTATCTATATTAATATTAAGAAGTCCTGTCCTCAATGGACACAATTTACTGAATGAAAATATATGGTACAGAGTGGAGGCTGTATATGTAATATGTATATTCAATTAAAGGACTTGTATCCACAATATGTAAAAACATCAAAGCAGTTATAAAAAAAAAAAAAAGACAGAAAACAATGAAAAAATGGACAAAAGATTTGAATAAGACTTCCAAAAGTAGGTGTCCAAAAGGCCTATGAGTATATGAAAAGATGCTTAACCTTTTTTGTCATTAGGGACACAGAATGTAAAACCACATTGTGATACCATGTCACACCCAGAAGATGGCTAAAATTAAAAAAGGTAATATCAAGTAGTGGCAGGGACATTGAGTGACTTGAATTTTCATACATTGTTGATGGGAGTGTAGACTGGTACAACCACATTGAAGAACTGGGAGTATCTACTGAAGTTGAATATATGTGTACCCTGCAGCCCAATACATCTGATTCTAGCTATAAAAAAAAAGCTATATAACCAAAAAACCCATATGCAATAAAAATGTGTATATTTGAGTACTATACAATATGTACCCAAGAATACTCCTAGAATCACTATTTATAATTGCCAAAACCTAAAACTAACCAAAATATAACAGAAAACCCATTACCATTGAGTGGATTCCTCATAGTAACACTACAGGACATAGTAGAATTGCCCCATAGGGTTTGCAAGGCTGTAAATGTTTACAGAAGCAGACTGCCACACCTTTCTCCCACAGAGCTACTAGTGGGTTCAAACTGCTGAACTTTCAGTTAGCAGTGGAATGCTTTAACCACTGTGCCACCAGGACTCCTTCTAAATATAGTAGAATGGATACAAATCTATATTTAATCCGTACACTGTAATAGTACACAGCACTAGAAATGACTGAACTACTGTTACGTGAAGCAATGTGGATAAATCTTGCAACCATAACATTGAACAGATGAAGTCAGATCCAAAACAGTGCCTATGGTAAGGTTCCAGTAATATATCATTCAAAAACAGGCAAAGCTATTGCATGGGATTAAAGTATGAATATTGGTTATTTTAGGAGTAGGGGTAGTGACTGGCAGGAGGCAAAAAGGGTTTTCTGAGGTGCTGGTAATGGTTTATTTTCTGATCTGGGTAGAAGTTACAGAGATGTGCTCACTTTGAGAGTATTCATTCTCAAATGCACTTAAAATTTGTGATTTTTTTTTTTTTTTCTGTGTATATATGCTACTTCAAGGAGACTGGGTGGTGCAAGCAATTCGCAATCAGTTGCTAAAATAAAGGCTGGCAAGTCACCTTGAGCGGGGTGAGTGCCACGGTCCAAGCAGGGACAGCAGGGCAGTTGGAGTGCAGACTGAAAATATGCAGACCACCAGGCCATCAGTCATTCCTCCACCTCTGGTCTGCTGTTGTACCAGGGGCCTAATCAGGCCTGGGACTGTCTTGCTTCTGAGTAGGCCAGAGATCCCATCTAAACACCTTCCTACAGCAACTCCCCGCTCCAGGTGGTCAGACAAGAATTCCAGACCAGTGTTGTCTCCCAGGACATTGACACAGTGGCCAAGTTTATTTGGTGCTGGGGCCACCACAGTTGGTGTGGCTGGTTCAGGGGCTTGCGTTGGGACAGTGTTTGGTAGCTTGATCATCAGCTATGCCAGGAACCCATTTCTTAAGCAGCAGCTCTTTTCCTATGCCATTGTGGGATTTTGCCTGTCGGAGGCCACAGGGCTCTTCTATTTAATGGTCACTTTCCTCATCCTCTTTGTCATGTGAAGCTCCAAAGGGGTCACCTACCTGACTTCAGGCCTTGCCCCATGCTGGAGTGTGCTAAGCTTTACCGTTTAGCACAATGTTTCTCTAAAATAATAATAATAAAAGAAAATAAATTTTGGTTGTCCAAACCCACTCAGTGACTCCTGGCAAATTGCTTCTGTAAAGACTATAGCCAAAGAAACCCTACGGAACAGTTTTGCTTGGTAACATTATGGGTCGTCATGAATCAGACTGACTTGACAGGAAAACAGCAGCAACAACAACAACATATCATACATCGATAGAAATTTTACTTAAAAAATTGAGGTTCTGAGACCGTAGAGACTTGGTTTTCAAGTCCAATTCAGCTATTTACTGGTTGTGGAATATTGAGAAAATTACATAAAATTAATGGCTTAAGCATTCAACTGAGGAAGCTAGAAAAAGAAGAACAGAGTAAAGCAAAGAAAGCAAAATAAAGGAGATAATTAAGATTAATAAATTAGAACACAAGGAAAAATAAAAATGAGTCACAAAACAGGTTTTCAAATGACTAATGAAATAGTTGACCTTTAGCAAGGATTATGAAGAAAATTAAAAAAAAGGCATGTCTGAATAAATGAACACAAATACATAAATACTGATAAAGTCGGTACTCAAAACATGCTATAAACACATTCATGCTGACAATTTTGAAAACTTGCATGTAATAGTTATTAGAAAACTTCAACTTGCCAATTTTTCTAAAAACTGAAATAAGCTATAAAACATCTGAGAAGTTCAATGAGCTATAAATTTACTATCACTATCATATCATATCAAGCTATAAAGATAAATTGTAATTTCTAGTCAGCATTTGTGAATTTTGTTTAAGAGGAGCCTGAATTGCAAAGACATATAGTGAGTACTATTACTGCTATTGTTGCTACCATGTAAGTACTACTATTTATTTTACTGAGACTCACATAAGTAACTTGTCTAAGGCCGTGCAGATGATGCCATAGGAGAACTTGGATTCAGGGCTGTGTCTTTAAAATTCTAAAATATTAATTACTAGTCAAATTATCCTCAAGTCAACACCTAAACTGGTGACTTGACTCATCTTTAATCATACTATTAACCTAGTTGAACCATTTAAAACTGTCTCTTCAATCTGTTTATTAAAACCAAAAAAACCCAAACCCATTGCCGTCAAGTTGATTCCAACTCGTAGTGACCCTATAGAGCATGGTAGAACTGTTCCATAGCGTCTCCAAGGAGCAACTGGTGGATTTGAACTGCCAACCTTTTGTTTAGTAGCTATAGCTTGCTGTAGTCCTTAATCACTGCGTCGATCTGTATATTAGGCTACATAAAGTGACTGCTCCAGCTTTGAGTTCTATCCTCGAGCTCAGAGCAGCACAAAACAGGGCATCCACTTGCAAAGCCTCCTTTTAACAAGCTTGGTTCTCAGCCAGGAGTGATTTTTTTTTCCCCAGTGTCTGTAGGCATTTTGCTTGTCACAACTGGGGAGGTCATCTGATGTGTAGAGGTCAGGGATGCTGCTAAACATCCTACAGCACACACAACAGCCCCCTACAATAAAGGACCAAATGTCAATAGTGCCTAGATTGAGAAATCTGGCTTACAGGATGGCTCTTTTTACTTGGTATCCCCAGAACTAATTACTCACCTGGTAAGGAAGATGTCAATTTTTTCTTTTACTTGTCTGCTGACATAAACACCATCCAGTAGACCCAGGTCTGTTGGAGGGAGGAAGGCTACTGGTGGAAATATTTATATTTTATAGTAAATAGCGAAGGAATTCTCTTCTGGAAGTTTTATTTAGGGTGGAAAATTTCCAGCAAAGCCATTGCCTTTTTACCTATAGTAAGAATTATAGCTGTGAGTAAGTGAACGCCTATTCTGGGCAAGATTGTTTTTTCTATAACATCACCAATCCTTCAGAAATTTTTATTATCTGCATTTTATAGACATAGTAATTGAAGTTTAGAATAAGTGTCTAGTCAAGATCACATAGCTAGTAAGTGGTAGAATCCAGAGCTATATGGCTTCAAAGTTTGTGCTTTATCCAACTTTCCTTGTTGCTAAACCTCCCAGGAATGACCAAGACCCTTGTTAAAGAATCTAATCCTTGTTAAAGAAATGATCCTTTAGGTTCTCTCCTATGCTAGGGAAAAAATTCTTATTTTAGCTGAAGACATTTGTATACTTATAAATTTTTTAATGCCTTAGTAATTATTATGAAATATCTGCCTTTGTAGGCTCCCAGGATCCACTGTACACAGCAGCACTGACTCATTGATCACTCCTTTCTCACTAGCTACCAAAATGTTGGTGCTTTTTCTATTTTCAGGGAGACTTAACTACTAGGTTCTTAGTTTAGTCATAACATTTGAATGAATAGATTAGAAGGATCACAAGCAACTGAACTGCTTTAGTTGCTGTTTCAGGGAACTTAGTTCATGTCTTATTTCATAAGCTGGCAATTTTTTTTTGACCCACCTAGCTTCGTAGTTTATTCTCAAGGGTTAGAGCTGAATTAAAAAATGAGCAGGTAAGTAGCTAAAATATTAACATATATTCCTACCTATGTGTGGTTCACCAAAAAAAAAAAAAAATATATATATATATATATATATATATATATATATATATATATTTAGGTCACTCTAACAAGATTCATAAAAAATGAGGTATATTACAAATAATAGATCTCTATTCATAGCTCAATAAGAAAAGGAAAGCTTTTCATTTCCCATACTCAGTCTGCTATAGAGGATTCTCACCCAGCCAAAGTGAAAAGGCAAGTTGCTTTTTGTTGAATTTGAAATTTTAGGTTCTCCCAATGCCCAAACTTGGGTTTTAAAAGTTTTTTAAATTTTCCCCAATTTGATGATCCAAAATAGATCTTTCATGGGAATTGGTGATGCTTTGTATATAAGTTTGGTGGGCCTATTTTTGGGGAAGAGGTTTGTTTTTGTTGTTGTTGTTAAGAAGTGGAGATTCTTTGGACTGAAGGAGAATTAGTTTCCTCTCCGTTTCCCTTCATATGATATGTAGGTAAGAGCGGCTTATTGGCAAAACACACCATTCCGGGTTGGTGGGATTTTCACTTTGTTAAGCCAAACCACTCCCTCCTGTACAAGTTAGGATGCTTTCTCTCACTGGGGAGAGAAATATTTTTTCATGGGCGGGTAAATAATTCAAGGCAGAGCTGAAATCAAGGAAATTCTAAGGGCAATCCCTTAAGGATGCTTATGGTAAAGCAGCTATAAAGAATCTTAAGGGATTTGGGTGGTGCTAGTTATTTTGGAATTTGTCAGAGATTTGGGGAGAATTTTGATAAGACTTTAATAAAATTTAAAAATTAAAAACATTACTGAAGTTTCTTGTCTTAATTTTAAAAGATAATAATTTTCACTTTATAAAAAGATATGGTAACACCCCACTCCCATATATACAGTTATATATTTGAAAGTGCTGTAACTACCAAGTGAGAAATGATAGTGTGCATTTCAATTTGGATTTATTTTACTCTTTCCTTTCCCCAAATATTTCAGCTTATTTGGGGGAGGGGAGAGGTAGGGATGAAATGGAAGAGGAGTGTGAGCTTTACCTTATTTCATTACTCTTTTCTGTAACTTCTGATCTATAGGCTGAGGTTTCCAGCCTCCACAAAAGAAAAAAAGACTTGGTAGTGATATGACTGGAGTGTGAAATGGAGAAATGTGCTGAAATGCACCTTAATTTGGTTTATAACAAGAGGACATTTGCAGGCAACACTGCTGGTTTTGTTTGGTAGTTTGTAATGAATGGACTTAAGATAGGAACAAAGACAGATTGCTCTTCCCTGAGTCTTATCATCTTTGGTCTTTGTCTTTATGATGAGAGTTGATGTCTGGTTATTTCAGCTCATCAGAGTACAGTACTTACAAGTTCTATATCATTAACTGAACTTCTGGATGGGCCAATTGGCTTTGTTCGGTTCTGTGGCCACAGGTTATCTCTGAACTGTCATCTCACAAACGGTGCCATTGATCACTGAAGACAGAACCAGAGATTGTAAATGAAGAAGTGCAAATCCATCACCACAGCCAGAAAAGAACTAAAAACACAGGTTTACTGTAGCAAATTAGTTTTTACTTTGAGGTAAACAAACAAAAATAATATCTTTTATTTATATTGGGATGTACAGTCTACACAGCACCTTTAAATTACCTCATTTAACTCTCACAACAACCCAAGAAGGTAAATATTTTCATCTACTTATAAGTATCATGTGACTCAATGATGTTAATATGGCAGAGGGGGAAAGATGATGTACTTTGGACTCAGACAGAGCTGAGTTTGAAGCCCAGCTTTGATAATAAATAACGTTGTGAAGTGGGAAAATTTACTTAGTTTCTTAATAACATAGGATAAAAAGAATTTGCCTTACATTGTAATGGTTAAAAGAAATGATGTACTTAGCACTTAGCATCATGGCTGACCTATCACATTTTCATTAAATGATCTGCTTGAGATCACACCATTAGGTAGGTGGCTAGGACTTGCACACAGTTCTCCTGACTACAGATCAAAACAAAAGATAGAGGTGGAAAATCACCATCGTTTTTCTTCAGACAGTGGTTGCCAGGCCTGCCTGTGCATTAGAGGCACTTGAGGAGGCTACCTGGGTTTCCAAATCTATTCTCTGTTTTTTCTTGGGTACATAGCTGTCCAGCTATACACTATGTTTCCCAGTCATGTGATAAAGTCCTCACCAAAAGAGTGGGAACAGAAGTGATGTGGGCAATCCCTGCCCCACTTGCTGTTAAGGAAATTGCTTGACTTGAACCCTCTACTCTTTCCCTTCCCAAGAGCTGGAAAGTGAATGTGACAGTGACCTGCTTTGACCAGACAGTCAAGGCAAGGCCCTCGGTATTGCATTTGTATAACACTTCTTGGTTGTAAGCTGGCTATATGGATGAACAAGATGGCAGAAACCTGGGATTGTTAATGATTAGATGGAGCCCAGCTACCTTGACAGCCTGGATTGCTCATGTCAAGGTCATTAAGTAAGAAAGAAATATATTTCTGTATTTTTGTCACTGTTTTTTCTTTTTGGATGTCATGGATTGAATTGTGTCCCCCCAAAATATATCAACTTGGCTAGGCCATAATTCCCAGTAATGTGTGATTGTCCATCATTTTGTGATCTGATGTGATTTTTCTGTGTGTTGTAAACCCTAACTCTATGATAGTGCTGAGATGGGATTAGCGGTAGTTATGTTAATAAGACAGGACTCAATCTACAAGATTGGATTGTGTCTTGAGCCAATCTCTTTTGAGATCTAAAAGAGAGAAATGAGCAGAGAGACCTGGGAACCTCATACACCTGAGAAAGCGGCGCTGGGAGCAGAAAGCGTCCTTTGGACCAGGAGTTCCTGCACAGAGAAGCTCCTAGATCAGGGGAAGACTGATGACAAGGACCTTCCTCCAAAGCCAAAATAGAGAGAAAGCCTTTCCCTGGAGCTGGTGCCCTGAATTCAGACTTCTAGCTTACTAGACGTGAGAGAATAAATTTCTCTTTGTTAAAGACATCCACTTGTGGTATTTCTGTTATAGCAGCACTAGATAACCAAGATATGGGGGGAGGTGCTCTTTGTTTCAGGAGCTTAATCTTTAAGCCTTTTAGGGAGCTTTTAAAAATATGGCTTTCAAGCCCTACCAGACCTACAAAGTAATAATATTTTGGGGGAGGCTCAGATATTTACATCAGTAAAATGTATACTGATATTTAGTGAGTCTTAAAACCACTGGTCTATATAGCAAAGACCCCTTTCTTTTTTTTAGAAAAGGAAGACTAGATACAAAGACAGGAAAAGCTAAAAAGAGAGAATAGGGCAAACGAACAGAGAGAAGCTGAGACAAGACTAAAGGCTCTTGGTATTTCTCTTGGCATTCCCATTTTGGGGTCCAGTCCCTTTTTAAGGGCTGGCTTAGCATTCCTGCTCTTGGTTCATTGAGGCAATTGCATATCCTTAAAACTGTGAAAGGGGAACAAAATTATTATTTACAATTTTCCCTGCCTTCTAAGGGGGTGGGTACTTTGCTGCATGGCTGAAGAATGTGAGGTGTGAGAGTTACAGAGATCTCAACTGTTCTGCGTATGAAAGAGGAATCAAGTCTGGGCCCAAACCTAAACCAAACCCGTTGCCATAGAGTTGATTCCGACTCATAGCAGGTGTGAGCCCAGTAGAGCTTAACTGGAAGAGCAGAAGAGAGAGACTGCTGCATTAGAGAGAACATTTTGGGAAATGACGGCAGTTTGCTGTACTGTATGGAATATAAACCCTTTTCTCCATCTCCCCACAAAATCGTCAATAATCACATTTCTTTTTGCATGTGGGTAGTGTGTTGAAGAATTGGGTGGGTAGTGTGTTGAAGAATTGGATCCATGTCTGGATACCTGGAATGTTTCAAAGTACTAAGTTCAGTTTTGAGGTTGGTGTGAGGAGAGATGAACAGTTATCCATGGGAGTCCAACCAGTATGGATTAGAAGAAGTTGGTTTCTGTAGCTAAAAACCGACAAAAGCACCAGTTAGGAGTGTTTGTACTGAATGGATAAAAACTTAGAAAGCCTCTCAGTATAATGTGCTTGCTAACTTCTCTGTTTTTTCTCTTTTTGATAGCTATCTCCTTTTTTTTTTTTTAATCTCCTTGTGTTTTTCAATAGTGGAATTAAAATGTGTGTTCTGTACGCTTGATACTTATGCTTGAGATATCAAATTGAGTTCAAGAGGCAAAATTTATGCCAGCTCACTGAATATAGTAGTCATCTTTATCTTCCTGTTTTAGACTGCTACTCATATCATGATGAACAGCCTCATTTCACTTCACAGCAGCTGCGTTTTATGGATGTAGCATGTTATGTTTATAAAAGCCCATAGGTTACAAGTTAGCTTGAGTGCAATGTGTTCTGATTAATGATCATCTTCAAAATGATGTGATAAAGCACTTGAGGAGTCAGTGGATGGAGAGACAGCCGTGTAGCATTATTGGAGGTGCCTGAGTTTCTAGTCACCGTAAAAATATCTTTCCAAACATGGACCAACACCCACGTCCTCTAAGAGATCAGAATTTGAGATAGGCATCGCCATCTCTTGTCAAAAAGCTGTTGCTAAGGACTATTACTTGCTTTAGTGGGATGAAAGTCAGAGTGGATAAGTGGTATTTGAAAATGGCAGAAGGCTTTATAATGTAACACGTTATTGTTTTTATCTTTTGCATTTAGGTTATAAGCTAATAAAATTCAGGGCTTCCTTTTATAATCATAAGATAGTATATTTAGAGTATCCCAGAAGTATTAATAAAGAAGACTATGCTGGGAGATTTGATTTGTTTGTGGACAGTTCGCTGTTGTTATTTTGTTTGGCTTTGGTTTTTATAACATTTTAGAATACAAGAGTAATTGCTTCTACTGCTACCGTGTTTCCCCAGGACACCCATATGGGGCATATTTTAGATGAAGTAGAGTCTCTTGTTGACAGCAACTCCCTTTCATTTCACTCTGCTATTAAGAATACATTTCTTCAAACCAGTTCTTAACATTTACATGTGGGATAGGAAAATAGTGGATTCTAAATATGTCTTTGAAAATTAATTTTATAGTAGGTCTTCTTGCTGCCTAGGGGATTGAATTTTAGCTGCAGATTCTCTTTAAGTGGGCTCTCTGGATGCAGAGCAGACTTTAGTTAGTGAATGCGAGGAAGAGTGTATTGAAAACAAGGGAATGTTGGTGATGGCAATCAGCAAGCATTAAACAGGTCATGTTTTTAAAAAATGAGCTCTGAATCAGAAGTCATAATCACTCAGTCACCTGCTGGGTTCATTTGCCCTTCAGAAATAAGGACATCTCAAAGTGTAGAACATTTTAATAGAATAGTACCAGGCAAGCTTGTTACTCAAGATTTTATTTGACAGGCTAGAGCTTGTTTCCAATATCCTTTTTCTGAATTACAGGGAAAACTGTATTCTAGGGTACATTGTGGAAGGATAAATTGCAGATGACACAAAAATAAAACAAAACATTTTTTTCCCCTCTTTCCTTACACAGATCATCTTCCTATGGCTATGACTAGCATATTCCATGATGAGGCAATTATGTAGTCAGTTCATTTAAAAGGGTTGCTCGAATGACAGCCTGAAAAAGAAAACACGAATAGATGTGCTGTTTGAGCACACAACTGGGTAAAATAAACCTGGTAGAGACATTATAATGAAAATAGCATGGCATTGCAACCAATTATTTTATTCTTTGTAAAGACCTTCATACATATTGACTTTTCAATCTTGTTTTATAAGAGAATCACAGCATTAACTTGTATATTAATAATTTTTATATCTTTGTTGAAAATTTTGGAAACATTTACTATTTTTGAGAAGAGGGAAAGAGTTCACGATCCTGGTGACTTTCAATCTATGCTCACGGGTATATAAAGTTCTGCAAATTCATACACACACAGCCTGCCCTATAGTTCACAAAAGCAGAGCAGATTGAATTAGATGGGAAATGGCTATGACCACTTTTCCATAATTTATTCTTTCTCTGCTTGAGAACCGCTTATCATCAGAATGACACCCTAATAGCCAATTTTAGGATACCTTGGGACCTCGAAACACCATCTAGCCTTGTTTTTCTAACTATACATTCCCATCAGCATTTCCTCCAGTCTTTTGAAGAGTATCATAAATCAAAAGATCTCACATTTCATAATTTTTATTGTGTAACTATGTTAACTGTGGAAAATTTAGAGAAGAACTATAAATAAAAATCCTATAATTCTAACCCCAGATGTAACCAATATTAACATTTCAGTCTCTTTATTTTTCTCTTCTTCCAGCCCTACCTCTCATTCCCTTTCTCTCTTCCTTCCTTTCCTATCCACTTAAATAAACTTGTAATAAAGGGGACAGTTCTCTATATGTGTTAGATAACTCATTATATGGAAGCGGAATCTCTACCTGGCCACTTGGGTCCATCAGTTCATCAGGTATGTGGTAGATGTACATATACACAGATATTTTCTCCATACTTATGGTGCTGCTTGGGCTACTTCTTGTATAGAGCCTTTTCACAGAACTATATTGTAGAACATGTCTTGCTTGACCACACCATCACTG
The DNA here is from genome assembly GCF_024166365.1 of Elephas maximus indicus. NCBI lineage: Eukaryota > Metazoa > Chordata > Mammalia > Proboscidea > Elephantidae > Elephas > Elephas maximus. Next base: position 77,644,587 of record NC_064822.1, on the reverse strand, counting down.
TAAAGACAAAGTCACAAATCTACGGGGTGCTCATAGGTTGTACTTGATTTCTAGATAGCCAGAAGGCCATTACAAAAAGAGTACCAACAACTAATGCTCCATAAATATCTCATTCTTCTGATTGGAGCCTGAACACACTTTAGCACGGGGAAAGTAGCTTTTATTACTTACAAGAATCAGACAGCATGCAACTGGAAAAGTTCCAGAATGAGCCTCAAATCCAAACCCATCACCACTGAGTCGATTCCAACTCATAGCAACCCTATAGGACAGAGTAGAACTGCCTCATAGGGTTTCCAAGGTTGTAATCTTTACGGAAGCAGACTGCTAAATCTTTCTCCCATGGAGCGGCTGATTGGTTTGCACTGCCAACTTTTCGGTTAGTAACTGAGTGCTTAACCACTGCCGCAGCAGGAAGAGGAATGGGGAAAATCATGGCTGCCTAGCTTGTCTGAAGGTTTTGCTCCTCCCATGTATATATAACTTGTAGGTAGGCATTGGAGACTATATTGAAGTGACTGCTGTTTGAAAAGAGTATTTAACCCTAGTTTAAGCATAAACTTTCTTGCAGAGAATTTTTATTTTTGTTTTTTCATCTCTAAGGCCAGAGGGAGCCATATAAAGAAAACTGGCTATTTTGAATAGTGCCTAGAGGGTCACTATGAGTCAGAATAGACTGGTAGACCATGGGTTTGGGTTGTTTTTGGTGAACTGTGAAAAGGAGCCCTGGTGGCACAGTGGCTAAGTTCTTGGCTGCTAAAGGAAGGTTGGCAGTTTGAAACCACCAGCCACTCTGCAGCAGAAAGATGTAGCAGTTTGCTGCCTTAAAGATTTCAACCTCAGAAACCCTATGGGGCAGTTCTAGTCTCACGGTCCCTGTAAGCCGGAAATGACTCAACGGCAAGGGTTAGTAGTTAAAAGACAGGTTTTTAAATGAAACAGACTTAGTCATGATGAATAATCTTACAGAAGCCTCTCAAATTAACTAAGCCTTCCACCAGGTGTTCCTTGGAAACTCTATGGGGCAGTTCTACTCTGTCCTATAGGGTCGCTATGAGTTGGAATCGACTTGACGGCACTGGGTTTGGTTTTTTTTTTTCCATGTCCTCATTTGTAAAATATAAATAACAGTGACTAGCTTACAGGGTTTTCCTGAGCACAACTCTCTCTTTCATATTGCTCTCTTCTTGTAATATCTTCCTCTAACCTAAGCAACTATATTCATTTTGATAGAAGGTGGAGTGTCTTAGGTTGAGTTTCTGGGAAAAGACTCTGAGACAGAGCTTTCTGACAAGAAGTTTATAGGAGATAACACTTAGGATAACAGCTGAAAGGAAGTAGGTGAGGAAGGCATAGGCAGAGGGAATAGCCCACCAGTGGTGCAAGTGCGACAGAGGCCTGAGCCAATCCCATAGAGAGCTCTGGCACAGTGATGGCCATTCAGAGTTGTTGCAAGTTAAAGCAGGGAGCTGAGCCTTTGTATTCCTGCACTAAGCAGGCGTTAGATGCAGGCGGCCCCATGGGAAAGGTGTGGATTTGGGCTAGGTAGCTCCCTTTGACTGAAGGTAATTTCCAGAGAAGGACAGCAGCCACTACTCCTGCAGCTGGGGAAATAAGTGTGTCAGTCACTAAAGGGATCTCTGAGCAGTGCGCCACAACACCCTCTACTGTCCACCCCAAATACTGCTTGGACCCACTTGCTTTTTACTGGAAGTTCACCGCATGTAGGAACAGATTTTCCATGATTCTGGGTTTTTCATTACCTGAAAAAACTTAGGAAACCCTGGTGGAGTAGTGGTTAAGAGCTACAACTGCTAACCGAAAGACGGCCTTTCAAATCCACCAGCCGCTGCTTGGAAAAACTTCTAAGGTAAATGTTTGCGGAAAGAAACTGCAAACGCCACCCCTGCTCTTGGTTTTAGGGCCACGAGTGATACTTATTATCTCCCTCCTCTACTACTCCTTCTAGATGTTTTTTTAACCCTCTGCTAGCACCTGCATTGATCTGGTGGCTTTCTTGGAGGCAGCCTAGGCCCTTATCCCTCTGAGGACTGAGCCCCTGGTGGCCATGATCTCAGGATGTGGCTGCTGCCTTTATCCACTTGCCATCAAAATTTTTCGGGGGAGTAACATGAGACTGTCCAGTGCCAAATGTGTTTTTCACTTCCTCCATTGTGTAAAAGCAGCCCTACTTTCCTCCCTATGATCAGAGTCAATTACTCCTGCCTGTTTCGTGAACCCTTTCCTTGGCTCTGCTCATGTGACATATGCATCCTGAAGTGATTGGGTAATTGCCATAGATCACTGTGTTCCCTGGTGGAGGCATTCACCCTCTGGTGACTAGAACTGGCAGAGTCCAGAGCTGCAGCGGTGGGGATGCAAATTCTCCAACTGGTCACTGTGAGTAATGACAAGCAGACCCATTCCTACTGCCATGTTTTGGTTCTTTTTTGTTTTTAATTAAATTTTTTTCTTTTTTTTTATTGTGCTTTAAGTGAAGTTTACAAATCAGGTCAGCCTGTCATATAAAAATTTATACACACCTTGCTATATACTCCTAGTTGCTCTTCCGGTAATGAGACCGCACACTCCTTCTCTCCACCCTGTATTCCCTTGTCCATTCAGCCAGCTTCTATCCCCCTCCACCTTCACATCTTCCTCCGAGACAGGAGCCGCCCACATAATCTCATGTGTCTACTTGAGCCAAGAAGCCCACTCCTCACCAGTATCATTTTCTATCCTATAGTCCAGTCCAATCCTTGTCTGAAGAGTTGTCTTTGGGAATGGTTCCAGTCTTGGGGTAACAGAAAGTCTGGGAACCATGACCTCGAGGGCATGTTTTGGTTCTTGAGCCTATGTATTTTATCTAATGGGGATTCAGCACCAGGCATTTCTTTAGGGTATATGCTGTGTCCTTGATGATGGTGCTCCATGCACACAGGCATCTTCAAGCAGGTGCCTCAACTATCCCTTTGAAAGACTGTTCTATTGCTTTTTCAGGTTGCCAACTTCTGGTGATGTAGTTTGTAATGGGACCAATGGATCACACGGTCATATGCCTACTGCCACACCTCCATATTATAAAATGCATTCCTTAGTCTACAATGTTAAAAGAAATTCCTGTATTAGTAGATCAAATACTCTTTAAGCCCTTGTAGAGGGCTTTATATAGGTCACAAAAAAACTCTTTTAAGAAAGCTTAGCTATTATTATTCTTGAAAATGCCAAAGGAAATATAGTCATAATTCTCCAAAAGTCTCTATATTCTTTCAATGTCTCTCCTATGGTAACTTGATGACATTTGTGGTGCCAATTCTTTACTCCCTCCCTGTATCCACACCTGTAATATTATGGTGTATTAACGGTTTCTGATAATCACAACTCTCCATGTCCATGCTCTTGTGTAATCACTTCCGATGTTGACTCTGGGCTTGGCTCTGTGACTTACTTTGGCTAATGGGACGTTAGCTAACACGACACAAAATACTTATAATTGAGGTTGTTCTCCCACATTTTCAAACTCAGCCACCCTGAGGAAGCCTGGGCTAGCCTATTGGTGATACATGGCCCATCAGACAATCAGCACCAACAATCAGATAAGTGTGTAAGCACATCTGAGGTCATCCAGCCTCTGCTAAACTGTTGATTGAGCCTGGGCAACACCTGAAGAAGAATCTCCCTGAATAACAAGCAAATTAAATGGTAGTTGTTTTTTGTGACAACATTTGGGATGGTTTTGATTGTACGATATATAAGGCTTTGCATTTTCTCTCACTAAAGAGGCACATGCATTTCACTATCTCTTGTGTTTGGCCATGAGACTTGCTTTGGAGGGTGGGATGTTGGCAGATACGATGCAAGTAGAGGCTGGAAAAAGTGTTTGTATAATTTTTGCTTTCTTTTTTGATCCTTTGCCTTAGTCATGAGAAAGGCTAGCTTGCTAGAGAAGAGACTCAGTTCCCAACTGCTCCAGTTCCAGCTGAGGCTATCCAAGATTAGCTGATGGCAGCGATTGCCAGGCATGTGAGTGAGCCCAGCTAAGGTCAGAACTGCCAAGTCATGCTCAGACTAAATTGATGACTGTGATGGTTTATGTTATGTGTCAGCATGGCGTGGCCATGATTCTCAGTATTATGTAATTATCCTCCTATTTTGATCTGATGTAAGAGGAGTTTCCTGTGGCCTGCATCCAATACATATGGGTGTTCTGGCAAAGCTCATTTGCTCTAGATCTTGCATTGGACTCGTCATTCTCTGACCTCCAGTTCTTGGGACTCGAGACAGCAGCCTGCTGCCTGACCTGCAGATTTTGGGATTCTCAAGCTCCTACAACCCCGTGAGCCAGCAGCCTTCTGCTTGACCTGCCCATTTTGGGTTCGTCAGCCCCTGCAACCACGTGAGTTAGGAGAAGCCTCCAGCCTGATGCCTCACCCATGAATTTGCGACTTGCCAGCCTCCACAACTGCATGAGCCATTTCCTTGAAATAAATCTGTCTCTATATATTTATATATATACGCTTTACTGGTTTTGCTCCTCTAGCGGGCCCAACCTAAGACAATGACCTACACACTTGTGAGCTAAATAAATGTCTTTGGGTCTGCGCCACTGAGTTTTGGGGTAATTGTAACACAGCATTATTGTGACGGTAAGTAACTAATGCATCTACCTGGCTTAAGTTTTATGCATTCACAGCACCTGCTAAAACACTGTCTCATCTACCCAGATCTTTCCATGTGGCTCTCTCACTGCTCTGATTCTCTCAGGGTATATTTCATTGTCTTTTCCGAAGCCCACCCTGGTGACTCAGGTCTCAGCTTTATTATTTGTTCTTGCTCCCAAATGGCCTCTAGCATCACCTCAGACCTGATAAGCTTCATAATTCTAAGACTCATGCAGACCCTAGTTTGTGTGATGAAACTCAGAATTTTTTTAAAATAAACGGATAAAAATCACATTTGTCAGGACTGAATTCAATCAATCTGATGATCAAAGCTTAGCTTTACTGCTCCTTGATAGCTGGCTCATTGCAGTAGGCCCTCTAATCAAAACAGAAACATGGAACGTTTCTCCCCACCTTGATGTTTGGTCATGAATTTTGCATGCAAATCCTTGCTACTTTATAGCCTGCTTTAAAAGCTTTCTAGAGCAGGGAAACAGCCTACCAGGAACGTGGAAGTCATGGTGATTTTTTGACTCCTGAATGAATCAAATGCTGGGTCCAGTATAAATCCATTGCTGTCAAGTCAATTCTGACTCCAAGTGACCCTACAGGACAGAGTAGAACTGCCTCATGTGGCTTCCAAGGCTGTAATCTTTACAGAAGCAGATGGCTACATCCTTCTCCCACAGAGCACTTAGTGGGTTACAACCACTGACATTTCGGTTAGCAGTCGAGAGCTAGGGCTCAGTATATTCTTACTTAATCCCCTAGTATTGTCAATCACCAATCAGCATTTCACTGGTGTGTGTCAATCATGGCTCAAATAACTCTCCCCGAGATGGTGCTGTCTGGAAATTTCTCTACTTAAAGTGTCAGTGGCACCTGAATCAGTGTAGAGGCTACAAAGACCAACTGAAAGACCCACAGCAGCTGTCAAGACTCCAGAGGATCAGTCAGTAAAACAGAAAAATGATTCTGAACTAGTCCAAGCATGTCTGATCAATCTTTCTCTTGCCAAAAATAATTTAATTTCTAAAAAGTGATAGGTATGGGCTGAGGCTGGGTAAAAAACCAACATCCATCTTATAAATTTATGAGTACATTTTCTAATACTTTCTCATTTTAGTAAATTCATGTAATGCTGTTTGGTTCTGGTTTCCACCTGGAACATCCATGCTTGAACCATGCTTTTTTCCCCTAAACTATAATTTCAAACTTAGAGTGAGCTCCTTAATATTCCTCTGGTTTACCAGTATTATTTCAAAAAGTACTATGGCTCCAAATTCATCACTCACTACCTGTGTGATTCTCAGTAAACTAGGAGACTTTACTAAGCCTCAGTTTCTTCATCTCTAAAAGGGGGTTAATAAGAGAATGGGAGTGTTATTAAAATAGTATTGACAATAATAGTGTTGTTGTGAGAATTAAATCAGATAATCTCTGTAACACACTTAGCATCATGACTAGCATATGATGCATCCTCCATAAATGTTAGTTGTAATTATTAAAAGGAACTATAAAAAAATGAAGTCTGTTGTTTTAACCCATAGTTTGTAGTTTTAGTAGAGGTCGAATATGGTCAAAAGACGTTTAACTTAATTGATATAACAGACACTCACCTAGTTAATTCATTTCTTCAATATATATATATTTTTTTACCTACTACATACTAGGAACTGTACATGGATCCTTCCCCGCTAGAACATACGATTTAGTAGGACTGATAGATATTAATCACAACCTCAACCCTCAACGAGGTGGATTGACACAGTGGCTGCAACAATGAGCTCAAGCATAACAACGATTGTGAGGATGGTGCAGGACCAGGGGGTGTTTCATTCTGTTGTGGATAGGGTCGCTACGAGTCAGAACCAACTCGATGGCATGTAACAACAACAATCACGTATTACCCAGTTAATTAATTCAACAATTACCACTGTACATGGAGTAGGAGGCTAATATGACTATAACAACAAAAAATATAATAGGTCAGACAACATTTTTAAAAATTATTTTTACATCTTGAATAATCTCTTATTTTTAAGTACTTCCTTGTACCCATCAAAACCCTGATGGTGTAGTGGTTAAGTGTTACATCTGCTAACCAAAAGGTCGGCAGTTGGAATCCACCAGGCACTCCTTGGAAAATCTATGGGGTAGTTCTGTTCTATAGGGTCGCTATGAGTAGGAATTGACTGGAAGGCAATGAGTTTTACTCAGTAATTATTTTTGTTCAAAATAGAATATAGATATTGAAAATATAGTAGTTATGTATTTTATAAAGAAGCCAGCTGTTAAGCACTCTGCTGCTAACCGAAAGGTCAGCAGTTTGAACCCATCAGCTGCTCCGCAGGAGAAAAATGAGGTGGTCTGCTTCCTTAAAGATTATAGTATTGGAAACCATTTGGTGTAGTTCTACACTGTCCTATAGGGTCACTATGAGTTGGAATTGACTGGATGGCAATGGGTGGGTAGGCATTTTATATATAATAGTATACTTTTATATGATTTTGAAGAAAATCTATATAAATGCTTGGCAGTTTCAGAAAAGTGGCTTGTCATCAGTAAGATTATAATAACCTAGATGAAGATGGTCACACTACTCTAAAAGTTGAGTGAAAGAATAATAAGATAGGAAGAAGGAGGGAATTTAGGCTTAGATCTCTTCGTCAAGAATCTAGAAGCATTTACTGCAAAGCCACTCACCCAGCTTAAATGATTATTGACATGAATGGACAAATCACTACTTGCAAGGAAACTTCATTTCCCCAGATTCAAAATATAATATATTTATATGCTACATATACTGTTTAACACTTTGTCTAATAAATACTGTTACCCTTGAGATACAACAAATTCACTCTTGGTAAGAAGTCCTCACTTCTGTAAGATGTAAATAATACAGTATATAGTCATAATTATTATGCACTTTACAGAGTAATATTCTATTATAATTACCTGAATAGAATTTAAGATAGTTGAATCATTAACAGTATTGAAGGCAACTATAGGCTTAATGTATAAAATATATTGCTGTGTCCTATAGACTTCTTCTTTTTTCTTTGAACATTTTATTGTTGTTTAGGTGAAAGTTACAGAACAAATTAGTTTCCCGTTCAACAATTTATACGCAGCTTGTTTCCTGAAATTGGTTGTTGTTGTTGTTGCAAAATTGCATATCACATAGCATTTACCAAAACATTCTTTTTCTTGTGTACAACTTGGTGGCATCAGTTACCTTTGCCTACTTTTGGTGCTATCTTTCCCATCATAAATAAAAAGTGACTACTGTCTTGAGAACAGCAAGAATTTTTATAGCTATAGTTAGCATAACATTCATTATTTAAGGTGAACTGGATTATGATAGGATATCTCTAGAAAAGGATATTTTGCTTTGCCTAAAAGATGAGATGAATACTAAGTACAACTTAATAGCATTTCCCCACCGATTACCCTGTTTTGTCTTAGCTGTTTTACCTTCTTTGATTGACCTTCATTTGGCAGAGGCTACTTAAGCTGCTTCCCTTACAAAAAGGTCAGTAAACAAACACTTAAATGCGCCAAGGGAGTAGCTTTTAAAGAAGTCCTTTTGTAATTCAAATAATCACCCCCTAATGTTTTTAATGTTTTATAAGGGTTTTTCAGGGAAACTTGCTGCTAGAAACTTGCTGCTACCCCATGTACTGTCCCACGGGGTAACAGTGCTTTCTTCAAAAGATAAGATGAGCATGTTTTAAACTATATTACATAGGTTGAAATTAATAGTATATAAAGGGAAAAAAATAAAAGTTCAAACAAGCAAACATAAAGACTTCAATACAATTGAAGGATTTCTAGCGACAGTTGCTATTTAAAGAATTCTTAGTGTTGATTTAACAAGAGGAAGCACAAGTCTATGCGGGGGAAGAAAGAAATAAATCGACATAGCAAGATAAAATGCAAGAGGTTGTCTAAACTGGGTGAGATGAATATTAAAAAAATAAATGAGAGTAGGATTTTATTAAGAATTCTTGAGTCCCTTTTCTTAATACCCTCTCCTCTCCTCTTCCAAGGGGCTTGCATCTTATAAAAAAAACTAAATGTCAAGTGTTGCAACAAAAGCGATGCCCTTTCATTGCTCTCCTCATCTAGTCATGCTGAGCATATATATATAGAAAGGTTCTCTGATTAGGAATCATTGACAGAGAAGCTCAGCATGGTTTCTTTTGAACAGACATAAATAGTTGAAGACTTGCTGTAAGCACCAAATTAAAATTCCTAATAGTTTCCAAGCGGAGACAATGTTATTTCTTATATTTTTTAAAAATATGTTTGGCCATGTGTTTAAATATACTGTACATTCAGATCCTGAACAATCAGATGGAAATGTGTTTTACTTAATATTGAATTTAGTATTTAAAACCATTGGATCAGATTTTTCCAGGATCAAATGTCTTCTCTGGTTCTTATCTTTGGAGATTGTTTCTGTCAAGTCACCTGGAAGAACCATAGCATCGTAACATTTTACTGCTAGAAGGTCTTTAGATTCTGTATGTTTTTATGTACAGGTAAGGGAAAGGAGGAAGCCCTGGTGGCATAGTGGTTAAGTGCTGACCAAAAGGTCAGCAGTTTGAATCCACCAGGCATTCCTTGGAAAGTATGAGGCAGTTCTACTCTGTCCTATAGGGTCGCTATGAGTCGGAATCAACTCAACTGCAACAGGCAAGGGAAATGAGGGGGAGTTCCTGAGTTGCCCAGATGGTTAAGTGCTTGACTACTAACCAAAAGGAACCCACCCAGAGACCCCTCAGAAGACAGTCTTGGTGATCTGCTTCCAAAAGGTCTGTTATAACAAAATTCATATTAATCCAATAATAGAAATTGATTGAAGTTTATTTAATATGTTGTTGTTATTAGGTACCGTCGAGTTGGTTCTGACTTATAGTGACCCTGTGAAGAACAGAACAAAATATCACCTGGTCCTGCACCATCCTCACAATCTTTGTTATGCTTGAGCCCGTTGTTGCAATCTGTCTCGTTGAAGGTCTTCTTCTATTTCTCTGACCTACTTTACCAAGCATGATGTCCTTTTCCAGGGACTGATCCCTCCTGATAACATGTCCAAAGTATGTGAGACGAAGTGTCAGCATCCTTGCTTCTAAGGAGCATTCTGGCTGTACTTCTTCCAAGACAGATTTGGACTGAGTAGAACTGCCGCATTAGGATTTCCTAGGCTGTAATCTTTACAGGAGCAGATAGTCAGGTCTTTTCTCTAGTGGAGCCACTGGTGTGTTTGAATTGATGACCTTTCAGTTCATAGCCAAGCACTTAACCACTGTGCCACCAGAGCTCCTTGTATTTTCACTGTTGTTTTTGCCTTTGAGTCGATTCTGACTAATAGCAACCCTATAGGACAGTGTAGAACTGCCCCATAGGGTTTCCAAGGAATGGCTGGTGGATTTAAACTGCTGACCTTTTGGTTAGCAGCCGTAGCTCTTATAAAACCGAAAACCAAACCTGTTGTCATTGAGTTGATTCTGACTCATAGCAACCCTATAGGACAAGGTAGAACTGCCCCAGAGAGTTTCCAAGGAGCACCTGGTGGATTTGAACCGCTGACCTTTTGGTTAGCAGCTATGGCACTTAACCGCTATGCCACCAGGGTTTCTGTAGCTCTTATAAAAAACTGCCCCAAAGGAATTCCTAGGCTGAAATCTTTATGGGAGCAGATTTCCAGGTCTTTTCTCCCACGAAGTAGCTGGTGGGTTCAAATGACTGACCTTTCAGTTAACAGCTGAGCTCTTAACCACTGCACCACCAGGACTCCCTGTATATTTTGACTAGGGAGTCAAAAATATTTCAGAAAGGAAAGAACTTCCAAAGCTTCTTAAACGCCATCTTATTGCCATGGAAATGGGGCCAAAACGGTGTGTTTGTATAACAGCTTCTAGTCTAAGTTTCTGTTTCTTGAAAAGGATTGCACATAGATAATTCTTCAAAAAAAGGCCCAATGCCTAAGGTAAAATGGTCTTTACTAATTTATCTAGACTATGGTTTGACTTAAAGGCGACTTTTTGAAACCAGCTTCCTCAAGGCTCAAGGTTCAAAAGAACATTTCAGAGCAATGACATGAGTAGGTTTCAGAAATCTGGATTCCAGGGGATTAAACTCCATTCCTCAGATCACAGCCTTGAAAACCCTATGGAGCAGTTCTACCCTGCGCACATGGGGTCCTCATGAGTCAGAATTGACTCAATGGCAAATAACAACAACAACAAGGGAAGAGAGGTTGCTTTGCCTGAGTCAGTGGCAAAGCCACTGCTAGACTTAGGTCTCTGACTCTCATCTCACATGTTTATTCCAAAGCAGCACTACTGCACACCCAAACACACTTCATTTCAGTACAAATATGCTGCACTAGACAAGCAGACTTGTCCTAGGGTAAAATCACCACAAAGTTACCATAAAGCAAAAAGAAAAGGTTTTATTTAGCATGTTTAAATGGAAAATGGACAAGCATACTGCCAGAGCCGTGCCTATCTGAGTCCAAGGAATGTTACAGAATCATCAGTATATGTTAACATTACAAAATGGGTAATAGCATTGATAGCTTCACCTGTTACAGATTGGCTAAAAACTGCTAACTCACTGTGACTCTACATTTTGAATTATGTTTCTTAACGATCATTGGTACAGGTTTCAGTAACAACAGTCAGGAGGGTTTTCATTGGCCCAACAAATCTTACTACTTACTAAATGCTAGTAAAATAAGGGAATCCCTGGTGGTGTAGTGGTTAAGAACTATGACTGCTAACCAAAAAGTCGACAGTTTGAATCCACCGGGTGCTCGTTGGAAACTCTATGGGGCAGTTCTACTCTGTCCTGTAGGGTCATTATGAGTCAGAATTGACTCAATGGAGATGGGTCTGTTTTTTTTGTTTTTTAGTAGAAAAAGATACGAGTGGAAATATGTGGGTCTTTTGTGCTGTTTATGATTTGTTTATGTGAAAGTTGCCTTAAGAGATGTTTTCTAAGATTGTCCTAGCTATTGATTTTATACTTCAGGGCCCAGTTGATATGTTCTTGTGAGTCCAGTTCCAGCTGGGTCACATTCAAGGATGGGGAATAATGGCTTCAATGTTATCTCCTGAATCAGGCTGTTACTTATTTATTATTTTCGTGGTGGACACAGGATTTCAGTCTCTCTGGCTATTTATCAGGTATGCAAATTTAAAAACTTACTAAGCTTCTCTGGACTTTAGTTTTTTAATCTGTAAAATGATTAGGAAATTCGATTAATCTCTAAGGTCTCTTCAGACATTCAGATTCGGATTTTATCCTACACCTTTCTGCCCTGAACATGTTACACTGAACATCTAAGAAGGGTTTTTTGGGCATCTTCCTACTAAAGTGTGATGATGACATCAGTTTTCATAGCTCACAGAGCTGGTTACATTCTCATATACCAAAAAGATTCATAACGTTTGACATCCTTGGACAAAGCCACTGAACTTTTGTAGGTGTTCGATATTTTCGTGGACAACTATGGTAATCTTTTTTCAAATAAAACCCAGTGCCGTCGAGTCGATTCCGACTCATAGTGACCCTATGGCACAGAGTAGAACTGCCCCATAGAGTTTCCAAGGAGTGCCTGGAGGATTTGAACTGCTGACCCTTTGGTTAGCAGCCGTAGCACTTAACCACTACGTCACCAGGGTTTCGAATAGTCTCTTGATATTTGCTAACTTTAGACTAGCCTCCCCTGCTGACCAGCAATAGGGTTCCCCCTCCATCTGAGTGTTACAAAGCCCCCTTTCCTCTGCTTACATGGGTACAATGGGAGTATGAGTGGACTTGGGTTGGGCTCACCATGGAGAAAAGCTTATAATCCTTATGTATTAAGGATTTGGGTTGATGTGGCCTCCAGCTTCTGGAAGGTACGCACTTCCCTTTTCATTCTCTGTCATCTATTTTATTTATGTGATAAGAGTCTTATTTCAGATTCTGAGTCAGTGATCTATTTTTTTTTCCTCCCCCGCAATATGTGCAGGTGCTTCAAGAAAAAGAAGGGTGCATGGTTCTTGCCCTAGAGATTGTAGCACTTAATTTGTTGTCATGAGCTGCTGTTGACTCATGGGAACCCCATGTACAACGGAATGAAATGCTGTCCCATCCTGTGCTGTCCCCATAATTGGTTGTGGATCAGATCTTTGTGATCTGTAGGGTTTTTACCGACTATTTTTCTAGGTAAGTATAACGTTGCTGGTTAGCTCTGTTAGACATAAATATCTTGACAAAAAGAAAAGGGTATGGAGAACATTTGGGAAAATGTAAATGTAGGGATCTCCAGGTAAGCCATTGAATTCTGATATTTGGTGATGTCATGGGCAGGAGAAAGAGAGTGTCTTTTTAAGGAAAGATGGGTGATTCCCGAGGTTGGCGACTGCCTCAAAGCCTTTGTAGCACTAGTTGATTTTGCCATTTTATAACTGAAGCACCAGGTTCAAGAAAGTTAAATAATTTATCTAAAGTCTCATTATTAGTAACGAGCAGATCCAGGATTTAAATTCAGGTCCAAATTATTTCCTAAGACATAATTTTCCTATTCTTTATCCAAATCCCTTGGGGCCGAGTGTATTTTAGAATCAGAATTTTTCAGAATTTAGAAGGCAATATAGTGCAAATATCATGCATTTCATAAACATGCCCAGCAAGGTCTGGGGCTCCCTGTAATAAAACAGATTAATATTTTGGCAGAAAACATAAATAAACAAAGTGGGATAAATGAAGTCTATAGCCTCTCATTAATTCAGGTTAGGTTTTGCAGCCAAATTATTCAGTTCAGTTTTGCTGCCAAAAAAACCTTTTGGGTTTTAGAATCTTTTGTATTTTTGAATAGGGATTATGTACTTATCACCATGCCTGAGTCTATCCAGGGAGTTTTGAGTGGAGCCTGGATCAGAAGCTGGGTTTTCCAACTCAGTTAACTGGGCCTATATCCCAGGCCTCTTTGCAGTCCCATCAGAAGGCTGGTGACGAGAGTCAGGACTGGAGGGTATAAGGACCAGTAGATCTGCTCTGAGCAGGTGAAGCTGAGGGCAGTCAGAGCCACACAGTGTTCCATGCCAAAAGGAGCCCCTCACAGCCATGGTCTTCCTGCTCTTTTAACCTTTTTTTTTGCCCAAAGTTTATAGAGGGAATCTTTTCAATGGCATCACATTTTCTATTATATTTGGGAGGTCATTGAAAAATATAGGATTTACTCTGTACAAATTCACATTGTAGGCAAATTCAGTGAAGCCCATCTAATTAGAGAAGTGATGGATATCTATTGTTAATGAGCTAAAGCTGTGTTATGATAAGGTTATTTGAAAATAGGAGGGAGATTAGAAGTGGAAGTGACAGTGTTTTTTGTTGGCGCTCCCCTCCCCCCTACATGCACAGGCCAGGCTACTGAGACAGGGCAAAAACTAATATTTTAAAAACTAACATAAAATAATTTTTTTTTCCCACATAGTAGTTGAAATATAACTACTTGATGGCTTTTTTGTTTGTTTTGGTTCTGCAGCTTCTATTGGTTTCAGATCTTAACACATGGTATAAGCATTAATAATTTGTAAATCGCTATTGAATATAAAGTTAATGCTATGAGGACATTAAGAATTCATACCATGGCAGTAGTCTGAAATACAGAGGTACATTATGTTGTACCCAAAATAAATTTGACCTTGGTGCTTCACATGCATTAATCACTTTCTTCTGGGCACAAGAGCAGAACACTAACTGGTTATGAATAATGGATGCAAAAATTTTAGATTAATTTTTAGCTCTTTAGTCTTTGTATGAACACAAAAGTGAGGTTAAATTAGGATTCTGATTCTGTTTCAAGGACTGAAATTGCCAGATATTTGTAATTTATCGGGCTTGGAAGTTTGTTCCCTAAAACCCAGAAAAACCAAACCCATTGCCATCGAATTGATTCTGACTCATAGCAACCCTTTAGGACAGAATAGAACTGTGAACTAAATAACTGCTACAAAAAGATATTGTAAAACAGTATCCTATATTAATACAGTATCCTATAGGTGTGTTGTCTTTTTCTTATCTCTATAACCAAATTCATGTGGACTAGCTTAGGTGTTACCTGAATATGTTAGATCCCAGCTAAGCATAAAGGATAAAGCAGTGAATCTATACAATGTTACATGAGAGCAAATTCATATAAATAAGGATCATCAAAGATACCTGATGATGGATCTAATCTGATTATAAAGCCTTAAAATGAAATTAAGTCTATTCCAATAAATGGACTGAAAAATATGTATGCTAAGAGTTAGTGCTATCTTCTGGCTGGGTAAAGAACGCTGGTAAAGACACTAGTCTTTATACCTTGTATTCTAAGATTAAGAATATAATCTGAATTTAATTTAGCTTTGATAAATTACAGATTATTAGATTAATTTTGCTTAATAAGCATGTTGTTGTTAGTGTTGGTAGATGCCAGCAAGTCAGTTCTGACTCTTACCAAACCGATGTACCACAGAACGAAATACTGCCTGGTCCTGCGCCATCCTCATAATTGTTATGCTTCAGCACATTTTTGTAGCCACTGTGTCAAATCATCTCGTTGAAGGTTTCCTCTCTTTCACTGACCCTCCACTTTACCAAGCATGATGCCCTTCCACTTTACCAAGCATGATGCCCTTCTCCAGGGACTGGTCCCTCCTGATAACATGTCCAAAGTATGCGAGACAAAGTCTTGCCATCCTTGCCTTCAAGGAGCACTCTGGCTCTACTTCTTCCAAGACAGACTTGTTTGTTCTTCTGGCAGTTAATTCAATATTATTTGCCAACATCATACTTCAGAGACGTCAATTCCTCTTCAGTCTTCCTAATTCACTGTCCAGCTTTCACATCCATATGAAGCGATTGAAAATACAATGGCTTGGGGCAGGCATGCCTTAGTCATTAAAGAGACATCTTTGCTTCTCAACACTTTAAAGAGGTCTTTTGCAGCAGATTTGCCCAATGCAATGTGTCATTTGACTTCTTGACTGTTCCTCCATGAATGTTGATTGTGGATCCAAGTAAAATGAAATCCTTGACAACTTCAATCTTTTCTCTGCATATCATGATGTTCCTTATTGGTCCAGTTGTAAGGATTTTTGTTTTCTTTATGTTGAGGTATAATCCTTATTGAAGGCTATGATCTTTGATCTTCATCAGTAAGTGCTTCAAGTCCTCTTCACTTTCAGCAAGCAACGTTGTGTCATCTTCTGCATATTGCAGGTTGTAAATGAGCCTTCTTCCAATCCTGATGCCCTGTTCTTCTTCATATAGTCCAGCTTCTCGGATTACTTGCTCAGCATACAAGTTGAATAAGTATGGCGAAAGGATACAACCCTGATTTACAGCATTTCTGATTTTAAGCCATGCAGTGTCACTTGTTCCATTTAAACAGCTGTCTCTTGGTCTATGTACAGGTTCCTCATGAACACAGTTAAGTGTTCTGGAATTCCCATTCTTCACAATGTTATCCATAATTTGTTATGATCCACGCAATCCAATGCCTTTGCATAATAAATAAAACACAGGTGAACATCTTTCTGATGTTCTCTGCTATCAGCCATGATCCATCTGACATCAGCAATGATATCCCTTATTCCACATCCTCTTCTGAATCTGGGTTGAATCTCTGGCAGTTCTCTGTTGACGTACTGCTGCAGCTGCTTTTGAATGATCTTCAACAAAATTTTAATATCACAAAAAAATGTGCGTGATATTAATGATATTGTTTGATAATTTCCACATTCTGTTGGATTACTTTTCTTTGAAATGGGTACAAATATGAATCTCTTTCAGGGGGTTGGCCAGGTAGCTGTCTTCCAAATTTCTTGGCATAGAAGAGTGAGCCCCTCCAGTGCAGCATTCATTTGTTGAAACGTCTCAATTTGTATTCTGCCAATTCTTGGAGCCTTGTTTTTCTCCAGCGCCTTCATTGCAACTTGGACCACTTCCTTTAGTACCATGGGTTTTGGATCACATGCTACCGCCTGAAATGGCTGAACACTGACCAATTCTCTTTGGTACAGTAACTGTGTATTCCTCCCATCCTCTTAAGCATAAACATTCTCAAATTTAGAATCAAAAATATCTTTATATCCTGTAATTATACCACATACAGCAACTTCATCATCTGCCTCAATTCCTTAGTAAAATAAGGTAATGAAGGATGAATATAAATAAGTGAATAAAAATAAAAGAGTTAAATCAGTTTCTGTGATAAAGAAGTAATATATCTATTTTTACTTTTACTTAGAGAAATAATAGTTCAGTTATTATAAGGACATTACTTTTGCTACTAAAGAAGTTTGACTGGGCAGAAATGTTGAAAAGATGTTTACATATAAATCATATTTTCTTTCCTGCTACCAACATATCTATTTTCAAATTATCCTTAAGGGCTCTTTTTGGATGCATCTTCGTTCTCTGTGAGGATTATTTTCATTAAAATAAAATTAGCATGAGCTAAGTCTTCAATCATACATGAGTAAGTGACTCAACTTTGTATTTTGCTTTAAAATTAGAGCCTAAAGCTGGTTAAAAACTGTTTTATAATCAGGTGATATTTCAGTTTTCTCTGATACATTTTCTCCAGGAGGAATGTGTGGGAATATTCCCTTAGGATGGTTTTCGTGTCATGCTGGTAGCTCATATTTCTATATATCTAAATAGAAAATATTTTTGCTTCATCATTGTGGAATGAGAGTAGCATGTGTTTCAACGTTGTTTTCAGTTTGGGGCTGCAATTTATGATTATTATAATATACAATAAATTCTACACAGCCAGTTATACTCTGATCTCCTGAACATGGATTTTCTAATTCAGTTACTCAAAACAAAAACAGAAACAAAGACAAAAAGAACAATGTAGCACGCTATACAGCTTCTGTTGAACACAGCCTACTTTCTGGAAGGGAATAGTACAGGTATTAACTATGTATTTTATTGATGGCATCAGCAGATAAAACAAAATTACAATTCTTTAAAATTGCAATTTTTTCTGTGAGATATATACCATGCAGACTGGGAAAATTAATCCAGCTGCAAAGGCTGGCAATCAAGAAAGTGTGAGAGCAATTAGTAAATGGTTATTTTAAATAAAGAAAGTTTTAAATAGAAAATATGTTAAATACTTTCAACGTGTATATTGATTGTTAGGTTTTCCTTGAAGAAGGGGTCTTTTTCTCTGGTCCCGGTAATTAGCTACTTGGTAATCAGTACCAGGACTGTGGACATGGATTAGATCGCCACTTTCCAGGGAAAAAGCCTTGTAAATTCAACTTACTGACATGACACTAAATGACATTATGTCACATTTTATTAAGTCTGTAAGACTTACTAAAAACTGGGTACGTTGCAATAAAATGGAATAAGAAATTTTCTATAGCTTATATAAGCCATGTTCAGAATGTCCGTTTGGGGATATAGGTGATACTTGCCTAGACCTTGATTTCCATGATGTGGCCAATGACTAGAATTTTTAAGTTTACGTGAAGAAAAAAAAGGACACGTTACCAAGGGACAAGACCACTTACATTCTCTAGCCAGTTTGTTCTCTAGCATGCCATTATAATCAGGCAGTTTTAGTAGCATGCATTCAATATTTAATGATAATAGTCTAAGATAGCTAAATGCATTCGGTTCCACAATGAATAAACTGCTCTGAGCTAAGAAGAGCCAGCTTTTGAGCTGGGGTTTCTTCTGTGAGGACACAATGTTGGACCTTAACCTTGCTTTTTCTCTGCTGTCATAGCTGACAAATCGCCCTTTATATGCACATATTCCTTCAAGGGTGATATTCTTTCTTCTATTTCCAGGATTTTTGAAGTCCTCATCACATTCCCTTCAAACCAATAACATAGCTTAGAAGTGATCTTTAATACCATAATAAACTAGTAGTGCTATAACTTTAGAAAATAGATCAGCTTTTAAAAAATAAGGTAGAGGAAGCTAAAAAAACCAAAAAACCAAACTAGTTGCTGTCAAGTCAACTCCAACTGATGGTGACCCCATGTTGTGCAGTGTGAAACTGCACTCCATAGGGCTTTCAAAGCTGTGACCTTTCGCAAGGAGACCACCAGGCGAGACAGGCCTTCTGAGGCACCTGTGGATAGGTTTGAACTATCAGCCTTTTGGTTAGTAGTTGAGCACTTAACCAGCCCCGGGACTCTTTAGCGCATACTGTTGTGCCATCAAGTCAATTCTAACTCGTAGCAACCCTATATAACAGAGTAGAATTGCCCCATGGGGTTTTCCTATGCTGTAATCTTCAGGGAAGCAGATTGCCAAGTCTTTTCTCCCAAGGTGCTGGTGGGTTCAAACCACTGACCTATCAGTTACCAGCCAAGCTCTTAATCATTAGGCCACCAGAGCTCCTTTTAGAACATGTTATACATAACAAAAAACCAAACCCATTGCTGTTGAGTTGATTCCAACTCACAGTAACTCTACAGGACAGAGTAGAACTGCCCCATAGGGTTTCCAAGGAGTGGCTGGTGGATTCCAAATGCCAACCTTTGGTTAACATTTGTAGCACTTGACCACTAGAGCACAATGAAAACAAAACAAAACCTGTTGCAACCAGTTGATTCCGATTCATAGTGACCCTATAGGACAGAGTAGAACTGCCATGTAGGGTTGTCAAAGAGTGGCTGGTGGATTTGAACGGCCAACCTTTTGGTTAGCAGCCAAATGCTTAACCACTGTGCCACTAGAGTGGAATAAAACCAAAAAACCCAAATTCATTGCTGTCGAGTCATTCCAACTCATAGCAACCCTATAGAACAGAAGAGAATTACCCCATAGGGTTTCCTAGGAGAAGCTGGTGGATTTGAACTGTTGACCTTTTGGTTAGCAGCTGTAGCTCTTAACCACTATACCAGCTGGGCTCCAGTATATGCCATAGTGGACCATAAAAGTTCTGCAGGGAAAAAATGTTTATTAAACGTAAGTTTATTACTCAACTATGCTTAAATAAGAGCATTTTCTAGAAAGAGATCTGGGATTGACAAAGTTTAGTCAATTTTGCCTGGATTATTAAATTAAGAAAAATCGGTCTCCAAGATGTCAGTTTGGAATCATATTGTAGGTAGTTATATCTCAGAATCCCTTCTCATTCCGTATTTTAACACTTTCATTACTACATTTTTTTCCTTAACTTTTTTTCCTTGATAGCATGTGTTTCAGTATCGGAATGCATGCTTACTAATTGAGTGTGCTTAAATTTTTGTTTGGCAACAAGGATTTTGAGAAATATGATCTAGTAATACAAGCAACCAATGAGGCAAGCGGCACTGTGGCACCACCAATCTTTGGTTTGGCAATATACCAATGAGAGCTATATAAATAATTTATTGTGGGTGCCTTTCCATTAGGTTACATAGGGAACCTCTGGTTTTCCAAATATGACACAGAAAAACCATAACAAATCCATCAGGACTCCCTAACTATCACATAGGAAAGCTGTAATTATGCTTGCAAGCTCATCTTGCTGAAATAAAGTGGAAAAAAGGTAAAAGTTTATAAAACTTACACATCCAGGAAGCATTACCAATTAGAATGCTCAACCTACACAGCAACGAGTCACCAACTCCAGTCAGCTGAGCTACATGCATTTCAAAAGTGACCCACCTTGACAAAAAATACATTCAAAAACAAACAAACCTGTTGCCATCCAGTGGATACCAACTTATAGCAACCCTATAGAACAGAGTAGAACTGCCCTGTAGAGTTTCCAAGGAGCACCTGGTAGATTCGAATTGCCAACCTTTTTGTTAGCAGCCATAGCTCTTAACCACTACACCACCAGGGTTTCTACAGAACCTGAATAATGCCTTACTTCTGAGGTCCAAAAAAAAACCCCAAACTCCTTGCCATGGAGTCGATTCCAACTCATAATGACCCTCTAAGACACAGTGGAACTGCCTCATAGGGTTTCCAAGGAGCGGCTGGTGAATTCAAACTGCCGATCTTTTGGTTAGCAGATGTAGCTCTTAACCAGTATACCACCAGGGTTTCCAGAGGCAGTTGCTGACATACTATTAACCTGATGGTAATGAAAAGGTTTTAATTGCCAAACCCAAGTCCATATTTGAAACTACTAAGAAAGTTTTAGTATGATAAAAATCATATAAGATTTTAGATAATTTCTGAACTCTTCTATACTAAACTGCTGCTGCTGCTGATTTTGCTTCCCATTGTCCCTACCAAACAATAGCTAGTACGATGAGTCTCATTTATACTCAGACATGGAGTAGCTATTTATTTTTTCATCCAATACATCTTTCCTAAAACATCAACCATGTATTCAGTTCTGTCACAGAAAAATAGTACCTGCCTTCAAGGATCTTACATGGTAGTGGGAAAGGACATACTACAAATAAATAACAAAAGAAATATATGTTGGATGGTGGTAAGCCCTGTGGAGTAAAACAAAAGGACAAGAGGGACAGAGAATACTTAGGCAAGGGTTAAGGTTTCTCTTTTATGTTAGGTAGTCAAGAGGGTCTCACTAATTAAGTGACATTTGAGCAGAAATCAGAAAAAAGTGGCCTCTGTGGCTTTCTGGAACAAAAGTACTCCAGACAAAGGGAACCACAAATGCAAACCTCCAGGGGTGGGGGTATGCTTGTAATGTTTGAATCGGATCAAAAAGGCCTGTGTAGCAGAGTGATATGGGAGGTGAATTCTGAGAGTTAACAGAAAGCCAGATCATGAAAGCCATTGTAAGGACTAAGGAAGTGATTTGGGAAACCAGGGGAAGATTTTGGGAAAAGGAGTGACTTGATTTAACTTTCACCAAAAAAAAAAAAAAATTTTTTTGTTTTGGTTATTAATGAAACGCACACAACTAGAATTTTATTTAATTGTGAAAGGCTGAATGCAGTCCCCCAAGATCAGGAACAAAGCAAGGATATCGGCTCTCAATTCTGTTTAACATTGTACTGGAAGTCCTAATCAGAAAAATAAGGTAAGAAAAAGAAATAAAAAGCTCAAGATTATAAGAAAAAAAAAAGGATCAAAATAGTTTATTTTCAGATGACATGATTTTTCACGTAGAAAATCCTAAGGAATCTATAAAACTTCTAGAACCAACAAGTAAATTTAGCAAATCTGACATTTACTAGGCCAATCTATGGAAATCAATTGCATTTCTACACACTAAAAACCAAAAACCAAACCCAGTGCCGTCGAGTCGATTCTGACTCATAGCAACTCTGTAGGACAGAGTAGAACTGCCCCATAGAGTTCCCAAGGAGCGCCTGGAAGATTTGAACTGCCGACCCTTTGGTTGGCTGCTGTAGCACTTAACTACTATGCCACCAGGGTTTCCTTCTATACATTAAAAAAAACATTAGGAACAAATATTTGGGAAACAGAATAAAAAATGTCACTTATAATAACATCAAAAAAACCATAAAATACCTAGATATATATACTTAACCAGAGATGTGCAAAACCTCTACACATAACACTGTTGAGTGAAATTAAGGAAGACAAAGAAGTTGGAAAGATAGATCATGTTCATGAATTAGAAGACTGAATTTTAAGATGGCGATTCTCCGTGAAATAACAGCCAATTTATAAATAAAATGAGGACTAGGACTAGGGAAAACTAGTTCCTATATAGGAAAATTTCCCCGAGATTTATAGATAATTGCGTGACTAGTCTTTAGTAAAAGCAGTTTTTCTTGTCTCGAAGGAAAATCAAAAAGCTTAGAGTCTTTCATATGAACTGATGAGTTTTATAAAATCCTAGCCTTTAGCAAATGTGTAATATTAAACTCCATTACAAACACCAGTGCCTAGAAAGTCTTATCTTTAGAAACTTAACCATCAAATTTGAAGTGGGGGAAAAAAAAAAAAAAAACTACTGAAGCTAGAGTTCAGAGTATCTCACATTAAAAAAAGGTAATTTGCCAGTTTTTCCAAATTAAAGGTCTGTTAATTTATGGTATATTCCATCCAAGCCTGCTACTTGCTTAAACTATGGGATCCTCAGGCTAATATTTTACATGAGTAACAGTCAAGTTTTATGTATATGACTTCTCCACACCAAGTAAATCAGGAACAGCATGAGATAATTTGTAGCTTTTATAGATGCTCATTCAGGGTCATTACACTTTTGTGGGATTCAGAGCAGGTAGAATAGGTACTTCACAATGGTAGAGAATTAGAAATTCTCAACATCTGGTTGTGTTGTGTGACCCCCACCCCCAACTTATTTTAAATGTATATCTTCACCTTCTAGTGTTACTTTGGGATGAGCTAGATACATACCCTTACTACAGAAGACAAAAAGGTAACTTTTTTTTTTTTTAACGTGCTGACAACATGACCTTGCTAGTTAATTATTGCCAAAGAAGGACTTCTAATTCTTTTTCTAAAACTAGAAATAAAACTAGAGTTTTATTTTTGGAATCTGTTATGGGTTGAATTGTGTCCCCCCAAAAGATATGTGTTGAAGTCCTAACATCCAGTACCTGTCAATGTGGGGCATTGTTTACAAGTAGGATTTTTGCACATCTCATTAATCAACATGAGGTCATAGTAGAGTAGAGTGAGTACTAATCCAATATGCCTGGTGTCCTTACAAGAGAAGAAGAGACAGAGACACTAGGAAAGACGACCATGTGAAGATGGAGGCGGAGATTGAAGTTATGCTGCCACAAGCCGAGAAATGCCTGTGACTCTTAGAAGCTTGAAGAAGAAGGATGTTCCGTTAGGGCCTTCAGAAAGAGTGTGGCTCTGCCCATACCCTGAATTCAGGCCTTTAGCCTCTAGAACTGTGAGAAAATCAATTTTTTAAAAAAAAATTGTGCTTTAGGTGAAAGTTTATAGCTCAAGTTAATTTCTCATGCAAAAGTTTATATACATATTGTTATGTGCCACTAGTTGCAATCCCTATAATGTGACAGCACACTTCCCCTTTCCACCCCAGGTTTCTCATGTTGATTCAGCCAGCTTCTGTCTCTTTCTGCCTTCTCATCCTGCCTCCAGACAGGAGCCACCCATTTATTCTTGTGTATATGATAGAACTAAGAAGCACACTCTTCACAAGTATTATTTTATGTTTTATTGTCCAGTCTAATTTTTGTCTGAAGAGTTGGCTTCTGGAATGGTTTTAGTTCTGGGTTAACAGAGCATCTGGGGGCCATGTCTTTGAGGCTTCCTCTAGCCTCAGTCGGACCATTAAGTCTGGTCTTTTTACATGAATTTGAGTTCTGCAGCACACTTTTCTCCTGATCCTTCGGGGACTCTCTGTTGTGTTTCCTGTCAGGGTAGTCATTGGTGGTAGCT
Source organism: Elephas maximus indicus (assembly GCF_024166365.1). NCBI lineage: Eukaryota > Metazoa > Chordata > Mammalia > Proboscidea > Elephantidae > Elephas > Elephas maximus. The sequence continues at coordinate 77,620,585 of NC_064822.1, read as the reverse complement.
GGGCATCATCTAATTCTCCTGGACTCTCTGGCTTATGTGGCTATTTTGTCTCTTGGGCTAGTATTTTCCTTGTGTCCTTGGTGTTCTTCATTTTCCTTTGCTCCAGGTAGGTTGTGACCAATTGATGTATCTTAAATGGCCCCTCCCAAGCTTTTAAGACCCCAGATACCACTCAGCAAAGTGGGATGCACAACATTGTCTTAAACTTTGTTGTGCCCGTTAACCTAGGTGTCCACTGAAACCATGGTCCCCAGACCCAAGCCCCTGCTCCTCTGTCCCTTAAAGTGTTTGGTTGTGTTCAGGAAACTCCTTAGCTTTTGGTTTAGTCCAGTTGTGCTGACTTCTGCTGTGTTATGTGTTGTCCTTCCCTTCACCTAAGATGATTCTTGTCTATTATCTAGTTAGTGAATTCTCCTCCCTCCCTCCCTCCCCACCCTCATAACCATCAAAGAAAATGTTCTTCTGAGTTTAAACCTTTCCTTGAGTTCTTATAATAGTGTTCCCATACAATATTTCTCCTTTTGCAACTGACTAATTTCACTTAGCATAATGCCTTATAGATTAATCCATGTTGTGAGATGTTTTGTGGATTCATTGTTGTTCTTTATGGATTCATTGTTGTTTTTTATCATTGCCTAGCATTCCATTGTGTCTTTGTACCATAATTTGTTTATCCATTTGTTTGTTGATGGGCACCTAGGTTGTTTCCATCTTTTTGCTATTGTGAATAGTGCTGCAATGAACATTGGTGTGTATATATCTATTCTTGTGAAGGCTCTTGTTTCTCTAGGATAGATTCTAAATAGTGGGATTGCTGTATTTTATGGTACTTCTATTTCTAGCTTTTTAAGGAAGTGCCAAATCAATTTCCAAAGTGGTTGTACCATTTTACATTCCCACGAGTAGTGTATAAGTATTCCAGTCTCTCCACAACCTCTCTAACTTTTATTATTTTGTGTTTTTTGGATTAGTGCTAGCCTTTTTGGGGTGAAATGGTATCTCATTGTAGTTTTGACTTGCATTTCTCTAATGGCTAATGATTGTGAGCATTTTCTCATGTATCTGTTAGCTACCGGAATGTCTTCTTTGGTGAAGTGTCTGTTCATATCCTTTGCTCATTTCTTAATTGGGCTGTCTTTTTGTTGTCGAGGTTTTGCAGTACCTTGTAGATATTAGAGATTAGACCCTGATTGGATATGTCATAGATAAAATTTTTTTCCCAGTCTGTAATTTGTCTTTTTACTCTTTAGATGAAGGCTCTTGACGAGCATAAGTGTTTAGATTTTTAGGAGCTCCCAGTTATCTAGTTTCTCTTCTGGTGTTTGTGCAACGTTAGTTATGGTTTGTATTTTGTTTATGCCATGTATTAGGGCTCTTAGGATTGTCCCTATTTTCTCTTTCATGATCTTTATTGTTTTAGATTCTATGTTTAGGTCTTTGATCCATTTTGAGTTAGTTTTTGTACATGGTGTGAGGTATGGGTCTTGTTTCATTTTTTTTTTTTTTGCTGGTGGATATCCAGTTATGCCAGCACTCTTTGTTAAAGAGACTGTCTTTTTCCCATTTAATGGATTTTCGGCCTTTGTCAAATATCAGCTGCTCTTAGGTGGATAAATTCACGTCTGGGTTCTCAGTTCTGTTCCACTGGTCTATGTATGTGCTGTTGTACCTGTACCAGGGTGTTTGGACTACCATGACAGTATATAATAGGTTCTAAAATCAGGTAGTGTGAGGCCTTCTGCTTTGTTCTTCTTCTTAGTAATGCTTTACTTATCTGGAGCCTCTTCTCTTTCCATATGAAGTTGGTGATTTGTTTGTCGATCTTGTTAAAATATGTCATTGGAATTTGGATCAGAATTGCATTGTATGTATAGATCGCTTTGGGTAGAATAGATATCTGCACAATGTTGAGTCTTCCTATGCATGAGCAAAGTATGTTTTTCCACTTATGTAGGTCTCTTTTGGCTTCTTGTTGTAGTGTCTTCTAGTTTTCTTTGCATAGGTTTTTTATGTCTCTGGTTAGATTTATTCCTAAGTATTTTATCTTCTTGGGGGCTATTGTAAATGGTATTGATTTGGTGGTTTCTTCTTTGATGTTCTCTCTGTTGCTGTAGAGGAATCCAATTGATTTTTTAATGTTTATCTTGTATCCTGATACTTTGCTGAAATCTATTAGTTCTAATAGTTTTCTTGAATTTCTGTTGTTTTAAGCCACCCAATTTGTGGTACTTTGTTATGGCAGCCTTAGGTAACAATACATTATGTATGCCCTAAATTTTAACTGGGTAATGAAAGTTGTTGTTAATTGCCAACTAATCAATTCCGACTCATGATGAGCCCATGTATTGCAGAGTAGAACTGCTCCATATGGTTTTGAAGGCTGTGACCTTTTGGAACCAGATCTCCAGGCCTTTCTTCTGAGGTGCTTCTGGGTAGATTCGAGTTGCCAACCTTTCTGTCAGAAGTGGAATCTTAATTGTTGGCACCACGCAGAGACTCCTTGAATAATGAATAGAAATCCCACATAAAATGACTATTGACTAATAGTTTATCCTGGAAGGAATATAAGGAAATAGCAATGCTCAAAGTTAGGAACCCTGAGGTTGCTTCATTCATCTATGCCTAGGAGAAGATTCAGAATAATTTCCTGGGAAGAAGCCTGGATCTGTAGGAGGGCGTTCCCCCTGCTCAGAGCAAAGGCGAGATAAGTCAAGTTCTTTTATTTCTATAATGTTTTTTGGCAAGGAACAGAAACCCACTCAAATTAGCTCACATGGAAATGGGAGTTTATTGGAAAGTTACAGGGGCTTTCATAGCACTCTTTTGTACAATGTGCAGCTGAGTCTCACAGAAACTGAAAATCTGTTGGCGACTCTGGAATGTATTTCTGCACTTTGCTTCAAGGTTTGCATGGTGACTCTCTGCTCTTTTCTGCGTGTGGGTTCTATTTTCTTCTCTCAAAACCAGCTTTCTGTGACAGACCTTTGGTTTCTGCCCCTCCCTAACTTTGGCTTTTAATGGCGCTGACTCTAGTTTCTGGGACTACCATTCTGGTGCATAGCTTGTTGTAGCTAATTGACCAGGGTCTCTGTGCCACTTAAGTAACATTCTTAAGAGAGACACTGTGTTTGCTTTAGTCCAATCTGTGGATTGCTGGAATTGCAATCCATCTGGGATTCAATCAGCTGTAGCTGGGGGTGCGGGGGGAGGGGGCGGCAAGTGGTGAAACAAAACTGCTGCTGTTAATCATTTTAATGAAACGAACCGATGCAGACAAGTTGTGAGCTTTTGGTGGAGTACTCTAAGTTGGAAATGGATTCACGTGGCTTCCTATCCCTATCATCCCCAGAGTATGGTGAAGTTTCAGAGCCACTGTGTAGACAGTAGCACACTGCCGTGCGTGTTAGCGACCGCTTCTCTCTGCCAGTGCCCTGAACCATGGGTGTGCCTGTGAGGCACGGGGTGTTTGCTGGTTAGAAGACTTGGGCAATATGAGTCTGAACCAGGCTCGGTGCCCAGAGCAGTTTAGATACTTGGCAGAAACCCACATTTTGATTATATGCTAACAAATTACTTCTATATATTCATTCTTAATAAAATGTGCCATTTGGAGCTAAGTTAAAAAAATACAAATATATAATTATTACTTTGAGGATTTGAAATCTGGTACAATGAGTTCACCATTGTTACCTTTTTAAGGAAAAAATGTACTCTTCCTTTTGCCTCTTCTTTTCAGTAAGTTTTACTAACAAGTCTTCAGTTTCCATAACGTATCCTCTGTAGTTATTTGAGCTCAACCTCTGATCCTAGAAAAACTACTTAACCTCCCTTATCCTCAATTTCCTTGTCTGTTAAGCAGGAATTAAAATTAAAATTTACCTCAAAGGAGTAGGGATTAAGCAGAAAATGCAGCTAAAGTACTTTCCATAATAACTACCACATAGTAAGCAATAAATGTTATCATCACTGTTAGTTTATTATTTATAACAACCATGGAAGAAGTGTTGACATCTTTTGTACATTTAACATTCCTAAACAGAAACCTGATATATTTTCACACCTATTCATGTCTTTTTTTCTGTATGCCACTGAAAAACCCTTATGACCTAAATTAAATGAATATTCTAGCATTTAAATATGTTGACCTCTATTATCAATGAAGTTAATTCTGTTTCTAAATTATTCTAGTCAGGTATCATTTTTATAAAGAAATGCAATTAAGTTTGGAGAATTTATCTTACAGTCTGGATACTTGCTGGATATTATGTCTAGTAATAGTTTCATATTTTTCACTTTTAAATACATATTCATGCCATCTGCAAATGTGACTGATTTATATATTCAATCTTATGTTTGTATCCTTTAATGCTTTTTTTTTGCTTGGATAATAATAACTAATGATATTAATACATGAATTGCCAGTATTATTACTATATTTAGCAGAAATGCTAAGAGGGGGCATTCACTGCCTTTTTTTCTTTTTAAGGGAATGACTCTGGTGAATTTGTATTAAATATGTCAATTCATGATGAAATAGATATACTTTCTGGTAATCGGTTAAGAAATCCTCAATAACTTTTGTTTTAGACTTATAATTTTGAACAAATATTAGATTTTGTCAAATGTTTTCTTGGCATTTACTAAGAAGCTTAGAAGATTTCAGCTTTTATTTTTTGGTTAATGTGATGAGTCATATTGATTATTCCCTTTGTGTTATACCAATCACACATCACTCAGTATACAAACTACTGGCAGTTTTTATAGTACTTTGGTATTTGTGTATCTGTTTATAATTGAGATTGACCTAAGACACCTTTTGTTATTTCCTTTTTAGGTTGTGGTCAAATATTCAAAGATGCCTGGGGATGGAACCTGGACATCCTGGCTTCCTAGGAAATACTCAGGAGTGAGCTTGGGTCGTTTTTGCGCTAACTAAATTGCAAGCATGTTGCCTGACGCTGCAGTAACAAAATGGGACGGAAGCTGTAAAACCTCCATGAGAATGCCAGGTGTGCTGTTCCAGCCTGGGAGAATTCTTGCTGCACATGGGCAGGGTTTCTGGCAGCTGTTTCCTTTGGAGGTACTCAGTGTAGTAAGCAGAATAATGGCCCCAAAGATGCCCATGTCCTAATCCCCAAAACCTGTGAATATGTTATGTTACATACAAAAAGGAGCTTTGCAGATTAAATTAGGGATTTTGAGATTGGAAGATTATCCTGGATTATCCAGGTGAGCCTTGTGGTTTCAAGGGTTACAAGAGAGGGGTAGGAAGGTCAGAGGCAGAGAAGATGTGACAATGGAAGCAGATGTTAAAGTGATGTGGGTCACAAGCCAAGAAATGAAGATGACCTCTAGAAGCTGGAAAAGGCAAGAGAATGGATTCTTCTCTAAAGCCTCCAGAAGGAACAGCCCTGTCACCCACTTTAGACTTTTGACCTCCAGAACATTATAAGATAATGAATGTGTGCTGTTTCAAGCCATTAAGTGTGTAATAATTTGTTGCAGCAGCAATGGAAAACTAATATACTCAGAAAGATGTATTCCCAACCAACAGTGGGAGTGGCCTTATATGCTACTTTGGTAGCCATTTCTGTGTAGTTAAACTTCAATATCTTTGTCATTGTAGGTGCCTGATATAAGGTTAATTGTGTCTTTTGATGTCTGTCAATTACTGTTTAATTGTGACACCCATGTAGATAAAATGATAAAAACTCTGTTCTTCATGTATTCACAAAGGAGTGATATACAGACTGTGTCCTAACTTTGAGGTGGCTAATATTTTTTGATTTAGTGTAACTCTAATGAGCAACAACTTGCTAAAATTATTTTAAAATTTAATTAAGGACAATTTCTTTTCACAGAAAAATTTAGTCTCTTATAGTTAATTTTGTGCTTGATTCATTGCATTATCCATTATCTGTATGTAAATTAAAATTTAATGATGCCTTTTTTTGCTTTCTATTTTCATTTACATGATATCTCAATGAATGTTAAGCTTCTCAAACACCTTATTTTGGTTTACACTGAGATGGATGATCTCAAGTATAAGAATATGCATACTTATCTTCGAAATTCCCACTGAAGTAAAAAATTGAAAGAACATCTTAGAATACACGTAAGAAAATAAAAATGAACTTTTCTTTTGTATTTTTTTTTTTTCCTGTGCCAGTGAATATTCTAAGAAAATAGAGGGAACTTAGGTAGTACTGGGGGAAAATTGTTTGAAATAAACAATGCTGTAACCAGGCTCATTTTTATTCATGTGTGAAGACAGAGAAGTTCTTTTCCAGTCATGAAGAGAAAAATAAAAATTGAGTCAAAGGCAAGACCTGAGCAATGATTAAATAGCAATTGCACAGAACCACTGAACTCTATTTATTTCTTCATTTACTCATTCACTTAACAAATATTTATTGAATGACTATTATGTCTTGGTCACTATTCTAGGTGGTGGATATAAGCAAACAGAGCTCTCCTGTGGAGTTTACATTCTAGCGGGGGAGAAAGACAATAAGCAAAATAAATAGGTATACCATATACTCTGCTGGATGGTGACAAGTGTGATGAAAAAAGTTAAATCAGAGAGACGGTAAGAATGTGTGTATATAGGGTATTGCAATTTTCAATAGGGCAGTCAGGGCTGAGGCCATGCATTTGAGTAAAGACATGGTGATACCAGACTAAAGTAAGTTTTAATGATGACTTAAACACGTTAAAAAATGTATATTACAGTTTTTTCTTTTAAAGTCATAATCTACATAATTGTGTAAAACATTTACTCAGTTTCAGAGAAACATTATCATACAGCAATGAAGCATGTAGCTCTGACTCCAGAGTTCCTAGGTTCAAAACCTAGCTCCACTTCATACCAGTTTTATGATTGTGGGCAAGGCAATTAAACTCACAGCAGCTCAATTTTCTTAACTGTAATTGGAGGCAAGAGTAATACTTACATGGGTGTAGTGAGGCTGAAATGGGTTAACATAAAGTGCTTAAAATAGTGGTTTGCCCATGGTAAGCACTCAATAAGCATTAATGGTGCAGTGGTTGACAACTCGGCTGCTAACCAAAAGGTGGGCAGTTTGAATCCACCAAGCTGCTCCTTGGAAACCCTATGGGGAAGTTCTACTCCGTCCTAGAGGGTCGCTATGAGTTGGAATTGACTCGACAGCAATGGGTTTTTTTTTTTTTTTTTTTTGTATTACTATCATTGGAGTCCCTGGATGGCACAAATGGTTAAGCACTTGACTACTAGCTGAAAGGTTAGTGGTTCAAATCCTCTCAGAGGCACTTTGAAAGCCGGGCCTGCTGATCTGCTTCTGGAAGTTCATAGCCTTGAAAATCCTATGGACCACAGTTCTATTCTTTGCACATGGAGTCACCACGAATTGAAATGGACTCGGTGGCAACTAACAACAACAACATAGCTATCATTATATTATTATATTAAATCTATAAGAGTTGGGGATCAAGTGTAGGAACTCCTACTTTTTAAAAACAGAAGTAAAATAATATTGCTCTGTTATTGAATCTGGTAGTTAATATAGGTCATTGAAAAACCTTAATGGAATTCATTAGTAGGAACAAACTTGACAGAAGGGTATTAGAAAGGAGGAAATGTACTTGTTATACATCAGCGTTTATACTTTGTTCTTGTTTGATTGCCTGCAACATTTTTTTAAATGTAATTATATAGTCCATGTTCTTTGGTTATCTAAAATAAAACTTGAAATAATAACACGATTTTCACAAAAATTTGCAATCACTTGGATATTTAAAAAATCCTTGCAAATGACTATAGGATTATAAGACCAAAAAAAAAAAAAAAAAATGCTGTTGAGTAAATTCTGACTCATATCGACCCTATAGGACAGAGTAGTGTTACCCCATGGGGTTTCCAAGTAGAGGCTGGTGGATTCAAATTGCTGAACTTTTAGTTTGCAGGTGAATGCTTAACCACCATGCCATAGGGATCATAAAGCAAATAAAAATTCAATAGCTTAGGAAAAAAAAAAAAAGTAAGTTATGCCAAAAGTTATGTGGTTTGGCCAAAATTATACTCTGAAGTAAACATCTTCACATGGTTTCAATATTAAAAATAAGCAAAAATAAATGATCCAAATATTCAATACAAAATGAAATAAAGCAAGAAAAGAAATTAAATTTAAGGAATCCAAGCAGAAGGACATTATATAGAGATTAAAATACAAAATGAAATTGAATTAAAAAATGGAATAACAATAAAATTGATAAATACATACAAGAACTGGTTTTTAAAAAAAAATAAGTCAACCCAATAGTAAATCTAATTTAGAGAAAAAAGTATATACAAACTCCGTTTGAAATGAAAAAGAGGATTTAACAGTAAATGGAAAGAAGATTAAGATCATAAAAGAATAAAAACCAACCAACCAACCAAACAAACAAACCCACTGCTATGGAGTCGATTCCAACACATAGCGACCCTATAGGACAGAGTAGGACTGCCTCGCGGCATTTCCAAGGAGCGGCTGGTGGATTCAAACTACCAACCTTTTGGTTAGCAGCCAAGTTCTTAACCACTGTGCTACCAGGCCTCCAAAAGACAATAATAAGCATGTAATTTGAACATTTCTATGACTTGTAGCTTTCCAGGAAAAAAAAGTATCAAAAATGACTCAAGGTAAGGAAAACTTTTTAATCCAATCATTATGAAAGAAATGTAAAAGCATCCCAGCTATCTAAAAAATATGTTTTAAAGTCACAATGTCTTTGAAAATTGTAAACTTAAATTGTCAAAGAACAGCTCATTTCAGTAGTACATACTTTGCTCCAGAGAAACGGGAAATCCCAGCAGGAGATGCAAGGAAGTGAAAAAAAGAGAGGTTGTAGCATTTATTCCTTGGTTCCCTTCTTCTTCTCTTCTATCCCTTCCTGAGGAGTTACCTCAGGCTGTATGAGACCATGACTGAAGGTCACAGGCTTTCTCAAGGTAGTTTTTGTCATTCTTTTATTTCAGGTTCTGGTAACAACTCCTCACTCTTTCACATCTAGGTGTATTAAAACCCCTAAGATACCACTGTTTAACTTGTGGGTTTCTGTACCCTCTGCTCACTTTTCTGGAATCATGACTTTATTAACAGTTCTTGGAATTATTTTAATCCGAGTATGTTATCTCACATACTTTGGACACATTATCAGGAGGAACCAGTCCCTGGAGAACGACATCATGCTTGGTAAAGTAGAGGGCCAGCGAAAAAGAGGATGACCCTCAAGGAGATGGATGGCACAAGGCTGCAACAACGGGCTGAAACAAAACAATGACTGTGAGGATGGCACAGGACTGAGCAGTGTTTCCTTCTGTTGTACATAGGGTCGCTATGAGTCAGAACCGACTCGATGGCACCTAAAAACAACAAAATTTCAATACCTATGTGATATCTATGATTTTTCAAAAAAGAAAAAACTTTAGAAGTTCTCTTTCTTTTTGAACAATGTCTTCTTGGGACTGCAATATACAAAAAAGATGAAAACAGAGCTTCTCTAGTTGAAGCAAGGACCAAGTACGAGAGACTTCCTCACAATGTTTCCTCCTTGCTCTGCACTAGTTCCTGCCACTCCTTCCTGAGCAGCAGCATAGACACTTCTGCAGAACTTCTCAGGCTGGGGAGCACAACCTGAAACCACAAACAAATAGATTAAAAATGGATGTTGAGCATCTCCTGTCTGGAGGGGGGATTGGGAGGATAGAGTGAGTTGGAAGCTGGTAAAACTGTCACGAAAGAAGAGACTGGAAGGGCTGACTCATTAGGGGGAGAGCAAGTGGGAGTACGGAGTAAGGTGTATATAAACTTATATGCAACAGTCTGACTTGATTTGTAAACGTTCACTTGAAGCTCAATAAAAGTTAATAAAAAAATGCAAAAAAAAATGAATGTTGACTTTATAGGCTGAACTGAATGATATCGCCATTTTTGCAGCTTGATGATCGAACATCAGCAATTTCATATGGTTCACCCTAAAACATTGGCTGAGTAGGGTTACAGCCTCCTTCTTTTTGTCTCTTGTCTTTTAAATAAACTTAGGACTTGAGAGCTATACAGCTGTTTGTTGTGGAAAGATAGGAGAATCCCAAGAACTTCATTTGTTTTTGTTGTTGATTGCTGCGGAGTCAATTTTTGACTCATAACGACCCCATGTGACTGAGCACAACTGCCCCATAGGGTTTTCTAGGCTGTAATCTTTATGGGAACAGATCTCTAGGCCTTTCCCCCTTGGAGCAGCTGGGAGGGTTTGAACCACCAACCTTCAGGTTAGCAGTGGAGATCTACCCTCCTCAAAATGTCTTGTTCCCACTTCAAGTTGGAAAAATTCACCTTGCTATATACCAGTGGGGAAAATATATATTTATCATAGCAAGTCAGCTCTAATGCTCATAATTAGGATAGTTTCCTTTAATTGGCTTTTAATAAATTAACAGTGAGAAATTTTCATAATAAATGAAAATTTATTATGATGTTTTATTAATGGATTTTAAACTTTAAGGAATGTCACATGATATTCTGAATACAGAAACAAATCTTAATAATATTCACTGCTAATGAGAATATCTATATGTATACCTATATATATTTCCTTTACAGATAATTTAATCAATGTCATAGTAGGGCATTTAGAATTAAGAAATATCCAACAGTCTTCAAAAACACTGATATTTGTACCAATGATTGGATTTCTTTAAATATGTTTAAAATGTGTTAAGGAATATCAGCCAAACTCCCGAGGGTGAAATAGAATCTTATTTCATGAAGTGTCTACAGATCAGAACAGTTAATGCTGTTGACGTGACTTTAAACTGACCTTTTGATGAAGAGAAAAATGTTGACAAAAGTTTTAATATGCTTAAATGAAAATGTACTTCATGTAGAATCTAATTACTAAAGTAACTGAACTGGAAAAGACTATGTTAGCTGAAACAGTAGTTAATTTTTCAGAAAGTACCATGGAATAAAATTACATTCACAAGTTAGGTAGAAAAAATAATAGTACCAAATATATGAAGCCCTCTTGGTTTTAAACATATTACTTTCTGTGCATGTAAATAGATGAGCAGGAAGGTGACTTTAGTACAGGTGCACTTTAGGTTTTAATTCATTAGCAATCCAAGAAGGAATAACAAATACTTCAAATAAGCTGTGCTTTTCATATCTGCTTGCTAATGAAAATTTAATTAACTATAGAACCAATTACAAAATTTTGTATAAAATGCTTCAAGGTTAATTTTTTAAAATGGAAACTAAAGCATTCAAGCAGCTTTTCTACTAGGTTTTCTTCAGAAAGACTTTCCTTCTTTCTTTTCCTTCACTTTTTCGTCATTATAAAAGTGAAGGATACATTAAGTATTTAGATCTTGAAAGCTAAACTCCTTTGTTATTTATGTATTTCATTCATTCATATATACACACACATATATGTATATATAGTAATTTTTTAAATACAAAATTATTTATTTGTTAATTTAGATAAATTGTTAGCCAAAGAGAGACTCTCTTCTACTTCATAGGCCCTAAGTGAATTATGGGGCCCTTTATAAGGCCATCACTTGCTTGTCAGGTTGTCTCACTGTGGTGGCTTGCATGTTGCTGTGATGCTGGCAGCCATGCTACTGGTGTTTCAAATACCAGCAGGGACACCTGTGGTGGATGGGTTTCAGTGGAGCTTCAAAAAAAAAAAAAAAAATTTTTTTTTTTTTTCTAGGCTAAGATAGGCTAGGAAGAAAGGCCTGATGATCTGCTTTTGGAAATTAGCCAGTGAAAACTTTATGGATCATGATAGAACATTACCCAACTTGCTTGCTTTGGACACATCATCCCCTGCCCCTAACATCAGGAGGGATCAATTGTTAGAGAAGGATTCTATGTTTGGTGGAGTAGAGGGCCAACGAGAGCAAGGGAGGCCCGTGGTGAGATGGACTTGCACAGTAGCCACAATGATGGACTTGAACATGGCAACGATAGCAAGGATGATGGAGGAATGGGAAGTGTTTCATCCTGTTGTACATAAGGTTGCCATGAGTAGGAGTCAACTCGATGGCATCTGTCTATCTGTCTGTCTATCTACCTACCTATCCATCATCCTGTCTTTATATGGCAGCCAGTATAATACTCAGAAGCTTAAGAAAGCAGATATCAGCCCAGAGTTTTAAATATTAAGTAATAACAGATATTACCTGTATGGTTTTTCAGCTTCGCAATACGAAATTTTTCTCTCCTTGAATTATTTCATGGATTGAACAGTAAAGCTGTTCCTGTGGCTCAGCCCCGACGTGGTCTCCTGCCCTGCTCCATCCCCATCTTTGGAGGCCAGCTCTATGGAACAGATTGGTCTCTGCCTACCTGAGGGGTGAGGTGATTATGATGGTTAATGTTATGTGTCAACATGTCTAGGCCACGATTCCCAGTATTGTGTAACTGTCCTCCATCTTATGGTCAGATGTAATTGCCCTCCATTTGGTGTTATTGTGTAATTATCCACCATGCTAAGTGTTGTTATCACAATTCTTTATATGTTAATGAGGCAGGATTAAAACCAAACCCAAAAACCAAACCCCTTGCTGTTGAGTAGATTTTGACTCATAGCGACCCTATAGGGAGGATTAGTGTGGGGTATATCTTGAGTCACCCACTTACTAAAGGGTGTGATTCAAGCCACAGTCTTATTCAACTCACACTCTTATTCAAGTCACTGCCTTACTGAAGGGGATGTGACCTGCCTCCAGTATGTATGGTTGGCAAAGCTCTCTCTCTCTCTGGATCCTGCATCTGGCTCATCATTATCTTTCCTCCAGTTCCTGGGACTTGGTCCAGCAGCTTGTTATATGACCTGTCGATTCTGGAATCCACCAGCTTCCACAACCCCGTGAGCCAGCAGCCTGCAGTCTGACCTGATCTGCCAGCTTCTGCAGCCCTGTGGGCCAGCAGCCTGTCGTCTGACCTGCTGATTTGGGTTTGCCAGTCCCTGCAACCACGTGAGTGATAAGAAGTCTCCAGCCTGCTGACTCACCCATGGATTTGGGACTTGCCAGCCTCCACAACCACTTGAGACATTTCCTTGAGATTTATCTTTTTTTTTTTTTCTTCTTCTCTAGAGAATCCAGCCCAAGACAGTGACCATCTTCCCTTTTTCATGCCTGAAAATTGGGAGCAATGGCTCTCTGTTATAATATTTCCTCCTTTGTTTGTAACATAAGAAGTAGACTTCCTCTATTCTTTAATAGAAATATTATAAAGAAGCAAGTACGTAAAATGCAATGGCATAGAACAAGACACAAAAACTTTAACAGATATCTCATGCTTTTGTTCATTTTTTTATTATTAGGTTTCTATTGAGAATTAGACTGCACTAGACTTATGGTAGCAATCTTCAAAGTGGACTACGACTACCTTTGGGCATTTGCAAAGAAAGTTAGGGGGATTATTTTGTACATATACTTTTCCTAAAAGTTTCTACATATACTTTTCCTAAAATAGATCTTCCTAAGAACTCTCCGACATATTCAAGCAGATTCTCTTTTGTCACCTTCCTTTTCATAATAGCTTTACCTCCACTCTATAAAAGAAGGGCACATCCCTCACACAAACCTCATCTTACTATGGTATATTTTCCCAAGGTGTAAAAAGTCCTAGGGTGCTTAGAAAAGCAACACTTGAGTATTGATTGAGTGTTGTCATGTTCTGAATACGTTTTAGAGTGCAGTAAAGGAAATGACTTTGGCTCTTCCAACACCTTGAATGTTGTTGAAGGATGCATCATTCTTGAAGTAGAGTGCCTTGAGAACAAGGGTTTCCTTTCACACAATTAAAGATAAACAGTTCTTTTTAGCTATTTCCAATAGTCACCCGCAAGCTGTTCCATTAGCTTGAAAGAAAAGCACCTATGAAGAGCCAAAGAAATAAAGATTAGGTTGCTGATTCTTTTACATGTAACTGAAAAGTATTCTGAAATGATCAAATTTTTTAAGATTCTTCATGACAATGAACAGTTTATGAGATCGCTTTCAGACTGGAGTTCATCATTTGCTAGTTAGATATTATTTCCTCAAACCATTTCATAAAATATTTATTCCAATTTCAGCCAGCCTAATTTTTTTGTCAATAAAATATTTTATATTTTCTACTACCTATTATCCAATTGTTATATATAATCTAGCTAACAACTGGATTAGGTAATTTTTAGCAGTACATATAATTTCTTTGATAAAATACATAGGATGTTTTGACCATGGATTTTTATTTTATTTTATACATAATTAAAAAAAATTATACCCCAAAGCTGAATAAAGGAGTTTAATACATGCATGCATACACACTTACCAAAGGAACACTCTGTCTGATATCATACTCCTCACTTCATAAATAACTCATAATTTTAGTTCCACATAATTGTGCAAATTAAGAAGTAGACATGGCATTTCATCATATTTTCAACTTATTAGAAAATGGTGAAGTTAAATTATGTTAGCTATAAAACATCTTAGTCTCAATAATTGCTATTAGTATGTTACAAGATCTGACCCTTAATTTATTTCACAGTGACTTAAATATTTCTAAAAACATACATTAACACTTTTATTTAAAAGTGAAGACTTCAAGTCTGATTTTTTTTCTGGTCTAGATGATCAGTTTGACAGTGAGGAATGGCTTTGCTTATTAAGTTTATGATAGATGTTTTCCATTAGTTAAATGAGTTAATTTTTCAACTCCAGGGTTTTGATAAGATAAACCAAAGCAAATTGTCTTAGTCACCTAGTGCTGCTGTAACAGGAATACCACGAGTGGATGGCTTTGAAGAACAGAAATTTATTTTCTCACAGTTCTGGAGGTTAAAAGTCCAAGTCAGGGTCTCAGCTGAGTGAATTTCTTTTGTGAGCTGCTCTCCTAACTTCTGGAGTTTGCCAGTGAAACTTAGTGTTCCTTGGTGTTGTATGATGTCCTTCTTTCCCCTTTGTGTATTGCTGTGTCTATTTTGGAAACCCTGGTGACGTAGTGGTTAAGTGCTACAGCTGCTAATCAAAAGGTTGGTAGTTCAAATCTATCAGGCATTCCTTGGAAACACTATGGGGCAGTTCTACCCTGTTCTATGGGATCGCTATGAGTCAGAATCAACTTGACAGCAATGGATTTGGTGTGTATTTTGCTCTTTTTATAATTCAGAAGTGGCTAGATTTAGAATCCACCCTATGCTTGTATTAACAACAGAAAGCCCCTATTCCCAAACAGGGCCATCTTTACAGGTATGGGGTTAGGATTTCAACACATGGTATTAGGGGATATACTTCAATCCACAACATGTATTTTTTTTTTTTTTTTAAATTATTGCGTTAACAATAGCATGTTGAATTTAACATTTCAATTTCCTCCAAGCTGTTTGAGCACACTGGATTAACTAAGATGCATCTTAGTGAAAAAGTCACTGGCATAATAGAGTCACTGGATGAGCTGGGGTAAATTGTGTTCTTTCTCCCAGAAACTGAGAATGTTAGTGGACTCTAATGATGGAGTAACAAAGCCCTTTGCAAATTAGTTGATTTCTTACTCTTTACTTTTAATATAATAACTTTTATAATAAATTACCGAGTGATTTTTTAATATAAAACTCAGAAAGACTTAAAGAACTGAGTGGTATTGTTTTAAGAAAACTATTCTTTCTCATTCACTTATTTGACCAAGGTTGCTCAGTGCTTATATCTGTAAAGTAAAAAATTGAAATAGATTTGATGCTGAATCCTCTATTTCTAGCCATAAGTAATACTCATCCATGGATACATACACTAATTGGAAATAAAAGTACATTATGAGGAAAATTTTTATTTTATTTTTAATTTTTAATAATCACTAATCAAAATTTGTGGGGCCCTGGTGGCACAGTGGTTAAGAGCCTGGTTGCTAACCAAAATATTGGCAGTTCAAACCCACCACCCACTCCTTGGAAAACCTATGAGGTAGTTCTGTCTTGTAGGGTCACTATGAGTTGGAATGGATTCGATGGCAATAGGTTTGGTTTGGTTTATTAAAATTTATAATACATTCATGTAGTTTGGAATAATTATATACAGAAGATTTTTTTTAAATTCTTAGATCTTTATGAGCATGGGAAAAATCATATACATATTTTTGTAACAAAGACATATGATAGAGTAATCAATAAAGAATATCTAAAAATATGCCACATTAGAATAAAATTTGTTGGTGAAATGAAGTAAAAAATGTTCAAGGAGATAAAAGAACTACACAAAATTAGGAAAATATTTGTTTATTTTTTAAGTGGATAAACCTAGTGTATTTAGGTTCCACTGGTAGGTAGGAATTGACTCGACGGCAACAGGTTTGGTTTTGTTTGGATACTTTTTAAAACTTGACATAAATACCTTATTTCAAAATGTCAATATTTATAATATGTTGAAATTATATGAAACCATTGAAACTTCTTAGGACAAACCTTAAATGCCAACTTAAAAATGTACAAATGTTATATAGTTTTCCAAAATTCTTTTGAGGATTTTAAGGATTTGTCATCCTTAGGGGACCATGTTCTCTTGATAACAACTTTTAAGGTCTTTTTATCCAATGCAGGAACTACTCTCCCCTAGCAGGTGGTCAAACTTTTGCTTCCAAGAGGAGGCTGTATAAAGGCCTTCAGGAATATCATCACCACATTAAGAATCAACTACTTTGTTTAATACGCAAGGCCTTTCAGTCTGCCCCCACCTACTGCTCCAGACTTGTCTACTACTACACGCTCTGGTCTCCAGCCAAAACTATATTCCCACCACACCAATCTTCTCATTGTCTCTTTGACAATACCAGAAATTTTCATACTTTGATGTCTTTGTGCACTATACGTCTTAGTTATCTAGTGTTGCTATAACAGAAATATCATAAGTGGGTGGTTTTAACAAACAAATTAATTTTCTCACTGTTAAAAAAACAAAAACAAAACCCATTGCCATTGAGTCAATTCTGACTCATAGCGGCTGTTACAGGACACAGTAGAACTGCCCCATAGTGTTTCCCAGGAGTGGCTGGTGGACTTGAACTGCAGACCTTTGGGTTAGCACCTGAAGGCTTAACCACTGTGCCACCAGGGCTCCAAGACAGGTGGACTCAAATCACCAACCTTTTGGTTAGCAGCTGAGTGTATGAACTGTTTGCACTAGGTAGGAACCCCTCCAGGAGCACAGGGTTCAGGCAAAGTTCAACACTGTCACCATCCACCCTTGTCTAGCAAACTTTTGCTGAACTTTCAGTCCCTATTACTTTTTTGCCAGCTTGTCACAGTCAGGTTCCCCAGGAAGCAGATTCTGAGAAAAATTTGCTTGCAGGACGTTTACTGGGGAGTACTCTTGAGATCAGCACCTGTGGGGCATGAGTGAGGAAAAGTTTTGGTTAGGGTGAGCTTCAGCAAACCAGATCTGGCCCATGGCTTGTTTTCATATGGCCCTGAACTAAGAATGGTTTTTATATTTTTAAAGGCTTGTTAAAAAAAAAAAAAAGATGTGACAGAGACCAATAGTATGTGGCCTGCAAACTCCAAAATATTTGCTATCTGGCTCCTTCAGAAAAAGTTTGCCTACTCTTGGCTTAGAGGGAGCAGTTGAACTGAGATGCAATCGCAACAAAGGCCCTGGCCAGTGCTACAGGAAGCTTGGAAGCTGGAATGATGGTGGAGTTGTCCTGAATTAGTGCAAGGAGGCTGAAATTTCCAGCATTCATTAGTCAGTTGTTGAATGTGAGCTGCCCCTGGGAAAGGCCTATGACCTTGGGTGAGGCAGCTCGTGTCAGCCTAGCATAATTCCCGGAAGCTGGAGGAAGGAGTGCTCCAGTTCTGGAGGGAAGAGTGGTGAAGGGTGATGGAATCTGGATAGCATCCAGTACCCAGACTTCCCTAAAGAGAGTTTGTTACTCTTCTCTTTTCTCCTGCAGTACAGTTTATGACTGTACTTGTCAGGTAGTTAGTTCTTTACCTGTCAGCATCTCCTTCTCAGTCTTAAGGTGGCACAAATGTTTAAATGCTCAACTACTAGCTGAAAGGTTGGAGCTTCAAATCCATCCTGGAAGATAGGCCTGGTGATCTGATTTTGAAGGACCATAGCCTTGAAAAGCCCTGTGGAGCATAGTTCTACTCTGCACACACGGAGTTGCCATGAGTTGGAATTGACTCCATGGCAACTAACAACAACTGGGACCTGCTCAGAAGAAGAAAGAGTGTCTTATTTCTTTTTTGTATTCCCAGTGTCTCCACCAGGGTCTGGCACAAACAATAGTCTCAATAAACACTAACTAAAGAAAGGTGGCATCGGTGGTTCAGTGGTAGAAATCTCACCTTCTATGCAGGAGACTTAAGTTCGATTCCTGGCCAATGCACCTCGTGCATAGCCACCACCCATCTGTCAGTGGAGGCTTATGTGTTGCTGTGATGCTAAACAGGTTTCAGCAAAGCTTCCAGTCTAAGACAGACTAGGAGGATAGGCCTGGCAATCTACTTTCAAAAATCAGCCAAGGAAAATCCTGGATCTCAATGGGCCGATCTGCAACTGATCACAGAGTCATCATGAATCAGAGGCTGACTTGACAGCAGCTAACAACAACAATAACAAATGAAGAAATAGTCTTGCTTTTCATAACTCTGAGAAATAGAAAATAAACTGTGCAGGAGTTCATAAAATAAGTCATTTGAAGGGACTTTTTAAATTCAGATTTCTTGTAAATCAAACCTTAATTTGTTTTCTTCAAACGGATATGAGTGGATTCATGATACTTGAATGCCAGAACAGTAGAATGTCTGCTTCCAATCACATTATTGGGATTGGAGGTGATTCTCCCTCTTGCTGCATAAGCTACCCTTATCTGCGTTCCCGACATTTCTGACATGTGGCAGCAACAGTATGCATGCTTCTGTCAACTAGGGAAACATCCCCCTTCCTTCCCACTTTGAGGAATCTGACTTTAATTAGCCTCACCTATCTCTACCTTTAAAACCCAAACCCCACCATCTCTTGCCATTCTGGGACAAGCCAACTTAATTCATCTTTTCTGCATCTGAATCAGAAAAAAGCTTTTCATTTAATTCTAGGACAAGGGATCTCAGAACTCAATACCCTGTTCCCCACAAAGGAGAATATTACTTTTTCATTTTTTTTTTTAAAGCAAAAGGAAATGATACTAATTTCTCAACACCTCACTCTGTCAAAATTCTTTAAAGGGTGGGAAACTAAACACTGGAAGTTTCATCATGAAATAGCAATAGTCACCACTCTCTACAAAGACACTAGTTTTATTGACATGTAATTATTCCTCTGTTACCATAGCATTGTACCGTCCAGATTTTGAGCTTCTGGAGAGCAGGGATCATAACTCACATTGCCTTTCCTGGGGTGCGTTTAGGACAATGATTGGTGGAATAAACTGAATGAGAGTAAATTCTTTAAGTCATGGTCCAATGCTATAAAACAGTATATGGGAAAATAAACAGAAGTAAGAATTATTTTACTTATTCAAAAGTAGCATAAACTTAAAGCCCCCTAAGGCCAACTGAAATAATCCCCCACAATTTATGCTGGGCTCCACCAGTGGCTGGTCCACTAACTCAGCTTGATTCAGAGCTTTCCATGTTCTGAAGCCCTTTGGAAAGAGTTCACTGTTGGCATCATCTGAGCCAGAAGCCCGTGGAAACTCATCTGGGAGAAGGCTAATAAAATAGGGTGGCAATGCAGGCGAAGAGGGGGGATGGTCTCATTTGATACATGACATACATAGATTTCTAAGTCTCTATTTAGATGGGGAGGGGAGGGCAGAGGCAGATGGGTTGGGGGGAAATCTACCTGCATTCCATGGCTCCATAAAATATTCCCTCACCATAACCATACCATCCCAAACACCTTTTGACTTTGTGCATCAGAGCTGGATTTTACTTATATGCTTAAAATGTACACTATATTTTTTGAATTTGGCTATAGCAATGACCAAAATATTTTCTATTGCTACAGTATTAACTGTGCAAGTGCACTATATTCCACGGAATTCACATATCTTGGGGTAGATGTAAATTGACTGTCTAACAGCAAGTCTTGTGCTGTCTGTTTTTTGTGTCAGAAACTGCAGGGCATGCCAAGAATACGTACCGTTGTGTGTCAAGGGCACCAAAGCATCTCCAATACCTATTTAAAAAGTGTCAAATTATTTTCTGTTATACTGTCATTTCCCAGAAAGATATCACTGATGATTTTAGAGCTAAATTCCTTCCAACATGGCACTCTATTTAAAGACAGATGGGTTCAGAGTTTTGTAGTTTTGCTTTTTCTGACATATGCATTGACCTATAAAAATTAAAAATTTGAAAAAATGAATTGTTCAACAACTTCCTTCTGCTAATTTTCTTTACCATCTGGAAACTAGGTAAGGCAACAAGATAGAGATGCGGAAAGTTGAGGATGAGAATGAGGGAAACTGGAGAAGCAGGGAATTTATGTACTCTTATGTGAAACAATTTTATAAAAAAATTGTTACAGTTTTGTGCAAGTCACAGGAAAGCTATGCTACATCTTAGAGGTCAGATTTTCATAATCTACTGGCCTAGTAAAAAATATACTACCTTTCTAATAAACCGATTATAACTATACCCCTCATTACAAGTGCTGGCTTCTTTTGATCTCTAACCCTGATGGCGTAGTGGTTAAGTGCTACGGCTGCCAACAAAAAGGTCTGGAGTTCAAATGACCAGGCGCTCCTTGGAAACTCTACGAGGCAGTTCTACTCTGTCCTATAGGGTCACTATGAGTTGGAATCAAGTTGATGGCAATGGTTTTTTTTTAATCAATGCATTGGTACCAGTGACAACCTAAGAAGCCAAATACCATTTTCAATCACTCCCTAGACAAAAACACGGATAATTTTTCTTTGCCAGTTCCAGTTTGTGTTTATCTTGGGGAATTCAGCCTCAGACCCACGACTGGCATTTCTCACCTGTTCAGAGCATGACCTACCCAGCCCTCAGCCTGAGTCTTACTACTACAGACCATTTACAATTATATAAACTGGAGGTGAAATGTGTGGCTTTCTGCCTGGGGAGTAAGAGGAGGAGAGAAAAATTGCAGAGAATTATTTCAGTTCACTTTTGAGCTCTTTAAGTTCATGCTACTTCTGAATAATTTTTTACCTGCATTTATTTTCCCTAGTTTTGTGTGCGTGTGTCATTGTAGTTGTTATTTTTGGTTTGTTCCCTTGCCTCTCTTGTTTAAATTATTTATTGACTCCTGTATCTATTTTCTTTTACTCCCCGTTTCTTTTGTCCTCTCCTGAACATGTCACCATTCTACTAGCTATAATACGTATCTTCTAAAAAATTTGTTTCTTGCAAACTGCGAGTTGTTATTTGTGGCATCACTTTTTCATTTCTGCATTTGTTATTGTGATATGAATTGCGTTGTTTCTTCCTCTTTGCTAACCAACAGCATGCTTTTAAGATTCACTCATATTGCTCCATGAACACCTATCTACCCCTTTACTTCCAACTGGCTATTCCTTGTTGTGCAACCCCCACCTCTATCTTTCCACTCACCAATGGTGGACTTCCAAATTGCCGCTAAGACCCTGCCACCACAAACACCCCTGAAGTGAACATCCTTGTATGTGTTTTCTTCTATGCAAGTGTTAGAATTTTGGAAGGAAATACATTTAGGAGTGAAATTGCCTAGGGAACTGCCAGAAATTCAAGTTGGATTCAGGAGAGGATGTGGAATGAGGGGTATTGTAGCTGAGGTCACATGGGTCTTGGCTGAAAGCAGAGAATACCAGAAAGATGTTTACCTGTGTTTTATTGGCTATGTAAAGGAATTTGACTGTGTGGATCATAACAAATTATGGATTACATTGTGAAGAATGGGAATTCCAGAATACTTAATTGTGCTCGTGTGGAACCTGTACATAAACCAAGAGGCAGTTGTTTGAACAGAACGAGGAGGTACTGTGTGTTTTAAAATCAGGGAAGGTGTGTGTCAGGGTTATATCCTTTCATCATACTTATTCAATCTGTAAACTGGACTATATGAAGAAGGATGTGGTATCATGATTGGTGGAAGATTCATTAACAACCTGTGTTATGTAGATGACACAACCTTACTTACTGAAAGTGCAGAGGACTTGAAGCACTTACTGACGATCAAAGATCACAGCCTTCAGTATGGATTATACCTCAACATAAAGGAAACAAAAATCCTCAGAACTGGACCAATAAGCAAAATCATGATAAATGCAGAAAAGATTGAAGTTGTCAAGGTTTTCATTTTACTTGGATCCACAATCAACACTCATAGAAGCAACAGTCAAGAAATCAAATGATGCATTGACCTGGGTAAATCTGCTGTGAAAGACCTCTTTAAAGTGTTAAAAAGCAAAGATGTCACTTTAAGGACCAAGGTGTGTCTGACCCATGCCATGGTGTTTTCAATCACTTCATATGCATGTGAAAGCCAGACAGTGAATAAGGAAGACCTAGGGAGAATTGATGTCTTTGAATTATGGTGTTGGTGAAGAATATTGAATATACCATGGACTGCCAGAAGAACAAACAAATCTGTCTTGGAAGAAGTACAGCCAGAACGCTCCTTGGCGGCAAGAATGGCAAGACTATGTATCACATACTTTAGACATGTTATCAGGAGGGACCAGTTCCTGGAGAAGGACATCACCCTTGGTAAAATGGAGGGTTAGTGAAAGAGGAAGACCCTCAATGAGATAGATTGACACAGTTGTTGCAACAATGGGCTCAAGCACAACCATTGTGAGGATGACGAAGGACCTAACATTGTTTTATTGTGTTATACCTAGGGTTGGTATGAGTTGGATATGACTCTATGGCACCTAACAACAATAACAACCATGTTTAATTTGACTAAAGAGTGCCAGATTGCTCTTCAGAATAGCAGCCCTTGTCTACCTTCCCACCAGCAGTGTTTCCTATATACCTTCCACAAACGCCCAGTGTCGCAAGAACACCCACTCATTTCCTTACCATAACTTACTTAAACCAGCTTCTAATTTTGCCCATTTTATAGCTATAATATAAAACTTGGTTGTTTTAATTTGTATTTTTCTGATTATGATTAAAGAATGTAATTTCTGATATGCTTTTTTTTTTTTTTTTTATAGGCCTTTGAGATTTCTAGGTCTGTAAATTGTCTGTTTATATACTTTGCCCATTTCTGCATTAGGGTTGGTGTCTTTCTCTAGTTGAATTGAGAACTTTTGTTTAGGTCAAACTGTGTGTATATTAGCAAAAGAAAAAAGGATAAAATGTATATGTCTTCCTTATAGCTTCCCACTCAAGATCTTTGTAACTTTACCATTCATTAAGCACATGAAGATAATATTTAAAGATTTGTTAAAAGTTACAAGAACATTAGAGTTAACTTGATTTATTAAGAAATCACAGATTACATCCTTTTTTTTTGACAACATTTACTTGTAGACAACATGGCAAAATAAATGTGAATATAGTTATGAAGATTTTCTTTGCTAGGACATGAACTTCCAATTATCAGAAGGTAAACAGAAAAAAAAAATTGGCATATAATACCACCTCATCATAACGAATAGTTAATTAGATTGCCCCGCTGTAATGGAAATGTCGGTGGGTGCTCCTTTTTCCAAGCATTCTCACTGAAATTAGATCACTTAAGCTTGTCTTTTGTGTCCAGTCCCCCATATATACATATTCCTTCTAAGATCTGCCCTGTAAGCTTAGGAATAACTGGGAAAATATCTCCCTGGACCAAGAATATAGCGTTAATTAAGGTTGCCTGATCTTGGGAAAATGACTCAAATTCTTTTGGCCTCAGTTCAGTTTCTCAGTTTTCAATCAATAAAGGAAGAAATTAGGTTATATTATGGTTACAACTCTTAGTCCAAAAATAAAAAAATAAAATAAAATAAAAATCAAAACTCCCACAAAACTCTTTAAACTACTTCCAAGTTTATAAGTGGATTACCAACAGAAGTTTTGCACAAGGATTTTTCAAGGCAAGGATGGAACCAATCATGAGGAAATATTCAAAGAAAATGAAAATTATTTGTAAAAAGTAGCAGATATAATGGCTAATGAATATATCAATGTGATATCTGCCCCATAGGGTTTCCAATGAGCACCTGATGGATTTGAACTGTCGACCTGTAAGCTGTAGTGCTGAACCACTACTCCACCAGAGTTACCTAAGACCTCTGATATATATACTATAATGGACTTTTGAGCCTGTATTTTTTTTTTTTAACTTCTTCAGAATTATAAAGCCCATTGTATATGAATGGAAATTCTTTACCCTCTGAAGATATTCTTAGACCTCTTATACACAATTACAACAACTTTTTAGCATACACTAGACTTTCCCAAAGTGTGTTTGGTAGGAAGTTGATCAGTTTTACTTGAAAGACGGTCCCATGGTTAAACATATTATTAACAAATAATTGGTTTAACAAATATTTTATTTTCTACCATGTGCCAGCGATTGTTTAGGCTGAAAGGATATTCCGGTCAACAAAATAAACAAAATTACTGCCCTCGTGGGGTTTGTATTCTAGCGTAGGAAAACAGAATTTTTAAAAAGTTTAAATTGTGATGAGTAATATATAGAGGAAATAAAATAGACACCGTAGTGAGAAATAACTGGGAAAAATCAACTCTCAGGAGGAAATTCAGAAAGACGATATTTGAAAAGGATCTAACTTTTCAGGTAGAGGGAATTTCAAGCACAAAGACCCTGACGTAGGAAAGGGCTCCACATGGAAAAGGTAGACAGTAGTGTGTAGTGGACAAAAGAATGACCAGCAAAGAGGAGGGTGGTGCTTGATAAGGTTGGAGGGCAAGTACAGGGCCAGAGGGGATAAGGTCTTTAAACCATCACATGAAGATTGAATTTTAAGAACATTAAACCCATTGCTATGCTTTAGGAATGAGCAAGGGATATATTTATGTTTTAAAAACTCATCTGGCTGTTTTGTAGGAATGGTGGTAAGACATTGATTGTGGAAATGAGAGACCAGTTAGGAGGATACTGCAGTATTCCCATGAGAAAGGATGGTGCCAAAAAGCTATAGCAGTAGCTATAGAAGGAGGATGACAAATATTCTTTTGAGGTGAAACTCTTAGAAGTTGCAGAAAGATTAGATATAGGTAGTGAGGGGGAAAGGGAGGAATCAAGGATGATTCCTACATAAAACCTCAATCCCCGCCCCCTCCCCGCCCTGCAGAATTTTCTAGAGCCTTTAATATGTTAATGTCCTTGAGACTCTCCAGGAGATGTCTACACAGTACCTTTTAACTTGTTGGTTCATGGTATCCTTGATAACTCTTTTTTACTTTTTTAAACCATGAACATTGTTTATGATTGCATTTTTAGCTTGCACGTGAACCTATTGATGCTTTGATAGTTAAAATATTTAGTGGAAAAGTATCAATTTAAAGGAAACAACAACAGAGTTTATTTCCTTCCTTTTTTTATTCATACACTTAACTATCTATCTGCATATTCAACACCTATCTACTAAACACTTATTATATTCCAAGCATAGTGAGATCAACTAGGTAAATCAGATAGAATCCTTCCCTTCAAGGCAGTTGTAGTTTTGTGGTAGAAATACACATACCACTGATTTAAAAGGAGGAATCTAGGATGGACAGGTCAAATAGAAGTGGAGTTATTAACAGGTGAGTGAAAATAGTTTGCAAAAGAATTTTGGGAGAGAAATAAATAAATCTGTAGTAATGTAAGGGAAGATCTTAGAACTGCAGTTTCTCAAGAAGAAGGAAGCTGAGACACAAATATGGAAGAGTTGGTGTAGGCCATGTCAGATTGTCCTATAAGGTACTGAAAGAATTTGACATGAGGTAATCATGGGTGGAACAAATGCTATGCATATTGGGAAAGGGTTAGAAGTGCGACCCTGACCAAGCTAAGTCAGTTAACACAGGTTAACTCATATCCTCCATAGCAAAGTCCGTGTGAATAGACATGCACTAGAAGTCAATGGTAATTTCAACAAAATACCCTGAATGGTAAAATGTACCTATAAAGAACAGAGGAGAGCCACTATAATCAGATTTCCATGGCTATTTCTTGAGGTCTTGGGGTTAGAGATTATAGTACTCCACAAGGATTTCTTGAAATTCTAAAAAAACCATATTGGACATGTGATTACCAGTGCTAGACATGGCTAATTTAATTCTGAAGAGACATTATGGCCTTCTCTTTAACTTTAAGCATTAGTTATGCTGTATTAATAGTTTGGGAAATGAGCCTTACTTTTCTTTAGTATTTTTATAAATTCAGAATAATTTGGGTTGTGAATAGAAGACTGTTTATCTAGTAATGAGTTATGAAAGAAGTGCTGAAGTTAACTTGGGAAGTACTCATTAAGAAATGGTGGGATACTGTTCAGATACGCTGTAAAAAGATGTATCATGCTTATGGAATTTTCCCTTTTCTTCAGTAATAAGCTCTCCTTGTGATACTTCACAGCCACTGTGTTTGCAAATAGCAGAGGTGAGATCAGCCTATTGGGCTGTCCAGATGAGTGATTTGCTCACGTTTGATAAGAGGGCAGAGTTATATACCAATAAATTAACTCAGGCTCTCTCAAGCCACGACTGCCTCTGAACTGTGGATTGCACTTACATGCTATTAGCAGTCACATATTACACTTCTAGGGAAAGAAAAATAAATCTGTCCAATTAGCAAATCCTATTCACACCATAAATTCCTCTTTATTTGTAAGAGTTTGGAGCATGAACACGGCGTTCACAAAGTGAGGGCATTTTATAGATTCTAAAATAAAAATAAAAAGTGACTAGGGAAATAAGAACAGTACAAGCCTAATGTTTATGTAACACAATTAAATCAGAAAAGTTGTTGCATTTACAACCTAGAAGACATGGTTCTTTTCAGGGGAGTTAAAATGGACTAAAACACACAGAAAAGTTACTTGAAATCTTTCTAAATTCATATTTCATGCCATGTTACAACATATTATATTTTGAAAATTAATGGCATTTTTTAAAATGAATCAAAGGGTGATTTGTGAATGCCAGAAGATCATTTTACTAAAATGAAAGTGTTGCAAGGTGTGAGAAATTGTATTCAGATATGTGTCTGATATCTTTCATTCGACCCTCCTGATCCACTTTCCACCATATACCACCTTGCTATTGGCAGAAGGCTAATGTGTATGGACTATAATAATGATCCCCCTTGCCCTCTGCCCTCTGGTTAGCCAATGAGTGGTGGTGTGGGGGGAGGCGGCTTTTTCAAGAGACTGGATAAAGAAGGAGAGCATTATGTTTGGAAAACTGCTTTCACAGTTTATTGTCTCATTTTAGTCTTGCAACACTCCTCTCCATTTAACAGACGGAACAATTGAATAACAAATAAGTCATGTATTTTAACCTTGCCTAATGTCACAAAAGTAGTCATTGGCAGACTTAGGACTTGAATTTAGGTATTCTGACTCAAAATTTCATAGTTTTCCACTGTGCTGCATATGAATGAAAAAAAAATCTCTATTAAGAGAAACAGGACAGAACGGAAAGAGAGAGAGAGAGAGAGAAACAGGACAAACACACATATCTAGTCTTCTAAGTAGGGTGGCCAAATGCCAAGGCAAAATTAGAGATAAAATGTGTTCACATTTAGGAAATGCAGATAGTACTTCTGGTGAAGGGACTAGAGCAGCCTTCTTGGTAGTAGTGAAAATCTAGTTTAACCAATGTAAACACATAGAAAAGATAGGGGGCACTCAGATCACAGAAGACTTTGGAATGCTAGGCAAAGGAATTTGAAATTTATCCCTAAGCCATTTGTATCTTCTAAAAGTATTTGAACAAGATTGTGAGTGACATCAGTGAGTAATGAGTTGAGGTTTATGAAAATTAAGTTGGCAGTTTTTTTTTTTTTTTTTAAATATAGAATAGGTTGGAGGTTAAAAAAAAGAAATCAGGAAGATCAGTTAGAAAACTTGTTAAGTGAGAAGCAATAAAGATTAGAAATAAGGTAGTAGCAAAGGGAATGAATAAGGAAAACACTTGTAGGGATAGAAATGAAAGCTCTCAATGACAAGCTAGGTTTTAGAAAATAGGTAAAGAAGTTAAGGATGCCTGAAGTTTTGACCTTGAGCTAATGGCAAGATAGTGTTTCCAAGAGCAGAAATGGAAGACTTAGAGTAATTTGCTTGAGGGAGAAGAAGACAGGAAATATTATAAGCTTAGTTCTGGAAATGTTGATTTTCACACTGTATGACTTAGACTAGGTGGTTGGAAATTTGGAAGCAAAGCTCAAAAGTCAAGTTAGGTTGGAGCCATCTCTAAGGTTACTGAGTGGATGTCCTGTTTCCACTTACAGAACCTGGGTGAACTAGGAGAGGGGTGAGTGTGACCCAAGGGGGAGCAATGCCAAGCTAGAGTATTCTTAGAGGTCAAGTTGAAATGGGTGTTTACATAAAGCTGTTCTAGCAATGTAGTCAAGGTTGTATCTTAGAATGTAGTGCTTAGAGACACGTCCAGTGACAAAATAGAAAATAGAAGATTGGGAGCCAAGGGGGAGAGAAAAAGATGCATTGTGCTATGGAAAAAAAAAAAAAAAGTTTGGAAGAGCTACTTAGTAATATACCATAAATAATGAATACTGAAGTTTTCCTTTTATGTTGCATCTGAAGAGTATTGTAGAGAATGGGTGGTTGCTTAAACAACCTTAGTGATTGAGGGTGATAATGTAAGAAATGGATGGAGAACAAAAGTTTGGAGGATGACTGTTTGAGTGTGGGGTGCAGTGGAAGAGGAGAAATTAAACAAATTAGAAAAGGAATAAACTAAGAGGCAGGTATAACTGTGGAAATAAAGTGTTTCAGGATAAAGAAATAATCAAGTTCCCATGTTGCAGAAATGCCTAAGATGAAGATAACTTGAGGAAAGCTCATTAGACTGAACATTTACGAAACTGAAAATTTTTGAGAATGGATTTTAACTAGCCTGTGGGACTGGAAGCCAGAGATAGAGAGCTGAGGCAGCATAATATAGTGTAAAGGGCATGGGCTTTAAAGTGTGACAGAGCTGAACTGGAATCCCAGTTCTGTCATTTACCAGCTGTATTAATTTGACCAAGTTACTTAAGAATATCCTTAGCTTCTTAAGCAGTAAGAAATAATATTTCCCAGTTGTATGATTCTTATAAGGATTAGATGAGGCAGCAAAATATTGTTTGGTAGAGTGCCTAGAACATAGCAAACTCTTAACTAAATCCACTCCTTTAAGAAAAAAATTATGTGGGAAGGAAGTAGAAAAAAATTAAAATATAATAATCTTTTGAAAATTTTGGTTGGGAAAGGACCTGGGAAATTTGTAGAGAAGATTCTTTAGGATAGTGGGAACTGACTATGTTTGCTGATAGAGAAGAGCCAAGACAAGTTAAAGTGAAGAGTCAAAAATGAAGAAAGGCAACTGATAGGTAAAGAGTCTGGATGACAACAGAGTTTAGGATCTATCTCATAGGAGGAAGATTTAGTCTTAGAAAAGAACAGACAGTTCTTTGGAGACTAGTTGGAAGGAGAAGAAAATAAATAAATACATTTCTAATTGCAGAGGAAGGAAGCTGTAGAAACTCATTTTGAAAGCCATTTACTGAGTGAAGGAATGGTAAAGTAGAGCTTAACTAAATTGGGAAAATTTGGGAGAACACCAAGAAGGAAATAGGAATCCATAGAGACGAATAAATTGATTGCTTATCAAAAGTGACAGACCAGTGACTGAAGCAGAGTTATGATAGATTTCACTAGAATTTAAGAGGAGGTAGACTGGAAAACCATTCTATAGGAGTAGTAGTAAATCCTTAGAAGCCGCTGAAATTATCCAAGGGAAAGGTCCAGAATCTAAGAGGTGTGCCATAATATGTGCAGACTGATGAGTTGTTGTTAGGTGTTGTTCAGTCAGTTCTGACTCTTAGAGACTCTATGCACAATAGAACACTGTCTGGTCCTGAACCATCCTCACAATTGCTGCCATGCTTAAGCCCATTGTTGCAGCCCCTGTATCACTCCATGTCACTGAGGGGCTTCTCTTTTTCACTGACCCTCTACTAAGCATGATGTTCTTCTCCAGGGACTGATCCCTCTGACAACATGTCCAAATTATGTGAGACGAAGTCTCATCATCCTGACTTCTAAGGAGCATTCTGGCTGTACTTTCTGATGAAAGGGTGATATAAGTCAATAACAGATATAATATTATACTAAGACAGGAAACAGAGGGCCCCCCATATCTGCAACCAAAGTAACAAGAAATGGGCCAGGGCGCAGAAACAAAGCCATTCCCCAGAACAATGGGGCAGGGTATCAGAAAATAGCCCACAAACTTCTTTAAAGTTGTCTTTCAGAAGCAGCTGGAGAAAACCAGCCCCAGGGAAATGCGCAGAACATCCACCTGTGACCAGTGTGTGACCTTCCACCAGGGGCAGTGAGGGACTGCAGCAGCAGCCAGGGAGCTGAACCCCGGGAGTGGAGTTTGCACAGGCACAACACCCCATAATAAGTCCTGCTATGAATCCCAGAGGCCTTTGGGACAGGAGGCATCTTAGAAAGCTGCTGTGCACGCACCGTAGTTAATATAACCCCACCTATGCCTGTGAATAAACATGAATCTTTTCCTGCCCAAGAACTTTTAAAAACACCGGCAGGTCTTTTGTTCCATGAGACACAGGTAAGCGTTGCTCTAGGCCCTCCTGTCTCCATTTGCAAGCCTCTTCAATAAAACTTTGCTTGTGTGGAAAATTCTGCATGCCTTACCTGCTCATTCTTGACCAGTGAGAAGAACCTTTTTCTAGTAACAATATGTGATATAATATAATATAAAAAATATAAGTCTATAACATGGCTAATAACTGGCTGAGTGATAGTAACTTGGAAGTACTTTTTATACTGACTCACTAATTAAAATTTAGTTAACAGTGGGGAGGGGCCTTCATAAACTTTGGAAAGTCTGAAGAGACCAACAGAACTCTGTTTTTCTTATTATCCTCAGAACTGGGTGATATGTAGAAAGGAATAGTCAGATCTTGT
This sequence comes from Elephas maximus indicus, assembly GCF_024166365.1. Taxonomy (NCBI): domain Eukaryota; kingdom Metazoa; phylum Chordata; class Mammalia; order Proboscidea; family Elephantidae; genus Elephas; species Elephas maximus. The sequence continues at coordinate 77,589,458 of NC_064822.1, read as the reverse complement.
ACACTGTGATGAAGGTTCAAACAAGGAAAGGTGAAACCTGTTTAATCTTAAGGCAATTATGAGGCTAGGACTCACCTTGACTCCTCAGGGACTTCTGTTTGAATAGAACATGTTACCAACAAAACAAAACCAAACCCTTTGCCATCAAGTTGGTTCCAACCCATTGTGACCCTATAGAACAAAGTAGAACTGCCCCAAAGTGTTTCTGAGGAGTGGATGATGGATTCGAACTGCTCACCTTTTGGTTAACAGCTGACTAACTAACTTAACTACTGCACCACCAGGGCTCCAGAACATGTTATGGTCATTCAAATAGCCCTCTGCACCAGCCCACAAGGGGAATCCTGGAAAATCTTTGACAAGAATCTTGTAAACTTAAATATTGACTTTTGATGAACTTGATTTCCTTAAACTTATTGGAGAAGAAATCTCTCTTCATAAAAAACAAAGATTTTCATCAGAGCAGGAATATGCCTTGGAATGAGGGGTCACAACCTCAACACTGTGAATCTGCAGTGGAATACACAGTTACTAAGGGTACACAGGCGCCTTAGTCATCTAATGCTGCTATAACAGAAATACCACAAGTGGATGGCTTTAACAAAGAGAAATTTATTTTCTCACAGTCTAGTAGGCTAGAAGTCCAAATTCAAGGCATCAGCTTCAGGGGAAGGCTTTCTCTCTCTGTTGGCTCTGGAGGAAGGTCTTTCTCATCAGTCTTCCCCTGGACTAGGAGCTTCTCTGAGGGTCCAAAGGACACGCTCTGCTCTCAGTGCTTCTTTCTTGGTGGTATGAGGTCCCTACTCTCTGCTTACTTCCCTTTCCTTTTATCTCTTGTAAGATAAAAGGTGGGGCAGGCCACATTCCAGGGAAACTCCCTTTACATTGGATCAGGGATGTGAACTTAATAAGGGTGTTGCAATCCCACCCTAATCCTCTTTAATATAACATTACAATCTCAATAGACAATACCGGGAATCATGGCCTAACCAAGTTGACGCACATTTTGGGGGAACACAATTCAATCCATGACAACTAAGTATTGAAGTTTTATAAAATCTTGGTAGGTCAGTTAAACTTACCACGCCTTATATCTTTGTAATCTATGTTCACTCATTTATTTATTGAATACTGATTATAAGACAGGCAATAATGTTCTGGGTACCGGGGATAGGAAGGTCTCCATTCCAATGTAGCATACATTCCAGCTGGGAGTGAGAGTGGGGTTGGGGAGAACACTAGAATATTCAAAAAAGCTTATCGTTCTGGTATACCACACTGACTTCTCAGGATGTGAAACATTTTGTGTGTACTGTGTATATGACTTGGCGTGTGTGTGTATGCAGGTACATTCATAGTATGAATTGAAGTGTAGATGTGTGTGTGCATGCGTGTGTGCGTATGTGCTTATGTGCAGGTAGGCATGATAAAGGTGACGGGTGAAGGTTGTAACTGTTGATTTTCCTGACTATGCCAGTCTCCACATAAAGAAATAATTACAAAATAATATCGTGGTGAGGATAGTTGTGGTACAGCATGGCACAAATTAATGAAATAGTTTTTTTTTTTTTTAATATTGCTTCAAGGGTTTATTTTGTTCACTGCCTATCAAAGGAAAAAAAGATGATACTATTAATATCAAGGTAATCGTGGTGAGCTAGACACTGTCTTATGCTAATGGTGGTAGTAAAAGATTTTTCTGAAAAGGAATTTGGCAATATGCATAAGGGCATTAATATGGTCATATTCTTTCAACATGCAATTTTAGGGAAACTGTGGGCAAATCTTTACACACAAAGATGTTCATGATAGCATAATTAATAACAGAAGTAAAATACTAAAAACTTAAATTATAGATGAATACAGAGATGGTTGTCTTGTTACACTGCATCTATAAATAATTATGTAAATCATGTAAATAATTAAAATTTTGTGTTCAAGGAGTTTTTAATGACATAGGAAATGTTTACGGCATATGATGTTAAAAAAATCAAATTTTCATATGCTGCATGTTCTTAATATTTAAAACAATTTCACAAAATTGGACGGAAAGAAATAAAAAATGCTTTATGCTTTAACCATTCTCTACAATTTGTGCATGCAACTTCTACATTAAGAAATATCGATAAATATTATCTGAAAAATCCTGGGTTAGAGTCAGAGCTCAATGCCTCTGTAATTGTCCCATAAACCATTGACTCATTCTGGAATCACCTTGAAAATCAACACTTATACGTATAACCATGATATCAACCAAAATTTTTGCTGAAGAATTTATCTAATGGCTATATTTTAGTGAGATGAGAGCAATTTTCTTTGCTGCTTTTTCTTTAGAAAATTTTTTCTTACCTTTTTACATGACAGAAGAATGCCTGCCCTTGGCCAGTGCACACTGAATCCAGTGAAGTAGCAGGGATGGCCTTCATTGGGCAATGGTTTGGTGGAAGGCAATTTTAATTAATAGAAGGCAAATGCATGTTATATTTAGATAGGAAATATTTTTAAAATGTTGTCCTGGGACCTCCTTCAAAGTCATCTCTGATACTTTAAAAATGTAGATGTCCAGACCTACTAATTCAGAACTTTAGGGTAAGCCCCAAAATTTGTGTTTTTAATACAAAAAAACCAGTTGCCATCAAGCCAATCCTGATTCCTGGCAACTCCATGAGTGTCAGAGAAGAACCTGGCTCCTGAGAGTTTTCAACAACTGATTTTTCAGAAGTAGATTGCTAGACCTTTCTTCTGAGCCACCTACGGGTAGACGTGAACGGCCAACCTTTCAGGTTAGTAGCTAAGTGCTTAATGGTTTGCACCTCTCAGGAACTACCCAGGAAATTCTCCTGAGATTCTCCAAGAACCACCAGGTAGAGCAAGATAGGATTGAGGTTTAGAAATTCTTGCAGAGGAATTTGTCTGCCCCAACCTTTTGTCAATGGCATGAACCAAAATACAAAGACCTTTGCTTCATACATAGACCACAACTGGGGTATAGGTCTTATCTACTGCTCTATTATAATCTTATTAGAGAGATGTTTATATTTGGAATTCATTGAAAGAACAGATACAAGTGGTCAGTAACACTGCTGGGAATAGTGGTAGGTTGACTGTAGAGGCGGCTTGTCTTGCCTAGAAAACAACAGTCCACCCATTCCATTTCCATTGGGGTATCCTGTAGTTTGACTTCTCATCTGTCATTGTACAGCAGAGTTCACAATGGTTAATGGAATAGGTCACCATGGAGAGGTATGATATCATGGTGGTTAAGAGCATGACTGCTAAAGTCAGACACACCTGTCATTATTCATAGATGAGTTAAACATCTGGCAAACTTGGCTTCTCCTTATGTAAAGTGGGGATAATACTAGAAGAAGCCTAATAATGAGAAATTGTTTGCAAAGCATTTAGCATAGGGTCTAGCACTATAAGCACAAATTTGTGCTTTTAGTGATAATTTCATGAGAGCTAGACCCTGGTGGCGTAGTGGTTAAGTCCTACAGAGGCTAATGAAAGTGTTGGCAGTTTGAATCCACCAGGTGCTCCTTGGAAACTCTATGGGGCAGTTCTACCCTGTCCTATAGGGTCGCTGTGAGTCAGAATCGACTCGACAGCACTGGGTTAGACTGTATGTGCTTGGGAGGTTAGGCTTTTCTGGTTTGACTTTTGGAAGACCATGCTAGTTAACAGACAATCCTAGGGATTTGGATCAATTCTAAAATCTTTGGGTGGGTTGGGGGGGAGTGATGGGAGTGGAAGGGAAGGGGTAGCAGTGGAGCCAAGTTTATTAATAATCCTTCACCTGAGCCTTATTTTTAGGTATCTGCTGATTTCACAGAACATCCAAACCTAATGTTACTTGTTGAAATTCACACTTTGGGGTTTGGTCTAGTACTGAATTATGTGGGGGTATCATTCAGGCATGGCCTTCGTTTGTATACCTTCTCCAGTTCCTAGGCTGTTCAAAGTTAATTCCTATGCACATAAAACATACACATACACACACACACATACACACACACACAAATGCACAAAACAATACCTAGCCTTAACTTCGGCCACCACTATATTTCGGGATGTGCTACACTTTTAAACATTGCCTTAAATTTTAATAAATGTCTCTGCATTTATCATGGTCACTATCATGGAACACATTTGTGCCGCTCTTTCTTGCCTTATGGGTAAATATTCCTTAAATAAAATTACACCTTACATTTTTCCCTGTTACATTTGCACTCGCTGAGTCATAGGTATCACTTGGGGCTGCTCAACTGTAGGAAAGTAAATAGCCATTCCCCAGAAACACAACCAAGCCAAGGTCAAGACAATTACCAGGAGCAATTCTTTATATTATCCAGTTGCATAAGACACTTCTTGAATAAATGACATATCCTAATTTAGGATACATCACCAGATTCAAGTCAGAGAGTATCCTCTGCCAGTCGATAAGAGTGCGGGTCACTGGGAGGTCTCTTCGTAGAATTTTCCTCAAGGCCTCATTAGATAGCTCCTGTAATTCTTCTAAGACTGCAGTTTGAAATTTATTCTCCTGTTCTTCCACGAGCCTAGCAAAATTTAGAGCCAGTTGAGCTTGGTTAACTACTTCCAAGCTTTCTTTGAGGTCCTTGGAGATTTTAACATGAAGGTTGACACACCTGAAATAGTGAGCTTGCACAAAAATTCTTCCTGTTACTTGGGTCAGAAATGGATTTATTTGGAAAATCCACTTAGATTTCCAAAGGGCGTTCCAGTAATCTCCCGATTCGTAGTTGTGATCTTCAATGCATGCTATCAAGAACTCCTTATTTTTCACAGTTTTTCTCAACACGTTGCAATTTCCACGTGGAAAGTGATCATTCACGTACAGTTTCAAAGCACACAGAACAACAGTTCTCAGGTATTCTGTCTCATTCCGAATGATACCGTGACTTTGGATGTCTTTTAACTGATTTTGAAGCAGGTCAAACTTGAAAGAAAGTTTGCTTTGATAGTCAAAAAATCGGTAGTCCCCCACTACATTGTGGTGAGACAGGAGTACTGGATTGCCATCGATGCAGAGTGGTACAGAATATTTTTGGCAATGTTGGTGGCCTGCACACTCACCTTGATGGTGCATAAGTTTTTCATCACGGATAAGCAGACAGAGATCATCAAAGGCATTTACAAATTCCCCTGGAGGAGCCTGTATTAGCAGTCTGCGGATTACTTTTTCTTTCTGTCTTCTACTCAGAACGGTAAGTGACATGTTTGATTGCAGCAGAAGCAAAGCTTCTGAAATAAAGAGTGCTCCAAGGAATGAGAAAACATTCCATGAGACACCTTTCCCATCAAGGTGTTAAACATTCAGGCTTAAGGTTATGCTCAACCATCAAAACAGGCAGTCTAGTAGGCTCTGAGTCTCCTGATGACATCATAAAGAAGCTTCCCCTATGAAGGCTGGAACTTTTGATATCACAATGGGTGTTCGAACAGAGAGAAAAAAAAAAAAAAATGACAGTCACCTGACAGCGTGGTGCCCAGCCAGCCAGCTAATCATATTTCGAAGATTTTAAAAGCTAAGCTTCCTGAACAGGCTTCTTCAAAAGTGGTGTGTCTCTCTGTGTTCTATCTTGTCAGGGAAGGAGAAAAGCAGCCCAGAGTTCCTAGAGAGAGTTTGACAGCATTTTGCACCTGCAGGGACCATAATGGAGTTGGTTTGTACTCAGACCCTCAGAATAGCTGCCCCAAAGCCACTGGAAGCACATTATGATGAAAGGTTTGTGGGGTTTAAACAAAAAAAGTAAAAATAAAGTGAGATACAATGCCAGTTCATGGAAAAAAATGTCAGCTAGCAGGGGGTGCTGCATCTATAAACATTTTGGATTTGTAGATGGTCAGAACATAAGAAAGGAGCCAGAAAGTGCGGCGGGCAGGTCACTGAGGGTTCATATCTTTTGTACTGGTTCTGTGGGAATTCAGGGTGAGCTAGCTCCAAAGAACAATGGCAACAAACCACTGTCTGTTCTCTGCTTTCATCCTAGAAAAGAGGTGGCAGTGGCAACAGCCGATGAGTATCAAGAAATTCCAGGGCAGATTTAATTATATTTGGATCCCGTGACAACATAATAGGGCGAAACTTCAAAGAGAGGAGAAACGGTACAACAGGTCATGAAATTATGGAGAACAAATATCCACTCCGAAGTCCTTTCTGTTCCCTTATCCTCTTCATTCTCTTAATTTACACTCTTCACTTGCTTTTCTCATTCTTTCTGAAGAATTCTGAACTTAAGCTCCTCTCATTTAAGTATAAACTACTTCCTTCTACATCTCTCTGGAGCTTTTCTGACTTTCCCTAGCTTCCTGTATTTTTTTTTTTTTTTTTAAGGAAACATAAGCTTGGCAATGTTAAGTCATAGCCATTGAATTTCAGGGCTTCTTGTTAGTTCTAACAATCTAAAATTGAGTGGATTTTTGAACAATTTTTACCTATACGTTCCATTATTTTTTAAATACATTATCATATTATTTCATCTCAGCCTTAGCCTTTCAAATTGAAGTGTCCCAATTTTTGTAGTTTATCTTGATGATTAGTAACTGATTATTTCACTTTTCTCTGTCGCATCAAATGTAAAATCACTGTGATATTGTTAACTCCTTTTTGATGGTGCTTAAATTTTTTTTTTTTTTTGGTATGTGTATAGCTGGAATGGGACATCTGTCAATATAATAGTAACAATTTATATTATAGTGATAATAATAATAGTTACTATTTATTGAACATTCAATAGTAGAAACTGTTCAATGACATGTTAAGGACTCATTTAATGCCCCACCTTTTCTAAGAGTAGGTATTGATATACTCACTTTTCATTTGAGGGAACTGAGCCTGAGAGAGCTCAGATGATGTGGAGGTTTCTAAAGTTCTAGTGCCTCCCAAGTCCATGTCTTCAGGGAATAGACTGTAGTAATGTTTTAATGTATTTCCTGAGTAATAACACTATTTCTCGATTTTTCAATTTTTATTCTTTTCCTATAATTTTTATTTATTACAGAATTGTAACTGCTCGATTTTATGCTTATCTTAAATATTACTTATCATCAAATTATCTTGTCCTTTAATTGTGCACAACATAGGAATCTTTTAAAAATAAAAAAAATACTTCAAAGAAAACTAAAGAGGGATCAAATATTATTTTAGACATTTAAAATACTTAATCACTTTCTGTGAGAATTTCCTTAACTTCTTTTTTGTGCTTCATACATGGTTTTTATCAAAGATTCAGGAAGATTTTAGAGGTGGAAAAATTAACCTAGAAAAAACTGTGAAATTGCTTGGAAAATTAGATATCCGGTGTGATATTACTCATGTGAAATATATTTTTCAGGTGAGATGATATCTGCCTCCCACCTCTACCCTAGGTAGGACTTAATCCAATATACATAAACGTCAGTAGCTACTTGGACTTTGTATGGTTTCTGCAGAAAATACATACGAAAAACTAATCTTTTAAGAATTAAAGTATTTCATTATGCTACATATATTTGCAATCAATATGGAGATAATTTAGCTAGGGGATAGAAATAGTTGACAAAAAAATTTTTTTTTGCATTTCATATTTTTGTATTATGATTTAGGTGAAAATTTAAGTAGTTTCTCATTAAATTTATTAAACAGTTGATACATAAATTGTTTTGTGACATTGGCTGCCAACTCCATGATGTGGCAACCCTCTCCCCTTCTCCACCCCAGATTTCCTGTTTCCATTCCTACAATTTTCCTGTCCCTTCTTGCTTTCTTGTCTTTCCTTCTGGGCTGGTGTACCTATTAGTCTCGTATACATGATTGAACCATGAAGCATGTCCCTCACGTGTGTTATTGTTGGCCCCATAGATCTGTCTAATCTTTGGCTGAAGGGTGAACCTCAGGAGTGACTTCAGCACTGAGTTAAAAAGGTGTTTGGGGGCCATTCTCTTGGGGTTTCTCTGGTCTCTGTCAGGCCAGCAAGCCTGTTTTTTTTTTTTTTTCCTGTGTGTGTGAATTTGATTTTGTTTCACAGTTTTCTCCCACTCTGTCTGGGACCCTCTATTGTGATCTCTGCCAGAGCAGTTGGTGGTGGTAACCGGGCATCATCTAGTTGTTCTGGGCTCAGTCTGGTGGAGGTTGTGGTAGTTGTGGTCCTATGGACTAATCTTTCCCTTGGGTCTTTGGTCTTCTTCATTCTCCTTTGCTCCAGCCAGTATGAGGCCAGTAGATGCATCTTAGATAGCCACTTGCAGGCTTTTTTTTTTTTTTATTATTAACTTTTATTAAGCTTCAAGTGAACGTTTACAAATCCAATCAGTCTGTCACATATAAGTTTACATACATCTCACTCCCTACTCCCACTTGCTCTCCCCCTCTTGAGTCAGCCCTTTCAGTCTCTCCTTTCTTGACAATTTTGCCGGCTTCCCTCTCTCTCTATCCTCCCATCCCCCCTCCAGACAAGAGTTGCCAACACAATCTCGAGTGTCCACCTGATATAATTAGCTCACTCTTCATCAGCGTCTCTCTCGCACCCGCTGACCAGTCCCTTTCATGTCTGATGAGTTGTCTTCGGGGATGGTTCCTGTCCTGTGCCAACAGAAGGTCTGGGGACCATGGCCGCTGGGATTCCTCTAGTCTCAGTCAGACCATTAAGTTTGGTCTTTTTATGAGAATTTGGGGTCTGTATCCCACTGATCTCCTGCTCCCTCAGGGGTCCTCTGCTGTGCTCCCTGTCAGGGCAGTCATCTATTGTGGCCTGGCACCAACTAGTTCTTCTGGTCTCAGGATGATGTAGGTCTCTGGTTCATGTGGCCCTTTCTGTCTCTTGGGCTCTTAGTTGTCGTGGGGCCTTGGTGTTCTTCATTTTCCTTTGCTCCAGGTGGGTTGAGACCAATTGATGCATCTTAGATGGCCGCTTGTTAGCATTTAAGACCCCAGATGCCACATTTCAAAGTGGGATGCAGAATGATTTCATAATAGAATTATTTTGCCAATTGACTTAGAAGTCCCCTCAAACCATGTTCCCCAGACCCCCGCGCTTGCTCCGCTGACCTTTGAAGCATTCATTTTATCCCGGAAACTTCTTTGCTTTTGGTCCAGTCCAATTGAGCTGACCTTCCATGTATTGAGTGTTGTCTTTTCCTTCACCTAAAGCAGTTCTTATCTACCGATTAATCGATAAAAAACCCTCTCCCACCCTCCCTCCCTCCCCCCCTCGTAACCACAAAAGTATGTGTTCTTCTCAGGTTTACTATTTCTCAAGATCTTATAATAGTGGTCTTATACAATATTTGTCCTTTTGCCTCTGACTCATTTCGCTCAGCATAATGCCTTCCAGGTTCCTCCATGTTATGAAATGTTTCAGAGATTCGTCACTGTTCTTTATCGATGCGTAGTATTCCATTGTGTGAATATACCACAATTTATTTACCCATTCATCCTTTGATGGACACCTTGGCTGCTTCCAACTTTTTGCTATTGTAAACAGAGCTGCAATAAACATGGGTGTGCATATATCTGTTTGTGTGAAGGCTCTTGTGTCTCTAGGGTATATTCCCAGGAGTGGGATTTCTGGGTTGTATGGTAGTTCTATTTCTAACTGTTTAAGATAACGCCAGATAGATTTCCAAAGTGGTTGTACCATTTTACATTCCCACCAGCAGTGTATGAGAGTTCCAATCTCTCCGCAGCCTCTCCAACATTTATTATTTTGTGTTTTTTGGATTAATGCTAGCCTTGCTGGTGTGAGATGGAATCTCATCGTAGTTTTAATTTGCATTTCTCTAATGGCTAATGACCGGGAGCATTTTCTCATGTATCTTTTGGCTGCCTGAATATCTTCTTTAGTGAAATGTGCGTTCATATCCTTTGCCCACTTCTTGATTGGGTTGTTTGTCTTTTTGTGGTTGAGTTTTGACAGAATCATGTAGATTTTAGAGATCAGGCGCTGGTCGGAGATGTCATAGCTGAAAATTCTTTCCCAGTCTGTAGGTGGTCTTTTTACTCTTTTGGTGAAGTCTTTAGATGAGCATAGGTGTTTGATTTTTAGGAGCTCCCAGTTATCGGGTTTCTCTTCATCATTTTTGGTAATGTTTTGTATTCTGTTTATGCCTTGTATCAGGGCTCCTAGGGTAGATCCTATTTTTTCTTCCATGATTTTTATCGTTTTAGTCTTTATGTTTAGGTCTTTGATCCACTTGGAGTTAGTTTTTGCGCATGGTGTAAGGTATGGGTCCTGTTTCATTTTTTTGCAAATGGATATCCAGTTATGCCAGTACCATTTGTTAAAAAGGCTATCTTTTCCCCAATTAATTGACACTGGTCCTTTGTCAAATATCAGCTGCTCATACGTGGATGAATCTATGTCTGGGTTCTCAATTCTGTTCCATTGGTCTATGTGCCTGTTGTACCAGTACCAGGCTGTTTTGACTACTGTGGCTGTATAATAGGTTCTGAAATCAGGTAGAGTGAGGCCTCCCACTTTCTTCTTCTTTTTCAGTAGTGCTTTGCTTATCTGGGGCTTCTTTCCCTTCCATATGAAATTGGTGATTTGTTTCTCTATCCCCTTAAAATATGACATTGGAATTTGGATCGGAAGTGCGTTAAATGTATAGATGGCTTTTGGTAGAATAGACATTTTTACTATGTTAAGTCTTCCTATCCATGAGCAAGGTATGTTTTTCCACTTAAGTATGTCCTTTTGAATTTCTTGTAGTAGAGCTTTGTAGTTTTCTTTGTATAGGTCTTTTACATCCTTGGTAAGATTTATTCCTAAGTATCTTATCTTCTTGGGGGCTACTGTGAATGGTGTTGATTTGGTTATTTCCTCTTCGGTGTTCTTTTTGTTGATGTAGAGGAATCCAAGTGATTTTTGTATGTTTATTTTATAACCTGAGACTCTGCCAAACTCTTCTATTAGTTTCAGTAGTTTTCTGGAGGATTCCTTAGGGTTTTCTGTGTATATAATCACGTCATCTGCAAATAGTGATAACTTTACTTCCTCCGTGCCAATCCGGATACCTTTTATTTCTTTGTCTAGCCTAATTGCCCTGGCTAGGACTTCCAGCACCATGTTGAATAAGAGCGGTGATAAAGGGCATCCTTTTCTGGTTCCCGTTCTCAAGGGAAATGCTTTCAGGTTCTCTCCATTTAGAGTGATATTGGCTGTTGGCTTTGCATAGATGCCCTTTATTATGTTGAGGAATTTTCCTTCAATTCCTATTTTGGTAAGAGTTTTTATCATAAATGGGTGTTGGACTTTGTCAAATGCCTTTTCTGCATCAATTGATAAGATCATGTGGTTTTTGTCTTTTGTTTTATTTATGTGATGGATTACATTAATGGTTTTTCTGATATTAAACCAGCCTTGCATACCTGGTATAAATACCACTTGATCATGGTGAATTACTTTTTTGATGTGTTGTTGGATTCTATTGGCTAGAATTTTGTTGAGGATTTTTGCATCTATATTCATGAGGGATATAGGTCTATAATTTTCTTTTTTTGTAATGTCTTTACCTGGTTTTGGTATCAGGGAGATGGTGGCTTCATAGAATGAGTTGGGTAGTATTCCGTCATTTTCTATGCTTTGGAATACCTTCAGAAGTAGTGGTGTTAACTCTTCTCTGAAAGTTTGGTAGAACTCTGCAGTGAAGCCATCCGGGCCAGGGCTTTTTTTTGTTGGGAGTTTTTTGATTACCGTTTCAATCTCTTTTTTTTGTTATGGGTCTATTTAGTTGTTCTACTTCTGAATGTGTTAGTTTAGGTAGGTAGTGTTTTTCCAGGAATTCATCCATTTCTTCTAGGTTTCAAATTTGTTAGAGTACAATTTTTCATAATAACCTGAAATGATTCTTTTAATTTCATTTGGTTCTGTTGTGATGTGGTCCTTCTCGTTTCTTATTCGGGTTATTTGTTTCCTTTCCTGTATTTCTTTAGTCAGTCTAGCCAATGGTTTATCAATTTTGTTATTTTTTTCAGAGAACGAGCTTTTGGCTTTGTTAATTCTTTCAATTGTTTTTCTGTTCTCTAATTCATTTAGTTCAGCTCTAATTTTTATTATTTGTTTTCTTCTGGTGCCTGATGGGTTCTTTTGTTGCTCAGTTTCTATTTGTTCAAGTTGTAGGGACAGTTCTCTGATTTTGGCTCTTTCTTCTTTATGTATGTGTGCATTTATCGATATAAATTGGCCTCTGAGCACTGCTTTTGCTGTGTCCCAGAGGTTTTGATAGGAAGTATTTTCATTCTCGTTGCATTCTATGAATTTCCTTATTCCCTCCTTGATGTCTTCTATAACCCAGTCTTTTTTCAGGAGGGTATTGTTCATTTTCCAAGTATTTGATTTCTTTTCCCTAGTTTTTCTGTTATTGATTTCTAGTTTTATTGCCTTGTGGTCTGAGAAGATGCTTTGTAATATTTCGATGTTTTGGACTCTGCAAAGGTTTGTTTTATGACCTAATATGTGGTCTATTCTAGGGAATGTTCCATGTGCGCTAGAAAAAAAAGTATACTTTGCAGCAGTTGGGTGGAGAGTTCTGTAGAAGTCAATGAGGTCAAGTTGGTTGATTGTTGTAAGTAGGTCTTCCGTGTCTCTATTGAGCTTCTTACTGGATGTCCTGTCCTTCTCCGAAAGTGGTGTGTTGAAGTCTCCTACTATAATTGTGGAGGTGTCTATCTCACTTTTCAGTTCTGTTAAAATTTGATTTATGTATCTTGCAGCCCTGTCATTGGGTGCATAAATATTTAATATGGTTATGTCTTCCTGATCAATTGTCCCTTTTATCATTATATAGTGTCCTTCTTTATCCTTTGTGGTGGATTTAAGTCTAAAGTCTATTTTGTCAGAAATTAATATTGCTACTCCTCTTCTTTTTTGCTTATTGTTTGCTTGATATATTTTTTTCCATCCTTTGAGTTTTAGTTTGTTTGTGTCTCTAAGTCTAAGGTGTGTCCCTTGTAGGCAGCATATAGATGGATCGTGTTTCTTTATCCAGTCCGAGACTCTCTGTCTTTTTATTGGTGCATTTAGTCCATTTACATTCAGCGTAATTATAGATAAATAAGTTTTTAGTGCTGTCATTTTGATGCCTTTTTATGTGTGTTGTTGACAGTTTCATTTTTCCACATACTTTTTTGTGCTGAGACGTTTTTCTTAGTAAATTGTGAGATCCTCATTTTCATAGTGTTTGACTTTATGTTAGTTGAGTCGTTACGTTTTTCTTGGCTTTTATCTTGAGTTATGGAGTTGTTATATGTTTTTGTGGTTACCTTATTATTTACCCCTATTTTTCTAAGTAAAAACCTAACTTGTATTGTTCTATATCGCCTTGTATCACTCTCCATATGGCAGTTCAAAGCCTGCTGTATTTAGTCCCTCTTTTTGATTATTGTGATCTTTTACCTATTGACTTCCATGATTCCCTGTTATGTGTATTTTTTTTTTTGTTAATTAATCTTAATTTGTTTGTTTTTGTGATTTCCCTGTTTGAGTTGATATCAGGATGTTCTGTTTTGTGACCTTGTGTTGTGCTGGTATCTGATATTATTGGTTTTCTGACCAAACAATATCCTTTAGTATTTCTTGTAGCTTTGGTTTGGTTTTTGCAAATTCTCTAAACTTGTGTTTATCTGTAAATATCTTAATTTCGCCTTCATATTTCAGAGAGAGTTTTGCTGGATATATGATCCTTGGCTGACAGTTTTTCTCCTCCAGTGCTCTGTATATGTCGTTCCATTCCCTTCTTGCCTGCATGGTTTCTGCTGAGTAGTCTGAACTTATTGATTCTCCCTTGAAGGAAACCTTTCTTTTCTCCCTGGCTGCTTTTAAAATTTTCTGTTTATCTTTGGTTTTGGCGAGTTTGATGATAATATGTCTTGGTGTTTTTCTTTTTGGATCAATCTTAAATGGGTTTAGATGAGCATCTTGGATAGATATCCTTTCGTCTTTCATGATGTCAGGGAAGTTTTCTGTCAGGAGTTCTTCAACTATTTTCTCTGTGTTTTCTGTCCCCCCTCCCTGTTCTGGGACTCCAATCACCCACAGGTTATCCTTCTGGATAGAGTCCCACATGATTCTTAGGGTTTCTTCATTTTTTTTAATTCTTTTATCTGATTTTTTTCCAGCTATGTTGGTGTTGATTCCCTGGTCCTCCAGATGTCCCAGTCTGCATTCTAATTGCTCGAGTCTGCTCCTCTGACTTCCTAGTGCATTGTCTAATTCTGTAATTTTATTGTTAATCTTTTGGATTTCTACATGCTGTCTCTCTATGGATTCTTGCAACTTATTAATTTTTCCACTATGTTCTTGAATAATCTTTTTGAGTTCTTCAACAGTTCTATCCGTGTGTTCCTTGGCTTTTTCTGCAGTTTGCCTTATTTCATTTGTGATGTCTTGAAGCATTCTGTAAATTAGTTTTTTATATTCTGTATCTGATAATTCCAGGATTGTATCTTCATTTGGGAAAGATTTTGATTCTTTTGTCTGGGGGGTTGGAGGAGCTGTCATGGTCTGCTTCTTTATGTGGTTTGATATGGATTGTTGTCTCTGAGCCATCACTGGGAAACTAGTTTTTCCAGAAAATCTGCTAAAAAAAAAATGCAGTCAGATCCCTATCAGATTTCTCCCTCTGGCTCAGCCTATTTGGATGTTAATGAAGCCGCCTGGGGAGGGTGGGGGAGGGAACAGAGAGATAGGACAGTTGCACCTCAGAATATAGCCTGAGTTGCTTGTCTTGCTTGGAATGACTATTATATCTAAGATTCCCACGGGGCGCGTCGCCTATGTGTGCTGGCTGTGTGGAGATTGCCCCCGGGGGGTCTGGCCCGCTGGAGTCAAGGTCAGATCCTCTGCTGCCAGCCCCACGCCCAATGTCAAGGCTCCCCTGCTGGGACGGTGCACTCTCGACTCCAAAATCAGTCGCTGCCTCCCGGGGACTTCTCGTCCCTCCAGCCACGTTGCCGTGCCACTTCCGTGAACCGGTTGGGCCGCCTCCCGGGGTTAGTTCAGGTGGGTGGAGCAGCTCCCCGTGCTTGTGCCGTGACCGAGTGTCCCGGCTGGGACGCTGTTCTCCCCACTCCAATACCAGTCGCTGCCTCCCATGGACTTCTCCTACCGGCTGCATCCCACGCCACCCTCGCGAACTGGCTGGGCCCCCTCCCGGGGTTAGTTCAGGGGGGTGGAGCCGCTCTCCGTGTTTATGCCGTACCTGCGTCCAGTCCAAATCCCGGCGGGACGGTTCCCCGGCTGGGACGCTGCTCTCCCCGTTCCAAGACCAGTCACTGCCTCCCGGACACTTCTCCTACCGGCTGCGTCCCACGCCGCCTGCGGAACCGGCTGGTCCCCCTCCCGGGGTTAGTTCAGCGGGGTGGAGCAGCTCTCTGTGTTTGTGCCGTACCTGACTGGTATGCTTCCTCCGGGCTCTGAAAACAATCGCTGCTTCCCCTTATTAGTTCGTTCTCCGTCTCTAAATCTGTGTTTGTTGTTCAGGGTTCGTAGATTGTTATGTATGTGATCGATTCACTTGTTTTTCCATGTCTTTGTTGTAAGAGGGATCCGAGGTAGCGTCTGCCTAGTTCGCCATCTTGGCTCCGCCTACTTGCAGGCTTTTAAGACCCCAGTCACTACTCACCACAGCCAGATGTAGGAGATTTTCTTTATGTTATGTTACACCAATTGAGCTAGACATCCCCTGAGACCATGGTCCCCAAGCCTCAGCCCAGTAGCTCGGTCTCTCAGGGCATTTGGATGTGTTTGTGCAGCTTCTATAACTTTGCCCTGGTCAAGTTGTGCTTACTTCCCAATTATTGTGTCCTGTCTTACCCTTCCCCCAAGTTACCACTTATCTGCTATCTAGTTAGTATTTTTCCCTCACCACCCTCTCCCTCTTAACCATCAAAGGCTGTTTCTGTGTGTAAACCTTTTTAATGAGTTTTTATAATAGTCTTATACAGTATTTGTCTTTTTGTGACTGACTTATTTCACTCAGCATAATGCCCTCCAGATTCATCCATGTTGTTAGATGTTTCACAGATTCATCACTGTTCTTTATTTTTGCATAGTATTCCATTGTGAATATATACCATAGTTTGTTTATCCATTCATCTGTTTATGGGCATTTAGGTTGTTTCCATCTTTTTGCTGTTGTGAATAATGCTGCAGTGAACATGGGTGTGCATATGTCTATTCATGCGATGGCTCTTATTTCTCTAGGATATATTCCTAGGAGTGAAATTGCTAGATCATATGGTATTTCTATTTCTAGCTTTTTAAAGAATCGCTGCATTGTTTTCCAAAATGGTTGTACCATTTTGCATTTTCACCAGCAGTGCATAAGAGGTCCAAACTCCCCTCAACCTCTCCAACATTTATTATTTTCTGGTTTTTCGATTCATGCCAGTAACATTGGGGTGAGATGATATTGTAATTTTGATTTGTGTTTCTTTAATAGCTAATCATGATGAGCATTTCCTCATGTGTCTATTAACCACTTCTTTGATGAAGTATCTGTTCATACCCTTTGCCCATTTTTTTAATTGTATTATTTGTCTTTTTGCTGTAGATGTGTTGGATTTTCCTATAGATTTTAGAGATTAGACCTTTGTTGGGTATATCATAGTCAAAAAATTTTTCCCAGTCTGTAGGTTCTCTTTTTCTCTTTTGGTGAAGTCTTTTGATGACCCTGTTTAAATTTTAGGAGATTCCATTTACTTAACTTCTGGTGTTTGTGTATTGTTAATTATGGTTTGTATGTTTTTTTTTTTTAATGCTGTTTATGCCATATATTAGGGCTCCTAGTGTTGACTCTATTTTTCCTTTCATGATTATAGTTTTTGATTTTATATTTAGATCTTAGATCCATTCTGAATTGGTTTTTGTGTATGGTGTGAGTTATAGGTCCCATTTCTTTCTTTCTTTTTTTTTTTTACAGATGGATATTCAGTTTTGCCAGCACCATTTGTTAAAAAGACTGCCTTTTCCCCATTTAATGGACTTTGGGCCTTTGTCAAAAACCGGGTGGCCATAGGTAGATGGATTTACATTTGGGTTGTCAATTCTGTTCCATTGGTCAATGTGCCTGTCATTGTACCAGTACCAGGCTGTTTTGACTACTATAGCTGTGTAGTAGGTTCTGAGATCAGGTAGTGTGGGGCCTCCTACTTTGTTCTTTTTCTTCCATAATGTTTTACTTATCCAGGGCTTCTTTCCTTTCCATATAAAGTTAGTGATTAGTTTTTCCATCTCATTAAGAAATGCTATTGCTATTTGGATTGGAATTGCATTGTATTTGTAGATTGCTTTGGGTAGAATTAACGTTTTCAGTTGATAAAATTTGGAAGAAAACCAGTTTGTTTGGAACAATCTGCTGAATATATAGGAATGTATAGCATATGTAGAACTATCCTAGATCACATCAGACTTTGTATAATTATATCAAAATCATGGAAAAGATCAAATGGTGAATGGATTGAGTGTTTGTTAGTGATTTACAGAAGCAATGGGTTAACTTGAGAAAATGTTTTACTCATTCTAAAGGAGAAAATTGTGGCCAAATATCTCTTTGCCTAAAGAAGGACTAGTAGGAGAGGAACCTGGCTCAATTCTGTTACTAGAGGACAGAGGGAAGGATCTTGAATAAAACAAGAAAAAGTCAAATGTCTTAGCTGAGTTTTGGAGTAGGAGGATGGTACGTTTCTTGGGGAATCAGGTAAAAATGCCTGACTGGCCAATCTAGATAGTTAGGAAGAAAGAGAGCCTAAATATAATTTTGGCTTTTGAGGAGTGTGTAGTCAGATTGCTAATCTATGTTTAAGTAGTTACCACCATCACAAACTGTGAAGTATCAGATTTTACCCTACTTTCAAGTTAACAAGTTAGCCTACCATAGTTTCATGGATAGTGATAGTAGACAGATTCCTGGGTCTGAGACAAAAGATAGTTCCCCACATCCCAAATCCCAAAGGGTGACCTTAGGAGAGTCAGGTGACACCTGCACAATCAGCAGGTTGTGTTACAGGAGAAGAGCCTTAAGCTCTAGGAACCCAGCTCTTATATTTTGGGCAGCAGGCCTGTCGGATCTTTGCCCTGGAGGGTTCATTATCTTTATTTTATATATATATAAATAAAACAAACCAAACCCATTGCTGTTGAGTCGATTCTGACACACAGAGACCCTATAGGACAGAGTAGAACTGCCCCATAGGGTTTCCAAGGAGTGTCTGGCAGATTTTAACTGCTGACCTTTTGGTTAGCAGCCATAGCTCTCAACCATTACGCCACCAGGGTTTGAACAGTAAACAAACATGCCTTTTGCTCTGGAGGGAGACACTATCTCTCCTAAGGCTGTTGGTTATACAAACTTCCTTGAAAGTTGTGAAGAAATACAGTTTGTGCCTCTGTTCAGAAGACCTGCAGAAAAAGCAAGGGACCCATGGAGAACTGGCTCAAAAATCTCTCGAGAAGATTTGGCTACCTAAGTTTACAAAAACCAAGAGGAAGTGCAAAAAAAAAAAAAAAAAGAAAGCTGTGTTTCTCAAGAGACTGTAGTAAAAATAAAGAATTTCAGAGATATTCTTATGAATACAAGTAGTTGTGCGCTACTATGAGCTATTAGAATTTTAATCAATTCATGATAATACTGCATTTGAAGAACACAAATTTTTGTGAAAGACTTACTTGTAGAATTTTTTTCCCCAAAAGGTATTCAAGGAAAAACAGCTATGTGCTTCCTAATTTAATGAAATTCATGCTCAACATAATATACCAAAAAAAAAAAAACAAAAAACAAAAAACGCCAAACCCCCTGCCGTCAAGTTGATTCTGACTTATAGCGACCCTATAGAACAGAGAAGAACTGCCCATAGTGTTTCCAAGGAGTGCCTGGTAGATTTGAACTGCAGACCTTTTGGTCAGCAGCTGTAGCTCTTAACCACTACATGTCCAGGGTTTCCCAACATAGTATATAAAAAAAAATAGGGGTGGTAATATATAAAATGCACTAAATATTATTTGGTGATTTTCTAGTTTCTTTGAATTCTCTTCAAGATGTTGTTTGATATGCAGTTGGGTAAAATACACACCAGATTTAAATGCATTAAGTGGAATGCTCGACAATTATGACAAGTGCAGAAATTAATTGCAACTTATGATTATTTGGACATGACCAGGACTGAAGTTCTACTTGGTTTAGCAAAACCTTTTGGAGTGGCTGTGAAAACAATGTTAATTACAAAAATTAAGAGTGGTGGAGATTGTTTAGTTTACTTCAAAAACCTCTTTAAAATAAACTCAAGTGCTTTATAAGTATAGTTTAAGTATAAGCAAGGCTGATGATCATAATAAACAATTTTTAATATTAAAATAATTCCCCTAAGCCTTATAATGAAGGACCCTGGTGGCATAATGGTTAAGCACTTAGCTGCTAACCGAAAGGTTGGCAGTTGGAACCCACACAGTGGCTCCTCAGGAGAAAAACCTGGTGATCTGCTCACCTAAAAATTACAGCCTAGAAAAGCATACGGGGCAGCTCTACTCTGTCAAATGGTATCACTTTGAGTTGGAATTGACTCAGTGCCACCTCACAACAAAAACAACAGGTCCCATAATAGCTAATACTTTGTTGCCTTAGGCTGAAGTCTTGTGTATAGATTGTTTAGGGAAAGTGTATTGCCTAACTACATTTTCTGGGTAGCTGAAGATTAAGCTTCTCAAACATCCAACCCTTTCGCTTCAACTTCCTTTGCTAATCTTTCTACACTTCATCAGTACACCTTTCTGCTGGAGTGAATAAAATGAACAATAATCAATCTTACTTTGATGACCAAAATCTTCCTGTCTCAGGGCTATTATTGTCAAGATAGATGGGCTTAGAGATTCCTGGCTCTATTAGATCCTAGCTGAGTAGTACTCAGCTAGTCAAAAGTCTCTCTGATTGTATTTCTTAACTTGCAAAATGGGGATGTTAATGTTGTTATCTGTATTGTTCTGAATGCTAAATAAAATATGTGCGAAAGTACCTCGTACCAGTAGGCACTCATAAATATTAGTTGGAACTGGATCAATCATTATCGTTCGTAAGATATTGCTTTACACTTATTCATTTCCTAAGAATCTGGCTTTTCAACAAGTCTTTGACATGAATTTATTTCCTTACAAGGTGACTCTCTTGTAAAATTTCAGTAAAGAACGTATGACTTTATGACTTGGCAATATACTCTAAACTTCTTTCTACAAAATTCATTATTGAATCATGGCTTAAGCAGCAATTCGCTAAGTTGTTTTATCCCTTTATCAGAAAATATTGCTTTTATCATTGGCTTTAATTTTGGTCATTTAAAATATAAGAAGTATTATGTGTCATTTCAAAACACATAGCTACTTTTAGGTTACAGTTTTGATTTTTGGTTGCATACAAAGTAGTATACTTTATCATTTTAAGAATTGATGTTTTAGGACTTGCTTTAAGTCTTCAAATTCTCCGAGCAGTTAACAACCGTTATTCAATCTACAGTATGTGCAAGGCATCCTCTTAGGAACTGTGGGTTGTAAAAATGAATAAAGTGTGATCTCCCATAAGGAGGAAATGAAATACACAAATTAATATTTTGGCTCTTCCTTCTTTTTGTATGTGTGCATTTATCGATATAAATTGGCCTCTGAGCACTGCTTTTGCTGTGTCCCAGAGGTTTTGATAGGAAGTATTTTCATTCTCGTTGCATTCCATGAATTTCCTTATTCCCTCCTTGATGTCTTCTATAACCCAGTCTTTTTTCAGGAGGGTATTGTTCATTTTCCAAGTATTTGATTTCTTTTCCCTAGTTTTTCTGTTATTGATTTCTAGTTTTATTGCCTTGTGGTCTGAGAAGATGCTTTGTAATATTTCGATGTTTTGGACTCTGCAAAGGTTTGTTTTATGACCTAATATGTGGTCTATTCTAGGGAATGTTCCATGTGCGCTAGAAAAAAAAGTATACTTTGCAGCAGTTGGGTGGAGAGTTCTGTAGAAGTCAATGAGGTCAAGTTGGTTGATTGTTGTAAGTAGGTCTTCCGTGTCTCTATTGAGCTTCTTACTGGATGTCCTGTCCTTCTCCGAAAGTGGTGTGTTGAAGTCTCCTACTATAATTGTGGAGGTGTCTATCTCACTTTTCAGTTCTGTTAAAATTTGATTTATGTATCTTGCAGCCCTGTCATTGGGTGCATAAATATTTAATATGGTTATGTCTTCCTGATCAATTGTCCCTTTTATCATTATATAGTGTCCTTCTTTATCCTTTGTGGTGGATTTAAGTCTAAAGTCTATTTTGTCAGAAATTAATATTGCTACTCCTCTTCTTTTTTGCTTATTGTTTGCTTGATATATTTTTTTCCATCCTTTGAGTTTTAGTTTGTTTGTGTCTCTAAGTCTAAGGTGTGTCCCTTGTAGGCAGCATATAGATGGATCGTGTTTCTTTATCCAGTCCGAGACTCTCTGTCTTTTTATTGGTGCATTTAGTCCATTTACATTCAGCGTAATTATAGATAAATAAGTTTTTAGTGCTGTCATTTTGATGCCTTTTTATGTGTGTTGTTGACAGTTTCATTTTTCCACATACTTTTTTGTGCTGAGACGTTTTTCTTAGTAAATTGTGAGATCCTCATTTTCATAGTGTTTGACTTTATGTTAGTTGAGTCGTTACGTTTTTCTTGGCTTTTATCTTGAGTTATGGAGTTGTTATATGTTTTTGTGGTTACCTTATTATTTACCCCTATTTTTCTAAGTAAAAACCTAACTTGTATTGTTCTATATCGCCTTGTATCACTCTCCATATGGCAGTTCAAAGCCTGCTGTATTTAGTCCCTCTTTTTGATTATTGTGATCTTTTACCTATTGACTTCCATGATTCCCTGTTATGTGTATTTTTTTTTTTGTTAATTAATCTTAATTTGTTTGTTTTTGTGATTTCCCTGTTTGAGTTGATATCAGGATGTTCTGTTTTGTGACCTTGTGTTGTGCTGGTATCTGATATTATTGGTTTTCTGACCAAACAATATCCTTTAGTATTTCTTGTAGCTTTGGTTTGGTTTTTGCAAATTCTCTAAACTTGTGTTTATCTGTAAATATCTTAATTTCGCCTTCATATTTCAGAGAGAGTTTTGCTGGATATATGATCCTTGGCTGACAGTTTTTCTCCTCCAGTGCTCTGTATATGTCGTTCCATTCCCTTCTTGCCTGCATGGTTTCTGCTGAGTAGTCTGAACTTATTGATTCTCCCTTGAAGGAAACCTTTCTTTTCTCCCTGGCTGCTTTTAAAATTTTCTGTTTATCTTTGGTTTTGGCGAGTTTGATGATAATATGTCTTGGTGTTTTTCTTTTTGGATCAATCTTAAATGGGTTTAGATGAGCATCTTGGATAGATATCCTTTCGTCTTTCATGATGTCAGGGAAGTTTTCTGTCAGGAGTTCTTCAACTATTTTCTCTGTGTTTTCTGTCCCCCCTCCCTGTTCTGGGACTCCAATCACCCACAGGTTATCCTTCTGGATAGAGTCCCACATGATTCTTAGGGTTTCTTCATTTTTTTTAATTCTTTTATCTGATTTTTTTCCAGCTATGTTGGTGTTGATTCCCTGGTCCTCCAGATGTCCCAGTCTGCATTCTAATTGCTCGAGTCTGCTCCTCTGACTTCCTAGTGCATTGTCTAATTCTGTAATTTTATTGTTAATCTTTTGGATTTCTACATGCTGTCTCTCTATGGATTCTTGCAACTTATTAATTTTTCCACTATGTTCTTGAATAATCTTTTTGAGTTCTTCAACAGTTCTATCCGTGTGTTCCTTGGCTTTTTCTGCAGTTTGCCTTATTTCATTTGTGATGTCTTGAAGCATTCTGTAAATTAGTTTTTTATATTCTGTATCTGATAATTCCAGGATTGTATCTTCATTTGGGAAAGATTTTGATTCTTTTGTCTGGGGGGTTGGAGGAGCTGTCATGGTCTGCTTCTTTATGTGGTTTGATATGGATTGTTGTCTCTGAGCCATCACTGGGAAACTAGTTTTTCCAGAAAATCTGCTAAAAAAAAAATGCAGTCAGATCCCTATCAGATTTCTCCCTCTGGCTCAGCCTATTTGGATGTTAATGAAGCCGCCTGGGGAGGGTGGGGGAGGGAACAGAGAGATAGGACAGTTGCACCTCAGAATATAGCCTGAGTTGCTTGTCTTGCTTGGAATGACTATTATATCTAAGATTCCCACGGGGCGCGTCGCCTATGTGTGCTGGCTGTGTGGAGATTGCCCCCGGGGGGTCTGGCCCGCTGGAGTCAAGGTCAGATCCTCTGCTGCCAGCCCCACGCCCAATGTCAAGGCTCCCCTGCTGGGACGGTGCACTCTCGACTCCAAAATCAGTCGCTGCCTCCCGGGGACTTCTCGTCCCTCCAGCCACGTTGCCGTGCCACTTCCGTGAACCGGTTGGGCCGCCTCCCGGGGTTAGTTCAGGTGGGTGGAGCAGCTCCCCGTGCTTGTGCCGTGACCGAGTGTCCCGGCTGGGACGCTGTTCTCCCCACTCCAATACCAGTCGCTGCCTCCCATGGACTTCTCCTACCGGCTGCATCCCACGCCACCCTCGCGAACTGGCTGGGCCCCCTCCCGGGGTTAGTTCAGGGGGGTGGAGCCGCTCTCCGTGTTTATGCCGTACCTGCGTCCAGTCCAAATCCCGGCGGGACGGTTCCCCGGCTGGGACGCTGCTCTCCCCGTTCCAAGACCAGTCACTGCCTCCCGGACACTTCTCCTACCGGCTGCGTCCCACGCCGCCTGCGGAACCGGCTGGTCCCCCTCCCGGGGTTAGTTCAGCGGGGTGGAGCAGCTCTCTGTGTTTGTGCCGTACCTGACTGGTATGCTTCCTCCGGGCTCTGAAAACAATCGCTGCTTCCCCTTATTAGTTCGTTCTCCGTCTCTAAATCTGTGTTTGTTGTTCAGGGTTCGTAGATTGTTATGTATGTGATCGATTCACTTGTTTTTCCATGTCTTTGTTGTAAGAGGGATCCGAGGTAGCGTCTGCCTAGTTCGCCATCTTGGCTCCGCCTACTTGCAGGCTTTTAAGACCCCAGTCACTACTCACCACAGCCAGATGTAGGAGATTTTCTTTATGTTATGTTACACCAATTGAGCTAGACATCCCCTGAGACCATGGTCCCCAAGCCTCAGCCCAGTAGCTCGGTCTCTCAGGGCATTTGGATGTGTTTGTGCAGCTTCTATAACTTTGCCCTGGTCAAGTTGTGCTTACTTCCCAATTATTGTGTCCTGTCTTACCCTTCCCCCAAGTTACCACTTATCTGCTATCTAGTTAGTATTTTTCCCTCACCACCCTCTCCCTCTTAACCATCAAAGGCTGTTTCTGTGTGTAAACCTTTTTAATGAGTTTTTATAATAGTCTTATACAGTATTTGTCTTTTTGTGACTGACTTATTTCACTCAGCATAATGCCCTCCAGATTCATCCATGTTGTTAGATGTTTCACAGATTCATCACTGTTCTTTATTTTTGCATAGTATTCCATTGTGAATATATACCATAGTTTGTTTATCCATTCATCTGTTTATGGGCATTTAGGTTGTTTCCATCTTTTTGCTGTTGTGAATAATGCTGCAGTGAACATGGGTGTGCATATGTCTATTCATGCGATGGCTCTTATTTCTCTAGGATATATTCCTAGGAGTGAAATTGCTAGATCATATGGTATTTCTATTTCTAGCTTTTTAAAGAATCGCTGCATTGTTTTCCAAAATGGTTGTACCATTTTGCATTTTCACCAGCAGTGCATAAGAGGTCCAAACTCCCCTCAACCTCTCCAACATTTATTATTTTCTGGTTTTTCGATTCATGCCAGTAACATTGGGGTGAGATGATATTGTAATTTTGATTTGTGTTTCTTTAATAGCTAATCATGATGAGCATTTCCTCATGTGTCTATTAACCACTTCTTTGATGAAGTATCTGTTCATACCCTTTGCCCATTTTTTTAATTGTATTATTTGTCTTTTTGCTGTAGATGTGTTGGATTTTCCTATAGATTTTAGAGATTAGACCTTTGTTGGGTATATCATAGTCAAAAAATTTTTCCCAGTCTGTAGGTTCTCTTTTTCTCTTTTGGTGAAGTCTTTTGATGACCCTGTTTAAATTTTAGGAGATTCCATTTACTTAACTTCTGGTGTTTGTGTATTGTTAATTATGGTTTGTATGTTTTTTTTTTTTAATGCTGTTTATGCCATATATTAGGGCTCCTAGTGTTGACTCTATTTTTCCTTTCATGATTATAGTTTTTGATTTTATATTTAGATCTTAGATCCATTCTGAATTGGTTTTTGTGTATGGTGTGAGTTATAGGTCCCATTTCTTTCTTTCTTTTTTTTTTTTACAGATGGATATTCAGTTTTGCCAGCACCATTTGTTAAAAAGACTGCCTTTTCCCCATTTAATGGACTTTGGGCCTTTGTCAAAAACCGGGTGGCCATAGGTAGATGGATTTACATTTGGGTTGTCAATTCTGTTCCATTGGTCAATGTGCCTGTCATTGTACCAGTACCAGGCTGTTTTGACTACTATAGCTGTGTAGTAGGTTCTGAGATCAGGTAGTGTGGGGCCTCCTACTTTGTTCTTTTTCTTCCATAATGTTTTACTTATCCAGGGCTTCTTTCCTTTCCATATAAAGTTAGTGATTAGTTTTTCCATCTCATTAAGAAATGCTATTGCTATTTGGATTGGAATTGCATTGTATTTGTAGATTGCTTTGGGTAGAATTAACGTTTTCAGTTGATAAAATTTGGAAGAAAACCAGTTTGTTTGGAACAATCTGCTGAATATATAGGAATGTATAGCATATGTAGAACTATCCTAGATCACATCAGACTTTGTATAATTATATCAAAATCATGGAAAAGATCAAATGGTGAATGGATTGAGTGTTTGTTAGTGATTTACAGAAGCAATGGGTTAACTTGAGAAAATGTTTTACTCATTCTAAAGGAGAAAATTGTGGCCAAATATCTCTTTGCCTAAAGAAGGACTAGTAGGAGAGGAACCTGGCTCAATTCTGTTACTAGAGGACAGAGGGAAGGATCTTGAATAAAACAAGAAAAAGTCAAATGTCTTAGCTGAGTTTTGGAGTAGGAGGATGGTACGTTTCTTGGGGAATCAGGTAAAAATGCCTGACTGGCCAATCTAGATAGTTAGGAAGAAAGAGAGCCTAAATATAATTTTGGCTTTTGAGGAGTGTGTAGTCAGATTGCTAATCTATGTTTAAGTAGTTACCACCATCACAAACTGTGAAGTATCAGATTTTACCCTACTTTCAAGTTAACAAGTTAGCCTACCATAGTTTCATGGATAGTGATAGTAGACAGATTCCTGGGTCTGAGACAAAAGATAGTTCCCCACATCCCAAATCCCAAAGGGTGACCTTAGGAGAGTCAGGTGACACCTGCACAATCAGCAGGTTGTGTTACAGGAGAAGAGCCTTAAGCTCTAGGAACCCAGCTCTTATATTTTGGGCAGCAGGCCTGTCGGATCTTTGCCCTGGAGGGTTCATTATCTTTATTTTATATATATATAAATAAAACAAACCAAACCCATTGCTGTTGAGTCGATTCTGACACACAGAGACCCTATAGGACAGAGTAGAACTGCCCCATAGGGTTTCCAAGGAGTGTCTGGCAGATTTTAACTGCTGACCTTTTGGTTAGCAGCCATAGCTCTCAACCATTACGCCACCAGGGTTTGAACAGTAAACAAACATGCCTTTTGCTCTGGAGGGAGACACTATCTCTCCTAAGGCTGTTGGTTATACAAACTTCCTTGAAAGTTGTGAAGAAATACAGTTTGTGCCTCTGTTCAGAAGACCTGCAGAAAAAGCAAGGGACCCATGGAGAACTGGCTCAAAAATCTCTCGAGAAGATTTGGCTACCTAAGTTTACAAAAACCAAGAGGAAGTGCAAAAAAAAAAAAAAAAAAGAAAGCTGTGTTTCTCAAGAGACTGTAGTAAAAATAAAGAATTTCAGAGATATTCTTATGAATACAAGTAGTTGTGCGCTACTATGAGCTATTAGAATTTTAATCAATTCATGATAATACTGCATTTGAAGAACACAAATTTTTGTGAAAGACTTACTTGTAGAATTTTTTTCCCCAAAAGGTATTCAAGGAAAAACAGCTATGTGCTTCCTAATTTAATGAAATTCATGCTCAACATAATATACCAAAAAAAAAAAAACAAAAAACAAAAAACGCCAAACCCCCTGCCGTCAAGTTGATTCTGACTTATAGCGACCCTATAGAACAGAGAAGAACTGCCCATAGTGTTTCCAAGGAGTGCCTGGTAGATTTGAACTGCAGACCTTTTGGTCAGCAGCTGTAGCTCTTAACCACTACATGTCCAGGGTTTCCCAACATAGTATATAAAAAAAAATAGGGGTGGTAATATATAAAATGCACTAAATATTATTTGGTGATTTTCTAGTTTCTTTGAATTCTCTTCAAGATGTTGTTTGATATGCAGTTGGGTAAAATACACACCAGATTTAAATGCATTAAGTGGAATGCTCGACAATTATGACAAGTGCAGAAATTAATTGCAACTTATGATTATTTGGACATGACCAGGACTGAAGTTCTACTTGGTTTAGCAAAACCTTTTGGAGTGGCTGTGAAAACAATGTTAATTACAAAAATTAAGAGTGGTGGAGATTGTTTAGTTTACTTCAAAAACCTCTTTAAAATAAACTCAAGTGCTTTATAAGTATAGTTTAAGTATAAGCAAGGCTGATGATCATAATAAACAATTTTTAATATTAAAATAATTCCCCTAAGCCTTATAATGAAGGACCCTGGTGGCATAATGGTTAAGCACTTAGCTGCTAACCGAAAGGTTGGCAGTTGGAACCCACACAGTGGCTCCTCAGGAGAAAAACCTGGTGATCTGCTCACCTAAAAATTACAGCCTAGAAAAGCATACGGGGCAGCTCTACTCTGTCAAATGGTATCACTTTGAGTTGGAATTGACTCAGTGCCACCTCACAACAAAAACAACAGGTCCCATAATAGCTAATACTTTGTTGCCTTAGGCTGAAGTCTTGTGTATAGATTGTTTAGGGAAAGTGTATTGCCTAACTACATTTTCTGGGTAGCTGAAGATTAAGCTTCTCAAACATCCAACCCTTTCGCTTCAACTTCCTTTGCTAATCTTTCTACACTTCATCAGTACACCTTTCTGCTGGAGTGAATAAAATGAACAATAATCAATCTTACTTTGATGACCAAAATCTTCCTGTCTCAGGGCTATTATTGTCAAGATAGATGGGCTTAGAGATTCCTGGCTCTATTAGATCCTAGCTGAGTAGTACTCAGCTAGTCAAAAGTCTCTCTGATTGTATTTCTTAACTTGCAAAATGGGGATGTTAATGTTGTTATCTGTATTGTTCTGAATGCTAAATAAAATATGTGCGAAAGTACCTCGTACCAGTAGGCACTCATAAATATTAGTTGGAACTGGATCAATCATTATCGTTCGTAAGATATTGCTTTACACTTATTCATTTCCTAAGAATCTGGCTTTTCAACAAGTCTTTGACATGAATTTATTTCCTTACAAGGTGACTCTCTTGTAAAATTTCAGTAAAGAACGTATGACTTTATGACTTGGCAATATACTCTAAACTTCTTTCTACAAAATTCATTATTGAATCATGGCTTAAGCAGCAATTCGCTAAGTTGTTTTATCCCTTTATCAGAAAATATTGCTTTTATCATTGGCTTTAATTTTGGTCATTTAAAATATAAGAAGTATTATGTGTCATTTCAAAACACATAGCTACTTTTAGGTTACAGTTTTGATTTTTGGTTGCATACAAAG
The DNA here is from genome assembly GCF_024166365.1 of Elephas maximus indicus. NCBI lineage: Eukaryota > Metazoa > Chordata > Mammalia > Proboscidea > Elephantidae > Elephas > Elephas maximus. Next base: position 77,560,591 of record NC_064822.1, on the reverse strand, counting down.
TAGTATACTTTATCATTTTAAGAATTGATGTTTTAGGACTTGCTTTAAGTCTTCAAATTCTCCGAGCAGTTAACAACCGTTATTCAATCTACAGTATGTGCAAGGCATCCTCTTAGGAACTGTGGGTTGTAAAAATGAATAAAGTGTGATCTCCCATAAGGAGGAAATGAAATACACAAATTAATATTTTGGCTCTTCCTTCTTTTTGTATGTGTGCATTTATCGATATAAATTGGCCTCTGAGCACTGCTTTTGCTGTGTCCCAGAGGTTTTGATAGGAAGTATTTTCATTCTCGTTGCATTCCATGAATTTCCTTATTCCCTCCTTGATGTCTTCTATAACCCAGTCTTTTTTCAGGAGGGTATTGTTCATTTTCCAAGTATTTGATTTCTTTTCCCTAGTTTTTCTGTTATTGATTTCTAGTTTTATTGCCTTGTGGTCTGAGAAGATGCTTTGTAATATTTCGATGTTTTGGACTCTGCAAAGGTTTGTTTTATGACCTAATATGTGGTCTATTCTAGGGAATGTTCCATGTGCGCTAGAAAAAAAAGTATACTTTGCAGCAGTTGGGTGGAGAGTTCTGTAGAAGTCAATGAGGTCAAGTTGGTTGATTGTTGTAAGTAGGTCTTCCGTGTCTCTATTGAGCTTCTTACTGGATGTCCTGTCCTTCTCCGAAAGTGGTGTGTTGAAGTCTCCTACTATAATTGTGGAGGTGTCTATCTCACTTTTCAGTTCTGTTAAAATTTGATTTATGTATCTTGCAGCCCTGTCATTGGGTGCATAAATATTTAATATGGTTATGTCTTCCTGATCAATTGTCCCTTTTATCATTATATAGTGTCCTTCTTTATCCTTTGTGGTGGATTTAAGTCTAAAGTCTATTTTGTCAGAAATTAATATTGCTACTCCTCTTCTTTTTTGCTTATTGTTTGCTTGATATATTTTTTTCCATCCTTTGAGTTTTAGTTTGTTTGTGTCTCTAAGTCTAAGGTGTGTCCCTTGTAGGCAGCATATAGATGGATCGTGTTTCTTTATCCAGTCCGAGACTCTCTGTCTTTTTATTGGTGCATTTAGTCCATTTACATTCAGCGTAATTATAGATAAATAAGTTTTTAGTGCTGTCATTTTGATGCCTTTTTATGTGTGTTGTTGACAGTTTCATTTTTCCACATACTTTTTTGTGCTGAGACGTTTTTCTTAGTAAATTGTGAGATCCTCATTTTCATAGTGTTTGACTTTATGTTAGTTGAGTCGTTACGTTTTTCTTGGCTTTTATCTTGAGTTATGGAGTTGTTATATGTTTTTGTGGTTACCTTATTATTTACCCCTATTTTTCTAAGTAAAAACCTAACTTGTATTGTTCTATATCGCCTTGTATCACTCTCCATATGGCAGTTCAAAGCCTGCTGTATTTAGTCCCTCTTTTTGATTATTGTGATCTTTTACCTATTGACTTCCATGATTCCCTGTTATGTGTATTTTTTTTTTTGTTAATTAATCTTAATTTGTTTGTTTTTGTGATTTCCCTGTTTGAGTTGATATCAGGATGTTCTGTTTTGTGACCTTGTGTTGTGCTGGTATCTGATATTATTGGTTTTCTGACCAAACAATATCCTTTAGTATTTCTTGTAGCTTTGGTTTGGTTTTTGCAAATTCTCTAAACTTGTGTTTATCTGTAAATATCTTAATTTCGCCTTCATATTTCAGAGAGAGTTTTGCTGGATATATGATCCTTGGCTGACAGTTTTTCTCCTCCAGTGCTCTGTATATGTCGTTCCATTCCCTTCTTGCCTGCATGGTTTCTGCTGAGTAGTCTGAACTTATTGATTCTCCCTTGAAGGAAACCTTTCTTTTCTCCCTGGCTGCTTTTAAAATTTTCTGTTTATCTTTGGTTTTGGCGAGTTTGATGATAATATGTCTTGGTGTTTTTCTTTTTGGATCAATCTTAAATGGGTTTAGATGAGCATCTTGGATAGATATCCTTTCGTCTTTCATGATGTCAGGGAAGTTTTCTGTCAGGAGTTCTTCAACTATTTTCTCTGTGTTTTCTGTCCCCCCTCCCTGTTCTGGGACTCCAATCACCCACAGGTTATCCTTCTGGATAGAGTCCCACATGATTCTTAGGGTTTCTTCATTTTTTTTAATTCTTTTATCTGATTTTTTTCCAGCTATGTTGGTGTTGATTCCCTGGTCCTCCAGATGTCCCAGTCTGCATTCTAATTGCTCGAGTCTGCTCCTCTGACTTCCTAGTGCGTTGTCTAATTCTGTAATTTTATTGTTAATCTTTTGGATTTCTACATGCTTTCTCCCTATGGATTCTTGCAACTTATTAATTTTTCCACTATGTTCTTGAATAATCTTTTTGAGTTCTTCAACAGTTCTATCCGTGTGTTCCTTGGCTTTTTCTGCAGTTTGCCTTATTTCATTTGTGATGTCTTGAAGCATTCTGTAAATTAGTTTTTCATATTCTGTATCTGATAATTCCAGGATTGTATCTTCATTTGGGAAAGATTTTGATTCTTTTGTTTGGGGGGTTGGAGAAGCTGTCATGGTCTGCTTCTTTATGTGGTTTGATATGGATTGTTGTCTCTGAGCCATCACTGGGAAACTAGTTTTTCCAGAAAATCTGCTAAAAAAAAAATGCAGTCAGATCCCTATCAGAGTTCTCCCTCTGGCTCAGGCAATTCGGATGTTAATGAAGCCGCCTGGGGACGGTGGGGGAGGGATCAGAGAGATAGGAGACTAGCAGCTCAGAATATAGCCAGAGTTGCTTGTCTTGCTTGGAATGACTATTATATCTAAGATTCCCATGGGGCGCATCACCTATGTGTGCTGGCTGTGTGGAGATTGCCCCCGGGGGGTCTGGCCTGCTGGAGTCACGGTCAGATCCTCTGCTGCCAGCCCCACGCCCAATGTCAAGGCTCCCCTGCTGGGACGGTGAACTCTTGACTCCAAAATCAGTCGCTGCCTCCCGGGGACTTCTCGTCCCTCCAGCCGCGTTGCTGTGCCACTTCCGAGAACCAGCTGGGCCCCCTCCCAGGGTTAGTTCAGGTGAGTGGAGCAGTTCCCCGTGCTTGTGCCGTGAGCGCGTGTCCCAGCTAGGACGGTGCTCTCCCCGCTCGAAGACCAGTCGCTGCCTCCCAGGGACTTCTCCCACCTGCTGCATCGCCACGCCGCCTGCGCGAAACAGCTGGGCCCCCTCCCGGGGTTATTTCAGGGGAGTGGAGCAGGTCTCCATGCTTATGCCGTGCCTGCACCCAGTCAAAATCGCGGCTGGACGGTTCCCCAGCTGGGATGCTGCTCTCCCAGCTCCAAGACCAGTCACTGCCTCCCGGGGCCTTCTCCCACCAGCTGCATCGCCACGCCACCCGCGTGAACCGGCTGGGCCCCCTCCCGGGGTTAGTTCGGGGGCTAGGGCTGGGCCCCTTGTTTGTGCCGTCTGCTCCCCTGGGCTCTGCCCTAAATCGGGCGCTGAAGGTTACCTGACTGGGACGCTGGCTCCAGGCTCCGAAAACAATCGCTGCTTCTCCGTATTGGTTTCCATCTCTAAATCTGTGTTTGTTGTTCAGGGTTCGTAGATTGTTATGTACTTGATCGATTCACTTGTTTTTCGGAGTCTTTGTTGCAAGAGGGATCCGAGGTAGCGTCTACCTAGTCCGCCATCTGGGCCCCGCCCACAAATTAATATTTTATAAGAAAGTTTGAGGACTAAGGTGCACCTGACCCAAGCCATGGCATTTTCAATAACCTCATATGCATGCAAAAACTGAACAATAAGTAAGGAAGACCAAAGAAGAATTGATGCATTTGAATTGTGGTGTTGATGAAGAATATTGAATATATATATCATGGACTGCCAGAAGAAAGAATAGATCTGTCTTGGAAGGCGTACATCCAGAATGCTCCTTAGAAGCGGGGATGATGAGACTTCATCTCACATACTTTGGACATTTCATAAAGAGAAACCAGTCCCTGGAGAAGGATGTCATGCTTGGTAGAGAGTCAGCGAAAAAGAAGACCCTCAATGAGATGAATTGGCACGGTGGCTGCAACAAGGGGCTCAAACACAGCAGTGATTGTAAGGATGGTGAAGGACCAGGCAGTGTTTTGTTCTTTTGTACACAGGGTCACTATGAGTTGGACCAACTCGATGACACCTAACAACAACATTAGTAAGCTATAATAAATCTCATGAGTAATACTAACAAGGAATCTGAAGAGACAGAAACTGTTGTAGAAGATGTCATGGTGAAGGTGGGTTTCTTACTGGGCCTTGAATGCAAGCAATATGTATAGAGTTAAGTGCAAAGAGTACTTGGGGGAATAAAAGGTAATCCACCACGACTGGACAATAATATGCATGAAGGGGAGTGGTGAGAAATAGCAGCAACTGTCAATTACAGCCAGATAATGGAGACTTGATTGGTAGACTATGAAATTAGGTAACCACTGACATTTTTTTAAAAGATACGTATCAACGTATTTTTTGGATAAATAATCTGGCAGCAGTGTAGGATGGATTGGAAGTTAGAAGACAAAAAGAAAAAGTAGGTTATTCCTATGCTGCCTCTGCTCAACAAACTCACAACTTTGAACCAATTCAGCCCCTTACATTCTCACCTAATCACACAGTTTTTCTGTTTGGCTCCACCTTAAGTTTATGGTTCCTACCTCAGCTGGTCCTCTGTAATCTATACATTTTTAGTTTCCTCTAAAAAATAAAGGGCATCAAATCTTCTTTTAAATGTTATAGTCCCTTTTTCTTTTGACATATAATCTGTATGAAAGGATCCTTTACACTTCTTTCTCCATTTCTTCCCATTGCAATTAGATTTTGCCTTCTTACCTATCTTGAAAAACTTTTTTATGCCTAAAATGCTAGAATCACTGGTTAGCCTCTCTGTACATTTTATTTATCCCCCTTTTCTTAAAATTCTTTCTGTTCTGATTTCTATGACATCACTGTCTCCTAGCTTTCCTTTTAAATTCCTGGCAATTCTTCTCCATCCATTCTGTGATGGTCTCTTATTCTGCCTGCCTCTTAAAATTGGGTTCCTTATTTTCTTTCTTTTTACTTTGTAAACTCTTCCTGAGCAATCTTATTGACCCTCAATGGCTTCAACTACTATTTTAATGGGAACGAGTCTCATGTTTTCTGTCTTGAACAACAAAGCCATGTAAATATTACCATTTGTTCATCATCTGCCATATTCTAGGCATTATATTATGCTTTTGCATACATTATCTTAACAAACATTCAAGAGACATTATTAGCATCTTTTTTTTATACATAAGGATATTGAGGATAAGAACTTTGATATAATTTGCTCATATTGCATATCACAATGAGAACTCACATCTGAATCTATGTGACTCCAAAGTCCTTATTGTGTCTTCTTCTGTATACATGCAGCCCCACTCCTCTAATAGCCCACTGTCTCTGCTTGAATACCGCAGAGATACTTCAAATTTAATATTTAAAATAGAACTCATTTTTTTTTTTCCAAACTGTCTGTCCTTCTCTATTTCTTTTCTTGATGACAGCAACACTATTCTCTCAGTTACCCAAGCCAGATACTTGAGAGATTCCCAGACTTCTTACCTCACTTCCACATCAAATTATCTGTCATGTTTCTTCAGGCCTACCTTCTTGCTACACTAAATCAATTTCTCTCTACCCTACTTGCTAATCCATGTGTGGTCCTCAGACCAACATCTTTGACATCCTCTGAGAGCTGGTTGGAAAAAAAAAAAAAAAACCCACTGCCGTTGAGTCGATTCCGACTCATAGGAGTTGGTTAGAAATGCAAAATCCAGACATAATGAAGCTAACTCTTCAATTTAACAAGTCCCTAGGTGAGTCATATGTACACTAAAGTTTGAAAAGCTCTACAGTCTGGTTTCCTTGTCTCTGATTCCAGCCGCTACCTTCTACACAGCTGGCAGAGTAAGCTTTCCAAAACAAGAATCCAACTATATACATAATTTATTTCCTTAAAGCCCGTCAATGATCAAATTTTGACTCCTCTTACCACAGCTTTGCTAGCATCCTCTCTGTTCAGAGTCTTCTGTTTCATACCTTTGTGGCTTTATTCACCCTGCTCCCAACGACTAGAATGAACCCTTTCCTCCTCACTTTCAGTTAGATGAAGGCTTGGTGGCACAGTGATTAAGAGCTCAACTGCTAACCAAAAAGTAGGCAATTCAAATCTACCAGTCGCTCCTTGAAAACCCTATGGGGCAGTTCTACTCTGTCCTATAGGGTCTCTATGAGTTGGAATTGACTCAACGGCAACGGGTTGGGTTCTGGTTTCAGTCAAACACTTTGTCTTTGAAGACTCAGCAACCGGATCACCTTTCTTGTAAAGACTCTTCTTTGACTTTACAGTGTAATAAATGCTATGATAGAAAAAGGTGCAGAGCCCTAGTAGAACTCAGAGATGGGGTATCTTATGTGGCCTAGGGAGGAAATGCAGAGGGACATACAGAAAGGCTTCTAGAGGAGATGGCACTTTTTCAAGGACTGGTAAAAGTTAGTGAATTAAAAAGTAGGGTATTCCAGACTGAAAAAATAAAACAAAAAACCTGTACAATAGAAGAGATAACCGCTGTTGATAATGTAACTCACAAATTCAGAGCACCAGAAATGTGGGTCTCTAGGCGGGAAAAGGTCAGATCTGAAACCATAGAGACATTGGTGACATCTTAAAGGATCTTGGATGCTACACAACACATTTTGGGTTTTGTCTTGAAGACAAAGGAGAAGCACTGAGAAATTTAAGAAGAGACTGAAATGATCAGATTTGCATTTTACAGAATTTATTTCTGCTTTAATATATATAATGATACATCTATTTTTCTTTCTTCCTACTGCCTTTCTGTATGGTTTTGGAGTTAGTTCAAATCCTTTTCGGGACTAGGGCAATTTACAGAAGACTTTTGAGTTTCAGTTTTCTCTTACAGGGGAGAAAAACCGAAAACAAACCCATTGCCTTTGAGTCTATCCTGACTCATAGTGACCCAATAGGACAGGGTAGAACTGCCTCATAAAATTTCCAAGGAGCACCTGGTGGATTTGAACTGCCAACCAACTGTTTGTTAGCAGCTGTAGCTTTTAACCACTATACCACCAGGGTTAGGGAGATAGTAATACATAAAAAAAAAAATTCATAGGGACTCCTAAAACTTTAGCTATTATTATGTGCCTCAATACTCTCCATTTGACTCTTCCTTCTGGTTCGCCCTGCTCATAAATTTGTTTCTATTTCTTGGTTATTTGATTAACTTTTAACATCTAATTCTTCTTTGGTTTTTGTCAATTATAGCAATTATTTGGACTTGGGAAACTTTGTTTGAACTTCTCCAATTCTTTCTAGTATCCTATGGCAACTTTGAGCTCTTAGGAAGAAAATAAGTTACCAGAGAAACATTTCGGATAAAGCTCATACCTTGCTTGAAAGTAATAAAATTTCCATCACTCAGTGGATAATGTATATTTCATTTTTTTTTTTTTATTGAGTAGGAATACAATTTCTAATACGTACGGTTTTATATAAAAAGATACTTTTAGGAATTACAGGCACCCTTTGATTTTTATTAATTTACATAAGACCTTGTGATAAATTGGGAGTGGGGCAGAATGAAGTAAAATAGTTTAAATTTAAATTCTATATCATCCACCTCTGTGGCTCTCAAATTCCAGAATTTAAAAACAGTTAAGCCAGGTTAGCCTATTAAGATAGTTGATAATATGTATAAATTACTTAAAGCTCCTTGAATAAGACTATAAATTTAGGGTGCTATTATTGGTGGCACGGTGGTTAAGAGCTACAGCTGCTAACCAAAAGGTTGCTTCTTGGAAACCCTACTGGGGCAATTCTACTCTGTCCTATAGGGTCCCTATGAGTTGGAATTGACTTGAAGGCAACATTTTTTTGTTGCTGTTATTATTATTTAAGGCACCCTGGTGGCTCAGTGGTTAAAGTACTCGGCCACTAATCAAAAATGGTTGACGGTTTGAACTCACCAGCTGCTCCACAGGTGGCAGATGTGGCAGTCTGCTTCCGTAAAGATTTATAGCCTTGGAAATCCTTTGGGGCAACTCTACTCTGTCCTGTAGGGTCACTATTAGTCGGAATAGACTCAACGGCAGTGGGTTTGGTTTGGTCTTGGTTTTTTTTTTTTTTAATCAGCCCTAGAGATCCACATTCTGATTTGGGAAGCACATATCTCAGCTATTTCCCAAGCTTACCTTCATTTCATTCCTTTTGGGACTCCATTCCTGTCTCTGCAACTTCAAATCACTCTGATTAGCATTCCTCTTTCAAATGTCCTGGTGCTCTCCATATTTTGTTCCCAGTTCAGACTCCTTCTAGGACCCCTGTATGCACTAGTCTATCTGCATTGCACATGCAGACAGGCTGCCCCTGCCTCAAACTCCAGGCAGCCATAAGACTGCTAGGAATGAGACACATACATCCACTGGCATCAACCATTCATCATGGGTGATCGAGCTGGACACATGAGCACTTACACCGTGTTGGCAAAAGGAAAGCAAACAGTAAACAATGACAACAGGTTCCCAAAGGGGAAATGCTTACCTTTCCCCAAATTACTCATGTCCATTCTTATACTGCTGGGCAGGCATGCCATTGTTCAGGTCAGATACTGTGTTCTCGTTACCTCTGCCTCCAGCTATCACCACACTTCTCCGGGGGCCTCCATGGCTCCTGAGGCTTCTGCTCTGCCGCTAGGCCTCACTGGGCTCTGCTGCCAGCTCCCACCACGCTACTCGGGGCTGCGGGGCTCTCTTGCCGCCATGTTACCTGGGCCCCTGCTGCCTGGTGTGGGGGAGTGTACAAGGCAATTCCAGCACTGAGCACACTCAGGCCTCTCTTGCCCTATACAAGCAAGTGTTACAGCTCCTGAAGCTCCGTAGGCAAGCCTCCTGCCCAAAGGCATCCGGCTCGCCCTGCTGTTGGAAAGCCCCTGCACAGGATCCTCCTAGGCAAACCTTGCATGGGGTACCCTGAGCCCTCTGCCCTACTGAGGCAAATGTTACAGCACTTTTAACTCCATTGGCAAGCCTCCTGTGCAAAGGCACTCAGCTCTTGCTCTGTGGGCAGGCAAACCCACTGCTGCTGTATCTTGCCATCTGGCACTGTCTTCAGTGTTATACCTTTCTCTTCTGGGTCTAGGAGGTTCTCAGCACAGAAACCCTGGGCCCAAAGGAAGCACTCTGATCTAGATTCTTCTAGATGGTAACGATGTCCCCCTTAACCTCTGTGGGATTAGGCTTTATATGAGCCTACTTCTTGTCAATTTCAAGGCATGGCCCTCCCCAGGACCATGAACTGACCAATCGCCTCAGTAGGCCACAGTCACTCAATTTGCATTGTAATTGACCAATTCCTTGCAAGACTGTGGCCCAGCCAATCATTTTGGGAGTCATGATATCATGACTAGAAAGGCCCTATAAAAGCAGTTTACTGCACCACAATCCCTCATACCAAATTCTCTAGAATTTTCCTGATGAGATGAAGACATTATTTCTGACATGCTTGTTTCCTGTTGTACTGTAGGATTTCTACAATGATGGATACTTTATAGGCAAAATTATCAAAAGACAAATTACTTGGGTAGATGTGTGAGGGAAACAGACATAGATAAGGCATAAAAATGCATTTATATTTACAACTACCATTTATTGTATCTCTCTAATCCTCATAGCAACCAAAGAACATAGGTAACACTATCTATCCCCATTTCACAGGAGAAGAATATGGAGGTCAGAGAGTTATGTGTCCGAAGTGCCACATGCATTGGAGCTTGGAATATAGCTTGGAATATAATGTCAAATCTGTCTCTCTACAATTTCTGTCAACTTTTCACCACAACACAATGTCCCTCCAACACATACTCCCTGTGTTTAAGCTGTTTACAATATAGGAGAAGAAATAAGATGTAGATAAACAGCTTTCTTGCAATTAAATCTCCATCTAAACTGCAATTCCTACTCCCAGTTGTTTTGTCTGTGATACTATAATTCCAATAGTTGTCCTAACTCTTCGCTATTCCAGGTATACTTGATTTCTCTCCTTCATGCTTCTAAATTTTTAATTAGTGATGGACCCCTCCAGCTTCTCCATTCATAATTTCACTAACTGTTTTTTCTACCTTAACTAGACCATATTCACCTCACTACTGGATTACATCTTCTCTGCTCCCCTGTCTGCAGTTCTCCATGTCTTCAAATTGGCAACGCACAACTAATCATTCTGAGCTTCTGCTTTTGCTAGTCATTTTCCTACGCAGGACCTCTGTCATTTCAAATAACTGGACCCAGCCTACGTTCTTGTCTCTTATCTCAAAGTCAAATATGAATATTCCACTACATCCAGATGAATCCAATCTTTCTTATTGGAACTCATCTTTTTTGTCCCTGCCCCCAATCCATCAATGATAACTCAGATCCCATTTCATCCAGGTATACCTTAACTGTTCCAGCCTCTGCAGCTTCAAGTGATCTTTAATTCCTCTGACAGTGCCTGAATTTTGGTTCAGGCCTCACGCTGCCTACCATGGGTTTATATACTGCCTGGCCTGGCAATAAAAGGGTAGTGAAATAGAGTGGAATAAAAAAATGAAATGTATAATGGAAAGATGACACCTCATCTTCTCTCATACCCCATTCCGCTCCTACTAAGCCCACTGGGTTTTTAGTTGTGGGGATCTATTTATCCTAACCTGGCTCTAGCATCACTTCACATAGTTTTACATATTTTTTCTGAAATAAGAATCCAATGTAAGTTTTATCTTTGCTTTAGTATAATTTTCTTTATGTATTACCTGAATATTCTTTTTAATTTTGTGTATTTTTTATATTTACAATGTGAGCCCACCAGTTTTTTTTTTTAGTAGGATAATGACAGGCAGAAGCAAGGAAAAATCACCATAGAAGAATTTAGAGCAATTTATCGAATTATCGCACACAGAGAAGAAGTTATTGAGATTTTCAACACATATTCTCCAAACCGGAAAATTCTTTTTGAAACAAATCTGGTTGATTTTCTAAGGCAAGAGCAGTATGTCATGGAGATGACTAAAACGATTGCTTATGAGCTCATTCAAAAATATGAACCCATTGAAGAAGGTATGCTTGCATTTCAAAGTTTTATCAGAATAGTTATATGCAAAGTATCATTTTTTATGAATTAAGTTTAGCAAATTTAATTTTTGGATGGATCAAATTTCTTAAAAATATCAAATAATGGAGGTTTTATTTTTGTAGTTTACAGGCTGTACGTATGCCTTTTAGAAAGTTACATTATGTAACCACAGCATTCTTTCCTACTATTCCTATTGCATTGTCCAGCTCCTTTCTTTGGCTGCTTTTGCGTATCTATCAAGTGCTCTGAAATGAGCTCAGGTTTGAAAGCAGGACAAGAACCCAGTTACGTGCACTGTAATAGAAGGAAGTGTCTTGATCTCATGGAAAGGACTGAAGCCAAATTATAAGCAGTCTCCCATTTTTATGCACTGCATTATTGAAAATATGTATGTAAATTAAATGTACTAAAGGAAAACAATAGGAGAGACAATGCTACAAATCATGAATTTCTCCTCAGTTTCTAGACATAACTGTCTACAAAAGTTCATAAATATTTACAGATTTTTGCTTTTCTTACAGTTGTGGACACTCCATTGCTTGGTTTAAATTTAAACGACCCTTTAGACTAATGATCTGTCATACAATTTTTTACCTTCGTCTTATCTCTCACTGAATAGAAACACTTCAAATTTTTCATTTTGCTTATTTTTAAATAAAGTAACAAAGACATAATACAAACAGTCACATAATTGCACAAAAACATTCTTACATCACAATATTTAGCACCGCTGAAATTAACTGAAGGAACAGTACAAAATATTCAGTTAACAAGTGAGGTGCGAAAGTCCAAATTCTGCATCTGAAAGTTGGTTTATGGCTGTCAAGTTTAATGGATGATAATATGGGTTCTAACAAAATCAAACTTATTCCTTCACTGAATCTTGTATTTATAATTCCTTCAAATATTTATCTGTGACACTGAAGTACTACTCTGGAGGTTGGGAGTACAATGAAGACAAGGAAGGCCAGGTCTTAGATTCTTAATGGGGATTGGAGGGAGATTGACAGTAAAAAACTAAACACATAAAGGGATAATTTCAGATAGTGCTAATTGTTGTGGAAAAAAAAAAAGCAACGAAGTGATAGAAAGTAATCAACCTAGGAGGTCTAGTTTAGTTAGGTGTCAGAAGTGTCCTCTCTGAGGGTGTGACATTTCAGCTGAGGCCTTAGTCACTTAAATATGACTAAATGAGAGGAATGTCTGAGGTCCAGGAAAGAGAAATGATAGAGTTAGAGAATTCAAGGAACAGAAGGAGGATAGCTGATTAGAACTTGGAAGACGAGGAGTTGATGATTTTGGAGAGATAGACAGGGACCAAATTATGTAGGATATTGTAGACACAGTTAAGATTTTGGCTTCATGACTAAGTACTGTGTAGACTCTTGAGGGTTTAAAGCATTATAGTGATAGACTGAGTGCTACTCGAAGTTTGGTCTGAGCACCATTAAACTTTAGGAGGTTTGCAACAAGATAAAAAGCTCGCACCAAAATGTAAAACAACTACATCACTAAGCACAGCTGATGAGTCTAGCAGACATCTTTTTCTTTCTTTTTTTTGTAGCCAGACTTTCTCTAAGGAAATAGTGAATTGATTTATGCTCTGGCTCAAGCTCTTTATCTCATTGCAGACTAGGAAAAAATAATTTACAGGCGAGTACTTTAAGTAAAAAAAAAAAATTTGTAGCAGTGGTCAAATGAATATTTAAAAAAAAAATGCTTTGGCCTTGTTACCTGCAGGTGGTAAATTAAATGGTACAAATGGATAATGGGAATGTGGCAGTGATACCTTGGAGTGATGTTTGCATTTTAACTACGGTATTACACTGTTCATGCATTTCCTTTTGAGCCTTCATCTGCCTCAGATACTCTCAAACAAAGCCAAGGCCTTACATTTTATTGCATGATTATTGATCCTTTTAGAGTCTTATTAAGGTCAAGTTGAATTATGATCTTATAGTCCCAAATGCTGCCAAGCTCCTCAATCTCCTCCCACATTGGTATTTTTGACATGTACCAAATAAGGTTTTTAAAAATCCATTACCAAATGAGCTTAATCGTCATCTCAATCTGGTAGTGTCTAAGGGCACAAAATGAGTTTGTTTTCTATTCCATTACCAAAGGTATTTACTTAATTGTTTAATAGCTTGAAAGGGTTATAAGCCAACCACTGCTAATTGCAAAGGGGCAAAGAATAAACTCACACAAATCATTACTGTTAGACTTCATGATGCGTTCGTTCGATACATTCCCATATTCCTAAATTTGCATGGCTTTGAAACAGCGTTTGCTTGCCTATAAACATTTGATTTATTTTCTTTTAACCTTTATTTATTTTTTTAAAACAAAATGGCAATAGAATTTTGAAAGCTGACTTTTTCACCTTTATGATATCATAAACATTTGCTTATATATTTTTTGGATACATTATTTTTAATAGCTGCATAGTATTGCTTCATATATTCTAGCTTTAATTTTTTCCTGCCCCCATTTATTTTGCTTTACAAATAATGCTAGCGTGAGCGTTCATGCACGGCAATCTTTGTATGAGTCTCTACTTCTACAGGATAAGTTCCTTGAAGTAATTTTCCTTGCCTAGACTCACTCTCTAATCTAAAGTGAATGATCGCATCAGCTTTTCTTTTGTGCTAACTGAATTATGATCATTATCAACGACAAGTATTTATACAGTGCCTACAACGCTAATTGTTTTTCCTGGATAGTCTGATTTAATCCTCGTAACACGGTGGGTGCTCTGATTATCCCTGTTCCATAGATGAGGACAGGTTAACTAACATGTTCAAAGTTATATAGCAAGTAAATGGGTCTGAATCCAGGCTGATTCCAGAGCCAATTTTCTTCTCAAATCTATAACTTGGTTATATATTACACTGAGTCAAAAAGTATAGACGTAATTTGCAAAAGCTGAGCATACACAAATTCTTTCCCTAGGCATACAACCAACAGAAATGTGTACCGTATTCTAAGGCAAAAAACGCACACCTTATGTGTTTGTTTGCCAACCTCTCCTTCCAACCACAAAGTATTTTCATAAGCACGGTTATGCTCATTTTTATTTTACATGTTGTTGTAAAAAACTAGTATAGCATGCCTACAAAAATACCTCACAGGGGGAGGAGTGGTTGACAAATAAACATAGAAGGCATGCATTATTTTCATAAAAGTACAGTACCTGTTTGCACCAAAAGACTCGTAACTGGTTATATATTTGTAATAGTCCCAAGCTGGAAATGATCTAAATGGTCATCAGGAATAGAATGGATAAATAAATTATGGAATATTCACATGATGGAATACTATACAGCAATGGGAAGGAAGAATGCATGGCTATATACAACAGCAGGAATGAATCTTTGAAAAATAATGTTGAGCAAAAGAAGCAAAACACAAAGAGTACATATTGAATGGGTCTATTTATATACGGCACAAAAACCAGTGAAAACTAATCTCTGCTGTTAGAAGCCAGAGAAGTGGATATGCTTGGAGGGGGCTGGTGTCTGGAAAGTTCGCAAGAGTCAGGCTTCTGGGGAGCTGTAATAATGTTCTGTTCTTTGTCCTGGGTGCTGACTGCCCAGGTGTTTAGCTTGTGAAACACCATCGACCTATAATATGCATAAATTCTTTTTTGTATTTTTTAACTCATGAAAAAATCAGGGATAATTAAATGATATATTCTTCAGTGTTGATATGAAACTAAGGGTATTTGCTAGAAAAATTTGTTTCTGAAGAAATATTAGAAAACAAATTACTGTTAATTCTAAATAGCTATTTTAGTATATTCTACTACTGAGTAAATGTATAAGGGAGATGCAGTTTTTATACTACTAATGGTGTTTCTGCATCCTTTTTCCTGTTTTTATAGTTAAGAAACAACGCCAGATGTCAGTTGAAGGTTTTACAAGATACATGGATTCATCTGAATGTTCAGTGTTTAAAAATGAGTGTAAATATGTTTATCAAGATATGAATCATCCATTATGTGATTATTTTATCTCAAGTTCACACAATACATACCTGATATCTGATCAATTAATGGGACGAAGTGACCTTTGGGGATATATAAGGTATTTTTTTGATTTTTAAATGTATTATATTTTAAAAATACCTGGAAGCTCCTGGTGGTGTCTACCTTAATAGGCCAGAGTGCACAGTAAAAGCAGGTTACACAGGTTGCCCAGTCATGAAGGGAAGGTGCATTTTGATTTGTACATACCTTGGAGAGCCAACCTTTGGATGAATGACAGCATAATTTATTTTCTGTATTAGTATCAAACGCATTCCTTTCAGTCCTACCTCCTGACCTCCTTTCTCCCATTATGGCCCCTCTGAAGTTTCCTGAATAATTTGAATATGTCTTACAGAAAAACATATTGAGAAGACTTATTTGGTGAGTCAAAATATCCTAGATTTCCACAAATATGGTTAAAGCTAATTCCCCGACATCCTGGGTGCAATCCTATTGGTAAAGCCGAAGAATAAATACAGTACATAGTTTAATTTGACATTTGCAAATAATGATTTATATGTAAAAAAGGATTTATATAGATGAAAAATAATCCATGCCTGCATCTCCAGTTTTACATCCTATACTGTATCATACAGTTAATACTGAGCTTCGGTTTAGTCAGTCTGAATGTTGGGGATACAGTGGTGAACATTGTGCCTCATACATAAGGTTAAATATTTTAATTCATGAAAGGCTCCTCAAGGTTATTATTATTGCCAGATAAAATTATCTTCAACCAGAAAAAAAAGTTACATACACAATTTAAAGATAGTTACTATTAATAAAAACTATAACATTTTATACTTTGATAGTTTATAGGAAGGGTTTGTAGGAGATGACAACCATAAACAGATGAAATAAAGTTAATAGTAAAAATTTCATACAACAAAGTCCTACAAAAACTTCTAGAACAGAGCCAGAAATTCATCCTAAAGCATTCTAGCAGCCAAAGTCAAGAGAGAGAGTTAGTTATAAAATTTACA
Organism: Elephas maximus indicus; assembly: GCF_024166365.1. Classification (NCBI taxonomy): domain Eukaryota; kingdom Metazoa; phylum Chordata; class Mammalia; order Proboscidea; family Elephantidae; genus Elephas; species Elephas maximus. The sequence continues at coordinate 77,544,412 of NC_064822.1, read as the reverse complement.
GTCATCATGTAAAACAAAACAGTTGCTCAGAAGAAGTGAAAGGTTTTTTAGCTGAGTGAGAGCTTTCCTGTATTCAGTGTGAAATAGTGGAGAGTGGCCTCAACAACACTGCTCTGGAAAGAAGTGATTTGCATAATGGCACATTGCAATCCACTCAAAACATCTTTGCTGAGGACTAAACCATAAAAACCATAGCAGTCTGAATATTTAGTTTGTAAAGGTTGGCTTGATCTTTTAAGGATAAATTAAACTATCTACAGAAGTAGCAAGAATCCGTATTATTTAGTTGTTTTTTTTTTTTTCCTCAGTAGAGAGTTCAGGATTACTCTCTGGCAGTACCCTAAATTCTATACTGATGATAAGATATTCTTTAACAATCAACTAAGGAAGGTAGGCTGAAACAACATCCTTTCATGGTAATTAACAACCTTTACAGCTAAACATTGAATCTCCTCCAATTTAAAATCTAAATAAGTAAATAAATATATTCTCAAGCTGTGAAATACAGAAGAGATATGAGAAATAGAAGAGTACGTTAAGTCCGTTACTCCAACAGAAACACAAGCAGACTAGCAAAGTGCTCAAGTTTTATACATACTGTAAAACTTACAATGCAGGACTACAATGCCTCAGTAGAGTAGTATGCACTTAAAAGTACAAAAATGGTTTTAACAAAAGAAAAATAAACAAAAAACCTGAAAAAATAATTTATTAGTCACATAATTTTGTACTGTGGACTGTCCTGGTGAAGCTTACAAGATAGATGAGATTCACCAATTCCCTTTCCTCTAATTCTTGTCTCTTCAGACTCCTTCCATCTTTTTTCTATATTCTTCCCAAAGGAACATAAAGTCCCCTTTTCTGAATTCAGCACCTTAACTTGATGTCATCATCTTTCCTAAGCTACACTCCTACTTAAATACTACCTTAGTCATTTTTTTAGAAAGTTGACTAAATATGATTCTAAAAGTTATATTGGGTCTAAGTGATCCATTTTTCCATATGGTCCATTTTGTACTTCTGTCCTTCACTTTGAAGAACTACTGATTTTATATCAAGTGCTTGGTGCTGGGACTATGTCCTCTTCTCTAGCGTGTCATGGCGGGGGGACATTTCTTAAATTCTTGACATTTTGAATCAGATAATTCTTCATTGTGCGTTGTAGAATGTTTACCAGCAACTCTGGCCTCTACCCACTAGATGCCAGTTGCAAATCTCCTAGATAGGAGAACCAAAAATGTCTTCAGACATTGCCAAATGGCCCCTGGGAGGCAAAATTGCCCTGGATGAGAACCACTGGCCTAGGGACAGTGGACTAATTTAGTGTACCTCTGGAAAACAAGCGTCGAATTGGTTTTCTACAGGAAAATATCTCTAAGTATAATACGGGCTTCTTCATCTTTCTCCTTAATATATGAGAGGAGACCTGGTGGTGCACTGATAAAAACGCTTGGCTGCTAAACAAGAGGTTAGTGGTTTGAACCCATTCAGTGGCTCTGACGTAGAAAGGCCTGGCAATCTGCTTCCATAAAGATTACAGCCAAGAAAGTCCTGCAGGGCAGTTCCACTCTGTTACATGGGGTCACTGTGAATCAAAATAGACTCGATGGCACCTAACAACAACAACAACAATATATGAGCATCAATTCTAAGATCCTGGTGTTTAAAGTCAGCCCTGTTTTAATTCAGTTTTATTTCTTCTAAGTTTGAACTTCAACATGGTCATCTCTGCCTTCTACTTTTCTTAGATCGTATAATTCTCATTTTTTTCTTTTTCCTAATATAAACACAATAAATATTTATTAAGAATCAATTACATTTGAAACACTATTTGTGAGACTGAGATTTCAGTTTCTGGTCTTGCAGAATTTAGAGCATAAAGAATAATTAGATATTTCAGGATTCAGAGTCCACAGCACTAAATACTGCACCCTGTTGGAAGTACTGACACTGTGGCCAGCACGCATTAGCTCTGTGTAAGACTGTGTTTACACAAAATAAGAAGAAAGGTGTGTTCAGTTCAATACATTTATTATGTGTGTGTGTGTGTATACCAAACACATAAAACCTATTGCTGTCAAGTCAATTCTGACTCATAATGACCCTATAGGATAGGGTAGAACTGCTCCATAGAGTTTCCAAGGAGCAGCTGGTAGATTCGAACTGCTGAGCTTTTGGTTAGCAGCTGTAGCTCTTAACCACTGGGCCACCAGGGCTCTCTCTCTATATAATAAAAACAAAGACATTCATCTTATTACTATATCTACATTTTCATGAGTCAATAAAACCATTCTATAAATCAATGAATTTTAGTGAATTCTTGATAACCCGTTTCATGAAAGCATGCAAGTGATTTGCTCTGGGTTGTCTGAAGATTTTGTAACATTTTTGTGTATATTCACCATTGTGAAGTAAGTGAAAAATCTGAATCCAATAAGCTGTAATTGATGCAATTTAAGTAATGAAAGTATATGTGTTAATAAAACATCTTTTTCACAGTTCTCTTGTAATAAGGACACTGAAAATTCAGTTAAAATTGACTGGTCTAAATCAGAACCTATGTGTAAGTCAAGAACCTGAGATAGGTGGAAAGATTAAGTCCAGTTTTAGATATTAGAAAAAGTGGAATGTACCTTTTCTTTAGTTCTGATAAAGCTGTAAACTTACTGCATTCTCAGATAGTCAGTTCCAACTTTTTTCCCAGTGAAATTATAAGTCAAACAGACATAGATTAGCAGGTATTCAGGCCACATTTGCATAGGTCAGCTCTATCTGAATTAAAATTAGAGATTAATTTTTATTTAAATTAGAATTAGAGATAAATTTTACTATTTAGAGATAGCTTTACATAAAATGGGGCCCTGGTGGTGCAGTGGTTAAGAGCTCAGCTGCTAACCAAAAAGTTGACAGTTTGAATCCACCAGCTCCTCCTTGAAAACACTTTGGGGCAGTTCTACTCTGTCTTATAGGGTCGCTATGAGTTAGAATTGACTCGACTGCAGATGGTTTGGTTTTTGGAAGGTTTACATAAAAGGTTAAGTAGACCTAGTTTGTTTCCTGAGCCATCGGGCCCTCTATTTAACTTCCAACCGTTTCATCTGATATTTTCTTCAGGGAGCAAGTATTGGCATGATTTTTCTTTTTTAAATTTTTTTCCTTTCCCTTCATATGTTCTACCCCCCAAAGCCTATGTGACAGAAGAAAAAGATTAAAATTTGTTAAGATATTTTATTATTCTGAGAAGACTTTGAGTGTTACCCCATTTTAGTGGTATTGCATTTAACAGACAGTAGTATTGCTTGGGTGGGTAGTAGGGATGTTTTGAAGTTCCAACTATAGAGACAGGCATCTTCTTTGATTACCTATAAACTAAACTTTCATGAGGTCCATTTCATTTTTTGCTATTTTTAATTTTCCTAGATTCGTACTTCATACATTGCACATTCCTATTACTAATGGATGTTTGCAGCTGTTTCTTTTCATTTTGAGTAGTTCCACCTCAGCAAATGAAGGTCCCAAAAGCTTGACTCTATCCATGTCATTAAGGTCGACTCTACTTTGAGGAGGCTGCTCTTCCCAGTTGTCTTTTGAGTGCATTTCAACCTAAGTGGAGAGCAGTAAAGACCAGAACATTTGACTAGAAAGGAGGAGGCACTGTTTTGTGCTTTAAAAGTGGTTTGCCCTTGCTTCCTTCCTTTTTAATATTATAAATTTCTAGAAACACAAAACTTATCTTTATTATGGATTCATTTATGCATTTATTGCAAAATCACAAATAGTCTTTGAAATATTTTGACACTACAGTATATATTTTTAATGACTTTTTTTTTAAGAGTGACACTTTATTTTGATTGAATTTTCCTAGCGCCCTTGTGAAAGGATGCCGTTGTCTGGAAATTGACTGCTGGGATGGATCGCAAAATGAGCCTATTGTATACCATGGTTACACACTTACCAGTAAGATTCTATTTAAAACTGTTATCCAAGTGATACACAAATACGCATTTATGGTATGTGCATAACTCTGTTAAATTGTAGTTATTTAAACAGAATAGGTCATAGTTCCTTTAAAATCCTGTGATGTCTGGCCTTTGTTTAGATCAGCGGTATTTCTAATTGTGGGTTATGATCCATTTGTATAATAAAATCAAGGTACTGTGTACATATTGTTTCATGGAGCTTTTTGTTTGTGTGTATATTTTTTTATTGCAAGTTATGGCTTAAAAACCATCTGAAAACTACTGGTCTAGATGATAGCGAATATTTTATCAACATTCAACCATTTCACTTTCAGGACATAAAAAGAAAATATGAAAAAATAAACATACATGTGTACTTAAAAAATAGAATTTAGAATCTTAGTCTTTGACAATTGTTTTCTTCATAAGCCTGTATCACAGATAATTTTCTAGAGCAGTACTTATAGCTCTACCTGTTTTTGAATGGATTTATATTATTCCTCTATATGGATATGCCATAATTTATTTAACAGTAGCCACTGCTGGCTGCTTCAGTTCTTTTCTCTTCCTCTAGTAAGAACAGTAATAATTTTCCTTTTAATACAGATTTAATGATCCCTGATTTGTCAAACTCAAATGTATTTGCCGTTTAAACAATACTTATTTATTTTGCAAGGATACTGACCATTAGAAACAAATTTTAAAGTAAATTAAGTGCTTATATTATTTGCAATAAAATTATTTAGAACTTCTGATCAATAACCTTAGTAATGGTTAATTTTTTAGACATCTGACTACCCAGTGGTGCTCTCTTTAGAAAATCACTGCTCTCCTGCCCAACAAGAAGTGATGGCAGATAATATGCAGGCGATTTTGGGAGATACTCTACTTTCTGATATACTTGATGATTTTCCAGACAAACTACCATCACCAGAGGTAACACTTTGTTTAAGAAGCTCAGTTTAAGAAAAACAAAAATGTCACTATTATATTGGCCCATGAAACTGGGTTAGAGATGAATGAAGATACTTAGTACTGATTATTTATGAAGATATATGTTGCACTGTGTTGCCTAGGAAATACTCCTGAGAGCATTTAAGTGAATACATTTGGTAAAGAAAAAAAAAAAAAAGTGCCCAAGAGTCTGTCAGTTTGCCATACTCTGGGGGCTTGTTTGTTGTTCTGATGCTGGAAGATATGCCACTGGTATTCTAATACCAGCAGGGTCACCCATGGTGGACAGGCTTCAGCTGAGTTTCCAGACTAAGACAGCCTAAGAAGAAGGACCTGGCAGTCTACTTCTGAAAAAAATTAGCCAGTGAAAACCTTATGAATAGCAGTGAAACATTGCCTGATGCAGTGCCAGGAGATGACCCCCTCAGGTTGGATGGCACTCAAAAGACAACTGGGGAAGAGCTACCTCTTCAAAGTAGAGTTGGCTTTAATGACATAAATGGAGTCAAGCTTTTGGGACCTTCATTTGCTGAGGTGGCATTGCTCAAAATGAAAAGAAACAGTTGCAAACATCCATTAATAGTAGGAATGTGCAATGTATGAAGTATGAACCTAGAAAAATTAGAAATAGTAAAAAATGAAAGATCAATATTCTAGGCATTTGTGAGCTGAAATGGACTGGTTCTGGCCATTTTGAATTGGACAATCATATGGTCTACAATGCCAGTAATGACAACTTGAAGAGGCATGGCATTGCATTTATCATCAAAAGGAACATTTCAAGATCTATCCTAAAGCACAACACTGTCAGTGATAGGGTAATATCCATATGCCTACAAGGAAGACCAGTTAATGTGACTATTATTCAAATTTACACACCACCCACTAAGGCCAAAGGTGAAGAAATTGAAGATTTTTACCAACTTCTGCAGTTTGAAATTGATCCAACATGCAATCAGGATGCACTGATAATTACTGGCGATTGGAATACAAAAGCTGGAAACGAAGAAATATCTGTAGTTGGAAAACATGGCCTTGGTAAAAGAAATGATGCCTGAGATTGCATGGAATAATTTCGTAAGACCAATGACTTCTTCACTGCAAATACATTTTTTTCAACAACATAAATGACAACTATACACATGGACCTTGCTGGATGGAATACACAGGAATTAAATCAACTACATTTGTAGAAAAAGACCATGGAAAAGTGCAATATCGTTAGTCAGAACAAGGCCAGGGGCCGACTTTGGAACAGACCATCAATTGCTCATATACAAGTGCAAGTTGAAGCCGAAGAAAATTAGAACAAGTCTACAAGAGCCAAAGTATGATCTTGAGTATATCCCACCTGAATTTATAGACCATCTCAAGAATAGATTTGGTGCATAGAATACTAATGACTGAAGACCAGATGAGTTGTTGAATGACATAAAGGTCATCATATATGAAGAAAGCAAAAGGTCATTAAAAATACAGGAGAGAAAGAAAAGACCAAAGGGATGTCACAAGGTACTCTGAAACTTGTTCTTGAACATGGAGTAGCTAAAGTGAACGGAAGAAATGATGGCGTCAAAGAAATGAGCAGAAGATTTCAAAGGGCAGCTTGAGAAGGCAAAGTAAAGTATTAAAATGACATGTACAAAGATCTGGAGTTAGAAAACCAAAAGGGAAGAACTAGTCAAGCATTTCTCAAGCTGAAGGAACTGAAGGAAAAATTCAAACCTTGAATTGCAATAATGAAGGATTCTTTGAGAAAATACTGAATGACACAAGAAGCATCAAAAGAAGATGGAAGGAATACACAGTGTCATTATACCAAAAAGAATTGGTTGAAGTTCAATCATTTCAGCAGGTAGTATATGATCAAGAACCGATGGTACTGAAGGAAGAAGTCCAAGCTGCACTGAGGACATTGGCAAAAAACAAGGCTCCAGGAATTGATGGAATACCAATTGAGATGTTTCAACAAACAGATGCAGTGCTAGAAAGTGCTCATTCATCTATGTTAAGAAATTTGGGAGACAGCTACCTGGCCAACTGACTGGAAGAGATCCATACTTATGCCTATTCCAAAGAAAAGTAATCCAACCAAATGAGGAAATTATTGAACAATATCATTAATATCACACACAAGTAAAATTTTGCTGAAGATTATTCAAAAGCTTCTGCAGCAGTATATCGTCAGGAAACTGCCAGAAATTCAAGCCAGATTCAGAAGAGGATGAGGAACAAGGGATATATCATTGCTGATGTCAGATGGATCCTGGCTAAAAGCAGAGAATACCAGAAAGCTGTTTATCTGTGTTTTATTGACTATGCAAAGGCAGTCGACTGTGTGGATCATAACAAACTATGAAGGAATTCTGGAACACTAAATTGTGCTCATGAGGAACCTGTACATAGATCAAGAGGCAGTCATTCAAACAGACCAAGGGGTGCTGTGTGGTTTAAAGTCAGAAAAGGTGTGCATCAAGGTTGTATCCTTTCACCATACTTATTCAATCTGTATGCTGAGCAAATAATTCGAGAAGATGGACTATGTAAAGGAGAACAACGCATCAGGATTGGCAGAAGACTTATTAACAACCTGCACTATGCAGATGACACAAACTTGCTTGAAGAGAACTTGAAGTACTTACTGATGAGGATCAAAGACTATAGCCTTCAGTATGGATTACACCTCAACGGAAAGAAAACAAAAATCCTCAAAACTGGACCAATAAGCAACACCTTGATAAAAGGAGAAAAGTTTGAAGTTGTCAAAGATTTCATTTTACTTGGATCCACAATCAACACCCATGGAAGCAGCAGTCAAGAAATTAAAGGAGGAATTGTATTGGGCGGAAACCCTGGTGGCCTAGCGGTTAAGTGCTACAGCTGCTAACCAAAGGGTGGGCAGTTGGAATCCACCAGACCTCCTTGGAAACTCTATGGGGCAGTTCTACTCTGTCCTATAGGGCCGCTAAGAGTCGGAATCGACCCGACGGCACTGGGTTTCTTTTCTTTTTTTTTTTACTGCATTGGGCAAATCTACTGCAAAAGACCTCTTTCAAGTGTTAAAAGGCAAAGATGTCACTTTGAGGACTGACAGCAATAACATTTGGTGAAGGAAGCACTGCTACCAGAATGCTCCTTAGAAGCAATGATGGCAAGTCTAGTCTCACATACTTTGTTCATGTGATCAGGAGGAAGGAATCAGTCCCTGGAGAAGGACATCATGCTTGGTAAAGCAGAGCGTCAGCAGAAAAGAGGAAGACCCTTAATGGAATGGATTGACACAGTGGCTGCAACAAAGCGCTCAAGCATAACAAAGATTGTGAGGATGGTACAGGACCAGGCCATGTTTCGTTTTGTTGTACACAGGGTTGCTAGGAGTTGGAACTGACTCGACAGCACCTAACAACAAAGGGAGTTCCTGGGTAGTGCAAACAGTTAACGCACTCAACAGCTAAACGTTGGAGGTGGGAAATTCTAGTCCACCCAAAGACACCTCAGAAGAAAGCCCTAGTGATCCACTTCTTAAAAAAATATCAACCACTGAAAACCGTGAGGAGCACAGTTCTACTCTAACATACATGGGGTGGCCATGACTCAAAATCATCTCTACAGCAACAGGTTTTTATTTTTGTTTGCTAAAGGGACTAGTTAGAGATGTATTCAAAATCCTAAATTTTTATCGTACATTGCACCTTATGGGTCCAAAATCGCAAATAAATTAATAATAGGCCATGGGAATTCAGCCTAACGTTTCATAAGCATTATGTTTGATACACAAAAGGCTAAGTAAGAAAGAGGCCAAAGTTCTATGTTGTAAATGGGCTGGAGTTCATACACACTTCCTCATCACCTGGGTGGAAGATTTTCTTTTTTCATCATGGCTTTTTTTTTTAATTCACTTGTCCTTGTTGGTCTCTTTCTGTCTTCCCTGAGCACATTCGAGGATTTGATTTAAAACTGTACTCCACCCTACCCTCAGGTTTGCACTTCCATCTCCAGCTATCTTTTTATTTTATGCTTCCCTCTAAAAGCCTAAATTTCCATTTTTTCATCTCAGCAACATTCAGTACTATGGACCTGTCCTTCCCTTCCTCAAAACACCTCATTCTGTAACACCACATCTCTTAGGTCTCCCTCATTCTTTTCTGGCTACTCCTTAGTTTTCTTTGCTGGCCCATTCTCTCTTACCTCAAATATTGTCAGATGATAAATGAACATTTCAAGCTTTTGCAGAAAGCTAATAGTTTATGTTGACATGTCATCATTTTGGTAAGCTGGTAGTATTTTTCTAATATTTGCATCTTTTATATCTTCCCTTATTATTTTATTGAAGTGAGTGAAAAATGTAAAAATGCAAGTGTTGTGACATTAGTAACAAGAAGTATAGGACTCATTATATAATTGAGACAAACATAAATTATTAAATAAATGTAAAAAAATGTGATTTATTTCACCTCATGAGAATGTCCACAGTCCATATGTGTTCATTTGTGACAGAAAAGAAATCTTAAAGTACTGTGCAAAATGCTAGAAACATATTATCAAACATTAAATTTAGGAGTCATGGGCTAATTTGGGAAATCATAATAATTTTTAGCTTACTGGGAATAGAATCCCTCCACCTATTATATATTAATCCATTATTAGCATTCAAATTTAACTTTGACTGAAGTTTTCAACACAGTAGAGATAGACTCACTTTCAAATACTACACTCAGTCATTGGTGTGCAACAGAGTTGCCTGGAGACTTGTTAAGGTTGTGTATTTCCAGCCCCATAACTCAAGATTCTGATTCTCTAATTTTGAAGTAGATTTTAGGAATTGGTCCCTTTAACAAGCACCCCAGGAGATGCTTTCGATGCATATGGTTGCAGAGTGCACCTCAGAAAATTCTGTGTTGGAGAGTAACATAGAGGTCATGGTGAATGAGAGAAGGCCTAGGATAATGGAGTAATTTGAGTGGTTACCTGAGGAAGACAAGAGAGAAGGGACAATCAAAGCTCCTTGAAGAAAGGAATTTTGCTTCATAATCCAGATTTCAGCATTGTAGCATAATAGCCACTTCATAAATGTATTTGTTAAACTAATGAATTTTTGAAAAGGGCAGGCATAACTAAATGAAAGAAGGGGACCAGAGGGCTTTTGATTTAGAATGAGCGATATTGATGGTAAGTTTTGCCATCCTCCTAGTTTTGATTGATAAGAAATACTGTTAATGATGCTTGTATGTAACACAGTTGAAATTGGAAGGGGTTTTACAAATCTTGGAAAGCCTCGTGGTGTAGTGGTTAAGTGCTATGGCTGCTAACCAAAAGGTCGACAGTTCAAATCCACCAGGTGCTCCTTGGAAACTCTATGGTGCAGTTCTACTCTGTCCTTGTAGGTCGCTAAGGGTCAGATTCGACTTGACAGCAACGGGTTTGGTTTTTTTGGTTACAAATCTTTAGATGCCAGATGCCATGATAGACGTTTTTACAAACCTGATCTCATTTTTGGAGCCCTGGTGGCACAGGGGTTAAGAGCTTGGCTGCCAACCAAAAGGTCGGGAGTTCGAATACACCAGCCACTCCTTGAAAAGCCTGCAGGGCAGTTCTACTTTGTCCTATAGAGGTGCTATGAGTCAGAATCAACTGGATGGCAATGGATTTTTTTTTAAATCTCATTTTAATACTTAAAAAATATTTTATTTTATTTTCTGTGAAAATGTACACAGCAAAACTTGCTCCCACTCAACACTTTCTATGCATAATGTTCAGTGATATTGGTTACATCCTTCATATCGTGTCAATGTTCTCATTTCTGTTCTAGTTGTTTCAGTCCCATAACCTTAGTCTCTTTAAACTTCTTGTCTATGCTTTAGAGTAACTATTGTCCATTTGGACTGATATAGATAAATTTTTAAAGGAGCGCAGTTTTCAAGGGTGAGCTAACCTCACATTTAGTTGAAAGATTACTACAGGGGAGAGTTTCACTTCAAGGTTTAAAGAGTATGTCAGGGTAACAGTCTTGGGGATTCTTCTAATCCCAATGGGTTCAGTAAGTCTGAATTCTTTAAGAATTTGGAGTTCTGTTCCACATTTTTTCTCTTTCGATCAGGATCTGTCTCTTGTGTTCCTGATCAGAATGTTTGGTAGTGGTAGTTGGGTAGCGGTGACTGGGCACCATCCAGTTCCTTTGGTCTCAAGGTAGAGGAGACAGTGGTTCACTGAGACAATTAGTTCTGTAGCCCATTTCCTTCTCCGATTCTTGAGTTTCCGTCTTCCTCTTCTGTGCCGGACAAATAGAGGCCAATAGTTGTGTCTTAGATGGTCATTTGTAAGCGTTTAAGACTACTGACACTACTCACTAACTTAGGAGGTAGAACATAAACTTTAAAAACTATATTATTCCAATTGACTGAATCGTCCCACCAAACCATGGTCCTAAGTCTTCAAACCAAGAAAACTTGGTGACTGGTTATGTCTAGGTATCAGCATCTGTAGCCCCTATTTGTTTTATTGTATATGTATACATGTATTGGTTGTAGTTATTGCTGCAAAATTATATATAGCATAAACTAAAAAAACCAAACCCGTTGCTGCCAAGTTGATTCCAACTCATAGTGACCCTATAGGAAAACCTTGGTGACACAGTGGTTAAGTGCTATGGCTGCTAACCAAGAGGCCAGCAGTTCAAATCCACCAGGCGGTACCTGAAAACTGTATGGGGCAGTTCTACTCTGTCCTGTAGGGTCACTGTGAGAATGGTATATAACATTACCCATTCATCCTTTTTCTTGTGTTCAACTTATTGTCATCAACTACATTAGTCAACTTGTGCAAGCTTCACTCACATTCGGTGTCACCTTTCCCATCACCGTAAATAAAAAGTGATTTCTACCTAGAGAGTGATTCCCCCTGTCTCTCCCTCCCATATCTGGTAACAAGCAATGAGCTTTGGTCTCTGTATATTTACCTATTCTTGTCATTTCATAAAAGTGAGATCATATAATATTTGTCCTCTTGTGATTGACATATTTTGTTCAGTATAATGTCCTTCAGGTTCATCCACATTGCAAGATGATTCTGGAACTCATTTTTCTTTATGGCTGAGTAGTACTCCATTGTATGCAGGTACTACATTTTGTTTTTCCGTTTATCTATTGATGAGCACTTAGGTTGTTTCCATCTTTTTGCTATATGTCTGTTTGTGTCACTTCTATTAGATCCTTAGGGTATATACCTAGGAGTGGAATTGCTGGGACATATGGTAGTTTTATTTTTAATACTTTGAGTAAATGCCATACTGTTTTCCATAGTAGTGGTAAAATTTTACATTCCCACCAGCAAAGGATAAGGGTTCCAAGGTCCTCACTTCCTCACCAATGTTTGTTGTTTTGTGTTTTTGTTTGTTTTTTGATCAATGCCATTTTAGTAGGGGTGAGATGGTATCTTATTATGGTTTTGATTTACATTATGGCTAATGACAGAAAGCATCTTTTCATGTATTTGCTGGCCACTTGAATATTCTCTTTGGTGAGGGTCTATTCATCTCCTTTGCCCACTTTTTGATAGAATTACTTATATTTTTGTTGTTCAGTTGTTCATTTAATACTTTTTAATGTTGGATAAGAGAGTGATGACCTGAAGCTAGTACCAGAAGTTGTAAAATTCTAACTTCAATAACATGGCAATTATTTTAACACGTATTTACTTTTCATGGATTTCAATTATATACTCAGTGGACATTTGTGGAATGTAAAAGAAATGAACCTACAGTAAGTGTCATTTATAGCAGACCCATTTTTGGTGAATTTTTGTCAATACTGTGATATCATTGGTTTCTATTAGGGCATGAATAAGAGGTATGGAAAAAAGCATGTTCTTATCCTTATGAGGATATTATATAAGTTAATACTGCAGGCTAACTGAAAATCTGAAACAATGTTCATGACCATTATCATGTAAATTTACCTGAAAGTGTATAAAAGTATGTAATTGTATCTCTCTTTCAAATTGGCTCTCTAGGCATTAAAATTCAAAATATTGGTGAAGAACAAGAAAATAGGAACGTTAACGGAAACCCGTGAAAGGAGAGGTTCTAATAAGCATGGCCTGGTAGAGGAATTTGAAGAAGAAGTAGATCAAGAAGATGAGGAAGATGCAGCATCTGAGGTTCCTTCTTTAAAAAGCAGTCAGGGAAAGAAAGTAGAGGCCAAAAAGAAAAATCAGGAAAAGGAAGCACAATCACGCAGATTAACAATTTTCAAAAAAAAGGTAAGAATTTGCTCTGTGAAAATCTTACACATCATTGAAAAGTTTTCTAATTTTCTTCTCATTGTTGGAGAATTAAAAAACTTAGCAGGGAAAAATCTTTTTTTTTTTTTCATTTATGGCAGCACTAGTCAATTATTTAAAATTTACTGTGAAAAAATTGGCAGTGCAGAAGATATTTTAAAAGTTGTTTTCTCTTTTTCCGTATTAGCTGTTATTAAAAAAATTTTTTTTCCTCTATTGTTGCTATTGTTAGGTGCTGCTGAATCATTTCTAATTCATAGTGACCGTGTGTACAACAAAATGAAACACTGCCCTGTCCTGCACCATCTTCACAATCTTTGCTATGATTCAGCCCCTTGTTGCAGGCACTATATCAATCGATCTGGTTGGGGGTCTTCCTCTTTTTCACTGACCCTCCACTTTACTTAGCATGATGTCCTTCTTCAGGGACTGGTCCCTCATGATAACATGCCCAAAGCACCTGAGATGAAGTCTCGCCATCTTTGCTTGTAAAGAGCATTTTGGCTGTACTTCTTCCAACACAGATTTGTTTGTTTTTCTCGCAGCCCATGGTATATTCAATATTCTTTGCCAACACCATAATTCAAAGGCATCAATTCTTCTTCAGTCTTCCCTATTCATTGTCTAGCTTTCACATGCACATGAGGTGTTTGAAAACACAAGGGGTTGAGTCAGGCACACCTTAGTCTTCAAAGTGACATCTTCACTTTTTAACACTTTACAAAAGGCTTTTGCAGCAGATTGCCCAATTCAATGTGTCATTTGATTACTTGACTGCTGCTTTCATGAGTGTTGATTGTGAATCCAAGAAAAATGAAATCCTTGACAGCTTAATTTTTTTCTCCATTTATAATGATGTTCTTTATTGGTCCAGTTGTGAGGATTTTTGTTTTCTTTATGTTGAGGTGTAATCTGTACTGAAGGCTTTGGTCTTTGATTTTTATCAGTAAGTGCTTCAGCCCTCTTCACTTTCAGCAAGAAAGATTATGTCATCTGCATATCACAATTTGTTAATGAGTCTTCCTCCAATCATGATGTCCTGTTCTTTATCATTTAGTCCAGCTTCTTGGATTATTGGCTCAGATTGAGTAAGTATGGTGAAAAGACACAACCCTGATGCACACCTTTCCTGACTCTAAACCACACAGTATCTCCTTGGTCTGTTTGAACGACTGCTTCTTGGTCTGTGCACAGGTTCCTTATGAGCACAATTAAATGTTCTGGAATTCCCATTCTTCGCAATGTTAACCATCATTTGTTATGATCCGCATATTCAAATGCGTTTTCTTATTCAAAAAAATGCAGATAAGTATCTTTCTAGTATTCTCTGCTTTCAGCCAGGGTTCATCTGACATCAGCAATGATATCCCTCGTTCCAGGGCCTCTTCTGAATCCAGCTTAAATCTCTGGCAGTTCCCTGTAGATGTACTGCTGCAGCCATTTCCCTCTATAAAAATTTCCCTCTATAGTGGACAAATATTTAATATGCCCACTTATGTAATAGGACCCTACGGGTCTGTCAGTTTGTCCTACTGTAGAGGCTTTTGTGTTGCTGTGATGCTGGAAGCTATGCCACTGGTATTCTAATACCAGCATGGTCACCTATGGTGGACAGGTTTCAGCTGAGCTTCAGACTAAGACAGGCTAGGAAGTAGGACCTGGTGGTCTACTTCTGAAAGGAATTAGCCAGTAAGAATCTTATGAATAGATAGAATAGCAGTGGAACATTGTCTGATATAGTGCCGGAAGATGAGCCCTTCAGGTTGGAAAGCACTCAAAAGACTACTGGGGAAGAGCTATCTCCCCAAAGTAGAGTTGACCTTAATGACATGGATGGAGCCAAGCTTTTGGGACCTTCATTTGCTGATGTGACATGACTCAAAATAAGAAGAAACAGCTGCAAACATCCATTAAAAACCAGAATGTGGAATGTACGAAGTATGAATCTAGGAAAATTGGAAATTATCAAAAATGAAATGGAACACATAAAGATCAATTTCCTAGGCATTAGTGAGCTGAAAGGGACTGGTACTGGCCATTTTGAATCAGACAATCATATGGTCTACTATGCCGGAAATAATAAGTTGAAGAGGAATGGCTTTGCATTCACCTTCAAAAAGGACATTTCAAGATCTATCCTGAGGTACAACGCTGTCAGTAATAAAATAATATCCATACACATACAAGAAAGACCAGTTAATACGACTAGTATTCAAATTTACACACCAGACACTCAGGTGAAAGATGAAGAAATTGACAGTTTTTACCAACTTCTGCAGTCTGGAATTGATCGACAGGCAAACAGGATGCATTGATAATTGCTGGCGATTGGAATGTGAAAGTTGGAAAAAAAGAAGAAGGATATAGGTAGTTGGAAAATATGGCCCTGGTGATAGAAATGATGCTGGAGACTGCATGATGGAATTTTGCAACACCAATTACTTCTTCATTGCATAACAAAATGGTTACTATACACATGGACCTAACCAGATGGAGTACACAGGAATCAAATTGACTAATCTGTGGAAAGAGTCGATGGAAAAGCTCAGTATCATCAGTCAGAACTAGGCCAGAGGCTGACTAAGCAACAGGCCATCCATTGTTCATATGCAATTTGAAGTTGAAGCTGAAGAAAATTAGAACAAGTCTATGAGAGCCAAAGTATGACCTTGAGTACATCCTATCTGAATTAATAGACCACCCCAAGAATAGATTTGGTGCACTGAACACTAATGACCAAAGTTGTAGAAAGACATCATACATGAAGAAAACAAGAGGTCATTAAAAAGACAGGAAAGAAAGAAAAGACCAAAAGGGATGTCAGAAGAGACTCTGAAACTTGCTCTTCAATGTGGAGTAGCTAAAGCAAATGGAAGAAACAATGAAATAAAAGACTTGAACAGAATATTTCAAAGGGAGACTTGAGAAGACAAAGTAAAATATTATAATGACATGTACAAAGACCTGGAGTTAGAAAACCAAAAGGGAAGAACGTGCTGGACATTTCTCAAGTTAGAAGAATTGAAGAGAAAACTCAAGCCTCGAGATGCAATATTGAAAGCTTCTACGAAGAAAATATTAAATGAAGCAGGAAGCCTCAAAAGAAGATGGAAAGAATACACACAGTCACTGTACCAAAAAGAACTGGTCAATGTTCATCCATTTTAGGAGGGAGCATATTATCAGGAACCCATATGGTTGCTATGAGTCAGAATCGACTCAACAGCAGTGGGTTTGGTTTTTGGTTTTGGTATGGTACTAAAGGAAGAGGTCCAAGCTGCACTGAAGGCATTGGTCAAAAACAAGTCTCCAGGAATTGACTGAATATCAGTTGAGATGTTTCAATAAACAGATGCAGAGCTGGAAGTGTTCACTTGTCTATGCCAAGAAATTTGGAAGACAGCTACCTGGCCAACAGACTGGAAGAGATCCATATTTGTTCCTATTCCAAAGAAAGGTAATCCAACCGAATGTGGAAATTATAGAATAATATCACTAATGTCACACACAAGTAAAATTTTGCTGAAGATTATTCAAAAGCTTCTGCAGCAGTACATCAACAGGGAACTGCCATAAATTCAAGTCAGATTCAGAGGAGGAGAGGAACGAGGAATACCTTTGCTGATGTCAGATGGACTCTGGTTGAAAGCAGAGAATACCAGAAAGCTGTTCATCTGTGTTTTATTGACTATGCAAAGGCATCCAACTGAGTGGATCATAACAAATGAGGGATTACATTGGGAAGAATGGGAATTCTAGAACACTTAATTGTGCTCATGAGGAACCTGTGCATAGATCAAGAGGCAGTTGTTCAAATAACCCAAGGGGATACTGTGTGGTTTAAAGTCAGGAAAGGTGTGCATCAGGGTTGTATCCTTTCACCATACTTATTCAATCTGTATGCTGAGTCAATAATTCGAGAAGCTGGACTATATGAAGAAGAACTGGGCATCAGGATTGGAGGAAGACTCATTAACAACCTGTGTTATGCAGATGACACAACCTTGTTTACTGAAAGTGAAGAGGACTTGAAGCACATACTGATGAAGATCAAAGACCAAACCCTTCAGTATGGATTACACCTCAACATAAAGAAAACAAAAATCCTCACAACTGGCCCATTAAGCAGCATCATGATAAACAGAGAAAAGATTGAAATTGTCAAGTATTTCATTTTACTTGGATTCACAATCAACCCCCATGGAAGCAGATGTCAAGAAATCAAAGGACATATTTTATTGGGCAAATCTGCTGCAAAAGACCTCTTTCAAGTGTTAAAAAACAAAGATGTCACCTTAAAGACTAGGGTGCACCTGACCTAAGCCAGGGTTTTTTTCAGTTGCCTCATATGTATGTGAAAGCTGGACAATGAATAAGGAAGACCAAAGAAGAATTGATGCCTTTCAATTATGGTGTTGTAAAGATTATTGAATATACCAAGGACTGCCAAGAAAATGAACAAATATGTCTTGGAAGAAGTACAACCAGAATGTTTCTTAGAAGCAAATATGGCAAGACTTTGTCTCACATGCTTTGGAATTGTTATCAGGAGGTATCAGTTCCTAGAGGAGGACGTCATGCTTGGTAAAGTAGAGGGTCAATGAAAAAGAAGACCCTCAGCAAGATGGATTGACACAGTGGCTGTAACAATGGCCCGAAGCATAACAATTGTGAGAATGGTGCAGGACGCTGCAGTGTTTCGTTCTATTGTACATTGGGTCACTGTGAGTTGGAACCGTCTTGACAGCACCTAAGAAAGACAACATGTAGTAGGCATTGTGCAGTGTACAAAAGATATGTAGATTAAAAACATAATCTTCCTACTGTCAAGATCATACTGGCAGAGACATACAAAGAAATCGATGTTAGTAATGCATAGTATTGTTGTTATTGTTAAAGGCCATTGAGTTGGCTCTGACCCATAGCAATCCTATATATAACAGAACATAATATACTAATACCTAAAATCAGGGTGACAAAAGACAGTGTATTAGGCTGCATGTAACACAAAACCAAGCCAGCTGGTTCAAGTAAAATGGGAATTATTTGGCCCACGTAAATGAAAAGTTGAAGGAAAAAATTTCTAATTTTAGGGATGACTTAGTGTAGTGTCTCAAGCAAGGTCAATAGACCTTTATTTCTTTCTCCAACTTTTGGCTCTGCTTTCTCTGTATTGGTGGCTAGATTGTTGCAAAAGCTTCAGCTTAATATCTTTTCAGATTCAAACCCAGTGTAGTACCTATCTACTGCCTAGGTGACCCAACACATTTTTACAGTGCAGTGGGTATGAATCAGTTATGTGTACATCCCTGAACCAATTACTGCTGCTAGGGGAATCCAAAGCTCTCATTAGCCAGGCCCAATCTGCAGGGTCCATCCCTACGCACACCGATCAATCATGAGCGAGGAGTGTGTCCCTAAAACAAAACTTGGGATGTGGTTAACACAAGTGTAAGGGAAATAATTGCTGGGCTGCAGAACAGCAGATTCCATTACATAATAGAAACTATTCCACAAAGTTAGATAGAACTGGAAATATACTTACTCATGATTAAAATTCTTAAATTTATATAATTCATGATGGCAAACAGATCTTTGGGAAAAAAAGAAATAGCAATAATTATCATCGTCAGTACTTAATATGTTAATTTGTGTTTTAGATTTATGCTATCTCATATTAACATCAAATACTGTAGTCATAAAAAATAATCAAAATGGCTTGATCTAAATAGTTTTTGAGAAAATAATCTTACCAAAAGACTAAAATCATTGCTTTGCAAACATAGTTTCTTTATTGGAAAAAGAATATTTCAAATGATTGGCCAAAATGTGAAATTACCATATTATATTTTTAGACCTCGAAGGTGAAAATAGCTCTGGCCCTATCAGATCTTGTCATTTACACTAAAGCTGAGAAGTTCAGAAGCTTTGAACATTCAAGAATGCATCAGCAATTTAATGAAAATAATTCCATTGGGGAGTCACAGGCCCGAAAACTTTCAAAGCTGAGGGGTAAGTTCTTATGATTCGAATAGATGTAGTTTTTAAAAAAGGTATGTTCACTGTGAAGGTGTCAAGGTTGGTCAGTGATGTTTATCTCATAAAATGTTAATATATTTAACGTTATTTGGAAAGGGATTACATGCTTCAGGTTACATTAAGTTCTAGTTGGAAGAACTTAGCCATTAACTGCTTTAAGCCATGAAATTTTGATTGAGGATGTCCAGTGTGGTGACTTTGATGGGGCTGTGGTGGTGAGTGGTTTCTAGAAGAGAGCGGGGTTGACAAGGCTGCAGGGATAGGCAGAGCCAACGTTTAAAAACAAACAAAAAAACACTTGCTGTCCAGCGGGTTTCAACCGTGGGGACATCATGTGTGTCAGAGTAGACCTGTGCTCCATAGGATCTTCAGTGGCTGATTTTCCAGGAATAGATAAGCAAGTCTTTCTTCTGAGGCACCTCTGGGTGAGTTCCAACTTCCGACTTTTTTGTTAGCTGTGAATGTGTTAACAGCTTGCACCACGTGGCAGCGTAAGGGTGAGACTGCAGGGAGGGAGGAAATAGTGAAGGTCTTTGACAGTGACTGCAGGGATGCAGGATGCAGTGGTTAAGAGCTTGGCTGCTAACCAAAAGGTCGGCATTTCTAGTCCACTAGCAGTCCTTGGAAATCCTATGGGGCAGTTCTACTCTGTCCTACAGGGTTGCTGTGAGTCAGAATTGACTTGATGGCAACAGGTTTGGTTTATTTTGTGTGTGTGTTGTGGAGACATGGTGAATTTTGTAGATTCAGCAGGCATCCTAAGAGGCAGAGTTCATTAGTCCTGTTGTTGTTGTGCACTGTTGAGTTGATTCTGACTCAAAGCGGCCCCATGTGATAGAGTGGAAGTACCCCATAGGGTTTTCTAAGGAGCTCTGGTGGTTCAGTGGTTAAGCACTCAGATGTTAACTAGAAGGTCATCAACTGTAACTCACCAGTCGCTCCTGAAAGAAAGATGTGGCAGTCTGCTCCTATAAATATTACAGCCTTGGAAACTCTATGGGACAGTTCTACTCCCTCCTATAGGGTTACTATGAGTCAGAATTAACTCAATGGCAGTTGGTTTGGGTTTTATTTTTTTAATCTTTACGGGAGCAAATTGAATAGGTCTTTCTCCCACAGAGCCGATGGGTAGTTCAGTTAGCAGCTGAGTGCTTAACTGCAGTGCCACCAGGGCTCCTTTCATTAAACCTAGAAACTGTATATCTATGGTGAAGGGGTGGGAGGAAATGGCATCTAGGCCAGGACACCAGACGGCTGTGCAGAGCGTGCACTGCGTATCTCCCTAGGGTAGTATTCTGTCTCTGAATCTTCTTTTCATTCTCTTCTGATTCAGATTTGAATCAGATAGAGGCCAAGATGGAACAAGGCCTGGGAAGGAGAATTGGAAGCAGAGCCTCTCCCTTTTTCAGACTCATATGCTGAAGAATATCTCATACATGAAAAGAGATGGGCAAGGAACTCATCAGTGATTCCAAAATCCCTCTTTAAAAATAACCATCTGCCATTGGTGTTTCTGTGTAGAAACACCGACGCAGGAAAATAAGCACCTGCAACCCACTTTAGAAAAGCTATTGGCTCTTTGGAAGTGCAGATTCTGATATACTTGTTGGTTAACCTCATGGGCTGGCAACTGTGCCTAAGGGTTTTGAGGTATACTTTAACTCAGCTCCTCAAACTGTTTTAGAGATCCTGCATATTTTAAGCCCACCCCCTCCCCGCCTTTTTAAAAATTTTATACTGTGGATGGTGACCAAAAGTCAATTCAGCAGTCCTGGACCACAGTTAAAATAATAGAGTAGCATAGCATAGAATAGAGTGGGTTGTATGCAAAAAGTATTGTTTTATAAAACAAGCATGTGTGTGTGTGTGTGTTTGTGTGTGTGTTGGGTTGCACTGTAAAATGTATTTCTTACTGTGGGATGTGGTCAAGAGAGTGAATGACCTTCTTTACAGGCCCCTGTTCCTTGAAACTATCAAAGGCTTTTGTTGTTATTCATGAAGACCTCTGGCCACAGGAAAAATAGTTATAATTCTCTCATTCTTAATTTTATTAAACAATTTCACAAAATTTGAAAAGGGATTTGGGTAGTTCATGTACGTGTATACAAACACACATACACACAGAAAAGAATGGGAAGATATATCCCAAGGAGTTGTCAGTTTAACAAAACATATTAAACTAAGAAGTAAGAAAATCACTTTAGGTTAAGGGTCCTTAGAGATGGTTATCACTTTGTAGATAGAAAAATTAAGATCCCAAATAGTAAGTATTTTACCTAAGGATAGATATCTCTAGGGCTGAATAAGAGAGAATGATGCTTGGACAGGATGCTGCCTTTATACATGAATGGCTTCAAAGTAAACTTTTTCTCAATGAGTGTATAACTTTTTAAAATGTATTAATAGAGTTAATTGTAATTTTTTATGTGGCAATGTTCCCCAAAGAACAGTATTTAGGGTGAGAGAGGCAATGATTCTGTTCTAGTTTGATTAGTAAATACGCTGCGTCATAGGCAATAACCATTTTTCCCAATCCTGGTCACCATGTGAACAGGAATGGTTGTGAGAACAGGATATGCTTAGTGCAAGAAGAAAAGCCTTGCAGAAACATAAAGTCTGTGTTCAAAAATTTGATGGAGGGTCCAATGGTAAAGGTTATAAACCAGTTTTAAACCTCAGGTAATTTAAATAGGATACAAATAAAAAGAAATTTGTAAATAATATATAGAGATTTAAATAGACTATATATTTAAAAAAAAACGTTGCCGTCAGTCGATTCCGAATCATAGCAACCTAAAAGGACAGGGTAGAACTGCCTATAGGGTTTCCAAGGAGGTGGATTTCAACTGCCGACCTTTTGGTTAGCAGCCGAACTCTTGACCACTACGCCACCAGGGTTTCCAGACTGTACATACACTATACACACGTGTGTGTGTA
Source organism: Elephas maximus indicus (assembly GCF_024166365.1). NCBI lineage: Eukaryota > Metazoa > Chordata > Mammalia > Proboscidea > Elephantidae > Elephas > Elephas maximus. The sequence continues at coordinate 77,522,246 of NC_064822.1, read as the reverse complement.
GACATATATATATACACACACACATGTGTGTGTATGTATATATATACATATATATATATGTCTGTGTGTTTGCATGCAGATATGTATATATACTACAAGTACATAGACCTTGTCTCAGTAAGGAATACCTTTGAAATAATTGGAGGTATTGGGAGATGGCGAGTTCTCTTTTAACCAAGGGATGCAAAGATTGAATGAATTCTTGAGGAAGATGATGGGGTGGGGAGTTGGTGACGGAACTGGCTAACTTTAAGGCCCCATTTGACTCTGAGCATCTGTGAAATTAACCTGGTTAATTCGGTTAGCATTATATAGCTTTATATCACTTACATGTGATTCTGCCCTAATGTGATAGAGTAACAAGAACAAAATTGGGGAAATATGCTACTTTTGTTTTGAAAAAGAACAGGGATACTTTATTTTGGAATTTTATATATATTTTTATATCAAAATAATATTAATTTGGTTGTAGAAAAAAAGAAGTATAAATTTTGAATCCATTTTCCTCTCAAGTGAATTATCAGGATACCTAAATTGTATACTAAAATTATTAACTCTTCACTAACAGTGAATTACACAGTCAAACATGAAGGCATGGATTTATTTTGATTTCCATGAATTACAGATATTGTTGCTAAGATAATACATAACAAAGTTATTGAAATTATTATAAAACCAAAACCAAACCCATTGCCGTCAAGTCGATTCCGACTCATGGCAACCTGATAGGGCAGAGTAGAACTGCCCCATAGGATTTCTAAGGAGCGGCTGGTGAATTCGAACTGTCAAGCTTTTGGTTAGCAGCCGAGCTCCTAACTGCTGTGCAATCAGGGTCTCATACATAATATATAGAAGTAGTAGCCAATTTAATTTTTATTTGAACTCTTTCTCAATGTTTTAATTAGTATTATTTTTTTTTTAGCAAAAGAATTTATTTTTCACACTAGGAATTTCATTACCAGAATATATCCCAAAGCAACGAGAACAGACTCTTCTAATTTCAATCCCCAGGAATTCTGGAATATAGGTTGTCAGATGGGTATGTTATATACAATACTGAGTTTGCAAAAGTAAGATAAATTCTTCTTCTTCTTCTTTTTTTTAACACACTTATAGAAGAGCTTCCTATGAAGGTTTTTGGATCTGGGTCTTTTGGGGCAAGGCATTAAAAGCAAATCATTGGTTTCAATCGTTGAAGTCATTCCTAAATGGCTTAGAAGAAATAAATCTAGGTGAAGGTTGAGGGTGTGAAGGTTGAATTCATGAGGGGTTAGTATGAGACAGGTCTGATGAAAAAAGGAAGCCAAAAATAAAGGTAAAGGGACATTGAAGATCAAGTTCCTCTGCTTAAAAGATTCGCTAAAGTCCCCTCCAAATTATGTGCCCTCTACCTTTTATACTTTACACCTCTACATTCATACATGCTACAACACCGATGAACCTTGAAAGTATTAAGCTGAGTGAAATTAAGTCAGTCACAAAAGGACAAATATTGTATGAAATATCTAGAAGAGGCAATTGTATAGAGACAAAGTTTATTAGTGGTTACCCGGGCCAGGTGGGAGAGAGAAAGGAGGACTCAATGCTTAGGGGACACTGAGCTTCTGTTAAGGGTGATGGGAAAGTTTAGGAACTGACTGAGGTAGATGAACACAATGTCTCGGAACTGTACATGGGAAAACTATTGAAATGTCAAATGCTTCATTACGTATATATTTACCACAATTAAAAAAAAAAAAAAAAAAGAGTGAATGGGATTACATGCTTTGTTCTTTGTCCTCACCAGACCCTCCCTATTCCAAAATGAACAGCTCGTATAGTACTGGCACTAACCAGTCAGAAAGGGCTAGGTGTGAACTCTTCTGCTACTGAATTGTGGCAAGGCCCAGAAGTGAAGTGGGACCAGGCTGGAGGGTGGGCTGTGATAACAAATGCAGTCGCCATTTACCAGCCCATATGGAGGTATTTCTACATTTTAACAACCATTATTGCTCTGCCCATTTCTCACTTTCTCCTCAAGTGACAGCAGCATCTCTTTGGACTTCAAAGAGTAAGATGTAATTGGTATCTTCTCTTTGCTTCATTTAATGTACTGATTTTCTTTATTTTGATATATTTTTTTTTAGTTTATCTGACACGTACATTGCTTTTTTTTTAAATTGCTAGTCCATAATCTGTACTGTGTCATTTTGATTTTTCACTTAAAGCAATAAAATAATTTAACTTTTGGAAAAATTTTGAAACTCACTTCATACATTAATATAGACATGGCAGGAGGAAAATATTTAAAAATCATGACTTACTAGGCTAAGAACATTTAGAAAATATACAACCCATGATTAGATTTCAGCGAATTGTTTAACTGTTTCTTTAACTGTACTCTCTATTTCCTGAAAATGTTGAAATAATTTTTCTCACAGTGGCCTTAAATTTCCAGACCCCTGGTCTGCCTATGGACCTACAAAATGGAAAATTTTTGGACAATGGTGGTTCTGGGTATATTTTGAAACCACAGTTCCTAAGAGAGAGTAAATCGAACTTTAATCCAAATGAAGCACTGAAAAACAGTAAACCAATTACACTTACAATAAGGGTAAGTTTAATAACATCTTTTTCTTGTACTTTTATTTGGTTAGATATATAAACTAGATAGTTTTCCCTTAGTGGTTTTTAAGTTTTGTTAATTTTTTCAGGTGCTGTAAGAAACCAAAACCAAACCTGTTGCCATCGAGTCGATTCTGACTCAGAGCGACCCTATAGGGCAGAGTAGAACAGTTTCCCGGGAGCAGCTGGGGGATTTGAATTGCTGACCTTTTGGTTAGCAGCTGAGCTCTTAACCACTATGCCAGTGGTATTTCAGCACCCTTCCATGTCTGAAGATGTTTTTCTGTTGCCTTATTGCATGAATGATTACCTGCCTATGGATTGAAATATTGGAGCTAAGACTTTCTCCTTTCAAATATCTATTTTGTATTATTCTGTGGTCGTTAAGCATTTAATATTGTGATAGAGAAGTCTGAGTCCAGTCCAATAATTAGTTTGTGATTATCCTGCTTTCCCGCCCCACAGCTTTAAAGAATTTTACAAATAAATTCTAGAAGCTATTTTCTTTCAGTAATCTCCAGAATTAGCTTTTGCAGTAACAGGATTTTTTCCCCATTATGTCTCTGAATATAATTTGCTTGTTTGGAAATCATAAGTGTCCATGTTTTTCTCTAGTATCTATTCTCTGTGTCTACCTATATGTGTCAACTTTATCACTTTCTTTTTTCCTCTGCGTTTTGAGAGTGCTTTTAACTTTTTTTTCCTCTACATTTATGACTCTGGGTCTGTAGTTGATTTTATTCTTTACCGATTCTAATGTAGATTTGAAATTTTCTCTTGTATTATTAGTCCCTCCCCTCCCATTGTTATTTACCTGATATTGTTTCTTTCACATTTCCCTCTGTGTCATATCCAGCAACCGCTCCCCCTGGGGTATTTTCTTATTATTTCATCTTTTGTTTCATTACATCTTTGTGTAAGTTCATTGAGAGCAAATGCAGTTGTCTAAAATATATTGTTTCCATTAGCAAAGGCCTTTCAAAGCTTTCTTATTTTATATCCTAAGTGCTCCACTTATTTTCTTTTTTAAAAAATGTCATTGAAAAGCCCCTAGTTGTTTTTCTTTCCATTTAATTGTGTGTTGCTTTAGGTGCCATCGAGTCGGTTCCAACTCAGAGTGACCTTAGGTACTTATAGTGACCCTAGGTACAACAGAACGAAACACTGGCCAGTCGTTGCCATCCTCACAATTATTGTTTTGCTTAAGCCCATTGTTGCAGCCACTGTGTCAATCCACCTTGTTGAGAGTCTTCCTCTTTCTATGGCCTTCTACTTTACCACACAGTCCTATTTTACACTGTTTATATACCTGCTGTTGGCAAATCAATAGGATGGGTATGGTCTCATTAGTCCCTTTTTCTATTTAAGTAGATGTCGCTAGAACCATGTGAACCACCAGACCCTATTCTGGATGTTTGGTAAATACTTATATTGCTGTCCCTGGCCAGGTTTATTGTGTTTCATGTTATTGCCTAGTGTAGCTCTGCTGGCTCTATTGGCTGGTGAGAGCTCCGTTCGTTCCCATTACCTGGCTGTCTGAGAGTATGTGTAAAGCTAGAAGCCCCTCCTCCCAGGGTGTGGTTCTCTCATGACTCTTATCTCAGCTCCTTCCACCACTGTCATAACATCACAGGATTTGAGGAATCATTCACAGCCATTTCAGCAGGCCCTCACCATTTTATCCCAGCCAAATAAGGAGGCTTGGAAACTACATTCTGGAAGTTAATGTGGAAAGAGAGTACAGAAAAGACGATGGGACTGAAATGATCCTGGCCGCTGCAGGAAACAGCTCCAGTGGAGCATGTAGGTGACTCTTCTCCTGGTTGTTAAGGGTTTTGTAGAAGCATATAGTGGATGGAAAGAAATTGCCTACAACACTACGTTCAGTCAAAAGTTTATTAGTTGGCATTCATTCTAGGATCTGGGCCAAGTTACTTTACAATGTTATTATAACTTTGGCATCCTTTCTGTGCTTTCTAATAGTTGCTCTGGTGAGAAGAAGAGGTAAACCAGCCACTGTAAAATCTCTTCCTACTCCACACAAACCTCCTTGGTGTGTTTCTGTGATTGTACCTTTTCTTTTTAAATTTACCTCCCAAGCTAGTCTTTCTCATTTTCTTTCATTCCTCTTTCTCTACTTGCCCCTGAAGTACTTAATTGCCTAAGGCTTTCTTCTTAAGCTTTGTCTCAAATTATATATTCCCCTTGGGTTATTTTATACACACTCATGGGTTTAACCACCACGTACATACCAATAATGCTCAAATTTTAATGTGACCTCATTTTTGAGATCTAAAGGCATATTTTTAACAGTCTGCCTAGCATCTCTATCTATTTAACCACCATTTTGTCAAACTTAAAATATTAAAAACTGGAGACTTCTGGTTTCCAGTCTGACACATAAAGAGCTTGGAAGCTGCCACTCCCATCCTCAAAACCAGAAAAAAAATCTGAAAACAAACGAAAACCTGTAAATTACAATTCTTCTGAGATCTATCAGAGAACTGAAAAAAACAAACAAACAAAAAACCAGAAAAGAACTGCTGCCCTGAAAAGTGGAAAGACAGGCAGATACGGTGAATTACTTAGTTTACCAAGAGCAGAAGGCCAGGAGCAAAAGCCTGAAGCTGGAGCCAGTGACTGTAGGAACACTTAAACTGTAATCAAAATAATGCTGGAGTCTCTGTGGACTAGCTTGAGGGTTAAGAATTCTTGGGGGTGAGGGGTGGGGGTAGTTTTAGGGTAACAACCACAGATCTGTAAATTCTACCTCCAGGAGTACTATCAAATCCTCATAGTAAAGACTAGAGAAAATCCCCTCCTATTTCTGGCAAAGAGCCCTTTGTGGTACAACGGTTTTTTTTTTATTTCTGGCAAAGAGCCCTTTGTGGTACAACGGTTAAGTCCTCAGCTCCTAACGGAAAGGTCAGCGATTGGGACCCATCAACCACTCCAAGGGTAAAGACCTGGCAATCTGCTCCTATAAAGATTACAGCCTAGGAAACCCTATAGGGTAATTCTACTCTGTCCTATAGGGTCACTATGAGTCAGAATGTACTTGACAGCATACAACACAACAATTTTGGCAAGGAGAGGGGGAAAGTGGCCATTCTGAAATATGCCCAGAGCTCTCTATTCTCCTTAACAAGGTCTGGCCTCTATAGAAATTATTTTTTCTTTGTCTAATAGACTTCGGTTTACCAAAGCCTAATCAACCTGTGGGAAGGTAAAAAACCTATCTCTAGCCTTCTCTAACTTTCTTGTCTCACCTATGAGGGAGATGGGATTCTGAGAAGCATTTGTGAAGGTCGCACTTCAGGGATACAAGCACACTAAATGACTGAGATCTAGTCATTAATCATTAGACGCTGGAATGTATCCCCCTCCCCCCGCACATACCCTACTGCTACATCATTAGGGTTCCTCTATAATAACTAGGGATTACAGCTCAAAGAACTGCAAGCCTCAGATCCTATTTGAGTTTCTTTGGAAACCCAAGGCAATGAGGGAGATAAAAACAAGGACACTAGAGAAAATTTTATCTTCTGATACCACAGCTACAGCAAACAGTAAACATAGCCTAAACTCACACCCCAGATTTATTTATCTCAGTTCATTTTACCCAGTACATCATGTTTGGCTTTCAGCAAAAATTTAAGGTATGCTAAAATGCAACAAACAAAAAAACTCCAAATAGTCTGAAGAGACAAATAAAGCATTAGACCCAGGCTCTCATAAGGCTAAGATTTTGGAATTATTAGGTAGGGAATTTAAAATAACTATGATTGACACGCTACAACTTCTAGAAGATAACGCAAGAGAAAATCTTGGGTTTGCCTGTGACTTTTTAAGTACGACACCAAATGCATGATCCACGAAAGAAAAAAATTGATAAGCTGAACTTCATCAAAATTAAAAAATTCTGTTGTGTGGAAGACACTGTTACAGCAAAAGAAAAGATAAGCCATGGATTGGGAGAAAATATCTGAAAAACATACATGATGAAGGACTTGTATCAGAAATGTACAAAAATTTTCCTCCCTTTCTTCCTTTATTCTTCCTTCCTCCTTTCCTTCTGTATTTTCAAATCTAATTACTTATTTGTTCTTATTATAACCTCAAGAAATTGATTTTTTTTTTTAGAACTGCATTTTTAGGCTTAACTCTTTCATTTCTCATCCTGAAATTAGTACATTTCAAATATAGTTGTTTCGTGCTCACTTTGTTCCTTGAAGTAAAACAAATCTTTGTTTCGACAATTAGCTTGGCTAAAGGCTAGATGGAAATTACTAAATCATTTGTTAATCATTCTTCTGATAGTCAGACCTGAATGTACATATGAAATAATCAATTTTGTCAGATTCAGGTGACTTTTCATGGCAATACTGATAGTAATGGATAATGAAAAATTTCATTGTAAGTCATTCAAACATAAATTCTACCATCGGAAAAAACTGTCATCAGAAATTGTGTTTTGTTTTTAATGTTTGAGAAGTAGTATTCATATTGTTTCCAATTTTTAGCTATATATACATAAGATGAACTTGGAAATAGCATGTTAGCAGACGAATTCATCCTGAATTACAGAAAAATTTGATCATAACAAATGTTTTTTTAAAAAAGTGTATGTTAATGAATCATAAATGGAAAATGTGGATTCCGCTGTATTCACATATCAGTAAAATGGGATAATTTAGACACGCTCTTGGTGTTTATGAACTGAAACTTGAGGATAAAAGAGTTAAATCTCAAAATTTGCATTTTTTCCAGCTTCAATATTTGTAGAAGATGACCTAGAGTCTATTAACTTTTTTGGAGTAGATATTTCTATTTTGAATTTCAGCGGTGATGAAGTTTAATATTTTGCTAAATTCTTTTATTAAAAATTATTCATGCAGCTCATCAGTGGTATCCAGCTGCCGCTTAGTAATCCCTCATCACCTAACAAAGCCGACACACTGGTGATAATAGAAATTTATGGTGTTCCATACGATCAAATGAAACAGCAGACTCGTGCAATTAAAAAAAATGGTGAGCTCCTAATACATCTTGTTGAACTTCTATTAGACTTCATTTTGGAAAGCTTATACTTTTTTATATATATTTATTATTTATGAGGTAAATGTTTTACATTATGTTCAAGGTTACTAAAGTGTTATATGCATATGTTAGTTATCTAGTGCCGCTGAACCAGAAATACCATAAGTGCGTGTCTTTAACAAACAGAAATGTATTTTCTCACAATTTAGGAGGCTAGTAGTCTGATTTCAGGATGCCAGCTCCAGGCAAAGACTTTCTCTCTCTGTTGGCTCTGGAGGACAGTCCTTGTCTCTTCTGACTTCTGCTCCTGGGCAATCTTTTTGTGGCTTGGCATCTCTCTTTTTCCAACTCTTCTCTCCCTTGCTTGTTTAATCCCTTTTATATCTCAAAAGAGATTGATTTAAAACACACTCTACACGAATCCTGCCTTGTTGACATAACGAAGACAACCCATTCTCAAATGGGATTATAACCACAGGTATAGGGGTTAGGATTTACAACACATATTTTTGGGGGGCACAATTGAATCCATAACTAACAGTAAAAACAATTTGCCAATGATTTAAGACATTGTTTAGGTATATTTTCAGATTATGAATACAAAAATTTATCTGATCTGCAAAATTATTACCTTTTGCATTTTTATGTTTTCCCCTGTATCACTGAATTAAGAGAGACATTTTGGCCGTGAAAATCTAGCTAGCTTCTAGTCTCTGCGTAAAACAAATTTTTTTAAAAATTGTGATTGTTCTGACACAGCATATTACACATTTTTACCTCACTCCCTGAGTTATTTTAGATCAAAGATCTACAGCTTCTGACTCAGTAAGGATGCCATAGAAACCTATTCATACGATGTTTGGATGCATAATTCAGTCATTTTTGTCAGATGTGTGGGAAAGGAAGAAATGGCTTTGGTAAGGTTTTGAGGGTTTCAACATTCCATGACATTTTATGTAACAGGGTAATGGCATTGTCATTTTCCACTAAGGCTATCAGAAAAGGATAGGTTGCTAAGATGGACCCTTGGTCAGAATCACCTTGGAGGAGACCTGGAACTGATCCTGGCATCTGGAATATTCTTTGAGTGCGTATTCTCAAAGTATAGCAGGCTTTCTTTCAGAGTCTGAAATTATACTGCAGGCCTAATTGGCACCGATAGAGGAGCAGGTGGAGTTTTATTGGCCTTTCTCTTCTTGGGCAATAATTCCGAACAATGTCATTGGTCTGTCTTTCTGCTTTCTGACTATGCTTCCAGCATGGCTTCTAGTTTTAAAGATGGGGGAAAAGATTTGGGAAGTTTTTGCTACCTTACACCATTATCAATGGAAAGGAATACTGGTGGCGACTATGGCTTATTGCCTTTTTGTTTACCTTTAGAGTTGAAGGAAGGAGCCCTGGTGGTGCAATAGTTAAGCGCTTGGCTGCTAATCAAAAGACTGGCAGTTCAAACCCATACAATGGCTCCATGGGAGAAAAGACCTGGTGATCTGCTCCCATAAAGATTGCAGCCTAGGAGAAATCCTATGGGGCAGTTCTACTCTGTCACATAGAGTCATTGAATCAGAATTGACTCAACAGCAAACAACAGAGTTGAAGGCACATTACAATGATATTATCAAGAAATAGTAACTGCTAATGTCTGGAAATTTGTAGTAACCTACCTCTTGTTACCTTCACTCCTACTTGAATATTCAGGGCAGTAAACACAGAACCTTTATTTATTTAACACACCCCTTATAATACTATGATTCTAGCTCCCGTTAGACTTTTGATAACATCTCTCGGTTTTATGGGAATATCCCTGCAGAATTCAGTGTAGTTCATCAAACATTGTTGTGGCCCTGCTGTGATAAAAATGTGGTGCTAAATATCAAGAGACTTAAAATCTCTATTTATTATTGATTTATTATTATGCATGCTCCAACTAACTACATTGTAGATAGTTTACATTTCAATATGGGAGATGAGATAAAAGTAAACTTACTATGACATAGTATCTGGTTAGTGGAAACCCTGGTGGTGTAGTGGTTAAGAGTTCAGCTGCTAACCGAAAGGTCAGCAGCTGGAATCTACCACGCACTCCTTGGAAATGCTATGTGGCATTTTTTTTTTTCTTTAGCTTTTTTTTTATCTGGTTGGTGCTTTAAGTACAAAGAACTTTTGTAAAAGGAGCAAATTTGGAGATGGTACTTGAAGAATGAGAAGAATTTTAACAGAGATTTGGAATGAGGGCATTTAAGGCAAAAGAAATAATATGAATGTTACAGTATGCTGAACACAAAATTCAAACATGCTAGGGAAAAGCCAAGAAGTTCAAAATGGGTGGAATATAGGTATTTAAGGAAGATTTTGAAACCCTGGTGGTGTAGTGGTTAAGTGCTGACCAAAGGGTCAGCAGTTCAAATCCTCCAGGCACTCCTCGGAAACTTTATGGGGCAGCTCTACTTTGTCCTATAGGGCCACTATGAGTCGGAATCGACTCGACGGCACTGGGTGGGTTTTTTAAGGAAGATTTGTGTGAGATAAATGAAAAAGTATACTGGGAATGAACAGTATAGCCACGGTAAGATGTTAGGAAATTTCTGTAGATAATGAATAATGCTTTTAAGCTGGGAAATAATGATAACAGAGTTGAGCTTTAGGGAGATTGTTTCTGCATATTAGATAGGAAGAAGTGTATGAGACGGAAATAAGAATACAAACTAGAGTCAAGATACGATTTCAATAGTTAGAGGATGGGGAAGTCAGGTCTTGAAGAAGGGTGTGGCACTAGAAAAGGAATGAGTGATACATGTGAGAAACGCTATGCAGGAGTAAAAGTCTAAATAGTTGCACAGGACAGACGGATCAGAAGCCTAGTAGCTTGACTTCTAGGGTAATGATGGTGTAATTAAATACACGAGAGCCCGGGACGGAAAGGATCATTTATGCATAGGGTATAGAAGTAGTTCTTCAGTTTTGGTCATACTAGGGAAGATCATACTCATAACTGTCAAATTCTGGTATCCTGGTTTACTTCTTTTATTTATTTTTTCTAAATTTTATTTATTTTGTTGCTGTTGTTGAGAATATACACAGCCAAACATAAACGAACTAAACAGTTTCTACATGTACAATTTAGGGACAGTGTTTACATTCTTAGAATTGTGCAACCATTTTCACCCTCCTGTTCTGAGTTGTTTCTCCCTCATTAACATAAACTCACTGCCCCCTAAGGTTTCTATCTAATTTTTCAAGTTGCTATTGTCAATTTTATCTCATATAGATTGTGTTCTTAAGGGCTTAATGCTCAAGGCAGGCCTTTTTTACTAGGTAAGCTAAACTATTGTTCAGTTTTAAGATGACTTCAGAAGATATTTTTGGTTTAAGTTTTAAAGGTTATCTCAGGGCAATAGTCTCAGGGGTTCATCCATCCTCCATGGCTCCAAAAAGTCTGGAGTCCATGAGAATTTGAAATTCTGTTCTATATTTTCCCCGTTTTGATCAGTATTCTTCTAGGGAGTCTTTGATCAAAATGTTCAGTAATGGTAGCCAGGCACTATCCACTTCTTCTGGTCTCATGGCAAAGGAGGCATTTGTTCATGAAGGCAATTAGCCACACATTCCATATCTCCCTCCTGTTCCTGACTACTTTTTCCTCTGTTGTTCCAGGATAATAGAAACCAATTGTTGTGCCTTGGATCCCCACTTGCAAACGTTTCAGACCCCAGGCACTATGCAACAAACTAGTAGGTAGAACAGGAGCGCTAAACATGTTATTAGGCCAATTAATTGGGATGTCCCATGTAACCACCACCCTAAACCTCCAAACCAAGGAACTGAGTCCTATGAGGTGTTTGGTTGTACATCACCAGCCTTAGCAGCTACTCTTTTATTTTTTGTCATTGTTGTAAACATATCTATCACGCAACTTCTGCCAATTCAACATTTTACAAGTGTACAACTTATTGGCAACAATGACAACAGCAATTGCCTGTGCAACCCTACAATGTGATTTTTCCTTTTCCCCTTCCCTCCTGCTCCTGGTAATCACTAATAAACTTTTGTCTCTGTACATTTGCCTTTTCTTGCCTTTTTGTATAAGTCAGGTCATACAATATTTGTCCTATTGTGATTGGCTTATTTTGCTCAACGTAATGTCTTCAAGCTCCATCCATACTGTAGCACGTACCAAGGCTTCATTTCTCCTACTGGCTGAGTAGTATTCCATTGTACGTATGTACCATATTTTGTTTATCCATTTATCTGTTGATGGGCATTTGGGTTGTTTCCATCTTTTGGCTATTGTGAATACTGCTGCAATGAACATTGGTGTACAAATATCTTTTTGAGTCTCTGCTTTCAAGTCTTTTGGGTATATATACTTAGGAGTAGAATTGCTGGGTTATACAGTAGTTCTATTTTTAGTTTTTTGAGGAACTGCCACACTGTTTTCCACAATGACTGTACCATTTTGCATTTCTACTAGTAGTGGATGAGGGTTCAATTTCCCCACATCCTTGCCAATATTTGTTATTTTCTACTTTATTAATCTTAGCCATCCTAAAATGGTACCTCATTGTGGTTTTGATTTCTATCTCCCTGATGGTCAATGATGTTGAGTATCTTTTCATGTGTCTGGTGGCCATTTGAATGTCCTCTTTGGTGAGATTTCTGTTCAAATCTTTTGCCCATTTTATGATTGGGTTATTTGTCTTTTTGTTAGTAAGTCATTGAAGTTTTATATATATTTTTGTTATTGGATTCTTATTGCATATATGATTTCCAAAGATATTCTCCCAGGTGGCAGCTTGTCTTTTCACTTTTTTGGTAAAGTCTTTTGCTGAGCAAAAGCTTTTAATTTTTATGAGGTCCTATTTATTTATTTTGTCTTTTGCTGTTTTTGCTTGTTATTACATTAGATAATTCACTGATAAAAAACTATGTTGCCCCTGCATTTTCTTCTAAGAATTTTATGGTTTCCGTTTCCACATTAGGTCCTTAATCCATTTTGAATTTATTTTTGTGTACAATGTGAGGCATGGATTCTCTTTCATTTTCTGCATGTGGAAATCCAATTTTCCCAGCACCATTTATTGAAGAGACTCTTCTTTCCCCATTGAATGGACTTAGCACCCCTGTCAAAAATCAGTCAACCATAAATGTGTGGGTTTATTTCTAGACTTTCAATTCTGTTCCATTGGTCTATCAGTACTAGGCTATTTTGATTACTGTAGCTGTATAGTATGTTTTAAAATCAAGAAGTGTGAGTCCTCCTACTTTGTTCTTCTCTTTCAACATTGTTTTAGCTATTCTGGGCCTCTTGACATTCCATATAGAGTTGAAGATTGGTTTTTCTACTTCTGTAAATAAGGTTGTAGGAATTTTGATTGGAATTGCATTGCGTCTATAGATCATTCCTGGCAGTATTGACATCTTAACAATATTAAGTCTCCCAGTCCACGAATGTGGAACGTATTTCCATTTCCTTAAGTCTTCTTTAATATCTTTCAGCAGTGTTTTATAGTTTGCATTGTATAAGTCCTTCACATTTTTTTTTATAACTAAAAATTAGGACTTCCTCCATCATCAATACATGATTGTGTATGTGTGTGTGTTTGTATGCCTCTGTGTCTGTCTGTGTGTGTGTGTGTCTGTGAGAGAGAGAGAGAGAGAGGCAGCGGGGGTGGGGGAGAGAGAGAAAGAGCAGTGAGAATTGAAGTAGGGGGTAGAAGAATCAATCAATTTAAGAATTTTCTGCAGATATTTTGCTGTTTCTATGAAGAATTGACTCAAACCTGCTCTGCTACTTAATGGCTATGTATCTGAAACCCTCAGGAAATTGTGTAATATCTTTATGACTCAGTTTCCTTATCTGTAAATGCAGAGAATAATAACCGTGATGTGATTGTTGTGAGATTAAATGATATCATCTATATACAATTCTTAGAACACTGCCCAGCAATAGTAAACACCTGATAAATATGGCTATTGTCTTATTCCTTTCTCATTTAGTGCATTAAACATTTAAGCATTCTAAAATACAAACTATCATTACTATTATCAAAATATTGATATTGTCTGTGATTCTTTATATCCATTCCTTTATATTTCAGCTTTTAGTCCAAGATGGAATGAAACCTTCACATTTATAATTCACGTACCAGAACTGGCATTGATACGATTTGTTGTTGAAAATCAAGTTCTAATAACTGGAAATGAATTTCTTGGGCAATATACTTTACCAGTTCTATGCTTGAACAAAGGTAATATTTCCTAAAGTAAGATTATTAACATTTAATGTAACATGCATGTACCATAGACACACTTTGACATGCCAAATACCTATTCCTGAAAGGTGAATATAAAGGAAATGTTGTGTATTGACACACATTTTCTCAGTGGAATTATAGAAATGCGCTCTGATGTGGAAGATGGGGTAGGGTGGGGCATTACTAAGAAGGCTAATTCAGCAAATTTGGCAGGTTTAAGTATTTCTTTACAGAGATCACAGCTCTTTTGTTTCAGTGAAGAGTAGTCATGACTATCATACAGAAAATGAAGGATGGGATTCATCCAGAAGGGAGAAGCAGTGACTCATTCTTCCTGCTTGAGGAGAAGAGACTGGGAGCCCAAGGCTGTCCTTTCCTGATCCTTTTCAGGGATGACTTTATGTTGCAGTCTCCCTTGCTCTGATGATTTACTCTGTGCTCCCAATATGTACACTCATCTAACACCAGCTAAGATGCATCTAGGAATCGGGGTCTTCCCAAAGCGGGGCTGGTGGTTAATTTTGGAACATGCTATACTTTGAGAGGGGCGAGTGTGAGTGTGTCAGGCAGTAGGAAGCCAGGATAGAAACTGCAAATATTTTATTTTCATGGAAATATAAGTAGCCAGTCATGGTTTTCATGTATGCTTAGTAAATATATCCTTTTCCTCAGTAGGACTATCGGGGCCATCATTGAATAATTTTTTTTTTTTATTGTTCTAATTAGATACAATTCCCTTTGCAGGTTACTGTCGTGTTCCTCTGTTTTCCAAAGCAGGTGAGAGTCTTGACCCTGCTTCACTGTTTATTTATGTTTGGTACGTCCGATAGCAACTAATAGCCTCTTACGTGTTGATAGGTGTGCAACACAATAAAACAACCAAAATAAATGTCCACATTCTTTCTTTTTTAACATATAGCAAGGTAATTGTTTACAAGAACAGAAACATTTAGCAAATTTGCTTTTAAATATACCAGATGGAGCAGTGGAAACGAGAAAAAGAAATTTCAGGGTGTCCCAACCAGTGTGGCATTTTTGTCAGCAGACTTCTATTGCTCCGCTGCTACTGAGGCTGCTTTTTCAACTTGGCTTCTATCATTTTTTATTAGTAGAACTTATAAGCTTTTTAAATATGTCTGATTATATATGTTAGCAAATATTTAGCAATATAAATGAAATGTGAAATCTAAGAGTATTTTAACTTCTAGACACCCACTACTGCACATTTTACACATTTTAGGGAGAACAAATTAGATTCTGAGGTGCTTTGTGCCATTTTGTATCCTAGATGTTAACTAGCCCCTGCATTCTCAGGCCAGTTCTTAGATGCTGTGCTCTGCATTTGGTATTCTGTAACTATACAGACATTTTTATGAGTGCCTTGGAAATTGATTTGCATGCAAACTGCATTCAGACACCATATCTGTAAAAGAGCTCCATTCTATGGACTTACATGCTTGGAGCTCTAAACTAACAATTTGCAATATTTCTGAGTCTCCAGTAAATTATGCACTTCGGAGATTCTCTCTTGGTCACAGATGAGATCGTTGTGTGATTTTGTTTGCTGAGCTTCTTGCCCATCAGCAGGACTATGTTTTCCTAAATGCCATATGTGGGAGAATATGGGTTCTTAACTGTTCTTCCAAAAATCAGGGGTATTAATACTTGTCCCACCATATTGCTGCATGGTGGTGATGTGAAATACCCAGCACTAGGTTTCGCAGAGTAGGGGGCTCTCAATAAATATTCGATGAAATTGAATCGGAATTAAAATTAAGATAACAAAATGACTGTTTCAGATGTATTTTAACGCACTATCTCTTGATGCCAAAAAACCAAACCCATTGCCATCGAGTCAGTTCTGACTCATAGTGGCCCTGTAGGACAGAGTAGAACTGTCCATAGCGTTTCCAAGGAGAGCCTGGTGGATTCAAACTGCTGCCCGTTTGGTTAGCAGCTGAACTCTTAACCACTGCGGCCCCAGAGTTTCCATTTCTTGATTGCCAGTAGAAAATACCCTGAATGGCACATTTTACTTTTTTCTATATTTTACCCTCAGCACCAAATATTTAAAATAAGAATGCCATTGGGCATTCAAATTCCTAAGCCGTAAGCAATTAGAAATGTCCTAGGTTACTCAGTGCAGATCATTCCTCATGGGGACGAGTATTGAGATGAACTCTGAGGTACATTCTCCCCAGCAGGTACTCACAGCCAGTTTTAGAGGATGCCTCCATTCTGCCAGATAATGGATGAATCTTATTTAAATCTTCCATTATTCAGACCAACAGCAGGTGGGGTGTTCAGCCCATTAACCCAATGGTTTAACCTTCTCTAACCTCCACAGAGGGCCTTGGTGGCGCAGTGGTTAAGAGCTTCACTGCTAACCAAAAGGTCAGCAGTTCGAATCTACCGCCTGCTTCTTGGAAGCGCGAAGGGGCAGTTCTATTCTGTCCCGTAGGTCGCTATGATTAGGAACCGACAGGATGACAATGGGGTTTTTTAGCTTCCACAGACATTTTGAGGAGCTGGAATTCCAGGAGATTTAACGGCTTTGCTAAACTGAGTTTTCAGGAGAATTCACGATTCTTCAGAAAGAAACTTCTATTTCCTATTTATACCATCAAGCTTTGAAATATGGAAGAGAAAAAAGAGATACACTGCTTTTTTTTTTGTTGTTGTTGTTAACCTTTTCTTCAGGTACCAACCAAATGCACCTCACTAACTTTAAAGACAAATTTGTTCATTTTTAATATTTCACTCTTCACATCAGTAACATAATTTGGAGAGAAACATTATATATTTCCTGTCAAAACAATCTTAAGGTATCTTTAAATATGTTTGATTCCATTTTTATATGATCATTATTTATCATTTATTTCCCCCTTTAAATTGAACTGGCATTATTATATTATTGTCTCACAATAACTCTTTAACAGATACTACTCATAGATACTCCATAACAAGGGGATGTTCTTATATTTAAGGAAGTTGCAAATGGTATGGGAAGCTGACTTTGACTTATGCTTTCTAGGCATATTTTGCTTGTAGGAAAAAATAGTGTTGGTGAGTAAAAGTGTGAAGAGGAAAAGGCTAAATCAATCCCTGGGACTGTGGCAATAAAAGACCTTTTAACTCTTAAACCCTTAGTTTAAATGTCATTTCCTCAGGGAAGCCATTCATGATCTCTTAGCTTAGGTTATGTTCCTTGGTTCTGATAAAAGTGACAGCTAGGAACTGACCTGGTACTATCGGCTAGACGTTGGTGTTGCTAGGAGCTGGCCTGAAACTCACAGCTAGGCCTTGGTGTTCTCCACTTGACTATAAACAATTTCAAAGAGCATCAATAACAGACCAGGACAGTTTGACTGCAATTGATCAAGACAAAAACAGGACCACTCTGTAATAGTGACCAAGCGCATGACAAGAACATGAATATTGTACAAACACAAAAATGCCATTCTCCAATCTGTCTAACAGTAATGACTATGACTGTTTTACCAGTTATAGCTTAGTCTTGATTTATTCTTCCTGCCTTATAAAACCAAAAAACCAAACTCCTTGCCGTTGCTTCAATTACTGCCTTGTAGAGATTTATTGACATCCAATCATAGAATTGTCCCTTATTCTTGAGAATATCCAACCCAGAGGAAAGCCCTACTTACTTAAACCCTCCTCTAAATCATCTAACACATATCCAAGTCTAATAGAAAATCCTTTCTAATACCCTCTTACTGAGGCGCCTCACGATTCTCCATGTTGTGTTCTCCCTCACTGCAATCAGCAAAAACCCCAACTATGTCTTTTCCTGGTTGTCTTTGGCAGAAGACATTGTCACAACCTTGACTTGTCCTTTTGTAACACTCATGACCTTGAATTATGTCAGGGAAATCTATTAAGTTGTTAACTTGAAGCTTCTCTCTTTTTTGGTTGTGGCTCTTTAGGGCCTCAAATAGAAAACATGCAGAGCCTAATCTTCCCCTCTAGACTTACACTGACTTTTGTTTGAGAGATGGTGACCAGTGGTGATAGAGGAGATAGACAGAGGCAAGGCTTGGTTACTGAGCAGTAAAGTTGCCCTATCTGTGAAACAGATACGGGAAAGACTCCTTGCAGCCATAAAAATGTATTTTAATTTTTGGAAAGGAGCGTCTATGAGTCTTTTGAGGAATGAAGATACGTGTACCCATTATAGTTCCTCTGGAGGTTACAGTCAAAACCTCTGTGCAAATCTCAGGGGAACTGAACGTGGAAGAGTAGTTTTGGGAGCCACAATGGGGAGGAGCTCATGCCATTGGTTAGTGCAGAGACAACAGAACCACTTACTTCTGAATGAAGTCCTTATGGACTTGAATAATGGACATTTGGTTGGGAACCACATGGACTAAAACCCATCTGAGAGGAATTATTAAACCCCACATATCCTTGGAATTGCATAAACATTTGTTGAATTGTACTGCTTTCAAAGTAAGAAGCCTTTGGAAATATTTGCACAAATAAAGCATTCTCATGGTACTTTTGGGATTCTTAGGCCTTTAAGTTTGAGTCATTTTTAAGAGTTCCGAGTTAGGCTATTTTCACGAGTCACTGGAAATGCCCGTTTTGAACATCAAAGGGGTGGATTGGAGTGAAATTTAAACCTATGAAGATACTGGCCTTCTACATGTCTTCTATGCTTTCACCCCAGTCCAGCACACAGAGAGAAATTGGTGCTAAATGCCTTAAAAACCTATTTGAGGACCAGTATACATAAATTACACTTTCTGTTCATGTTCCCATTCTTCTCCCAGGGTGGTCACTTTTCTAATGTGATAATCACAGTTATCTGCAATGTTAGCAGTGTCTAACGTGTGCCTAATATTAAACATAAATTAACCTTAATACTTCCATCCCTACGTATTAGCATTAAGACAACCGAATGAGAAACATTGAGTTGCTTAAGGTCTTCGGTCAGTGACAGAAACAGGGCAGTCTGGCTTCTCCAAAGCTAATGGCACACCATTCAAATACATTGTTATCAAAGCAGCATCACTACTCAATGTCAATTTCAAGAATTGTTTCCAAATCTGTTCTAAGCATGAAGCAATAAAGGTTAGCTGTTATGTGAAAGAAAACCCTCAGACATTTCAACTGCAACAGAGAGTGGTTACCCCTCTCAACTCATTCTAAGTGTATGGCCTTTTAGAACCATGAAGACTTACCCAGAGGAGTAAGTTCTTAGTCTACTCTGGGGAGCAATAGAGCCCTAGTACACTCAGAAAAGGTTTAAAAGCTCTTGTGAATTTGGCCTTTCTCAATTGTTAGCAGGAATTGCTACATAATTTTCATAACACAGTGCAAAATGAAAATGCAGACCCCTTGTTTTATTAAAAAAAAAGTGACATTAAATGTCGGCACTTAAATATGAAGCTTTCTCCTTTCTTCTGTGGCTTTTCTCTCAACTTGCCATAGCGTTTTTAACTTCATTCCAAGAAAATAAAAAATTTAAATTATGATAATGAATTTTACCATTTATCTTTATATTATGCCATATAAATTTTCTCTTACTGCAAATGTAAGAACATTTAACTCATATGCAATATCACTGAAATTATACAATTCTTGCTTCATAACTTGTATATGCATAAGTATTTTGTTCTTATAAGAACCATTGAAACACTGAACAAAACTAACTCAACTGTACTGTTTTGATTTTACTTATTGATATGTACACATTCTATCAACACTCTCTACCTTCAGCTTATGGATGAGTAAGGAAAGACTGAAAGGAAAAGGAATTATGGGCCGTCCTATCTTTTCCTTCCTTCTATGTCATCATTTTCAGCAACATGGTTGGCTAATATAGGAAAGTAACATAAGCAAGAAAAGATATGAAAGGATTCCTTGGTTGGTCATGCTTCTTAGGATGCCAATTCCTTTCTGTCTGCATTTGAAGCAAATTATTGTTTACTCAGTCACAGACTTATACTTACACCGTAGTCTCTTAGAGTCTCACTAAACTCTTACACATTGTGGGTCCACTGAAATTCTGCACTCATAAAAAAAAAAAAAAATACTGTATGTGAATGGACTGGCAAGAAAGGTGGATGCTCATATTTCTCATAACTCCTCTGCTCACATTTTCCCATCACATCTCATTTACAAAACATATGTTCAAAGATAAAATCATTAAGAATTTCAAAGGAAAGAAACTTCTTCAATAAATCAAAAGCTCTGAAGGCCAGAGTAGCAGGGACTGGGGTCTGGGGACCG
Source organism: Elephas maximus indicus (assembly GCF_024166365.1). NCBI lineage: Eukaryota > Metazoa > Chordata > Mammalia > Proboscidea > Elephantidae > Elephas > Elephas maximus. The sequence continues at coordinate 77,502,096 of NC_064822.1, read as the reverse complement.
TGGTTTCAGGGGACATCTAGGTCAATTGGCATAACAAAATGTATTAAGAAAACGGTCTGCATTCCACTTTGGTGAGAGGCATCTGGGGTCTTAAAGGCTAGCAAGCAGCCATCTAAGATGCCTAAATTGGTCTCATCCCACCTGGAGCAAAGAAGAATGAAGAACACCAAAGATACAAGGTAAATATGAGTGCAAGAGACAAAAGGGCCACATAAACAAGAGACTCCATCAGCCTGAGACCCAAAGAACTAGATGGTGCCCGGCTACCACCGATCACTGCCCTGACAGGGAAAACAATAGAGAATCAATCCCTGATAGAGCAGGAGAACTGTGAGATGCAGATCTTAAACTCTCATAAAAAGACCAGGCTTAATGGTCTGACTGAGACCAAAGGGACCCTGATGGTCATGGACCCTGGACCCTTTGATAGCCCAAGATTGGAACCATTCCCAAAAACAACTCTATGGAAGGGATTGGCCTGGGCTATAAGTAGACAATGATGCTGGTGAGGAGTGAACTTCGTGGCTCAAGTAGACACATGAGACTATGCAGGTGACTCCTGTCTGGTGGTGGGATGCGAAGGAAGAGGGGTACAGGAGCTGGTTGAATGGACACGGCGAGTACAGGGTGGAGAGGAGGAATGTGCTGTCTCATTAAGAGGAGAGCAGCTGGGAGTACACGGCGGGGTGTGTATGGCTTTTTGTATGAGAGACTGACTTGATTTGTAAACTTTCACTTAAAGATTTGAGCAATAAATAAAAAAGAATTTCAAGACAGTGACAACAGAGCATTAAAGTAAGAGCAGGTCCCTTCTGAGCATAGAGTGCTGTGCTACCGCATACTTTGCACACCTGCGAAGCTGGCCTTGATTGGTAAGTACATTTTAATATATAGTGATAGTCCTTCACAATCAGAGCAGGTTAAGATCTATGGGTCCTCACTATACTCAGTTCAGCACTTGGTGATATACTGAAAGCAAGCCTCAGACCAAAGTCTACTCTCATACAATTAACTGGGAGGCTCAGAAAGAGTACTCTAACCTGTTCTCATAAAATCAGTATAGTCCCACTAACTATAAAGCCACAGTAATCAGTACAGCTTGATGTTGGGGGAAAGATAAACATATAGATTGATGGACCAGAATAGAGTTTCCAGAAATAAACCAACACACATTTGCTGAATTAATTTTTTTTATGTGAAAATATACACAACAAAACATATAGTCATTCCACAGTTTTTACACATATATTGGTGAATTAATTTTTGACAAAGGAGCTCATCCAGTTCAATGAGGAAATAAGAGTCTCTTCAACAAAAGGTTCGGGATCAGCTAGATATCTATGTAGGAAAAAAAAACAATGAACCTTGTCCCTTACCTCATACCATACACAAAAACTAACTCAAAATGAATTTAGACCTAAATGTAAAACTTAAAACTATGAAACTTCTAGAACAAAACAGAATATCTTTGTAAACTTGGGGTAAGCAAATGATTCTCAGGACATTAAAGCATGCATAAAAGAAAATGGTAAGTTGGCCTTCATCAAAATAAAAAAGTAAAAACTTTTTCTCTTTGAAATATCCCATTATGAAAATGAAAAGGCAAGCTACAAAACGGGAGAAATTATTTTTGCCATATATATCAGAGAAAGCAAGCACTTGTATCCAGACTATATAAATAATAATACCAATTCAATAAGAAGATGATTCAGTAAGAAAATGGGCAAAATATTCGGACAGGGATTTCCTGGAAGAAAATACAGGCATGGCCAATAAGCATATGAAAAGATGTTCACCACCATTAGCCATCAAGGAAATTAAAATTAAACCACAAATGAGTTACTATTATATATCTATTAGAATTGCTAAAATAAAAAACTGACCACACCAAATGTTGGTGAGGAAGTAGAAAATTGGAAATCTTATACATTGCTGGTTGGAATATAAAATGTTATCACTTATGAGTCGGAATTGACTCGACGGCACTGGGTTTGGTTTGGTTATCACTTTAGGAGTCCCTGGGTATTGCAAATGGTTAACACACTTGGCTGCTAACTGAAAGGTTGGAGGTTTGAGTCCACCCAGTAGCTCCCGAGAAAAAAGGCCTGGAGATCTACTTCTGAAAAATCAGCTACTGAAAACGCTATGGAGCACAGTTCTACTCTGATACACATGGGGTCACCACGAATGGTAACCAATTGGACACTAACTGAGAAAACAATGGGAAACAAACAATAAGAACAAACAAGCCAAAAAATCAAACAACTACTTTGGAAAACAGTCTGGCATTTTTCTTATAAACAGACACCTACCATAAGACACAGCCATGCACTTCTAGATATTTACCCAAGGGAAACAAAAGCACATATCTATACAAAAACTTTATATGATTGTTCATAGCTTTGTTTATAATAGCCCCAAGCTGGAAACAACCCAAATGTCTATTAACAGGTGAATGGATAAAGAAAGTGTGTTATTTCTGTACAATGGAATTCTGATGAAATAGATCTGGCATGCTACTTGGACACTGAAATTTTTAAAAGCTCTTGAAGTTATTCTAGTGCAGTGGTCACAAAGTGTAGTCCCAGATAGTGACAATAGCATTACCTGGGGGCTTTATAGCAATGCAAATTCTCGGGCTCCACTGGCAACCGCCTGAATCAGAAACTCAGCAGGTGGGGTCAAGCAGTCTGCATTTTAACGGCTCCCTCAGGTTATTCAGATGCACACTCAAATCTGAAAACCACTCAGTGTTGGGCAAAGGTGCTCAAGGTTGAGAACCACTGATCTAGAAGGCCAGTCCTCTTACACTTGGGTTGTGTACCTGATTTGGCTTTCTAGAAACTAAGCCTTGTTCTTGAGTCTTCTCTCTATGCTTGGCCCTGGTTTAGAATTTACTCTGCATTCAAGGTGTCTACATGTCTGTGGCATATTGTACTGACAGCCTGGCCAAGATCTCCTGTTGAAATATAACAGCATCTCACGTCTGGGCTGAGTCCCTGGTTCAGACTCCCCTGATCTACACAAAACTACCTAGAGAAAGTAAAGTCTCTTTTCTGGTACTTTTTAGGCTCCTTTTGGGAAAGGACCACTTCTCATTTTTCTTTAAATTGTCCATGGTGGTTTTTATACAGCCAATGTCCAATATTTGTTCAACAAGTAACACTTTTTTTTTTTTTTTTTCAGGCAGAAAGCAGTGTTTTTTGGGGGGAGAGGAATGGGAAAGATTAAAAAAAAAAAAAGAAAAAACCAAACCCATTGCCACCGAGTTGATTCCAACTCGTAGTGACCTTATAGGACAGAATAGAACGACCCCATTTTTTTTTTTTCTTTTTTAATAGGGTTTCAAGGAGTGGCTAGTGGATTCAAATTTTTGGTGAGCAGACAAGTTCTTAACCACTGTACCACAGGAACAATTCTGCTTTTACAACATCTGGGAATCTGAAATCTTGTGCAAATGATGGATGCTAAGAATGCCCTGCTATTTATTTTACATGGTTGTGATCAATCCTAAATCTGTATCTCCAGTTTAGCCCTCTTCCCAGCATATTCTTTCCCTCCCAACCTTCTAGGTTCTCTAATATCTACTCATTTTTAGGATTTTGCTGATAAGAAAGAGTTAAGACATTAAGACTAATAGGCAGGTAATCTGGTAAATATTCATTCCTTTGCTTCTTTATTTTTCTACTTCATCCTTGCTAGACTGATCATTCTTAGAGTCAACATGGAGTAATACACTTTCTTAAACATCTAACTATAAAATTAATATAACTATCACATGCATAAGTCAAAACAAACAGGCTACTAGCAGATCCTGAGAATATGTATTTAAAGTGGGAAAAGTGGAAAAGGAAGAGGTTTATTTGTTGGTTTTGATGGTATAATGTTAATATAACTAGAATTCTATAGTGAGCATATCAATCACTTCAAAACATAGTGACTTGAAACACATCCACACTGCTGCAATTTGGGCTGTATTTAACCCAGTGGTTCTTCTGTTGGTTTCATGGGATAACTCATACTGCTACAGTTCTTTTGTTTTGTTCTGTCTCATGTTAGCCACTAACTGCATTTGATTATTTAAATTTAATTGCGATTAAATAAAATTTAAAATTGAGTTCCATAGTCACAGTAGCCACATTTCATGTGCTCCATAGCTACCTATGGCTAGTGACTACCATATTGTATAGGGTAGATATAGATCATTTCTATCATTGCAGAAAATTCCGTTGGAGAGCATTATCTAGAGGATTGACCGGGGCTGGATATTCCAAGATGGCTTTAGTCACATGACTGGAGCCTTAGCTTAGATGGCTGAAACATACAGGCCAGATGATCTTTCTTCCTGGGCTTCTTCACAGGATGGTGGAACCATTCCAAGAGAGCAAGAACAGAAAGTGCAAGGTATCTTGTGGACTGAGCTAGAAATCACATAATGTCACTTTTACCTCATTCTGTTGGTTAAAGCAATGACAAGGTCTGCTCAGATTCAAGCAGTGGGGGATAAGATTTCACCTGTTGATGGGAGTAGCTGTAAAAAAAAATTGTTGCCGTGTTTAATCTCCCAGAATGGGTGACAGCAATAAAATGTAAAAGGTTCACTCTATCAAGAATAATTGTTGGCAGAATTAATATTTAAATATTAAATAATACTATTTAATGTTCGGTTAAATATAGATTTGGAGGAAACTAAATTTCTATGTTTAGGAGAAAATTTATGCATTTGTTCAAAAAAATTTACATTGTGAGTAAATATTATGTGCCGGGCTTTATTCTAGGAGCTGAGGATAAAGTGGCAAACAAAACCAAAAATATTCCTGCCCTCATGAAACTCACATTCTATTGCTGAGATAGAAAACAAAGTAACAAATATATAAATAAAATAATTTTAGATAGTTATAAGGTGGTAGCCTGGAAGGTGCTTTTTTAGAAAATAAGGTCAAGAATTGTGAGAAATTCCTTGTTGCTGTTGTTAGGTGCCACTGAGTTGGTTCCAACCCTGTATACAACAGAGTGAAACACTGCCAGATCCTGTGCCATCTTCACAATCCTTGCTATGCTTGAGCCCATCATTGCAGCCACTGTGTCAATCCATCTCATTAAGGGTCTTCCTCTCCTTATCGCTGACCCTCTACTTTGCCAAGCATGATGTCCTTCTCTTGAATACATGGTCCCGCCTGATAACATGTCCCCCCTGATAACATGTACTGGTCCCTCCTGATAACATGTCCAAAGTACATAAGATGAAGTCTCACCATCCTTGCTTCTAAGGAGCATTCTGGCTGTACTTCTTCCAAGACAGATTTGTTCGTTCTTCTGGCAGTTCATGATATATTCAATAGTCTTTGCCAACATCATAATTCAAAGGCATCAATTATTCTTTTGTTTTCCTTATTCATTGTCCAGCTTTCGCATGCGTATGAAGCAATTGAAAATACCATGGCTTGGGTCAGGGGCATCTTAGTCCTCAAAGTGACATCTTTGCCTTTTAACATTTGAAAGAGGTCTTTTGCAGCAGCTTTGTCAAGAAATTCCTTAGCTTCTCTGGATAAGGCATAATTATATTAATTTCTTGATTAAGTTCAACATCTATGGCTTATATTTAGTCAAAATGTGCTTGGAGTTAAAACATATTTTTAAAGATTGGTTCCAAAGATATTTAAATCCAAGTGTTCCTATATGCTTTTCTTTACAATAGACTTTGTTTATCATTTGTATTTTTCATAACTGTGGTACGCAGTCTCTAAGATGTCCTCCAAAAATCTATACTTATTGGTACTCACAGCCTTGTGTTATCCCCTCTCCTTGACCAACTTGCTTCCAACCAATAGAATACAGCAACTTTTAGGGGATGTCACTTCTGTGATTGGATTACAAAAGATTGTGACTTCCATCTTGCTAGCAGACTCTCTATTGCTCTCTCGGTTTGCAGAGTTGGATTAAGCAAGCTGTCCTGTTAAAGTGGCCAACATAGCGAGGATCTCAGGGCAGCTTCCATTCAACAGCTGGACAGGAACTGAGGCCCTTAATCAAATAGTGTACAAGACACTGGATACTTCAAACTACCACTGAATGAAAATGGCAGTGGATCCTTCCCCAGTTGAGGTTTCAGATGAGACTTCGGGCTGTTGCCTTGATTGCAGCTTTGTGAGAGACAGTGAATCTGTCTTCTGACCCATATAAACTGTGAAATAACGAATGTATATTTTTTAAGCTACTGAATTGTGGGGTAATTCATTACATGGCGATAGATAACTAATATAGCCAATCTTTTTCTTTGTGGGGAGAAAAGGAACTGTAGATGTTACGAGATTTCTCTAGTCTTTTATTCATTTTTTTCACCTCCTGCTAATCATGTGGAGCCCTGGTGGCACAGTGGTTAAGAGCTGGCCTGCTAACCAAAAGGTCAGTAGTTTGAATTCACCAGCCTCTCCTTGGAAATCTATGGGGCAGCTCTACTGTGTACTATAGGTTTGCTATGTGTCACAATCAACTCGATGGCAATGGGTTTGGTTTATTAATCATCTAACCCTAGTATTCCAAGAATTCTATAAAGGGTCCACATGAAAAAAGTGTATCTTTGTGTAAGGTCTGCTTAAGATATTTTCACGTAACAACATACTATGTTCTTTCACATAACAACACTAGGTCTCTTTTTGGGGAAGGGCATACTTATATTTCCATTTTAACAGGCTATATACTGTTCTAAATAAGAAATTTAAAGTTATGATATATGTATTTTTTATATACTGTTCTAAACAAGAAATTTAAAGTTATGATATAAGAATTACTTATAACTGAACAGAGTATTTTTGTTTTTAAAAGGATTTCCTTGTTTCTGTAGGAGTCCCTTTTTAAAATACTTTTTAAGGGGAAGTATATGAATCAATCTAACTGTTAAAAACATGAATAAATTCCATTCCTTCTCAAGTCTGTCTTAATAACTCTTCAACCTGATTTCTAGGATTTCTCCACTTCAGTGGAATCAATCTGCTTTTTAATTCTCTTATATGTACCATATTGGCAAATATTTCTATAATTCATGTCATCCTCTAGTTATGCACCAATCTGTACACAATTTAACCTTCACAGCTCACCTCTTCTGAAAGCCATCCTGGATTATCCTCCCTTGAGCCAGGTATTTTCTGTTGGGCCCTCCAGACCTACTCTCCACCCTTCTTCACATTGTTCTTTGCCCAGAAACTAAGCCTAAAAGGAGCACATCAAAGGACTTTTGTGCTCTCAGACTTCCTACTGGGCTAGGCCACAGGGAGAAGCCCAGCAGATCAGAGGGATGGAAAAGAAAGTGTTCAGGGTATCTACTCCGTGGGTTCCCTCCCAGTGAGTCGCCTGGGGGTAACTGTGTCCCTTGATGTGACTTGCTTCCCTTCTGGGTACTGGTCAACTAGGAAGAGTCAGAAAAGAAAATGTCAAGGAATGAAAACAAATCTGTTTTTCTTTTATATTCATGAATAGTGATGAGTAATGAGAGTAGAATTCAGCTCTCAACATATGGGATGTTAAAGTATATTAAATGGTACAAGTTTTGTTTTTTTTAAATCTTTTTAACATGGTTGTTTTACTCGAATTTTCTCTTATTCAAGTTATTTGATTTTAATTCCAAACTCCATATGACACTTATATAATCAGAGACAACACATTAAATGATCTAGTGAGAAATGAGAGAGCTAACACATAACATAATGAATAAAAAATAAAGAAACAATCAGTCAAAAGCCTAACCTTTAAATCAAGAAAGATTTTGGATAGATGAGCCATGAAGACTGAGCCTAGGGGTTTGGGAACAGGTTGTGGAAGAGATAATAAAAGAGGTGCTTAGAGTTAAGTTAGAATGAGGAGACAGCTGTATTTTTTCATTAAAAAGGAATTATAACAAAAAAGTTTTCTGCAATAATGTATGCTAATCAGGTAAAACTGGGAAATGTCAAAAACTATGAAGTTATAAGTCATAATAATTCATAAAATAAAAAAAATCTTCTAAAATTCAGGTTTACCTTATTGTAATTTTGAAAAAAAAAAAATCAAATCTCCCTTTACTCAACATTTTTACAGAGCATTGACGTCTAATAGAATTGTCTGCAGTAAAAGAATTGTTTTTTATCTACTATCCAATATAGTAGCCACTAACCATTGGTGGCTTTTGAGCATTTGCAATGTGGCTAGTGCAACTGAGGAACTGAATTTTTAATTTTAATTAATGAATGGTAGTTGGAGCCTACAAAAAAACCTAACCTGTTGTCATCGAGTCAATTCAGATTCATATTGACCCTAGAGGACAGAGTATAACTACCTAAAAGGTTTCCAAAGAGCAGCTGGTGGATTTGAACTTGTGACCTTTTGGTTAGCACCTGAACTCTTAACCACTATACTACCAGGATTCCATGCCTGCTGTAGTGGAGGGTATAGCACTGGAATGCTGGTCTCCCATCTGCTCTTCTCAGTTCCAGGCTCTCCTCCTTATGCTGACTCATTCATAATCAATTATTCCACAAAGATGCCATGACCATATTTTATTTTTCTGGTATGCATCTATTTCTTCCCTGCTCTCCTTACTCTATTCTGGATCCAGCTCAACAAGAAAATACAGTATTTTATTTACATAGCTTTTAGCAGTTTACAAAATGCTTTTGTGTACATTATCTAGCTTGATCCTCAGAATAAACTTAACCAGGAAATATGTTTCCTCAAGTGATTTTCTCAAGTGAAATCTTCCTGATTCTGTCAAATAAAGGAGCTCACTTGAAAGAATGGTTGACTGATGATACAAACACCAGTGATGCCAGATATTGGTGAGAAAACTTTACTTAAAATTGTTCAATGTCATAATGTGAATACTGAATTGGGTATCGGAGACCAGTGTCTGCCACTGATGAAGATAATGATAACAATAATAATAAAGATAATAACAAAGGTAAAAAGATATCTATTATATCTTACCGTATTCCATACTTAACATATTCCAGGTCTGTGCTAAGTGCATACATGCTAATTTAACTCTCATAGCAATCCAGTGAGGTTTTGCAGATGAAGACACTGAAGATTAAAGAAGTTTAGTAATGTATTCAAGGTAATATATTGTATTGGTCCCCTTACTTCTCATGACCTATTTATTTCTTTTTAAAATTGAGGCTGTTGAGCTGGGTAATATCTAAGTTTACTTTCAACTTTCAGTAACAGAGATAACTGAAATGTCTAAATCAGTAATTTGATTTTGGCAGTGTCCAGTGTCTTAACTTCTTTGAGATTTCATTTTCTTTTTAAAATGGAGACAATATTGCTTATTTTGCAGAGTTTTGTGAGGTTTAAATTTAAATCATGTAATAAAGGTAAAGCACTAGCACAGTGCTTTTTACGTATTAGATCTTCAACAAATGTTAGTTCCTTTTTCCTTTCTCATTTACAGCAACTAGTAAACAAGGAAGTTGATTTAAAAAGAAATTTTGGCAAAATAAAAAAAAAAAAAGCCTCAAAGATTTACAACAAAATAAGCCAACCTCTAGCCTCTAGAGAAATTAGTTCACTAAGATTAAGCTCTGAAAACAATGTATTTAGGATTACCCAATACCAGGAGCAGCAACTCAGGATAGCTGAGTGAGAGCAGATAGATGGAGACAATCTTCTTGACTTCAGCCTAACCATGATGGTTCAGGGGTAGAATTCTCTCCTTCCATGCAGAGACCCAGGTTTCATTCCTGGCCAGCACACTTCAAGTGCAGCCACCAGTCCTCTGTCAGTGAAGGCTTGCATGTTGCCTTGATGCTGGACAGCCTTCAGTGAAGCTTCCAAACAAAGACAGACTAGGAAGAAAGGCCTAGTGATCTACTTCCAAAAATCAGCAAGTGAAAGCCTGGTTAAGTCTTTCTTTCCATCATTCACGGGGTTGTAGGCAGACTCAATGGCAGCTAACAGCAAGAGTGCCTACCAGTCTATAACAGTTGTTAGGAGTTGATGACCTGTAAACCTAAACCCATTTGAAAGAAATCTCCCACCAAGAATTTAATGAAGACATTATGCTATCATATCTCTGGTAAAAAATCTACTTAGACAGAGATTTGTGTGTCCCATCCAAGATATCACATTACATTTAATCCTCCCGTCTACTTGAAGTATTCCTTCCTTCTTTCAAAGTTTAGAAGTTGATCATGGTGACCCCCCCAGCCATGAGGCCTTATTTTTTTTTATCACATTCAGACATTTTTACTATCATTCTCAGCTTGAGACCAGTGTTTCTGGTTGCACCTCCTCCTCTCCCTCCATTATGCCTGTTGAGAGTAGACTCTGCCTGGTGACATAGCCTACATAATGGTTGAGAGCAGACATTTTTATTTTTAGCTCTACCACTTTTTCTGCTTTTTGCTAAGGAATTGTGCTTAAAACTCTGAAACCTGCCTCCCAGGGAATAAAATACACTTTTAATTTTAGAAGTTTTGGACTTACAGAAAATGTGCAAAGATAGTATGTTGTTGTTATGTGCCATCAAGTCCATTTTGACTCATAGTGATCATATAGGATCCTATAGGAGTAGAACCAACATGGAGGGTTTTCTAGGCCATAACCTTCACGGGAGCAGACCTCCAGGTCTTTTCTCCCATGGAGCTGCTGGCTGGGTTGAAACTTTTGACCTTTTCGTTAGCAGCCGAGGCTTAACCATTGCGACACCAGGGCTCCTTAAAGATAGTATAGAGATTTCAAATACCACACATCCAGTTTCTACTCTCCTTAACATCTTATATTAGTATGGTACATTTGTTAGACTTGATGAACCAATATTGACATATTATTAACTAAAGTCAATACTCTCCATATGTCTGTTTGTCACACTGTGGTGACTTTCATGTTGTTGCGATATTGGAAGCTATGCCACCAGTATTTCAAATATCAGCAAGGTAACCCATGGTGGACAGGTTTCAGTAGAGCTTCCAGACTAAGACAGACTAGGCATAAGTGTCTGAAAGTCTACTTCTGAAAAAAATTGGCCAGTGAAAACCTTATGAATAGCAGTGGAACATTGTTGAGTATAGCACCAGAAGATAAGCCCTCAGGTTGGAAGGAATTCAAAATACGACTAGGGAAGAGTTGCCTCCTCAAAATAGAATCAGTCTTAATGACGTGGATGTGGTCAAGCTTTGGAGACTTTCATTTGCTTAGGTGGCACAACTCAAAATGAGATGAGACAGCTGCAAACATCCACTAATAATTGGAACATGGAATGTACAAAGTATGAATTTAGGGAAACTGGAAGGCCTAAAAAATGAAAGGATTAGCTAGTAGGTAAGAACTACTTTAGGTGAAGGAAAGACAGCACACAATACAGGGGAGGGCAGCACAATCGGACTAAACCAAAAGCAAAGAAGTTTCCTGAATAAACAATTCTTCGAAGGCCAGCGTAGCAGGGGCAGGGGTCTGGTGATCATGGTTTCAGGAGACATCTAAGTCAATTGGCATGATAAAATCTATTAAGAAAACATTCTGCATCCCACTTTGGAAAGTGGCGTCTGGGGTCTTAAACGCTAGCAAGCAGCCATTAAGATGCATCAGTTGGTCTCAACACACCTGGTTCAAAGAAGAACGAAGAACACCAAGGACACAAGGCGATTAAGAGCCCGAGACACAGAAAGGGCCAAATGAACCAGAGACTACATCATCCTGAGACAAGAAGAACTAGATGATGCCTGGCTACAACCAATGACTGCCCTGACAGGAGACACAAGAGAGAACCCCTGAGGGAGCAGGAGAACAGTGGGATGCATACCCTAAATTCTAAGACCAGACTTAATGATCTGAGACTAGAAGGACCCCGGTGGTCATGACCTCCAGACCTTCTGTTGGCCCAGGATAGGAACCATTCCCAAAGCCAACTTTTCAGACATGGATTGGACTGGACAATGGGTTGGAGAGGGATGCTGGTGAGGAATGTGCTTCTTGGATCAGGTGGACACTTGAGTCTATGTTGCCATCTCCTGCCTGGAGGGGAGACGAGAGGGTGGAGGGGATTAGAAGCTGGCAAAATGGACATGAAAAGAGAGAGTGGAGGGAGAAAGCGGGCTGTCTCATTAGGGGGAGAGTAATTGGGAGTGCGTAGCAAGTTGTATATGGGTTTTTGTGTGAGAGACTGACTTGATTTGTAAACTTTCACTTAAAGCACAATAAAAATTATTTAAAAAAAAAATGAAAGGGACCTCATGAAGATTGATATCCTAGGCATTGTTGTTGTTAGGTGCTGTCAAGTAGGTTCTGACTCATAGCGACCCTGTGTACAAAAGAACAAAACACTGCCCGGTCCTGCACCATCTTTACAATCGTTGTTACGCTTCAGCCCATTTTTGCAGCCACTGTGTCAATCTGTCTTGTTCAGGGTCTTCCTCTTTTTCGCTGACCTTCTACTTTACCAAACACGCTGTCCTTCTCTAGGGACTGAACCCTCCTGAAAACATGTCCAAAGTATGTGAGACATAGTCTCACTGTCCTTGGTTTTAAGGGGCATTCTGGTTGTACTTCTTACAAGACAGATTTGTTCGTTCTTTCAGCAGTCCATGGTATATTCAAAGGCGTCAATTCTTCTTCAGTCTCCCCTATTCATTGTCTAGCTTTCACATGCATATGAGGTGATTTGAAAACCCCATGGCTTGGGTTAGGTACACCTTAGTCCTCAAGGTGACATCTTTGTTTTTTAACACTTTAAAGAGATCTCTTGCAGCCAATTTGCCCAACGCAATGCATCTTTTGATTTCTTGACTGCTGCCTCCATGCCTGTTGATTGTGGATCCAAGTAAAATGAAATCCTTGACAACCTCATTTTTTTCCTCCCCTCATCATGAGGTTGTTTATTGGTCCAGTTGCGAGGATTTTTATTTTCTTTATGTTGAGGTGTAATCCACACTGAAGATTGTGGTCTTTGATCTTCATCAGTAAGTGCTTCAATTCCTCTTCACTTTCAGCAAGCAAGCTTGTGTCATCTGCATAACTCAGGTTGTTAATGAGTCTTCTTCCAATCCTGATGCCCTATTCTTCATATAGTCCCATTTCTCGGATTATTTGCTCAGCATACAGATTGGATAGGTATGGTGAAAGGATACAACACTACACACACCTTTCCTGACTTTAAACCATGGAGTGTTCCCTTGTTCTGTTTGAACCACTGCCTCTTGATCCATGTACAGATTCCTCATGTGCACAATTCAGTGATTTGGAGTTCCCATATTCCGCAATGTTATCCACCATTTGTTATGATCCACACAGTTGAAGGCTTTAGCATAGTCAGTAAAACACAGGTAGACAACTTTCTGGTATTCTCAGCTTTCAGCCAGGATCCATCTGACATCAGCAATGATATACTTGGTTCCACGTCTTCTTCTAAATCCAGCTTGAATTTCTATTAGTTCCCTGTCGATATACTGCTGCAGACACTTTTGAATGATTTTCAGCATAATTTTGCTTGCATGTGACATTAATGATATTGTTCAATAATTTCCACATTCAGTTGGATCACCTTTCTTGGGCATAGGCATAAATATGGAATTCTTCCAGGCGATTGGCCAGGCAGTTGTCTTCCAAGTTTCTTGGCATAGGTCAGTGAGCACTTCCAGTGCTGCATCCATTCATTGAAACATCTCAGTTGGTATTCTGTCAATTCCGTCAATGCCTTCCATGCAGCTTTGACTTCTTCCTTCAGTTCGGTTCCTGATTATATGTTACTTCCTGAAACTGTTGAACGTCTACCAATTCTTTTTGGTACAGTGACTCTGTGTATTCCTTCCATCTTCTTTTGCTGTTTCCTGCATTATTCAATATTTCACCCATAGAATCCTTCAATACTGCAAGTCAAGGGTTGAAATATTTTTCTTCAGTTCTTTCAGCTTGAGAAATACTGACCATGTTCTTCCTTTTTGGTTTGCTAACTCCAGGTCTTTGCACATTTCATTATAATATTTTGTCTTCTCAAGCTGCCCTTGGAAATCTTCTGTTCAATGTTTTACTTCACCGTTTCTTCCATTTGCTTTAGCTACTCTACGTTCAAGAGCAAGTTTCAAAGTCTCTTCTGGTATCCATTTTGGTCTTTTCTGTCTTTTTGGTGGCCTTTTCTTTCTTCATGTGTGAGGTCCTTGATGTCATCCCACAACTCATTTGGTCTTCAGTCGTTAGTGTTCAACGTGTTAAATCTATTTTTGAGATTCTCTCTAAATTCAGGTCGGAAATACTCGAGGTCGCACTTTGGCTCTTGTGGACTTGTTCTAATTTTCTTCAATTTCAGCTTGAACTTGCATATGAGTAATTGCTGGTCTGTGCAAAATTCAATCATGCGATCTCTGGCATCATATGGCCTATCCCAAGGCCATAGTTTCCACTGCCGATTGTTCTTCTTTTGTTTCCAACTTTCGCATTCCAATCACCAGTAATTATCAGTGCATCCTGATTGCATGTTCAATCAGTTTCAGACTGCAGATTTGGTAAAAATGTTCATTTTCTTCACCTTTGACCTTAGTGGTTGGTGCGTAAATTTGCATAATAATCGTACTAACTGGTCTTCCTTGTAGGTATATGGATATTATCCTATCACTGACAGCACTGTACTTCAGGATAGATCTTGAAATGTTCTTTTTGATCATGAATGCAATACCATTTCTCTTCAACTTGTCATTCCTGGTATAGTAGACCACATGATTGTCTGATTCAAAATGGCCAATACTAGTCCATTTCAGCTCACTAATGCCTAGGATATTGATCTTTATGTGTTCCATTTCATTTTTGATGATTTCCAATTTTCCTAGATTCTTTCTAACTTCATACATTGTAGGTTCTGATTATTAATGGATGTTTGCAGCTCTTTCTTCTCTTTTTCGGTCATGCTGCATCAGCAAATGAAGATCCTGAAAGCTTGACTGCATCCACAACATTAAGGTCGACTCTACTTCCCGAGTTGTATTTCGAGTGCCTTCCAACCTGAGGGGCTCATCTTCAGGCACTATATCAGACAATGTTCTGCTGCTATTCATAAGGTTTTCACTGGCTAATTCTTTTCAGAAGTAGACCGCTGGATCCTTCTTTCTTGTGTGTTTTAGTGTGGAAGCTCAGCTGTAACCTGTCCACCATGGATGACCCTGCTGGTATTTGAACACTGGTGGCATAGCTTCCAGCATCACAGCAACACACCAGGGTTGCTATGAGTCAGAATTGGCTCGATGGTAACAGGTTTGGTACCGTAGGCATTACTGAGCTGAAATGGACTGGTATGGGCCATTATGAATTGGACAATCATATAGTCTATTATGCCAGAAATGATAAATTGAAGAGAAATGGTGTTACTTTCATCATCAAAAAAAAAAAAAATTTCAAGATCTATCCTGAAGTACAATGCTGTTAGTGATGGGATAAGACTCACACATCTACAAAGAGGTTAGAAACAAAGAAGGACTAGTAGTTTGAAAATATGGACTTGGGTGATAGAAACAATGTTGGCGATCACATGACAGTATTTTGCAAGACAAATGACTTCTTTATTGCAAATACATTTTTTCAACAACAAAATGGCAACTATATAACTGGACCTCACCAGATGAAATATACAGGAATCAAAAGGACTACATCTGTGGAAAGAGATGATGAAGAAGCTCAATATAATCAGTTAGAACAAGGCCAGGGGCCAACTGCGGAACAGACCATCAATTGCTCATTTGAAAGTTCATGTCGAAGCTGAAGGAAATTAGAGCAAGTCCAGGAGAGCCAAAATATGACCTTAAGCATATCTCGCCTGAATTTAGATATCATCTCAAGAACAGATTTGATGCATTGAACTCTAATGACCCAAGATCAGATGAGTTATGGAATGACATCAAGGACAAAAGTGATAGGTCATTAAAAAAGACAGGAAAGAAAAAAAATTCAAAATGAATGTCAGAGGAGACTCTGAAACTTGCTCTTGAATACAGAGCAGCTAAAGCTAATGGAAGAAATGATGAAGTAAAAAAGCTGAACAGAAGATTTCAAAGTGTAGTTTGAGAAGACAAAATATTATAATAAAATGTGCACAGACCTGGAGTCAGAAAACCAAAAGTGAAGAACATACTCAGCATTCCTCAAGCTGAAAGAACTGAAGAAAAAATTCAAGCCTCAAGTTGCCATATTGATGGATTCATGGGGAAAATATTGAGCACCACAGGAAGCATCAAAACAAGATGGAAGGAATAGACAGAGTCACTGTACCAAAAAGAACTGGTTGATATTCAACCATTTCAGGAGGTAGCATGTGATCAAGAACCGATGGTACTGAGGGAAGAAGTCCAAGCTGAACTGAAGGGAATGGTGAAAAACAAGGTTCCAGGAATTGAAGGAATACCAATTGAGATGTTTCAAACAAACGGATGCAGCTCTGGAGGTGTTCACTTGTCTATGTCAAGAAATTTGGAAGGCAACTTCCCAGACTGGAAGAGATTCATATTGGTGCCCATTCCAAAGAAAGGTGATTCAAAAGAAAGAGAAAATTATTGAACAACATTGTTAATACCACACACAAGTAAAATTTCGTTGAAGATCATTCAAAAGCAGTTGTAGCAGTACGTTGACAGGGAACTGCCAGAAGTTCAAGCCGGATTCAGAAAAGGACATGAAACAAGAGATATCATTGGTAATGTCATATAGATTTGGGTCGAAAGCAGAGAATACCACAAAGATGTTTACCTGTGTTTTATTGACTATGCAAAGGCACTCAACTGTGTGGGTCGTAACAAATTACAAATAATATTGTGAAGAACGGAAATTACAGAACACTTAATTGTGCTCATGAGAAATCTGCACATAGACAAAGAGACAGTCATTCGAACAGAACAAGGGGATACTGCGTGGTTTAGAGTCAGGAAAGGTGTGTGTCAGGGTTGTATCCTTTCATCATACTTATTCAATCTACATGCTGAGCAAATAATCTGAGAATCTGGACTCTATGAAGAAGAAAGTGGTGTCAGAATTAGAGGAAGATGCATTAACAACCTTTGATGTGCAGATGACACAACCTTGCTTGCTGAAAGAGGACTTAGTGCTGAAGATCAAAGACCACAGCCTTCAGTATGTATTGCACCTAAACATAAAAAGCAAAACAAAACAAAACAAAAAAACACCTCACAACTGGACCAATAAGCAACATTATGATAAATGGCGAAAATTTGAAGCTCTCAAGGTTTTGATTTTACCTGGATCCACAATCAATGCCCCTGGAAGCAGCAGTCAAGATATCAGACTACGTATTGTTGCTGGGTAAATCTGCTGCAAAAGACCTCTTTCAAGTGTTCAAAAGCAAAGATGTAACTTTGAGGATTAAGGTGTACCTCACCTAAGCCATGGTATTTTCAACTGTCTCATATACATGTGAAAGCTGAACAATGAATAAAGAAGAGGGAAGCTGAACTGATGCCTTTGAATTATGGTTTTGTCAAAGAATGTTGACTGTGTCATGGACTTCAAAAAGAATGAACAAATCTATCTTGGAAGAAGTACAGCTAGAATGTTCCTTAGAACAGAGGTATCCATAGGGATCAGTTCCTGGAGAAGCACATCATGCTTGGTAAAGTGGAGGATCAGTGAAAAAACAGACAACCTTCAAGGAGATGGATTGACACAGTGGCTGCAACATTGAGCTCAAGCATAGTAAAGATTGTGAGGATGGCACAGGACAGGGCAGTGTTTCATTCTGTTGTACATACAGTCTCTACGAGTCGGAACTGACTTGAAGGCACCTAACAACAACAACAAAGTCAATACTTTATTCAGATTTCCTTAGTTTTCTACTTACTGTCCTTTTTCTATTTCAGGATCCCATCTAAGATATCACATCACATTTAGTCCTCATGTCTCCTTAGGGTCCTCTTGACTGTGACAGTTTCACAGACATTCTTTTTGATGACCTTGACAGTTTTGAGTACTAGGGAAGTATTTTGAAGAATGTCCCTCAGTTGGGATTTATCTGATATTTTCCTCATGATTCAAAAAAAAAAAAAAAAAAAACCCAGTGCCGTCGAGTCGATTCCGACTCATAGCAACCCTATAGAACAGAGTAGAACTGCCCCATAGAGTTTCCAAGGAATGCCTGGCGGATTCAAACTGCCATGATTAGACTGGGATTATTCGTTTTGGGGAGGAAGAGCACAGAAGTAGAGTGCCATTTTTATCACATCATGTCAAGGGTATGTACTACCAACATGACTTATTCTTGATGTTGACCTTGATCACCTGGCTGAGGGAGTGTTTATCAGGTTTCTCCACTATAAAATTACTCATTTTCCCCTTTTCCATACAAGCACCCTTTGAAAGGAAGTCACTGTGCACAACCCACACTTAGGGGGTGGGGAGTTATGCTCCACCTCCTTAAGGGTGAAGTATCTACATAAATTATCTGGAATTCTCCTGCACAGGAGATTTGTTTTTCCTCTCCCCCTTTTATCTATTTAATTGATCATTTATTTATGTTAGTATGAATTCATGAGACTTGTTTTATACTTTGAGTGAAAATCCAATACTACTTGCTCAAATTTTTCCAGCTTTGGCCATTGGGTGTTCTTTCAGTTAGCTGCTGTGTTCTATGGAATAGGAACATTTTCATCCTCATCTCAGCATTTGTTTTAGCTGGCAGCAGATTCCTTTCCCAAAACTGCAGTTGATGTTTCTGAACAATAGGATCCTATTGATGATTAATATTTTTGCCACATGCTCTTCAAAACACTTTCCCTTTTCAGTTTTAAATATCACAGGACTTGAGTAATATTTCCTTCTGTTAAGGTCTTTTTATGAAGATGTGAGCAAGGCTTCTAGTGTGTGTGTGTGTGTGTGTATATATATTTCCTTTTATTGCTTCCATTTTATTTCCAGGTAGTTCAGCTGAGTTTATAACTTTTTATTCAGCTTCTTTTATTTGTCTCTTTACTTCTCTATCTCACATAGGGCTCACATTGTGTCCTGTACCTGAGTGTCATTTTTCCTTGCTTTTCTCCTTTGTTCTTTGGCCCAGACATTTGCTTTGTTTTCCTCCTCTCAAACTCTAGCCTTGAGTGTGTCCCATATTGAGTGATGAAGTCAGTGAGTTCAATGCTTGCCACAATCTTCTTTTTTGAAATAAATCTCAACCAGCTTGATCTTCTTGAGTAGTGTAGTCCCACCTAGGAGATATATTCCTATCAGCCGAACATCTGATTCAGGCTAAGACTTGATCTAAAATTATCTTGTCTGGTTTCCCTTTAATTAAGTCCTCTCTGTACCTTATTTTCTTTTAGAGAAGCAGTTTCATAAATTTTCCAAATATGTTTCCTTAGGGTACTCCATTGGCAGTACTTTTGTAATTTGAAACTCAACAATTCTTTGAGTATTTTATATAGATCCTTCTGTGATTTCTCTCTTAAATCTGACCAGATATTCTTAACTACGTGGAAGATATTCCCTAGGTTTTAAGGGATTATTACCCAATTGCTCATGAAGATGGTGCAGAACTGGGCAATATTTCATTCTGTTATATATAAGGTCACCATGAGTTGAAGCTGGCTAGACAGTAACTAACAACAACAATATCCAATTGTTCTTATAAAACTGCTGTATTACAAGGGAACTTTTTAAAAAAGTTTCTGATCCCAGGTCTCCCTGGGATATCATTACATCTGTTCTGAAAGCTTTTTTCCTCTTTTTCTCTGATAGATTTTTAATTTTTTTTTAGGGACCTTTCTGAACTAGTAACAAGTAAAACTTATTGTCCTTTTCTATTACCTTCTTTAAGTGAAGCTGGACTTGAGTGGATTGCCTTTTCTACTTTGTAGTTCCTGATCCTGGCTCTTAGCATCTCATTTCCCCTTCATATATGTCCAATCTGTCCTTTTTTTTTTTTAATATAAATTTTATTTTTTAGAGCAGTTTTAGATTTATAGAAAATTTAAATTTATACAAAATTGTACAGAATGTAGAGTTCCCATGTATCTCCCTCCCCCTGTACATTTTCTCTTATTATTAACATCTTGTGTTCCTAGAGTTGGTAAAATTGATGAACTAGTACTGATACACTATTATTAACTAATGTCCATAGTCTACAATGGGATTCATAATTTGTGTATTTGTACAGTTCTATAGGTTTTGGACAAATGCACAATGCCATATATCCACCATTTCAGTATCATACAGAATAATTTCATTGCCCTAAAAATGTCCTCGGCTCTACCTATTCATCCTTCTTCTCTGTCCTTGAATCCCTGGTGACCACTGATCTTTTCAATGGTCTCTATAAGTCAAAATTGACTCGAAGGCACCTAACAACTTAAATCTTGTCTTTTACAGAATGTCATGCAGTTGGACTCACACAGTAGGTAATTTTGTAGACTGACTTCTTTTGCTTTCTTTT
This sequence comes from Elephas maximus indicus, assembly GCF_024166365.1. Taxonomy (NCBI): domain Eukaryota; kingdom Metazoa; phylum Chordata; class Mammalia; order Proboscidea; family Elephantidae; genus Elephas; species Elephas maximus. The sequence goes on along the minus strand of NC_064822.1, from coordinate 77,481,713 downwards.
TCATTTTCACTTCCATTTTCTTTCACACCACCAGTATGCATTTAAGGTTCCTCCATGTTTTTCTTGGCTTGATAACTCATTTATTTCGATTGCTGAATAATACTCCTTTGTATCATTGAAGCATAGTATGTTTATCTATTCACCTACTGAAGGAAATATTGGTTGCTTCCAATATTTGGCAAATATGGATAAAGTTTTAATCAACATCCATGTGCAGTTTTTTATGTGGACATACGTTTTTATCTCATTTGGGTAAATACCTCGGAGTGTGACTGCTTGATTGTATGGGAAGCCTATGTTTAGCTTTGTAATCCAGCCTGTCTTTTAAGATCCCAAACTTTCTTTTTAAGGGAATATCTTTCTTTTTACTATGCAGTTTTGTCATCTTCTATTTTATTTTTCTTCTTCTACCACCCATGTTCTGAAAGTATGAAATAAGACTATATTTCAAACTACTTCAGTTCTTTCCTGGTTTTGAGGTACACTGGGGTCACAGAGCCAGAAGTTGATGGCTCAGGACTTTATGCTACTTTCTCAGCTTTTGGGCATGCAACAATCTCAGTCAGTTATTTCTCTCCCTCAGCCCAGGAAGAGGTATGTTTTCTTTAGAAAAAGAGTTCCCATTCCTTTTGTTTTAAATATTAATACAATCTATTTTCTTTCTATGATTGCAGCCATAGTTTGAATCTCTGAACTCTAATATCAGTTGCTTTAATTATCAAGCCCAGAGCCTACTTGAGATGGGTTATTGAGGTGACTAAAATCCCAGGAATTCAAGTTTGGTTTCATCTTTAGGTCTCCTTTTATCCTAAAATCACTTCAAAATAGCACACACACACAAGGAACACAATTTGGGGGAGTTGATCTGGCAGCCAGCATACCTGTGTCTGACACCAAGATTTTTAAGCTTCAACATTACTAGAGTTTGTAGCACATTGTGAATTCAGTCGCTGTTCAAGTTTTCGGCCTCCCAGCTTGAGATGTGGCTAAGAAATCCCTCAAAGAAATCAGCCAGTGTACTTTCATCACTTAATGCTTACAAAGTTTATTTTAAAAAAATAAAAAGATTGTCTTTTCCTTATCGTCTATTTTATTCCAAATTTATTCTAAATCTTGTGTAGCTTGTACTCGCTAATGCCTAATGCTTCATCCCCTTGGTACAATATAAGTCATTACAAACTACTAAGGTTAAAATACTCCTATGTTCATGCTTATCAAAGCCTAAGGTCTAAGCCACGTGTCCTGGGCCACTGAAAGTTTCTGTGCTAATGTTATGCTGGGCCCCGTAGTCTCTCCTAAGAGAACACTTTAGGTTTAATCAGTTCAACTAAAATGTATTGACAGCATTCAAGACTTCGTGCTAGGAAATAAAATACATCTAAATTTGTGACACTCATGTCACAGAATGGAGGATAAAGCAGCTGGGAAATTGCTTTAGTCACTAGAATTTTCCCATTGCTATTAAGTGTTCACTTTTGGGCCTGATACTATGAAGCTAGTGGTGGCTCCTCAATCATCTGCTTCCTCTGGGAATCAAACCCTGACCCTGATAATTGCTTGGCGTAGGCCTCTGTTACTATGACTACTTTGTTGTATGATATTGGTAGTCACTTAATATCTGTGATCCTTGGTTTCCTCTAGAGCTGTGCTGTTTGATATGCCTTACTTTTCTCTGGAGGTTTCTCAGAGTACTTTGAGGATAAGAATGGGGTATAGAGATGTTGAAGGGGTGGCCAATTGTCCAATATTTCAGGCCCCTCATACCCACTTAACCTAAAATATCCCCATTTATAAAAAAAAAAAAAAAAATATAGTCACATTCCATTTAAGATTTTATTTGAATAGAAAGGTTATGGTGCTATAAGACATTTGAATGTTATTACTCTCTAGAGACATAATAATCCCTCCCCTTTTTCCACCTCATAGACTTCTTATAGAAAGCTAATGAAATTCAGCATATAAAAATGCTAAAGGAGCTCTAAAACACTACATTAATGTAAGCTAAGATTAGAGATCTTGCCTTTATTGTTCACTGGTGTATCATTCCTTTATTTATTTAGACATTAATTCAACAATTATTTATTGAGCATCAACTATGTGCCAGATATTTGTGGGGCTGAAATAAGACAACAAGTGAAGATCTACATAAAAATAACACTTGCACAAATGTAAAAGTTATAAATAAAGATAACAAACTATTAAATATGTTTTATTCTCTTATCATGACACACATACCTTCATAAACATCTGGAATGCTAGGTTTCCACTCAGAATTGTTGAGCTTGTTGGTGATCCATACTGGGTTAAAATGGTGGTCTAAAAGGACCTGGCCTCTGGCCTCTAGCTCCCTACATGCCTTGCTTGTTCTTCCTGCCCATGGATCCTTCCTGCATTGTGGGCAGCCTCATGCACATATTGGTGGACACTCCAGATGACGCATTCAAGCGGCACCCACATCCCCTGTGGCCCCCGTAGGGCCTAGGCATGCAGACACTGGTGGTACAGTTTGATGTCAGGGGAATGGACCCAAAGAAGGGGACTCCAAAGGCTGTTTAGGCAGGGAATTCTGGGGTCTGGGTACCTAGAATGCAGTCTAGAATGAGAGCTCTGGGTGTGGCTAAGAGGCACAGCGGGAAAAGTCATGATTCTCTATGGGGAAGGCTCCAGGGAAAGGACTCCTCTTGCCTGATCTAAGGCTTCACTGTCAGTGAAGAAAACATCTTTACAGTCTTGAGGTTTACTGTCTAGTGGAGGGAGAGAACATAAACAATAAGCAAAATAAACAGGTAACTTGTATAAAATGTTCGAAGGTGATAAGGAAAAAAAAGTAGAGTAGAATAGGAAGGATCTGTTGTGCATCTGGGGTCAGGGTAGGTCACATTATTATATAGCGCACATTGGAAGAAATGGAGACATTTGAGGAGAGGGAGTTAGCCAAGTGGATATATGGAACAAAATCATATTTTAGGCAGAAGTTGCTATCTGATTGAAGACCCCAATCATGACTGTCATATTCAGGAGACAGAAAGGAGGCCAGTATGACTGTCTTGAATGTTATAAGTAGAGGGGGATTTAGTAGGATTTAAAGTCAGAGAGAAGGCTCATGGGAAGCCAGATTACATGGGGCCTTTGAGGTCATTTTAGAGGGTTGAGCTCTTACTCTGAGATTAGAAGTCTCTACAGCATTTTGAGCTGAAGGATCACATGATCAGACTTAGATTTAAAAAGGATCACTTCACTTGGTGTGTTGACAATAGACTGCAAGCAGGCTGGGCAAGCATAGAAACAAGGGGCATTTTTAGCAGGCAATTGTAGTAATCCAGGAGAGAGATGATAATAGTACCTTGGACCAGAGAGACACCAGGGGAGATAGTGGTAAGTGTTTGGACTGGGGATGTATTTTGAAGATAGAGCCAACAAGGTTTCCTGATAAACCGGATTGAGAGAGAAAAAGGGGAAGACAGAGAGGAATAGAGGGAGAAGGAAATAGACAAAAAGAGACATCAAGGATGACTTTTAGGGTTTTGTTTTGAACAACTGAACAGCTGATATTTTGCTATCCACTGAGGCAGGGAGGCTACGGATGTGAAACAGGTTTTTGGGAAAAGATGAAGAGTTCAGTTTTGGACATGTTGAGCTTGGGATATTTATCAGAGAGTCAAGTAGGGACCTATGTTACAGATAGAAAGCACAAGAGGGTGAGGTGTCCTGGAAGCCAAGCGGAGAAAGTACATCAAGGAAGATAGAATTACTGTGTCAAAAACTGCTTTCAGATGAGGGCTGAAAATTGACCTTTGGATTTAGCTACATGGAAGTCAGTGGTGACCTTGACAAAAGGAGTTTTGTTCAAGTGGTGGGGGAAAAAGCCTTCCTGGACTGGGTTTGAGAGTAAATGTCAGGAGAGAAACTGCAGAGAGTAGAGAGACTGCTGTGCAGAGTTTTGCTGCAAAGAGGAGCAGAGAAATGAGTAAGTATTTGGACAGGAAAGTGGGTAAAGAGAAGTTTTTTACTATAAGAGAAATAACATTATGGCTGTAGCTGAAGAGAATTATCCAATCCAACAGCCAGCAAAGATGCAATGTTTTGAATAGAAGAGAATTCCAGTAGTAATGTATTGAGTAGGTGAGAGGGATGGGACCAATTATAAAAGCTGAGAAATTGATTTTGGACAGAAGCATGAAAAATTCTTCTCTTGTAATATGTAGGGAAAGAAGAGTGTGGTGGGCTCAGAATCTGGTCAGGTGGGTAGGAGTGAAAATCTGTGGAGGTCTTCTTTGATTGTAGTTTCTCAGTGAAGTACGCATAAAGTTATCAGCTGGGAGTGAGTAGATGCTGGGGTTTCAGCAAAGAAAAGGGTATATAATCATTGTCTAGCAGAAATGAAGAGTGAATAGACTAGAGATAATATAGAATAATGGGTCAGCAACAATAAGGTCCTGCTTGGGTTGCATCTCCGTGTATTTCAAATGAGACCACACCAAGCCATAGCAGGTACTCCAATATTTTTCAGTGAATAAATGTATAGATTTTTACATGTTTATATGGTCATCTTGATGAACTAGCATATAAGGTAGCTTTTTTTTTTTTTAATTCATACATCATAAAATATTGAATTAAAGGAAGGGTTTAAAAAAATTTTAGTGATTTAAATTTATTTTTTAATCCTCTATTTGAATCTCTTGACGGATACATGGCATAATGTCTTGGGTTGAATCTACTTTGCAGGTGGATAACTGTAGGATTGTTTCACTCAGGTCAAGATGAGTATGGAGATGTGGTCAGAAGTAGTAAGGAAAATACTCAATGTGCAATGATAAGAGGTTTTTTTCAGAGGGGAGAAATGAAGAGTTTGCGATCATGGATTAAAGTGATAATTTGTAGTTTACCAATCCCCTCAAAAAAGTAGGATTATAAGTGAATATAAAAGTATGTATATTTATTTTAAACTTAAAAAATATATTGCAGATATACTTAGGTCTTGAATTAATTGATGAGATTTACTTCTTTGTCTTTCTTGGGAGATATACTAAAAGTATTGATTTTAACTATAGACTTGGCGATTAAAATAGTCAACATATGTTTGATTTAAAAGATATATTAAAATTAAATGTCCTTTTACTGTTCTACATATTGAATATCACACAATTAATTGGCACCCCATTTAAGAAAAGATCCTAAGAAAACACTGAAAATGCAGGTAAAGTATAAAAAACTATAAAAGACCAGTTCTGATTCCTTTTTCTTGCATCCTTAGTACCCTACACTATCTTAAAAACCCACTAAAATGTCTTGTTCATGTGATAGAGAGGCCTAGAAGTGAAAAAACTACAAGTAGCTAATGAATAATGCATATGTTTATAGCGCTGGTCAAATTATACTGTTTCCTAGTGGATACCATTTTTCTTCATTGAGCAGAACACTACCGAGTTGAATGTTAATTGCTCCCACAAATGTGGTTTTGCTCTTCACAATAAGCATTAACACATGTCCTTGGAGCTCTGTGACTTCATTGTATACCACCTGAAAAGGGAGGGAGTAATGAAATGTAAATCTTATATGCCTTTATTTTGAATATTGCTTTTAATAATAATAATAATTTAGCTGCTAAAGTACTGTATCCTGGAGTAGATAGGTTCATTTTGTTAGAATCTTTCATTTTTTATTCTAATTGTGAAAAGCTAAAAGTTTTGCTAACATAATGGAAGTTAATGATAAAATATTTCTCCAAGAAGCTAAATGCTCACTCTGAGTCTAGTAGGAATTGCTCACCCCGAATTTAATAAGATTACAAATTCCTCTCTAGGACACCTTTCAACTTTGAACTGCCCTTGAATGTATTTCACAACATTGGAACTTGAACATGATCCTTCTGTGTTTACGGCTGATGAGGAAATACAAACCATCTTCCACGATCTCCTTGTGTCATTTACAAATATTTAGCAATATTTCAGTCTACATGTGAAGAAGTTACTCTGTGGTTTCTTTTGTTTATTTGTAATTGCTTAATTTTTAATTATGAAAATACATGCTCATTATAGAAAATATGGATGAAACAAAAAAATAACAAAAAAGAAAGAAAAAAAAATCTGCAGTTCTACCACTGGGAGATAATTACAGTTGACATTTTGATATTCTTTTTGTTTTCGCTACATAATCACTTTTTAAGCATCTGAGCTGTAATTGCACTGTATATACAATTTTGTGTCTTGCTCTTTTTCACTTACTAGTCATGTAACTATTTTCAAAAATAGTTCTAGTGCTGTTCAACTGTGTTTTATAATACTCAGGAAGTAAGTCACAGGCTTTATCACTAGGCACCTATAGTTGTACAGAAACTTTAAAGTGTAGTACTATCAAGAAATTAGTTCTCCATCATGAAAGTAGGGCACAGCTACATGTGTAAAACCCAACATGGTTGCTATGCAACCTCTTTGGAACATATTTAGAAAAGGAGTTTGACATGCTGCTATAAACTTGCGTGCTTTTAACAGTCAAGCTACAAGGTAGAAACTTTCTTTATATGCAAAAAAGAAGCAGGGTAAACAACTTGAACTGGAAGTCCCCTGAGTCAATTTGGAGGCCTCATCAGTGTCCTTTTTAGTACATTGTACTGCATGTGATTTTTGGTCCTATGCACAACATGTTGTTAGGTGCCCTTGAGTCGATTCCGACTCATAGCGACCCTACAGGACAGAGTAAAACTGCCCCATAGGGTTTCCAAAGAGCGGCTGGTGGATTTGAACTGCTGATCTTTTGGTTAGCAGCCGTAGCATTTAACCACTACACCACCAGGGTTTCCTTCTAAACTTTACCTTTTGATTAGCAGCTGAGCTCTTAACCACTGCACCACCAGGGCACTATTTATGTACCTGTTAAAGTATCAGTGAAATTCAGTTCCAGATCAGTCTGTTAGCTGCTGTGAACAATGAGTTAAAATCAGGTAAATAATAACTCAATCGAGGGACACTAGATGCAATATAGTATATGACTGCAGTCTACTCTGTTCCTGGCTGCCTTTCCTAGAATTTCACTCGCATTCCAGACAGATTATCTTTTATGTTTGTAGTACTGGTTATCACATTATTCCTTCGCATCTGTTGTGTTCTCCTGGGATAATAAGGAATTTTAAGGAATGCCTTAAAAATCTCAAAATCCTGCCACTGTAACTCATATTCTTTCACCACAACTGGGCCCCAATGCTGCCTGGGAATCTTTCCAGGACTTTAGAGTCAGCTCTCTTTCCTTCTCTTTGCAGTGGCTATTCTGAATTGTCTGAACTAGCCTCCATTTTCCTTCCTGCAACACTTACAGCAGATAAATTTATATATTTTAGAGAGAAAACAGATAAAAGGACCTCCAAAGTGTAACTGTACATGAAGCGGAAAATGAGATAACTCTAAGCATTAGGCCTTTTGCAAAGTCTGACTTAACTCTACGAACCATCTAAAGAAGTCCTGAAAATTTAAATTTGTAATAAAAATATCAATAATTTATATCTAGACTAATCTGTTGTCAGCTGAATGTTTGCTCATTTGCCTAATGGTGATAATAAAACCTACCTTTTAGCATTGTTGGGAAGAGTAAGTGAGATAATGAACATAAACCTTACTACAAAGTCCTGTACGTATTAAACACTAATAAATTATAGCTGAAAAAATTCATTAAATACACAAAATGGAGCAGTTGTTTTCTTGGTATTTTGCATCAGTTGGATGCAGAAAGCACTTCCAGACACATTTGAGTCTCCCAGGTATTTAGCATGCTGAATGTCTCAAGAAATAACTTTAGGAATTAATTGCCTTCCTGGTTAAAATACAAACATTTGAAATTCCAAGGTTTATATTACTTCACGGGTATTTTTTTTCTGTGCTCCAGTATGCAAAAGTTATTTCCCTAAAAGTACCTGAAGTTTCCTGAACGTGTAATCATTGCACATCATAGACAATACACATATATTTTAATTGCTTTATGCATCCCTGACATTGTTAAACAAGGGAGCCATTTTCCTACTGTGCAATGAATAATTAGTGGACAATGCAAGAAAAGTACATGAGACTTTTTTGATTTAATATGTAATATGTACTCTGCTTCCACATAAACAGCATAAAAAATGGACAGCTCTTTTAATTTCATTTTATAATATTTTTTGGAGGGAGAAAAGACCTGGCAATCTGCTCCTGTAAAGAGTACAGCCTTGGAAACCCTATGGGGCAGTTCTACTCCATCCTACAGGGTCACTATGAGTTGGAATTGACTTGACAGTAACAAGTTTTACAATATAAATATAATTTATAAATACTATAGGGTCTCTACGAGTCAGAATCAACTTGTTGGCAAGGTTTTTAATGGTAATAATAATTTTTTACCATAGGCATAAACCAAGTATTCATTACCTTCTGACAAATACTGAATTTATGAAAAATCATTACACCAAATAGAAAAACATTATTTAAAGTAATGAATGTCAATTAAACTTATGTACTAGGCACTCACCGTATGTTATTTGACACAAGGGTGTAGTAAATAATTCTAAAGTGTATTTTAATGATTGCAGTGGGAACAACAATAAATGGAATCTGAAATATGTCTGGAGTTTTGAGGAGGCAGGACGATGAGAGACCAGAAGAACTCTGTGAATGGCTTCCCAATGCCGTCGAGTCCAGTTGATTTCGACTCAGAGTGACCCTATAGGACAGAGTAGAACTGCCCCATAGGGTTTCCAAAGCTGTAATCTTTACAGCAGTAGACCGCCACCTCTTTCTCCCATGGAGTGCATTGTAGGTTTGAACCGCCAACCCTTCTGTTAGCAGCTGAGTGCCTAACCACTGTACCACCAGTGCTCCTAGAGGTAGCAATAACTCACAGTATAATCTAGTGTGATAAACATGGGCTTTGGAATCAGGCAGCTCTGGGTTTGAAATCTAGTTTCATGACTCTGGGCAAAATGTTTGGCCTCTGGGCCTAAATCTCTTCATTTACAAATACAAGTTTTTATCATGTTATGAATATTAAATGAGATGACACAGTTAACAATAAAAAATAGCTATTGCTTATTGAATGTAACATACTCCTAGCACTGTGCTAGATAATTACTGCATATCTGGCAAGGTATTTGAAAGTATGTAAAACACACTGTTGCTGTCTTTAGCTGACATTCCCCCAACTCATGGCAACGCCATGTACAACAGGATTAAACTGTTGTAATCCACAGGGTTTTTACTGGTTGATATTTTGGAAGTAGACTGCCAATCCTTACTTCCTGGTCTGCCTTAGTCTGGAAACTCCACTGAAACCTGTTCAGCATCAGAGCAACATGCAGACCTTCACAGACAGGTGGTGGCTGGGAACTAAACCCAGGTCTCCTGCGTGGTAGGCTAGAATTCTACCACTGAACACATAGACCATCCTTTTCTGTCCTTTCTAATTTATCCTTACTCTTTATAATAGGATAATATCTAAGAAAGGGATACAATGTACAAAATATACTGACTATGAAAATATAATTCTATTATGAGATAGAAATTCTGTTTTTCTAATGAATCATTAAAAAAATGATGTTTTTTTTTAACAAAATACTAAAGGTAGTATAGTGGGAAAAGCAATAGCTTTGGAGCAGAATCCCAGCTCTGCTACTTAAAAACTGCGAGGCAGTTCCAGGTGCATTCCTAGACCATCTCAGCCCCGCCTCGAGCCCAGTCATATTTATCACTGGGATTTGTACATGATAAAGGTTGTTAGGGAAACTGCTGGATAGGCCTGTTAGGACTCACTCTGAAAAGCATTAAGTAGACAAGCTTGACCTTGTCTCAAAGCTTAGTATCTGAAGGCTGGAGCCTCTGTCACTTGGAAATGCCTGTGAGCCAGCTTCTCTCATATCTCTTTATTAGAGGGAGAGGGCTGTAAATCAAGAAGGAAAGAACTACACCTCCTCACTTATTGACTATCTCGTTATTCAACATTTCACATTTACGACAATAGTACAAAATTGATTATCTATTTTGTGCATTAACGACATACGTCTGGCAGTAACAAATGCTGAGGTATGAGATGAGAGTAACGCTGGCTGTGATGGTTAAGGTTATGTGTCAACTTGGCTGGGCCATGATTCTCAGTAGTCCAGCCATTATGTAATGATGTGATTTGGCAGTTATGTAATGATGTAATTTGGTAATTATGTAATGATGTAGTCATCCACCATCTTGTGATCTGACGTGGTCATCCTCCATTTTCACATAATGCTGATTTCGCATAAGGACCTGATCTTTGGATCCTAATTTGTTGATAAATGAGGAGAGGCTGTATTTTCATGAAAAGTGTTGTAAGCCATTGGTGATACAATGCAATATCCTCTTTGTATTCCTCTAAGAAATTTATATAAAGAGGGGAGGGAGGTCATTCTCTCCCACTTCATAGAACATTGCATGGCTTTGGCAGTTTGAGAAATCCCAGCTGTGATGAGTAGCTGATGTAGCAGTACTGAGTGAGGAGGCGAAAGCAGGTGAGAAGTTAAACACATGGTAAATGCCATGTGATAACTTACTGGGCTTTTTTGTAAGCACATAGGAGATATCCTCTCAGGATGCACAGAAATAATTGAGAGGACTTGGCACAGAGCAGAGGACAAGAGGAAGTAAGGGCAGAGGTAAAACTGCTTACTTTCTTTTGCATTTTTAAAAAATATCTTTGTTGTATTGGTACACACACAGCAGAAAATTAAAATGTTGTGACTTTTCCTTTTCTTATGGCTTTACAAATTCAACCAATTTCCCTGGTAAACTTATTTATATGATGATCTCTTATTTTCTGGGTCACTACACTATTAGAATAACCACTTATTCATACATTAATTTGAATTTCTGCTCATTTTGTGTACATTGAAATTTGCTATTCATGTATATGTGACATTTGAAATGATTATAAATGTGCCTACAGTATATACAAAGTGAGTTCATGCTAGAAGTATAGACTGATGGGGAAAATACTTCAGTGATTTCTAATTAATGTGACATGGATGTGTGGGGGCCTCAAATTATTGCAAGGCGTTGGTAAATTTAGGTACACACCAAGTATTATCAAATAATATTCATACATGCATATTTACTAGTTCTTATAATGCATATAAGCTTGAAATAAATAAAACAAGTTGATTTAAAACTCTCCTGAATTGTTTGTGGTTTTTTTGTCATTATGTGTTTCCTTAGATTACAAGTGTTGAAGTACAGCATAGAGTGTAAGAAGTTTCTTGATACTAAGGGTGAGGGCCTTGACTTCAAAAAGTATGGAAACAATAATATACTAGTTGTTAAGGAAACCAGGGGTTTTGGGAGGTATATATCTTTAGCTGTTGATATTATGAAAAATAAAATGTTTTTCTTTACTAAATTAGAGAAATCTCTCTCTCTAGTTCGTATATAGTCTCTATATCAAGTCTCTATCTATAGTCTCTTTCTTGCGCTTTCTCTCTATATACATACATCTTCTAAGTATATTAACATAGGTCCAATATATTCATATAGTTAGGATTTTCAAATGGTTACAATATTTTTATTAACTAAATTACCCTAAAATATATTGCACAACCCTTGTTCTTTGGAGTCCCAAAATTTATCTAAGTGGCTGCCTGAACAATGGAGCCAAATGACTGGGTCTCTGGAATAACCCCACCTCCACTTCCCTTCAGAGCTTCTCTCTTTCCTCCTCTTTGTTGTGAGTGGAGAGGAAGGTGTCATTCAAAGGTATCTTTTGAGATGGCAAAGAGTGGGGGAAAACCTGGCTTAAAAGTGCCTAGGAGACATTCATTTGGAACTCTCCAGTAATCAGGCAGAAATGCAGATCAGGAGCTTGTGAGAGAAGCTAGGGCTTGAGGAATAAATTCAGATGCAACCTACATATAGGTGAAAATTTGTGAATACCTAAGATAATTCTGAGAGAGCATACCTTAAGAGGAAATGAAGGTGGATCACAAAACGTCAGTGAACAATATTTTAAGAGAAAGAGCGTTAGTAAGGAAAATGAGAGACTGGTTAGGAAGATAAAAGAGTACCAAGAAAAGGCAGAAATGAGAAAGCAAAAAAGAAGTTTTAAGAAAGGGCACGTGGTCGATAGTGCTGAACTCTCCACAGCTGTCTGGAAAGGAGAGTCTGAAGAATCGTTAGATTTGGCAGTTAGGAGTTTATTGATGCCACTTGGATAAAGCAGTATCAATAAAGGTCAGAAACCTGATGGCAAAGGATTAAAGGGTGAAAAGGAAGTGACGAAGTGAAAGCAAGAAAAGAAAAAAAAAAAGCCAAACTCATTGCCGTTGAGTCAATTCTGACTCACACCAACCCTATCGGACAGAGTAGAACTGCCCCATAGGGTTTCTAAGAAGCTCCTGGTGGATTTGAAATGCCAACCTTTTGGTTAGCAGGTGTAGCACTTAACCACTACGTCACCAGGGTTTCCATAAATCTGTTGCCTTTGAGTCGATTCTGACTCAAAGCGACCCTAATGGGACAGAGTAGAACTGCCCCCATAGAGTTTCCAAGGATAATTTTGCAAAAATTTGGAGGTGATAAGGAGGTAAAGAAAAACTGGATGCATTTGGGGAAGGGTGGGTGCCAGAGGATGAATAAGAAAAACTGAGAATTGATGCTTTTGAATTACAGTGTTTGCGAGGAATGTTGAATGTATCACGGACTTCCAGAAGAACTTAGAAATATGTCTTGGAAGAAGTACAGCCAGAATGCTCCTTAGAAAAAAGAATGGCAAGACTTCATCTGGTGTACTTTGGACATTACCAGGAGGGACCAGTTCCTGGAGAAGGATATCATTCTTGGTAAAGTAGAGGGTCAGTGAAAAAGAAGAAGATCCTCAATGGCTGGATTGACACAGTGGCTGCAACTGTGGGCTCAAACAAGCAATGATTGTGAGGATGGCATAGGACCAGGCTCTTTTGTTCTGTTGTACATAGTGTCAGTATGAGTCAAAACCAACTCGATAGCACCTAACAACAACAAAAAAAAACAGGCCAGGGTGAGCTGAGGGATTTTATTTTTTTTTAGATGAATTTTAAGTTAAGGATCCAGTGAGGAAAAAGTGAGTAAATAATTGACTGAACAAGGTACAGAGGAAATGGGAAAGGATGGAATCAAGAGAATAAATGCAGAAGTTTGCCTTAGAAAGAAACAGGGGCTTGGATGTTCAAACTGTATAATATAAATAAATTAGAGAGCCATATAAATTAACTAACTCAATTTGAATTTTTAATTTGTTCTTTTTTGTGTGTTTTTTTTTTTTCAAAAGGGATTTAATGAGATATACTGTATTTTTACTGTTATACCCATGGGTAAAGAAAATCAAGTAAAGGAAAATAAGGTTAGAGAAAATAAGATGAAGTCAGGGATACAGTTAGTATGCCAAACAGATGCCATTTAGACTTGGGCGCTTGCTGGAGGTTAGCCACAGTTTGCAAATTGGTTCATAAACACCTTGAGAGCAGTAGCTGTAATTTCCAGTTCCTGCAGCATCTAGAACAGCAACCAGCACACAGTGACTATTTTGGAAATGTCTTTCCTGTATGCAGTAATGCTGCCAATTACTGCAAATTCTCTATATTTGGTTGTAATGCTGAAAATTGGTAAGAAAAATATAAAATGACTGGACAAGAAAGAGATGAGTCATACTTACAATTTCATTGTAAGTGGGGTCGGTGCATTTTGGAACAGATTTTGTTTTCCTCCTACGAACTTCACTGGGATATGGTAAAAGATAAAATTCAACATGTGCACTGGGCACAGAGCCATCTGGGAGATGCTGCAAAGGAAAATGGTTATAAATATTAATGCATGTTGCTATCAAAGAAAACACATACAAAGCTACTAAATATCTAGACCAAAGACAGGATCAGGATTTATTACAGTTGCTCTGTTTATTGGAAAATAAGAGATCAAAGAAATATTTCATTGCTCAAAAATAATTCTAACTCAGTTTAAAAGAGTAAAATTGCCCATCTTAAATTAAGTGCTGTGTCAAAGAATTATACTTAAAAGCCCATTAAATATAATTTGCTCTAATTATTTTTTACGGTAAAAACCAAATTTGTATTTTTGACAGAAATGGTCAAGAACTGAATGTTAGCCACTGGCAGAGACAGAAATTAAGTGCCTCAAGATACTATATACCAGTGTGTGTGGGGGGATCAAGTTTAATATATACGTTATATAAATGAGATGTAGCATTTAATGAATATGTATATATGATTGTATAATCTCACATTTAAAGCAGAATTTAATTAAAATACCAATTGGACCTACAACTTTAATATACACTTACAGGATTTTTAAGTGGTTACAATAATTTTATTGACTAAATTTCCCTAAAATATATTGCATAACCCTTTTTAAATTGTGTTCTGTGGAGCCCCAGAAGTTACCGAAGGGGCAGCCTGAACAGCAGAGCCAAATGGGTGGGTCTCTGGAGTTCCCATAACCCCATCTCGCTTTCTCCACTCCCACTTCAGAGCTATGTTCTTTATTCCTCTTTTCCATGTTTCCTTCAAATCTATTGTAGATATTTTTATTTCTTAATATATCATTTGAAGAATGAAGTCCACTCTTTCAAAGAGTTTAAAGCCCATCATACTTGAAAATAAATGGATTAGAAATGTGGTAAATAGGATTCTATCTTTGTGATCTTGACCAAATGGAGAGTAAATGATTCTAAAACCCTGGATATCTAGGCTGATCAAATGAGAAATGTTTGTACAATTTATATTTAAAGTGGATAACTTAGAAGTCAAAGTTGAGGAATTAAGTGTTTATGTTATTGACCATACTAAATCTGTTAATTTTCAGCAAATATATTTTTAATGCTCTGAAACACAGTGATAGTCACATGAGAATGCCCAATGCCACCCCCACCCACAGCTTTAACTCTTTATTTTGTACAGTAAAATGCATATTGGAAAGCAAGAAAATACAAGATACATCATTATCAGACTAACTTTGGCTCAGTTCACTCATTCTGCACAATAAAAATTATATCATTGGAAAGTTTTGGCTGTTTATTGTCAATAGCAAATTAGGTGAAATATATCTGGACATGCCTCTACATCAAAACATCAAGATTGGGAACTGCTGCTTTCAAGGGAGCTCAAGTATGTGTCCCTCCCTAGAAATCGCACCCTGTGGAGGAGCTTTGAAATGACAGAATAGAATCTTCAGTGACACAGAAGTAAGTTATTAATAGTTAGAGGGTAGATTTTTCTTCTCTTTTTTGTGGAAAGAATGAAGGGGGTAAAAGTGATTTTATCTCCAGATAATGCTCTCTCTTGTCTGCCATGGGGGCTTAAGGATACCCATCCCTGTGGCCAATGTATACTCCAATTTAGTAGTTAGCATCATGGTTCTGGAAGCAGACTGCCTGACTACAAATCTGGGCCCCTGACTTTGCCAGCCATGTGGCTTTAGGCAGGTATCTTAAACTTCTCAGTGGATCAGTTTGCTTATCTGTTAAATGAAGATAAAGATAACAGCTATATCACAGGATTTTAAAGATTAAATAAAGTAAACCATGTAATGTGAAGTCATGCCTGAAACAGAATAAGGCTCAATGAATGTTAGGTACTATTTTTAGTTCCTATAAACTGAAGATGGATAAACTAATTGCACCAGTTGGACAAGCGTATTATGACTTTTACGTAGAGTAGGGTTTTCAACCTCGGGACTACTGACATTGTGGGATCAGAAATTCTTTGTTGCAGGGGGCTGTTGTATATATTGACGGATAGTACCATCCCCCAGTTGTGAAAACCAAAAATGCCTCCCGACATTACTGAATGCCACCAGTGAGATAAAATCGGCCCTAGGTGAGAACCACTGATATAGACGATTCCTAAATAAGGATCCCTAGTTCATCCCTAGGATCCCTGCCTAGTTGCCTGTAGATTTCTCGACCTGGATGTCTTCTTGGCACCCTTACACTCAATAAACTCCAACCAAAATCTATCTTTTATCCTTGCACTCCTCTCCAAAACAGATTTTTCCAAGTACTTAAAATTCTGTTAAGTGATACTACTTCATTCCCTAGGCACTTCATTCATCATTGGTTTTCAAATCCAGTGTTTACCAAGATCAATCTCGCCCTTTTTGCCCCAGTTCATCTGCCACTACAGATCTTTATTTTTGGACTTAACTATAACAAGATTTTAATTACTTTTTATGCCTATAGTTTTCACACTTTGTTTCTTCACTCATTCTGTATGTCACTGCAGGATTTAACCTCACTGTAAAGCTACTTTAATCATGTCACTTCCTTTGTCAGAACATTTGAAGATTCTCCAGTGCCTGAAGAATAAATTTAAATTCTAGAAGGAGAAAAATCCTTTGTAAACCGGCATTCACAAGTATGTAACAACTGAGGGTCTGGGCTTCTATTTCCAAGTTATTGTCCTTGACATGGTCCTTGAGTATTGTGGGGTTTTTAGAATGATGAACCAGCACAAGTTGCAATCTCAGGCAGGGATGTTTCAGAATTGAGTGGCAGATTCAGTCTGTCCTTAGCAGCTTTAAATGCAGACATAGATTTCTCAAGTCTTTAAGGGAACCTTTTTTTTTTTTTTTCTTCACAGCAGCCGTCTTATCAACATTAAATTTTTTTTATTTTTTACTGATACAATATCCTGCTTTTTAAAGATCTCAGGTAATTTATTAAAGAAATCACTAGCTGTCTCCTCATCAATACTTCTCATTTCACCTTTTACCTTTATGTTTATGCAAATTAAATTTTGCTTTAAAATACTTAAATAACCCCTACTTGTCTTAATGTCTCACCCTGAGATTTTGACTCTGGTGGCACTTCAGACCTTCATAAAGACTTAACACTTTGACCCACAGAATCATAAGGCTTGAGGATACAGGGCTCTTAGTCTGACCCTCAATCCAAACGGTGAGAAGTTTTCTTGTGTCATCCGGAGAACTTCCTTATTCACTGTGGATTGAAATAAAGCAGTACCACTACTTTCTAAGGAGGCCTGGTGGTACAACAGTTAAGCACTTGGCGGCTAACCAAAAGGCCACTGTTTTGAACCCACCATAAAGACTATAGCTTAGAAAACCCTATGGGGCAGTTCTACTCTGACATAAGAGTCAGGATCAACTTGACAGCACACAATGAGTTTCTTCCAGAATTCTGGCTAATTTTTTTTACTATGCTCAGAAGATAATGTGAAGTCAACTAAACTATATTTTTGTTGCTCTTACAAACTTTTAATTCGATACATTCTACATTATTGTTAAAATATTTACCATTTTCTATGTTTTATAGTTATACGCATGTTATCTTCCTTATGGCACTGAACATTCTTTTAAAGGAAGATCCATGTCTTGTACCAACCCTCTTCTCGCATCCCCTTTGGGCTTTGCTTCATTGATTATTTACTACCCCCCTCATGCCTCCACCATTCCTTCTTCCGAAAGCGGTCAATATGTTTCTGAATATCTAATGAAAATTTTAAAACCCTAACTTGAAACTGAGTTTCCCTTTACCTTATTCTTTATTTCCTTTCATAGCCATGACTTCCTCTCATAGCGTTCCTTTCTTTCACAGCTGATTGACATCTTCACAGTGTCTGGCTCTTTCAAAGTACTCCATTACTGTTTGTTGAATGCATGATTTTCTCAATTTATAATTTATTATAAAAACTAGAGATCTTCCTAACTTCCTAAGCTTTCATTTGTTTCTCTTAATTTATTGCATCATTTCTTACTGTAACCCAAACAATAAAAGGTCCACTGTAGGGTAAAATGGATGTATCCTGGGTTCTGTTTCCAAGGCCTGTCCTTGGTGTTTACACTGAACAGCTATTTGAAGGTATCTCTCTCAGCTAGATCTGACCTTTTCTTGCAAATCATCTGGATTTTGTGGCTGATCAGGCGTGTTTGTGTCAAGATGTTCTTGTTATGTCCAGTATCTCAATGCATCACACATAAAGATGACACTTTATCTCTGCTCTCAGATCATATTAGTCCATTAGATGTATACTATCTCCCGTTACGCCTTCACACCTCCAACTAGAACTAGACAGGGTTTGTAACGTAATTATTTTGTACACAGTCTCAGGATGAATCCTCAGGCACCGCCCTCCACTCTTCTACCTGGAGGCTTGATCTCTAATTGCTGTCTCCCACTCCTGAGGCCTTGTTTACTCCTCTGTGATATTCCTCCCCACCTCTCTGGATTTCTCCCATTTTACTCCTTGAAAAACCTCCTTGCTAAGAAGCATGATAGATTAGTTAAATATTTTAGGTGCTAATGGTACCTGACCATTTCTTGGGGGGCCTTATAGATGGAAGACTGAACTAACATCATATTTTATGCAGCCTTGTTATGAGCCCTCTCATTGCCCTCCAAGTTTCCCCCACCATGCCTTTCTTTTGTGGAGTCCATGGAAGAAACAAAAAGAAATAGGCACATTCCTTCGATCTGGTGATATTGACTAAAATATTCACAATTTGTCCCCAGGTAGTGCAGATGGTTAACATGCTCTCCTGGTAACTGAAAGGTTGGAGGTTCAAGTTTCCCTAGAGGAACATCAGAGGAAAGCCTGGTGATCTACTCCCGAAAAACCAGTCGTTGAAAACTTGATAGAGCACAGTTCTACTCTGACACATATGGGGTGGCCACCGGTTGGAAGCAACTTGACAGTAACTGGTTTATTCACAATTTAACTACAGAGATGCCTTATGGGGACCTCTGGGTGGAGGAAGGGAGCTGGATCCATATAGTAGCACCAAGCATTCTTTACGGAGGAAATAAATATGTCTCATACATATTTGCTACTGTTTTTCAAATATCTCTAGGTGTTCTTGCTAATACAATTTTATTGTTTCAAAAAGCTGCTGCAGTCATAGTCATTTAAAAAAGTTACTTTGTATTTCTTAAATTTACCAGATATTAAAAAGACATTAATGACACTTGAGGAATCATTTCTTTTAAGTGAAAAAAAAGGGTGCTTCTAGTTGAAAAGATTGGAAATGAAGCCTTTAGGATATTTTTAGCCTTTCCTGATGGAGAGACAACTTCTTTCTCAACTGAAGAGTAAAATACAGGAGATTCTTAGCCTGGTTATCATTTTGACATGTAAAACTAAAAATGTATGTATATATTAGCAATTTTTTTGCTGACAATGTTGACTTCTTAATTGTTTTAGATATGTGAATAATTAAATAGAACAATCTTCAGCTTTACTTTTTGCCCCAGATTGCACACAGCATTTCAGTTTCGAATGCACTATTGTTGCTATGGCCATGGAATGAAAGTGTCTTAAAAACATGACAAATTTATCAAAGTTGGAAAAAAGAAGGCAAAAAAAAAAAAAGCACAGTGTACATGTCTGGTGGCAAGCAGTAGCATGTTGATATAGAAACAAAGCACAATATAAAACCATTTATAAAGTAAATGAAACCATCTCACATTGTAGGATGTGCCAACAGTCCTTCAGTATTTTCATACTCATATATGAAGAATATATTTATTTTTCATACATAATCATAATAATGTTGACTCATGGAGACTATAGGATAGAGTAAAACTGCTTAACCATTGTGCCACCAGGGCTTCTTAGTAATAACAATAGTTACCTATAATGAGTACCTACCATATTTAAAACTCTCTCCTAAAACAATCCTTGAGCTAGTATTATTGCCCTTATCTCACCAAAGAGGAAACAAGGTCTATTTTTTCTATAAAATATATGCTTTTAACTACTACACTATATTGACGATCTACAAAGAAAGGCAAAGTAAACTGTTAGATTCAAATTAAGGACACTTCTAGACAAGTCTTCTCAGGAATGTGATGAAGATACATATAGGGTTTAAAAATATCAGACTCTTTGGAAACTTCTGAAGATTAATCCAAAGCTTAATTGTATTTAATGGGTTATTATTTTTTGGATGAATAATTTATCAGAATTTTCCATCAAGTTTTTTATTTAAATGTTTCCAATCATAGGATAATATGACTTTAGTAGAAATAAACTGAGGATGATTAAAATATGACAGGACGATCAAAGCCTGAGGTTTATGCCAGAAACAAAGCCAACATAAAAAAAAAAATTTCCCTCATCTATGTGCCAGCCAAATTGTAATTCTAAAACTCAAGCTAGCCAGAAGGAAAAGAGAGTCTTTTCAAAAAGAGAGTGTCTGGTTCCAGAAGTACAATAAAAGTATTTGTTATATGGTTTGTTGTGGGATTCAATTAAAGAAATGGTAGAACAATCTTTCCAACTTGTGTTTGTTGGTTAATGTTTAATGGAATGATTTCAGGTCCTAATAAATTAAATTAAGATGGTCTCCTGCTTCATTTCACACCAATTTAAGCCTTTAATAGGACTCTTTCCATCAATAAGTGATTTATAATAATTATTTAAAAAATCACCTCAAAAACCTAACAACCATGTGTCCAGCACAGTATGGTCTGTGATAGGACATACAAAAGCAATTGAAATGGCTTTTGACTTCAAAGAAATAACAAGGTCATTTGTATGATCATCTTGCCATACATATATTTAAAAACTTTTAATCCTTGATTTAATTCAGTTAACAATGAGACAGACGTCACAGCCTAGTAGATAGAATTCTTTATCTGTGCCTGACTCAATACACATGAATTAAATTGCTTCTAAAAATCCAGAATTCTAATTACAGCTCCAAGTTTTGTCACTGACTTGTCTTGCGAAGTTTGGCAAGTTTCTCCATTCCTCAATCTTAATAACATGCAAGAGGTAAGGCTTCACAACTCATTTTATTTTTCAGAATCTACCCAGTAACAAATGCTGATGAGTTGTTTATAAGTTAACAGGTAATGAGATTCTTTTTACAATTGCACTGAGCTGCTCTAAATGATTTGATTCTCCTGACCCTCAGCTTCTATCCTCTGGTTCTGAGAAAAATGCATAAAGAAGAGATACGGGCTACATTCTTATAGCGACTATTGAGCAGTTGTGAAGAACAAATGAAATGTTAAAAGATTCAAATCATGATATTGTTATGCTATCTAGTATTGGAAGAAGATGGGTTGCAAAAAACATGGACAAGTAATTTAGAGGTGATGCAGACCATGGCAACAGGTTTGGTATGGTTTTGGTATAGACCACAAATACTTGCCTTGACCTGTACTACTAAACACTTTTTTCCATAATTTAAATAAAGATATAAATGCATAGCTATCAGACAGATGGGTAGATGCCAAGACTCTTAGTGTTATGGAGAACATGCTAGTTTATATAATCAGGATTGAATTGAGTCATTAGGGTCTGGAATGATGAACTATATCTAACAAGGTTAAAAACAATAGATCAAATGCCAAATTCTTTGGGCCTGAAAAACTGACCCTGGATATCTAAAATCTGAAAAACCTGGCTTGGGAATAGCACAGGGGAAAACCTAGGGTTATAGATGTCTATACATTATATTGTTAGCTATGACCACAGAATTGTGACAGAGTTCATATGACCCTCACAGCCTATAATATTTATTATTTGTTCCCTTACATAAAAGGTTTGCTAACACCTGCTGCAGCTTAAAGGATCATAGAAACATTTTTGAAAAGAAAATGCGTATCCGAATGAGCACAGGAAACCCTGGTGGCATAGTGGTTAAGAGCTATGGCTGCTAACCAAAAGGTCGGCAGTTGGAATCCACTAGGCACATGGAACAGACTAGCTGCCAGTATGGAATATTCACTTTGATATTTTACATAAGAGAAAAATAAGTATTTAAAGCTACATTATTATTGGATATCTGCTATATAAACTTGATATCAACTGTGTTGGACCCAGTGTTGTTAAGTGGGTACAGTCAGAAGCAAGGGTAGTGATTTCAGCTTCCAAGATGATGGAGTAATAGTGCCTGGATTTACCTTCCCACTTGAAACAATTTAAAAACCAGACAAAATATATGAAACAAACATTTTTCAGAGGTTGGACATCAGAGAACAACGGAGGGTAGCTCTTGGTGGTGGTGGTCGGGGTAAAGGAGTTGTGCCTTATGATTGCCCCAGCTTACTGTCTGGGGAAAGTTTTCCTGTTACAAGGCAGGGAAAGGGAGCTCAGGTGAAGACCAGTTGTCTGTCTGAGATGAGGAGCCAGAGTTGGAAATTTGGGGTTACTAAGATGGTTTTTAAGATGGTTAGACTTTGCAAGGCAGAAGGAAGAGCTGCAGAGAAAGAGAGAGACAGAGAGGTCCAGATATCAGCAGAGGGTCCACATTGAGCCTTCAACTGAGTATTGATAAGTGCATGCATGTGAGAAAACCACTTGAGGTCAGGGAAAGAATGACCTGAAAAGGTCAGAGGGAACAATCCCTGAGGATCACAGAGGGCCAGGAATATTTCTAGCTCCTACTAGACTAGATGGCACTGGGTTTTTCACTGGGTTACCAGACAGGATGGAAAGCCTTGTAATTCACAGGACACGGGGACTGCTACTCGGAGGGTTTTTCCTAACTAGTGGGGCAACATTAGGCAGAGATTAAGTAAGGGCTACTTTGGTCCTATCTAACAAAGCTTAAAAGCAAGATCCAAAAGGATCAAATTGTTTCCAGGTAACTCACTGTTTTCCATAACAAAGCTCAAGAATATCTACAGGAAAACAAAAATATCTAGCCACCAATAAAGTAAAATTCACAACATCTGTCACTCAATAGGAAATTACGAAGTATGTGAAGAAACAGGAGAATATAATAAGGGGAAAATTAATAAATATAAATACACTCTGAAAGTATGTAGATGATGGAATTACTAGACAAGGACATTATATCAGTTAATATACCTATAGTCCAAATGATCATAAAGGTGGAGGAAAGATTGGGCATGTTAAGTAGATTTATAGGAGATATAGGAAAGATCCAAACTAAGCTGCTAAAAATGAAAACTGCAATGCCTGAGATGAAAAATACACTGAATGGGATTAACAACAGAACAAATACTATAGATGTGAACCTTATCGAACCTGAAATTATGGCAAAGGGTATTAAAATGATCAGATTATCAGTGAATTTGGGGACAGTTTCAAGCAGCCTAAAATATGTCTAATTTTAATCTTTGAAAAAGGTGGGGGCAGAAAAACATTTGAAGAAATAATATTCGTTTTTTTCTAAATTTGATGAAAAATATAAACCACAGATCCAAAAAGACTAAACCCCAATGAGAAAAAATGTGAAAAAAAGGAAAAAACAAAGAAACCCCCCAAAATTACAACAGGGCATATCAGAAATAAAATCAGTTAAAACCGTTGATAAAAAGAAAATCTTAGAGTGGTCAGAAGAAAAAAGACATCTTTTACATAGAGGAAAAAAAACAAGAAATCTTGTCAAAACTAGTGTAAGCCAGAAGTCAAGAGATAGACATCTTTAAAGTACTGAAAGATAAAACACTGACCGACCAAAAGGTTCTCATCAGCAGAAATACCATTTAAAAACAAAGGCAAAACAATGACATTTTCAGACACACAAAAGCTGAAAAAATTAATCACCAGCAGACTTGCAGTACAAGAAATGATTAAGTACATCTTCTGGTAGAAGGAAATGATACCAGAGAGAAATCTGGATTGACTCAAAGGAAGGAAGAACACCAAAAATGGTGAATGTGTAAAAGGCTTTAAAAAGCATTTAAAAACAATAGACTATATAAAGGAAAGCCACAATAATGTATTGTGGGTTTATAACACTTGTAGAAGTAAAACATATCACAACACTAGCACAGATTTCAAAAGGAAAAATAGAAATATACTGATGCAAACTTCTTATACTATTTATGAAGTGGTACAATAGTTACTGAAGGTAGAATGAAAGTTAAAGATATATAGTATTAACCCTAAATTAACCACAAACAAAACAAGAGTTATAGCCAATAAATTCACCCTTCTCACAAAAAGAGATTAAATGAAATCCAAAAAATTAATCAAATAGTCAAAAGAAGGCAGAGAAAGGAAAAAGCTAACAACAAATGGATGGAACAAACAGAAAACAAAGAGTAAGATGATGCACACATGTGCAAAACATTTTAAATATAAAGATAAAAATAGGCTGCAGGTAAAAGGGTGGAAAAGATATATACTATTAACAATAATCAAAAGAAAGCTGGAGCATTTATAAAATATCTGACAAAGTAGACTCGAGAGCAAAGAACATTACCAGGGCCATTTCATAATGATAAAGGGATCAATCATCAAAAGGGCAAAACAATCTTAAATTTTTATCCAAAATTATGCAAATCCACAATTATAGTTGGAGATTTTAACACCTCTCTAATTTTTTTTTCTCTTAATACTTGATAGAACTACCGACCTTTTGGTTAGCAGCCATAACTTAGCCATTGCGCCACCAGGGTTTCCTTAAAAGAACTAGTATATAGAAATTCGGTGAGGCTATAGAAGACATGAACAGTGTTAACCTAACTGAAACTTAGAGAATACTCCACCACCAATAGCAGAATACATATTCTTTTCTATTGTACATGGAAGAGCTATCAAGATGTACCATGTTATGAACCATAAAACAAGTCTTAATGCATTTAAAAGGATTCAAGTCATATAAAGTATGTTCTCTTACAACAAAGTTAGAAATTAATAACAGACATATCCCTGGCAGATCTCCGAATAGTTAGAAATGAAATGACATACTTCTAAATAATTCATAGTTCAAAGAAGAAATCAAAAGGGACATTAGAATAAGCTTAAACTGAATGAAAATGAAAACACAACATTATGGATTGAGTTATGTCCCTTTTTTAAAGAAAGATATGTTGAAATCCTAACCTGTCTGTGTACCTGTGAATGTAAACCTGTTTAGAAAGAGGATCTTTGAAGATGTTGTCAGATAAGTTTACTTGAGGCTACTCTGCAGTATGGAAACCCTGGTGGAGAAGCGGTTAAAAGCTATGGCTGCTAATGAAGAGGTCAAAAGTTCGAATCCACTGGGTGCTCCTTGGAAAATGTGGGGCAGTTCTACTCTGCCCTGTAGGGTCACTATGAGTCAGAATTGACTTGACAGCAAAGGGACACTGGAGTATGGTGGGTCCTAGTCCTCTATGTCAAACGTTCTTATAAAAGAGAAGATACACAGAGACAGAGAGCTGACAGTCATGTGAAGATGCATCTACAAGCCAAGGATTGCTGGCCATCACCAGAAGCTAGGAGAGAGGCATGGAACAGATTCTCTCTGAGTCCTTGGTAAGAAATCAATACTGCTGACACCCTGATGTCAAACTGCTAGTCTCCAGAACTGTAAGAATAAATTTCTCTTGTTTTCAGCCACCTAGTTTATAGTATATCATTGTGGCAGCCCTAGGAAACTAAGACACAAACATATCAAAATGTGTGGGATTCAATTAAAGCAGTGCTCAGCGGAAAAATTATAACACTAAATCCTATATTAGAAAAGATATAACACCCCAAATCAATGGCCTCAGCTTCTATCTTAAGAAACCAGAAAAAGAAGAGACAAAAACTTTAGCATTTTTTGTAAAGAGGGGCTGCTTGTGGCAAATTCTTTTTGCTTTCCTTCATTGGAATATGTTTTTAGTTGTTTTTTATAGCTGTAGGGTATTTTCTCAGGCTATAGAATACTAAGTTGAAAGAAATATTTTTTGTTCGCCAATTTAAAGATAAAGATGTTGTTCCACAATCTTCTAACTTCCATTTGCTGTGGTTTCATTGTTCCCTGATGTCATGTGTCATTTTTCTCTAGCTATTTCACAATTTTTTTTTTCTCATTAAAAAGTGTGTAAAGGTATGGTTTTCTTTGAGTTTTTCCTTTTTGCTATTCACTGAGCTTCTTGAATCTGTAAATGTATATCTACCACTTAATTTTAGACGTTTGGGGTTACTATTTCTTCAAATATTTTTCTTCCCTAGTCTCTTTCTTCTGTATTTCTGGGAGTCAAAAGGCATAGATAATATATCTTTGGATATTTTCCCACACATCTCTGAGATTCTATTTATTTTTATTTCAATTTTTTTTCCCGTGTTCGTGTTCACTACAGTGGATAATTTCTACTGGTCTATCTTCAAATTCAATCCCTAAGTACTGCAAACTGTTCAGCAATCAGCTACTACCAAAAGATTGACAATTTGAACCCACCCATTGGTGCCTCAGAAGAAAGGTCTGGCAATCTGCTTCTGAAAAATCAGCCATTGAAAAGTCTCTAGAGCACAATTCTATTCAGACACACGTGGGGTTGCCATGAGATGGAATCAACTCTGTGGCAATGAGTTCGATTTTTCAATCTTCAAATTCACTGCCTTCTTCCGTCATCTCCATTCTTCTTGAGCCCAGGCAGTGAGTTTTCTTAAATTTTTGGTTTAGATAGTTTTTTAGTTCTTAAATTTCCATTAGTCTGCTTCACAGTTCTTATTTCTTGTTGTCAAAGACCACAGCCTTCAGTATGGATTGTACCTCAACATAAAGAAAATAAAAATCCTCACAACTGGACCAATAAGCCACATCATGATAAACGGAGAAAAGACTGAAGTTGTCAAGGATTTCATTTTACTTGGATCCACAATCAACACCCATGGAACCAGCAGTCAAGAAACCAAAAGACACATTCCACTGGAGTTTTTGCTGTACAACCTGCCAGTACTATCTTGCTTCTCTGCAACTGGGACTCACTCTCAGGGTAAAGTTGCACATGTACATAAGAAAATACAAAAAAAAAAAAAAAAATAGAAAACTCATCCTCATATGAGTTACTTCTCTAAGTTTTGATCTGTCTCTTTTGTTTACCTTCTAGATTTCGCATATAGTTTTTTTTTGTGTGTGTGTATGTGTATATTTCCTGAAATTTTAACTGTAACCAGTGGGAGGGATGCACTGTAGTGGGCTTATGCCACCATGCTGTAGCAGGAAGTCCCAAGACCTATTTTTAATTCTCAGGAAATACATAATGGCTTGGTATCAGCAAGTAAAAGGTTTCACATGGTACCTGATATCTTTTTATCTACTTATAAAGACGGGTAATGGCTAGCTCTTAGAGGGTGTGCAAAGTAAAATGTGGTCATCAGACTTTGGAGGCATTTAATGGATACACAAGAAGGTGCCCAAGCCTGTGGTTAAAAGTTGTTTTTAATGGGCGAGGGATATATTTGATGGGTCTTTTTAGACAGTGGCTCACAGAAACAGGTATAGCTTAAGGTTCCATTATTAGAATAATAGAATGCTAATAATAAAATACAGAAAAAAATTATAGCTCTTACAGTTTTGAAGAATTTAGACCTCAGTTGTGGGAGCTAGGGCAAAGATTTAAACTTTCTGAATTCCAGTGTACTGTTTTTTGAAAAGAGTATAACATTTTCAAACTTTCTTTTATTGAGATTTAAATTAATTAATATAGCTAAAAATGCGCTCTTGGTACAAGCTGTATATACAAAGTAGCTTTTCAAGGTATTCACAAGAAGCAAGTAAACTCAAGGACAACAAATCTTGGAAAAGCCAGCAAGTCTACAATGCACGTATAAGTCATGCACCCAAGGAAGGGATGTACCACTTGTTCATTTGCAACACTCCAATGAGTGGAAAGGTAGGTGATGCTTGTTTCTGGGCAGTCTCTCTGTTATGCATACTGGAAACATTTTAAAACAACAAACAACTGTGATAGGTAGCCACAACATGCAGGCTGCCTCTTCAAGTAGCATAAATTGCTCCTGGAGGAAGACAGAATGCAGACTGTAGGAGAAAGCAATTTCTGGCACTTTGTAGACTGAAGTGATGGAAACAGGACGAGCTGAATTTTTATGGCAAATGAAGACCTATCTGCGTTAAACCTGTTGCCATTGAGTCAATTCCGACTCATAGCGACCCTATAGGACAGAGTAGAACTGCCCCATAGAGTTCTGCATTAGACTGAAGTTTTAACTTAAGTATCACATGACTCCCAGTATTTTTATCTTAAATATTTGACATGAATGAAGAGTATTTAGGCATATTGGGTAAAGAGGGAATTCTTTGAAGTCACTGGAACCTAATTATTTAATCCATGTTTGCAATTTTTTTTTTTTTTGCAAATTCAAAATAAAGTTGTAAATGAAATGTCTCTTTGAAATTTTGTTTTTAAATTTTTTGCTTCTCTCCATTTTCTATGGATCTTTACTAGTTCATAAGCCTTTTTTACATTTTTCTATTATTCCTCTCTCTCAGCTTATGATTTTTAAGATCAGAATACAGAATTGAAGGAAATTTGGAGAAAAACAGAGATTAGGGTAGAAGACTGTCAGAAAAGAACAGAGAGTTATTAAATGGAATTTTAATCATACAGAGACCTGTACATCGATGGTTATGTTAGCTGGGGAGAGCAAGAGTGTCCAGAATTGTTGAACATTTAGAAAAATAGTCCTCAGCAGAAATTCACTTTATTTTAAGTGAGACACATATTAAGATCAAATATTTATCACTTGACCACTCTCAGTTCAATATCAAGCATTACAGACAGCAGAGTTCATGGAAAAAAGCTATTGATTTACAAATATAGCTTAAATTAAACTGCTTGGGTTGTGGATATTTTCTTTCACAGTGACATATGTTTAACAGATACTCATTTATTTTTAACAACCATGTATTATGGACATAGAAGCCCTGGTGGCAAAATAGTTAAGCACTCAACTGCTAACTAAAGGGTTGGCAGTTGGAACCCACCAGCTACTCTGCAGGAGAAAAAGACCTGGAGATCTGTTCCCATAAAGATTACAGCTAAGGAAATCCTATGGGGCAGTCTTACTCCATCCTGTAAGGTCACTATTAGTCAGAATTGACTCCATGGCCCACAGCACAACTCCATGGCCACTGTGGAGTATACATAATATATTTTCTGAAGTTTTTACACTCAGTAAATTTTGGTCCAATTGGAACTATAAGACGAATAAGGATGACAAAAGTTTCAAGAGCTGAGACAATGCAAGGACTGCCAGATGGGTAGGGTAGACAATACATGTAATAGGAGGCCAAAGGAAGGAAAGATCACCAAGAGTAAGAGTGACTTAAGAGCTTCTGAGAGGATGAGAGGTTTGAGCTGAGTCTGAAAAGTTGGATTGGATCTAGAAGATATATAGCAGGGAGAAGTACGACACAGCTAGAATGAATGATGTGTGTTTGATCAGCAATGACTGAGCCATCTAGACTTTAATACAAGTTTTGAGTTGGGGAGGTGATATTAAAAAGTGGCTTATAGCTATATTATGTAGTATCTTGAATGTTAGACTAAGAAATTTGAAGTTACAGAGACTCTATTAAAAAGTTTTTATTGATATGATTAAAGTAGAGTTTTAGGATGTTTTATGGAAGATGGACTAGAAGCAGAAGAAAACAAGGAAAGGAATATCATAGCAATCGATCAAAAGAATCTACAGATGAATTAACAGGGAATTTGGAGTAGGATATTGACAATAATAAAAGTAAAGGGAAATTAAAAGGATGGATTGATTATATACAGGAGTAACAAAAGGAGTTAAAATATAGAAAATAAATTATAGAGAACTTTTAATTAGGAGCTATTAAGCATGGCTTAATAATTTATACAAATAAGGAATTCAAAGGCACAGCTGGTTTTAGTGGCAAGTAGTAGATCGCATTTTAGAATTGTTGAGTTTAAGGAAATGGCAAGACGTCAGAGCGTAATTGCCTGTCAAGCAGTTGGAAATATGTAAATAGAGCTCAGAAAAATATTAGAAGTACAGATATAAATTTAGGAGTAAGTCATACAATCTTTGAAATCTCAAGACTAGATATGATTTCTCAGGAAATTAAAGAGATAAAGCCTTGAATACTGGAAAATTTTCACATTTAAGGGCCAAGGATGATGCCAACATTTATTAAGTGACTACATACATTATCTAATTTAAATTTATAAGAGCTAGAAAAATTTGAATTTATAAGTGGTGGTAAAGAGGTTTATAAAATGCATAATGAACTTTCATGGAGATCCTGACAACAGAAATTTTCAACAAGGAAGCGCTGCGTAAAGGTGTTGGCTGTTGGAGACAGGTCAATGCTAATAGGTTTCTAGAACAATTTATGGTTTCTTTCATTAAGAAATAATTGGTAAAAAAAAAAATCGTGAAACACAATAGAATACATCTGGGCTGGGTACTCTTCACTATCCACTGCTATGTATTTGTTATTTGAAATGGTAGATCAATGTCATAAAGGGCCAGCTCTGGAAGAACAATTTTGCATTCATGGAATATATGCCTAATATAATCGATGTATAACTGTTTATTATTGGGAAATTGTCCTTTATTAATTAATTGCCATTTATTTCAATTGAGGTACATTCCAAAAAAGAAAAAAAAAAAAAAAAACCCACTGCTGCTGAGTCAATTACAACTTCTAGTGGGCCTAAAGGACAGAGTAGAACTGCACCACAGGGTTTCCAAGGCTATAAGTCTTTACAGAAGCAGACTGCCACATCTTTCTCCCCTACAGCGGCTGGTGGGTTTGAACCATTGACCTTTCGGTTAGCAGCCAAGCACTTTAACCACTGCACAACCAGGGCTCCTTCAAGTGCATTTAGGATGGAACAATGGCAAATTTCCTTTAAGAATCTAGATTAAAAAAAAAAAAATTGGGATAGCCAGAAAACTTAGCCAAGTTAATTTAAAAGCATAAGGCTAAAGAATATAAACAGAACATATATATATATATATATATGTCAAACATTGCCATGTGTGCTTTATTTTCACAACACTCTTTTGTTATCTTCAGAAACCCTGATAGTGTAGTGGTTAAGAGCTCTGGCTGTTAACCAAAAGGTCGCCAGTTCAAATCCACCGGGCGCTCCTTGGAAACTCTATGGGGGCAGTTCTACTCTATCCTATAGGGACACTATGAGTTGGAATCAACTTGACAGCAACAGGTTTGGTTTTGGGTATTTGTTACCTTCACCAAGTATTTTTTATGTCCTACTCTAACTGACATCATAATTGGTGTCAAGTACAGAACTCACATTGTATGTAGAGTACCATTTAAGCGGTGTCTAGCCACTAGGGAAATGTTTCTCAAAGTGTGGTCTACGAACCGCTTGCATCAGAGATGCCAGTAATAAAAGCAGATGTGAATATCTCAACCCACACTTACAGAAATCAAAATTGCTAGGAGTTTGGGCCAGTAACCTGTATTTTAAAACAAGAACCTCAGGCAGCATACACGTTGTTGTTAGGTGCCGTCGAGTTGGCTCCGACTCATAGCGACCCTATGCACAACAGAACAAAACACTGCCTGGGCTTGTGCCATCCTTAAAATTGTTGTTATGCTTGAGCTTATTGTTGCAGCCACTGTGTCAGTTCACCTCACTGAGGGTCTTCCTCTTTTCCGCTGACCCTGTACTTTGCCAAGCATGATGCCCTTCTATAGGGACTGATCCCTCCTGACAACATGTCCAAAGTATGTAAGATGCAGTCTCACCATCCTTGCTTCTAAGGAGCATTCTGGTTGCACTTCTTCCAAGACAGATTTGTTCATTCTTTTGGCAGTCCATGGTATATTCAATATTCTTAGCCAACCCCACAAGGCAAAGGTGTCAATTCTTCTTCGCTCTTCCTTATTTGTTGTCCAGCTTTCACATGCATATGATCCGATTGAAAATACTATGGCTTGGGTCAGGTGCACCTTAGTCTTCAAGGTGACATCTTTGCTTTTTAACACTTTAAAGAGGTCCTTTCCAGCATATTTACCCAATGCAACGCGTCATTTGCTTTCTTGACTACTGCTTCCATGGCTGTTGATTGTGGATTCAAGTAAAATGAAATCCTTGACAACTTCGATCTTTTCTCTGTTTATCATGATGTTGCTCATTGGTCCAGTTGTGAGGATTTTTGTTTTCTTTATGTTGAGGTGTAATCCATACTGAAGGCTGTGGTCTTTGATCTTAATTAGTAAGTGCTTCAAGTCCTCTTCACTTTCAGCAAGCAAGGTTGTGTCACCTGCATAACACAGTTTGATAACGAGTCTTCCTCCCATCCTGATGCCCCATTCTTCTTCATATACTCCAGCTTCCCGGATTACTTGCTCAGCATGCAGATTGAGGCAACATACATACACATGAAAACTATAATGATTTCAAAAAAAAATTTAATAAAATTTTAGTGTGTTTGTATTTAGCCTGGGGTTCTTGTGTTTGACTTTCTACTTCTCTCGCCTGTTAATTTCTACATAGCAACTATTTTCTCTTATTTTGTGTCTTATTCAAGGGTTGATTAGTACCAAATTTGAGGTGTTTCCTGTTTTCTTTGGTATTATTTGCTCCTCATTTTAAATAACTTATTTTTTTGATATACGGTAAGAGACTATGATAGTGTGGGTAGGTTCAGTATCAGAAGAGTCTGGCATCCTTATTGATTACTTTATAGAGGCTTCTAGAATGCTCACGTTATGGATTAGGAGAGAGTAAAACAAGTCTAGAAATGACAATGGGGAAATCTGTGATACCAGGAGAAAAATGCAGAAATGGACATTGTGGAAGTCAATGAAAGAGACTGTTTTATAGTATACTACATGGGAAAATGCTAGAAAGAGAAATTTTAAAACATATTTCAAATACAAATGAATTTTATGTGTTTATTTATCATAAAACTGAAATATTATTTTACAAATCTTCTACATAACTGTATTACTTCATGAATCTCTATTCACTAAAGTAATTCATATTGTACTGCTTTGAAAGGGAAAGAATTTCAGCAATTTTGCTTTAGCTTGTGATCTCACAGGAGGGAAGTTAATTCTTAGCAAAGCTTCAAAGATTTAATATAAGATAAACAATTCTTTTCATCAAACTTAATATTAAGTATAACAGAACTGCAGGCATAATAAGTCATTTTAATATTAAAATGAAATCAGGCAAAACTTCTTCAGTCTGGGATTAGTTGGCATGTGGAAATACGAAAGGCTTGAAAAATAAATAGTTAAAACTAGAAATTGGCAAAAAAAAAGTTGAGAATTTATAGCTAGATTTTTCTGTCATTTATATTATAGTGTTTTTTATATTATAGTGTTATCTCTATCTTCAGATAAGCAGGAAAAAATAATTAAAAGAAGCTATAGAAATGCAAGGGGGGAGAACTTTGTTGTGATGATGTTTGGATGGTGAGAAAGTTTCTAATTCTTAGTTTTTCATATCAGAAGTAAGCTGACAGTCTTTCATTTAACAAAGGCTTCACTGAGCGCCTACTATGTGCTTGGTACTGTTTTAGGCTCTGGGGTTACAGCAGTAATACAGGGCACTGGAGAAAATAAAGTAGGAAAGAAAGATTGGAAGCAGCAAGAGGGGTGGTATTAGTTTTATATATGGGAGCCAGAGAAGGTCTCGCTGAAAAAGTGACAGCAAAACTAGTCATTCAGAGCAAAGAACTGAGCCATGAAGAATACTGAGCTGTGAACCTGGGGAAGGGCATTCCAGATAAACTGAACAGCAGGTACAAAGATTCTGGGGCAGCAACCTGTCTACCATTTTCAATATACGGCAAGGAAGTCGCTGAGGCTGGGGTGGAACAACTGAGGTCAGTATTAAGAGATTGATATGACCTCCTAGGTCATTAATAAGAGTACACTGGCTTTCATTATAAGTGAGATGGAGACTCGTCCCCCAGAAAGATACGAAGAGGATTGACAAGATCTGGTTGTATTCTCAAAGGTACAGCCTGCCTGCTGAGTGGTTGTTGTCGTTAGTTGCCTTTGAGTAGACTCTGATTCGCGGACATCCCATGTGTGTAGAGTAGACCGCTCCCCAAGGTTTTCAAGGCTGCAACCTTTTGGAAGCTGATTACCATGCCTGTCTTCCAAGGTGCGTCTGGGTTGGTTCAAACAACTAACCTTTCTGCTCGTAGTGGAGTGCTCAGTCATTTGCACCACTGAGGGACTCCAGCTGCTGGGTTAGGAAGAGATTATACGGAAGTGAGAGCAGAAGCAGGGAGAACTTCACCAGGCTACAGCAGTCATTTGGGTGAGAGATGATGGTAGCTTCAACCAATGGTGATAGCAGTGAAAAATGGTGAGATTCTGGATTTATTTTGAAAGTAGAGCTGAGAAAGTTTGCTGACAAACCGGATATAGATTATGAGAGAGAGGATTTAAAATGACTCTAAGGATTTAAACCTGAGCAATTAGATGGATGCAGGAGCTATTTACTGAGAAAAGAAAAATTGCAAAAGAAGCATTTAGGTGGGTAGTAACCCGAAGTTTGATTTGTGCTATATTATGCCTGCAATGCCTATAAGATTTCTACCAGAGTTTTCCAGTAATTGGTTGTATATAAAATTCTGGATTTTAGAGGACAAAGTGGAGTTATAAATATGGAAGAGAAAGACATGTAAGTGGCATTTAAATCCATGAGGCTGGATGAGATCACTGAGAAAGTGAGTGGAGGAAGAAAAGAGACGAGGACTAGAACTGAATTTCAGGGCATGCTAATGTTAAGAGATCAGGGAGAAAAGAAGAACCAGCAGGTAAACCAAGAAGTCGAACTGTGGAAAGTGTTTCTTCATTATTAATAACTTTCTTTCTGAGGGCATTGGCATTGTATAGGCTCTAGTGACCTTAAATGGTTTTTTACTTTTTGTAGGATCCATCTGGACATTTGCCATTTGCCCATTACTTGATCTAAATCTTAAACTCTTGCTTTTGTTCACTCACTCCTCTCCCTTGATGCCTGCATCACATACTTTTGAATATTCTTATTTGGTGGTATGACTTCATCTCAGTGTAAAATGCATTACTAAAAACTGTCAAAAGTAATTTGGGGATTCATGTGGTAAATAAAATGGGTGACCAAGTTGGTTAATATCGCCTTTGATCAAAAGTTAGGCATGGCCATACAGTAATATCACCAAGTTCACTTCATGGGTTACATGCAGAATCTAAAAGCAATTTCAGTAGATGTGTTCTAAAATGTTTTAAGCAATGACAACACTCCAGGAATAAATACATAGTTTCCAACAGGACTATTTTCAAGGCAAGCAATCATATATCATATACATATACAAGCTTTGATAAACTGATTAACAATGTTTCTTAAGATTTTATTAACAGTGTTTCTTAATATATTAATATATGTGTATAGATGCTTAAAGTTAATGAACATGAATATAGTTATAAATAATAACCAATTGAATCTCCAATTCCCAACCCTTAGAGTTTCTGAAATAACTATTCTCATTTAAACTGATTATCTCATGAAGAGTGAAGGATAATCATTTTAATGAATAAAAGGGTCTACAAAAGAACATTTTAAAATATTTGCCCAGATATTACAAAAATTCCTGACTGAGAACAATATTACAGATTTACAAACTAGCATCCTTGGATGTCTGGCTAATACTAAGTTTGTAACTGATACACTCCTAGAAAATTATAGCAACTATTTGTTCACTGAAGAGATATTTACTGAGTTCTAGTATGCTCTGAATACGCATCACGTTAAAAAGGGTTTGCCTCTTTTGATTCTTCCAAGAGCATCTTGACAGATTTATATGCATAAAGGACAGAGTCAGGATAGTGCCGCTGATGTTCCCCACACCGACGTCTCCTGGGGGATTATACCATGTGGAGGATACATTTTGACTAAAGGAAGATGCAAGGAGACATCAAGGCTCAGAGTTGGCTGAGAGACCCATTTTACTCTTTTCTGTGCCAGACTCCGATAATTAATCACTTATCCTGTGACATAGTAAGCTCTACCTCTTTTATTTAATGACAATGCCCAATTGTCATCCTTACTTTTGACCTGACCCATTCTTGGGGAGGAAATGGGGTGTGATCAGAGAGAGGAGCTTTTACTTTTCCTTAGAGGCTAACTACAAATGTTGTCCTAGGTTCTGGGGATACAAAGATGGGATTTTGTCCTCAAAAAACTGAAATATACATAACAAATCAGCTACATTAAATGTTATGGTGGTGTAAACTCAAGGTACAGTGAGAATCTGGGTAGAAACCCTATGAATTCCTGGCTTCACAGAGAAGGTAGTGACAATACCCAAAGAGATGAGTTAATTATCCACCAAACTCAGCAGGATGAGATATAATTCTTGGGACCCAGTCATTTTCTTTTAGCACTTGATTCTCTAGCTATCCCTGCTTTGTTAGAACTTTTTCATTAGGTTTTTTTTTTCTGACACTTCATTTTAAATAAAGTCTAATTTTTATTCTAGGCCTTTTTCTCTGAAATATTTTAGTCTTTAAGGATCACAATCATACTTGGACAAAAACATTGTAATTGGCTCATTGTTTCTCACTTAAACTTGGTCCCTGGACCCATTCCTCTCACTGATGTTGACATTAACTGCCTAAACTAGGCAAATAATTCCTAACTGTAAGTTTACATGTTTCTCGTTATACATAATGAACTTACAATGTTTTTCATGTGTTTCACTAGTATTGTCAGCTTCATATTCTCATATGATATGATCAACTGCACCTTAGGCTTCTCATCAGCAAACTTCTCACCTGGTAAAACAGTAGAATTTCAGTGAGTTAAACTGGAAGTGACTCATCATGGGATAAATCAAACATTTAAAGACTAACACAGGACCAATGAATAACAGGCAAATGAAACATTTCAGGAGGTTGGGCTGGGTAGGTATAAGGTGGGATTAGTCTCACCAACTCTTTCTTCTAACACTTCCTGTTTTGGTTTTGATTGATAGTATTATTTTCCCAATTATGTAAACTTGAAACCTTAGCATCATTTTTACTTCAATTTTCTCTTTAATGTTCACTGTAATGAATTAAGGAAACACTGGTGGCATAGTTGTTAAGTGCTACGGCTGCTAACCAAGAGGTCGGTAGTTCGAATCTGCCAGGTGCTCCTTAGAAATTCTATCGGGCAGGTCTACTCTGTCCTATAGCGTCACCATGAGTTGGAATCGACTCGACAGCAGTGGGTTTGGTTTTGGTTTAGAATGAATTAAAAGTATTAGATCATGAAGTCAAAAGTGTGGGTTTTAGAAGGCAGCCAGTTTAGGATTCTAGTCCCAGCACTGCTACTTATGAGTGTCATTGTGAGTAAGTCAATTGATATTTTGTATAATGGAGGTAATAACTAACTACTTTAGGATAGTTGAGATAACTGGTATAATTTTTCAATTCATCACATTGTAAGCTCTCAGCAAATGTTTGTAATTACTAACAGCCATTCTCCATCTATCTGTGTTCATCTCTTCCTTTCTATTCCACAGCACCAAGTTCAGATTCATATAAACTTTTTGCTTGAACTACTGGAACGTCCTCTTTGCCTTCCTCTGCAACCCACAACTATTAGGATGCAATTACAAAGATAATTTTGCTACAGCAACTTTTGTAAATTTACTCTTTTGATCAGAGTGTATTTCATAGATTTCCATTGCTTATGACGAAAAAGTCTACATTCCTCAGCTTTGTATTGTTGCTTCTTATTAATGTTTGTTTTATTTCTCACTATAATTCTATAGTGTTCAGTTCCATGTGTTCAGTTCTACAAGCACACTCTACTATAGTAAAACCTGCGAGAGCTGGAACCTGAAAGATTGAAACCTGCCAGAGGAGGAAAACACAAATATTTTCCACTAAAATGAGCAATAGAAAAGTGGTAAGACTGTCAAAGGCGGAAAACTTCCAGACCTGGAAAAACAAGACAGTCCCATCGAATTCTAACTCTCACAGGTTTCACCGTACTCCCCTGCTAGTCATTGCTAATATTATTCCCTTCATTTGAAATGATCTCTTTCTCACTTTTGGCTATTGAACTTTTAGCTTTAATTCAAGGCCCAATTAAAATGCAAAATAGTTTCTATGGTTACCTTCCTCTGAACTTCTCTAGCATTTATCACTTAATATTCACATGCTAATTATTATTTTACATTCCTCATTTTTGCCTAGTAGATTTAAATCTCCCTAAACGTTTACTTTTTTTCCTATATCCCCATAGGATATGAGTCAGTTCTTGCTCCATAAAGTACCCACTAAACATTTATTTAATAACAAAAGTACCCTCAATTTTCCGTTTGAGTAATATGTGTCATCATAAAATGAGGACTTTAGTTTTTCAATTATAAATTTCTGATTTGTAGCCCAAGGATTAAGCATAATTTAGCTTTTCGAATGTTTCCCTTGATAATCTCCAGTTGTATATTTTCTGAGGGAATTTAGAGAGAAGAAATTTATTAATAATAAGAAATTTGGCAAAGTTATACTGTAGGCTTGTGGTGGCCCATATTTTTTTCTAATGATCAGTCATAATTCTTTAATCCTAACATTTGAAAATTAAACCTGAGCAGTACGTTTTCTTCCCCAAAACATTTTACATGTTTATTAGTTTATACATTGCAAGTAGGTAACATTGATTAATTTTGTTTTTAATAATGTGAATTATTGATATTAGAAAGAGAGTTTCTCACAACTAAAATTGTAATTACATAAATATAATAAAAAACCTTCTGATTAAAATATCTTGATAAGAATGACTGGGAGATATTGTGAGTTAGAGATACTATGAAGTAATTTTGAGTGTAGTACTGCAATTCATAATAAAAAATTGTGGCCGAAGTTTTGGTATAATTGTGCTAAAAATGCTGGTGACTTTGTGATGCAAAATGAACATTATTTTTTAATTAAAAAGTGAAAGGATTATTAATTAGAAATTCAATGTGTCTAATCAAATGAGTTTTAATTCAAAGGTAGGAAATCAGTATAGATTTATGATTACCTAAATAATAACTGTAGAATTAAAGGGAGTTACTTGAATTAACTGAAGAGTATGTTCCACCCTAGACCTCGGATGTGCGATTAGTATTCATATTATCTATCAGAATCTGACCCTAACACTCCCCAGCACGTTTGTCCTTTTCAAAATGGGCAATTGAAAGCTTGACATAACTAACACCATGATGAACCTTTAAGTATTTTTTCCTCTGCCTGCCTTCTCCTTTCCTTATACCTTTAATGACTTTGTTTTGATCTGATACTAACGACTGTTTTGTTCTGTCCAGCCACCTGTAACTTATGCCCCCCCCCATGGAGATTAGAGCCCAGATGTCTGGCACGTATATCTTTAGACTAATAAAGAGTCTTTTGTAATTATCTTGTAATGAGTAACTCATCCAGCCATGCCATCTATGGGCTACAAAGACATTTCTAACCCTTGTAAACATCATATATAAACTTTAATGTAAAATTACCTTTCGGGACTCCACAAAGACAGCCGGCCGTGCTGTCTATCCGGTTTTCCATTGATGCCACCTCCTAAATAAACTTTTGCTCTCTCTCTGACTTGGGGTATGTTTCATTGGCTTGACTGCTCACGGACATGAACCCTGAACATGCCAAAGTTCAGAACCCAGTAAAATTCAGGCCTCTAGGAAGTCTTTATAGTGAATGTAGTAGTAGAGATACTTAATATTTTTTTAGAGCGCTTCCTGTGTGCTAGACGTTGGCCTAAGAGCTTTATGTATATTTATTCACTAATTCCTCACAGCAAATCTATTGTTTGTATTATCTCTATTTACATATGAGGAAACTGAGGCTTAGAGAAGCCAAGCAACTTGGTCCTAGGTCATGCAGGCAATAAATGGTGTGGGATTAAATGATTTCCAAAGTCTATACTCTTACACACCATGTTAAAAAGGGGCAAAAATGGGACCAACACTAAGGAATATGGTTTAAATGAAGAATCCAGAGTGGTAGAATTCTGAGAATAGCTTCACATGGACAAGAAGATGCTAGAGAATATTTCAATCCTCTACTTCAGGTTCATATGGGGACTTTGGCCATGAATAATCTACCATTTATAGTAATTCAAAGAACTTTTAAAAATATTAATGCTTCTAAGGATGATTGTGTTGAGATGCTTGAATGCACAGCACCGTAACAGCTAGTAAATTGCTTTTTATGCATAATGTAATTGGCATTAATAGCATTTTCAAAATTTAACTTTTTTAGTTGATTATATATTTACATGTTTCAAAAATGAAAAGATTATTTAAAAAGTACACAGTAAAAAGTCTTCCTTTCGTTCCTAGCACCTATCCATCTAGTTCCCCATTATTATTTTATTTTTTTAAAATTTTATTGTGCTTTAGTACCTTATCATTATTGTATTAGTTTCTACACATTCCTCTAGTTTTCTAAATATCTTTCCAGAGTTTCTCTATACCAGCAAACGTGAATAAGTACTCTTACCTTTCCCCCTTTGTACACAAAAGGCACAGAATATTTATTATGCTGCACACAGATCTTGGAGATATTTTCATATCAAAAATACAGAATTTATTTTTTTAAAGTAGAGTTTCATAGTATTTCATTTTATAGATGTACCATACTTTATTTAAACAATTTCCTATTGATGATCAGGTGGATTGTTTCCAATCTTTCACAGAGAATACAAACTATGCTGCTATAAACAGCCTTGTACATGCCTCATTTTATACCTGTGCACAAATAGCATAAGTTTCTAACAGCAGAATTTCTGGTCACAGTACATTATCGACTTGACGGCAATGGGTTTAGGGCATTATCATTCGTAATTTTGACAGATGTTGCCAAAGTACCTTCCATAGAGATTGGGGCCATTTGTATTGCCACCAGCAGTGTATGAGACTGTCTGCTGTTTCCTAACCAAGATTGTCAATTAAGTTTTTGGATTTTTGCCAATCTCATGAAAAAAATGGTGTCAGTGTAATTTCAGCTTGTACTTCTCGTATGAGTGAGATTGAGTATCTTTTCAATTATTTAAGAGCCACTGTTTCCTCCTTTGTGGATTATCTTTTCATATTTATTCAATTTTCTATTGGGTTGTTTGTCTTTGGCTTACCAATTTCTAGAAGATGGTTATATATGAGGTACTCAGCCCTTTGTCTATAATGAGCTGAAAATATTTCACCCATTTTGACATTTATCTCTGCTTTTTTTTTTTTTGACTTTGCTATAGTGTTTTATGGAAACCCTGCTGGCATAGTGGTTAAGTGCTACGGCTGCTAACCAAAGGGTCGGCAGTTTGAATCCGCCAGGCACTCCTTGGAAACTTTATGGGGCAGTTCTACTCTGTCTTATAGGGTCGCTATGAGTTGGAATCGACTCAACGGCACTGGTTTTTTTTGGTCTTATAGTGTTTTATGCCAGGAAGAATTTTTAATGGTTTCTGGATTTGAAGTCATAGCTAGAACAGATTATAAAGGCATTTTTTCATGTTTTCTTTGTCACATTTATGGTTTCATTAAATTTAAATCTTTAATCCATTTGGAAGTTATCCTGGTATATGGTGTAAGGAATGCTGTCCCAACAACACTTACTGAATTTTCCCACTGGTTTGGTTTTGACTAAATTCCGTAATGCATTTGGCTCTATTTATGAATATTCTATTTGGTTCCACTTATTCATGTACCAATACCTTACTATTTTAATTACTGAGGTTTTTAAATATGGTAGGGTTAGTCTTCCTTCATTACTTTGTTTTGGCTAAATTTTCCTGGCTTATCTTTCCTTTGCTCATTTTTCTCTACAAACTGTAGAATAGCTTATCTAGTTAAAAAATAAATGTTAGTTAAAAAAATTATCTTACATTTCAAAATAAAATTAGAGATGTCTGACAACTTAAAATATTCAATCATCTTATCCAAGAAAATATGTCCTTCTATTTGTTCAAGTCTTCTTTAAAATCCCTCAGTAGTGTTTTAAAGTTTCCTTCACTTGGTTTTGCAAATTTTCTGCTAGATTTATTCCTAGATCTTTTCCTTTTTGTTGGTATTGTAAATGAGATCTTTTCTTCTACTATACGTTCTGACTAGTTGTTATTTGTATGGATAAGTGTAATATATACCTATGCATCAATTTGCACCTGAAACTTTCTTATCATTTGTTATAGATTTTTGGTTGATTCCCAGTTTTCTAAGTATACAATCATATTACTTGAAACAGATTTTCTACTTGCCAAGATTTATGCTTCTAATTTTTTTCTATTACATCTAGTCATTTAACAAATATTTGTTGAGCATCTATTTTTGATAAGGCACTGTTCCAGGCTCTTGAAACAGACAAAAATTCCTCTCGTGGCACTTATATAGTACAAAGGGGAGACATAAAAAAAAAGCAATAAGGATAATAAATGAGTAAAACTTATAATATGCTAAATATAATAAATGATAGGGAAAACAAAATAAAATAAACAAAAACCAAAAGCTGAACAAAAACCAAACAAACAAAATAATACTCTAGAGCAGAGTAAGAGCATTGGGAGCTATCAGGATAAAGGGCAGGTTGCCATTTCAGATGGGATGATCAGGATAGTTCTTGCTGAGGTGAGTTTTGACCAAAAACCCAAAGGAGGTAAAGGAGTGAGTCATATGTTGGATAATATTTTCAGCACAATGTAATCATGATGATCACGGGCATCCTGCTTTATTTTACATTTTGTATATTTTAGTGGGGAACACTTCTCCAGTGTTTTCCTGTCATGCTTGATGTTCACTTTGGAACTGAGACAGATCTCATGTTAAGACATTATCCATTTATTTGTTTTTGAGTGTTTTATCAAGAAATTTTGTTGAATTTTATCGAATGTCTTTTCAGGGTCTATAGACAGGATCATGTGATTTTTCTCGTCAAACCTTTTAGTATAATATGTATTGTAGATATTATGTATATTACTAATATGGAAACATTGTTGCATTTCTGGTCATAGTGAATGATATTTCTTTGGAGTATTGCTGTATTATTTTGGCTAATATTTTGAATTTTCCATTGATAATCATAAGTGGATTGGTTTGTGGTTTCTTTTTTGCAATCTTTTTAATCCTTGAAACTATTGGTATAAATATTTCATGTGCTTCATAAAAATAATATGAAAAAAGTTCTGTAGAATTGTTTCAATGACAATGAGATTATGTGATTTTTGAAGGTTTGGTAGAATTTCTCTGGAAATCGTTTTGAACTTAATACTTTTTCAAGGTTGCTTTTTTCTATTGATTTTATCAAACAATATGTTTAGAACCATCTTTTCAGGGGTTGGTAAATTTATTTTCCTAGGAAACTGTCAAGTTCTGAGAGGCTTACAAATTTATCATAGAGTTGAATACAATAGTCTCTTATTATTCTTACTATTCTTTAATTTCATCTGTTTCTATGGTTATTTCTTGCTATTGCTTTTGTATATTGCTTATTTGCATTTTCCCCTACGCATTTGCTTAGGTTAAAAAAGTGGCTTATTTGGAAACCCTGGTGGTGGCGTAGTGGCTAAGTGCTCGGCTGCTAACCAAAGGGTAGGCAGTTCGAATCTGCCAGATGCTCCTTGGAAACTCTATTGGGGCAGTTCTACTCTGTCCTATAGGGTTGCTATGAGTCATAATTGACTCGACAGCAATGGGTTTGGTTTGGTTTAGTGGCTTATTTATTTTATTGTTTACTATTTAAAGAAAAACACTTCTGAATTTGTTTATTGGTCTACTATTTTCTGCGTTCTAACTCATTAATTTCTACTTCTATATTTATTC
Source organism: Elephas maximus indicus (assembly GCF_024166365.1). Classification (NCBI taxonomy): domain Eukaryota; kingdom Metazoa; phylum Chordata; class Mammalia; order Proboscidea; family Elephantidae; genus Elephas; species Elephas maximus. The sequence goes on along the minus strand of NC_064822.1, from coordinate 77,438,236 downwards.
AGTTTTTTCTTTCTGTGTTCCTTTGGTTTGTTTTGTGGTTCTTATTCTAATCATTCCATTGCTTTTTTTTCTCATAGCTTCTGATATATATTTCATTATTTCTGTTCTTTAGAAATTTTGCAATTTTGGTTTGTAGTTCCTTTTTGACCCAAGAGTTGTTTAAAAGTGATTTTTAAAAAGATCAAACTTAAGGGTGCTTTAGTTTTCTAAGTTTTTAAATAAATTTTCATTTGATTGCATCATGATCACAGAATATTGTTTACACTAGTTCTACCTTTTAAAAACTATTAAAGCTTTCTTTGTAGCCTCATATATAATCTGTTTTCATGAATGCTCCATGGACAGTTGAAGAGAAAGTATATTTTTTATATTCAGGATAAAGAGTTTGACATTAATTAATCAATTTTGCCTTATTAATTTTGCTATTTAGTTTTTCTATGACCCTAATTATTTCTTCTACTTGCTCTGTTATAGATTGTTTCATGTATTTCTTTTTGTATGTCTTATAATTTCTGCTTTACATATGTTATTGCCATGTTACTTGGTATGTAGTCATAATTGCTCAGATCTTCATTGGGATACACTCATTACCTTTTAAGGTTCTGCTCCTTGTTTGTTCTCGTTAGTTGCCATCGAGTCAATTTCCACTAGTGACTACCCCATGTGTGCAGAGTAGAACTGCTCCACAGGGTTTTCAGAGATGTGACCTTTCGCGAGCAGATCACCAGGTCTTACTTTCAAGGTGCTTCTTCTTGGTGGGATTGAACTGCCAACCTTTTAGTTAGTAGTCCAGTACTTAACCATTTGTGCCATCCAGAGATTCCACCCCTTGTTTAATTTAGTGCTTTTTGGCATAAGTTCCACATTCTCTTTATTGAGATTATGGCTTCTAATTTCTTTGTCTTTGCACTTGCTTAATTTACCTATGGTGGTGCAAAGGCTAAGCGCTCAGCTGCCAATCAAAATGTTGGCAGTTTGAACCTACTTAGCAGCTCTGCAGGAGAAAGGCTTGGCAATCTGCTTCTGTAAAAGTTTAGAAAATGCTATGGTTGAGTTCTTCTGTGTCACATGGGGTCTCTATGAGTCCAACTCAATGGCACCTAATAACAACAATATACTAATGTTTATCCTTTAACTTTCAATCTTTCTAAATCTCTTCATTTTAGGTGTGTTTTCAAACATAGTATAGAGCTATGGTTTGACCATTTATTCCAAATGGGATTTTTTTTTTTCTGAAGAGATGAGTTAAGCCCATTTACATTTGTTGATGGAACAGATACGTTTCCTCTTAGTTTTGTCTTATTATTTTGTTATATGTTTTGCTTATATGGTTTTAAGAAAGTCCCGAAACAACTAAGCAAGTTTTTAAAATTTTATGTACTTGTTAATACTTAGGGAAGCTACAATTTTTGTTCTAGTGGTTACCTTTATTTAATAAATTTAGAGTTTAATTTTTGACAGTATTTTTTCCTAGTAGAACCAAAGATAGTGTGCATCATATTTCACACTCTACTGTAGTTTAGTACCCAATTATATGCAACGTTGTGATCTTTCTTGGTGCTTCCCTAACACTGTATTAATTATACTCAGTTTTTTTTTAACTTGATCTGTTAGATTTCACTGATATCCTTCGACATCCAGCTATTAGAGATGTGGCGATTGAAGAAATGCCTGTACCTCTCATCTTCTTTCCATCTTTTCCTTCCCAGCTTAGTCACAAGTAAATGTCTACAATAATTTTATAATTAAAAAGAAAGAATTCTATATTAAAATATAGGAAAATGTAGAGCATGTTAAAGCTTTCAGCTGAAACTTTGAAAAGCAAGTTAATATAAGTATTTATTTCTAAAGAGTCCAACCCTTCCCCTTTTACTCTTCCATATCATTAAAACGTAAGTGTGAAACATGGGTACCCTATTTCAATCTATACTAAATAATCTGAGATCTGCCAGAGCAAGTAGCTAGAACATTTAACTGGCGAGACCCTGCCATGCAGACCTTATTGTTTCAAGTCCTCTTTTGTATTAACATATCAAATTAGAAATAGTGACGTGAGGTAATGATGGAAAACTTGTGTTTGCAATCATTTGTAATTATCAATGGAGTTGAAACATGCTTATTCAGTCTCATCCTATTAAACCTGATGATAGTTCTTTTTGATCATGTTCTGTTCCATTACCTATAGTATTATTTCTATTCCTAAATCTATCTTTTGTGTATCTGAGCAATTAAAAATATTTTTCTCTATTAGTAACTATACACACTTGTGTGCAGTGGTGGTGAATAGCTAATTTTGGGGGGCAGGAGAGGTATCATGAGGTATGGGAGCTATGTTAATATCTGGGGAGTACCTGTTACCCATTGCTGTTGAGTCAATTCTGACTCATAGTGGCCCTATAGGACAGAGTAAAACTGCTCCATAGAGTTTCCAAGGAGTGGTTGTGGATTCAAACTGCTGACCTTTTGGTTAGCAGTAAGCTCTTAACCACTGTGGCACCCGGGCTCCATCTGGGGAGTAGAAAGACTTACATCAAGAGAGGGTTACGGAATAGACACTTAACATAAAATCCATAAGCTCTCTTGTCAGTGCCTTGGTTGATTCTGTCCATGATACTTAATGAGATAGTAAAAATATATATATATATATATATAGTAGATGCTTCAACAAAATTCTCATAGTTGGGAAGCCTTGAGTTCTTGTGCCAGGACATTTTCACATGAAGTAATGATGTGGGTGGAGTAGCATGATCTTGGTTTCTTCTCTCTTGTTGTTTTTTAAAAAATGACAAGCTACCATAGTAGATAATATCAATGTGTCTTCCATACTTCTTTCTATCATCAATTATTTATTCAGTAATAATTTATAAGCATCTAGAATAGTACTGACACTGTGGTAGGCCCTGGGGATACAATGGTGAGCCACACAGACCTGAATTATATCCTCATGGATTTCTGGTCTACACATCAGCATACAAGTAAGGAGAGAGATGACTGGGTGGACACTTAAAAAAGATAAACTCTTCTACTGTTCTACTAGGGAGCTCTGGTGGCACAGTGATTATGAGCTTGGCTGCTAACCAAAAGGTCAGCAGTTCGAATCCACCAGCTGCTCCTTGGAAACCCTGTGGGGCAGTCCTAGTCTGTCCTATAGGGTTGCTATAGAATCGCTATAAATCGGAATCGACTCAATGGCAATGGGTTGGGTTGGGTTTGGTTCTACTAAGGCGTGTTCCCTCAGTGGCTAAAGACAAAGGAGTATTAGTATCTCCCAGATCTGGGGTTGCCACTTGTTACTAATCTTCATAAGTCACGTGCCAAGATACATTGGTATTCATTATCCATCTTCTTAATTTATTAGTAGATGGACAGTATAGTGGTAAAATCTGGAATTTTTTCTTAGGATAATCCTGCATAAACCAATATTTAAATACATTCTTAAATTATTTTATCTTGTGATCATTTAAAAATGTAAGTTCAAATCATCAACTGGCAAGAAAATGCTTAAAAAGAAATATTGTGCTTCTTCCTTAGAATCATCTGATGCTTTTTGACAAAAGTATTAAGAATTCAGAAGTATGAAAGAGGAAATAATTTCAAGGGCACAGGAAGGAACAACTTTCTGCTAATCCATGTTTGTCGTACTGACTTACATGTTCTATTTCCAAGAATTGCTCCGTTGTTTCAAAATAGGCTATATTTTGTATGCAGCCCATTGGCTAAAAATATTGAAAATCAAATCTTTTGTCCATTATCGTTGCTAAAACAAATGTTGAGTATTGTGTGATGTGTTAAGAAACAAGGAAACCAGGAAAAAAAAAAGAAATTCTCTAGCAACCATTTTAGTTTTTGCAATAATACTCCAAGATTTTTTTGTGTGCATATGCATTTATACGATTTACAAAGAAATAATAGTATCAGCAAAATTAAAAATTTGACAGTGATCCACTGTTGAATTTTCTCGAGGGACTTTAATGACAGACAGAAGTAAACCTAGTACTCTCCCCTACCCCTTTATTTTAAAGTCTGACATCTCTAGAATCCTGCAAATTATCAGTATCATTATTTTATTTTATATTGCGGTCATCATCCTTTTTTAGCTAAGTGCTATAAAATGTAAGAAATTTCCTTCTTTATCTAATATTGTTTGTGGTTTGGCTATATAAAGAAAACATCAAAAGAGCAGTATCACACATGAGTAAGTGTGGGGGAAGGAGTGATATACAAACCTCATAATAGGCATCTGTGAGGATGGGGCAATGCAGAGTGGAGAAGCTGGTAGTAGATTTAAAGTCACTTTCAGTCTAAGGGGGAGCCGTGGTGGAACAGTGGTTAAGAGCTCAGCTGCTATTCAAAAGGCTGGCAGTTCAAATCTGCCAACTGCTCCTTGAAAACCCTACGGGCCAGTTCTACTCTGTCCTATAGGGTCAGTATGAGTTGGAACTGACTCAACAGAAAGGGGTTTGTTTTTTTGGGGTTCAGTCTAAGGGAAGAAGCAAAGAAGACACAAATATAAATATATAACTTAAAGAACAATTACGTTATACAACCTGATCTGGCTGTTTAGAGTTATACATCTAAGGGGTAACTAGGCTCTCAGGTCAGAGCAGGGATGATAGGCTGATGGGTCTAATTTTTAAAGGTAGAGATTCAGAAGGCGTATGCAGATACAAGCTGCAAGTTGCAAACAACAACAACAAAAAAGGGGGCAGGGATGAGATTTGGCATTATGTGTTTTCAAATCTTGGATGAGATAAATATCAGTGTCAGTTATCCACAGGCCACTGCTTGGAACACAATTCTATTATAAATATTTAAAATTAATAGAACCTTCAAAAAGAGTCTGCCCATCTCGGAGAGATGATAGAAAAGTTAATTAGAATTAATATACGTTTGGCAGAGAATAGGGAGGATAATTGTACTGTAATGGCTTTGGAGTCTGGTAAGAAGAAAAGATTTTGTGAAGGACGTGGAGTAATTGTGCTCAAAAAGAGAGAAACTGCTAGAAAATTCATGATTATTATTATTGTGTATATTAATTTTGTTGTTTTCTAGGATGCGGAGTAAGGTGCAAAACTTACCTATAGGGAAAAATAGGAACTCTGTTTCTGACATGCAATTCCATTTCAATGCACAATGAATTCAAACAGGTTAATTGTGTGACATGAGAAGTTACTATCATTGGACAAACAGATCTGGGTTTAATTTAACTTGAAACACATATTCTAAGGGGTTAAAAAGCTTTGGAAATGGTAGAAAATACTCTTAAAGTCTTACTCTCCAAAAGAGAACTTAATTTGAAAATTGAAAAAAAAAATTATGGTTGAGATTTTTATTTTTAACACAATTCTATTGAAAGTCAATAATTCCAATCGTAATGATGGAGCTTTTACTTGCCTAGGCTGACAAGTGATGATTCTTCAATTGTTTGTTGCACAGGCTCAGCAAGGAAAAAACTAAGTACGCAGTCACTCTGGAAAACAAAATATAATATTTCACAATACCTTATGCTTATTTATTATTCTGATTCACTATTATATGGAAACATTGCCTATACCAAACCAAAACCAAACCCAGTGTGGTTGAGTTGACTCCGACTCATAGTGACCCTGTAGGACAGAGTAGAACTGCCCCATAGAGTTTCCAAAGAGCGCCTGGCGGAATCGAACTGCCAACCCTTTGGTTAGCAGCCGTAGCACTTAACCACTACGCCACCAGGGTTTCCACATTGCCTATATAAATAGATTATCATTTACTTATGGATGAATAGAGAAAATATTAGCAAGTTTATTAAGTCAGTGCTATAATTTTATCCTTAGTTAAAATTGTTTATGAGGATGATGGTCTGATTACATTTCTTCAAGAAGCTCAGGTGAGTTCTGCTCTTGGCATTCACCATAAATATTTCCATTCTTGAACTTTACAATTATGCATGAATCATACACCTCTCTTTTCTAGATAAGGTGTACCCTTAGGCAAGGCTTTCCCAGAAAAATTGCTCTTAGTAGCAGGTGAATCCTTACTTAAAACTGAAAACCAAACCCACTGCCATTGAGTTGATTTCGACTCATAGTGACCCTATACGACAGAGCAGAACTGCCCCATAGGGTTTCCAAGGAATGGTTGGTGGATTCGAATTGCCAACCTTTTGGTTAACAACTGAATGCTTAACCACTGCATCACCAGCGCTCTGGATGCTTCCTTAGTACGCACCAATTACTTCTCAAGGTTTAATTCTGCAAATGCTCATCTAGTACCAATTATAACCACCACATTGAGAAATGTTAGGGAATATTTACAGAGAGAAAGATGCACAGGGTAATCCCTCTCTTTAGAATACAATTTAGTGAAAAAGACAGACTATATTAAATGCTTTAACAGAAGTTGTAGTTATATGTAATTTTAGTACAGAGAAGCGAGTGTGCACCTCTTTTGGAATGATCCAACCCAAATTGACTTTTAACCTGGGCTCCAAATGAATGGGCTGGTGAATCTGAGAATAGCCTTTCCTTAGTGATGCTGGCACACATTTTGCTTTAAGCCATTATATAATCAAAGCACCCTTCACCAAGAGACCATTATTATCTGAACAGCACCACTGAATAATTGATTATTTTCTTTGATTATTATAGGCTTGATGCATAGTAGCTGTCAACAGTGTCTGACAGTGCCCCCAGTCAGCCTTCTCTCTCATTCTGTTCCAGTGGAAACCTCCCCCAGGAACCTTAAACTTCCAACTCTGGCTCTCTTTTTGCCAATGACTTTGGCTCCTACTTCAGAAACAATAAAAGGCAGATGGAAATTCCTAAACTTCCTGCCACAAATTCTACAGACTCAAAACCGTCTTTCTCTTTCCTTCCTGTTACAATGGAAGAAGCATCTTTCTTCCCGTCCAATACCGACCCTTTTATCTGTGTCCTGGATCTTTTTCCTTCCTCCTCAGGAACCTTGTAGAATATTGCCATCAATACTTTAGCATCTTCGCTCTCCCTCTGTATGTCCCTTTCTCATAAGCATAAAATATGACCAATTCTCTCCCTTTTGAAAACTAGGAAACATATTGAATCAAATCACACAAAGTGTGTTGTGAGTTGTGTGGAGTTGATTCTGACTCATGGCAACCCCATGTGTCAGAGTAGAACTGCTCCATATGGTTTTCAAGCTGTGAATTTCAGAAGCAGATCACCCGGCCTGTCTTCCAAGGCATATCTGGATGAGTTTAAGCTGCCAACCTTTCAGCTAGTAGTTGAGTTTTGAACAATTTGTGGCACCCCGGGACTACATACAAAGTATGCTCACACATAAATAATATCTTGTTACTAGTGCCCGTTCCAAATTCTGTGTTATCTTTCTCCTTCCCGACACAACCAAATTTATGAGAAAAGTTGTCTGCACTCCACTTCCACTTCTCTAACTTCTACTCAATTTACGATCTACTGTATTCAAGTTTCCGTCACTAATCGTCCTCTGAAAATGCTCTTACCATAAACTCTAACATGCATGTCTCTCTCTCTGTTTCTTAAGCTCTCTCTCTCTCTTTTTCCAAATCCAGAGGGGATTTTCTTGGTCCTTCTATAGCCACTTCATCCTTAGCGAAAGGCTTTCTTTCTTTCTTTCTTCTTCTTTTTTTTTTTTTAATGATACTAACCTCTCTTAATGTTTCTTCAATTTGTCTTTCTCTCCTTAAATTTTTCCAGGCTTCTTTTCCTTACAGTTTAAGTTCTAGTATTCCTTACTTCGAGGCCCACTTCTCTCATCATTCTAACATATTCTTTTGGGTAATACTACCCCTTCCTGTGGCTTCTGTGATAATGCACAAATCTAAACCTTTAGCCCATATTTGTCTCCTGAGCCTTAGCCCTCTATGTCAAAATACCTATTTAATGGCTCCCTAGGCTGACTGTCCTAAAGACAATTCAAACCCCAAAGTGCACTACTAAATGGATTTTCTTTCCCTTCCATTTGCTGCGTCTCCTGTTTCCAGGCTCAAAATAGTATCTTCTTGGACCTTCCATTCTCTGTTACCCACACATAAAATTAATTGCTAAATCCTATGAATTCACCTCCTAAATATCCCACCTACTCATTTCTTTCTTCCTACTCTATCTTATTTTTAGTTCCTCAAATGTGCCATGCTCTCTCACCTCCTAGTTTTTCCACATGCTTCTTTCTTCATCTTTCCTGCCTCTATCCACCCATTTGCACAAGGCTTATCATGTGGTATCTTCTCTACTCTTCCTAGTCTACCCAATGACATACCAAGAGCAGAGACTATATTTTACTCACTCAGGCCTAATACGGTATCTCTGCTCAATAAATTCTTCTTAACAGACACACACTAAGGTTTGTCTTCAGACACAGGATATGTTGGCTTTCTAATACAAATATTCTTATCTATGTAGCAGTTTTATGCATCATTGTAAATTAGTCAATTAGAAATTGTTATTGTTACATATTGATCTTTTATACGTTTGTTTAATAGGAGTCTAACCTCAAGAAACCTGGGTGGAATTCCCAGTCAATGCACTTCATGCACAGCCACCACCCATCCATCAGCAGAGGCTTGCATGTTGCTGTGATATGGAACAGTTTATAGCAGTTTGTAGACTGAGACAGACTAGGAAGAAGGGCCTGCCAATCTACTTCTGAAAACCAGCCAATGGAAACACTATATGGATCACAATGGTCCAGTCTGCAACTGCACAGGGGATGGTGCAGGACCTGGCTGTGTTTCATTCCGTTATACATGGGGTCACCATGAGTTGAAGGCCTACTTGATGCCAGCTAACAACAACAACTACCCTCAAGAAATGGATCCATATTCAGGGTGCTGACCAAGTCTTTTTTTTTTTTTTTTTTTAAAGCTTAAAGTCGAACCTGACAGTGCAGAAATTGTTGAAGAAAATTTGACCTTCTTCAGCCTTTTGACAAGTAGTCAATTATCCTCCCTGGGCAACATTTTGACCTCACCATCCAATGGTTATTAAACTTCAACAGTAGGCAGAGCACAGCACAACCAAAGTAAAAACGTGTTTGAGCACATACGGATGGGTATAGATACAATTAAAGAGAATGTTGACAAATTGTGATAAGTGCGACTAATGTCAATTAACAATTTGTGTGGAAATTGTCAAATGGGAACCTAATTTGCTGTGTAAACTTTCACCCAAAACCCAATTAAAAAAAAAAAATAGTAGGCAGAATATCATCCCAATTAGTGTCTGATATGTCACTACTACCTAATCATTCCCTTATGTTTACACTGTCATTTTCTTGAAGTCCTCATTTATACTTCTGGGTATGAGTGACATACTAAATACCAATTCCTTACTGTAACAAGATTGTTTTCATTTCTGAGGAGAAATATGTTCCAGTTTCAGTGGAGGGAGAAATCAATAAACGTGAAGGTGAAAATACAAAAAAGTAATATTGCTGGACCACAGAATAATTGATTTTTAAAAAAATTTCCAGTCTTGGCTTTATTATGTGTATGTATCCCACATCACTTATTAGCATGTCACACCCCTGGGTAGTTTGGAGAATTATAGAAATGTTAGTGCTACAATTGCTCTCACTGATAACCTGTCCAGGTGTTCTCAACCGGGTTTATAGTACCTCCAAGCTGTGTGACTACATTTAGTTGTGTATGTTGTACACTGCACAACTCTAGGGACATCTTTACATGAACTGTTTTATAACCATACATAATGGGGCTCCCATATGTAGCGTTGCCAGATACAGCAAATAAAAACACAGGACATTCCTACAATATCTGGGACAATACAGCTATTTCTCACTTATCAACTATCTCATTATCTGACGTTTTGCATTTATGACAATAGTAAAAAATCTACTATATGACTATTTTGCACACTGATGACATGTCTGGCAGTAACAAATGCTGAGGCATGAGGCAAGAGTAACGCTGACTCTCATGGTTAAGGTTATGTGTCAACTTGACTGGGCTGTGATTCTCAGTGGTTTAGCACGTCTGTAAGGATGTAATTTGGCAGTTATATAATGATGTAATCTGGCAGTTATGTACTGTAGTCATCCTCCATTTTGTGATCTGATGTGGTCATCCTCTGTTTTTGTAGAATACCAATTTTCACATAATGATTTGGCCTTTGAAGCTAACCATGTTGCTAAGTGAGGAGCAGGTACAATTATTTGTTGTTTATCTAAAATTCAAATTAAACTGAGTGACCTGTATTTTATCTACCAATCCTGCCCATATGGAGTGTTTGGAAAACATGTGGAAATTCTTTTAGTTGTCTAAATGATTGAAGGGTACAACTGGCAATTAACGGGCAGGGCCATTTATCCTAAATGTCCTGCAATACCTAGAACATTCTCACATTATGAACAATGTTGCTTTTCTGCTTAATTCCTCAAATAATAATTTTTCAGTTAGAATTTTTTGAATCTAACTACTTCACTCTAGAGTTGAGAAAACTGAATACCAGAGGGACTAAGTGGTTGACTGACTAGAATTAGTACAAACAAAAGACAGATAGACTATGGCCAGTAAGCTCAGGCACTTATATGAATATTCTAATGGGCTATAAAAGTGACAACTTCACATGGGGGGCAGGAAGGAGAAATGACTAGGGAGAGCTTTGTAGGGATCCTAGAGCATGGGCTAGTTTTCTGTATAAACTTAAAGCTAGTGTGACCTCCTGATGAATCTTAAGCAGAAAAGCAACAAGATTAGATTTGTTTTTAGAACGATAATAATACATTATTGAGGAAGAAAGAGAACACAGCCAGCCTTAGAAGTCATCAGCAAAATGCCCTATATGCTCAATGTATTGGATTCTCTGAGAATTCCATCCTGCTTCTCCTTTAAGTCTCTGAAATGGTAGTTGTTCTCCCTCCTATTCTCATTACGCCCTGGTCCTAGAGGTGGGGTAAATGTCCTTCTTGTATCTCATTGCCCTTCTAATCTCCACTCTTTCTCCCTTTATAGAAATGATCTGCTTTGAATATTATGTCCACTGACTATAACTTTCTCTATCTCTTGTTGCATTGGTCTACTCATCCTTGGTTCACTGGTCTTCATTTACCGAAGATTTTTAATGCTGGTACATTGTTACTTTTCCCAACAGGACTCCTGTTATAATTCACATTCATTTTAATATTCACACAAATCATCTTTCCCTATCTAGACTTTTTGTTCTTGAGCTCTTCTCCAATGATCTTATCCTGCACCCTACTCAGTTACTCACTCCAGTTCCCTTGTTCTTGTCTTGACCAGTGATTGACTCCCTTCCATTATATTGATTTCCAGTCTTCCAGTCTGTAACTACCACCTTTCTCCTTTCCAGTTCATTCCTTCTAGTTATACAACTTGAACAATCTGATGACTCTAAGACCTTTTCACTGGTCCTTTTTTCTTTCATGTTCTCACATCCTTCCTTGGCCGATTTGGATTTCATGGTCCATATTTATAATAACCCCTTTGCATACTCTCTCAATTCCTTTGACCCTCTACCTTTATTGTACTCACAAGGCAAAAATCCCAACCCTGGTTACTCTCTGTCAACTCTGCCAACTGAAGCAGGATTGCTGAATGTAGCTGGAGAAGAGCACTCAGCCACGCCGACTGGTCTTACTATAAGCTCATGCCCGCTACCCTCAAGTGAGTTCTTAGGATTTTCTGGCAATTATACACATATTTCTCATCCATTTACTTTCCCCTTACCTACAGGGCTCTTTCATATCTATTCTTGCTCCTCAAAATTCCAATGCCCCTTCCCCTTCTTTTCATTCTGCTCATGCCTGGGGTTTTTGTTTGATGGAAAAAAAATTCTGTATCGGAAAAGAATTTTCACGAGCTCCACCAACACATCTGTTATTGTACCACACCTCTGCCCTTCACTCTGTTACATAATGGGTTGTCTGTGCTTTTATTTAAGACTGTTTTGGGCATTTGATTCCATGCCCTCTTCTCTACTTAAGGTCCTCACTCTGATCTCTGGCTAACCTCTCATTTCTCTCTTGTATCATCAGTGTTTGCTTTTTAAATGGATCTTCCTATCAGCATACAGATGTGCTATGATTTATGTCAATAAGCAAAATTCTTGACCCTCATGCCCTTGCATTATTTCCTGCTCATCTTTAGAGCAAAGTTTCTGCAAAGATTATTTTCTGCTTTCTATCCCGAATTTTTTTTTTCACATTCTCTCTTGAACCCATTCCAATCTGCTTTTTTCCCCTCAACATTCCCTCTAAAATGCTCTCATCAAATTTACCAATGATATTTACTTTGCTATGTCTATCAGTCAGTTCTCAATTCTCCAACCATCAACAGCATTTGACACAGCTGGTCATTCCATCTTCTTTGGAACACTTTCTTCTCTTGGATTCCAGGGTGCCATGCTTTTCTGGTTTCCAGCCATTGCTCCTTCCCAGTCTCCTTTGTTGATTCTCCTTTATCTCCTCAAACTTTAAAACAGGAGTGCTGCAGAGACTTGTCCTCAGACCTCTTCTATTTTCTATTCTAAACCTGCGTTATGCAGATGACACAACCTTCCTTGCTGAAAGTGAAGAGGACTTGAAGCACTTACTAATGAAGATCAAAGACCACAGTCTTCAGTATGGATTACAACTCAACATAAAGAAAACAAAAATCCTTACAACTGGACCAATGAGCAACATCATGATAAACGGAGAAAAGATTGAAGTTGTCAAGGATTTCATTTTACTTGGATCCATAATCAACAGCCATGGAAGCAGCAGTCAAGAAATCAAAAGACGCATTGCATTGAGCAAATCTGCTGCAAAGGACCTCTTCAAAGTGTTAAAGAACAAAGATGTCACCCTGAAGACTAAGGTGCGCCTGACCCAAGCCATGGTATTTTCAATTGCGTTATATGCGTGTGCAAGCTGGACAAGAATAAGGAAGACCAAAGAAGAGTTGACGCCTTTGAATTGTGGTGTTGGCAAAGAATATTGTATATACCATGGACTGCCAAAAGAATGAACAAATCTGTCTTAGAAGAAGTACAACCAGAGTGCTCCTTAGAAGCAAGAACGGTGAGACTGTGTCTTACATACTTTGGACATGTTGTCAGGAGGGATCAGTCCCTGGAGAAGGACATCATGCTTGGCAGAGTACGGGGTCAGCGGAAAAGAGGAAGACCCTCAACGAGGTGGACTGACACAGTGGCTGCAACGATGGGCTCAACCATAACAATGATTGTGAGGATGGCTCAGGCCCAGGCAGTGTTTCGTTCTGTTGTGCATAGGGTCACTATGAGTCAGAACTGACTCGACAGCACCTAACAACAACAACAACAACAACAACAACTCTAGGTAATCTCACCCAGTCTTATGACCTTGAAAACCATTTATATGCTGACAGTTCATATATTTATAATTCCAGACTAACTTTTCCCCTGAATACAACTTTTCACTTGACATCTCACAGGCGTCTCAAACCAAGTATTTTTAGACCCAAACTCCTAATTGTCCTTCCAAACTCTCCCCATAGTTTTCTCTATCACAGTAAATATCATCTGATATTTAGCCAATACAAGCTTATATGACCATGTTGTCATTGTTGTTAGCTGCTGTTGAGTCAAGTCTGACTCATGGTGATCGCATGTGTGCAGAGTAATACTGGTCCATAGGGTCTTCAAAGCTGTGACCTTTCAGAAACAGGGCCTAGCATCTGAGACTGGCATTCATCCTGATTGATCAGTGCCTGTGCCCTAAGAGATATGAAATATTTGGAACATTCCTCCTGTGTAGAACATGATTGTTGTTGTTAGTTGCCACGGAGTTGTAAGCTCTCACATGTATTTGGTGAATGAATGAATGATTGGAATTTGTCTAGGAGAATCTAGTTACTGGCCTTTGACATCAGAGGTCCAGATGTATGCATTGCATTAGGCTATATAAAATGCCCTATGAGGTTACATATTTTTTCTTCTCCTAAAGTAGATGTATATCTAATATGGGATTTTAAATGCCTAATAATGTGTTTTAAATTAAAAATACAGTCAATAAAGAACAAATTTGAAAGCCAATTGACCAATTTTAAACTAAAATCTGCATCAGCTTATATTTTAAGTTCAGAATTCTTATTAATATTTTTGTTTACAACCTATGTTATTAAGTCTTTGTAATTTAAAATGACTGATTTTTCAAAAGAGTTAATCAATTCAAAATTGCTCAAAACTTATGTGTTTTTCCTATATCATATGGCCATATTCTTGTTCTCAAAGGCTACACAGAGTTAAAGTACCTGCAAAGATCAGAAGCAATGTAATATAACACTGAGATCAATTTTTTATTTCTTTAAAACTGCATATTAAGGGTTCCCATTTATTAACTGGCCGGCCAACATTTAGAATTGGCTGCAAGATTTAGTTTTTAGTGAGTTAAAACAATAAGCCATGAAGTGCAATGAAAATGTGAATTTAAAAATGAATCCCCATAAGAGGCCTAAATCAAAGTTGAACAGTAATTGTATTTTATTGTATTTTTCATAAAGCAACTTGTCATAATGTCTAGTCTTCAATGTACTTCAACCCACTATATGCATTTTGGAGTTACATGGAAGAATGCTACTATGAAGAATACGTAGTGAACTTCTAAAGAATCTTCTACAATTTTGGTTCTAATATGTCATCGGCATTTTACCAGACTGTGAAAAATAATCTTGGTTTTACTGATGGTGCACATATGACATTTATTCTGCCTACCGTATAATCTCAGCCAGTTCCAAATAGGAGAAGAGCAAAGTGACAAATGTAGTAATTAACATCTGGGTTTAGCAAGCAGGGAATAAGAAACTTATGTCTGCTATTAAGATAGGATTTACCTATTTGGATTTATTTTGACATCTGATTTCTGCTTTAAAAAAAATAACATTGCTTAAACCTTAAGTGATATCATTTCTTATTTTAAGGGACTTCCAGAAATGAATGACAATACCTAAAAGAACTAAATGAATATGGTTTTAAAATTTTTAAAAACAACAGCTTTTTGTAGATCTCAGCAAAACTCAAATGTGGGAACACAGTTTGGTTGGGTACTTGCAATCATTTGCTATAACTTTCATTATATCTGTATTACTCTTTAAAAAGGTCTTATTTACTTCACAACAGAACAAAACCAGCACAGAGCAAAATTTAAAGAAGTGAAAGGAACTCTGGTCATCACCACTATCATTTGCTTGAATGATACTCCAAACACTGAAAGAAAAAAAAAGTTTACGCAAGTTTTGAGGGAAGACAGTGAAACTAAACAAAGAAACGGTAGGTAGACAAAGGACAAGGATATCTGAACTGATGCTCACAACTTCATAGAAGAGTTAGGGGGTAGTGTATAATTGGGATCTTCATTTAGGTCTATATTCTTTATCAACAGGCTGTGTGTGTGTGTGTGTGTGTGTGTGTGTGTGTGACAGAGAGGGAGAGAGAGAAATATTCTTTATCAACAGGCTGTGTGTGTGTGTGTGTGTGTGTGTGTGTGTGACAGAGAGGGAGAGAGAGAAAAAGGGACAGAGTAAGAGAGAAAGAGATCTGAGGTTGAGATCTGTGATTTACAGGTATCTCTCTGTTGGGGCTGCTCTCTGTCTTTAGACCAATCTCCCAGGCACTTCTCTCATATCAAACTTAACCCTGATACTGAACTTTAGAGCAGCCTCTTTATCTCAGTTCCTTGACAAAAGCAAGGCTGCTTCTGATCAAGCATGCCTCAGAAGAGCACATAATAATATTTGATTTTAGCAAGTTAAGGTTGTCTAGTTTCGTATTCAAGCTGTATTTTTCTACTTCCTTTTTCCTTCTTTTCCAATGACTGCAGTATATGCTCATGTCTGTATCCATAACCACATTATCACATTATAAATTTATGAATAATATAAATTCCTTCAGAGTGAAAACTGCATTCTTTTCATCTCTCTAATTTCTCTCCCACATCCAACTTAAAACTCTTCTCACATGGTAAATGTTTCATATAGTAAATGTTCAATAAATGTTTTTAAATCTTTACAAAGTTAGGCATAGTAAAATAAAATATTGTTAAATAGTTATAAATAGATATACCATAAAATCAAAAAGAGAATGTGAGTTTTAGTGTATTGGCATAATAGGATTATCTTTGCTTTCGTATGCTGCCATGTGACAAACAATTTTGAAAGAAGAAAAGTATTTTTGGGATTTAACTAGGGTCAGAGAGGAGGATTATCATAATACAGGAGTATTCAGCAAAAATATAAATTCACTTTAAATCCCTTATTTTCTTAAGAAGAAGAAAGAGAACTTGTATATACAAAAACTTCCTCTGACAAGCTCATATCACTTAAAATAATAAAACTATTAATGGTACACTCTGGATTTATATTTTCATGCTGATGTAGCCACCAGCTTTGTTAATACACGAGGAAACAGAAGAGTTGCATCAACTGTACACAATTTAAAAAACCTCAAAATAACATGATTTACTTTGGAATTATTTATTTTTTTAGGCCAATAATGTTTCAATTGATTAATCTTAAAATTAGTTTTCATTTCTTGAATATAAACAAAACTGGCTGTACATCTGAATTACTTACATTATGAAAAAACAACACAGATACCTAGTTATAACCCTCTACGTATACAGTCAACATCTTTTCAAAATTGTTTCAACATCTCCCCAGATTACCATAAAAAACTGATCACAAGATACTACTTTGGTACCCCTGGCCAGATAGTATACAATGTAGGCAATCGATAAATTTTTTTTTTGAATGGCTGAGAAAGTAATTTAAAAAAAAAAAAAAAAACTGGCAATACTTCTGTGTTCTGCAGTGCCCACATCTAATTTTTGATTTGGGATTCTATTAATATGTTTTTGCTTTTAGGTGCCGATGAATCGGTTCCAACTTATAGTGACCCTACAGGACAGAGTAGAAGCGCCCTATAGGGTTTCCAAGCAGTAGCTAGTGGATTTGAACTGCTGACCTTTTTGATTAGCAGCCAAGCTCTTAACCACTACACCATCAGGGTTCCTTCTATTAATACAGCACTACTTTATTTTGTACTATACAAAGGGTAACTGATAAGAGATGTAGGTTATATCCTCAGTTAAAGGAAGCTATCTTACTGCTTCCTAAATCCTCATTGTGCCTTGGTGGTGCAATAGTTGAAGTACCCGACTGCTAACCGGTGCAATCTACCAGTAGTTGTTCAGGAGAAAAGACCTGGCATTCTGCTCTAATAAAGGTTTCAGCCGAGTAAACCCAATGGGGTAGTTCTACTCTGTCCTATAGGGTTACTATGAGTTGGAATCAACTCAACTGCACACAACAACTTTGGGAGACAGCATGCTTATAATTTCAAGTTTTCTTAGTATGAGACTATTATGAGACAATATTAGATTCCCCTTCTAGAAACTCCAGTGTCAGATGATGGTCAAAGCATTCGCACTTAGGGCATTTCTAGGATCTGTGATTTCACAATATTATCTAATGTTTGATAACATAAATGTTCCTTCTTTTTTTTTTCCTCCCTTCTTTCTTTTTTCTTTTCACTCAAATCCTAGACCTTTTTTCAATCCAAGATAAAAACAACGTGATCCCTGAAGTTTCTTCAGCCTTTCTTTCCCTAAATACTGACCAATACAGATTAAAAACACCTCTTCTGGGGGCCTCTACCAAACCAAAATCCACTGCCTTCTAGTTGATTTCAACTCACAGCCACCCTATAGGGTTTCCAAGGCTGTAAATCTCTGCCCAAGCAGACTGCCATATCCTTCTTCCACCCAGCCCCTGGTGGTTTAGAACCACTGAGCTTTTGGTTAGCAGTTGATGGCTTTAACCACTGTGCCACCAGGGCTCCTAGGGGCCTCTACAGTAGTAGTTTAATTTAGCACATTATGAAATGTGAATGTGATGAAAATTGCAACCTACATATTTGGTGGTTTTGTTCATATGTCTCTATGTAACAATGAGTACAATAGGCAACAAAATTCATTAAGCCTTGCTACGCTAAATAACACAGCCCTGGTGGCACAGTGGTTCAGAGCTATGGCGTGTTATAGCCACCTGGCCCAAAAGGTCGGCAGATGGAATCCACCAGCTGCTCTCTGGAAACCCTATGGTGCAGCTCTACTCCATCCTATAGGGTTGCTATGAGTCGGAATAGACTAGGCGGCAATGGGTTTGGTTTTTTTTTTTGGTTTGGTGCTAAATAACACATTTGCAAGTCTCCCCTACCTGTGTATGTCTGCCTCCTTTGCTTACCCCTCATAACAGTCCTCTGCTAATACTTCCATATTCATCCGTTCTGTGAGCTTCACAGCAGATACATTTAGGAGTTTTCTATTATAGCCTGCTACTATATGAAGACCATCTTTGGATACCCTATGGGGCAGTTCTATTCTGTCCTGTAGGGTCACTATGAGTTGGAATCCACTGGACGGCAACTTTTTTTTTTTTTTTTTTGTGGTATGAAGACAAATCCCAATATTCACCCTACTGACACTGTGACAAGAACTCAGACGTCTCTGTTCTTTGCACTTACTTGCCTCTACTTTATAGGCCAAAGCCTAACACTTTCCATGGTTACTGGGTATTTTGCCATTCATCCCGAAAAGGCATTGTCTTCAAACAATTTTAACACAACAGCAAGGCAGTCCTACACACACAAAACTGACAAACCCATATGCCATCCCCTCACTGCTTTCTCTTACAGACTACTACCATATTCACATGGCCCTTGATTGTAGGGCTGTAAGTCCATAAGTGAATGGACATGACATTAAAAGGATGTCAGAGTCAGTAAGGGACATTAAGATGTCAAGATTGTACGTTCTTGAAAATGCAAAAGCACTTGAAACCAAATGAAATGAATTAAACTGCTTTGATAGTATAGGGAAGAACCCTCTGTTATAACTCACTATCCATTACCCATTGATTGAGACAGTAGACCAAATAGAGTTTTTAAATTTTTGAGAATGCAAGTACAATAGTCTAAATTCATGCATATGAAATCTATGCATAATAATTTATTACAGTCTAGCTTTCCTATTGTTTAACAACATTTTCAACTATTATTCTATATCTTCCTTTCCTTCTGCAACTGGTATTACTATACCTTCACCTTCCCTATTATATCCCATGATGAGCACATACTGCCGGCTTCTTTTCTTTACTCATAAACTGAAACATTTTGGATGTACTCTAAGTGATCTTTCTGAAGGACACAATCATGACCTGGCGCCCTGTTAATGCTCATCCTTTATTAACACCTCCAGGCAGCATTCCTGGGCTTGGCATTAGGCAACATGGCACCTGTCCCAGAGCTGGCAACCACCAGGATTCCCAAGGTCATCCTCTGTGAAACTAGGGGTTTATTCTTGGGGTTCATGCAGGATTATATGCTGGAGTGAGGAAAAATATTAAAAGTACCATTAATCTTTATTTCTAACATCAAAAATTTTTCTAAATTTTCGATTTTTTAATGTTTTAAAAACTATCATTTTTTGCATAGTAGCTTATGTATGAAATATACAGATAAATTATATATTTTGGAAGCGTAAGCTAATTTCTTTTAAGAAGCTTGAAGGATATAAAAATAAACAGGTTTAGAGACCACTGCTAAATACTTTGCAGATGTAATCTTTCAATTCTTTAGACTTTGGATAGCAACATAAATTGTACAGTCTTTTATACACTAATGATTCTGTTATCATCCATTTTTCATTCAAAATTGTTAAACATTGATAAGAATGAGTGCTAGATCTGGGGTAAAAATTGAATAAAATATAGCCCTTAAGTCCTTTAAGTTTCTGAACAAGAAAAAAGTAATGTAAACATAATGAATGCTTTGTCCTAGCAGTTCTTTTTATCTAGCACAACTTTCCCCTGAGCTGTATTTATTAACTCCTAATTCTCCTTTAAGGAGCCCTGGTGGTACAGTCATTAAGTGCCCAGCTGCTAAAGACAGGTTGGTGGTTAGAACCCATGAGCCACTCCATGGGAGAAAGATGTGGCAGTCTTCTTCCATAAAGATCACAGCCTTGGAAACCCTATGGTGCAGCTCTACTTTGTGCTACAGGGCTGCTATGAGTCGAAATCTACTCCATGGCAATGGGTTTCCCTTTAATAACTTGAATGCCATATGCTCTGGGATGCCTTCTCTAATTCACTTGGAATTGAGTTAAGTATACCTTCTTACATGTACTTGTCCTTTGATACAAAGTAGCAGCCTTGTAATAAGTCTACCAGCCTTGAAATAATATTGCAGCACAATGTTCTTGAGTACGTATTTGCTAAGAATCAAGAATACAGTAGGGCACACCCACATTTATTGCAGCACTGTTTACAATAGCAAAAAGATGGAAGGAACCAAGGTGCCCATCAATGGATGAATGGATAAATAAATTATGGTATATTCACACAGTGGAATACTATGCATTGATAAAGAAAAGTGAGGAATCGGTGAAACATTTCATAACATGGAGGAACCTGGAAGGCATTGTGCTGAGTGAAATTAGTCAGTTGCCAAAGGACAGATATTGTACAAGACCACTATTATAAGAACTTGAGAAATAGTTTAAACTGAAAAGAAAACATTCTTTCGTGGTTACGAGAGGGGGGAGGGAGGGAGGGTGGAAGCGGGGCATTCACTAATTAGATAGTAGATAAGAACTACTTTAGGTGGAGGGAAAGACAGAACACAATACAGGGGAGGTCAGCACAATTGGACTAAACCAAAAGCAATGAAGTTTCCTGAATAAACTGAATGCTTTGAAGGCCAGCATAGCAGGGGCAGGGGTTTGGGGACCATGGTTTCAGGGGACACCTAAGTCAATTGGCATAATAAAATCTATTAAGAAAACATTCTGCATCCCACTTTGGGAAGTGGTGTCTGGGGTCTTAAACGCTAGCAAGCAGCCATCTAAGATGCATCAACTGGTCTCAACCCACCTGGAGCAAGGAGAATGAAGAACACCAAGGACACAAGGTAATTATGAGCCCAAGAGACAGGAAGGGTCACATAAACCAGAAACTACATCAGCCTGAGACCAGAAGAACTAGATGGTGCCCAGCTACAACCAATGACTTCTCTGACAGGGAACACAACAGAGAACCCCAGAGGGAGCAAGAAAGCAGTGGGATGCAGACCTCAAATTCTCATAAAACCAGACTTAATGGTCTGAGACTAGAAGGACCCTGGTGGTCATGGCCCCCAGACCTTCTGTTGGCCCAGGACAGGAACCATTCCCAAAGCCAACTCTTCAGACAGGGATTGGACTGGACAATGGGATGGAGAGGGATGCTGGTGAGGAGTGAACTTCTTGGATCAGGTGGACTCTTGGGACTCTGTTGGCATCTCCTCTGTGGAAGGGAGATGAGAGGGTGGAGGAGATTAGAAGCTGGTGAAATGGACATGAAAATAGAGAGCGGAGGGAGAGAGCGGGCTGTCTCATTAGGGGGAGAGAAATTGGGAGTATGTAGCAAGGTGTATATGGGTTTTTGTGTGAGAGACTGACTTGATTTGTAAACTTTCACTTAAAGCACAATAATAAAAAAAAAGAATACAGTAGGATACCTGAGTATCTGCCTCTTACACTATAGGCCAAATGACTGACCATATCTAAACTAGGGGGAGGGGGGGACAAGGAGAAAGGAAATTGTGTCTACAGTTTGAGACAATGGTTTTCAAATGTGAGTGTACATCAGAGTTCCTTGTAGGAATTGTTAAAACAGAATGCTAGGCCCCATTCTCTGAGTTTCTGGATTAGTAGGCAGGGTAAGAATTTGCATTTCTTACAAATTCTCAGGTGTTGCTGCTGGTCCAGGAGCCATGGTTCGAGAACCACTGGTCTTAGGAGCTATGAGCTGAGCCTTTGCCATCAAGTTGATTCTAACTCATAGTGACCCTACAGGACAGAGTGAACTGCCCTATAGGGTTTCCAAGGAATGACTTGTGAATTTGCACTGCTAACCTTTTGGTTAGCAGCTGAGCTCTTAACCACTGCACCACCAGGGCTCCAGGAACTGTGAAAGGGATTTAAATCTTTCACCTTTTACACCTTGACTGTATGCAATCCAATGCAGTCATTATTGAAAGTTCTGTTTTTTCCCAGTCTTCTTCAGAACTTCTATGATACGAATTTTGGAATTTTCTTCTCTCAGGTATGTCTATTCATTACCAAACTACAATATTACCCAACTGGGAGGTGCAGCAATAAGGTGACGTACTGAATCCGGGAATCTACTTCACAGTTAGTAGGCAATTTGGAACATATGTATTAATATATTGTATTTTTAAATATCAGTAAGGTTTCTTTGACATACATTGATTTAATCAATTAGGGTTGTTGTATGCCATTGAGTGATTCCACCTAATTGTGACCCTATAGGACAGAGTAGAACTGTCCCATAGGGTTTCCTAGGCTATAAACTTTATTGGAGAAGATCACCAGCTCTTTCCTCCTGTGGAGCCACTGGCATGTCTGAACTGCTGACTTTTCAGTTAGCGGCCAGGCACATAACCATTATGCCACCAGCTCCTCATACACCATGTAATTAAAGAAACTTAAATCACCACCGTAGAAATAATCTCATTTAATATCTTTCCCAAGCTGTAAGAGGAGAAGAAACGTTGTTGAATTGACAGCTGAGAAAGTGTTATTTGGTGCTTTATTAAGTCCAAGTTATGGGATCACGTGTCTTCTTGTTACAATGCTGTGATTTACTTTAAAACACATCTGCATATACAACATGATATTATATGTGTTTCTTAGGTCAATGTATATCCCAAGTGCTGCTGGTATTTAGCCAAGGCCTGCTGCCATTTAATCAATGGCCTGTTAATGCCCCAATTAAGAATGCACAATCAGGGGCAGTGGGCTGGGGCAGCGGAGGAAATGTTTACTAGAGGGAGTTAGTACAAGTGCTTTTATTATTCATTCATAATATGATAAACACAGATATTTCATAATTAGCACATAGAATGTCAGAAATGGGTTTTTATATGTAAAAACAGTGACTTGTTGACTAGAATGGTTAATATTAGAAATGGCCTCTTATCAGTGACATTAAAGTTATTAAAGATATGTGATTAGCTAAAAATATTCTCTAAATATTCTCTGCTCTTACTTAAAAAGGTGTAAAGACCTAAGTAGTCTTGTACCTTTAACCCTTAGGCACCAGGTCCTAAATAAATCCCTAAATGAGCCTGTGTCTATCTAAAAACCTCTGGAGGAGTCTGTTACCTTGGTGCCTACCTGTCAAACTTAACATTTGTCTCCCAGGAACCTTTCAGGCAAGATGGTGACAGGAGTGCCTAATAGTAAAAGAGCTATAGCTCCTTTGAGCATTCAAAAGAACTGTAGCAACTGTGTATATGTATGTGTGTGTGTGTAAAGGGGGGATTCAAAGCCCTTTTTTGACTCATACAACAGAGGGGGCCAGAATCAGGATCTGGCATTCCTCTTCAATTTTTAGGGCTATTCTCAGAGTTACTTATGCATAGTATTAAATGGCCCACCAAGAAATCCTTAAAGTATTTTTGGAATGGGAAGTGACAATACACTTAGATTCTTCAACATAAGTTACCTATGAGAGAAGAAGTGTATTAGAGCGTAGAATGGGACTGGGGATGCAGATTGGCAGATGTCTCTGAAAGTTGATATGGCTGAAGACTGTGGTTTTTGGTGAGAGCAATATTAGACAATTTCCCCAAAATCTCCTGCTGAGAATAATTGGAAGAGCTAGACGATTTGTTTTAACTATGCTTGAAGGTATGAAAGAGCAAACAATATAGTGAAGAATTACTGGGCTAGGGTCTGCGGAAAGACATAGATTTGGGAATATAAAATTGGATTTGGTATTGGTTTTCCTTTGTGAATGTTTGCTGATTCAGGTTGGAGAAGTTGAGAGGTTGAGCAGCACTTTTGATCGTCTTGCAGAGCTAAGAGCAAAACAAATGGAATCCAAAGCTGCCAAGGAATGTCTTAGTGAATTTGCCTCACTTTTTGTTTGGACCCCAAGTGGCTACATTGGAGGAGTAAGGGTGATCCACAAATAGGCCCTCACAACGGCTATATAGTTCAGACTTGAATAATCTGAATCCCTGAAATTAAATTTCAGCAATCCTAAATTGTTAATGTCGCCAGGGGTTTTGAAGAAGCAAACATAAATCTTCTGCAGAAAAAGATAACTGTATATCTTGTAGGAAAGTCAGAGTTAAAGGCAACCTAGCCTCAAATTATTTCTGCAAAGACTACTGTAGTCCAACATTTATACAAAACAACAACAACAAAAACAGGCTCACAAGGAAACAAGACTATACTATTGAAAGCCAGGAGAAACATCAGACAATAGAAACACACACAGTGGCTCCCATTATTTCAGTTTTCAGAAATATTTTAAAATAACTGTTCTTAGTATTTTCAAAGAAATAATAGGAAAGAGTGATGTTTTCAGCAAATAACTAAAAAAAAAAAGGCATTTTAAAATTGAAAAATATAATCGTTGAAATTAACTACTCAAAGAATAGGTATAATAGTATATTAAACATAAATGAAGAGATAAATTTAATAGCCCAGAAGATAGGTCAAGGAGCCCTGGTAGCACAGTGGTTAAGTGCTTGGCTGCTAACTGAAGGGTCAGCAGTTCAAACCCACCACCCACTCTATGGAAGAAAAATGTGTCAGTGTGCTTAGGTAAAGATTACAGTCTTGGAAACCCCATTGGGGCAGTTCTACTCTGTTGTATATGGCCGCTATGTTTTAGAATCGATTTGACAGTATACAACAACAACAACAGAAGACAGGTGAGAAGAAACTACTCAGAATGAGGCATGGAGAGACAAAAGGAGAAAAAAAATACAGGTGTAGGGGTATCAACATAGAGTAGAGAGTGGGAAAGTTTAACATATAGCTGATTAAAGCCCCAGAAAAAGGGGAGAGAAGAAGACGTATAAGCAATATTAGAAGTGGTAATGACTGAGAGCTTTCCAAACCTGATGAAAGACATCATGGCACAAATACATAAAGCCCTAAAGCTAAAGCATGATAAATGGAAACAAAGTCAAATCTGAGCATATTATGGTAAAATGACTGAAGTCCCAAAATAAAAATATGTTAAAAGCAGATGGGAATAAAGAAAAAATACTTTCAAAGAAGTAACAATTAGAAGAGATGACTTCTCAACAGAATTAATGGAAGCTAGAAGACAATGAAATTATATCTTTCAAGTTTTAAAATGAAATCATTGTTACTCAAATACAATAGTCAGCAAAAAAAAACATCCCTGGAGAATGAAGGTAAAATAAAAGCATTTTTAGACAAACAAAAATTTAGTGATTTTGTCAGCAGTAAATCCATATTACAGGAAATAGTAAATAATGGTGTTCAAGGATGGGAAAACCAATCCCAGATAGAAAGCCAGGGTTACAGGAAGAATGAGTATTAAATATAGAGGTAATGGTAGACAAATACTGATTGCCTAAAATGACAATAATGTCTTATTAAGTTTATACATACAGATATAGATGTACATTTTTAGTATAGATAGAAGACTCAAATGGTAAATATACTTAAAGTGTTCTAAGGAACTTGTATGATGTGGGAATTGATATAAATACTAATATATATTGGACTTAAGTCGAGGATGCATACTTTAATCTCTGTGAAACTTCCTACAGTAAAAGAGTGTATAAATTCTGAGGCTGAAGAAGAAAAACGGAATAATAAATTTTTTTTTTTTTAAGATGAAAGGAGAAAACAAATACATCAGATAGGCTAAAATAAAGTGCTTAGATTATATATATATATAAAAAAGTATATAAATGACTATATTAAGCATAAATAATTAAGTAGTCCAAAGGCCAATTGAAATATAAAGATTATAGATTATATCACTAGATATAGAACAGAACCTACCTATATGCCACTTAAAAGAGTGACAATTAAAATATAAAGTGCAGAATGGTTAAAAGTAAAATGGTGGATAAAGTTGTATCATGAAAATGTTGACCAGAAGAAAGCTGATATGGCAATATTAATATCAAATAAGAAAGATTTTAAGACAAAAGGTGTTTTTAGAAATAGAAGAGACACGTGGATATTTTAAGTGAAAGTTTCAGTATACTAGGAAAAGATACTAATTTTACATGTGAATGCTCCTAATGATTCGGCCACAAAATATGTAAAGCCAAAATAAACAGAAAGATAGAGAAGTAATCAAATCTACAAAACATGGTGGAAGATTTCTAAATATAGCTATAGGTAACTGACGGTATAAAAAAACAAAACAAAAATCACTAAAGTTTTAGACAATTTGAACTAGTACTCATGTAGAGAACACCACATTCAGCAAGTGTAGAATACAGTCTTTAAAAATATTGATCTACATTAACCATGTGCAGAGCCATAAAACAAGTTTTCAAAACCTGGAGGTACTGAAATTATATGAAGTATGTTCTCTGGTTACAGTGAAATTAAGCTAAAACAAATAATAAGAAGAAGAGACTCCATCTATTAGAAAAATTTAAAATACACTGTTTAATAATCCATGGTCACAGGAGAATTCAGAGTGAAAATTTTTTAAATATTTGGAAAAAAATGAAAAAGAAAACATAATACAGTGTATCAAAACTTGCAGGAGAAATTACATCTTGATTAGGAAGGAGAATTTATAACTTTAAGTGTTGAAGAGAGGCGAGGTTGAAAATAAACAAGTAATCATCTGAGGAAGTTATAAATAGAAGAGAAAATTATAACCAAAGGCAGCACACGGAGGAAAATAACAAAGAACAAAAAGAAATGAAACAGAAGAAACTTACAGAGGGTCATTAAAGCCCAATACATATTTTGTTCTTTGTAAAAAATAATAAAATTTATAATCCTGTCAAGGCTCATGAAAAAGGAGTAAATGACATGCACCAGGAATGGAAAAAAAGGCATCACTTCAGACCCTACAAATGTTCCAAAGATTATGAGAGGAAAGTATGAATAACTTTGTGCCAAAAAATTAGTACAAATTTCTAGAAAACTATAACTTAACAAATAAGCTCAAGAAGAAATAGAAAAAGTGAATTGTCCCATAACTCTTAAACAAATCGAATCTCCAGGTCTCAATGACTTCACAAATCATTTTAAGACATAAAACCAATTTTACATAAACTTTTCCAGAGTATAGAAAGAAAGCAGAAATGCTTTCCAACTAACTTTATGAGGCTAGCAGAGTCCTGATTTTGAAACCTGGCAAGGACACTATAAGAAAGAAAAATTGCAGGCCAATCTCTCTCATGTACAATGGTAAAACCAAATACTAAAGAAAATGTTAAATCAAATTCGGTAACTCATGAAAAACTCATAAAAAGGATAATACATTATGATCATGTGTAGCTTATCCTATAATGCAAATTTTGTTCAAAATTAGAAAATCCAGGTTAATTTACCACATTAACAGAACAAAGGAGAAGAACCACTGATCATCCTAATAGATTCAGAAAAAGCATTTGATAAAGTTCACCATTCTTTATTATAAAACTTACCAGCAACATAGTAATCGGAGAACTTTCTTAATATAATAAAGGGTATCTAGAAAACTCTACATACTTAATGAAGAAATATTAGACACTTCCTGAATTCAGTAATAGGACAAGCATGGCCACCATCACTTCAATTACAAAAATGTATTGGAGGGACGAGAGAGTATAAGAAATGTATAAATATTAAAAAGGAAAAAAAAATCTCTGCCATTATTTGCAGACAATAGGATTGTGTAAGAAGAAAAAAAAAAAGAGATAAACTATTAAAATTGAAGTGAACTTAGCTACACCAATGTTCATTATAGCATTATTCACAATAGTCAAAGGGTGGAAACAACCCAAGTGTCCATTAAAAGATGAATGAATAAAAAAAAAAAATGTGGTATACCCATACAATGGAATCTTATTCAGTTATAAAAAGGAATGAAGTTCTGACACATGATATAACATAGATGAACCTAGAAAACATTATACTAAGTGAAATAAGTCAGACTCAAAAGGACAAATATTGTATGATCAAAATTGTAATGATGTATCTAGGACAGACACATAGAGACTAAAGTAGATTAGTGGTTATTATTAGTGGCTGGGGGGAGAGGAGAAGGTGGTGTGATTGCTGAAGGGGCACTGAGTTTCTGTTTGGGATGATGAAAATGTTTTGGAAATTGATCATTGTAGTGGTAGAACAACATTGTGAATGTAATTCACGTCACTGAACTATACACTTAAAAATGGTTAAAATGGAAAATTTTGTTATATATATTTTACCACAATAGTTTTTTTTTTTTTTTTAAAGCATACTTTGCAGAATTGTTGAATACAACAAGAATACAAAGAAGAGAGAGACTGAGGGTTTAGTGACTGGGAGGGTCCACCAGAGAGACTTCTG
This sequence comes from Elephas maximus indicus, assembly GCF_024166365.1. Taxonomy (NCBI): domain Eukaryota; kingdom Metazoa; phylum Chordata; class Mammalia; order Proboscidea; family Elephantidae; genus Elephas; species Elephas maximus. The sequence continues at coordinate 77,409,844 of NC_064822.1, read as the reverse complement.
GATTGTTGGAAATGTTCTATTTCTTGACCTTGGAAGTGGTCTAATGCATAGTGAATCACAGCATTGTTGTTTTAAAACAGGAGCAGTCATTTTACTATCCTCTCTCAGGGTTCTGAGGTTCCAGGGTGTTCCTACTTGTGATTTCTAATCAGGTTGCAGTCATTTGGTGCTGTGGCTGGAGTCATCTCGAGTATCTGTCAGTCACACGACTGGAGGGTGATGGTGCCTGTGGGCTGGGACCTCAGCTGGAGTCTGGAACAGCTGCGGCTCCTTGGCCATCTCTCTATTTGATCTCTAAGTGGTTTCTCCACCTGGATGAGTCAGAGTAGCTCAGCTTCTTAGATGACAGCTGAAGGCTCCCAGAGTGAGCATCTTAAAGAGATATTGGCAGAAGCTGCATGTCCTTTTCTAACTTAACTTGGTAGCCATGAGGGATCATTTCCACCATCTTCTCTTTGATGAGGGAGTTACAAAACTCCTCTCGGGTTCAAGAGAAGGAGACACAGATTCCTCCTCCTGGAGTACGGTGAAGGATTTTCAGAGATGTTTTGAAGCCACTGCATGGTTACAGGGATGTTTTCTTTATGATAAAGGCTTGATCTGTCCAATTTTGTTTTATAAAATTTTCTGTGTTTATTTTATAATTTAAAAAGCTAAAACAAAACAATATGGTCCCAGTCCAATATGGAGGGTCAGGATCTCCCAGAGTAATGAGAGACATTGTGTTCTTACTGTTTTTAGTTCCTTACTACTCTCTTCTAACGTTTAGCTTTTAAAAAAAACCCAAAAAATCCACTGCCGTCGAGTCGATTCTGACTCACAGCGACCCAATAGGACAGTGTAGAACTGCCCCATAGAGTTTCCAAGGAGTGCCTGGTGGATTTGAACTGCTGCCCTCTTGGTTAGCAGCTGTAGCTCTTAACCACTGTGCCACCAAGGTTTAGCTTTAGCCCTTAACAATCTGGCCCCAACCTTCGTGCTGGTTTTATCTTCCTAGCACAGCTTCCCCACAAAAATGTTGAGATTCAAAGAATTGTGCATTTGCACTTTTCCATAGATCCCAGTAGTAGGCAGAATCATGGGTCACCAAGATGTCCACATCTTAATCCCAGACTTATAAATATGTTGCCTTGCATGGCAAAAGGGAATTTGCAGATAAGATTAAGAATCTTGAGATGGGGAGATTATCCTGGATCACCTGGGTTATGTAATAACAAGGGTCCTTATAAAGAGGGAGGCAGAGGGGCTGAGTTAGAGAGAGGGATGAAGATGTGACCAGAGAAGCAGAGGCTGCAGTGATATTATTGCTGTAAGGCAGCCACTAATCAAAGAATGCAGGTGGTCTCTAGAAGCTGAAAAATGCAAGGAAACAGATTTTTCCCTAGAGCTTTTAGAAAGAACCAACCCTGCCAACTCCTTGATTTTTGCTCCATAAGACCCATTTTTTGAATTCTGACTTCTAGAAATGTAAGAGAATAAATTTGTGGAATTTTAAGCTACTAATCTGTAGCAATTTCTCACAGCAAAAATAGGAAACAAATACAATCTCTTCCTTTTTTTCCATTTATGACCTTGCATATATTGTTTTGTTCTATTTGAAACACTTTCCTGGGCCAACTCTATTAAATCCTATCCAGTATTAAAGACTCAGCCCACAGACTTGCTTCTCCTGAAACCTTCTTATCATCACAGTTGGCAATACTTCTCAATCCTCGAAAACTCTGGGACACTATGTAGCACTGATAGTCCACTTATCACATATTCCTTCATTGAAGTTATTTGAGGCCAAGGTTTGATAGCTTCTTTGTTGTTCCATAGTTCTTCATTCAGGAATTTTACACATATTACACATACAGACTCTAAGACTGAAAGAATATTACCATAAAATATTTTAAATCTTTCCAGTAATAATACATGAAACAGTGGATATTTTATGTAAAAATGCAAAAGGAAATTGTAACATACGTTTGCAACTTCATGCAATCCATTTAATATCTGTTGCATGTAATGATTTAGATCTCTGAACCTTTTGTGGTCTGAATTTGTAAAAGGTAAGTGCCACCAATGAGGAAACCTGTTTTAAAAGAAAAAAAATATATATATCTTTATTAGTTTGAAAATTGTCCTCTGAATTTTAGGATTGTTTATGAAGTTACAGCTGCATCAGATAGAAGGGCCAATATAAATATTTTAAAAAGCTGTAGTGTACACGGTTAATCCTGAAAGTTTTATAAATATAGCTGTGGTCACTTGTACTATTTTAACTGCCATCAATATTAGTTTAATTTAATTTAATTTACTAAATTATTTGTCCTTTTTTTACTGTATTTATGACAGACCACACGTTTTTGTCCTTTAAGTACATGTGGGGGCTTACTTTCTGAAATTAATGATCCTTAATTTTCAAAAAGGTCAGTTTGAATTGTTTCTTCTGGATTCAGTAGATACATTGCTACACTAACTAAATTAAATATTTTAAACCCTGGCCTCAGGGGATCACTTAGATAGTGATGACTCAACTACTAAGTGACATATGCTTCCATCTGGCCTTAGACTCTTAGAACAAAGCAGCACTCTTCCCTGGAGTCTGACTTTGAGGATTTCCTCTGCAGTATATGGTGACTCGTCTTGATGGGTTAGGTTTGACGAATTACTGGGTGGGATGACGGAATAATCGGTAGCATTTGGCAACACATCTTTGCTGGTTAAATGCACCCTTTTAGGAACTATCTATCTTCCTCTTACTGCAGGTTGGCTGCTGCCTCATTCATACCTCTGCTTCTTGGTCAGGACTACTAAAGTCTTTTGCAGCTCTAAAGCTTAAGTATTAAAATTTTTCATCTTTATTTAGCTATCGTGAAAACTAATATCAATATGTAACTAATAAAAATATTACATGGAATTTATATATTTATTAAAAATAAAAGGTAAAATTTGTTAATGTATTTGGTACATAGATGGATTGGGCTAGTTTTAAAAATTAGTTCATATAGCTGTGGACAAACTTTATTGCTAGAAAAAAACAGGATTCAACATCTATTCTATTCTATATATAGATGTAAAACCCAACATATATAGGTGTGTGTACTAAAAAATCATGTTTAGAAATAAGTCCACGAGAATTGAGGAATTCTGCTATAGTACCAAACCAAAATCCAATTGCTGTCAAGTCGGTTCTGACTCATATCGAGCCTACAGGACAGAGTAGAACCACCCCATAGAGTTTCTACAGAGCTGCTGACGGATTTGAACTGCAGACCTTTTGGTTAGCAGCCATAGCTCCTAACCACTGCGCCACCAGGGCTCCAGAGTGTTATTCAATTGTTTGAAATATTTTTTGAGTTATATGCCAAATATATCATGGTGATCAGTTATTGAAAATTATTTTTCATGGTCTTTTACCTGACAGTTTCATCAAGCACGCCCTCAATGTTATTGAGAACAAAGATTTGGAAATACTTGACTTGAAAATAGATTTGATACCTGGTTATTAGAGTAATTAACTTTTCAACATGAATGCCAATATTTTGATTTACCTTTTTCTTTCGTCCTCAGAGGTTTTTGCATCTTGAAATAATGTTACAAAATAAGATTCTGTATGATTGGATAAGAACAATTGTAAAAGAGGAAGAGAGAATGGAAATTAACCCTTCTCAAGGAGATAAATCCTAAAGAAGACCATTAATTTTAAGGAAAATTTCCATGTCTGTGTAGTGTTGGAAGGTACCCCAGTGGTACAGAGAGCCGATGTGATGATCACTGTTATATACTATAACTAATTTGGATTTTATTCCTCATGACTGTGACTTTCTGATCATACTTCCCAGACTGGGTTTATGTAACTCTCACATGGTTTCTTTTATTAAATTTAGGAGTCAGAGGAAATCTTGCCCGCATCCTTTATTTACATGCAATTCCGAAAGGCTTAGCCCCTTTGGGAGTATCGACATACAATATTGTTCAGGGCACATAGGACTAAATGTTCCTCCTCTCCACAGATTGCTTGAATGGTTTTATAATCAGTTTAGGTACCCTTGCCAGCAAGTAGTTATGATTACAGCAGAATCTTAACTAAAGCTGCAAATCAAGAAGAGGCACATGGAGAAAGATTGTTAGCACTTTTAAAGTTTTCTGTTACAGTTACATCTTGGAGAGGTAAAAGTTTAGAATGGAGAAATTTTTAAAACAACAAAAAAGGGCAACCACTTAACAAGGGTTAACTTATATATGATTAATTAGTAGGGTACAGTGGCTATCACTGATGTTGAATTTAATATGTGAAGCCAAACTTTGAATTTTTTTTTGCTAGCAACCTCTTTTTTTAACTCAAATATTTTATCAGTTTATTTTTGTAAGTAATTCTTAAACCTGATGTAGTTTTAAAAGTTTCTAGAATGTTACTTCTCCCTCAGTCTCTTGAATATGGTCTTTCCAGGGTCTTGTCTTTTTCATGTTTAAAGCATCTGTATTTAAAAATCTCTGTGGCACCTGCAAGTATAGTTTTTTTTGTTTTTCCATGAATGTGAACTTTACAATTATCTATATTGCACATATCTTTCTATCCGCTGATGGAATTATATATATTTATATTTTCAAAGGTGAATAAACCTGAAAGTCTAGTAAAAATCCACATATACAAAGTTTGTCAGGTAAGGCATGGACATCCACATTGCAAGAGGACCATTTACTTATAAAAACTCCAGTTTAAATAAAATAACTTTTGATTTACCTAAGTTCTAATACACAATTTTGGAGGAGCTTACCTTTTTAAAGTCAACATACACCCTTGTAATACGTGGTAGTCTGTTATTTAAATCTGGCTAGTTTTAAAAGATGGATTTTAGAAGGTTTATTTGAACAAGTTATTTTCATTATATTTTTAGTTTGCTTATGCTTAATATTTTTCCCATTATAACATGAATAGAGGCAATGATTTTTAAAATTGCTTCAAAATAATATAATAAATTTAGATACTCCTAGCCAAAATTAACAATTAATGACAATAAAAATGAGTTATTAATGTACTAGTTGATATTAATCAATTTTAATTATTTTTGTATAGAAAACAAATATCTCAGAGCTTTTTATTTGCAGCTGTTGGTTGAAAGGGAAGATCTATCCAATTTAATTCTGTGTTTTCAATTTCAATTTTATTTGCATAGAAAAAACTGAAAATATTAAATTTAAAAACAGGCAAAACAATTTACATGATAACTGATGAAAAAGCAAATAGGTTCTGAATTTTTCTGTCTACAAAATCAATGGCTGGAAGCAAAAAGAAAATTACAAATGTTCTATTTTATGAGACAAAAGATTCTTCACTCTGAGAACAATATAGACTCAGAGATAGGTCAATGGCATTGGAGTCAGAATACTGTAGATCACCAATAGAAAATACCGTAACCATAATTTTCCCTTTGCTCAAGAACAAGTACTAAGGGCAAAACAATGTGCGGAGGGCAATGCCTTACTCTGGGAGCGTGAACGATGCAAACTGCTTCTGAAGTTGATTGTGAAATTTTGAAAACTGGTCAAATGATTTTTCTGTCAGGCTTGTTTGATTGTTACTGCGTGTCACCTGGATCAGATACAGCTGCATAAAGCAAACAGACCGAAATTAAAAGACAGCAATGTCTACCTGCAGTACTTTGTAATACATTCTAAAATTTGGTTTCATATAAACAAAAGCTAAGAGAAGTAATCTGTAAAGGCAGAATCAGCTGTAAACACAACATATAAAGATATCATCAGCTCATGTGCTGGGAACAGACTGCTTAACTTCTGCTGTTCTTTTCTCGTGGACACCGTAATTAGCTCTTGATTTATATTCTACCACTAGGCAGGAACTGTTCTCTTTGATGGTTCTCTACTAATAGCTCCGGTTGTTATGATTTCTCCTTATAACATCCTCCTTAATGGCACTTCTGCTCAAACTCTGTTTTCATTTGCATAGTAAAAAAAATCATGGTCTAAGGAAGGATGAGTAATATATTGGAAGGAGATCTGAGATGAAGTAAATGATACTTCAGACAAGATGACAGACTTGATACTTACCTGACAGTGTTTCCTGCTGAACCCTAAAATCGTTGCTCTTTGAATTGACTTGGTTGTACTCAGCATACAGGATTCCTGGGGAAAAGTCTGTGAAGTAGATTTGGCAGGGCTTACCGCTGACATTTGTGCCAGTGTGTGGATCAAATTATTCAATTTAACAGGGAAACACTCCAGACTTTCCTTTATTTTCCTAGAGAAATAAAAAAAAAGACAGTAACATTCCCCTGCGTTCACTCGTTTCACTTACTGTTTTGTTTCCTTGTGCTTGTTAGATGTGAGGAAAAAATCCAAGAACGATGTAGGTTTATTTGGAGTCCAACTATTAAAAGTTATTTTATAAACTTCAATTTCACATATTGAGTGGTCAGCAAAAATAAAAGAATCATGGTGAGATATAAAATTTTATTTGTAATACTGTCTTTTGTCTTTTTTTAGGTTTATTTGTTTTATTGTTTTTATATTTCGGGCTTATTCTTTTTTTTAAATAATATTTTATTGATATTTTGGTGAAAATTTACACAGCATGTTCCTGTTTGACAATGTCCACACAATTCATTCAGTGACATTAGTTACATTTATCAGAATGTGTCAACATTCTCTTTGTATTCAGTTTGTTCCCTTTCTAGTACTCTAGTTTCCCTGCCCCCTTACCTTCGTATCTTTGCTTTTGAGTAATTGTTGACCTTTTGGTCTCATATTGCTGGTTTTTAAGTAGGGGACCAATCTTGTGTGTAATATCCTTTATTTTGTGTGCCACTTTGATATTTTGCTAAAGGTGATCTTAGGGAATAGGCTCGGTTCTAGGTCTATAGAGTGTCTCAGGGATAGTCTCTGGGAGTCATCTGTTCTCTACCATTCCAGTTTGCCTGGCTTTTTTTTTTTAATAAGAATTTGACTTCTGCTCCATATTTTTCTCACTTTCTACCTGTGACCAACTATTGTGATCCTACCTAGTCAGAATGGTCACTGGTAGAAGCCAGGCAACATCTAGTTCTTCTGGGCTCGGGGTAGATGAGGCTGTGGCCCATATAGACTTGTTTCCTCTCTGTGCTTTTGGTTAACTTCTTATTGTTCTGCTCCTGGAGAGTAGAGACCGGTAGTTGTGTCTTGGATGGCTGCTCACAAGCTTTTAAGATCCCAGATGCTGCTCACTTCACTAGGACGCAGATCATGATTTTTGTGAACTATGTTATGCCAACTGACTGAGTTGTCCCATGAGGCTATGGTCCTAAGCCTTCAAACCCAGAAAACCATCGTTGGAAGGTGTTTGGTTATGTCTAAGGAGTATCCACATTTGTGTCTTCAGTGAATATATGCCTGCACCCACATATTTGTATTTACCCTGTTCTCAGCTCTGTACTCACCTGTATACCAATTTGTTTCTACCCAGCTGTATATGCTCAATCATTTTTACTGTGGTTATAATATGCTCACCACATCCATTTTTGATGCTGCTTTTTCCATCACCAAAAAATAACTAGTTTCTACAGTATAAAGCATACTTTTCCCACCCCCTTCTCTCTCTGGTAACTACCAATAAACACTGACCTATGTTTATCAACACTTATCTTCTTATAAAAGAGGAATCATACAATATTTGTCCTTACGTGCTTGACTTATTTCACTTAGCATTATGTCCTCCAGGTCCATCCATGTTATATGTTTCCTGGACTCATCATTGTTCTTTATGGTTGCATAGTATTCCATTGTATGTATGTGCCACAATTTGCTTATTCATTCATTGATAGGCCCTTCAGTTGTTTCCATTTATTTGCTATTGTGAATAAAGCAGCAATGAACATAGCTGTGCATATGTCTGTTCATGTTATTATTTTTAGGTCTCTAAAAAAAAGGGTATATACCTAGGAGTGAGATTGCTGAATCATAGGTTAGTTCTAGTTTTTTAAGAAATCACCATGCTATTTTCTATAGTGGTTATATCATTTTATAGTCCCACCAGTAATGGATAAGGGTTCTAATCTTCTCACATCCTTACCAACATTTGTTATATGTTTTTGTTTTTTTTAACCAGTGTCATTTTAGCCAGGGTAAGATGGTATCTCATTGTAGTTTTGATTTGCATCTCTTTAATAGCTAATGAAAATGAGCCCTGGTGGCACAGTGGTTAAGTGCTTAGCTGCTAACCAAAAGGTCGCTTATTCAAACCCACCAGCTGCTCCTTGGGAGAAAGATATGGCAGTCTGCTTCTGTAAAGGTTTACAGCCTTGGAAACCCTACGGGACAGTCCCTGGAGAAGGACATCATGCTTGGTAAAGTGGAGGGTCAGTGAAAAAGAGGAAGACCCTCGATGAGATGGATTGACACAATGGCTGCAACAATGGGCTCAAACATAGCAACGATTATGAGAATTGGCACAGGACTGGGAAGTGTTTTGTTTTGATGTACACAGAGTTGCTATGAGTCAGAGCTGTCTCCACAGTATCTAACAGTAACTACACAATGGCTAATGATCATGAACATTTTTTCATATCCTTGCTGGCTGCCTGGATATTCTCTTCGGTGAAGGTTCTGCTCATGTCCTTTGACCATTTTGTGATTTGGTTGTTTGTCTTTTTGTTGTTGAGCTGTTGCAGTTTTGTATAAATTTTAGAGAATAAACTCTTACTGAATAAATCATTTCTGAAGATTTTTTCCCAGTCTGTAGGTTGTCCGGCTTTTTTTGATGAGCATAAGTTCTTAATTTTTAAGAAGTCCCATTTATCTGTTTTGTCATCTTCTATTTGTGCATTGGTTGTAACATTTGTTATCCTATTTTTACAAAAGATTAGATTCCATAGTTTTCTCCCTATGCTGTCTTCCAGGAGTTTTATGGTTTTAGGTTTAACCATTAGATCTTTGATCCCTTTCGAGTTAGTTTTTACGTATGGTGTGAAGTATGGGTCCTGTTTCATTTTTCTGTAGGTGGATATCCAGTTTTGCAAGAACCTTTTATTAAAGAGACTGTTTCTGCCCCACTGAATGGCCTTTGACTCCTTATCGAAAATCGGTTGTCCATAGACGGCTGGGTTTAATTCTGAGTACTCAATTCTGTTCCACTGGTCTACGTACCTATCATTGAACCAATACTAGGTTGTTTTGATTACAGCGGCTGTACAGTATGTTTTGATACTGGAAAGTGTGACGCCTCCTGCTTTGTTCTTTTTCTTCAATATTGCTTTGGCCATTTGGGGTTTCTTTCCTTTCCGTATGAAGTTGGCCATTAGTTTTTCATTCCGGTAAAGAATGTTGGAATTTGTATCAAGATTGCATCGTATCTGTAGGTTGCTTTAGGTAGAATTGACATTTTCACTATACTAAGTCTTCCAATCCATAAGCGCAGGATGTCTTTCCATTTTTGTAGGTCTCTTTTTGTCTCTTGTAGTAATGTGTTATAATTTTTCCTGTATAAGTCTTTTATATTCCTGGTTAGGTTAATTCCTAGGCATTTTATCTATTTGGGGGCTATTGTAAATGGTAGTTTTTTCTTGATTTCTTTTTCATAGTTGTTTTTGTTAGTGTAGAGGAATCCAAGTGATTTTTGTGTGTTGATCTTGTACCTTGCAATGTTGCTAAATTATTCTATTAGTTCCAGCAGTTGTCTTGTGGAATCTTTAGGGCCTTCTATGTATAGGATCATGTCATCTGCAATTAGAGATAGTTTTATTTCTTCCTTTCTGATTTAGATACTTTTTATTTCTCTTTCTTGTCTTATTGCTCTGGGTAGGACTTCCAGTACAATATTGAATAAGAGTGGTGATAATGGGCATCCTTGTCTCAAAAGGGAGGCTTTTAAAGGGAGGGCTCTCAGCCTTTCTCCATTGAATATAACGCTGGCTGTAGGTTTTGCATATATGCTGTTAATTTTTTGAAAAATTCTCCTTCTGTTCCTATTTGCCGAGAGCTTTTATCAGGAAGTGGTGTTGAATTTTATCAAATATCTTATCCACATCAATTGATATGATCACATGGTTCCTTCCTTTGTTTTATTTATGTAGTGAATTACACTGATTGATTTTCTAATGTTGAACCTCCATTGTAATCCTGGAATGAATCCCACTTGATCATGGTGTATGATTTTCTTGATATGTTGCTGATGTCTGTTGGCTAGAATTTTTGTTGAAAAATTTTAGATCTATGTTCATAAGGGGTATTGGTTTGTCAATTTCTTTTTTTGTAATGTCTTTGCCTGGTTTAGGTATCAGGGTTATGCTGGCTTCATAGGAAGAGTTTGGTAGTGTTCCTTCCTCTTCTGCGTTTTAGAAGAGATTGAGTATGATTGGTGGCAACTCTGAATGTTTGGTAGAATTCCCCATTGTAGCTATCTTGTCCTGTGCTTTTTTTTCCTGGCAGTTTTTTGATGACATCTTCATTTCTTCTTTTGTTATGGATCTGTTTAAATTTTTACCTCTGTCTGTGTTACTTTGTGTAGGCAGCATGTTTCTAGGGATTTGTCCATTTCATCTAGGTTTTCAAATTTGTTGGAGTACAATTTTCCATATTAATTATTTATGATCTACTTTATCTCTGTTGGATCATTTGTAATGTCACCAATTTCATTTCTGAATTTGGTTATTTGTCTCTTGTGTTTTTTTTTTTCTTTTGTCAATCTGGTGAGTAGTTTGTCTATTTCATTAATCCTTTCAGAGAAACAACTTCTGGTTTTGTTTTTTCTACTTCATTTACTTCTGCCCTGATCTTTTATTATTTTCTTTTTTCTGGTAGTATTTGGCTTCATTTGCTCTTACTTTTCTATTTGTTCAAATTGCTGGTTTAAGTTGAGGATCATTCTTTTTATATTTTAATTTAAAACTATTCAAAATATTTACATAATTCCAAAAGTTAAATCTACAAAATAAGGTATATTCAAAAAAGTCTAGCTCCTATCCCTGTACACTCCATCCATTTCCTTCACTCACCCTATATTTAAACATTAAAAAATATTATGGTTCAATATTCATTGTATAATTTTTTTAGTATTTCATTTTACTTTGGTTATATGTGTGTTATCTTCCCAACTATCTTAGAAAAAATTAGCATACTATATTCAATATATAAGCATTTCATATGAAATGTTTTGTACTTTGAGGTCTTTTTTTGGGGGGAAGGTATTTCTGTTATTTATCTATTTAAGAAGGCTTGCATTTTTATTCTAATGGTATACTATCTTTATGCAATGCCCTTGGTCCTTCTTTTATTTTGATTATTTTCTTTTGATTCTCTATTAAGAGAAATATTGAAGCTAGTAACCTTTTTTTTTTTTCCCCCTCCTTCACCATATTGCACTAGGAAGACCTCCAGTGCAATATTAATTGGAAGGGGTGATAGCAAACATTTTGTGTTTGTTCTGCTCACAAAGAAAAAGCTTTCAGTGTTTCACTATTAATTATAATGCTTTCTGTAATTTTTTAGCTATAGGTTAAGAATGTTCATTTCTATTTCTAGGTTTTTTTTAATGAATGATTTTGAATTTTATCAACAGCACTTTCTGTAACTATTGAGGTGATCATATGATGTTTCCCCTTTAATTTGATAACTACTGAGTTTTGAATGTTTATCTTCTAGCCACTTATTTTACTAAACATTTGTTATTCCCAATATATTTTCTTTTTACTGATTCTCTGGGATTATTTTTATTTACTGTCTTATTCAATATAACAAAGCTTAAATATAGAGTTTTACTATTAATATAAAAACCCACAGCCATCGAGTTGATTCTGACTCATAGCAATACTATAGGACAGAGAACTGCCCCATGGGGTTTCCAAGGCTGTAATCTTTACAGAATCAGACTGTCAGATCCTTCTCCCACAAAGTGGCTGGTGGGTTTGAACTGTAACCTTCCCAATAGCAGCTGAGCGCTTAACCTGTGTGCTACCAGGGCTTCATTATGTTTTTTCTGATATTATCCAGGAAAATTTTCACATGTATGTATGATGTTAATTTAAATTTTCTCATATTCCCAGCTTACTGAAATTTTCTAAGAGAAATTGATATTAGATGTAACCAAATACTGCTTTTCTGGGATGGCATCTATCAAAGTTATGCATCGCCTTCCTGAAAACCAATCTGTCATATCCTCAATTTTGACAACATAGTTCAGTAATGTTTAATAATTTTTTCCTCAAGTTTATAACAATTCAAGATCATTTAGCTAGTTCAGGTCTTAGACCTTGTTGGTTAAACTTCAAGCTTTTCATTATTACTCATCAATGTAGTAAAAATTTGCAAAGAAATTTAAAATATAACTCTCATATGACTCTTTTCCACAGTATTCATTACGTTTAAAGATGTACTTTGAATTTATGGGTACACAGTGAAGTTTGGAACATAAATTTCTTTCCTCATCAGTGCTTTAAAGACAAGAAGATAATAGTGATTGTTGTTGTGAAGTCAAGTCAGTTTCGACTCAGAGTGACCCTATATGACAGAGTAGAACTGCCACTTGGGTTTCTTGGCTGTAATTTTTATGAGGGGCAGATCACCAGGTCTCTTCTCTCATGGAGTGGCTGGGGGGTTTGAACCACCATCAGCGGCCAAACGCTTAGCCATACCAGTCATGATTAATGGGGACCCTACCATTCATTCGACAAACAAGTACTGAACACATTTCGTATGTTGGCATGGAAAGCTCTAAGATAACAACATGTACCCATATCTCATTAAGACATGTCTATGAATCATGAATATTAAGTTCTGATGTCCTCTCTCTCACAAAATCTCAAGGATGTTCATTTCTTATTCTTACAATTAAGATGTAAGAAGACTGAAGATTAAGGGTAAATCTTTATGAGAATACCATAATTTTTGGACAGACCTTCACCCAAACCCATCCCTTGTTCTTGGGTAGCATCTCTTGTCTTTCAGGCTTAACAGGTAAGACAAAATAAACTCAAACAAACCAACAAACATGCAAAAACTGACTCTGACTCACGGCACCCCGTGAATTTCAGAATAGACCTGTGCTTTGAGGGATCTCCATGGCTGTGACCTTTAGAAAGTAGATCGCCATGTCTTCCTTCAGAGGAGCCTCGAGGCAGGTTGGTGGGTTCAAACCACTGACATTTTGAATAGAAGCCAAGGACTTAACTGTTTGCACCACTGGCTGCCCAGGCAAAAGAGTACTGTTAAATATTACCCAACTTGGAATTCAGGTTCTGAGAGCAGCAGGCTTCATGCTTCTGTGAGAATTTTATTTACCCAGGGAGCAGCTCACTGATTTGTTTTCAGTTTTATGGAAGTATCAGCAGGAGTATGCTTTGGTTTACCCTTAAATTTCAGGTCCATAGTAGCAGCTGGAAGGGTCCCAGCTCTTAATTCTCCTAAAGGGACCTCCAGGCAGTCTTAATAAATGCTTCTAACTCTACCTGCTAGACACTGTTCTGTGTGCTGGGACTACAGATGTCAAGAACTATAGATGTATACAGGGAGTATACAGTCTTTAGCAGGTGCTGCATGATAAATGCCTTCTGATAAATTTTTCATCCTTAGAGAAAAGCAATACAATTATAATAATAGGTAAGACAAAGATCAAGAGAGGTTAAATGCATACCAAAGGTGACATAACCTAGGAAGTAGTAACCAAGGAATCCCAACTCACATTTATCAGATTCCAAAGTCCTTGCTCTCATTGCGGACTGTGTACAATTAAGAGTCTTTCAACTTTGTTTTAAAGAGACAAATAAGCCAGTAGATTTAGTGTGGAAGCCCCAGACAGACTAAAAGCATTAATGACAATGATGACAACTTTCCCTAGAAATAACCCTAGGGCAGATTTTTTTTTTTTTTTTTTTTACAGATACGTCTAGCAGCCAGGGAACATAGTCCAAAGGACCCACAATAACAATAACAAAATTTCTTAAGTCTTAGGTCCTATCGTAAAAATATGTACTAATATTGTATTATACTTCATAATATATGTACTGTTTTATGTAATATAAATTTTCAATTGCTTATCATCAGCAACAACCATTACTAACAGGTTTCCTAGTTAGGTGGGTGTGAATGGGCAATTGAGTCTATCAGTCTCAGAAAAATGGGTTAAATTCAGGAGCTCTGACATTCCTTATCAGGCTCAGAGTTTAGGCAGAGTTTTTACCCCTAGATTAAATATTATAATATTCTTGAAACCACATGTATATTAATATGTGACTAAATATGACAAGTTTTTTTTTTTTTTTTCTTACTTTATGAGCCACATCAGGATAATCATTGATGAGAGATAACTTGTAATGCTGTGAAATAAGCCATTGAGGGTAGGTTCTCAGGCAATACTTGACAAATTTCAACAAGAGCATATCGTTTTATTGACAGTTCAAGTTGATGATACCATTTGGCAGTTTGTAGAATACCTGTTTCACTGGCCCGTCTCTTTAACAGTCTCTGGGAAATAATTTTCAAAAGTCTTTTTCTGTGAAGGAATTTGCATGAGAATATTCTTTATTTTACCACTGGCATTGTAATTTTATAATATATAAATGGAAGGAGAATTTCAGGTGACTTACATGCTTCATGAACAAATTTCTTCATGCAACTCTCAAACTTCATTTTTACTGCAGTGGTTTTGGCATGTGCAATAAACACATTAGAAGTCCCTGGGTGGTGCCAACAGTGAAGCGGTCACCTACTAGCTGAAAGGTTGGTAGTTTGAATGCACCCACTCACCCACCCTGAGACGCCTTGGAAGACAGGCCTGGAGATTCCTTCCTAAAGGTCACAGCCTTAAAAACCCTAGGGAGCAACTCTACTCTGCACACAAGGGGTTGCCATGAGTTGGAATCAACTCAATGGCAACTAACAACAATAAACACATTAATTTTTCTTTTTTTATTTGTGTTACTAACTGAGAGGTTCGGTTTCTATACCACTCTTATCCATTCAGAGAAAATAATGTATTTATTCAACTTGTCACAATTTGTTTTATTCCATGGAGAATAATATTAGTTCATCACTGAATTTGTAATCTATAAAGTATCTGATCAACACTTTGTCATACTTAAGCCTGGAGCATCTAGGTAGTAAAGAACACTATCAAGATAATTCCTATTTTGTTACAAATTCATGTAGGACCCATAAATATTCAAAGGTATAGTTTAAAGGGAAAACAAATAATTCCAAAATGAATAAGTATTTCTCACGCACACTGGGTGTACAGTAAAAAAAAAAAAAAAGTTTCTCTTTGTGCACTTCTATTTTAAAAAAACTCCAGATCATCCGATATGGAAAAGGGCATCTGATGATTTTGGTTGTGCATGTATGTGACATATATGTACACAAGTGCGAACACAAAGATGTAAACTTTACATTCTAACTCTTCGAATAAAATAGATACTTTAAAAGTATATGCTATGGGGGGGGCCAAGATGGTGGACTAGGTGGACGCTACCGCGGATCCCTCTTGCAACAAAGACTCGGAAAAACAAGTGAATCAATCACATACATAACAATCTACAAACTCTGAACAACAAACACAGACTTAGAGACGGAGAACGAACAAGTACGGGCAGACAGCGATCGTTTTCAGAACTAGGAGTCAGCGTACCAGGCAGGTGACCTTCGGAGCCCGATCTGGGGCAGAGCCCAGGCGGGCTGACGGCACAGACAAGGGGCCCAGCCCTACCCCCCCCGAACCCATCCCGGGAGGGAGTCTAGCTGGTTGGTGTGGGTGGTGTAGCGGCGCAGCCAGTGGGAGAAGCACCCGGGGGGCAGTGACTGATCTTGGAGCGCGGAGAGCAGCGTCCCAGCCGGAGAGCTGTCCGGCCAGGAGTTTGGCGGGAAGCGGGCGTGGCTCGAGCGTGGGGATCAGCTATATTTCCCTAAAGCGACCCCGGGGGGAGGCCCAGACGTTCATGCAGGGGATGCCCACCCAGTTCGCGCGTGCGGCGTGGAGCACCAGAGGGAGAAGTCCCCGGGAGGAAGTGACTAGTCTCGGAACGGGGAGAGTAGCGTCCCAGCCGGGGAGCTGTCCCGCTGGGATTTTGGCACGCGTGGGCGGGGCGTGAGCGCGGGGCCCAGTTATATTCCCCTGAATAGACCCCGGAGGCAGGCCCACCCGTTCGTGCGGGCGACGCCCACCCAGTTCGCGCGAGTGGAGTGGCGCGCCGGAGGGAGAAGTCCCCGAGAGGAAGTGACAGGTCTTGGAGCGGGGAGAGTAGCGTCCCAGCCAGGGAGCCGTCCCACCGGGTTTTTGGAGGATGCGGGCAGAGCGTGAACGTGGGGATCAGCTCTATATTCTGAGGTGCTACACTCCCAGCTCTCTGATCCCTCCCCCACCCTCCCCAGGCGGCTCCATTAACATCTGAATACCCTGAGCCAGAGGGAGAATTCAGATTGGGATCTGACTGCATTTTTTTTTAGCTGATTACCTGGAAAAACTAGTTTCCCAGTGATGGCTCGGAGACAGCAGTCCATATCAAACCACATAAAGAAACAGACCATGACAGCTTCTCCAACCCCCCAAACAAAAGAATCAAAATCTTTCCCAAATGAAGATAAAAAAAAAAAGAAGATACAATCCTGGAATTATCAGATACAGAATATAAAAAACTAATTTACAGAATGCTTAAAGATATCACAAATGAAATTAGGATAACTGCAGAAAAAGCCAAGGAACACACTGATAAAAGAGTTGAAGAACTCAAAAAGATTATTCAAGAACATAGTGAAAAAATTAATAAGTTGCAAGAATCCATAGAGAGACAGCATGTAGAAATCCAAAAGATTAACAATAAAATTACAGAATTAGACAACGCAATAGGAAGTCAGAGGAGCAGCCTCGAGCAATTAGAATGTAGACTGGGACTTCTGGAGGACCAGGGAATCAACACCAACATAGCTGAAAAAAAATCAGATAAAAGAATTTAAAAAAATGAAGAAACCCTAAGAATCATGTGGGACTCTATCAAGAAGGATAACTTGCGAGTGATTGGAGTCCCAGAACAGGGAGGGGGGACAGAAAACACAGAGAAAATAGTTGAAGAACTCCTGACACAAAACTTCCCTGACATCATGAAAGACGAAAGGATATCTATCCAAGATGCTCATCGAACCCCATTTAAGATTGATCCAAAAAGAAAAACACCAAGACATATTATCATCAAACTTGCCAAAACCAAAGACAAACAGAAAATTTTAAAAGCAGCCAGGGAGAAAAGAAAGGTTTCCTTCAAGGGAGAATCAATAAGAATAAGCTCAGACTACTCAGCAGAAACCATGCAGGCAAGAAGGGAATGGGACGACGTATACAGAGCACTGAAGGAGAAAAACTGCCAACCAAGGATCATATATCCAGCAAAACTCTCTCTGAAATATGAAGGCGAAATTAACATATTTACAGATAAACACAAGTTTAGAGAATTTGCAAAAACTAAACCAAGACTGCAAGAAATGCTTAAGGAGATTGTTTGGCCTGATGACCAATAATATCAGGTACCAGCACAATACAAGGTCACAAAACAGAACGTCCTGATATCAACGAAACTCAAATAGGGAAAGCACAAAAACAAACAAATTAAGATTAATTCTAAAAAATAAATAAATAAACAAAATAATACACATAACAGGAAATCATGGAAATCAATAGATAAACGATCACAAGAATCAAAAAGAGGGACTAAATATAGGAGGCACTGAACTGCCAGATGGAGAGTGATACAAGGCGATATAGAACGATACAAGTCAGGTTTTTACTTAGAAAAATAGGGGTAAATAATAAGGTAACCACAAAAAAGGAATATCAATTCCATAACTCAAGAAAAAAGCCAAGAAAAACGTAACGACTCAACTAACATAAAGTTAAACATTAGGAAAATGAGGATCTCACAATCTACTAAGAAAAACGTCTCAGCACAAAAAAGTATGTGGAAAAATGAAATGGCCAACAACACACGTGAAAAGGCATCAAAATGACAGCACTAATAACTTATTTATCTATAATTACGCTGAATGTAAATGGACTAAATGCACCAATAAAGAGACAGAGAGTCACGGACTGGATAAAGAAACATGATCCATCTATATGCTGCCTACAAGAGACACACCTTAGACTTAGAGACACAAACAAACTAAAACTCAAAGGATGGAAAAAAATATATCAAGCAAATAATAAGCAAAAAAGAAGAGGAGTAGCAATATTAATTTCTGACAAAATAGACTTTAGACTTAAATCCGCCACAAAGGATAAAGAAGGACACTATATAATGGTAAAAGGGACAATTGATCAGGAAGACATAACCATATTAAATATTTATGCACCCAATGACAGGGCTGCAAGATACATAAAACAAATTTTAACAGAATTGAAAAGTGAGATAGACACCTCCACATTTATAGTAGCATACTTCAACACACCACTTTCGGAGAAGGACAGGACATCCAGTAAGAAGCTCAACAGAGACACGGAAGACATACTTACAACAATCAACCAACTTGACCTCATTGACTTATACAGAACTCTCCACCCAACTGCTGCAAAATACACTTTTTTTTCTAGTGCACATGGAACATTCTCTAGAATAGACCACATATTAGGTCATAAAACAAATCTTTGCAGAATCCAAAACATCAAAATATTACAAAGCATCTTCTCAGACCACAAGGCAATGAAGCTAGAAATCAATAACAGAAAAACTGGGGAAAAGAAATCAAATACTTGGAAAATGAACAATACCCTCCTGAAAAAAGACTGGGTTATAGAAGACATCAAGGAGGGAATAAGGAAATTCTTAGAAAGCAACGAGAATGAAAATACTTCCTATCAAAACCTCTGGGACACAGCAAAAGCAGTGCTCAGAGGCCAATTTATATCGATAAATGCACACATACAAAAAGAAGAGCGAGCCAAAATCAGAGAACTGTCCCGACAGCTTGAACAAATAGAAAGTGAGCAACAAAAGAACCCATCAGGCACCAGAAGAAAACAAATAATAAAAATTAGAGCTGAACTAAATGAATTAGAGAACAGAAAAACAATTGAAACAATTAACAAAGCCAAAAGCTGGTTCTTTGAAAAAATTAACAAAATTGATAAACCATTGGCTAGACTGACTAAAGAAAAACAGGAAAGCAAACAAATAACCTGAATAAGAAACGAGAAGGACCACATCACAACAGAGCCAAATGAAATTAAAAGAATCATTTCAGATTACTACGTAGAATTGTACTCTAACAAATTTGAAAACCTAGAAGAAATGGATAAATTCTTGGAACAATACTACCTACCTAAACTAACACATTCAGAAGTAGAACAACTAAATAGACCCATAACAAAAAAAGAGATTGAAACGGTAATCAAAAAACTTCCAACAAAAAAAACGTCCTGGCCCAGACGGCTTCACTGCAGAGTTCTACCAAACCTTCAGAGAAGACTTAACACCAGTACTACTGAAGGTATTTTAAAGCATAGAAAAAGACAGAATACTACCCAACTCATTCTATGAAGCTACCATCTCCCTGATACCAAAACCAGGTAAAGACATTACAAAAAAAGAAAATTATAGACCTATATCCCTCATGAACATAGATGCAAAAATCCTCAACAAAATTCTAGCCAATAGAATCCAACAACACATCAAAAAAATAATTCACCCTGATCAAGTGGGATTTATACCAGGTATGCAAGGCTGGTTTAATATCAGAAAAACCATTAATATAATCCATCACATAAATAAAACAAAAGATAAAAACCACATGATCTTATCAATAGATGCAGAAAAGGCATTTGACAAAGTTCAACACCGATTTATGATAAAAACTCTTACCAAAATAGGAATTGAAGGAAAATTCCTCAACATAATAAAGGGCATCTATGCAAAGCCAACAGCCAATATCACTCTAAATGGAGAGAACCTGAAAGCATTTCCCTTGAGAACGGGAACCAGAAAAGGATGCCCTTTATCACTGCTCTTATTCAACATCGTACTTGAAGTCCTAGCCAGGGCAATTAGGCTAGACAAAGAAATAAAGGGTATCCCGATTGGCAAGGAGGAAGTAAAGCTATCACTACTTGCAGATGACATGATCGTATACATGGAAAACCCTAAGGAATCCTCCAGAAAACTACTGAAACTAATAGAAGAGTTTGGCAGAGTCTCAGGTTATAAAATAAACATAGAAAAATCACTTGGATTCCTCTACATCAACAAAAAGAATACCGAAGAGGAAATAACCAAATCAATACCATTCACAGTAGCCCCCAAGAAGATAAAATACTTAGGAATAAATCTTACCAAGGATGTAAAAGACCTATACAAAGAAAACTATAAAACTCTGCTACAAGAAACTCAAAAAGACATACTTAAGTGGAAAAACATACCTTGCTCATGGATAGGAAGACTTAACATAGTAAAAATGTCTATTCTACCAAAAGCCATCTATACATATAACGCACTTCCAATCCAAATACCAATGTCATATTTTAAAGGGATAGAGAAACAAATCACTAATTTCATATGGAAGGGAAAGAACCCCCGGATAAGCAAAGCATTACTGAAAAAGAAGAAGAAAGTGGGAGGCCTCACTCTACCTGATTTCAGAACATATTATACAGCCATAGTAGTCAAAACAGCCTGGCACTGGTACAACAACAGGCACATAGACCAATGGAACAGAATTGAGAACCCAGATATAAATCCTTCCATGTATGAGCAGCTGATATTTGACAAAGGACCAGTGTCAGTCAATTGGGGAAATGATAGTCTTTTTAACAAATGGTGCTGACATAACTGGATATCCATTTGCAAAAAAATGAAACAGGACCCATACCTCACACCATGCACAAAAACTAACTCCAAGTGGATCAAAGACCTAAACACAAAGACTAAAACGATAAAGATCATGGAAGAAAAAATAGGGATAACGCTAGGAGCCCTAATACACGGCATAAACAGAATACAAAACATTACCAAAAATGATGAAGAGAAACCCGATAACTGGGAGCTCCTAAAAATCAAACACCTATGCTCATCTAAAGACTTCACCAAAAGAGTAAAAAGACCACCTACAGACTGGGAAAGAATTTTCAGCTATGACATCTCCGACCAGCGCCTGATCTCTAAAATCTACATGATTCTGTGAAAACTCAACCACAAAAAGACAAACAACCCAATCAAGAAGTGGGCAAAGGATATGAACACACATTTCACTAAAGAAGATATTCAGGCAGCCAACAGATACATGAGAAAATGCTCCCAATCATGAGCCATTAGAGAAATGCAAATTAAAACTACGATGAGATTCCATCTCACTCCAACAAGGCTGGCATTAATCCAAAAAACACAAAACAATAAATGTTGGAGAGGCTGCGGAGAGATTGGAACTCTCATACACTGCTGGTGGGATTGTAAAATGGTACAACCACTTTGGAAATCCATCTGGCGTTATCTTAAACAGTTAGAAATAGAACTACCATACAACCCAGAAATCCCACTCCTCGGAATATACCCTAGAGATACAAGAGCCTTCACACAAACAGATATATGCACATCCATGTTTATTGCAGCTCTGTTTACAATAGCAAAAAGCTGGAAGCAACCAAGATGTCCGTCAATGCATGAATGGGTAAATAAATTGTGGTATATTCACACAATGGAATACTACGCATCAATAAAGAACAGTGACGAATCTCTGAAACATTTCATAACATGGAGGAATCTGGAAGGCATTATGCTGAGCGAAATGAGTCAGAGGCAAAAGGACAAATATTGTATAAGACCACTATTATAAGATCTTGAGAAATAGAAAAAACTGAGAAGAACACATACTTTTGTGGTTACGAAGCGGGGAGGGAGGGAGGGAGGGAGAGGGTTTTTTATTGATCAGTCAGTAGATAAGAACTGCTTTGGGTGAAGGGAAAGACAACACTCAATACAAGGAAGGTCAGCCTAATTGGACTGGACTAAAAGCAAAGAGGTTTCCGGGATAAAATGAAAGCTTCAAAGGTCAGCGGAGCAGGGGCTGGGGTCTGGGGAACATGGTTTGAGGGGACTTCTAAGTCAATGGGCAAAATAATTCTATTATGAAAACATTCTGCATCCCACTTTGAATTGTGGCGTCTGGGGTCCTAAATGCGAACAAGCGGCCATCTAAGATACATCAATTGGTCTCAACCCACCTGGAGCAAAGGCAAAGGAAGAACACCAAGGTCACAAGACAACTAAGAATCCAAGAGACAGAAAGGGCCACATGAACCAGAGACCTACATTATCCTGAGACCAGAAGAACTAGTTGGTGCCCGGCCACAATCGATGTCTGCCCTGTCAGGGAGCACAACAGACAACTCCTGAGGGAGCAGGACACCAATGGGATACAGACCCCAAATTCTCATAAAAAGACCATACTTAATGGCATGACTGCGACTAGAGGAATCCCAGAGACAATGCTCCCCAGAACTTCTGATGGCACAGGACAGGAACCATCCCCGAAGACAACTCATCAGGCATGAAAAGGACTGGTCAGTGGGGGGGAGAGAGATGCTGATGAAGAGTGAGCTAATTAAATCAGGTGGACACTGTAGAGTGTGTTGGCAACTCTTGACTGGAGGGGAGATGGGAAGATAGAGAGAGAGGGAAGACGGCAAAATTGGCACGAAACGAGAGACTGAAAGGGCTGACTCAATAGGGGGAGAGCAAGTGGGAGAAGGGAGTAAGATGTATGTAAACTTACATGTGACAGACTGATTGGAATGGTAAATGTTCACTTGAAGCTTAATAAAAATTAATTAAAAAAAAAAAGTATATGCTATGTTAATCTTTGTGGCTTTGATAGCACAGTGACCTTGTCTGAGAAACCTGGTTCTAAGCATTTAGACAGTTTCTTGTCCATGTTCTTTCAACCAATTTGATGACTCTTCAGTCAAATAATGGCTCTATTTATCTGACATTATCAGGGTTTTAGGAGTCTTCTATGTGGGATTTTTTTCCATATCATTTTGTATAGTTCTGTCCTGGAAACAGTACCCATTATATAAGAAATCAACCTTGTCTATTCTGAACTCATTTACTAGCTCTATATGTGATCTTGAGCCTTAACCTTAAGACACCTCAATCAATTTGTTCACCTACAAAACACAGCTAAAGTATAAATGGTGTTATATCCCTTGATTATTGATAGGACGAAATGAAGTGACATATGAGAAGTCTTTGAAAACTGAATAATAATATCCAAATATTATTTCAGAAAAACTACCAACGATAAAGAAATGAATGTATATGAGCCCAGAAAGGTAGCAAACAGGGAGCACATAAAGGGATACTTGGGAAAACTAATGTAGAGGCTTATAGTTCTACGGAAACTGATTGTGGTAAACTCTAATGAACTTCTATAAGCAAGACATTAGACAAGGATTAGAACAACAAGCAGCTTTAGAATTTACCTTTCTATTTTTTTTCTTGCCCCGTTCTCCTTATTTCCATTTTATAACTTATCTTGAAAAAAACAAATCTAAATGTCTTTGCTGTTTTCCAAATTGAAATTTTAAGTCCTTAGAATTCATGCTACAAGGTCAAGAGTCTCATGAAAATGTCAGCACAGGCACCTGACTCTGCATACATACAAGAATTGTAAGCTCCATGCCCTTGACTATAAATAGGTAATTCTTAACCCTGCTAATGGAACTACCTTTCAAACACTGGCCAAATCAAATCAAATGGAATGAAGGAACTAGGAAAGGGTTGATGGACTGGTCCTATCTATAAAGTTGTACAACAATGAAATGATATTCCAGGTCTTTAGTTCCCTTTGCTGCTCCCCTACCTCCAGCAAAATGCCAGCTTATTTTATTGATATTAAAAATGAAATCTTACACAAAGCAAGAAAATAAATCTTAATAGGGAATAATACGGAAAAAATCAGTAATGATAAATGGTGCTATAATTATGGTAATAAAATCTTTAAACTATGAAAATATATTTAAAAATAGTAAATCATTTCAGTCTAGCTGCTTGTTGAATCACTGGAATATAGCGACCATATGCAATACAAAGAATCAGGAATACCGGTGAGGATTAATTGATGCACAGAGCTAGTGTGGAGATGCCAGCTGTTCTGAAACAGCGCCATCTGAGACTATTCCTCTTTTTAAACTAATGGTTTCTCGTACTCTTGGTGGGCACACTGAACTTTTCAAATGCTTTTAACTTTTAGGTTAATAGCCTTCTGAATAGTTCGAAGTTTTTTTTTTTTTTAATTTTTTTTTTTAAGTTCAATAGCTAAGATGTATCTTCACTTGATATTTAGGTAAATTCTTGGTACAATTTTTATAATTCAAAAACAGAGGCTCTTCTATTGCAGAAATTAGGCATAGCAGCAAGTTATCAAACTTTGAGTGTGACTAAACCATGCAATTAAGAAAGTACAGATTTTATAAAAATTGCTATATCTTAAGTTCTTTGAAAATAGTTTATAAAGTCAACTTAGTTCAGCTTAGTTCTTTAATTAAATTAAAAAAATTAGTGAAATTTTCACAGTGAGAGAAGAAATGCCATTCACTTAAATTTGCATTTCCCTTTGAATCTCCTTTCTTAATTCAGAGAAAGTTGAACATTGTAATTGTTAATTCCTGAAGGTTCTGTTTTTTTGTGTTTGTGTTTATTTCTGTAGGTATCAATAGACTTGATGGCAACAACAACAATGACTGATAATTAAACTAAGGCAAAGGAAAACAGGTATACAGACTTTGACCTTTATTTGTGGAATTATAACAATTCATGAGATGACAACTTGCAAAGTATAAAAGGGCACCAAAAAATTTTAATGATAAAAGAACACAGGGATCTGCTTCTGTCCTATGCTCTCTTTCTCAATTTTGAAGATATACCACGTATAAAGTATTTTGAGATATCTGAACATAAAGAGTCTTGTCTCACACTATAAAAATAGCCATATCCATAGCCATGAGAAATAAATAAGGATGGGTGAAAAGAATGCTGGAAATTCCTGGCATTGTGTCTGCAGACTCTGATGGCTAAGGGACTCTGATTCCTCTGTTTATTATGATTTGGAGTCCAGGTAGACTCCCTCTAGATGTTATCAACATCTCCAACTGCTTCAAAGTTGTACTTGTGGGATATTGTGTTTACTCTGCCCAATGGCCTCCCTAACTCAGACAGTTCTCTCTATAGCTCAAGGTTCAGGAAAGAAGTTCTAAGACTGTTCTTTATGACGGAGTGGCCACTGATAGGCAACAAAATCCATGGTGACCTTGCAATGAAGGACCCTGAACAACAGAACAATGGCGACTAGTTAAGTCAATTAATCAGTTGCTGTCAAGTTGAATCCAACTCCTAGTGACCCCATGAGTTTCAGAGTAGAGCCAGGCTCCAACGGGTCTTCAATGGCTGATTTTTTTGGAAGTAGATCACCGGCCTTTTTTCTAAGGTGTCTCTAGGTGGATTCGAACTGCCAAACTTTCAGTTAGTAGCTGAGCACTTAATTGTCTGTGGCACCCAGAGACCCCTGTTAAGTCAACTAGACTGCCTTTTTCTGGAATATATACTAGGGAAGATTAATCAATGGGGGGGAAGAGAAATAGAATATGTTAAGCAGAGATAAGCAGAGTAGAAAGTCTATATTTCCTTTAGAAAATATCCAGGACCTGAAACCCAGGTGGCGTAGTAGCTAAGTGCTACAGCTACTAACCAAAATGTTGGCAGTCTGAATCCACCAGGTGCTCTTTGGAAACTATGGAGCAGTTCTACTCTACCCTATAGGGTCACTTTGAGTTAGAATCGACTCGACGGCAATGCGTTTGGTTTTTTAGTTTTGGTTGGTTTCTGCTGTCTTCCAAGTTACAGTCTGAGATCCGCATATCCTTTCCTCTAAGAATCTCTAGTTCTTGTTAACAAAATACTTCACTAAAGCAAACTCTTTTTTTAAGTTATTTTGCTTTAAGCTGGCTTCACTTTTAGGTGAAAAAGAAACATTATATTCATTAAACCAGAGGATGTACGTAGCAGAAGAAATGGAATATCTGGGAATACATGGAAAAGTTTCTCTCACACTTTTGGAGGAGGAAGTGGATAGATGAAGTGAAAAGCACAATCTGTATGTGGGAGGGGAGGTAGGCAAGGAAGTGTATGCTTAAACATTCCATTCCAGTCTGTGAGATAGGTTACCTGTTTCCAAGGGCAGCTAACCCAAGGTTTGAGAGTGATTGAAAATTCTGAAATAGCCCATTAGGATGGCATTTTAATGGATGGTTGACTTTGTTGCCTAGCAGTGGGCTCGGCAGAGATATTGCACGGGAGTATTAATCTGCAGGGGACTGAGTCAGGCTACTTTCTTGATTCTATTCAACAGCACTCAGCTGTAAGGGGAGTAGAAAAGAGTAACGGAAGCAGAGAGGAGTTGACAATGATGTGAAAAACCTTTGTAGCTAGAAAACCAATTTTATTTTCTCTAAATACCATTAATTGTTTTTGCAATTTTTAATGCCACACAGTGCCTAATAACCTATGAAACTCTTTTATGATCAGCTCTTAACCCACAATGTGTATACCCAAGAGCGAGGTAGGATCTACACTGTTCATAAATAGAGCACTCCCTTGGAGAGACAGGAAAAGCCTTTTTTCTTCCTTTCAAGTCTCATACAGGGTACGGAGGGGCAGACTCTTAATGCTAAT
Organism: Elephas maximus indicus; assembly: GCF_024166365.1. Taxonomy (NCBI): domain Eukaryota; kingdom Metazoa; phylum Chordata; class Mammalia; order Proboscidea; family Elephantidae; genus Elephas; species Elephas maximus. The sequence goes on along the minus strand of NC_064822.1, from coordinate 77,383,178 downwards.
ATTGTAGTCAGGACTGGGGCACTTCAGATAGCCACATGTCTCTGTCTCAGATGACTTAGTTCTCACTCATGATTTAGATCTGTGAGCTTCATTTTGGTGGTGGTGGGAAGGTTGGATTTTCTTGTGATTTTTATCTGTAATGCAATAGTGATATCAAAAGGAACAATGGCATAAAACACCTTTGGCCTGTCTGAACTACGGCAACAGAGTTTAAATACACAAGCACTCATTTTATATATACATATATATATATATATATATATATATATATTAGAGTTACCCATAATGTCATTGTTGCTGTTGTTAGGTGTCATTAAGTCGATTTCAACTCATAGTGTCCCGATATGACAAAGTAGAACAGCCCCATAGGGTTTTCTAGCCTTTTTATGAGAGCAGATCACCAGGCCTTTCTCCCACACAGCTGCTGGGTAGGTTTGAACTGCCAGTCTTTCAGTTAGCAGCCGAGTGCTTAACCATTGTACCACCACACCAACATACAACACCACGACCAACACTGGATCCATTGGAGAACCAGCTTTCCCTTTTGGTGAATTATATGCACTGAGGTCTAAGCCTCAAGTGTCTTCTTCTTAAGCTTTGAAATCCATGTGACATCAGAGAGCACAGTTAAAGGTAACAATATTATTTGCAAGGAAAGTAAACAGGTGCACATAATTTTTAACATTTATTTGAATCACACGTATAATGCTGTTTAAAGCTATATCATTGTTTTAAATTAATCCAGGCTACTTTTATAAATTCACTCTAGTCACTGTTAAAATATCAACAAAGGAGACATTGTATAATTGATTTGGGAAAATGAGAATAGCTAAATAACAGAGCGATCTTAAGAAGTGACTTTTTTTGAACATTAGAGCCATGATCCATTGAGTAATTATTGACCTCTATTCCAGGTTTTTCACAGTGCTGGCTGAAATGTGTGATAGAAAAGATCCATGAATCTTGATATATGTTGGCCAAGGAATTTCGAGAAGAATTGAAAAGACAAGCTAAATATCCATTAAATCATATCTAAAAATAAAGATATGTAATTGAGACTTTAGGATAAAATATAGTACTGAGAGAAGCTCTTGGGAGTTAAAGAAAGCAAGTCTCAGGAGAAATTTTTGTGAGAAGAAAAGGGAAAAAAATAATAACAGAAAGGCTTGAGGCATTTAGGAGTGGGCGAATGTAGAAAAAGAAAGGAAAGTAGCTGCCAGGGAATTACTCCCTAGGGGTGCCCCAGGGCAGCCATTATAAAAAAAAAAAAAAAAGCAGATCCCAAACCAAGCACCAAGGTACACCTGGTGGTGGCACAGAGGTAACAGTCCTGGGAAGGGGCTTCTGTTTTCTGAAGAGGCTTGTGGGTATTCGGGATGTGAGGATCAATACCCAAGGAAGGGTGAATGATATCCCTTGGTCAAATTAGAGCCAATGTGAGCTGTGGGGAACCTTGAGAATATTATGGTCAGTTATGAAGCAGCACACACTTGAGGGCCTGCGTTTGGAAGAAGTAATTTTGAGAGTAGTGGTTAAGACCTTATACTGGGAGGCATGGCTCCCTAGATTTCAATCTTGGCTCTGGCTCTTGCTGGTTGTGTCTTTTGATAAATTGCTTAACTGCTCTGGGTCTTCATTTCCTAATCCAAGAATGTGGATATAAACAGTGATTACTTCATGGGGTTATTACAGGGATTAAAACACTTAGGAAAAGGGTCTGGTACATAACCAAAAAAAAAAATCTGGTTGCTATGGACCCCATGTGTGCCTGAGTAGAACTGTGCTCCACAGGGATTTCAGGGATTTTTTGGAAGTAGATCACCAGGCCTTTCTTCTGAAGTGCCTCTGGGTGGACTGTAACCTGCAACCTTTTGGTTAAGCATCTGAGGGCATTAATCACCTGTACCACCCAGGGACTCTGGCACTTAACAAGCACACTACTAAATGTTAGCTATTATTATACGCTTTTTGTATATTTATTGTTTAATCTTTATATTTTCAGTTAATTAAACTTTGTAATGTATTTCAAGGGGAATAGATCTTGTTTCACATTTGTATATTCTTGGAAGTAAGGTTGTTTTTAGTTGTACCCTGGTGGCCTAGTGGTTAAATACTACAGCTGCTACCTAAGAGGCTGGCAGTTTGAATCTGCCAGGCACTCCCTGCAAACTGTGGGGCAGTTCTACTCTGTCCTATAGGGTCGCTATGAGTCAGAATCAACTCGATGGCAGTGGGTTTGGTTTTGGTTTGGGTAGAGGTGATTCTGACTCACAGTGACTCCATGTTTACAAAGTAGAACTACTCAATAGGGCTTTCAAGGCTGTGACCTTTTGGAAGCAGATTGCCAGGTCTGTCTTCTGAGGTGACTCTGGGTGGGCTTGAACTGCCAACTTTTCGGCTAGTAGTCAAGCATTTAACCCAGGGACTGGAAGTGGGGTAGTGAGAATACATTCCCTACTTTACCTAGGAGAAATTCATATCTCTAACCAGTATATTAATCAAGCCAATATACCTGACAGTATATAATTAAACTAATAAATTAAGTACAGAACAAAAGGTTACATGTTCTATAGAATTATAGAAGAAAAGAGAATCGGTAAGTACTGGAATAGTAAGAAGTTTCATGGAAGATGTACTAGTTGCTCAGGGATTCAAGGGAAGTGCAGAATTGAAGGGTTAGATAAGACCTCTGGTTCATTCTAGAATTTTATGATTCTATGGGAGAATACCTGGCAAGGTTAGAAATATGAGTTAAATAGACATAGTAGGAAGAAATGTGCAGTTTTCCTGAGAAAATGTTCTACCCAGAAAAGTATTTATTTAGGACTAATTTTTAATGGAGAGTAGAGAGGCGGGACTAGATAAACCTAAATAATGACAATGAGATTATACATTCCTAGAATATAAGGGATAGGATATGGCAAGACAAGGAAAAGTACTGAACAGCGAAATGATGTTTCCTAGTTTAGACGACTAGATGACTTTTAAGTCTGCAATGGAGAACAGGGTACTACGGAACATCTGCAAACAGGAAGACTAGTCTAGCAGAGGTATACAGTCAGGATAATGAGGTCTAGCTCATTGCCTGGAAGTTAGTGGCTTCAGTTCTACTTCCCATAACATTAGTTGACTTCCTCTTGGATAGAAAGGGGAAATGAGTCACCCACGAAAAGTTCACTCATATCCCATGTTCTGGTCTTTACAGATGTGGCTATGTCACAAATAGATGAATGGGGTTAAATGCAACTGTGCCAGAGAAGTAGAGCTATTTACACTTTTTCTGTGGAAAGGGCTTGAAAGAGCCTTTTTCATCCAAATCAATATAGAGTTTTTCCCTTTTTTAAGTGGTAGGAGAAACTATTAGTAAACTGCAGCACCATTATTGCTTTGTCCAAGTAATGATACCTCTCAGACACATTTTCTAAAGCCCAACCATATTTTTCCTCACTTCACCTTTTCTGGTCTTTTCCACATTCCTTCTCTTACCACTCACCCACTGACATGTCAGTCATTATACCCGACAAGCTGCAGCCCATTTTACAGATAAGCATCTCACTTAGATATGCCTGCTAAAGGGATGAATAGCCTGAGGTGATTATTTTTGATACCATGATGACCCACCAAGCTTGGATGGAGTTAATTGCACCAGAGGTAGGCAGGTAAAGTGAAGGGTTGTAAACTTGCTGAGGAGGTCCCTGGAGCTGCCTCAAAGTCCAAAGGACCTTCCAGGCTCTGTGAAGTATGTCCTTCGGTTCTTCCTGAGGGCTAGGGTATTAGCCTTTCCTTTTTTTTTTTTTTCAGGCAAATCCCCTCTCTCTACTAGTTGAAGTAACTTAAGAATTGTTGATCCTTGAAACCAAGGGTCTAAAACACCTACACAAATCTTCAAGTTAGTGTCTTTGACCTCAGTCAGTTGTCAAATATTTGCTATTTTGTTAGCAGATATAAACTAATGCTTCTTCCTCAGGTCCCTGTATTATTGAAGGGCATTTTTTTCAAGACTGGAAAAAACCAAACTGAAACAAAAAACAACTCACCAGACTCCAGTAATGAATCTCTAATGGCAGAATTTCAGAAACAAACTAGGTAGCAGGAAATGATATTTTTAACAGGGACTACACTCGGTGTTCTTTAATCATATCATTTAGTTTCTAATATTGAATGTTGAAAAAACCCTGGACTGAGGGGTCAGATCTTGGCCCTAGACCTAGCTCTGCTTCTTGCTACTTCTTTCAACTGTGAGCAAGATCTTTAATTCTCTGGATCTCATTTTCATCATTTGTACACTTATTATTGGAACAAATAAACTGTAATGGCCTTTCCAGCTCACTATTCACTTCGCTTCTATTCATCCACGAGGGCAGCCTACCCCTTAAAGTTCATGAAGCAGAGCTCTCTTAGAAAAGTAAATTCTCCAAGCATATAGGATCACTTCCCCCATAAACCCTAACTATAACCCTACACATTTTCAAAGGGAGAGAGGAAAAGTAAAACCTACGTGAGAAAGTTTTATAATTACTGTTTTCTCCAAAAGGACAAAACATGCATTACATTAAAAATAATATTATCTGTGCTTAAAAATTTCCAGTGGATATTATTATAAAAATTAAAAATTAGACTAAAATAAGATTCAATAAGAAAGAATTCCAGGAAAGAAACACTGCTGTATTTTTCTACTTAAACTATTTGCTAGGACAGTAATTGTGGCTAACATCTATTGTGCACCTAAAATACGCTAGGAACTATGCTATATATCCAAACAGGAAAGTGCAAAAGAACCTTACATTACAAAACGCACTACCTTTTGACAATGATTTGGGATGTATTCAATGATATTCACTATATTCTGCCCAGGTTCTTACCTTGATGTATACTAGTGTCTTCCCAGACTCGCTTAATAAAAAACAGATTAAAAATAAAAGATGGGTCACAGGTCTTTGATCGAATATTCCAATATTTGTATTGTTTTAGAGATGAAACTTGTGCGCCCAGATCTCATCATAAATCTTTTTTTTCCAAACTGTTTTCTGGCATAGTTCAAATAGAACAACCAATTTACTTATGTCAGCCCTTGCTCTTTTCAGTGACCTCTTATTGAGCTATCTGTTAAATGAAGAGGTTGGTTAGGAAAGAAAACCACTCTACAGAAAGACTGACTAAGACCTTCTGCTATACGTTCTCAGTGCTTCCTTTTTACCCCTTAGAATGGAGAGACACAAGATGGTTCTAGAAACAACAGTTTTGTACCAATGACTGGTCATCCTGACACCATCTCGAATGCAAAATAGGTGTCTGCACACCTCATATACACATACTCACACATTCACAGTTAATCTTACTTGGTGAAATGACTTGTTGCTTCTAGATCTGTGTCTTGTGGACGAAGGTTATTATACACATATTTCAGGTCTTGGATTCCATTTAGCTCAGGCAATCCTGCATGTAGCATCTTAATGAAACAAAAACAAAACAGAATCAATGCAGATAAAATATTTCTAGTAAGAGAAATATAAACTTAAGTTTGCATTGCAAGTCCTTTAAATTTATAAGCATGAACAAATATCAGTTCATGTAGTAGTAGAAGCAGCAGTTATAATTACAAAAATACAAAGCGCTATAATTTTCAAAGTACTCACAGATTAATTATTCAGTTTGATCCTCGTCATAAACCAGTGAAGCAAGCATGAGAGTATTATTATCCCCAGCCTGTCTACTTTATAGAAGAGGAATATTCAGAATAAGACAGTAGAAATAATAAGAGCCACAGGGTCACTATGAGTCAGAATCAAACTGATAGCAACAGGTTTTTGGACAGTGGTTTCTGGGTGGTACAGATGGTTTGAGCTTGGCTGCTAACTGAAAGGTTGGTGGTTTGAATCTCTTCAGTGGCACTGTGGAAGAAAGACTTGGTGAGCTACTTCCCTAACATGACAGCCATTGAAAACCCCGTGTAGCACAATTCTGCTCTGACACACAGGGGGTTGCCATGAGTTGAAACTGACTCAACAGAAATGAATTTGGTTTTGCTCCTTCTGAATAGTGTCAGAATTACTGGACCTACCATTTAACATCAGTCATCTCGAAAAAGTCCCTTTGAGTCTCCACTTTCTTATTTCCAAGTTAGGTAAAAAATAGCCAATCCAGTTTGGGAAAATGAATGCTATTGAATGAGGAGATTTATACATTATAAATGATTACAAACCATTTAGATAACAATAAACATTTTAATAAAGTGAAACTTAGTCCCCAGAAAGACATTAATGAAGTGTCCAGGTCAAACGGTATGTAAACACAGAGTATAAAATTCACGCCGCTGATTCCTAATCCTAAAATTTTTTATGACTCTATGACTCACACTACAGAGAACACAATTTTCCCTAGTTAAATAGTGATTACATTTAATAAAGACTATCACAGTGATGAAATAAGTAGAGACGAAATTATGCAAAGACTCAGGTATTTTTCTGCAACCTTCAGAAAGTACTTTGTTTATAGTTAACTGTGAACCCAAGGGATAATATTCTCTTTAACTATAGACAAAAATCTTAGGGAAAAAAACATCTAAAATAAAAGTGTGGGTAAAATAAAAGTGAACTTTGCCAAAAAAGAAAAAGAAGAATGTCATCAGTAGTTCTATGACTAAGATAATAAATTATTTCCTGCTCTGGGATGTTTTTGCTGTTAGGTGCCATTGAGTCAGCTTCTACTGATAGGGAGCTCATGTAATGGGGAATTAAGAGCAATGCTGTTTGAGAATATGGTTATGGGGGATGGGTGAAGTTGTGATTGACATGATGAACTCTAATTGAGGAAAAAAATACAGATTTGAAACTGTTCTTTTCTCCTACTGTCCCCACCCAGGGTGAGATAGCAGCATATACAGACATACAAAGGAGAACAAGCTGTCTGAAGTTGTTCACAGAAGGAACTCCAGGACAGCTTTCTGCAACATAGGGTATCATCTGGGCAAGCAACAAGAGATGGGGCTGAAAAGGCAAATAGGGTACGGTGTTTTAACAATGTTTAAAAAAAAAAAAAATTACCTTATTAAAGGCAAGAGAAAGCTCTGAAAGTGTTTTAAAACGGGAATAAAAGAATTGAATTGTGTTTTAGAAAGATCATCATGGTTATGTGTGGGACATGGATTAGAGAGTGGAATCAGATGAAAGAATGAACTTGGAGAGTGGTCAGGAATGGAGATAAGTGGTTGGATTTTAAACATATGTAGAAAGCTGAATTGAGAAAATGTGGCGATTGTTTGGATATATTTGGAAGGGGTGGGAGGGATCTAAACTCATTGCTTTAGATATAGACTTAGGAGCCACTGGCATATATGGTAAGTGAAACATGGAAATGAATCAGCTAGACCTGGAGGGTTGCCAAATGCCTCTCCTCATGGATGACCCGCTAGTATCTCAAATTCATGATATCTAAATTTGAGCAAAGTCTCTTCTCCCAAAAACTTTTCCTCCTCTTTCCTGTTTCATATCTCCATTTACACTGCCACCATTGCCAACTAAGAAATTCATATCTTCTTTGATTCCCTCTTTGTGATTCCTGTTGCCAATCAATTCTATAAAAACTACCTCAACAGTTTTTTGTATTCATCCTCCCTTTCCACTGCAATTGCCATTGTCCTAGCTCAGCTCTTCATCTTCACTTGTCTAGATTTCTTGAATAACTTTTTTCTAGGTATCCACTCTCTATCTCTTCAACATAACCCCTGAGTTATCTGTCTAAAATCCAAGCTAGATGAGGGTACTTCCTCCATTGTAAATAAATAAACTTCTAGGTTTTTCCAATGTCTGCGTGTTAAAGTCCAAATTTCTCATTCTGGCCATAAATGCCTTTCACAATCTAACTGTGATCTATCATTTTAACCTTATTGTCTACACAGATCTTCATCTGTGTAGCAGACCGGGTATATTCAAATATCTCCATTTCCAAAACAAGTCACACCCATACTCTTTAAGCCTCCACACATATTTATATTTTTTTCTCTTTGTCAGGAATGCCTTTCCTCTCCCACCTCGTATACTAAAACCCTTTCGCAGGGCTCAGCTCAAACACCTCCTCTTTGAAATATCACTGAACCTCTTGATATGATTTAATCACTGCTTTCTTTGTACAGCAATCGTTATCTTGCTCCTATCTCTTTTATAGTACTTAACTGCTTCCTGCCTTTTATTATGTTTTATTCATGTATGTTTTTTCCATTGTATTTTAAGTTCTTTGAGAATAGGAACTGGGTTTTTATTCAATGTTGAATTGTCTGTCTGTGTTGCCTAGCATGGTGTTTTGTAAATAGCTGGAAATTAATAAACTGTGGAAAAATGAATGGGTAGATGAATCAATGAATGAACAAATACCTATTAGACACTGGAAACCTGCAACTATCAAGTCTTGACTACTCACTTAACAAAAATCAACCATACATTGGAAAGCACATTCTCAACAGCAACTAGAGTCCAGATTATTTTTCATCTCATCAATTTTATACTTAAGTGTTATAGAGATACCTGTGTGTTTATTGAGACAGTTCTTCTCTTTATTGTACCATGATTCTCCATTTTCTAAGAACAGGCTTCTTCCGTAGGGTCTGCATTGCATTCCAGTTTCTCTGGATACTCTGAACTTAACACTTACCTGGCTAGGACTCTGTGAAATAGCTCCTTGGGAACTGGACCTTATATTCCTTCTCTCACCAGCACACAAACACACACACAAACACACATATACACTACACATCAGCCGCCAAGTGAAGATTGGCTTAAACCAGATGAACCCCAGCTCTCACCCTGTCATGGAGCTGACTAAAAGTAGCCAGTGCTAGGCTGACCCTTAATGATATACACCATGCCTTGGAGAGAAGGCTTTGAATATTGTGCCTGTACACCATATTTTTTTTTTTTACACCATAGAGTAAGGATGGCCAACCCCAAAACCAAACCTGTTGCTGTTGAGTTGATTCTGACTCATAGTGACCCCATAGGAAAGAGGTGGAATGCACCATAAGGTTTTCAAGGAGTGGCTGGTGGATTTGAACTACCAGCCTTTTGGGTAGCAGCCTGAACTTCTAACCACTGTGCCAACCAGGGCTCCGTTTTAAAAGACAGGCACATTTTAGAAGTTTTTTTCCTCCTTTTCTCTCTCCAAGTTCAAATCTATGTGATAATTACGCTTAGGGAAGCAAACGCTCTTCCCTGCCACACAGAGAAGTTAGAAAGATTTCTGCTGGGAAATCGCTGATATAATAATGGCTGTGATAAACATTTTAAACTGGGTGAATGGTCCCTATGTTCTTTGGAAGGCTTCCATAATAGCTGATATTGATTTTTTAATGAGAGAAAAGCTGACGAAATACAGGCTTTTATGTTGGTGAATTCAGCCAGCAACACTCTTGGGCCTCCTACAGATGTTTTGCTTTTAAGCAAGATGGAAGTTTCATGGATTATTTTTTCCCCTGCTTTTCCCAGGAGTAAATAAAAAGCACTGTGGATATCTGGAAACATGCTGCTGTCTACCAAGGACATGTTAGGCCTACCAAAAGCTTGTGGCTCATAATCATGGGTACTGGCCATTCACAGAAGACAGAATTTATGACCCATATCAAGTGTTTCTCAAGTTGTAACTGGGTCACGGTGAAGTAAATTGAATTCTTTTTTAAGCACCTAACACAGCAGGAGTCACTTTGAGAGAAAATCAAGGGAAATATAGATTACCCTCAAGAGTAAAAAAAAAAAAATCTTTCTCAAATTTAAACTTGGTTTTTATCTTATGAGAAGCCATACCATAAAAGGTATGGTCCTGAAACTTTTTATTACATCACTGATCCTTTTATTAGCTACAGAATCACATAAGATATGCACATGAAAAGAAAAACAGAATTGAGAGGTGAATGACCAGAAATCGAGGTAATAACACATCGGTTTTTTACATATGTTTGCTTATTGGCTTCATTGATACACCTTGCTCCTGATCGCAATTTCAATTTTTGTGGGAGGCTGAGTCTAAGATTATACTCTTCATTTGAATTAGTGCCCTCCATTGACAAATTTTCCTCATCCTAAAAGCCAAGACTTGAAAAATTAGAACATGGGGAGTTTTTGAATATACTATATACCAGAAACTTTCAACATCTAAGATTTTAATATTATTAATGAGAAATTATTTTAATAATTGTGGTTAAAATATCATATACCTACTTTTTTAAATAAAATAATATATAAACTAATGTTTTTTGGATATATTACGATATCTGCTGAAACTTCTTTTTTGTAGGTAGGTAGGAAAGTTCATTAAACAAGACTTAAATGCTCACCAATAGCTTTCAGAATCTTTTTTTTTTTCTTAAAGCTGTACTTTCACATTTTTTTAGCACGCTCAATTGTCATTCAGCATGATCTTTGTGTTATCTGAGAAACACCAGAAACTATATGCAAGCTTTTCTGCTTTAGGTTTATTTTTGAAATGTCTGTGGTTATTTAAAGCAGTTTTTGGAATATGGTACTACTCTTGGATGCAGTTATTTATAGCATTATACCCAGACCAAAACCCAGGGCCGTCGAGTCGATTCGGGCCCATAGCGACCCTATAGGACAGAGTAGAACTGCCCCTTAGATTACAGACATTTAGAAATGCTGCACACTTCAGTTACTTGTATACATGAATTTTATCTTCCTCATTAAATTGAAAACTTTGAAACTCTGACTGGGTCTCATATGTTAATGTCTCCTCCACAGTTTCTGGCATATAGTGAGCATTCAAGAGTTCATGGATTCCTGAGCTACAGCCTGCTAGAGCTCAAGGGGAAGTTAGAGTTGGTAGTACCCTGGTGGCAGGTGGCATAGTGGTTAAGTGCTATGGCTGCTACCCAAAAGGTCCACAGTTTGAATCTACCAGGCGTTCATTGGGAACTCTATGGGGCAGTTCTACTCTGTCCTATAGAGTCGGCAGGAGTCGGAATCCACTTGACAGCAATGGGTCTGGTTTGGTTTTTTAGTGCCTAGGTAAGGAGCCCTGGTGGTGCAGTGGTTAAAGCTCTTGGTTGCTAACTGAAAGGTCAGTGGTTTGAACCCACCAGCTGCTCTGCAGGGGAAAGATATGGCAGTCTGCTTCCATAAAGATGTACAGCCTTGGAAACCCTATAGAGCAGCACTAATTTGTCCTATAGGGTTGCTATGAGTCAGAATGGACTTGATGGCAACGGGTTTGGTTTTTTGTTGTGACTAGTTATTATGTAAATGAAATCAAGCAAGGTCATAGAGTTATTTCCTATAGAGTTTCTTTTGTGGTACGGACACAGATTATGAACTCTAAGTCATCTCATATTTGCAATATGGCCTATCATAATTGGGAGACAAAATACAGATCTACAAATATGAGTCTTTGGTTATTATAGGAAAGCCAACTTGAAGATTCTGGAGATGGTCAGAACCTTATACATGCAGTTTACATATGAAGAAAACGAAGTATCTTTCCATATGGAAGACTATGTGTGATATTTTTAGAAATCTCTATTTTTCAAAGCAGAGAGGAAAGAAGTAAGGTGGATATTGTTTGAAAGTTAAAAAAAGGATCTAAATTAAATCTTCATTGCAACAAATCCCTGCCCAATAGATCTTTTATGTGACAATGGAAATGTTTTATATTTGCACTGTCCAGTATGGTCCCACTAGCAACAAGTCACTACTGAGAACATGAAATGTAGCTAGGGAGACTGAGGAACTGAATTTTTAATTTTATTCAATATAATTAATTTAAATTTAAATAACCACATGCGACTAGAGAACACTGTATTGAAGAACACTCTTATCGACTAACAAATGTCTAGTATAATAATAAATTAACTGAATTCTATTGTATGGCAGATACTGTGCTAAGTGTTTTATGTTAACTATTAAATAGGGCTATCATGAAATGTAAATCAGTTAATACACATGAAGCCCTTAGCACAGTGTCTGGCCCATACAAAGTACTCACATAAAAAAAAAAAACCACTCCAGCCATACAAACTAGGAGCTATTATATTCATTTAATAGATGAGGAAATAATCTTAAAGGAGTTAAGTGATATGTCCTGGGGAATGTAGCCAGTAATATTTCAAGATAGCATTCAGACACAGGAAAGTCTTGTTAAGCCTGTGCTCTTAACAACATCTAGTAAAATTATTGTTATCTGAGGACTCTAAACCAGTTATTTCTGATGAGAGTATTGACTCTAAACCTCATACTGAGTTAATGTATGTTCTTCTCCCACAATTTGCTGCAATTACTAGTACACAAATATGTACCCAAAGGAATCGTCATATCTTTCTCCCAGAAGATGTTTCTATTAGACTCCTGGTCCCTCTCCCTGTAACTTTGGTCTCCATCTCTTTGGGATGGACAGTGAAGTGAAACATTTAATTTGGCCTTGTTGATCAACAAGGAGTTATAGGACCATGACCCAGTAGACTTGATGTATATTACTAAATATATTATTCCCCAGCTGAGTCAGTAACACATCACTTTATGTTTTTGATCCTTGGTTTCTTAATCCAGAATACTGGCTAGGAATCAAAAGCAGAGGTTGAGAGAGGAAGCCAGAAAAAAATCCTTGTCTAGTCTACTTCATTGTATTGGCGTGATGTGTAAATGAGAAAGTATTTTAAAAGCACTTTTAAAAAATACTAAAGCATAGTACAACCAAAGGCATTATTTCCCAAATTACCATCTTTGATCTTTAGTCAAAATACACTGAGAAAACCCCCCGAATGCATCAATATTGTTGAGAATAGAAATGTCTGAGACAATAACTGTGTACTAATGCACTGAATTATTAAGAAATGCGTGTATAAGCTGCACAATGGTACTCTTAGTTTGTTCATTGCTTTCTGTTTTGAATAGCTCTTTGGGGAACTCCAAGCCATTAGCAAAAATAGACTACTGAAAACGAGACATAAATGAAGCTTATTATTTTTGTTATTTCCCCAGGGACTTACCATTTCTAGCAGGTTCAAGAGCAGTCCGCTGTGCCTTCTGACAGTATTATAAGCTCGACAGCAAAGCTCCACAAAATCTTGGAAATGCTGTGGGTTTTTCCCGCCCTCTGTAATAAAGTACTCCATCTCTGAAGTAAAAATAAAAGGGGCTCGGTCCCTGTAAATCAAAAACAAGAGCAACCATAAGCAGGAGAAGAAATGGTTTGTAGGGTTAACTTAAGCAGTCACAACAACTTATTTTCATCTGAATTTTCTTATTATCTTCTCTCTACCCTTATGGATAAGCAGCCTTCATTGTGGGTCAGCTGAAGAAACTTACTAATTACAGGCGCTGATTAACACAGCTGGGCAGCAACAGAGAGGAAGGCACAAGTTATTTTACAATGTCGACTTTTATTACCCAAATGTTTAATTGCAAATTACCTGTGGATGGGAATATTATCCATTTAAAAATAATATGAGCCAATTAATAATAAAAGTGATATTTATTCAAAATTTACAGCAAATATATTATACTTCTAAATTTTGAAATGTTAGAACAGATTATGTGTTTGACCACATTGTGGAAGTTTTTTTTTTTTACTCAGAAGATATGCTGACCCTTTAGGAAAAAAAATTCTGGTAAAAGCTAAGATATTGTAAGGACAAGTTCTTTCATAAGGCAGTCTATTTAAACAAACAAAAACTGATATTACCAATTCTCTATCATATGCTTAGTAAGAGGAAAAGAAAAAAGGTGTCTATATTTCATTTCATGCTAGACCCAGGAAAAATATTCATCAGAAAGGAGGAAATATGAGGAGGTCAGGTTGCTCCATATGTAATACTACCCCCTGTAATCCCAGCTATGGAAAAACAGGAAGGCAAAGGACCAGAGAGAAAAAGCTACTGTTCCTACCTTTGTCAGTTTTCCTCGTGTTAGTTGAGACATGAGGGGACCTGAGATGAATGTTAGCAATGCTAACAAAAACTACGAGCAGAGGAAGGATTGTAAACTCCGCCCCCCCGCCCCCCTTTTAATGGGATCTCACTCACTGAATAAAACAGAGAAAAAGATTTTGATACCAATTTGGCCTAAGGTTCTGTAGAATCCATGAAATAAGAATATAGTTTGGGGAAAAAATACTTAAAAAATAAAGACTTGAATTAATTAAAATTATTTATATATATATATAACCAGACCTAAGTCCACTGCGGTCAAGTCGATTCTGATTCATAGAGACCCTATAGGACAGAGTAGAACTGCCATATCTTTCTCTCGCGGAGCGGCTGGTGGGTTCAAACCGCTGAACTTCCAGTTAGCAGCCAAGTGCTTTAACCACTGTACCATCAGGGCTCCTTTATATATATATATATATATATATCTGTATATCTGTGTGTGTATATATATATATATACACACACACATTTAATTTCAGTGAAGCAGCCTAGATAAAGTAAGATTAGACCAAGTAGCAACTGAAAAAGTCATGAATACTGAGGGAGCATCTTAATTGTATCTGTATCCTTTCCTGTTGCTATGCCGAACTATTTTAAGAAAAATGGAGTGGGGAAACTCAATAGTTTGATTCAGTTAACCAGAACTTCAGAAGTGTGGATATTGAAATCATAAAGTCACAATCTAGGTATTTTGTGGCGATTCAGGGAAAAGAACTCTCACAGAAGGTAAATATTTTAAAGAAAATAAATAATCTTTCTTCTGGCTGGTTTGTGTGTGTGTGTGTTTGTTGTTGTTTTGGTAATCCACGCTACCTCTGAAAATCAGAAAGAAGAGGCTGGTACCAGATACTCTCACTCAGCTTTATATTCATTCATTCATTCATTCAATACAAATTATTGAGTGCCCAGGCACTGAGGACTATGTCTCAAGTATCAAATTTTTGCTCAAAATCCATTTATATCTGACCTTTGTGGACTTCTTGTTAGTTGCTATTGAATTGATTCCAACTCATAGGAACCCAGGTGACAGAGTAGAACTGCTTTATATGATTCCACCCATTTCCTATGAATCCATGTTATAAATCCTTTAAGTAATCTGAGAGCAGAGATATTCGAAGTATAAGATATAGCATAGGTTCAAATCCTGACCCTTGTATTTTCAAGTTGCATAACCTTAACCAATAAGTTTTAACTTTCTTATCGCTGAAATAGGTAAATAACTATCTCTTAGGACGGCTGTGAGGACTAACAAGAAAATGGACGCAAATGCTTAGCTCCGAGCTCCCGGCACATACAGAGGGCGGCGCACTGGTGCGCTGCTCTGACTAGAGGCCGTATGCAGGCACAGACCGAAGGCCCAGAGACATCCAGCTGCCTGGGTTCAAATCATGGTTCTACCCCTAGTTCTGTGACCCTGGGAAAGTTGCTTATCCTCTCCATGCCTCAATCTCCAACTTTTTAAAATGGCGATAAGAGCATCTGACTCATGAGATTGTTAGGAGGATTAAATGGGTTAAAGCATGTAGGAATGCTTAGAACTCGGCCAGGAGCACTCAACAAACGTTCTGTATTATTATTCATCCCCAAACGGTCATGGGTATTCTCATAGCTGAAGCTTGTCATGGTTAACTTCCCTCTTAATTCAAAATGCCATCAGTAAAATCCTTGCCCTTCCTTCAATATTTAATTTACTTCCAGCTCCTCTATGTAATCTCTCTGATTGCATAAGCCCTTAAGTGGACCTTTGAATTGGGTACCATCTTTTATATATCAGTCATCCATCTAGTCATCACTGTTGCTTATGGTTTGTAGAGTTTTAGAAGTATTCTATACTTATAATCAGGACAAAAAAAAAAACACATAATTTTATAAATGATAGTTTACCAATTTTTTTTTTGCTATGATCTATACTATATTTATTAACAATAATTCAGTAATGGAACTTTGGAAATAATTTTAGAGGAGCCTTACATTTTACAACTTCCTGAAAATTTCTAATGTGCTGAATGTGCTTTTCTCTCTTTAATCAAGAAAAACATGACGGGATAAATGGATTTCTCTTGGAAAGTTTCTGCAGCCCTGCTGGACAAGTTCACATGATATCACATGGTAACGATTATTAAAAATCAGATGCAGAAACACCGTAGCAGAAAGTCCAACACACAAAAGGAACATATCCGAATTAGACAAAACAAATTAATGACAATAATGAAGAAAAAAAATTAACTGAATTGAAGCATTATCACAGTCTAAATTTTCAATGGGCCCAACAAAATAAAATGCAGCATTAAAAGAAAAAAAAAAAAAAAAAGGCTAAACAAGATATTTTTCCTTAAATTTTTTTTTTTTTTTTAGTCTTTTTTTATACGGTTTACATGGCTCATTTCTGTGTAGCATTTAAAATACCTCAGAATTAGGCTAAAACTTTTCCATATATGAAAAAATCCTCACAAGTGAAATTGAATCCTAGCCTGTGCTAGGCTGTAGAAGTTGTAGCTGTAGTGTGGTTTATCAAATGCAAACCTAATCCTAGATGGAAGAATTAATGTATTATAGCCTATCTCTGCAGTTTAAGCAATACTTATAAATCTGAGATAAAAATTGGTTGTGGCAAGAGGGAAGATTGGAAACTACTTAATCTTTCAGGGGGTATACAGTTACTGCATTCTGAATCATATGCTGAAGTCCTCTCATTTATATCTATACAAGTACAACACAGAATTTTTTTGTTTTGACTATTCTACTTTTTTCCCCCAGATTAGTGGTTTTGCCTTTGTTTACCTAAATCCTACCTGTTTTTGCTTGCATGCATGAATGCAACAGTAAATAAACATAGCTCACAAGGCAAAGAGCTTATAATACGGGATCTCTTTGCATTATTTCTTACAACTGCATGAGAATCTACAATCATCACAAAATAAAAAATTTAATTTAAAAACCTTGTGAGTCATCTGCATATAGGTGTTGATGGAAGCCTTGGATGTAGATAAGACCAGTTGGTGGAGCCTGCCGAATGAGAAGAGAAGAGGGCTAAAATGAGTCTTAGGGAATCTAATGTTTGATGGCCTGGTAGCAGAGAGTCAGCCTGCCTCACATACTGGGAACAAGAATCAGGAGAAAAACTGGATTTTTAAATTATTTTCTTACATTAAAAAAAAAAAAAGATCTAATAGGTATAGTTAAGCTAATATAAGTGCTCATGGGATGCATCACAGAAGGCAAGGAAAAAGGGTATTTTAAAGAGGGAAGAGTCAAGATTGAAATCTGCTACTAAATCATGTAAAATGAGGAATGAATACTGTTGGATTTAGCACTATGAAGGTAATTGCTAATCTTATCAAGTAATGAAGAATAAAGCCAGATTGAAGGGGGTGACAGATCGAATAGGAGGTAAGGGAATGGAAATGGAGAATTTAGACAACTCCTTCAGGAACTTTGTGAAGGTCAGCAAGATGGAATGGAGACTGCAATTTTGAGAGAAGTTTATTTAAACATTGGAGAAATAAGTATATTCAAAAGCTGGTGGGATGGATTATTTGAGAAGGAGAGAATAAATATGTTAGACAAAACAAATTATTGATAGAATAATGTTCAGTACAAGGTGGGAGAAAAATGGCTGCAATGCTTAGATGGATGGATTGAATTTAGAAAGGAGAAACAAGTTTCCTGTTGTAAGAAAAAGGAAGTTTATGTGCAGATGCAAGTAGTTTGTCAGTTTGGTATTGAGAAGAAACATAGGCTCTGTTCTGATAGGTTCTATTTTCTCAATAAAATAGGAGGTACAGTGCCATGGATTGAGTTGTGTCCCCCCAAAATATGTGTGAACTTGGCTAGGTCATGATTCCCAATATTGTGTGGTTGTCCTCCATTTTGTGATCTCCATTTTGTAATGTGTCGTAAATCCTAGCTTTTATGCCTATGGCTATGATTTCATCTAGGATTGTTAGGTCATGTTAATGAGGATTAGGATGGGATGCAACACCCGTTACCCAGGTCGCAGCCCTGATCCAGCGTAAGGGGAGTTTCCCTGGGGTGTGGCCTGCATCATCATTTCTCTTACAAAAGCTAAAAGGAGAGAGAAGCGAGCAGAGAGATGGGAACTTCATTACCACCAAGAAAGAAGAGCCAGGTGCAAGTGTGTCCTTTGGGGTTTCTGTGCTGAGAAGCTCCTAGACTAGGGGAATACTGATGACAAGGACCTTCCCCTAGAACTGACAGAGAGAGAAAGCCTTCCCCTGGAGCTGGGGCCCTGAATTTGGACTTGTAGCCTCCTAAAGTGTGAAAGAATAAATTTCTGTTAAAGTCATCCACTGGTAGTATTTCTGTTATAGCAGCACTAGATAATTAAGTCATGTGGTCATACCTCTAGAGTAGGGAGTGTGGTATAATGGGTAGGAGAGGTCTGAGGTTAATTCTGAGATGATAAAGTTCAAATCGTTGTGGGGAGTGAGTTAGTGAGTTGACCATAAACATGTTAGTGTGATTGCTGGGCCATTAGGATGTAGCACGACTCTTTCTTGCAGTGCTTGGCTGCTGTGGTGCAGCACAGAGGAAGCAGATGAATGGGTTGCCGCCAGGACTTTGAACCAATTCTGCTCCATTCAGTCATGGCCAATAAAGTGAAGCCCACACGGACCAGGATTTTTTAAATGTGAGTGAAGCGGAACAATAATCAGAATGGGAAAAATTATGGGTTGAAGCCCTGCTAGAAACATAATCTCCATCTTAGCAAACGAGGGCAGTATGCACATTGCATAGCAATCAAATCTCTTGACTGGCAGAGTGGAAAACAGCGGTGCTCTGCTCAAAGATGGCAGCTGAC
Source organism: Elephas maximus indicus (assembly GCF_024166365.1). Lineage (NCBI taxonomy): Eukaryota > Metazoa > Chordata > Mammalia > Proboscidea > Elephantidae > Elephas > Elephas maximus. Next base: position 77,364,435 of record NC_064822.1, on the reverse strand, counting down.
CATGTCACTCTTCATAATTCTGGCAATAATTCAGTCTCCTACATCAGGCTCCTGAAAGGGCTAACTACGCCTCTTCCAAGTCTCCCATTCCAGGGCTTCGACCCATAACTTTTCCCATTGCACTTACTGTTCCGCTTCACCTAAATTTAAAAAATTCAGATCTGTCCCGATTTTGCTTCATTAGCCATAAAAGAAATGGTTCAAACCTTGGTTATGACACATGTTTATCTTCCACTTCTGCACATTTATTCACAATATGCTCTACCATATCCTGTCTTTTCCTCTTTTACCACTAACTTTAGTTCAGCCCTTTCTTCTTCTGCTCAGGTTATACTTCCTCTTGAAATCTTCTCAGTATTACTAGCCTTCACAGTGGAGACTACCCTATTCTAATACACACTGTTAAAAGGATGGTAAAAGCATGCTGATTGTAAAGGATGAACTCTGGAACAGCTGAGGTGCTGGATCCTCAAAATGAACATTCTTCCATTCATTGAATTTTTTTTTTAAACACATATGTATATACTAAAAAATGAATAATGTTTAATTTTGAAGTATTGGACAGACACCTAAGCTAAGGACAAAATAATTCACAGCAGCAACTTTCTCGAATGTAAATTATGCAATCTAGATAATACTGCTGGGTTTCATTCCAACAGTTCAGGATGGTTTTTGGCTACACTAAATTCAACAGAATAGTCCCTGATGGGCTCTGAAACTACAGTAGCATGAGCGCGTAACTTATATTAGCTTATCTATACTTATTACATGCTTAAAAATGTAAGAAAACAACTAACAGAATGAGCAATTCTGCCTGCCTTTTCATTCAAGGAGCATATATCCATAGTTCGGAAAGTGACCCTGTTGCCTTCACACATTGCCTTAGTTCTTATATATCTCTCACGGTGCAATCATCTTGCAAAAAATTTGATCCTAGCAATTAAAGATATGAATTTAATATATTTATGTCCACAAATACAAGATGATTATGTCATCTGGTGATAATTAAAGGAACAACCATCTGTACCAATGCTGGCGAGAAAATAGGCTCTGTTGGGCTTATTGAGAAATGGCAAGATCAGTCTCCTACATGGCCTCTTCCGAAGGGCTCTACCACCTACTAGTTGTGGACCTGAGCAAGTTACTAAACTTTATTTTATTCCTTTATTTATAAAATAGAGGAAATAACAGAACCTACCTCAAAGAATTCTTGTGACAAATAAGTTACTGCATAGCAAGCAGCTTTTGAAGATTTAAAGGCAATTTTGGCTATTTAGAATTGAATTCCCTACATATGATTCAGCACCACACTAAGGAGCACTTGTTTTGTGCCACTCCCAGTGATAAGCTACATCAAACCCACAGCAATTTGAGGAGAACTATGAGTTTTAATATTGGTGGTGGAGACAGGGGATATGGAGAGGGGGTTGTAAAGACAGAGAACTCTACGAAGAATTCATGATAGTAGAATCTGTCTGCTGGACTCTGTAAACACACATATTCCTTCCTTCAATAGTGTAGTTCTTTTAGTATTTTGCTTGAGCAACTGATAAAGTTAGGAAATGAAAGTATACAAATTTTAGTCCCAGGTTGAAAGACTTGAAAGTCTGAATAATGTATTTGTACCCTGAGTTGAAATGTGGGGCTTAATAAAAAGGCACATTTAGTTATTATTATTAAACATGTTATTCTTAATTTGATAGATTAAAATGTTTTTGTCTCCAGAAAATACTCTAGTAACCTTAAAGATATATTTGTTAAAGATTTCTAAAATTTGCAGACTTCTGTAATAGCTAAAGGTGGGATTAACATCTAAATAAATGACTACAGAGTACATTGGGGAATGTTTGGGCTTATAATTTTCCTGACATCACAAATGACTTTCATTTCCAAAAAACCCAAGGAGTTCAATTTGCTGTCCACCAGAAAAAACACAAGTCTCTTGTCTAATATCCATGAGTTAATTGAGAAGGCAAATTTAGAATCTCCATTGCAAAGGATACAACCTTGTATAATTAGACAACACAGGAAACCTCATATGTGCAACATAATGAATACATGAGGGTGCATGTACTATTACAAAAAGAACATTTAATGCCCTCTGAGATCTCCAGGCCCTCTACAAGTATTAACTGAGGACAGCATCTCCAATAATCTCTTAAGCGCGCAACATGTTTTTTTCCCCCAGCCCAGCCTCTTTGTAAATGCATTACGTGTTCTAAATCAGACCACTGGAGGTCTTTGATTTTTAACTACTAATAAATTTAGCTACTGACTCTGAAGTTCCCCTCAGGCTCAGGTACATCAACTGTCTTATTTGAAAAGGGCAGCTAAAACACCTAGCTCTTCAAATAATCAATCCAAATTACCTAAGCCTGATATTATGGATCTGAGCTTATAATAGATCACTATTTCATGAAGACAGGGCTCCTCTAATTTCCATGTTTTTTTTTCCTCTGAACAACTGGTATTATAGGGGAAAGCGTACAGTTCTACTTTGCTTGTAATTCCAGTGTATACTTGGAACAGAAATTAGTCTGGATATGAGGAGGGAAATATCAATTCTATACTGTTTGGGTGAAAACTGGATATACTGTAACACATTTTAAACAGAGCTTAGGTTCCAAAATCAGGTTGAAGGTGAAAATCAAGAATAGTCCAAGTCATCTCTGAAAACACTTAAATAACCCATGAAGTCAGCATAGGTATGATCAAAACTTATGTAACAGGTTCAAAATGGACATACTGTCTCTTGCTAAGTTTAACACCGTGAGATTTTTTCCCCCTGGACAGAACAGAGGACTGTTTCTTCAGTTGGACGCTAATGAAGTTCTTAAACTAGATTTATATTTAGGAGTCATTTGTAATCTTTCTTTACAAATTAGATTCAGAGTCAGGGATATGAGATGCTTATATTGATACACATGTTGGACCTTAAACCAACTGGGGAATCAACACTCTTGTCTTCAATCTTAAGGTCTCTTTGTTCACCATGAAGCATAGACTCACTGAGTGCAGGAAGGCAGGATCCCTACACTATTTAAATGATTCTTTCTTTTCCTTCCTGTTTCCCCTATCTTTCTCACAAACTTTTCTTTCTTTTGCAACCATTCCTCACTCCACTCTTCTCATTTGAAAACCTACAGAGTTTCTCTTTGAAGAAATTCATGTGTCTTACCAGAAACATGTTTTTTACTGATAAAATCAAACTAGCCAAACCCACTGTTGCTGAGTCAATTCCAAGTCATAGTGACCCTACAGGACAGAGTAGAACTGCCCCATAGAGTTTCCTAAGAGCAGCTGATGGATTTGAACTGCTGACCTTTTGGTTAGCAGCTGAGTTAACCACTGTGCCACAAGGCTCCGTTTTACTGATAAGGAGGGCCATATATAAAAGGAGTAACTCAAAAGATATCACAAGATAAAACATAGTTGAAGGACAAGGTGAAGTAGAAGGAGGAGAAATGTTGATAGTGAGAATATAGGAATGACAAAACAGGCTTCATTTCTTGAAATGATCCACATAAAAGTGCTTCATAAAATCCAAAGTATTATTCAAATGCTAGGTGCAGTTTGCTGAGGATTGGCTTTTGGACCTGGTGAAAGCTTTTATAAAACTTAAATTGTACCAAATTGTGAATCTCATACCCAGATCCCTTCATGTAGAACTACCATCAGGAAAAAATCCCTTGGTAAATTTCTAGTTAGAATATGGCAGTCTCTTAATAATTTTAACTTCAGAAAAATTATACTTTATCAGGTCAGAGGAAGTAAATTTGACGATATTTTTGGAGTGATCTTTCGATTAAACTGGAATTTAGCTCCTGCTAAATGTCAGGTAGGTGGTAGAGCCCTGGTGGTACAGTGGTTAAGAGCTACAGCTGTTAGCCAAAAGGTCAGCAGTTTGAACCCACCAGCTGCTCCTTTCACACGCAAGTAAAATTTTGCTGAATGATCCTTTAAGCAGGGTTACAGCAGTACATCTACAGGGAACTGTCAGAAATTAAGGCAGGATTTAGAAGAAGACGTGGAACCAGGGATATCATGGGTGATGTAAGATGGATCTTGACTGAAAGCAGAGAATACCAGACGGATGTTTACCTGTGTTTTATTGACTACAGAAGGTCATTCAGCTGTGTGGATCATAACAAATTATGGATAACATTGTGAAGAATGGGAATTCCAGAACACTTAATTGTGCTCATGAGGAACCTGTACATAAGTCAAGGGGCAGTCATTCGAACAGAACAAGGGGAAAATGAGTGGTTTAATGTCAGGAAAGGTATGCATCACGGTTGCATCCTTTCACCATACTTATTTATCTGTATGCTGAACAAATAATCCAAGAAGCTGGACTATATGAAGAAGAACGGGGCATTAGGATTGGAGGGAGACTCAGCAACCTGGGATATGCAGATGACACAACATTCCTTGCTGAAAGTGAAGAAGACTTGAAGCATTTACTGATGAAGATCAATGACTGCAGCCTTCAGTAAGGATTACACCTCAATATAAAGGAAACAAAAATCCTCAGAACTGGACCAATCAGCAACATCATGATAAGTGGAGAAAAGACTGAAGTTGTAAAGGATTTCATTTTACTTGGATCCACAATCAATACCCACAGAAGCGGCACTCAAGAAATCAAATGACACATTGCATTGGGCAAAACTGCTGCAAAAGACCTCTTCCAAGTGTTAAAAAACAAAGATGTCACTTTGAAGACTAAGGTGTGCCTGACCCAAAGTATGGTGTCTTCAATCACCTCATATGCATACAAAAGTTGGGCAATGAATAGGTTAGACTGAAGAAAAATTAATGCCTTTGAGTTGTGGTGCTGGCAAAGAATATCGAACATACCCTGGACTGCCCAAAGAACGAACAAGTTTATCTTGGAAGAAGTACAGCCAGAATGCTCCTGATGAGGAGACTCCGTCTCACGTACTTTCGACATGTTATCAGGAGGGTCCAGTCCTTGTGCAAGGACATCACGCTTGGTAAAGTAGAGCATCAGTGAAAAGGAGGAAGACCCTCAATAAGATGGACTGACACAGTGGCTGCAACAATAGGCTCAAGCCTAACATGATTGTGAGGATGGTACAGGACCAAGCAGTGTTTCATTCTGTTGTATATTGAGTTGCTATGAGTCAGAACTGAAGGCACCTAACAACAACAACAAGCCGCTCCTTGGAAATCCTACGGAGTAGTTCTACTCTGTCCTAGAGGGCCACTATGAGTTGGAATTGACTTAATGGCAACAGGTTTTTTTTTGGTATGTTAGGTGTTTAGTATACAAGGATGTCCTTAAGGCACTCTCAGTTGAAGAGGTACTGAAGAGTATGTTTTCCCTCAAGGAAACTCAGAAGACACTGAGGTCAGCTTCAAGTAAAAGAAAGCAGTGCTTCTAAAATAACAATTGTGTGAATAACAGACTAATGAGGCCCATCAAATTTCAAAGAACACTAAGATGGTAATTAAAGCATGTGAGAGATCATTGATATCTCTGCAGCATTTGGTTCAATAAGAAATTATTGGGCTGTATCGTAATGATTGGAATGACAGAAATTAATCTTTTAATTACGGAAATTTTTTTAAAGATGGTCTTAAATTGAGGAAACTTAGAGTATAAACATAATACTCAAATCAGACATTAGAACATTTTTATATCAGCGGCATTTAATTAACTACTGAAAAGAAAGTCAATGATATTTCATGATTAATATTGGGATGAAAAGTCTGAGATTAAGTGTATTACAGGTAGTCCTCGAGTTACAATGAACTGCATTTATGACAGTCTTTTTTTTTTAACATTTTATATTAGTAACATCTATTACATACAATGTTGCAACATGTAATTTGCTGATGTTATTTATAATCCAGATAATCCAGAACGTTCCACAAGTAGAGTTATTACTACAACTGACAAAATTCCAGCATTGTCCAACTCTTCTTCATTGTCAGAGTAAATTTTTATAATTTGTATATTTTCTTATTGGGTGGGTATATATTAAAATATATATGTAAGTTTTGATATAATGTTTCCAACACCCAAAGACAAAGATCAGATTTATAAAGATACTGGTAATAAAAGGCAATAATGATGAAAATTAGAAAAACAAAAAACAGTGAGGTATTTGTCAGAACTGATTTACAACAGAGTTGTCAGAATGGAGCCCCATGGTAAGTTGGGGACTACCTGTACGTGATTGATATACCACTGGGATAAAACATGAAAAGAATTGAAACCATCTTGTAACAAGAACAGATATATAATATTTTGATCATCCCAGAGTCAATATTTTAATAGGAAAGAACAGAGGTTGAATTCTGAAATTGTTTTTCATCTGTTTTAAAGGAACTTACATCCAGCAGCACAGTGGCAAGCATTTAACAACTGCCTCGCTTTCTCTTTCGCCCCTTTTTTTTCTGAAAAAGTTCTGATTTGTAGTACTTTTCAATCTCTGTGGTGTAAATACTCCCACCATGGTTGATTTCAGGCTATCGATGTGATACCACTGACTATGGAGTTGAGAAGGAGTTCACACAATCGGCTTCTGTAAGCCAGTGTGAGCCAGCACCAGTACAGCTATGCTAATGTCCAAAAGTATACCAGAAGTCAGAGATGCCTTAGTTAAATACCTAACAGTCTAATGTAAATGTGACAACATCTGGTCCTGTCAGTCAACCAGCCTCAAAGTCAGGGAACTTAAATGATTAATGGTTCAACTTATGAATTTCAATGTACAGACTTTAACAGGTACCAAAAAAAGATATTTAGATAATTATAAATAAAAAGAAACGATAATCACACAGACATAATATCTCATTTCTTGTCACCTCATTTGGAACACTTAAAATTATAGTTAGTTACAAGTAACTCTTAAAGAGTCTTCACTCAGTGCCAGGCACTCTTATATAGAACTCTGCACTCTTTCTTATAAGCACTCCACATCTGTCAATTAATTTAATCTTCAAAATAATGCTGTCTCATAGATAAGAAAACTGGGGCATATAGAAGCCTTGGCTCAAGGTCACACCACAAGCACATAGTAGTGCAGATTAAAAAAAACACATAGTCTGTCTCTGGGGACATGACCTTAACCATTGCTTGTACTGTCTCTAAAATTATCCAGAAAGAAAGCTACAAGAAAGACGTTATGCAAGCCTAGATTTACCACAGTGAAAGCTCATTAAAAACAAAAACAAAAACAAAACACCATTGCCTTCGAGTCAATTCTGACTCACAGTGATCCTATAGGGCAGAGTAGAACTGCCCCATAGTGTTTCCAAGAAGCATGTGGTGAATTCAAACTTAACCACTATGCCACCAGGGTTTCCGAATGCTCACATAGATTGTGGAAATATAGTATGAAAAAATAAAAGTATAAAACAAGTTAAAAGAGCAATAAACATCACCAATAAAGACCTTCCTTAAGACTATGGTCTCATGGGACAACTCAGTCAATTGACATAACAGAGCTCACAAAGTTCATGTTCTGCATCCTAGTGAAATGAGTAGCATCTGGGGTCTTACAAGCTTGCAAGCGGCCATCTAAGATACAATTATTAGTCTCTATTTTTTTTTTACTCATCAGGAGCAAAAGCTTAAGAAGGTGGCCAAAATCACAAAGAAGAAACAAGTATACAAGGCTGACAGCCTACATGAGCCACAACCTCAAGTACTGTGAGACCAGAAGAATTAGATAGTGCTGGGCTACCACCACTGACAGATCTGATGAGGGGCACAATAGATGATCCTGGTTAGAATGGGAGAAAAATACAGAACAAAACTCAAATTTGTAAAAACGGCCAGGGTAACTGGATCACCTGAGATGAAAGTACTCCCTGAGAGTTGTCCTGAGACACTCTTTAAACGTTGAATCAAAACTATCCCGAGATCACCTTTTAATAGAAAAGCAGAGTGACACAGACAATAAAGGATATTACCTGTTAGATCAGTGCTCTACTAAAAAAATGAAAAACAGAAAGCACCTGTATGAGTCCAAAAGCTCAATATTTAATCCAAAGCAAAGATAAGAAGACAAAGGGAAATACAGTACTGGAAATGGAACAACCAGAACACATTAAGAATGTTGGCACAATTTGAAAACCGTATGTAATGTTATTGATTAATTTGTGTGGAAATTATCAAAGGGGAGCCTAACTTGCTATGTAAACTTTTACCAATAAAACATTATTAAAAAAAAAAAAAAAAAAGACCCTCCTTATTATCTCTTGCTCTTTAAGAGCTGGATTTAGAAGAGGATGTGGAACCAGAGATATCATTGCTGATGTCAGATAGATTCTGGCTGAAAGCAGAGAATACCAGAAAGATGTTTACCTTGTGTTTTGTTGACTATGCAAAGCCATTCGACTGTGTGGATCATGACAAATTATGGAAAACATTGTGAAGAATGGGAATTCTGGAACAGTTAATTGTGCTCATGAGGAATTTGTACATGGATCAAGAGGCAGTCATTTGAACAGAACAAGGGAATACTGCATGGTTTAAAGTCAAGAAAGGTGTATGTCAGGTTATATCCTTTCACCATGCCTATGCAATCTGTTTGCTGAGCATATAATCTGAGAAGCTGGACTCTATGAAGAAGAATTGGGCATCAGGATTGGAGGAAAACTCATTAACAACCTGCATTATGCAGATGATACAACCTTAATTGCTGCAAGTGAAGAGGACTTGAAGCACTTACTGATGAACATCAAAGACCATAACCTTCAGTATGGATTGCACCTCAACATAAAGCAAACAAAAATTCTCACAACTGGACCAATAAGCAACATCATGATAAATGGAGAAAAGATAGAAGTTGTCAAGGATTTCATTTTACTTGGATCCACAATCAACACCCATGGAAGCAGCAGTCAAGAAACAGAAGACACATTGCATTGGGCAAATCGGCTGCAAGAGATGTTTTAAAGCTTTGAAAAGCAAAGATGCCGCCTTGAGGACTAAGGTGCGCCTGACCCAAGCCATGGTGTTTTTCAATCACCTCACATGCATGTGAAAGCTGGACAATTAATAAGGAATAGCAAAGAAGAATTGGTGCCTTTGAATTGTGTTAGTGAAGAATATTGAATATACCATGGGCTGTCAAAAGAACAAACAAATCTGTCTTGGAAGAAGTACAGCCAGAATGCTCCTTAGAAGTAAGCATGGGGAGGCTATGTCTCATGTACTTTGGACATGTTATCAGGAGGGATCAGTCCCTGGAGAAAGACACTGTGTTTGGTAGATGGTCAGCGAAAAAGAGCAAGACCCTTAACGAGATGGACTGACACAGTGGCTGCAACAATGGCCTCAAGCATAGCAAAAATTGTGAGGATAGCACAGGATGGGGAAGTGTTCAGTTCTGTTGTGCATAGGGTTGTTATGAGTCACAATCGACTCAATGGCACCTAACAACAACAACTTTAAGAGAAAGTTGCCATTGAGAAATTATTGAGTTGAAAATTAGAGTTTATTACAATAATACATGCAATGAAAAAAATTTACTATTTGAAATTATTGTTACAGATGAACTTTGAAAAACTGTGTATGGATAATTTGCTAACCACTTTAATCTATATCTTTGTGAGATAAAATAGAGAAATGACAGTAATAATTAAGCAATGCTTCAAAAGAAAAAACAATTGGTTTATGAAAGCTGGCAGAATTTCTCATTGTTTTCATCATACAGATTTGCCAATTTTTTCACCAAAATTATAAGTAATGCGGGACCAGAATTGTCTTTCAATTTAATCTGCTAGTTTAAATCCTCTTTATCTAATCTCACAATTAAAACCAATAAAAAGGCATTGCTTATTTATATAAAAAAAAATATACAGGATGTAAAATCTCTCATGTTCATATCAGAGATGTGTTTTCCTCTCTTAAAGTTAAAGGAGTCTCAGGGTTGTTCTGAGCATACAGATGGGCTTTCCAGGTGTCTGAAAAGCTGAATTCTAAGGAATTGTTCAGGAACACCTGGGCATGGACTGTGAATGAGAATGTGGCTGGGCTGACTCTGAATTTAATTAAAAAATCAGGAAAAACCAATGTTTGTAAACATTTTCTAAACAGGATCACATAGATGATTAACGTGAGCTGTTCTGGAGTGGTGATGTAATCACAAGTAGAAGGGGCAGCAGCTCAGTAAGAAAAAAGATTCTCTCTCAAGATCCCATGTAAGGAGAACATCAACTATGTGCTGCTTCCCCTGTAAGGGGCCAAGAATCAAGGGAAAATCTACCCCCAAGAAACACTGCACCCATTTCTGCTGTTGGCTTGTTAACGTCTGTTAAATTCTGTATCCTTGGCTAAAGGGTACAAAGGGAATGTTTGGGTGTGATCTCCTTCTGCCAATCCATAACCCACCTGCAACTGAAAACCGTGCACTTTGTGTGAGATTGGACAAAGATTTAGGAAATTGTATTTTAAATTAAAATTAGTTAATATATAAACATATTAACACTTCATAAATCATAAAAAATGTATAAAAATGCTCTCCTCTCCATGATTTTAAGGAGTAGACAACAGGAAAACATATATATCAGGGATATATAAACTGTGTACTAACTGTGCGTACAGCATGTTTATGTTAAGGTACATGATTCAAGGTTATTACTGAAGTCTTACAAGGTCTTGTTAGACTATGGGAGATTAAGGGATAGTGATATTGTTGTTGTTAGGTTCCGTCAAATGGGTTCCGACTCATAGCGACCCTATGTACCACAGAACGAAACACTGCCTGGTCCTGTGTCATCCTTACAATCGTTGTTATGCTTGAGCCCATTGTTACAGCCACTGTGTCAATCCATTTCATCGAGTGTCTTCCTCTTTTTCGCTGACTCTGTACTTTACCAAGCATGATGTCCTTCTCCAGGAACGAATCCCTCCTAATAACATGTGAAAGTACTTAAGACTCAGTCTCGCCATCCTTGCTTCTACGCGGCATTCTGATTGTACTTCCTGTTCTTCCAGGACAGATTTGTTTGTTCTTTTGGCAGTCTGGGGTATATTCAATACTCTTCGCCAACACCACAATTCAAAGGCGTCAATTCTTCTTCGGTCTTCCTTATTCATTGTCCAGCTTTCACATGCATATGATGCAATTAAAAAATACCATGGCTTGGGTCAGGCGCACCTTAGTCTTCAAGGTGACATCTTTGGTTTTTAACACTTTAAAGAGGTCCTTTGCAGCAGATTTGCCCAATGAAATGTGTCTTTTGATTTCTTGACTGCTGCTTCCACAAATGTTGATTGTGGATCCAAGTAAAATGAAATTCTTTCAACTTCAATCTTTTCTATGTTTATCATGATGTTGCTTATTGGTCCAGTTGTGAGGATTTTTGTTTGCTTTATGTTGAGGTATAATCCATACTGAAGGCTGTGGTCTTTGATCTTCATCAGTAAGAGCTTCAAGTCCTCTTCACTTTCAACAAGCAAGGTTGTGTAGTCTGCATAACACAGGTTGTTAATGAGTCTTCCTCCAATCCTGATGCCCCATTCTTCTTCATGCAGTCCAGCTTCTCAGATTATTTGTTCAGCATACAGATTGAATAGGTATGATGAAAGGATACAGCCCTGACGCACACCTTTCCTGACTTTAAACCATGCAGTATCACCTTGTTGTATTCGAACAACTGCCTCTTGATCTACATACAGTTTCCTCATGTGCACGATTAAGGTTCTGGAATTCCCATTCTTTGCAATGTTATCCATAATTTGTTATGATCCACACAATTGAAGGCCTTTGTATAGTCAATAAAACACAGGTAAACATCCTTCTGGTATTCTCTGCTTTCAGCCAGAATCCATCTGACATCAGCAATGATATCCCTGGTTCCACATCTCTTCTGAATCCAGCCTGAATTTCTGGCAGTTCCCTGTCCATATACTGCTGCAGCCACTTTTGAATGATCTTCAGGAAAATTTTGCTTGCCTGTGATATTAATGATATTGTCTGATAATTTCCACATTTGATGGGGTCACCTTTCTTGGGAATATGCATAAATATGGATCTCTTCCAGTCAGTTGGCCAGGTAGCTGTCTTCCAAATTTCTTGGCACAGACTAACGAGCACTTCCAGTGCTGCATCCATTTTTTGAAACATCTCAACTGATATTCCATCAATTCCTGGAGCCTTGTTTTTGGCCAATGCCTTCAGTGCAGCTTGGACTTTTTTCTTCAGTAGTATCGGTTCCTGATCATATGCTACCTCTTGAAATGGTTGAACATCGACTAATTTTTTTGGTGTAATGACCCTGTGTATTCCTTTCATCTTCTTTTGATGCTTCCTGCACTGTTTAATATTTTCCCCGTAGAATCCTTCACTATTGCAACTCAAGTCTTTCATTTTTTCTTCAGTTTTTTCAGCTTGAGAAATGCTGAGTGTGTTCTTCCTTTTTGGTTTTCTATCTCCAGCTCTTTGCACATGTCATTATAATACTTTACTTTGCCTTCTCCAGCCGTCCTTTGAAATCTTCTGTTCAGTTCTTTTACTTCATCATTTCTTCCTTTTGCTTTAGCTGCTCGACATTTGAGAGCAAGTTTCATAGTCTCCTCTGACATCTATCTTCGTCTTTCATTCTTTCCTGTCTTTTCAACGACCTCTTGCTTTCTTCATGTATGATGTCCTTCCACAACTCGTCTGGTCTTCAGTCATTAGTGTTCAACACATCAAATCTACTCTTGAGATGGTCTCTACATTCAGGTGGAATATGCTCACGGTTGTACTTTGGCTCTTGTGGACTTGCTCTGATTTTCTTCAGTTTCAACTTGAACTTGCATACGAGCCATTGATGGTCTGTTCCACAGTTGGCCCCTGGCCTTGTTCTCACTGATGATATTGAGCTTTTCCATCGTCTCTTTCCACAGATGTAGTCGATTTGATTCCTGTGTATTCAGTCTGACAGGGTCCATGTGTATAGTTGCTGCTTATGTTGGTGAAAAAGGTATTTGCAATGAAGAAGTTGTTGGTCTTGAAAAATTATATAATGGGCTCTCTGGCATTGTTTCCATCGCCAAGGCCATATTCTCCAACTACAGATCCTTCTTCTTTGCTTCCAACTTTCACATTCCAATCCCCAGTAATTATCAATGCATCCTGACTGCATGTTCCATCAATTTCGGACTACAGAAGCTGATAAAAATCTTCAGTTTCTTCATCTTTGGCCTTAGTGGTTGGTGCATAAATTTGAATAACAGTCATATAACTGGTCTTCCTTGTAGACATATGGATATTATCCTATCACTGACAGTGTTGTACTTCAGGCTAGATCTTGAAATGTTCCTTTTGACGATGAATGTAACACCATTCCTCTTTAAGTTGTCATTCCTAGCATAGTAGACTATATGATTGTCCAATTCAAAATGGCCAATACCAGTCCATTTGAGCTACTGATGCCTAGGATATCGATCTTTATGTGTTCCATTTTATTTTTGATGATTTCCAATTTTCCTAGATTTATACTTCGTGCATTATATGTTCCAATTATTAATGGAGGTTGTAGCTCTTTCTTCTCATTTTGAATTGTGCCACATCAGCAAATGAAGGTCCTAAAACCTCGACTCCATCCACATCATTAAGGTTAACTCTACTTTGAGGAGGCAGCCCTTCCCCAGTCGTCTTTTGAGCACCTTCCAACCTGGGGAGCTCATCTTCTGTCACTGTATCAGACAATGTTCTGCTGCTATTCATAAGGTTTTCAGTGGCTAATTCTTTTCAGAAGTAGACTGTCGGGTCCTTCTTCCTAGTCTGTCTTAGTTGGGAAGCTCAGCTGAAACCTGTCCTCCATGGGTCACCCTGTTGGTATCTGAATAACTGTGGCATAGCTTCCAGCATCACAGCAACATGCAAGCCCCCACAGTATGACAAACTGACAGACACATGGGGGAGGGATATGATAGGACATTATTTAGATACCTCACTTTGTACATTATGGGAATTTATTAATAGTCTGAGTATAGAAGCAAGACAGGGATGGACTTTACTCCAAAGACCAGATCTATAATGTAGTAACTGTAGTACAAATAAGAATGTTCATTTATCCTAGGAGGATAGTGAAGCCCTATTTAAAAGAGGTCTTTTGTATAACCAGCAATAAAGAAAAAACAATGGAACTTGGGATGGAAGAAGTTAGCTATCCTATGAAACAACACTCAGTGAACTATAGAAACAGCCTCAGAGGAGAAGTATTAGATAGCACCTACAATTCAACAGACACAATGAGTAGGCATAGTTCAGTTTAACTATTAACCAAACTCAGGGCAAGAGTATTAGTATCAAGAAAGAAATCCAAGGAAACACTGCCAGAGAGCCTTATAGGAGGCACTGGTGGATTAAAGTATCCTGGAAATAATACTTCAAATGGATCATAGAGCTGGAGTTGGTATCCTTAGCTGGTTGTAAGTAACAAATAATGACAGTGCCAACTTGATTTTCATCCAAGCAATCAATAATTATTGAATGGTTGAGGGCCTATCTGTGATTGGTTTATTGACTAATTAATTCAGCAAACATTATGAAGAACCAGCAATGAATGAGGCTCTATGTTGGGCACATTTTTAAATTTACTTTTGAGTTTACATAGGAAAAATTTAAAATTGCCCAACTGCAGAAGTAGCAGCAGCTGCTATAACATCTACAAACAAACAGACCAGGGTTCTTTTTTCTCGATAGCCCTTGCTACATATTTCTATGACAGCACTTGCCATATTGCTTAGGAACTTTACTTTTATGTCTTCCCTACTGGAATTCTTTCTTTAGAGTTGGGATATTTTCTCATTCACTTTTTAGCCAACCCCATGGTCAACCCAGATACTGGTTGAATGAATGAATAAGTGTTTCTCCAAATTACCAGTTGAAAATCCAGCAAAAAATAAAAACTTCACAAAAGTAACTTGATCTTTAAATTTCTAGGAAACAGTATATCACAGGAAAAGAAGTGTTATACAAGTAAATCATTTATATGCTCAAGCCTGAAAAGTAACATTTTATCTTTTATAAGTTAGGTCTCCCTCCTCTAGGATGTTCTATTGCTCTGTACATCTCTCTCTGCCCTTATCACATTTTATAGTAATTATTTCTTTATGTGTCTGTTTTCCCTAGTACTCCAAAGAAATAGTAAGTCCCACTGAGGTGGGAAATGTGTATAACTCATTTTCGTTTCCCCAGTGTTTAGCACAGTGCTTGGCACACGCCATCTTCAACAAATGTTTATGGAATTAATGAATATGTGTAGCTAATCCTGAGATTATTCATTAAAGAAGGCAATGTATTGAAGGTAGTAAAAAGTGAAACAGTTCCCTTTGTATGCCTTTACAAAATAGGAGATATCAGTTTGTAAGAATTAAACTATATCATGTAGTATGTTGGCATTTTAATACCAGATTACGGCCACCTGGTGAAAATCCTATGATATTATGTTATAGAAGACATTTTTGTTTCTTCTGTCAAGGGCTAATTAGCCTTTGTGATAGCATGAACTCATTTCTACTTTAATAGGAAATATCTTTTTAAAGGACTTTTAGTCTCTGACCTCTGACTTCCTTGCCAACAACTCAAATAAAATAACTGAAAAGCCTTCATCCACAAGTATATTCCATTTAAATAAATAATATAATTATCCACCCATTTGCTAAGACCAAACATTTAGGAGTAATTATTGAATCTTTTCTTCTCCTACCCACACACTCTTCCTTCTCTGCCCCTAACCCATTACTCACTGGCAATATCCAGTCAATCAGCAGGTCTTGTGGCTCTCTCTAAAATATATTGTGACTCTGACAGTTTATCACTTCTACTTTCACCATTAAGGCCTTGCCTTAGCTATTGCTGTAGCCTCCTAATTGGTCTCTTTCCTTCATATAACAACAGGAGAGAGCTTTTGAAATCCACTAAAATCCATCAACGGTTTTTCCTTGAACTCAGAATAAAAGTCAAATGCCATATTATCACATTCAGTGCCGTAGCTGGTCTGGACTCCACCAAACTCTTCACCCTTATCTCCTACTGTCTGCCCTTCTTTCTCCCAGCTCCAGATCCTGAGCCTTCTTATTGTCCTTGAAAGACACCATGCTTATGTCCCTGCTCATGGCTGTTGTATTTGTCATACTCTCTTTCTGTAGTACTCTCCCCCAGGATCTCCACAAGGTGACCACTCATTATACAATTCTCTTATCTTTTCAAGAGGGTTCTTTAAAATGGCATTTCTGTGCCAGTCACTTTCTATCCCATTTCTCTGCTTTAGTTGCTTAATAGAACTTATCAGTTCTTCATATTATCTCTTTGCTTGTTAACTTGCTTAATACCTGTCTTCTCTGCTAGAAAGAGATTAGGGTTTGTATCTGCCTTGTTTACTGTTATGCTCCTAGTGCTTCTGAAATATTTGTGGAGTGATTCAAGGTTAATCCAGGGTGGGAAGTGCGCTAGCTTTATGATACGTAAACCATTGTAGCTGATTTGCTCTGGGCAGTATACCAGATGTACTGAGAGCACCAACTCATGCCTCATTGTCCATTCAAAGTTTACAAGGAAACAAACAAATTATTTCAGACAACTCAGACTAGAACAGGATTAGTATCTCATGGGGAAAAACGAATTTATCCCATTAACTATTTGAGGAAAGACAATTTCCTCCATTAACAGTCTATTGAAAGAAATATTTCATTCAATATTATTAGATATACAATCATGTTTATGGTACCTTCGGGCATTAGAGAGATGGGGAGTAAGTCATCTGCAGGATTTCTATGCCATTGCATGTTATATATTGCTCTAGGATATTGCTTAATTACTGTAATAAATGTTATCTATGTACTGACCTTTTTATCCCTCCAAATGTTTGTGCATGGCCTAAGAATTTTCCAAAGTCAATATGAAACATGTGTCCTGACTTCGTCAGCATAATATTGTCATTGTGACGATCACAGACTCCTAGAATGAATGTAACCACACACCAGCCAGCACAGGAATAGAAAAAGTTCTTCAAGGCCTAATTAATTGAAAAACAATAACAACACAAAAATAACAGAAAAAATGAGAAAATGCATTAGTGTCAGAAGTGATGGTAACAAGATAAAAAGCACACTTACATATTGAAGAACAATTTCTACATCTCTCAGTGGGAAAGGTGCAGTTAAGTGGCTGATTTGTAATATCCTAAAGAAGAACATGAAGGTATCTGTTCTTTAGCCTAATAGATGAATATTTTCACTGAAACTGGGGAAAATATCTTTCATTCAGATAGAGCTAATTTTTACGATTTACAAGAGAAATTTTTTTGCCTCATATATACAATATTGAATGATTTTTTTCAAAGCGAGAGAAGAAGAAACAATATGGCCCAAGGTGGCCCATCTTCGAAGAAATCTAAAACATTTTAGCTGTTGTTGGATTCTGCATTATTTTTGAATACAGCGAAGACTATATTGAGACATGTGTGACATTTTATGTTTATCATTACAAATAAGCCATCAAGTGATGGCCAAAATATTTTAGTACAGTACATATCAATGAATACCTGTGTGGGTGAAAGCGGATTACCACTAATTCAATTGTGGCTTAAGTTTCTTTAATGAACAGAGGTTTCTTGCTAATAGTAGTATTCTTTGTCCTCAAAACGGTTTCCATTCAACTTGACTTCCATTCAACCATGAGTGATTTGTTGGGTCAAGATTCTGAGTCTCATAGAATGAGTGGTTGACTTTGTGGCGTGGAAGGATCTATCACTGGACTACATGCCAGATACTTTGGTTTTGTGTCTTTTAAGGTCCTGGATAAGTCACTTTATCTGTCTTGATTTTCTTTACTTATAAAGATAATAAAATATGTCTTGGCCAGGGTATTTTACATGGTGACTGTGAAGAGAAAATGTATATGAAATACTTTGAAAAACATGTAAAGGGCCAAATAAATGCAATCCTAACTCCAGGGAGCTTTGCGTAAAACTCAAAGTTATTATTTTGGGATTTGATGAAAAGTATATTTCAAGATAATCTCACCAAATTCTTCACTGTTTGGCCTCTAAAAGCCTCTGCTTTGCTCCACTTCAACCTCACAGAAGTATGGAATAAAAGAACTCTCAAGTCTCCATATTAACAAAGGTTGACCAATTGTCCAATTTGCCTGCACCTTAGGGGTTATCCAGAATAAGGGAATTGCAGTGCTCAAACTAGGACAGTTTTGAGCAAACCTAATGCTAGCTCATATATGATACATTTGTGTAAACTAGCACAAAGGTGCACCTGCCTCTGGTGGACTCAGCTGCACAGGTTCATGGCTTACCAAGTAGAAGAAGACTTAATTAATGGTGCCCTGACTCTAGACACAGTCATTCCTTTAGTTGGGAGTGCTGGTACAGGAAAGAGCCCGCACATCTATAAACTGTAGGCCAGACTACAGGATAAAGTGAGAGGAAAATGTTTGCAGCCAAATACAACTGTACGTTTTGTAAAGTTCTGAAATATAAAAATCCTGTTATGCATTCTTTCAAATCACTGAAAAAGAAAATCAGCCAGGAAAAAGGAGTACATGGCGGATCAACTGCATGAAAAGAAAGGATGGAGATTTATAGCAATCTCAGAGTGTGTACATGTAGGTGGAGGTTACTTGAAGGAGGTAGTTTCAAGGGTCATCGTCTCTGGGGGTGAGATTACTGTAAGGAGAGCAGCTGAGTGAAGAGATCCTTAACTGATAGTCAGAAATTCTATCCAGAAGGAAAACCAAACACAGAAATTTTTCTTTAGTTAGTATTCCATTTAAAAATAATAGTTAATATTCCATTTAAACGTGGTCATTATTACTAGGCTGACAACTGAGTAAATTAGAAATCAAGGTATTTTTAATTTACTTTTCCATAAATCAGAATATTAATGGATTAGGTCATATTCTTATTAAAGCACTGTATTTAAAATTAGAGAGCACGACAAACCTTTTCATAATCTGCCCTTAAAAGGTTGTGCTGACTGAACCACTTTTTGATCGTGTTTTCTTTCAGCGGTCCGATCAGTCCAGAATGGCGATGGATCTTTGCTAGGGTTACAGCATCTGGCACCATCTGCACCAATCCTGGTTGATAAAAAAAGATCAGGGAGACAATTCTTTCTTCACAATATGAAGGATACTTAGGAAACATATCTTTATTTGTGTAACAATATAGTAGTTATCGGCACTGCTTGGACTACCCCTTTCCTTTCCAACTCTTGTTTTCTGAAGAAGCCCTATGTAGACGGGCCTTCCTATTAATTCTTCCTAACTCCTAGGGAGCAATGAGGCTACTGGTTGGTTTGGATCAGATCTTTCAGAAGCAGCTTTAATTCTTTTTTTCTAAAACTATGGTAGAGAGCAAATCTAGTAGGTCTCTGTCTCACAAAAGACCTCACAGAGTCAATAGATTAGTGGATTAACTCACATATGGCTGGTGATTTCCTTTACAGTTTATGGGAGGAAATTCATGGTCTTATAACAAACATTCATGACTTAAGTGAACCAAACACAATCCCTAAGCAAATACTCCAAATATATGATAAAAATTAACGTTTAGGTTAACAAAAGCCTTACTGTTAAATGTTACATTTCTGGGAGTGAACAGAACAGCTTTGCAGCAAACCCTCTGAGAGCCACCTGTTACTTTCTCAGTCAACATTAAAGGGCTGCTTTAATAATATATATATTTTTAAAGGGAGCATATATTGATTGAACTTAAATGGGATCTTTGCCCTGACTGGTCATGTATACAACAAGACCTTTTTTCATTGCGCTCCTAGGATTAAAAAACAATACCAGACTGTAAATATTTTCAAGCCTTCTGATTTTTATTTTGTACAGAAGAGCAATTTAAATCTAGTATTTAAAATTCTCCCAGTACTAATGTCCACAAAACGACCCATAAGGCACAATTTTGTAAATAACGTTATTGAAAGGAATTAAAGCCTAGGATTTCTAATTTTCACCATCTTGACAAATGCGAGAGTTGTGAGCTCAAATGTCTAGAGGGACCAGAGACAAAATACATGAATAGGAAAATGGGTGATCCTTTGAAATGAAATATTTCACAGTCTATCTACAAGCATTCAAATTAAACAACAACAAACAAACAGATCACAGTAATGGAAAACAAAACACTTCTCTGTTATGACTTTGGCCAGTGGCAGCTGGTTTGCCTTAACCTCCCTCTGTTGATATCCATGTGGTAGCTCAGTTGTGACCACTAGGTTTCTACATTGCTGGGTGGGAAAGAAAGTCAGCATCCTCAGACACAAGTCTTAGACATATCCTCAATATAAGAACGATTCTCCTTTCTTCCCCAGCAATATGCAGCTTCTGCCCAGGTTTCCTTATGTGTGTTATGAAAGAAAGCATATGTCAATCATATATTGTATCAATAACCGAATCTAAACCCATTTGCCATTGAGTCGATTCCAACTCATAGTGAGTCTACAGGATAGAGCAGAACTGCCCCATAGAGTTTCCAAGGAGTGCCTGGTGGATTTAAACTGCTGACCTTTTGGTTAGCAGCCATAGCTCTTAACCAGTATGCCACCAGGTCTTCCATTATATTGATAGGTGATCAATAAATGCTACTTACTTTTTTCTCTTTCAAATCCTGCAAATTTTCCTCTTCACTTTTCCAGTTTCTCTATTTAAAATTTCTAAAGGATAATTACCTTCTAACTGGTTGCTGAGTGTTTCACTGCTGCCTCAAACCTGACCATGTCCAAACCTAGGACTTAGATTATTGTGACGTTTAAATAGCATGCCGTAGCAATTTCAGTTACTTTGCCAACCACATTTGCCTTCAGGGAGTTAATCTTTCCTAAATTCTAAGTCATTTACCGTTAGCTTCTCATCGATGACTACCCAGAAAACCTTGATTCTAATCGATAACAATAAGGATGGTTAAAATCTGCCCATTAATTAAAGCCATACATTGCACTTTATACATTTTAAGCTAGTGTGCATCACACACATTTTAAATACTTCTAACACAATTCTGTGTGCCTTGGGTAATATGTGTGGTTCCATTCTTATAGTCCTCTCATACAGTGTTTCTCAAGTGTTAATGCACATACGAAGCACTCAGGGATCTTGTTAAAATGCGATTTCTGATCAGTAGGGCTGGGGTGGGGCCTGAGATTCTGCATTTCTAACAAGCCCCAAGGTGATTCAAAGGCTGCTGCTCCATAGTTCACATCTGAAGTAACAAGGCCCTTATGGACAAACCTTTTCAAAGTGGTTTCAAACTTGGGTGTGAATCAGAAACACCTGAGCAGCTTTTTAAACTCACTGGTACTTGGGCCCCTTCAGTGGAGAGTCTGATTTAGTACAGTCCAGTTATATCTACATGGGTGGGAGTCCAGTTTATCTACTCCTCCATTTCCCCCATATGATTTTTATGCCGATCAAAGTTGGAGAAAGTCATGAAATAAATCCAAAAGAATTTTTATTTGCTCTGGCAGTCTCTCCCAGAGCTCCTAGGACATCACATACAAAGTAGTCATGAGAGTGATCAACAAGATGTCGATGAAGTAATGGAAACTTCTTGCCTCTTGTACATTCTCTTTAAGGGCAGTGACTCTATTTAGCTCATTTTAGTATTCGCCACCTCATTTTGTGACATCTCACCTTGAAACATAATTAAAAATGAACCCTGATCTCCTAAAAATGACATTTGATTTAATGATCCCTGTTTTTCTTGATGGCACAGTGGTTAAGTGTTTGGCTGTTAACCAAAAGGTCAGCAGTTTGAATCCACCAGCTACTCCTTGGAAACCATATGGGGCAGTTCTACTTTGTCCTATAGGGTCATTACGAGTCAGAATCGACTGGTCAGCAATGGGTTTGTTTGTTTGTTTGTTTGTTTTTCTTGAAAAATATTTTGCTAGTATAATGCCCTTTTATATCCCACAATTATTGAAGGTTTTTGGTGGACAGTGGGGAAAAATAAATTTTTTATGGTATCTGCAATTATGGGAAAGCCTACAGTTATTTTTGTTGAATCATTTATTAGCTTTACAATTTAGCCTTAGTTACATTCTATGATTATGTACTAAGAAATAAGTAGATGGAATCGAAGAATTCCACAGGGGTCAGTAATTTATTTAATTTCTGAAGAAAAGGTGATCTATTTGACATAAAAAAAAAAAAGCTCAGTTGACTCATCTAGTTTTATTCTCACACTTCCAATACACTGAGATATGAAAAAACCAAACCCAAGCCCAAACCCGTTGTTGTCGTGTCGATTCTCATAGTGACCCTACAGGACAGAGTAGAACTGCCCCACAGGGTTTTGAAGGAGCACCTAGAGGATTCTAACTGCCAACCCTTTTTTGGTTAGCAGTCATAGCTCTTAACTACTACGTCATCACAGTTTCAGAGACATGAAAGATTTAGGTCAGTTATCTGAGAAAAGAGAGGATGAAACTCAAGGAATAATAATCTTCATGGTAGCAATGACAAAAGACTTTTTTTTTAAGGAACTAGAGCTTTAGATAACCACTTTTCTGTCAGTTTGTTGTACTGTGGTGGCTTGTGTGTTGCTGTGATGCAAGAAGCTATGCCATCAGTATTTCAAACACTAGCAGGGTCACCCTTTATGGACAGGTTTGAGTGGAGCTTCCAGACTAAGACGGAAAAGGAAGAAGGAACTGGCAGTCTACTTCTGAAAAAGAAAAAAAAAGACCAGGGAAAGCTTCATGAATAGCAGTGGAACACTGATATACGCTGGAAGGTAAGCCCCTCATGTAAGAAGGCACTCAAAATATGACTAGGGAAGAGCTGCCTCCTCAAAGCAGAGTCATTGTTAATAATGAGGATGGAGTAAAGCCTATTTGTTGATGTGGCATGACTCAAAATGAGAAGAAACAGCTGCAAACATTCATTAATAATCAGAATGTGGAATGTACGAAGTATGAATCTAGAACATTGGAAGACATCAAAAATGAAACGGAACGCATAAAGATCAACATCCTAGACATTAGTGAGAGACATGGACTGGTATTGGTATTCTGAATCAGACAATCACATGGTCTACTATGCTGGGAATGGCAAATTGAAGAGGAATGGAGTCACATTCATTGTCAAAAAGAACATTTCAAGGTATATCTTAAAATATAACACTGACAGTGACAGGATGATAGCATTACATTTACAAGGAAAATCAAATTTACACACCAACCACTAAGGCCAAAGATAAGGAAATTGAGGATTACTGACTTTTGCAGTCTGAAATTGATCAAACATGCAATTAAGATTCACTGATAATTGCTGGTGATTTGGGATTCAAAAGTTGGAAAAAAAGAAGGATCAGTGGTTGGAAAATATGGTCTTGGTGATAAAAATGATGCTGGGGATCATAGAATAGAATTCTGCAAGACCAACACTTCTTCATTGGAACTAATTTTTTTTTAACAACATAAACAGCAACCATACATGTGGACCTCACTGGATGGAAACCACAGGAAATAAATTGACTTCATCTGTGCAAAGAGATGACGGAAAAGCTCAATATCATTAGTTAGAACAAGGCCACACACACCAACTGTGGAACAGACCATCCGTTGCTCATATGCAAGTTCAAGTTGAAACTGAAGAAAATTAGACCAAGTCCAGAAGAGCCAAACTATGACTCTGAGTATATCCCACCTGAATTTGGAAACCATCTCAAGAATAGATTTGACACATTGAACACTAATGGCTGAAGACCAGATGAGTTGTGGGATGACATCAAAGACATCAAACATGAAGAAAGCAAGAGGTCATTAAAAAGACAGGAAAGAAAGGAAAGACCAAAATGGATGTCAGAAATGACTCTGAAATTTGCTCTTGAATGTTGAATAGCTAAAGCAAAAGGAAGAAATGATGAAGCAAAAGAGCTGAATAGAAGATCTCAAAGGGCAGCTGGAGAAGACCAAGTAAAATATTATGACAAAATGTGCAAAGACTTGGAGTTAGGAAACCAAAAAGGAAGAACATGCTAGGCATTTCTCAAGCTGAAAGAACTGAACTAAAAATTCAAGCCTCTAGTTGCAATAGTGAAGGATTCTATGGGCAAAATACTGAATGACACAGGAAGCATCAAAAGAAGATGGAAGGAATATACAGGATCACTGTACCAAAAAAAATTGGTCGACTTCCAACTATTTCAGGAGGTAGCCTATGATCAAGAACCTATGGTTTTGAAGAAAGAAGTCCAAGCTGCACTGAAGGCACTGTTGAAAACTAAGGCTCCAGGAATTGATGGAATACAATTAAGATGTTTCAACAAACTGATGCAGCCACTGGAGGAGCTCACTCATCTGTGCTAAGAAATTTGGAAGACAGCTACTTGGCCAACCAACTGGAAGAGATCCATATTTGTGCCCATTCCAAAGAAAGATGATTCAATAGAATATGAAAATTATTGAACAATATCATTAATACCACATGCAAGTAAAATTTTGCTGAAGATCATTCAAAAGTCATTGTACAGTACATTGAGAGGGAACTGCCAGAAGTTTAGGCTGTATTCAGAAAAGAATGTGGAACCAGGGATATCATTGCTGATGCCAGATGGATCTTGGTTGAAAGCAGAGAACGCCAGAAACATATTTACTTGTGTTTTATTGACTGTGCAATGGCATTCGACTGTGGATCATAACAAATTAGGGTTAACTTTGCGAAGAATGGGAATTTCAGAACACTTAATTGTGCTCATGCAGAACCTGTACACAGACCAGGAGGCAGTCATTCAAATAGAACAAGGAGAAAACAAGGTGTGTGTCAGGGTTGTATCCTTCTACCATATTTATTCAACCTGTATTCTGAGCAGATAATCTGAGAAGCTGGACTATATGAAGAAGAACATAGCATCAGGATTGGTGGAAAATTCATTAATAACTGATAATATGCAGATGACACAACCTTGCTTTCTGAAAGTGAACAGGACTTGAAGCACCTAGTGACGAAGATTGAAGACTACAGCCTTCTGTATAGATTACACTTCAACATAAAGAAAACAAAAATCCTCACAAATGGACCAAGAAGCAACATCATGATTAACAGAAAAAAAAAAAATTGAAGGTATCAATGATTTCGTTTTACTTGGATCCACAATCAATGCCCACAGAAACAGCAGTCAGGAAATCAAAGGACGTATTGCATTGGGCAAATCTGCTGCAAAAGACCTCTTTCAAGTGTTGAAAAGCAAAGATGTGACTTTAAAGACTAAGGTAAGCCTGACCCAAGCCATGATATTTTCAATGATCTCAAATGCATGTAAAAGCTAGACAATGAATAAGGAAGATGGAAGAAGAATTGATGCCTTTGAATTATGGTGTTGGCAATGAATATTGACTATACCATGGACTACCAGAAGAACGAACAAGTCTGTCTTGGAAGAAATACAGCCAGAGTGCTCATGGAAGTTAGGATGGCAAGACATTGTCTCACTTACTTTGGACAGGTTATCAAGAGGGACCAATCCCTGGAAAAGGACATCATGCTTGGTAAGGTACAGGGTCAGTGAAAAAGAGAATGACCATTGATAAGATGGATTTACACAGTGGCTGCAATAATGGGCTCAAGCATAATGATTCTGAGGATGGCACAGCGCTGGGCTCTGTTTCATTCTGTTGTACATAAGGTCGCTATGAGTCAGAGCCGACTTGACAGCACCTAACAACAACAACAGAGCTTTAGAAAGGGGTTAGGAATGGGATTCTTGGAATGGAAGCCAGAACCCTAGTCTCAGAATCAAAATGCTCAAGTGGTGTGATTTGTAATGGAGTCGTCCTGAGGCATTGAGTTGCAGTTAAGCTAACTAGGAGGTGCTTCCATGCTAAGCTTCTAAAATCTCAGGTCAGACTGGCTGGGGTACTGAGCCTGCTGGTAGAACCACAGAAACTGAGGACAATGATAGTTCTTATTTTGTGATTGGTTTTTAAATTGTCGCTGTACCAGAATGTAAAAAAAAAAAAAAAAACTGACTAGTCTAAGACCCTTTTTCAGTTCTATGGTTTCATCTCTTTATTTATGCACATGTATCTGCTATTTATGCACATGTCATACTAGTTGATTTAATAACATCCTAAGTGGCGATGACAACATGTAAAAAAAAATCATAAGATAGCTTAACAATTGCTTTTTCTTCACTTTAGCATGATTTTAATAATGGACAACTTTAATTTCGGATGCTTTGGTAATAACTTGGGTGGGCCATTGACATTATTTTCATTGGAAATGTTACAAATGGAATTATATTTTCATATTCATTTCCTGGCTTTCATAAAGGAAAAAAATGCTGAGGTATGTTCAGAAGTTTGCATATGTGGCCATCTTTGACTGTTGATATTATGCTTTTCTCAAAAGTCATTTTGAAATTTAACACAGGTTTATAATGTATTTAGAATTTTTGGAATCCTTTTAAGTTTTCTCAGCTTTGTAATTTTTGTATTAATAGGGAACAACTGCATTTTTTTGAATGAGTAGGCTTTTCTATTATTTTCTTATCAAAAAGGAGAAAATAAATGAATTAGTTATTAATGTAACTAATACTTAAAGATATACACAAAAAGTCATTGTTAATATTTAGATAGTCAAGGTTCTAATTAATATCTAAAAGCACATCATGCTTTACATAAATTATTTTGGCTTACAGTTCTTGAAAATAAAATCTTTTTTTTTTTAAGAAGAAATTTGTATAGTTCTTTGTATTTTTTAATTTGTTGAATACAAATGAAAAAATTAAAGCTGTGGAAAGTCTGGTCAATGTATGAGATAAATAATGTAAGTTAACCCTGCTTTCTAATCTATACTGACCTTGGCCTTTTCCCGTGGACAGGCATCTATAGATGATCATTTGCATATCCAGGCCCTCCCTCAGCCAAATGTTGTCCATCACTTGAATAATCTGCAGAACAAGCATATCTTGGCGAAGATCATCTCCTTCCTGTTAAAAACAAAATTATAGACTCCAGGTTTCTCCTTGAATTCTATTAAAAGCAAGCAAACATAGTATATGTCATTTTTTTCCTTGGAAAATATGCAGCTTGACTTAGGGTGATTTCAATTGTTTTATTAGCACTATCTTAGTGTTTCTCGTAGACGATAAAAGAAAATAAAAATTTCCTTTAAGTGATTACAGAAGGTTCAGCCATCAAGTTAAAAGTTCGGCTTGGGATGTTGTTCTCTGATCATAGTCTTTCAATTTATTATCCAGGTGCAATCTCTTAGACGGAGTCTTGTGGAGAGGCTGGACGAATGTTTATCTAGATTTCTAACTCAGCCAAGAGAGATGTCTTTGTAAACGAAACATTACTTGGTATGCCATAAGCTCATGTCCCGGTATTCAGGTAGAATAACAACAGCTTCTTAACTAGGAATATAAATAGCACATATATAATTCATCGGACTTTGAATCAGTGAGTTCTCTTATTATGAAGGCAGCTAAAAAGTTTTCTGAGAAGCCAGCCTTTGATAGTAATAAGAAATGATAATGGGGTGATTTTCCAGCATAGGTGAAGGAAATGGACTATGTCCAAAGGGGAAGGATAGTTTTATGCTTTTATACTAATAAGCAGCTTGGTTTTGAAAATGCTTTTCAGATTATATGCAGAAAATTCTGCCAAGGGTGACTTTTTTTTCCCCATCAAAAATGCAATGTCACAGGACCACTAATGCTTGAGATTACACAGGCCAAAGCAAAAGTAGGAGCATGCTAATCATTATCCCCTAAAATAGAATGGACAAAAAATTCACTCTGAGCTCTTATTGAATAGTTGGCTGAACAACTGATTAAATTAACTGGATGACTGGCAAAACCTTATTTTACGCTTAGCTCTGTCTTTAGTCTCTCCTACCTTTCTTATAACGCTGTTCCTATCTTTTACACTATTTTCCCATGATTTCTATGATGAATGAAATGACCCATATTTATTTAAGATGAAGAAAAAAACCCAAATCACCAAAAATAAGCAAATATTTTTGTAGATAAAAATTTTTATATTAAATTAATCTATGTCATTTGAGTTCACAGCTAATTTTGATTTGAATTCAGTATCTAGGCCAAAAGAAAACTACATCCTAGGGGTTCACAACACACTCAGTTTTCTGTGCCACTCAAATGTGACTATATAATTTAATTTACTGAAACATATCCTCTTAAGTCTTGCCCTGAAGTTCAGTGGCTTTAAGCTAGTAATGTTTGATTTATTGCCAATCATAGTTTGGTATGTACTGTAATTCTGTAAAAATACAGCATCTAAAATAAAATAACTGGGAAACCTTTGTGTTGCCAGAGGAAAATAGCTACAATAATTTGTTTTTGTAAGTAATAAATCAATTGTTCTGTCTATGAGATCGATTATTCTAGGAAGACTACTATACCTTAAAAATAATGCTGATATTTTTGCCCATTGGATTAGCACTGATGAAAGTAATCTTCAGTGGCAAAGCATTAGATGTGAAATATGAACATGCCTATAAGGAGAAAAGAAGAAAAAAATGGTGAGCAAAAAATAAAGCAAAAAGAGCACTTTCGCTGAAATCATGGTCCCTTGCAGAATTTGTTACAGGAGCAAATATACCACATATAAATAATTTTTATACTCTACAACAACAATAAAAAGCCTGTATTTATTAAAAACAAAACAAAACTTTAGTCTACCAACCAGTCTTTGCTTTGAAATTGAAAACCCCAACTCTTCGCAGGCTGTAAATCTTCAACTTCATTTTTTTCTTTACTGAACAATGGTGATATGTTTGAGGTTTAAATAACTAAGCAGTCTGTAAGTACTGGGTTTATGCTAGTCAGTTAATAGCTAAAAGTTAAAATCCCTATTTTTAAAAACGTACTTCCCTTTAATTATTTTTTCTCTGCAGTATACTTTAAGGAAATATGGATATAGAGTTAAGAAAGACCTGCGTTCAAATTTGGACTCTGTGACTTATGAGCTGTGAGACCTTAGGCTAGTCTGTATCCCAGTGTAAAATGGGAATACCTCACACATTCTTCTAATTGATCGATGAGCTAATGGATGTATAATGCCTTTTACACTGCTTGACACTAATTGGTTACTTTAAAAAAAAATCAATAGATTTCTCCTTTCCTTCTTGTTAATCAACATTTTCTTATCTTTAGAAATAACATTATGACACATATTTCCTCTTCTGGTTTCTTTCAATTACCCTTTGCATTTCCGTTTTCAGCTTTATGCTATTAACTGCTTCTATTATACTTTCATTGATGCTTATTTTCCGTTCATTTTCTTGCAATTGAGTGTTAAAAGGCTGCCTGTCTTTAAGCTATTAGGGAGCTCAGGTTGACAGTGAAGAGTTACATCAATACTAAAAAAAAGGAAAAGGACTTGATGCTTTCAGTTTATCAACTTAGTAAAATATGACATCAATACATGTTGAAGGATCAGTTTGAATATCATTATTTTGAAAAGTCTGAAATTTGGTTGTGTTAGTCATCTAGTGCTGCTATAACAGAAATACTACAAGTGGATAGCTTTAATAAAGAGAAGTCTATTCTTTCACAGTCCAGTAGGCTAGAAGTCTGAATTCAGGGCACTGGCTCCAGGGGAAGACTTTCTTTCTTGTCTGCTCTGGAGGAAGGTCCTTGTCATCAGTCTTCCCTTGGTCTGAGAGCATCTCAGCACAGGAATCTCAGGTCCAAGGGATGCTCTCTGCTCCTGGCACTGCTTTCTTGGTGGTATGATGTTCCCCCTCTCTCTGCTCTTTTGTATCCCAAAAGAGATTAGCTTAAGACACTATCCAATCTTGTAGATCTCATCAATATAACTGCCACTAATCCATCTCATTTTTTTTTTTTTAATCCATCTCATTACATCATGGTGATAGGATTTACAACACATAGGGAAATCACATCAGATGACAAAATGGTAGACAATTATACAATACTGGGAATCATAACCTAGCCAAGTTGACAGATATTTTGGGGGGACACAATCCAATCCATGACATCGGTAGAAGCTGAGAGGAAAGGATCTATTTCTTAATTTACCTATCTAATCTAATCTCTAACCAAACACAAACCCTAGTTTACTGAACCAGTTTGAGTTTTTGTAGTAATGGGTTAAACTTTTTGTTAAGCAATGAATTCCTGCTGTAAGAAATCAGTTAATTAGGGATTGTGTCATGGATATTGAACTAGGAAATTATTTATTAGGCAAGAAATGAATCTGGATCAGTGTTTTCAAACTCTTCTCATTCAATTTTTGGAGGTCTCTTTGAGGCACCACATGTCCAGAAAAGAGACAAACGGTGAAGGGAGGCTGAAGGAAAGGTTTAAGACTTCTCAACCATATCACCCAGAGCTACTCGGCTTTCATTGTTTTATATTTTGGTTTTTTGCATGCAAAGTATTTTTTTGAGAGTCGAGGAAAGAAATTACATATATTCAACTAATTCCTGTAAACTGTTATCTATGTGCTAACAGAGACAGACGCCATGTCTGCAGTCAAAGAGCCTACAAAAAATTGGTAGGAAGTAGATATATATGCATTAAGGTAAAACAATTTACAAGGCAATTTATGTAGTTAAATGCAGAAGCATTTGAAGGAGAGAAGTCTTTAGGAGATGAATTGAATTTTGCAGATTACGATGACATAGATTAGTAAAAAGGAAAGAAGCCTTGGTGGCAGAGTGGTTAAGTGCTTGACTGCTAACTGAAAGGTTAGTAGTTGGAACTCTACAGGAAAAAAATGTGGCAAACTGTATCTGTAAATATTACAACCTTGGACACCCTATGGGCAGTTCTACCCCACCGCAGAGGGTCACTGTGTGTCAGAATTGACTCGAGGTCAATGATTTATTTATTTATTTATTTAACTCTAATCTAGACCCTTCTCATTTACCTTCCCCTATCTAGCCAACCTGTTTGGATGGGGAGGGCCAGAGCCAAGAGACAATAAAGAACGAATTGAGAGTCTTGGAAAATGATTTTATATAGATGATGAAATAAAAGATCTGGAATAGAGAAAGGGATATATGATCTCTATCCTTGAGATGCACACAATCTGATTATGAGTTGTATAACTCAGATGTCCTTACTTTGCCAGTAGTGAAGGCCTTCCCACCCTCATTTCATTCATAAGATTTCTCCCCAGTATGGGCCCTCTGGCTGTCCGCGAGTTGGGAACTCCAAGTGAACTCTTGCACATTCATCACGTGTATGAGGTTTCTCCCCATTAGGGACTCTCTGGTGTTGAATGAAGTGGGAGCCGTGAGAACAGATGCTTCCATATTCACTGCATTCATAGGCCTTCTCCCCTGAGTGGATTCAGATGAGTTGAGAGGTCTGCTGAAGGTGTTATCATATTTATTACACTCATAGGGGTTCTTTCCAGTATGGCTAATGATGTGTGGGCTCCAATTCGAAGCTTTGCCACATTCATCACACTGATAGAACGTCTGTCCCTTCAGACCTCCTTGATTGTCAGGAAGACTGGAGGATAGATTAAAATGTTCTCCAAGTTCCTTATATTCCTCACATTTATCTTTTGTGGTATTTTGATTTTCATCCTTGTCTGTTATTTCTAAGAAATCACTTTTCCTGTCTGTTTCCTTCATCTGAGAGTTATTTTTCTAGCCCCTCTAAGCTATCTTCACAGGCATCTCTAGCCTTTAGTCCCCCAGGAACCATCCTGGAGAATCCTCCTGTTGTCCTGCCAAGTGACTCTCATTCTTCAGAAATTTCCTGCCTTGGAGTCAACTCTGACTCATCATCCTGGTCTCACCTGCCAGGGAGGCCAGGCTGTGATGATTTTCTGGTATCACATTCCAGTACAGGGCTCTCTGACTTACAGAGTCTCTATGAGTTGGAATTGACTTGAAGGCAGTGGGGTTTTGTTTCTTTTTTTTTTGAATGATGTAGCAACTCCAGGTCTGGAACTTCCAGGGAAGCATGCTCTTGGACTGCTCCATTACCAGTAGCTCCAAGATCTGATTCTTGGTGGGACACCTCTGGCATCAGCCACTAGCAACAGCATTCCCAGAGCTGGCTCAGAACCTCCTGTGGCCTGGACATCTAATGGTAACAATGTCTGAAGTGCAGTCAGACTTTGCAGACAGGAACATGACTCTTCTGAACAATACAGCCCTGCCCCCTGGTCTGGCTTCCTAGTTCACCATCAGGTGCTCTCCTGCTCCCGTGAAATAGGGCTGGGGGTGAGACTTAAAGCACCTCTGCCTGGTGCCCACTGTGACTCCAAGGAGAAGCTTATTCCAGCTGCAGTTGGGCAGGCTAAAACAGTGGTTTGTAATTCAGGCCTCAGTAGCTGTTTTACAGAGCTCTGTGTGTGGGCGGTGGGGAGCGCTGGGCGAATGTCATCTGGTCATGTCTGCCCTGTTCATTGCTGTACCCAAAGGCACCTGGTCCTGTGTCAAACATGACTGGTCAGAGGAATAGGACAAAGAGGTAGCTCTAACTGGAACAGCTTTGGAGCATCAGGAAAAGTGCTGCCAGGTCCGAAGTGCCATAGGAGAAGAGCAGGGTCCTAGACAGGTGACCCTTGGGCTGATCCACTCACAAGGGCACCTAAATGGTCATCAGTGGCAGCTATTCTTTTGCATCAGTGCTGATACACTTATATCCCCACTGCCCTTACAAGGCAAAACTCACATGCAATTTTAATTGAAAAAACTGCTCTACTTCTTAAGGACAAACATACAAACAAAACCTTGAATTCAATGATTCCTATTAGTTCTACCCCAAGGTACTATGAAATGTTGAGTTTTCATACATCATAAGCATCAGTCAATGAATATTTCTAATAATTAGATAGTTATGCAATTTAAAAAAATAGCTATGATTTGTATTTTAGCTCAGATAGACAATTTATTTATGGGATTTGATGCCATATTTTGCTATTTGTCAAAATACTTTTATGAAACATGTTAGAAAAGTTTTTAGGGTGTCTTTGTGGCGGTAAAGTCAAGACAAGTTTCGTCTTAAAGACGATGGTATCAAGTTTTAGCAAGACTCTTTACCTTCAAGCTAACAATCGTATAATTGTTCTCCTAACCATTGCATTTGTTTTCTGAATTGTCTTACAACTTTTTAATTAAGTAATGTTTATTGCGCACCCATGATAATTTAATGTCTTCCCCTTTAAGTTTCACTTATCAATTCTTATCTTTATTAGTATCTTTCTGTTCTCAGACTTTCAAGAAGGAGGATACCCAAGTTCATCAAGAGCAAACGAGGAAAAAATGATTCTAAGTCAGAGAAGGTTGACTGAAGAGTTACCATGAAGAGAAGGAGTTTGTCAACCTTACAATGCCAAGAAAGGTTTTCTAGGCATGAGTAAAATCACAAAACATATTATGCAGTTCACTGACGGATGGGCACTGATAAATTTTAAATTGAATCAAAACTGAGACGTTGAAGCTAATGATATATTAGTGTACTAGTCATGGTTATGTGCATGGGCTAAATAAGCATGAAATTAAATGCAGCCTGCATGGGGTGACCAAATCAACCATTCTGAATAAGCTGAAACATCTTCAGTGAGAAGT
Organism: Elephas maximus indicus; assembly: GCF_024166365.1. Taxonomy (NCBI): domain Eukaryota; kingdom Metazoa; phylum Chordata; class Mammalia; order Proboscidea; family Elephantidae; genus Elephas; species Elephas maximus. The sequence goes on along the minus strand of NC_064822.1, from coordinate 77,330,917 downwards.
ATTGTTATTTATTTATTCATTTATTTTCTCACTAAACTGATAGATAATTCGTCTGTAAACTAACAAATCATATGAGAAGGCCAATGTGGCCCCAAGTGGTCACAGTACACCAAATAGAGCACGCATATTTGGATGGGATTACTTTTCTCCTAAAACAATTGCAATGAAAATTTATAAATGGTTTTTGATACTTCAAAAGTACAGTGAACTAAATGATACAAAACAAAAATACTTAAGTTGCCTACTGAATAAACGGACTTACATCACGATCGATCCCTTTTACACAAAGGGCAGGGTTCAGAGGAAGGTGACAAGTATTTATATCCTGAAAAAATTCCTCAAGTCTGTCAATTTCTTTCTTCAGTATCTCCTATGAAAAACAAGTAAAAAAAGTATTTAAGAAACTATAAACGGCTTGACTTTTTCTTCGAGTTATAATTTTCTTCTTATTGATTAAAAGAACTCTCTAATTCAGGGGTTGCACACTTGCATGACTCATGGATGAGGAGGCAGCAGGCTAAAGACAACAGGGAGTATAGGGAAAATGGGGAACGAAAGAGTGTATGCCCTTTCTAAAAACTTCTAAATTCAATTAAAAACAAAAACAAAGCAGAGCACTTGGTCAAACAAAACGTGGTGGGGTGGATTTGTCCAGTAGCCCACCAATTTGCAATCCCTGTTTTGAGTCATTACTCACTTGCTCCATTTTTGATAATTTCCTAAAATCTTAGTTTGTAGATCCAAATATTTAAACTTAATACCAACAGGACATTTTAGAAAAATCTTCATATACTTTAGGAACAATAATAGCAAACATGACAATTGCATAATGCACAATGGTAATATCTGTGAACATTTTCTAAATACCAATGAGTGTATCCCTGACACTTGATGCACTCACTTCCTCGCTTCTCAGTATCTGTAGAAAGTCAGAGACAACAAACAACACCTTTAGGATGGTGCACTCCCTGACAAAAGGGTGGGGGGAGACAATAACAACAATTCATCACAAAACAAAAAAAGCACCTCTAACCCACTTCTGAAAACTACTTCACGCCCAATTCTGAATATTAGGGTGTCATATTAATAATGCTTAATTGACTCGAGACATTCTTAGCTTTTACTTCTGGCTCACTGGCAAGTAATAGAATTCACTGCTCCCAGAATACGTGAGAGGAGCACAGTGGAGAAATGAGGCAAAATTCCACCAATTCACTCTTTCTGTGTCTGTTCTCTGTCTTATCTATACTGGGGTTTGCCTGTTGAAAATCATGAAGGGTGGTCTCTGCTCCCTTTGTTTAACCAAAACCTGCTCTCCTTTTAGTACCCAAAAAAAGAAAACCCAAACCCATTGCTGTGGAGTCGATCCAACTCATAGTGACCCTATAGGATGGATTAGAACTACTGCCCCATAGCGTTTCCAAGGAACACCTGGTGGATTTGAACTAGTGACCTTTTGGTTAGCAGCCGAACTCTTAACCACTATGCAACCAGGGTTTCCAGTTAGGTTTAATTAGTGTTTGTTTTTTTTTTTTTTAAAGAAAAAATAGCTACCAGTAATTTATATTGTGAGAAATTATAAATACCTCTCCCATCTCTCTTTTTCTCTTGCTATTTTCATGTGGAGATGTTATCACAAAAGCAGCCAGGGTGAAAGAAATATATTTGACTGAATGATGTTGACATCACTCTGGAACTTGATGCAAATAGTCAAAAAATGGCACCAAATTTATTTAACCGTAGAATGCATCTTAAATATGAGAGTTTAAATCATGAAATAAAGACCAAACCTATAAACAAATGTTTGGGATTTCAAACCAATTTATTTTAATTGCTATCTACTTTTTTTCTACCACCAGGAAACAATTAATGAGCTCTTAGTAATATGGGGAAATCATAGAATTATTTTTGCATTGACCGTCATGTTATACACCTTAAGGGCCCTTGATGCATCCAGAGTTTGTATATTTCCAATTTAAAAATAAATTCCATGCTTATGCTTTTTATTTTCCATTTTATTCTAGATAGGCGAAGTAGCATAGACTCTGGCATTTCTACTAAATAAAGCAACTTCCAGCAAGAAAAGTCCTAGACTGGGAAAGAATTCTGGGACACTTTGCCTGTGAATATTTTCATACTGATATTTTGAGAACTTCTGTTGATTTTAGATGGGTAAAAAGAAGCCACAAGCTTCCCTGAGGACAAGATTCACATTTTAGTCATCTTTCTCTCCTTAACTCCTATAGTAAGTACTTAATTGCTGTTGGGTGATATTCTAATACAACCAATGGATGTCCGCTATCTCCCAGCATCTAGAATGTTGAATTTAAGAGAAGCCACTCAATGATCAGTAAAGGGAACTGGTGATGCAGATAATTAGAAAGAGCAAATGTTCCTTCATTAGAGCCAGGAAAAGAATAGCAAGCTCCATTATTATAATCAATGAGGAAAAAGACAGTATTTTGACTATCATGTATGGATTATAGTATAAGGAGTGTTACTATCCATACCCATATTGTTTTGTTTTTTTGTTATGATAATAAATGCCTTTAAAAATATGATTTTGGTTAGTGAAATCCTAGAAAATCTAGATACAGATTTTGTACTACAGACAAAAGAGTGCCCTAAAAAATCCCCATGTGTTATGCTGCCATTTTGAAGAGAGTCCTTCATTAGACCTGCTTAGTCAAACTATCTTTAAGTTGGTCCCCTTTTGTCAGGTTCCCTTAGATCTAAACACCATATCCTGATGATAGATGTTATCATTAACTTTAGTATCCTGTTGCCATCAAGTCAATTCTGACTCATAGCAACCCTATAGGACAGAGTAGAACTGCCCCATAGAATTTCCAAGGAGTGGCTGGTGGATCCGAACAGCTATCCTTTTGGTTAGCAGCCTGAACTCTTAACCACTGCACCACCAAGGCCCTAACTTTAGTAGAGTGGTTGGATAAACCTTGATTAATGTAATGATTTCAGTGATTTATAACTTAGTCTAGGAATTTGCTTTCTAAGCTATGAAATTAAAACTTAATTGAACCTAAGTATTGGGGGGAAAAAAAGCAACTTTACCACATGCAGATAGATTTCTTAACAAACCTGTCTTTGAGGGTTACTGGCAGACTTGACTTTTTCCCCAATAACGCCCAGAATTTTGATAAGTTTCCTCTCCTTGGAAAACTCATCATTCAAGGCTTTTCCCGCACAGAATTGGAGAGCAGCCAGCAGCTTCTGGTACCAGCTTTTAAAATAAGCTTCATTCTGTGCATCCTTTAGCAGCCTGAAGGAAAGAGAGAAAGAATTTTTGTTTCTAAAGATGATTTTTTAAACCACCTTCAGCAGGAACAGTAAGTGCATTTTAGATTAATCCGTATTTGGTGGCTTTGGGCAGTTTAACAACCTAGAATAGGGGAAAATGTTTATTTGTTGGCAGTCATCAAGTTCCATCTGATAGCTAACGAGATTCCAAGAGGGAAGAATCGATAAGAAACCTGCTTTTTCTCATTTTAATTCACAACGCACTTTTTCTTCTTTCAGGCTTCTTAATTCTGTAACAAACACTTTTCTCAAGAATACATTTTGACTTCTTATTAAAATATAGACGAAGAACTTTAGAAAAATTATTTATAAGCAACTATTTATTTGGTTTTATACTATTGTAGGGCTCAACCATCAACCCCATCCTTTTTTGCTTTTCTCCAAAATAAAATGTCCCCCTACAGTCACAGAACTATGTATTGCTCTATCTTCCAGCACCTTCCTGTGATTATCTGGAGGAAGGTATGGCAAAAGAAAAAGCATGGTTTTTTGTTTTCAGGCATTTCTGGACTCAAATTCCAGTGCTACAACTTACAAGTAACTTAGGTAGAGGTTTTCTTTTTGGTCTGTAACATAAATTAATAACTTTTACCCTACAGAGTTGTATACAGCATAAAACGAGCTAATGCGTTTGAAAGTGTACATACCAGGCAGGCGAAAACTGTTAGTTCATGCATATCTTGCAGCCTCCCCAAGTCGACATTAATCTCTGCCTGGCCGCCTGCTCATGTCACATACATGAGCAGCGGATGAAGAAGCAAGATAACGGAGAAGTAACAAATATTTGATTACTCTGTCTGCCATGTGATGGTTTCTATTGCCTTGAAACCAGTAACAATATGCTAAAACTTTACTTTCTATTATGCCCCAAAACACTGGAATGGAATTAAAAAAATAAATAAATAAAGGACTAATTCCTCTGAATCTTAATCTCTCTGATTAATTCTTTTAATCTTACCTAGTCTCTAGTCATCCCCTCCTCTTAAAAATAATTAGTACTCAAGAAACTAGAAGAAAATTATTATGAGAATGGAATAATAAAAAAAAATAAAGGACTAAATGCATAGTAGCCAAAAAAATATATATGTGAATTTCATTATGCTATAGAAACTCTCACAAACACATTTTTTTTTTTTGGTTTGTTTTCTATGGTCTCTGTTCCTACAGAATGAAGTTTAAAAGAATTAATTGATAAGTCTCTTTTTTTTTTTTTTAAGGTGAGGACTTGCTCCTTTTTCATTGTTAAGAAGCCAGCTTATTTTCTAGCACCTTTTTACTTTCCCAAAAGACATTTAAACATGTGGAATAATAGTTATTTGCTTCTGGAAAGCATTTTCTTTTTTTAAACCAAGTCCAGGGGCTAAATATATATCTGTGGGAAAATATACTTCATTGATACCCTCATTATTTTCAAGGTAGGCAGAATAAAAAAAAAAATAGCAGACAATAAAGGGTTTTCTTACTCACCTCTATGGTGGGATTTTGAACTGTCAGGCATGTAATGAATGCATTAAGTTATTCTTTGGAGGTTCTAAGGAAATGAAAATTGTGTGACTGTGAATTGGAAAGCCACAAACGTAAGCCTGCAATGTAAAATTTCAGGATCTTTTATGTACTATTGTATACCTCTCAGATTCTTATAGTCTACTCGGATTTCAGTGAGATAGGGTGTTGATGGATAGAGTATTTCTATATCCTATCAATGTCTGCCAACATTTTAATACATTTAAATATTGCATTATTTGTTTTTGAAAATATTTTTAATCTGCTCTAGTGTATAACTATATAACCATCATAGTCCCTGGGTGGTGCAAATGGTTAAAGCACTCAGCTACTAACTGAAAGGTTGGCTGTTTGAGCCCACTCAGAGGTGCCTCAGAAGAAAGGCCTGGTGATCTCCTTCTGAAAACTCGGCCGTGAAAGCTCTATGGAGCACAGTTGTACACAAATGGGGCCACCATGAGTTGGAATCAATTCAATAGGAGGTGGTTTGGTTATTAGTTTTTATATAATGACCTGATTGCTCTTGGAATGAAGGAAAAGCTACTCTGCATAAAGTCAGAAACATTTTATTAAAAGAATTAAAGAAGAGGTATATTTTAAGGGTGAAGTCATAGAGACTCAGAATAATACGGTTAATTTGTATTCATAATACACTTATTTCTCATTCTATTAAAAATGTATTTACTTCTCTCATGAGGCTGATTCGGGGAGGAAAGTCTCAGTTTGATTCCTTCCTCAAAATAAAGAAGAGTAGGGAATATTTGCAGAGGGAATATGTGACCATGTTCTAAAAGACATAAAAGCTAAGAAAACTCAGTGTATTCCACTGTGATTATTTTCCTTGTAGAACGTGCCTTATTTAAACCCTACATCCCTGCCAAGATTACATGTTCTCCTGGTGAGATCTGGTCCAAGCTCTGTGCGTTTTTACTCAACTTGGAAAGAGTTTGTTTTTATACATTGCAGAATTGGACTCAGAGTGTTCAAGAAAATCAAGGGAGGTCGATTATTCTATCCCTGTGTCCTTTTTTTTTTTAGGTGCAGACACCTTAACTGACAAGAGAAGTTAACATGTCCCTTAATTTTAAATAACTGCAGCCAAATTGGGCTATACAGTTTGGGGTGCGAGGTAACAGTTCTGTGTTAATGACCTTCCCGATGAGGAAGTGGTAAATCCCTCATGCTGTGGTTTTCAACCATTGCCTCTGTAAAGACTTCAGAAAACAGCTAGTCACTTTCCCTTAAGCATTACAGAAACCCTTTTCAAAAGATGTTGTCACCTGGGAGAGGCAGTATTGTTAATGCCAAATAAAATGTTAAAAATAAAAATGTTAAGGTCAAGGAACTGAGAAGTGTCAAGTAAGATTTGCCGTTAAGAGACTGAGCTTTTAAGATGCGGGCAATGTAACTGTGTACAATCTGTGCTGTAAATCTCAAAATCCAGAGACTGGTTTATCCTAATGTCAGCAAGATCCAGGGATGATTGAATTTGATACTATTTTATACACATGCCTTATAGATGTAAGTAAATGTTGTCATTTACATGACAACATTCAAATGACAATAAACGCATGAAATCTACCTGATTAGAAGAAGACTTGACAGTGTTAAGTATGATAGGCAGAAAGGAGGAAGGAAGGGAAACATAACCCAGGCACCTGAGCACATTTGTTGTAGGATGTGATGAAGGTATTCGCCTAAATTAACTGGATGACGGTGGATTCAGAGATACCTAAGTTAGTCACAATTACTACCTAGTATGAAATCAAGTTTTTTTTTTTCCCCCCAGAAATTAGAGCTTTTCTGACTTTCTTTATGCACACAGCTTCTGATCACATGGTGAAAGACTTGCTGGAGCCACAGGAAAAGTACAGATAGTTCACATTTCATCAGTCTACCAGCAGGACAGAACAGAGTAATCATACCACTCCAGTCTTCTTTGCTTCATAACTTTTATCCCTTCAGTCTAGGTCTTAATTTTAGTTCTCAACAGCATGATATCCCACAACGTAAGAGCTGCCTTAGATTTTTTACCCACTTGTGTATTTCCTGTGAGTGGAGAGGAGAAACAACATCCAGTAGCAATAAATAATTGAGCTGCTCAATGAAGAAGAGTGATTTTAGGTCACTCCAGGACCTCCTTTTACCATTTCCTCCTATACTTGTTGCTATTTTGTGTAGGGTGAGGTGTGTGGATCAGCAGACCAATTACCAGTGAGCAGGGCTGGATTCCTGAATGTGACTTTTTCTGGTGTACTTAGAACCCCAGGGCATATAAATGCTGAAATCTAATACTTAATAACAAAATTATTAATTTTAAGACTTTAATAGTGTGATTGAGAAGCAAAAAGCATATGTCTTTAGCATTTATAACTTTATCTTCTAAGTCATTAAGGGATTTAATATTTTCCTAAACTAAGGAACTTGGTATATTATATACTCCTTGCAAAAATAATAACCGCTTTGTATGACTAGTCCATTTTCAGAATATTGATTTGATCTTTCAGAAACATTTGCACTAAGCTACTGTTGAATTTTGCATGTGAGAAGCATTATATGGGTTAAGTATGCAGAAATATAATTTCCAATCAACAGTTATATTACAATATATATTTACCAATAAACCACTTTGCAACAAATCTTATATATAAATCTACCCATAGGGAATAAATTCAGAAGATAATGAGTCCATACTGTAAGGACTGTATACATTTTTAAAATGCTTAAGTATTTAAGAGGGGCCCATAAGGTATGTAACTGACTTGGTTTTATCACGATACCATAATTTATATATCTAATAATTATTGTTCTTAGTTGCCATCAAGCCATGAGTGGCTTACTCATGGTGATCTTATGTATAACAGAACAAAATATTGCCCAACTCTGTGCCATCTTCATGATTGTTGGTACTTTTGAGTCCATTGTTGTGGCTGTTGTGTCAATTCATTTCACTGAAGGTTCCCCTCACTTTCAATGACCCTCTCCTTTACCAACTATGACGTCCTTTTCTTGTCTTTCCTGATGAAGTGTCCAAAGTAAGCAAGAAGTTTCATATCCTCACTTCTAAGGACCATTCTGGTTGTATTTCTTCTAAGGGTGATTTGTTCATTCTTCTGGCAGCCCATCTTTCGATATGCTTCACCAATACCACAATTTGAATGCATCAATTCTTCTGTTCTCCTTTGTCACATGCACACGAGGAGACTGAAAAGACTATAGCCTGGGTCGGGCACACCTTAGTCAACAAAGTGACATCTCTGGTTTTTAAAATTTTAAAGAGGTCTTTTGCAGGGGATTTGCTCAATTCAATATGTCATTTGATTTCTTCACCATTGCTTCCATGCACATTACCACCTCTAAATTAGACTCTTTAAATTACGTGCTAATACTTACACCGCTTCCTTTGCCCACTGTATGTAGTAGATTCCCTTTGTCACACTGTTATTGTTCTTAATTCTATGCTTTTCCTTCTGAAGAAGATTGTACATCCACACCCTTTGCCACGTGACTTCCAGCACCTTCCCGTAGGTAGAGTATAGTTCCCCACCTCCATCACTTGTCAGGCTTGGCCATGTGACTAGCATTGGCCAACAGAATGACACTAGATGAAATGTACACCCATGTCCAATGAATGTGCTATTGGGGTTTCATACGGGTTCTTGTATTTCTGTTTTCTGCCACGAGAATAGCGTGTAACATATGGGGGCTGTTCCTTCAGTCTGGAATGAGAAGACATGTGGACCAAAGAGGAGCATTGCTGAGTAGAGTCCAGTGGAGCTGAGCAGAACTATAACCAGTCTGTAGCCTTTGTGCTAGATGAATAAGAAATAAATCTTTGTTATTGTAACCCACTGAAATTTTGGGATTTTTTTTTTTTATATTGTAAAAACAAATGAATACACTATATTTCATATTCTCTCTTTTTCTCCTTGTCTTGATCTTTATTTTCATTTGTGTGTATTACATTTAGAATATAGAGCACATTTTTTAATACCCTCAGTGGTAGCCCTGAGGATATTTTTGGGCAAACCAAAGTACCAAAAATAAACAAAAGTCATTTGGAATCAAGTCTGGTGAATTAGATGAGTGCTGAATTTGAGTATACTATTTCAGATTTAAAAAGAAAAAAGAACCATAAAAGTAATAAAAAATGGTTTTCTTTTATGGATCATAAAAAGCTCCATAGGGTATTTCAAAAATGATTTGCTCAGGCTCATTTGAACACACATATCCTGGTATATTTGCTCAAGTTTTATTTTATTACTACTAACATACTTTTTTACTCATTTAAAAGTGTGAATAGGCTTATGCACCATCTGTTGCTTCGTCCAGCCAAGTGTTTGAGAATCTAACAGGAGATTCTCTCAGAGTAAAAATGTTGTTGTGATGACTATGATAGGGTAGTGACAAGATTTTTTTAGGGCTTGTATAACACAGGGCTAAACAAAGGGTCTTATGGTTGAGGCCAGTGAGGGAGGCAGAGCACGTAGCTTCTCTGAGTAAGCTAAGAGCTCTACTCCAATGGCAACATCTACAAGACTGAAATGACTGAATAGGAGACCTATGGCTTTGGAGGAGGAAGCATCTGTATCAGGGTGTTGGGTGGGACTTCCTTTGTTGCTCTGGAGTTAGCTATCATGATGTAAGATTGTAGAAAAGAGACAACAGATAGCCTATATTCTACGAGTTACCAAAAAAATATCTAGATGTCATGCAGCTCTTCAAGGCTTATTAAGAAGTGGCTTAAAACATTTAATGAAGAATTAATACAAATCCTTTTTAACCTCCTCTAAAAACTAGTAGAGGAGTTAGCACTTTCCAACTCATTCTATTAGGCCAGCATTGCCTTGATACCTTCAATGAGATATTTGATACAGTGGCTGCAACCATGGGCTCAAACAAAGCAACAACTGTGAGGATGGTGCAGGACCAGGCAGTGTTTCATTCTGTTGTAAACAGGGTCACTGTGAGTCAGAACTAACTTGACAGCACCTAACAACAACAACCCTGATACCAAAGCCATCACAAAAAATAAAATTAGAGGACAATATCCATTATGAATATAGATGCAAAAATTCTCAAAAATACTGGCAATATTCAGCAGCATATTAAAGGTATGATATACCATGACCAAGTGTGATTTATTCCAGGAATACAAAGGTGGTTTGTCTTAGTCAACTAGTGCTGCTATAACAGAAATAGCACAAGTAGATGGCTTTAACAAAGAGAAGTTTATTTCCTCATAGTAAAGGAGGCTAGAAGTCCAAATTCAGGGCATCGTCTCCAGGGCAAAGCTTTCTCTCTCTGTTGGCTCTGGAGGTAGGTCTTTGTCCTCAATCTTCCCCTGGTCAAAGAGCTTCTCAAGCACAGGGACCCCAGGTCCAAAGGACACGCTGTGCTCCTGGTGCTTCTTTCTTGGTGGTATGAGGTCCCAATTCTCTCTGCTTGCTTCCCTTTCCTTTTATCTCTTGAAACATAAAAGGTAGTGCAAGCCACACCCCAGGGAAACTCCCTTTGTGTTGGATCAGGGATGTGACCTGGTAAGGGTGTTACAATTCCACCCTAATCCTCTTTAACATAAAATTACAATAAAAAAATGGAGAACAACCACAGAATACTGGGAATCATAGCCTAACGAAGTTGATACGCACAATTTTGGGGGAACATAGTTCAATCCATGACGGTTCAACATTAGAAAAATCAATCAATATAATATCACGTTAATAGAATGAAGAAAAAGAACTCTATGACCATCTCAATTGATTCCAGAAGGCATCTGACAAAATCCAGTACTCTTTCATGAATAAAACAGTCAGCAAACAAGGAATATAAGGGATATTCATCAACACGATAAAAAGAGTTTATGATACACTCACAGCTAATATACTCAATAGTGAAAGACTGAAAGCTTTTCCCCTAAGACCAAGAACAAGACGGAGATGCCTGTGGTCACCACCAAACCAAAAACCAAATCCATCGTCATTGAGTTGATCCTGGCATACTGGCCCCACAGGACGGAGTAGAACTGCCCCATAGGGTTTCCAGGGAGTGGCTGGTAGACTCAAACTGGTTAGCAGCCAAGCTCTTAACCACAGTGCCACCAGGGCTCCTACTACTATTCAATATTGTACTGGAAGTTCTAGCCAGAGCAATTAGGCAAGAAAAAGAAATACAAGGCATCTGAATTGGTGAGGGAGAAGTAAAACTATATTTAAAGGCGACATGATCCCATACACAGAAAATCCAAAACATCCATATGAAAGCTAAAAAATGAATTCCGTGAAGTTATAGGTTACAAAATCAGTTGTGTGTCTATACACCAGCAATGAACATTCTGAAAATAAAATTATAAAAACAATGCCTTTAATTCATTTATTTCTTTAAATACAATTCCTAGGAATGAATTTAGCCAGGGAGGTGAAAGATTTCTACACTGTAAACTACAAAACATTGAGAAAAGAAGTTAAAGAAGACCTAAATAAAAGGAAAGACATCCATGTTCATGAGTTGGAAGACTTAATTGTTAAGATTTTAATATTATCCAAAGCAATTTACAGATTCAGTGCAATCTGTATCAAGATCTCAAAACCCTCTTCTTTTTTTTTTCAGAAATGACAAAGCTGACTCTCAAGTTTGAAAAAGAACAAAGTTAAAGGGCTCGCAAAATTTACTACAAAGTTACAGTAATCAAATTAGTACGGTACTGGCATAAGGTTAGACAAATAGATCAAAGGAATAGAATTCAGAGTTCAAAAATAAACCCATATATCTATGGACAATTGACGGTCTACAAGGGTTCTGAATCCATTCAATGATGAAAAAACAGCCTCTTCAACAAATGATCTGGGACAACTGAATTTCCACATGGAGAATAATGAAGTTGGAACCCTACCTCTCATCATATATAAAAATTAACTCAAAATGGAATGACAACCTAAATATAAAAGCTAAAACCATAAAATTCCTAGAACAAAACATAGGTGTAAACTTTCCACACTTTGTATTTGGCAAAGGATTCTTAGATATGACACCAAAAGCATGAAAAACTGAAGGAAAAATAGATAAGTTGTATTTCATCAAAATTAAAAACTGTTTTGCATCAAAAGATATACAGAAAGTAAAAAGACAACCTACAGAAGAAAATATTTGGAAGTCATATATCTGATAAAGGTTTAACGTACGTAATACATAAAGAATTCTTGCAACTCAACAAAAAGACAGACAATGCAATTTTTAAAAAATGGGTAAAGGGCTGAAATAGACATTTCTCCAAGAAGATACACAAACAGTCAATAAACACATGATAAGATGCCAAACATCATTAGTCACTAGAGAAATGCAAATCAAAACCACAATGAGATAGTGCTTCCTACCCACTAGGATGGCTATTACCATAATCAAAAAATAAAACATGTTGGTGAGGATGTGAAGAAATGGGAGCCCCCATGCATTGCCAGTGGAATATAAAATGGTGCAGCCACTATGGAAAACGTTTTGGTGGTTCCTCAAGAAGTTAAACATAGAACTATCATATGATCTAGCAATTCCACTCTTAGGTATATATCCAAAAGACTTGAAAGCAGGAACTCAAACAGATACTTCTATACCAACGTTCACTGCAGCACTATTCAAATAGTCAAATGATGGAAACAAGCAAAGTGTCTATCAACAGATGAATGGATAAACAAAATGTGGTATGTACATACAATGGAATAAAAAGAATGAGATTCTAATACATGGTACAACATGGACGGACCTTGAAAGCATGCTGAGTGAAATAAGCCTGACACAAAATGAAAAATACTGTGTGATTCCACTTATATGAATTATCTAGAATAAGCAAATTTATACAGACAAAATATAGATTAGAAGTTATCAGGGACCGAGGGGAAGGGATAAGAAGGAGTTATTGCTTAGTGGGTGTCTTAGGCTGAGTTCTCTAGAAGTGCAAAACCAGTGAAGTGTATATATTTCTGTGTGTATATATGTGTGTGTGTGTGTGTGTGTGTATAAGCCCTGGTGGTGTAGTGGTTAAATGTTCTGCTACTAACCAAAAGATAGCAGTTTGAATCCACCAGGTACTCCTTGGAAACCCTCTGAGGCAATTCTAGTCTGTCCTATAGGATTACTATAAGTCGGAATCAACTTGATGGCAACGGGTTATATATATATATATACACACACACACATATATGTATGTGTACATAGAGAGAGGGGGATGGAGACAGAGAGGTTTATTTCAAGGAAATGGCTCATCCAGTTGTGGAGGCTGGTAAGTCCCAAATCCATGGGTCAGAGGTCAGGTTGGAGCCTTCTCCTGACTCACATAATTTCAGCGGCTGATAAACCCAAAATTATCAGGTCAGATGGCAAGCGTCTGGCTCACAGTGCTGCGGGAGCTGGTGAATTCCAAAATCTACAGGTCAGACCACAGGCTGCTAGCTCATATCCCAAGAACTGGAGGTCAGAGTATGATGATTGGATGCAGGATCCAAAGAGGGTTATCTTTGCCAGAACATTTATAAATATTGGATGCAGAGCTCCTCTCTCCACCCCAGGGAAGTCCACTTTCAAATGATTGGCTACTCACATTAGATTACAAAATGGAGGACAATTACGTGATATCTATCAAACCACTGGGAATCATGGCCTTGACAAGTTGACACATAACTTTAACCATCACAATGAGTACAAGAGTTTATGTTTGGAGTGATGAAAAAATTTTGGAAAATGATGGTGGTGATGGTTATATGACATTGAGAATATAAATAATGCCACACTGAATTGTACACTTAAAAATAGTTAACCATCACCATTTCCAATTTTTTCCATCATTTTTAACAGAAGCAACATAAGCATAATTAATGTCATCGAATTGTACACGTGAATGTCACCGAAATGACAAATACGTATAGCATAATTTTAAAAAAAAAAAGTTGAAGTGGCAGTTATAAAATTTAAAAAGGGAGAAAAAGGGAATTAAAAAGGGAAAATTAAGTTAAAAATTAAAAGGAAAAATAATTCAGTGTAGAAAGGGTGAATTGTTTTTCTTTTTCTCTTATCTCCCCACCCCAAAGCCAAGAGAAGTTATGGGTAGAAGAGAGAGAGGAGGGGTGAAACAGTAGATCACCTCCTCCACCCACTGAAAGTCCTCCAAATCAAAGCTTGGCTGGGGCTGGAGAATGGTGAGAAGGTATATATCAATTGGATAAGAAAATGAAGTTTTAAACTGGAGAAGACTGGTGTGAGATTTTTAACATCTAAAAATGCCCAGGAAACTATGGGACCTACCCTCGTTTTTTACCAGGGAATGTAAAAGGGCAAAGGTAGCATTTAACAAAAATAAAACAATAAAAACATCTTTTTTATTTGAGTCCTACCAAGCTCAGTCAGTTTAAAAAACTAGGAGAGACAGTTAAAAATGTAAGAGCATCAGAGCAAGAAGAAATAAAATTCCAGGAAATCAACTGATTGCACTACATGAAAGAAAAAGTGGAAGGGCCCTAAAATGCAGAATATGGATTGAGGGATTTAGGCCGAGTTTTTTTTTTTTTTTTTTTTTTTTCTCTACCTGTCTTCATCCCTCTCGGCCACTCACTGCTTTTACAGAGCAGGACACATTTTCCCCTCATTTGTGGATGATTATTGTGAAGCACCAATTAGGATTCAAGAACTCAATCTTGTTCCTTTACCACTGCACATAACTATTATAGTTAGTAGTTTATCCATATTTAAATAAAATGTTTGGCAGATTAGCCAGTCACATATTTGATTACAAGCTTAAATGGTATTTTTCTGAAAATTAGTTTTAGGTGGTATCCCATTTGTGTAATGACTGCAATCAGGATTACCATTGCACAGCAATGCCTTGCATTTTTAGGAGCAGCTGGGAGCTACGAGGGAAAAACAAAATTTATGCTGAGCGGAAGTGTTCCCCTGAAGACTCCTGCATCCATAGTAAGGAATCGTGGCAACTTTGTGCTCATCTTCCCATGGGGCATGATTGGTCTGGGAGCTACAGGTAAATAAATAAAACTCCTTGCATCCCACTCATATGTATTCATATATTCTCATGTTACATATACCGAGTGATGTAATTTAAGAGCACTGTGTCCTCCACCTCCCATTCCAATACACACTTATTTCTTTAGTTATTTTATTCAGATCATTCTCCTAAATCAAGCCCTAAACTGTGAATAGCTGGTAGTGATCTCTCCCAGCTCCTATCATCATGTTCTCTCTATGCTTGTTGATTCCTCCCCCCGCCCAAAATAAAGCAAAACAAACCAGGTGGAATTTGAGCCCTTAACACCCTTTGGAAGAGATAGTTTCCTGTGAGGTCCTCCTGTATCCCATCTCTCTTTCCTTACATTCTCGTTTTCTCTCTTCTCTGATCCCCAAGAATCCCTCTCTTCCACTTTGTTCTCTTCTGCTGTGCCCTAGGCTCCAAAGTGCTTCTAGTCCTTCTCACTCTAATCAAGTACGTGTTCTCCAGAGGAAATCATACTCCTATGCTCAGAGAATAACGGTATATGATGATGGAGCTGAAAGAAACTTTGAGATAATCTATTCTAACCTCCACATTTTATGGGGGTGTAAACTGCGAGATTTAGGGACTTGCCGAAGGACCTACAACTAGAACTCAGAGTTCTTTTTTAAAATTTTTATTGTGCTTTCTGTGAAAGTTTACAGATCAAATCAGTCTCTCAAACACCTTACTATATACTCCTAATTGCTCTCCCTCAATGAGACAACCTGCACCTTCCCTCCACTCTTCTGCCAGCTTCTAACCCCCTCTGCCCTCTCATCTCCCCTCCAGATAGGAGATGCCAACATAGTCTCAAGTGTCTACTTGATCCAAGAAGCTCATTCTTCACCAGCATCTTTTTCCATCCCATTGTGCAGTCCAGTGGCTGTCTGAAGAGTTGGCTTTGGGAATGGTTCCTGTCCTGGGCCAACAGAAGGTCTGGGGGCCATGACTACTGGGGTCCTTCTAGTCTCAGTCAGACCATTAAGTCTGGTCTTTTTACAAGAATTTGGGGTCTGCATTCCACTGTTCTCCTGCTCCCTCAGGGGTTCTCTGTTGTGTTCCCTGTCAGGGCAGTCATCGGTTGTAGCCAGGCACCATCTAGTTCTTCTGGTCTCAGGATGATGTAGTCTCTGGTTTATGTGGCCCTTTCTGTCTCTTGGGCTCATAATTACCTTGTGTCCTTGGTGTTCTTCATTCTCCTTTGGTCTAGGTGGGTTGAGACCAACTGATGCATCTTAGATGGTCACTTGATAGCATTTAAGACCCCAGATACTGCTCTCCAAAGTGGTATTCTCCAAAGAGCCTTCTTCCTTTCCAAAGTTCCTTATTTCATTTTGTCCTGCTACCTATAAATTTCTAGCTAAAACTCCACCAAAAAATGCCAATAGTATTTTCCTTTCTTTTTTTTTTTTTTTTAATTGTTTTTGAGTTTTTAAAAGAAGAACTTGTTAGCTAAAATATATTTTTGTATGGAATATTTCTAAGCAAGGATATTTTTCTCTCCCTTACCTAGCCTGCAAAAAGAATAAGATGTGTAGACAGATGGCAGGGTGGATTATCCAACAGTCAAGGTAAGCACAGTGCTTACCTCACTTACCAGATCATCTGTAGTGAACTATTCCACATTTTTTTACCACATCAAAGATTCTGCTTTTAGGTACAGCTGGCATCTGTCTCTCTCCCAATCCCACAGCACCTTGCTACAGAACGAAAGGCTCATTTTAAATTTACGATCCCTGACGGGGGTGGATGACCCAGTAAACAAGGGAAGCACTGATTTACCTGTCCTTCTTTACTAATCTGTAGTGAACAATTTCACATGGGTTTCATTACACTTGGTGTGGTGAAACCCATGTGAAATTGTTCACTACAGATGATCTGGTAAGCAAGGTAAGCACTGTGCTTATGTTACTGCCCCTGTGTGGACTCTGCTTTGATAATGCAAATCATATGCATGACTTAGTCCTCCATCTCTTCCTCACTTTACAAGGGGAGGACCAACACCACAATTTAGAATGGTCTGGCCTTCTGTGGTTTACTTAGATGGCTGAAGTGGTAGTGATGGGGTCTGGAGGGGAGGAATATTTTGAAAGTATTGAAAAAGAATTGAAAGTAATACACTGATTGCATTTGGGAACCTAAGAATCCTGATGAACTCCGCACGTACAACAGACGATGTGTCTTGAACTATCCACCTTAATTGGAACTGTGGTTCCAAATAGTTACAAGTGATGATAGAAGAGAAATGGGGACGTTTCTAGCATCAGCATATACGATGTAATAAAATATATTTTGCTTGACATATAATTAATGCTCAAATCCGTGCTCGTGGAATTTTAAATTAGTGCAATAGATGTTGTGTTTTCCCTTGCTTACTTTTAAAAAATATGGTTCTGAACTGAGTTCCTAACTCTGCCTTTTTTCTTTTTTTCCTCCTGGATACATGTACAGTTACTTTAAAGGCAACGTTAGCATTTTTTTCATAAAGTTTCCTTAACAAAATTTCTTTTAACAGGAAGCCAATTCCTTTGCTATCTGAATGTTTCATAAGAATAGCAACCTAATAATAAAAATCCTCTTTAGCCCTCAGCCTTTGTTCTTGCACAGCCCTCTGGTGAAAGCTGGATAATCATCATATTGTGCAATGAACAATTCATATGTTTGAACACAGCCAGAGGGGCAGGTTTATAGGTGTAAGGCAAAGCTGGCTTTGAAATACCTGGTTTCCTTGAAACCTCAGCTTCAAATCACAGCTGGGGAGGCTGCCTCACCCGTCATCCTTCAGAGTCACAAACATTGTGATCCATTCTGTGAAGATATTAAACATTCCCTGGGATATTATCCATAAGATTTGAAGCTGTGTTTGATGTCCTGAGAAAATTTCTGGGACATTCTTGCTTACCTGCATGAAACAACTTACCCTCTGATGTCTGCTAGCATTATTTAATCCCATTCCTTTTGGAAACTCAATAAAGACTTTCCAGTGTTCTATGAGGCATCCTCAGCCTACCTGGCTAATTTTCTGTGCAATAACTTTAGGTGACATTATTGCTACTGCTGTTGTTGAGGTTGTGTTTTTCAGGTAGGGATATTCATTTTCTCCGATATATCATGTGACTGTAGAAAGTGTACTGGGCACATTCCATTTCTACTGCTTATTATGGAACTCTACAAGCAACAGTTTCAACCTTAGTCTCCACCTTTGTAAAGTTATGATAATAATGTCTGTCTATCATCATATCTGTTTTCAACCTAGACTTCTTTTGCAATCCAGACCTACATGTTCATCTGTATAAAGACATCACCGTTGGATTTTCCTAAGGCATTTTAACCTTAACATGACTAATTTCATAATTATTCCCTCCAAGGAGGTGCTCTTTCACTCTAATTGCTTATCTCTACAATAAGTATTACCAGCCTTCTATCACCTTAGCTAAAAATAAGGCAGTTATTCCTAATTCTTCTCTCATTTTCATTTCCAACATGAAATTTGTTTCCAAGTCCTATTGCATTTGCCTTCTAAATAGCTCTCATATTTAATTTCTTCTCTCTAGCCCCACAGACAAGTCTTAATCAAAGCCTGCATCATTTCTTAAAGTTATTACTGGAATTATCTGACACTTAATGTACCCATCAACTGTGTTTTCTTTTTTTTTCTTTCAACCCTTGAATTAGTTCTTTTCACTTAGTCTAATGAAATCTAATTCTAGTAATTAAAATCCACATAGCCTTCAGGATAAAATACAAAATC
Source organism: Elephas maximus indicus (assembly GCF_024166365.1). Taxonomy (NCBI): domain Eukaryota; kingdom Metazoa; phylum Chordata; class Mammalia; order Proboscidea; family Elephantidae; genus Elephas; species Elephas maximus. Next base: position 77,312,315 of record NC_064822.1, on the reverse strand, counting down.
CTTAGCATAACATAAGGGAACTTCACAATTTGGCTCCCCCATGTCTTTAAATCTTGTCTCTTATTTCTGCTTGTGTTATTTCATTCCAATCATAAGTACTTTTATAGTAATTTGAATTTTGTCTTTCTCAGGCTATAATATATTTGCATCGTTTCTCTCCCTGTTTCTGAAATGATGTTTCATTATGCTAACACCTATAGAAACTTTAATGTTTAACTTAGTTCACACTTTTTCCAAAAAGTCTTTCTTGGAATTCCCCAGACCTGAGGAGACGGTCACCATCTCCTCTTAACGGTGAAATAGTTTCCTATATCCATTGCTTTGATAACACTTATTTTATCATGTTTTAATTATTGTCGTTGTTTTTCAGTATCTCCCACTAGATTTTACATTCTTAAAGGCAAGACTACGAGTGTTCATCTTTATATCCTTGTGGCCTGTCTTAGTCATCTAGTGCTGCTATAACAGAAATACCAGAAGTGGATAGCTTTAACAAAGAACAATTTATTCTCTCACTGTTTAGTGGGCTACAAGTCCAAATTCAGGTCATCAGCTCCAGGGGAAGACTCTCTCTCTCTCTCTGTGTCGGCTCTGAAGGAAGGACCTCGTGATGCATCAGTCTTCCCTTGGTCTGGGAACATCTCAATGCAGGAACCTCAGGTCCAAAGGACATACTCTGCTCCTGGTGCTGCTTTCTTGGTGGTATAAGGTCCCTCTGTCTCTCTGTTCACTTCTCTCTTTTATATCACAAAGAGATTGGCTTAAGACACTATCTGATCTTGGATATCTCAACAATATAACTGCCACTAACCCATCTCATTTCATCACAGTCATAGGATTTACCACACATAGGGAAATCACATAAAATGGCGGACAATCACACAATACTAGGAGTCATGGCCCAGCTAAGTTTACAGATATTTTGGGGGATATAATTCAATCTATGACATTCCACCCTTTGACCCCCCAAAATCCATGTCCTTGCCACATTTAAAACATATTCACCCCATCATATCATAGCAGAAGTCTTAATTCAATTCCAAGCCCAAAATCCAAAAACTCCTCTTCATCCGTGAAATCTGGAATATAAGTTATCTGCTTCCAAAGTACAATGGCAGAACAGGCACAAGCTAGACATTTCCATTACAAATGGGAGAAATTGGAGGGAAAGAAGGCATAACAAGAACCAAACAAGTTAGCAGAACATACTACATTAGCCCTCAAGCCTTGAAAATAGCTGTCTGTTCTCTGAGACAGTTTACACGATGGCCTTGCCCTCCGGACTCTAGGTATTGGCCATACTCTCCAGATTGTGAGTGGAGGCCCCTCAGCCCTAGGCTTCAGCTCCACCTTCCAGGCCCACTGGGACAACAACTCTGCTTTAGGTGCACCATTCTCCTAGTCCATCTGAGTGGCAACCCCACCCTTAGCAATACCAGAGGCCATGCCTCCACCCTTTGAAACCCTAGAGGTCATGGCGATAACTTTTGAGACCGAAGCAACTCGGCTTCTTAAGTTCCTTGTCTCTTCAGCTTCTGCTTCCTGGTTTCTAGACTTCTCTGCTCCTTGGTTTTCATGCACACATCTGCCCTGCTGGTGCAAGAGTTCCAAATCTCTGTAGCTCCACTGAGACACCAAACTCTGCCCGTAAACTTTGGCCGGAAGGCACTCAGCTCTCTTGCTCCATGGGTTGGCAAGCCTAGCTCCAGCGATAAGTGCCCAGAGGCACCCCGCTCCGCCACAAAGCTTCCTGCACACAGGAACTCAGCTCTTCTGCTCCGTCGGTCAGCTCCAGCACCGTCTTGCACTGGTTTCCTGGTTCTGCTGATGCTGGTTCTTTGCTGCTTCCGGTCCTCTGCTGCTGCTGCTTCTCTATCCATTCAGTTTCAAAACTGCTTCTACATTTAGGTCTCTTTTAGAGCAGCACCCCACTCTCTTCGGTACCAAATTATGTCTTAGTCATCTAGTGCTGCTATAACAGAAACACCAGAAGTGGATGGCTTTAACAAAGAGAAATTTATTCTCTCACTGTCTAGTATGCTACAAGTCCAAATTCAGGACGTCAGCTCCAGGGGAAGACACTCTCTCTCTCTGTGTGTTGATACTGGAGGAAGGTCCTTGTCATCAGTCTTTCCTTGGTCTGGGAGCATTTCAGTGCAGGAACCTCAGGTCCAAAGAACGCACTCTGCTCCCGGTGCTGCTTTCTTGGTGGTATGAGGTCCCCGTCTCTCTGCTCAGTTCTCTCTTTTATATCTCAAAGACACTGGCTTAAGACACTATCTGATCTTGTGTATCTCATAAAAAAAAAAAAAAAATCAATATAACTGCCACTAATCCATCTCATTTCATCACAGTCATAGGATTTGCAACACATAGGGAAATCACATAAAATGGTGGACAATTACACAATACTGGGACTCATGGTCCAGCTAAGTTGACAGATATTTTGGGGGGACACAATTCAATCCATGACATGACCTAAGAGAATTTCTGTCTGTGATAGAGTAGATGCTCAATATTTCTTGAATAAATGAATTAAGGACTACTAAATAAGCAAATCTAAGGAGCCGTGGTGGCACAAATGGCTAAACCTCGCTGTTAATCAAAGTTGGTGATTTGAACCCACCCAGCAGCTCTGTGGGAGAAAGATTTATTTGGTGATATGCTTTCATAAAGATTATAGCCAAGAAAGCCCTGTGGGGTAGTTCTACTTTGTCACATAGGGTTGCTATGAGTTGAAACCAACTCAACACCATCTAGCAACAACAACAAATAAGCAAATCTAAAACAAAATTAAAAAAACCTTTCCATAAAGTTGATTCTGACTCATAGCAACCCTATAGCAGAGTAGAACTGCCCCCATAGGGATTCCAAGGCTGTTATCTTTATGGAGCAGACTGACACATCTTTCTCCCACAGAAGGCTGGTGGATTCAAATTGCTGACCTTTCAGTTAGCAGCCAAGCACTTTAACCACAGATAATTCTATTTTGGATATGAACCTAATTTATAAGTAATTCTGGAATTATAAAATATTATTTATTTATATTTTCTTATGATATTTTCTGTAATCTGCAAGACTATATACATATATGAATATATTTAAATATGTTTATTGTTATACATTGACACAAAAGATTGAAATTAATTTCTATTGGAGAATTTTGAAATATTCCAAGAGATTGTTAGAGATTCTCTGTCATATTTTGATTTGAGGACTTAAATGATGGGGGAAAAAATGGGGAAATTATTATAAAAAAATAACTGCAGTACTAAATTAACTCAGTTGAGGATGCTCAGACTGAAAGCTCCTAACGGGACAAGTCACATAAATGAATGGTTAGTTAATATGAAAGAATTTCTACTCCAAAAAATTATTGTATCAGATAAGCCATTGTCATTTTAGAATTGGAATTTCTTATATCTTAGGGGAAAAAAAAGGAAAAAGGGACTCCAAGTTTAATACTGAACTTAAATATCCTTGAAACTAGACTTTATATTCAGATGCAAATATGAAAAATAAAATAATAATGTACATGTGAGAAGAGTATTGATAAAGCTTCACTATGGATTTATTTTCATATTATCAGAGCATTTATCCCCAAAGGAATTGTCAAAAGGACCCTGTAGGATGTTTAGTTTGTTGACTGCCATAAAATTCTCTCATACTGTTAAGATTTAGAAGAATAATGTTGGTGCAAAAGACACCAGACTTCAAAATCTAGGAGCCCTGGTGGTGTGAATGGTTGGTTGAGTGCTCGATGCTAACCAGAAGGTTGGTGGTTTCAACCCACCTGGAGGCTCCACAGAAGAAACAGCTGGCAATCTGCTTCCATAAAGATTATAGCCAAGAAAACCCTACGGGGCAGCTCTACTCTGTCGCGTGCGGTTGCTATGAGTCGACATCGACTCCACAGAACCTAACAATTTCTTTCTGATGTATGAAACAAACAAACAAAACATGCAATTTATAGTTCACATTACTTAGAAAATACATTTACTGTTAACACAAATTTGAAAATTATTCAAGTTTGGATTAATTTAATATATATGCTGTTTCTTTGAAGGGATTTTTCCCTAAAAACATACATTCCTCAATATTAGTATTTTACTTTAGACAAATCTAATAATGCTTAACTTCTTGTCTTATTTTTGTGCTTTCTTTGTTTTTTCTGTTTCCCTTTATTTCAATTAGCAACAGAATAAAAATAACTAGGTTATTTGAATATTTTTTCTGATTACAGTGTAATGATTTTTATTTTTATAAGAGGAAAAGAGGGTGATAAAATTTGCTCATCTTCTTTTGCAAGATTTCCAGAAAGATATAGGGTTGCTAAGAGTCATCGACTCAACAGCAACAGGTTTGGTTTTGTAAATGGAGAGAGAATCTAACAGAAGAGCATCTATTAATTTTTGTACAGTAATTTCTGCTTTCTGTCACCTCATTCATACTCCTATTTTTCTCTCACTGGCTATTCCTCTAGATTGCTAATGTCTTCATTAATTATGAGGTGCTAATACCAGTTTTGGAGCCCTGATGGCACAGTGATTAAGAGTTTAACTGCTAACCAAAAGGTTGGCAGTTCGAATCCACCAGTTGCTCCTTGGAAGTTCTCTGGGGCACTTCTACACTGTCTATACAGGGTCACTATGAGTCAGAATCTACTCAATGGCAATTGATTTTAATACCAGTTTGGAGGCGATGAAATACAGGGGAAAGAACAAGTTAAGGAGTCAGAGTTTGAACCTGAATGGGTCATTTAATGACTGTGATGTTTTGCAGTTGACTTAATCTCTCTAAACCTCAATAGTACCTAATGATACCTAACTGACAAGATTGCTGTGAGAATAAAATAACACAATTTATGAAAATACCTAGCCAAAGTCTGACATTATTTTCTGAATATGGTGTTGTTCTTGCTATTTCTAGTAATATCAGTTGGAATGCTAGCTTGTGTTTTTTCTAGATTTCATTAATATTTTTATTATAATGTGATTCATTTTATCAAAAATGTTTTGCACAATCATGCTCTAATGGGAAATTTAAACTTTTAAATTTAAATTTAAACTTTTTTCTCAACCAGAATAACTGGTAAGTTAAAGGTATTTCCTACATGAATGCTATTTAGCCCACATTCTCAGTTTGATAAAAGTAATTAAGAAAAATGGTTGAAAATGTTTTCAATTGTTTATGACAAGTCTGGTTTCAAGAAGATTTAAGTTTAATATTGAACATGGAATCGCTTTGAAGAAAAGATACGATGTCCTGAAGTGTTTACCTCTGTGTAAACTTGGAGTTTAAAGCAAGAAAGGAGGCATATTTTTAGGTTGCTTTAAGTCTTTGTCAAAAACATTGACAACACAACTACTATATTAACAAAGCAAACATGTAGCAACAACAACTGAAGTCAAGGTGTTAATGTAAGAAGAGTAACAACCAGTTCAGACCAGTAACCAGTTGCCGCAGAGTCCGTTCCGACTCACGGTGACCCCATGTACGTCAGAATAGAATTGTGCTCTATAGAGTTTTGAATGGCTGATTTTTTTGGAAGCAGATCCCTAGGCCTTTCTTCTGAGGCCACTGGGTGGAGTGAAATCTCCAGTCTGTTCTTTAGCAGCTAGGAGTTTTAACCCTTTTAATCCAAACAAACAAATCCATGGCCACTGGTTCCAACTCACAGCAAACCTATTTAAAAAAATTTTTTTTTAATAACCCTATAGGACAGTAAAATTGCGCCCACAGGGTTCCCGAGGCTGTAAATCTTTAGGGAAGCAGACTGCCACATCTTGAAGTGGCTGGTGGGTTTGAACCACTGACCTTTTGGTTGGCAGCTGAGCACTTAACCACTCCACCACTGGGGCTTCCGATTTTCACCACCGAGGTGACTCCAAATCAATAAAGAAGGCACTTTAAAGTGATTATTAATGTTACTGTTAAGATTGAATGTATGTGAGCTTTGTTTCTAGTTTTCAACATGTACTGAATAGTTGCTCTAGATATATTATTTCTGCTTGACCCACACAGCTGGACTTGTTTCCAATATTTCATTGACTTGCTTGAGCAGAGAAAGAAGTAACAATCATAACCACAAGGTGGAAGTTGACATCGGAAACTTCAGTACCACATACGTGACTGGAGTGGTCCAGATGCACAGTGGCATTTTTGTCTTTTGATGAGACACATGTGCCATTTCTATGTTAAAGTTTGCATGGTCTTGGAGAGAATAATTATTTCTTTCAGTGTTTCCCCATGCATGTGAATAGAAAAACAAACAACAACAAAGCCTAAGCTGGGCTTATGGAAATAATGTAGGTTCAGAAATTTTAAAACATTTTAAAAAGGACATGTTTTAAAACAAAATTTTACTTACTACCAACTACCTTCCCACTCCACCCCCACAAAAAAACAAATAAAAAGAGATTTGTTCTACTGAGAGTGAGGTAGGCAGCAAGAGCTCTGCTCATCTTGATCTCCCCTTTTACACTCTGAGATAGCTCCAGAGAACTCTGTGTCTTGGAGAAACACATTAAAAAAAAAAAAGAAAAGAAAAAACTAGAATAGACAAAATTTTCCATTTTTTAGAAGTAGGAAGATTGGAGTGAAGAAAGAATAAGTGACTTGCTCTAGTTCATGTAGCAAGTGTTTTATCACGTATTCATTTAAACTAAATGCCTACAAAGAACCAAGTGATACTGTGGTGATCAAGACGACTAAAGGTCATATGGTAATAGAGCCTATATTATAGTGGCGGATGGGGAGAGAGATGGTAAACAAATAAAAAAACGAAAAGCAGGATAATTTTAAGAGGTGATATAAAGCAACTGAGACAGGGACCTCTACATACCTGATAACTACAACCAGGAAAAGAACATCTCTGGAGAGCAGAGTCCAAAAATATACAATTAAAATGTTCACTATGGATGTTTAATTTCAAAGATGTGGGTGCATTTTCAAAGGAAGATACTTGAGGAATAAGGAAAGAATTAGAATTCTATGAATATAACCATTTCTTGAATTGAATTAATGACTGCTCCATCTGTTTGTCCTTCTTAATGCTTTTACACATTTAAACAGATTTTTTGAATTGACTTAGTGGATCATAACAAATTATGGATAAAACTGCAAAGAATGGGAATTCCAGAACACTTAAATGCGCTCATGTGGAACCTGTACATGGACCAAGAGGCAGTCATTCAAACAGAACAAGGGGATGCTGTGTGGTCTTCACCAGGGTTCTATCCTTTCACTGGGCATATTCAATCAGCATGCTGAGCAAATAAACTGAGAAGCTGGTCTATATGAAGAAGAACGGGGCATTAGAATTGAAGGAAAACCGATTAATAATCTGTGATATGAAGATGACTCACCCTCCTTTGCTAAAAGTGAAAAGAGCTTGAAGCACTTACTGATAAGATCAAACACTACAGCCTTCAGTATGCACTGCAACTGATCATAAAGAAAACAAAATTCCTTACAACAGGACCAACAAGCAGAAAAAAGATTGAAGTTGTCCAGGATTTCATTTTACTTGGACTCACAATCAACGCCCATGGAAGCAGCAGTCAAGAAATCAAAGGACATATTGCATTGGGCAAATCTGCTGCAAAAGACCTCTTTAAAGTATTAAAAAGCAAAGATGTCACTTTGAGGACTAAAGTGTGCCTGGCCTAAGCCATGGTGTTTTCACTCTCCTTGTATGTATGCAAAAGCTGGACAATGAATAAGGAAGATCGAAGAAGAATTGATGCCTTTGAACTACGGTGCTGGTGAAGAACACGGAATATACCACGGACTGCCAGAAGAATGAACAAATCTGTCTTAGAAGAGGTACAGCCAGAATGCTCATTAGAATTGAGGATGTCGAGACTTCTCATATACTTTGGACAGGTTATTAGAAGGATTCTGTCTCTGGAGAAGGACATCATGCTTGGTAAAGGAGAAGGTCGGTGAAAAAGAGGGAGACCCTTCATGAGATCGACTGACACAGCGGCTGCAACAATGGGCTCAAGCATAATGGCTGCGAGGGTGGCACAGGGCCAGGCAGTGTTTCATTCTGTTGTACATAGGGTGGCTATGAGTTGGAACAGACTCGATGGCAACTGACAACAACAAGAAGATTCACCTAAATCCTGTGCACTCATTTTGCAGATAAGGAAACTAAGGTCCAGAGAAACTAACTGTCTTGCCTATTGTCAGGCAAGTGGTTCCTCGGTTGAAGTCTTTTAGTTCTCTGTGCACTTTCATGGTATATGATAAAGCCTCTAAAATTGAGAGCAGGTTTTTGTTTCTTTTCAGACAGTTTCATTGCCCAGCAGATATGATACACTGAGGGGTAGAGTTTACACTGTCTGATACATTGTTTTAGGCCCCATAAAAGTCTAAACAAGTGTCGCCTAACTTCCTAAAATCTAATCTTTCTTAGATAAATAAAACCAATTTCATGCCCTTCTTTAATCCTTTTGGAAACTTCAAAATAAATTATTTTAATGATAAATAATCAAAAAAAATTCGTAACACTGAATTTGATTTTTGCAACTACACCTGCTCCCTCACCCAGAAGGATTCTGATCTATCTCCCCTCACTCCTCTTGACACTGAAAACCACTAACCTGTGCTTCGGTGGCAGCAGCAAGGAAGGAACAGCTGCAAGAGATTCTTTGAGGAACAATTCCCTGGGATTTACAGACCTTGGCGAGTGGACATGAAGGTGAGAAAGGAGGTGATAAGGGTGCACCTAATGCTGAGTTTTCTCAATATTGTTCATTGAAGGAATGCCAACATGTCAGAGGAGTTTGAGAAAAGCTATGTACACAAAAGTATTCTACAGCACAAGATTTTTCAGAGCTTTCAATATCTTGAAATACACTGTGACTTTCCATGATTGGAACACAGCATTCAACTCTGCATATGTACTTGACCATGAAACCCTAACTGCTTGGGACTGTGGTTCCATGAAAGACACTTTGGGATATGCACCTTACCATTAAAGGAAAGTCTCCACCTGAAGGCTTTCTTTGACCAAATGTTAGAAACCCTGGACTCTGTGCTTGTGTGTTTCTACCTTGACCTTAGGTCCTGATTTTAACATTTCTACCAACCAGCAACTTTGACAAATATCCTGACTTGCTTTGGTTAACTTCCCACAAAACGCTGGTCTGGATCTATGTCTATTGGATTGCAACTGCTCCTGTGCCAGCCACCTACTTTCACTTGTGTCCAAAGAATAATCTGCCAAGCTGCTTTCTTTCTTAAATATGCCCTAAAGTGGCAGCCTCCTTCCCAATGGATGGAGGACAAGATGACATGATAGGAAAATGTGATAAAGAAAGTAAGTATATTGGTCTGTAATACTCAGGTTAAATACATATGTGGCTCCAAAACTTATAACCAAGTTAAGAGCTCCAGGTCTCATAAGGATTAAATGTAAAAAAAAAAAAAAAAAAAAAGTTTAGCAGATGGCTACTCTGTTTTTCTAAACTTTTAAAATTTTCAGCACCTAGGGAAGATGGTTAGGAAGTGTGAAATGCTGCTACCTGGTACTACAATAACCAGCTTGTCTAATCAGCTTTTTAAAAAGGGACTCCATAGGTGCATTAAGTATACTTTTGAAGTAAAAAAATAAAATGCAATAGAAGAAAATATAAGAAACCTAATACGCAAGGGGCAGCGATGGAGGAAAGAGAAAGAATAATTTGGAGCGTAGGGGAAATATGGGGAAGATGGGTTATTAAAAATATTTAGAGAGGTTAAAATGTGTTAATAAGTGATGAGCATATATAGGATAAAAGTCACAGTAATGTATTTAATAGCTAGTTTAAATAACAACTACAATCCAAAATGTGACTAAAAGGATAATGTAATTTGAGCATATTCGGCATGTCTTTGAGAAGATTACAGTAATAAATAAGCAATTTACTGCCATTAATTGCCAAGTTCATGAAAGTATTTCTAAGAAAACATCTTCCCCCCAGTGGTGGTTCACTACTTTATTTCCCGCAAGAAATGATCATTTTTATTTTTTGCAGAGTTAAAAGCTTTGTTGCACTGATATCAAGGACCCTATAAACTACTTTGCAGGTAAAATCCTCCTTATCAGAAGTGGGCTTCTGAGGTAGCTCTGAATTAGCAGCAATAGTTTTAGAGATTAAGGGGAACAGAAAAGCTGCTAGTCACATCTCACATGAAGGAACTTTAACTCCGATTTGGAAATAAAGGTCAAAAATACAATACAAGGGTTTACCTGAGAGGCTGATTGAAACAACCTGGGCATAGGATCAAAGACTGTTTTCAAAGTTTCTAGAGATTCTTTTGCTGCAAAGGTAGATTACAACAAATCTTATGAGGTTATACTTTCAGAGAAATAAAACTATGCCTTTTTTTTTTTTTTTAATTCTCCCTAAGACACATTTTCAGTCACTGGTTTATTTTGTATATTATTCACCTTTAACCAAGGAAATTAAGCTGCTCAGTTTCACATCAACAGATTGAGTAGTTTTCTGGTCCTTGAGCACATGACTCTGTAGTCTTTTGTTCACAGCAACATGAGTAGGATTAAAATATTTTTAAAATGTAATCCATTCCAACGTTTACATTCATTATTTTTTATGAAATCCATTCCTTCTAAAACCAATTATGAAGAATAAATGGCTGGAAATGGTTTTTTAATCACACAATATTACTGCTCAAAGATCATTAGTTGCCAGGATTAATCTCAATGTATTATTTACAGTCAATAAAGGGAGAAGATGTCACAATAACTACTTGTTCCCTATAGTCTCAGAGGAAGGCAACAAATCTAGGCCTCTAGCTGAACTTAAGAAAACCTTGTCAGTCAGGTCAATTGAACAATCAAACAATAGGATGGCTAAGAATTGCATTTAAAGAAAAAGCCCATCGATTCATAAATGAGGCAGTTAGGAAAGTAGGATGGAAGCATATGTGGCAGGTGTGAGGTAGTGAGTAGAGTCTGGCAGAAAGAGAGCAGAGGAAACAAAAGGGACAGTGATACCTGTGAGAGAGCGACGGCCAGAACGTCTGCTCCTGTAAAGTGAGGGGCACGTTCCTGTAGATCCTTGAGGAAGGACCCTATTTATCAAAAGTGAAGTGTTCATCAGGATCCTTGTCAGGTAAACCTTGGCTTACAGTAGTATCTGATTCAGGCCCACTTTGCTTTACATATTTGGAAAGTTTCTGAAAAAAAATCTAAAAATTCTATAAAACAAAATATATTTTTAATTGGGGATGGCATTCCAAGAAAAAACAATAAGGCAGTCAATCAAGGATAAAATTTTGAAATGAGATGCATTATTCACTTTTTTCTTGGTTTTGGAAATTAGCATTTTGTGTGTGGAATTTCCTTCCAGAGAAATACAACTATACGCTGAGTGATTCTAAGGCAGAGAAGGGGTGGAATCAATTCTCTGCAGCAGTGACTATATACCTAAAATCTGTTTGCCAGCCTTGAGTAAAATGACATATTCCTAACTTGTTTGGCTCAGTTGATGAACTGGTAATCAGGGAATAACAGGACAGTTCAGTTAAAAAGATAAAATTATTTGTACATGGTATCCCATCACTCAGCATTTCAAAACAGGACACTCTGAATGACAAAAAATAAGGTCATTCTGTACTTGTTTTTCTAAAACATGTTATGCTCCAAAAGTAAGCTCAAAAAATTATAATGCAAGATGAAAATGAGGGTCCACTGATTGTGTTTTGTTTTTAAGGACGTGTGTTTTTGCATTATCATATTAGCTTTATTGAATTAGAAACATACAAAGTGAAAACAGAGGTTATTAATTCAATTTGTGTCAAATGTTGTACTCTGTTCCTGTGTGATTGAATTAGAAGTTTACGACAGATGAAGGTCCGGGAAGGGTAATGGTGATTATCTGGCCCTGGGGTTACCCTAAGAGAGCTCTCCTCTTCTTGTGCTAAAGTAGAGTGGTTTGCTATTGATGTTTTCCCATGTGGTATTGCTTGAACCTCTCAAGCTTCTCTAAGTAAAATTCATCTATCCAGCCATCCAACACATGTTTAAGGTTCTAGAAGGCACTAACTTTATGTTCTTAAAATAGATTTATTATTTAATTGATTAGATTTATAACAAATGTTACAAACTTGGACTAATGTAAAACATTTATATGAATAAAATACAACTTTCTATTTTATATATTGTGATATGGTATAAGAAATCATCTCTGAAAGGATTCTACAAATAAAAAAATTTGAAAACCAGTATGCTGGAACAAAACCTGGAGATGCTGGCAGTTCACAATAAAAGATAGAATATTTCAAGATGGAATGTGGTAATGCTTAAGGTCATTACCCCACTTTTCATTAACATTTTTCAAAAACTTATGTTGCTATTGTTAGCTGGCATTGAGTCGAACAACTCATGGTGACCTCATGCACAATGGAGAAAAACTCTGCCTGGTCCTGTACCATCCCCATGATTGGTTGTGGATTGGACCATTGTGATCCACATGGTTTTCAGTGGCTGATTTCAGAAGTAGATCTCCAGGCCTTTCTTCCTAATCCATCTTAGTCAGGAAACCCCACTGAAGCCTGTTCAGCATCATAGTGACACACAAACTTCCACTGACAGACAGGTGGTGGCTGTACCTGAGGTGTAGTAGTTGGAGTCAAACCCTAATCTCCCACGTGTAAGGTGAGAATTCTACCACTGAACCACCAATGCCCTCCAGAAAACTTACAAGCTGCTATTCCCTTCTCTATTTCTGCTATTTATGGGAATTCCACAATGTCTCATGTTCCCATTAGGAATACACATCAACAAATTGTGTTTTTCTAACTTTAATGTATATCCTGAATCTAATTATTTTATACCACTATCACCTTACTCTAGATTGGGCTATTTAAACTGTTCTTTGTTGTCCTTATATTTCCATTGCTTCCTCCAACCATACGTGCCTCCACACACACACACACACACAAACACAGATATACATGGACAAGATATTTATACAAATAGACATAGACAAAATCTATTCACCACGCAGCATCTATATGTCTTTTAATTACAAATCAGCCTGTATCTCTTTTCTGTTCAGAACCCTCCTATGGCTTTTGCTGCATACAGAATAAAACCCAAAATCCTTATGTGGTGTAAGCACAAATTAAAAATGAAAGGTTTTAATTCTCCCTATTTAAAATAAGAGGAGAGACTGTCCCCTCTCGTTTTTCAGAATTGACTTTTAAAAACTTCTAATTGTAATTTTTTTTCTCTGTCTCTTTGAAATCTGTATAAATCAAAGATATTTTCTCAAGGAACTGGGAGCCATCTCTTTTGAAATATAATCGTCAAGGAAGATTATATCCTACTTCCCAGTTTCCTGGAAGGAGATTAGCAGAGCTTTAGATATCCTGCCACAAAGATATTATAAAATTTTATCTTGCAAACGTGAATGCAGTAGGTTGTATCCACTTAGGTATATAAAGGGTCAGGTTCCTTTCTGTCATTGCAATTGCTTTAGCTGCTTGCCTCTGATGCATCACATTCTAGTTTAATGCTTATTCAACAAGAAAATGGCTTTTGCTCTCTTTTACCTTTGTGGAGAACTTTTCTGGGTTGGGAACAGATTTTGTGTTTAACTATATTTCCCTGACAGTGGCCTGTCCCTACTCACCTCTGAGGTCTCACTTCCAGGACCTTTGACTCACTCCAGCGAACCACCTGACCTTATCTAGTACATCATCCCTCAGCGAAGAAAGCTCTTCCTCCAGACTTTCAAATGGATCCTTCTTTTACTTCATTCAGGTATTTGCAGAAATGTTACTATCCTTTTCAGCAGCACCCTGAATACCACTCTTTTTGTCTTCATAACACTCGTCACCACTAAACCAAACCAAAAACCAAACCCACCGCCATCGAGTCGGTTCCGACTCATAGCGACCCCATAGGACAGGGTAGAACTGCCCCATAGAGTTTCTGAGGAATGCCTGGTGGATCTGAACTGCCAACTTCTTGGTTAGCAGCTGTAGCACTTAACCACTACGCCACTAGGGTTTCAGTAGACATCATATATTTATTTGTATATTTTCTTTTTTCCCTCTAGACTGTAGGACACTAAGAGCACAAATTTTGTGATTTTCTTCACTGATATATCCCCAGTGGCTAGGAAGCACGCAACAGAAATGAATGAAGAGATAACAAAATTAATGTGACTGGCCTTTTGCCCATCTTGCTGATATGGTCTAACACCAAAGTAATCCATAGAAATCATGCTTACCATTTTACATTATTTAATTCTGGACTATCTTCACAACTCTGATATGATGATTTTCTTGAAATGTTAATCTGATGTTAAAACAATTGCCTCTTGGTCTATGTACAGGGTTCTTCATGAGCATGATTAAGTGTTCCAGAATTCTCATTCTTCCCAATGTTATCCATAATTTTTTACGATCCACATAGTTGAATGCCTTTGCATAGTCAATAAAACACAGGTAAACATCTCCGATATTCTCTGCTTTCAGCCAAGATCCATCTGACATCAGCAATGATATTCCTTGTTCCAGGTCCTCTTCTGAATCCAGCTTGAACTTCTGACAGTTCCCTGGTAACGTACTGCTGCAACTATTTTTAAATTACTTTTAGTGAAATTTTCCCTGTGTGTGATATTAATGATATTGTTCAATGATTTCCACATTCTTTTGGATCGTCTTGCTTTGGAATGGGCACAAAATAAGGATCTCTTCCAGTTGGTTGGCCAGGTAGCTGTCTTCCAAATTTCATGGCATAGACGAGCAAGTGCTTCCCATGTTACTTCCATTTGTTGAAACATCTCGATATTCTGTCAATTTCTGGAGCCTTGTTTTTCGAAAAATGCCTTCAGTGCAGCTTGAACTTCTTCGTTCCATACCATTGATTCTTGATCATATGCTCCTACCTACTGAAATGGTTCAACGTTGTCCAATTCTTTTCGGTACTGTCACTCTGTTTATTCCTACCACCTTTTGATGCTTCCTGCATTGTTTAATATTTTCCCCATAGAGTCCTTCAATTGCAACTCGAGGCTTAAATTTTATGATGAGTTCTTTCAGCTTGAGAAATGCCAAGCATGTTCTTCTCTTTTGGTTTTCTAACTCCAGTTCTGTTCATTTCATTATAAGTCATTACTTTGTGTCCTCGAGCAGTCCTCTGAAATCTTCTGTTTGCTGTTACTTCATCAATTCTTCCTTTTTCTTTAGCTATTCTACTTTCAAGAGCAAGTTTCATAGTCTCTTCTTACATCTATTTTGGTCATTTCTTTTTTCCTGTCTTCTTAATGACCTTTTGCTTTCTTCATATATGATATCCTTGATGTCATCCCACAAATTGTCTGTTCTTTGATTGTAAGTGCTCAATGTGTCAAATCTTTTCTTGAGATGGTCTCTAAATTCAGGCGGGAAATATTCAAGATCATGCTTTGGCTCTTGTGGACTTGTTTTAATTTTCTTCAGCTTAAACTTGAACTTCCAGATGAGCAATTGATGGTCTGTTCTGAAGTCAGTCCCTGGCCTTGTTCTAAGTGATGGTATTGAGCTTCTCCATCATTTCTTTCCACAGATGCAGTCTATTTGATTCCTGTGTATTCCGTCTGGGGAGGTCCACATGTATAGTTGCCATTTATGTCGTTGAAAAAAGATATTTCCAATAAATAGGGCATTGGTCTTGCAAAATTCTATCATGTAATCTCTGGTGTTATTTATATTACCAAGGCCATATTTTACAAATTACTGATCCTTCTTCTTTGTTTCCAACTTTCACATTCCAAACACCAGTAATTTTCAGTGCATCTTGATTGCATGTTTGATTAGTTTCAGACTGCAGAAGTCAGTAAATATCTTCAAATTCTTCATCTTTGGCATTAGTGATCAGTGCATAAATTTGAATGATAGAGTAACTGGTCTTCCTTGTAGGCATATGAATATTACCCTATCACTGACAGTGTTGTACTTCAGGATAGATCTTTAATTTGTTATCCCTGGCATAGTAGACCATATGATTGTCTGATTCATAATGGCCAACACCAGTTCATTTCAGCTCACTAATGCCTATGATATGGATCTCTATGCGTTCCATTTCATTTTTAACAACTTTCAATTTTCCTAGATTCCTACTTTGTACATTTTATGTTCCTATTATTAATAGATACTTGCAGCTGTTTCTTCTCATTTTGAGTTGTGCCATATCAGCAAATGAAAGTCCCAAATGATTTACTCCATTCATGTCATTCAGGTTGACTCTACCTTGAAGAGGCAGCCTCTCCCCAGTCATATTTTGAGTACCTTTCACCCTGAAAGACTTATCTTCCAGCACTATATCAGACAATGTTCCCCTACTGCTAATCGTAAGGTTTTTACTGGTCATTCTTTTTTTTTTTTTTTAGATTACCAGGTACTTCTTCCCAGTCTGTCTTAGTATGGAAGCTCAGCTGAAACCTGTCCACCACTGGTGACCCTACTGGTATTTGAAATACCGATGGCATGGATTCCAGCATCACAGCAACATGCAAGCCCCCACAGTACAACAAACTAATAGACAAGTGGTGGCATATGAGATTAGCATATGGGAAAATGATGTTAGCATAATGCAGAAGTCATATTGGTTTAGAAACAATTTTTTTTGAGCACATTAGTGTTTTGTGCCATCAAGAAACAGCAGCTGGATGCAAAGTATAGCAAAAATGCTGGATGTAACAACTGTGGAAGAATAACAATAGTGTTCTAGTAGTATCCAGTGTTACCCAAGTTCTTGGCTCAATGTATACACAAGCTCTTTAATGAAGGATCCACATACTTGCTTCCATTAAGGTCACTTTACACTGCATTTTAAAGTTAAAATCTTACATTTACTTTATTATTTTTTATTAACCAGGAATTTAACATGTCTTTTAAAAATTCCTCTGATATTTATTATTAAGATTGTTATTGTTTTGTTACTGCTGTGTAACAATGTTCATGTACATTTTGGATAGCCAGCCTCAGTATTTTTTCCCCATCAGCCCTATTCGTTTTTTAATTTTATTTTGCTGTTATTTTGCGGCAAAACATACACTAGTTCAACTGTTTCTACATGTATAATTCAGTGACATTGATTATATTCTCTGAGTTGTGCAACCATTCTCACCCTCATTTTCTGAGTTGTTCTTCCCCCATTAACATAAACTCACTGCCCCCTAAGGTCCCTATCTAATCTTTAGAGTTGCTGTTGTCACTTTAATTCCATGCAGATAGGTTTCTTAAAGGAGCATAATGCTCCAGCAGACAAATTTTTACTAGTTAAGCTAAACTATTGTTTTTAAGAAAACTTCAGGGGATATTTTTGGTTTAAGTTTTAACAATTATCTTGGGGCAATAGTTTCAAACTTTCATCCAGTCCCCTTGGCTCTAGAAAGTCTGGATTACATAAGAATTTTATATTCTGTTTTGCATCCTCCCCCTTTTGATCAGGATTCTCCTACAGAATCTTTGATCAAAATGTTCAGCAATGGTAGCCAGCACCATTCAGTTCCTCTGGCCTCATGGCAAAAGAGGCAGTTGTTCATGGAGGCAATTAGCCATACATCTATATCCTCTTCTTTTTCTTGATGCTCCTTCTTCCTCTGTTGCTCCAGGCAAAGAGAGACCAATGGGGTGTTGGATGCCCACTTGCAAGCTTCTAAGACCCCAGGCACTATGCAACAAACTGGGAGGTAGAACAGAAGCACTAAGCACATTATTAGGCCAGTTAACTGAGATGTCCCGTGAAATCATAACCCTAAACCTCCAAACTAAAGAATCATACCCCATGAGTATTTGGTTATACTTTTAATAAACTATTTTTTTTTTTTAGAATGCATGGAGTTGTGGTAGAGATTATGTGAGATAATGCATGTGAAACTTAATACATTATCTGTCACCTAGTAAATGTTCAAAAACAAATGTCTATCCCAAACTCTTAAGCAAACAGAATTTTGTAAATTATTATTATATCTCACCCCTTAGCATATATACACTGTTTACTGAGAGATTACTAAGTTCTAGACACTGTGTTAAGCCTTGAAGATGCACAGATAAATAATGAATCTGAGTGTGCATATTGTTTCTTAAAACAGATTTGAAACTGTATTTTAAAATTGAATCACTGACATCTGCTTCCAACAGTGCGGCTGTTTAAATATCCTGACTGATCTTCCACCAGAAGAAATTCCAAAATGTTTGATTATGATTTAAAACATTTAATTTTAAATGCATTCATGAGCCAGCAAGAAGGGAAAAATTCCTCAGAAGTCAAAAACTAAGAGAACACAGAATCCTGGAAAGGTAAACAGGATTCTGAAGCCAGCTTCTGCCTGGCATCTAATGAACTCTGGTAACCTGAAGTTTTGTCTTTCATATAGGGGATAGAAAACAAAGGTTATGACCTGCCTAAAAGAGGAGTCTAATAAAAGATCTAAGAGATCTATACAAAAATCTAGGAGCTCAAAGGGATAGGCTTTTACTGTAGGGGTAAAGTAACACCAACTAGACATCTTCTAGAGCACAACAGGAAAATTAACTTTCTGAAATCTTGGCAGTTCGCAGTATATTCTTCTGGTTTCTAATGTGGTTCTGGACTGAGAGAGCTCTAAGACATCTGGCAGAGGCAGGTGCAAATCCTCTGCCTTCTATCCAGATAGGACTCATTCCCACAGATAAGCTTCCAGAAAACATGGGATTTAATCAAATATAAAAATATACATGAGGAAGCAGGGCACCATGATTCAGAGCCAGTATAAACAACAGACAGAAGAAGAGACCCACAAAAGCTTCACCTGTTGGAATTATCAGACATAGTATATAAAATAGTGACCTCTCATATGTTTAAAGAACTAAATGAGAAAATAGAAAAGATTAACAAGAAGCAGTAATAATATGATAAAAATAACTTTCAGGAATAAAAACGTGATTGAAATATATTTTAAAAACTTAAACTTATATATCAAAACACTCAAAATAGTTGAAGAGAAAATTAGTGAACAAGAAGATTTGAATACATTACATAGAATTTAGAGTAGAGAGATAAAGAAACGGGAAATATGGAAGGGCAATAAAAAAGACAGATAAAGTAAGAAGGTCTAATATTTGTCCAGTTAGATTATAGGAGGATAGTACAGAAAGAATGTAGGAAAGGCAATATTTGAAGGAATAAATGTTGAAAATTTCCACAACTGATAAGAGACAATCCTCAAAGTCATAAAATCCAAATGCCAACCAAGATAAATAAAAACAAATTCACATCTAGATATACAATAGGCAAAGAAGTCTTAAAAATGACCAGAAATAAAAGAATACCTACAAAAAAGAAGTACAATGATGAATGATTTTTCAGCAGCAACAGTTGCAGTCAGAAGACAGTAAAATATCTTCAAATTGCTGAAGGAAAACAACTGTCAAACTAGAGTTGAATATTCAGCACATATACTTCAAAAATGAGGGTGAATTGAAGTTACTTTAGAAAGTAAAAACTGCCAGTGTTTTTATCAATAACCCAAAAAACCCAGTGCGGTCAAGTCGACTCCGACTCGTAGCGACCCTATAGGACAGAGTAGAACTGCCCCATAGAGTTTCCAAGGAGCGCCTGGTGGGTTTGTACTGCCAGTCCTTTGGTTAACAGCCATAGCACTTAACCACTATGCCACCAAGGTTTCCTTTTATCAACAGACCCCCACAAATAAAAAATATAAGATGCAAAGAGGAATAATGAATTAAGAAAGTAGAAAATATACATAAATTTTCACCTAATAAATAAATAATACATTGTAGAGCTAAATATATGTATATTAAAAAAAATAGAGCTATAATGTTGTTGTTGTTAGAGGCCATTGAGTTGATCCCGACTCAAAATGATCCCAGGCATCACAGAGCAAAATGCTGCCTGCTTCTGCACCATCCTCACAATTGTTGCTATGTTTGAGCCCACTGTTACAACCACTGTGCCAATCCATCTAATTGCAGGTCTGTCTCTTTTTCACTGGTATTTTACTTTACCTAGCATAATGTCCTTCAGGGACCACTCCTCCTGATAGCACATCCAAAGTAAGTGAGACGAAGTCTTGTTATCCTTGCTCCTAAAGAACATTTTGACTGTACTTCTCTCAAGGCAGAATTGCTTGTTCTTCTGGCAGTCCATGGTACATTCAATATTCTTCAACAATACCATAATTCAAATGCATGAATTCTTCTTCAGTCTTCCTTATTCATTGTTCAGCTTTCATATGCATACAAGCTGACTGAAAATATCATGGCTTAGGTCAGGCACACCTTAGTCCTCAAAGTGACATCTTTGTTTTTTAATACTTTAAAAGACTTTTGCAGCAGATTTGTCCAGTGCAAATAATACATAACTATAGCACATAACACCAATAGCATTAAATTAGGAGGCAAGTTGTGTAGAAATAAAGTGTTCTAAGGTCACTAAGATGTATTTTCTACAAATTACATTTGTTCCAAAAGAGCAGGGCTATTGTTTGTCATCTTCTTTTTTTTTTTCAATTACTGATGTGTTTCTAGAGCTATAAAACACTGCTTTGAATGGCTGAATAAATGAAGTTCCTTATTTTTCAGTCTTATACTCTGGTAGGTATGGATATTACAATTTTTGAAGCAGATATTACAAGATTAGATGGAGTATAAAAATGTTAGACCGGTAAAAGTTAAATAATGGAATATAAAAAAATGATTCAAAAGAAGGCAGGAATTGAGAGAAAGGAACACATAGAAAATGAAGGTAATTAGGAAGCACAAAATAAGATGATTGAAATGAATCCAAATATATCGGTACTTAAAATAAATATTCATGTCAACCAAAGTAGAATAGATAAATTGTGATACATTTATATGATGGAGTATTATATACAGCAGTGAAATTGAATGAACTGGAGTTACATGTATGAATTTTAAGATGATAATATTGCAGACAAGGCAATTTTCATAAAAAGATGCCCACAATTCCGTCTGTATAGTGCTAAAAACACATAAAACTAACATTTTTTTTTAAGGGTATAAAACCTAGGTAGTAAAGTCATAAAGGCAAGTGAATTTGAATAACTAAATTAAAAGTCATTCTTTCCTTTGATAGGAAAAGTTAAGTGGATATAATTGGGATGAGTCTCAAAGGTGTCAAAATTAATATTATGATATATCTTAAACTTGGTGGTGGGTGCCTAGGTGTTCCTTGTATAGTCATTTATATTTGAGACCTATTTTATAAGTCCACCTTGTATCTAGTCAATTAAAAAATCAAAAAATCAAATCTATAAAAAATGTTTGTGGGACTTCTAAACAACATCGATGAACTCTAGATTTCTGAGGCAAATATATATACATTTTTTAAATAACATTGCTTAAGGGTTCAGGGATCAGCTTTATACTTAGGTAGCCAGTTTTCAAGTTTCATCATCTCATTCATTCGATGATGTCAGATAATTCTTTACTCCACAATTCTACAACTTATGATTTGTTAATGCATGTAATTCTGGAGCAGGTAATGGCATTAATTTCACAGCAAATGTTAAAGGTCTGAGGTCAAAGCCTTGACCGACTTTGATGGGAAGGAGAAGAAAAAGCACTGAATACCTGCAGGTGGGCCGGGAGGGAGCCAGATCCAGTAAAGGCAGAGTGGGGAGATTAGAGAAGCAAACGGCCTTTATGATCTTTGTAGCTTTACCTATTACCAGCTCTGAGGTCATCAACAAACTCACTTAGGGCTACCACAAGAGGGGCTGGGGTAAGGTGTCTCGGAGCCTTTCAGGCCTCAGTTTTCTCATTTGTAAAATGAGAAAATAGGTTATGAAAAGTTTAAGTTCTCTTCCATTTCTAATATCCTATGCCTCTGTGATTCCATGAACACAAAGTTGTCTTAATTGTCTCAGTTTGCACTAGAGAATTAAAGCTGCTCAACAACCCATGCTCATTAAATTCCATTCAAATTATGAACACCTGCATTAGACACACAACTAGCACATAACCACCAGTGCAGTCCACTGGTGGTTAACTTTCCCCCTTGTGCAGAAATTTAACAGGAATCCTCCATGCTGCCTTTATCTATGAGAGGAGAAACCTAGATTGAGGAAATATTTCTTTATGGAGGAAGGGTGGCTAACAATATCTATTTTTAGAATTTTATTCAACTGCGGAGCTACTCATTATCAAAGGGAGACAACGCTCTGGTTTCCTGCTGCTTTGAATTTAATTTCCCTTACATATGTTATCAAAAATTGGTATGCTCTACTATAAGTATGCTTAAAAAATCAAATGGCGAAAGAAGTCATCCTGTATGTTGCAGAATTGTGATAGGCGAGGTATACCATGACAATGAATAACTAAAGCAATTGTGGTGACTCTAAAAGAATAGTAGAAATCAGATCACAGAAACCAATGCTGATGACAGTGACTGTAATAATGATTAAATGCAGTCAAAATCAGATGTATCCTTATTACTAATTACTAGATTGTTCTATGCTTTATAGAAAAACTATTTTTAAACACAGCTAATAAAAGCTGTGGTATTCTTGTACCAGCAATGATACTTTGTCCAAAGCACACTGCATTTTATAAATGACAGCATTTATTTTTAAAAAAGTATTTCTAAATCATTGAAAAATGCAATGTTGGATAATTTAGTTTTATTAGTAATAAAGTCAGTAGATCATATTGTTGGTAACCAAGTTGGTCTTTAGAAAGCAGCCAATACTATGTGTTGAAATGAGGCCAATTTAATCAGTGAAACAAAATTACCGAGCCAGAAATTCAACTTGTACAAAAACTGACATTTTTTTTTTTTTGGTATAAAATCAGAGGGCCCACATTTAAAAAGTTTGTCTCTTGTAACCTTGGCCCTAAGCTTTTAGATGTTCTCACAGATTTAAAAAATGCAGTTGTCTCATTCAGCTTTCCCATGGGCACTGATCCAGACTTCAGAATCATCAATGCTTTTCGGCTTATCTTCTGTCAAAAATAGCCTGAGCTAAGATAGCTGAGATAATGCAAACAGAAGAGAATAAGAGGGAAATGACACTTTCTTGATTTCACTCTAGTATATTCTCATATCAGCTATAATATATATGCATGTAATATCCTTAAGAGAAAAGCACATTTTTTGCGGTGTTCCTAAGGCTTGGGAGCCCTGGCGGTGCAGTGGTTAAGAGCTTGGTTGGCAACCAAAAGGTCGGCAATTTGAATCTACCAACTGCTGCTTGGAAACTCTGTGGGGCAGTTCTCCTCTGTCCTATAGGGTCACTATGAGTCGGAATCGACTCGACGGCAACAAGTTTTTTTCCCAAGGCTTGTGTTCCATTTTGAATAGCATTTCTGCTTCTAATAGCCAATGTTTTGTAGAGCATTCATGAAGTTTAATATTAAATTTCTTTAGCCTTTTCTGAGGACTGGCTATATATTGTATTAAGCTAAAGGCTACAAAGTGAGGAAATGAGGGTAACTTACTATGGTAGAACAAAAAGTGGCCCACCAAAGATGTCCATGTCCTAAACCCCAGAACCTGTGAGTATGTTACCTTCCATGGTAAAAGCGACTTTGCAAATGTCATTAAGAATCATGAGATGGGGAAATTATCCTGGATTATCCAGGTGGGCCCAATGTAATCACAAGGGTCCTTATAAGAGGGAGGCAGGAAGGTTACAGGTAAAGAGAAGGAGCTAAAATGATGAAAGCAGCTGTCAGAGTGATGTCATTGCTGGAAGAGGGCCATGAACCAAGGGATTTGGGCAAGCAGCTTCTAACAGCTGGAAAAAGTCAAGGGAATAGATTCTCCCCTAGAGTCTCCAGAAGGAATGCAAGCCTGCCCATACTTTTATTTTGGACTTCTGATCTCCAGAACTATATTAGTGTGAATTCGTTAACAGCAGCAATAGGAACTGTTGGGCCTTACTGAGAAATGGAATTCTCTGTAATACAAGTTGTAAAATAACTTACTAAAAAAAAAAAACTAAAGAAAAATTAACAGAAAACCACACTGAACCTCATTTGTAATTCAATTAACCCAATAACTAGACATTATCACACCCAGTTAGGGTACAAAGGTGAGTGATGAGGGTGTAGGAAACAGCTACTCTGACATATTGCTAGTGGGGATGTAAATTCCTATAATCCCATAAAGGGCAATTTGGCAATGTAGATTAAAAAAAAAAAAAAAAAGGCACATGTATATTTTCTATTTCAGCAGTTCCAGTTTTAATAACTGGCCCAAAGAAATCACTAAGGACCCACGCAAGTATTTAACCACAAGGAAGTTCACTCCACTGTTACTATAATAGGAAAATACTGGAAACAATCTGAATGTCTGACAATAAGAGATTAGTTAATAAATTATGATATCATAATAAACTAATGATATTAATTAGTAATAGAATATTGAGAAGTTATAAAAATGATATTGTGAAAGTGTAATTACTTTTTGGAAAGTACTCTAGGTGAGTTGTATTTTTTTATAAAGTTGGGTACAATACGATATGTACAACATAACACCATTTTTGTAATATGTGCATATGCATAATACGCAAAGATTATGCACATACATACACATAAACACACAGTTTTGAAGAATATTTGCTACCAACATATACTAATGACTAACGTTCATATATCACAACTAAGTTTCAATACCCGTCCTAAGCATTGTACATGTATTAACTTATTTGATCCTCACACTAAACTTATAAGGTGAGTATAAAATATTATTAGACTCCATTTTACAGCTGAGGAAACCAAGACTCGGAAAGGTTAATTTGCTCAAGGTCATGTAAATTGTCGACGGGAGGTCTGGGATTCCACCCCACTAAACTATCTGCAGGGTTGGCATGCTTGTAGCAGTCAGTCAGTATCCTGCAGAGAAACAGGGCCAGTAAGATATACAAGTATATGTATTTGCATATGTATATATGTGTGTAGGGAGCCCTGGTGGTACAGTGATTAATCGCTCAGCTGAGAAACAAAAAGTTGGTGGTTCAAACCCACCAGCTACTCAGAAAGGAGAAAGGTGTGGCAGTCTGCTTCCATTAAAATTTACAGTCTTGGAAACCCTCTGGGGCAGTTCTCCTCTGTTCAACTCGACAGTAATAGGATTTTTTTTTAATATGTATATATATACATATACACAAACATACATGCATATATATATTCACACGTATATAAACATATATACATGGGTAGTGGTAGTTCTGTGATATAATTCTTGCTTTCCGCACAGGAGAACTGCTTTGATTCCCGTCCAGTGCATCTTAAACATGGTCACTACCTGTCAGTGGAGGCTTGCGTGTTGCTATGATACTGAACAGGTTTCAGTGGAGCTTCCAGATTAAGGCAGATGAAGCATAAAGGCCTGGTGATCTAATTATGAAAAATCAGCCAATGAAAACCCTGTGTATAACTAGGGTCCAATCCCATTGTGCATAGGGTGGTCATGAGTCCGTGGCCAACTCAGTGGCAGCTAACAAGCTAACAACAAAAATATACATAAGAAAGGGAGAGAGAGAGAGGCCAATCTTAATATTTGGGGGTTGTTCAAGGAAGAGTTAATCATTTAAAAATTTTTTTGAGAATGTTTGGAATGATAAAATTCTTTAAACTTTCTTTTCTTAGGGATTTTTTTTTTCTTTTTTAAAGATTTTAATGAGAATGAGAACTGATACACAGGCTGAAATCAAGATATTGGCCAAACAGTTCTCATCTGTAGGCAGGGAAAAATTCTCCTCTAAGCTCATTCAGGTTGCTGGGAGAATTCAGTTTCTTGTGGTTTTAGGACTGAGGTCTCCACTTCTTTGCTATCACCTGGGGGGTGCTCTCAGCTACTAGGGGCAATTAGCATTCCTTGCCATCTGGCCCACTCTATCTTCAAAGCTAGACACAGTGCATTTCTTTGTGTTGAATCCCTCTCATACTTCAAATCTCTCTGACTTCTTCTGCTGCAAGAGAAAACTCTCTGCTTTTTAACGGCTCACCTATTTAGTCAGTCCCACCCAAGATACTCTTCATTTTGCCATTTAACATAACATAATCATGGGAGTGATATTTCATCTTATTCACAGGTTCTTTCCATACTCAAGGACAGGAGATCTAACAAGGATGAGGGTCACTGGGAGTCATCTTAGAATGCTGCCTAGTATACTGATTTATATCACTGACCTATTTGAAATATTCATTAAATCTATATCTAAACATTTCAGGTATATAATGAGCATCTCCAAGTTGCCAGGCAGTGCTAAGCATATGATGTAACAAACATAGTTAAACATGCAATCTATTTATTCTTCTTGGTTACTGATAGTTCATCAGGCAGATTGTGGGAAGTATGAAAATATGTTTTCTTCTACATATTACAATATATCTGGAAAGTTATTGATTCATGTTTACATTTCTTAAAACCTGAAGTATATTAAAATATTCAGTATACTTTTAGGAATTAAAAGCAGTTGGAAAATCTAACTGGCCTACCTACCAAAATATCTCCCATTCTTCCACGTCTATAAAACTATCCAGGAATGGTGGATAAGATGAAGGTAGTAAAAAAGGAGGGACTAGCCCATCAAAATTTAAGATGTTTCCATCTCATCTATTGAACATCGATGTAAAATGAATTGTTAACATGAAAAAGAAAATTGTGAAGAAAAGAATGGTGTAGGGTTTATTTTTTATCATGACCAAAAAAGCCATATCACATACTTATATCCTAATTCAATAATGCTAAGTTGCTGATTTCATTTTGCTTACTATTCAAATGACTAACCCAAGTTGAGATCCACGGACAGAGTCTACTTTATCATTGCCCATGTTGACTTTGCATAGAAGCTCCAAGAATTGGCAGCTAACTCTGTCATGACTGCCAAAGACTCACTCTGGCTGAAAAAGTGTCTAGAATAAAAGATGTGGCCTTTCCAAAAAAAAAAAAAGGGGGGGGGCCTGATTCTTATTTTATAGAGATTGAAGAGTTTCAGAATCAGCACAGATGATGACAAAGGAGGAGAGTTTGGAAACATGTACTTGTTAGAGAATTGCAACATAAAGCCCTAGGGAAGTTTTTGGGACAATATGAATATTCAAACATCTGTCTTCCAAAACAACAATGAGGCTTAGACAAGCAGGAACTGGCTCTCACACGACTGAGGCCAGTGCTAGTGGCACTGAAGAATGGGCTAGATTATTCATAGAGCACATGACAGCATAATTTCCTGACAGCCAAAACCCCTAAGGAAGGAGTGTTAAAATCTTCTTCTATATTGCATTTTCATTTATCTATTTCCTCAATTGCTATCATAGATGAAAGGAAATTCAGAAAGAAAAAGGGAGGTAATACGTAACTTTCCGGAATCAGAGGAAGGCATTTAATCATTTTCTGCTGATATCGATCTTATAATCACATTTATTTAACAATTTCCTATGCACAAACCACAAATGCTATATAATATGCACATCTTCATCCTATTTATTCATTTTTTAGTGGCTCCATTTTGCTCTTGTCTCCTTCCAGCCACAGCCGACATCACACTCTGGTCTAACCTGATTGCTCATTTTTCTAGGTTTCGATTTTATTTTCATTTGACATTATACTGCTTTGCAAACAACTATGTTTTGATGGTTTCAAGGGTCTTGGTTTTATCTCTCAGGATTACGTAGTTACTAAAAACTGAAAGTTGTGTAAAAGAAGATGCATAGTAAAAAAAGACAGGCATGAGTTCAAATCCAACTGTGCCACTTAATAGCAGTGTGACCTTGGGCAAATTACCTAACCTCGAGATTTACTTAAATATCTTAGTAAACTGACTGGCAAACGATTGACTTAACTGAATTACTCAGAAGACAGACAACTTGGACATGGCTTCCAGGGATTCCCACCTTCTGGTATTCACACCCTTATGTACTGCCCTCCCCTGAGTGTGAGCTAAACCTAGTGACTTGCTTCTAATCAATAGAACATAATAAAGGTGACAGGTGTCACTTCTGTATTAGGTTATAAAAGACTGACTCTTGTCTTGCTGGTATTTTCTCTGGCTCTTCTCTCATGCTTACTCTGATGGAGAAGGCCACCTGACAAGAAACTGAGGGCAGCCTCTCGGCAACAGCCAACAAGTAACTGAGGCCCTTGGTCCAGCAACCTGCAGGGAACTGAATCCTGCCAACCATCACTGAAGAAGCATGAAAGCAAATCCTGCTCCAGCTGAATTTTAAAATGGCTGTGGACCCTGGGCGAACTAACACCTTGATTGCAGCGTCATGAAGCAAAACACTGAAATAGAGGACCCAGCTAAGTTGTGCCTAATTTCTTGACCTACAGAACTACGAGATAACAAATGTGTATGTGTGTGTGTGTTTTAAGCCACTAAGAAAAAAAGGTTTGGGGTAATTTGTTACACAGCGATAGAAAACTAATACACCTCACATCTAATTCATCAGTATATTCTGTCAACTATGCAGTCTAATTATACACGCAATCTTACCACATCATTGCTACCATCTTCTTCTAACGCAACATAATATCTCACCTGATTATTCCAATAGCCTCCTAAGAATACGTGATTTTTCTGCTTTAACCCTTGCACCCTTAATTCTATTCTTAAAACAGCAGGCAAAGCAATCCTGTCAGTGAATTCTATTCTCAGTTACTCAGCCACTTAACAAAAACCTATAAGGCCCTGTGTGATCTGTTTCCTGTATACACCTAGGACAGCCACACTGACTTCTCATATTTTCTCTAACATACTAAGCACACTTTGAAGCCTTTGTACTAGCTGTTTTCTCAGCATGGAATGCCCTTCACCCACTATCCTCGTGGCTGCCTGTCTCAAATATCTTTGCTCAAATGTCTTCCTCTCTGAGAAGTCATCCCTGGCCATCCCATCTAAAGTTGCATACCGTTTCCCCAACATAATCCCTTGCTTTATTTTTGTCTTAGTATTTATCACATTCAAACATTTTATATACCGTATTCATTTATCCTGCTTATTGTTTTCTCCACTAGAATGCATGGTCCATGAGGGCCAGTAGTTTTTATATTTAGTTTAACTACTATGTCTTCAGCAGAAGGACAGTGTTTAACATGTAGTAGGCACTCAGTAAATATTTGCTGAATTAATTAAATAAATGAATGAATGAATATTACTAACGTCCATTTGCTAGAAGAAACCCTGGTTGTATAGTGGTTAAGTGCTAAGGCTGCTAACCAAAAGGACAGCAGTTCAAATCCACCAGGCACTCCTTGGAAACTCTATGGGGCAGTTCTACTCTGTCCTATAGTGTTGCTATGAGTGAGAATCGACTCGACGGCAATGGGTTTGGCTTTTTTTGGTAGAAAAAATAAGAGGAAAAACTTGTTATGAAAACAGGATGTGCGTCACATACATATACAATGGCATTTGTATAGCACTTAAAGCCACAAAAAGCTTTATATCAATAATATGCTAATCAGTGGGGTGGAATTATGCCAACTCTTGGCTCTCCTTAACAAACAGGAGTAAACCTTGGCATGCAATACTCTAAACCACAGATAACTGGCAACATTCAAATTAGGCACTGTGTCAGAACACTAATTAAAATTTACATTTAAAAGCTAATTGAGCCATGTTCACTTGCACACATTATTTCAATAGAAAATTACTTTCTTTTTTTCTTAATTAAAAAATAAAACAAAGCTGATAGAGGGTCTCTTTTTGTTGCTTTAAAATTACTATTCAGAATCGACACCTGTAAGAGAATCAATTAAGGCACTTTGCAAAGTCTGAAGTGTCACCATTAATCTCAAGAGGAGAGTGTTCCCTTTAACTTTGATGTTGAACCAGAGAGTCCTAAACCTGACACTTAGGACCTAACCCACCCACCCAAACAAGTCAGTTATTCAAAGAAGAGGTCACCAAAGTTTTTCATCATACACTTCTAACAGTAAAACAATGTTTGAGCAACTCTCATACATATATATCCATTCCAAATTATATCCATATTCTTCGGCATTATTACATCACATTATGAAACATCCATGAAATACCAAAAAAAAAAAAAAAAAAAGCAAATCCAGTGCCGTCAAGTCGATTCCGACTCATAGTGCCCCTATAGGATAGAGTAGACCTGCCCCATAGTTTCCAAGGAGTCCCCGGTGGATTCGAACTGCCAACCCTTTTGTTCGCAGCCATAGCACTTAACTACTACTCCACCAGGGTTTCCATCCATGAAATAGATATCAAAAAGAATGAAATAAAGAGGAAATAGTATTTTAAAATAATTTCAAATTCATTGTAAGTATTAACCAAAAAACATTTTCTGTCCTCTCTAAACTGTTATTATTAATATTAGTGAAAATAACATTATTAAACATTCTGCACTATATTCTAAAATTTTGGTTTAACAGTTTGTGGTACCCAGGTCATGTTCCAACATCTGGTTTCCTTGGCTTCATTCAATGCTGAGAAACATCCCTCACAAGGATGCAGAGGTCCAAGTGGGGAAATGTACCACTGGATGCACTAATAATACCAATGCATGTTTTAAAATAATAATTTTTAATAATATCACCTAACAATTAAGCAACTTTTTTGGAAAATTTTGCTAAACATTTTTTATATTACCTGAGAATTACTTGTTGTTCTTGTAAACTTGTAAAAGCTGTTGCACTTTTTTTTTTGTAAATATAGAAAAAAGTTTTATTTACATCTTAGATATCAAAATCACTTATGAATTAAGTGTAAACAAAACATGAAAAAAATAGAAGTATATAGAATGCTTATCATATATTACAATACATAATTTATTTACCTTTGACAGATTAGATGAATTAAAAAGGTTAAGAACTGGCAGATCTAAATACATGCATTAGGAAAATGATTTAGTAGATTATTATAGTGCAGTCATCAAGAGTGAATGTTATTAAAAAGAAAACAGATATGTAAAGGAAATGAAAGCTCAAAATAATGTGCAAGAAATCATTATAACCATGGGAGACATATTATGCAAAAATGCACATAGATCCTGTATGTTGACTATATAGCAGGTAGTTTTGTTTTGTTTTTTAATTAACCTTTATTAAGCTTCAAGTGAACATTTACAAATCCAATCAGTCTGTCACATGTAAGTTTACATACATCTTACTCCCTTCTCCCACTTGCTCTCCCCCTATTGAGTCAGCCCTTTCAGTCTCTAGTTTCGTGA
The DNA here is from genome assembly GCF_024166365.1 of Elephas maximus indicus. Taxonomy (NCBI): domain Eukaryota; kingdom Metazoa; phylum Chordata; class Mammalia; order Proboscidea; family Elephantidae; genus Elephas; species Elephas maximus. Next base: position 77,281,142 of record NC_064822.1, on the reverse strand, counting down.
CAATTTTGCCAGCTTCCCTCTCTCTCTATCTTCCCATCCCTCCTCCAGTCTAGAGTTGCCAACACACTCTCAAGTGTCCACCTGATTTAATTAGCTCACTCTTCATCAGCATCTCTCTCCCCCCCGCTGACCAGTCCCTTTCATGTCTGATGAGTTGTCTTCGGGGATGGTTCCCGTCCTGTGCCAACAGAAGGCCTGGGGAGCATTGCCTCTGGGATTCCTCTAGTCGCAGTCAGACCATTAAGTATGGTCTTTTTATGAGAATTTGGGGTCTGCATCCCACTGATCTCCTGCTCCCTCAGGAGTTCTCTGTTGTGCTCCCTGACAGGGCAGTCATCGATTGTGGCCGGGCACCAACTAGTTCTTCTGGTCTCAGGATGATGTAGGTCTCTGGTTCATGTGGCCCTTTCTGTCTCTTGGGTTCTTAGTTGTTGTGTGACCTTGGTGTTCTTCATTTTCCTTTGCTCCAGGCAGGTTGAGACCAATTGATGCAACTTAGATGGCCGCTTGTTAGCATTTAAGACCCCAGACGCCACATTTCAAAGTGGGATGCAGAATGTTTTCATAATAGAATTATTTTGCCGATTGACTTAGAAGTCCCCTCAAACCATGTTCCCCAGACCCCCACCCCTGCTCCGCTGACCTTTGAAGCATTCATTTTATCCCGGAAACCTCTTTGCTTTTAGTCCAGTCCAATTGGGCTGACCTTCCATGTATTGAGTGTTGTCTTTCCCTTCACCCAAAGCAGTTCTTATCTACTGATTGATCAATAAAAAACCCTCTCCCTCCCTTCCTCCCCCCCTCTTCGTAACCACAAAAGTATGTGTTCTTCTCAGTTTTTACTATTTCTCAAGATCTTATAATAGTGGTCTTATACAATATTTGTCCTTTTGCCTCTGACTCATTTCGCTCAGCATAATGCCTTCCTGATTCCTCCATGTTATGAAATGTTTCAGAGATTCGTCACTGTTCTTTACTGATGCGTAGTATTCCATTGTGTGAATATACCACAATTTATTTACCCATTCATCCATTGACGGACATCTTGGTTGCTTCCAGCTTTTTGCTATTGTAAACAGAGCTGCAATAAACATGGGTGTGCATATATCTGTTTGTGTGAAGGCTCTTGTTTCTCTAGGGTATATTCCGAGGAGTAGGATTTCTGGGTTGTATGGTAGTTCTATTTCTATCTGTTTAAGATAATGCCAGATGGATTTCCAAAGTGGTTGTACCATTTTACATTCCCACCAGCAGTGTATGAGAGTTCCAATCTCTCCGCAGCCTCTCCAACATTTATTATTTTGTGTTTTTTGGATTAATGCCAGCCTAGTTGGTGTGAGATGGAATCTCATCGTAGTTTTAATTTGCATTTCTCTAATGGCTAATGATCGGGAGCATTTTCTCATGTGTCTGTTGGCTGCCTGAATATCTTCTTTAGTGAAGTGTGTGTTCATATCCTTTGCCCACTTCTTGATTGGGTTGTTTGTCTTTTTGTGGTTGAGTTTTGACAGAATCATGTAGATTTTAGAGATCAGGCGCTGGTCGGAGATGTCATAGCTGAAAATTCTTTCCCAGTCTGTAGGTGGTCTTTTTACTCTTTTGGTGAAGTCTTTAGATGAGCATAGGTGTTTGATTTTTAGGAGCTCCCAGTTATTCGGTTTCTCTTCATCATTTTTGGTAATGTTTTGTATTCTGTTTCTGCCCTGTATTAGGGCTCCTAGGGTTGTCCCTATTTTTTCTTCCACGATCTTCATCGTTTTAGTCTTTATGTTTAGGTCTTTGATCCACTTGGAGTTAGTTTTTGTGCATGGTGTGAGGTATGGGTCCTGTTTCATTTTTTTGCAGATGGATATCCAGTTATGCCAGCACCATTTGTTAAAAAGACTATCTTTTCCCCAATTAACTGACACTGGGCCTTTGTCAAATATCAGCTGCTCATTCATAGATGCATTTATATCTGGATTCTCAATTCTGTTCCATTGGTCTATGTGCCTGTTGTTGTACCAGTACCAGGCTGTTTTGACTACTGTGGCTGTATAATAGGTTCTGAGATCAGGTAGAGTGAGGCCTTCCACTTTCTTCTTCTTTTTCAGTAATGCTTTGCTTATCCAGGGGTTCTTTCCTTTCCATATGAAATTGGTGATTTGTTTCTCTATCCCCTTAAAATATGACATTGGAATTTGGATCGGAAGTGCATTGTATGTATAGATGGCTTTTGGTAGAATAGACATTTTTACTATGTTAAGTCTTCCTATCCATGAGCAGGGTATGTTTTTCCACTTAAGTATGTCCTTTTGAATTTCTTGTAGTAGAGCTTTGTAGTTTTCTTTGTATAGGTCTTTTACATCCTTGGTAAGATTTATTCCTAAGTATTTTATCTTCTTGGGGGCTACTGTGAATGGTATTGATTTGGTTATTTCCTCTTCGGTGTTCTTTTTGTTGATGTAGGGGAATCCAAGTGATTTTTATATGTTTATTTTATAACCTGAGACTCTGCCAAACTCTTCTATTAGTTTCAATAGTTTTCTGGAGGATTCCTTAGGGTTTTCTGTGTATACGATCATGTCATCTGCAAATAGTGATAGCTTTACTTCCTCCTTGCCAATCCGGATACCCTTTATTTCTTTGTCTAGCCTAATTGCCCTGGCTAGGACTTCAAGTACGATGTTGAATAAGAGCAGTGATAAAGGGCATCCTTGTCTGGTTCCCGTTCTCAAGGGAAATGCTTTCAGGTTCTCTCCATTTAGAGTGATATTGGCTGTTGGCTTTGCATAAAAAAATTTATTATGTTGAGGAATTTTCCTTCAATTCCTATTTTGGTAAGAGTTTTTATCATAAATCGGTGTTGAACTTTGTCAAATGCCTTTTCTGCATCTATTGATAAGATCATGTGGTTTTTATCTTTTGTTTTATTTATGTGATGGATTACATTAATGGCTTTTCTGATATTAAACCAGCCTTGCATACCTGGTATAAATCTCACTTAATCAGGGTGAATTATTTTTTTGATGTGTTGTTGGATTCTATTGGCTAGAATTTTGTTGAGGATTTTTGCATCTATGTTCATGAGGGATATAGGTCTATAATTTTCTTTTTTTGTAATGTCTTTACCTGGTTTTGGTATCAGGGAGATGGTAGTTTCATAGAATGAGTTGGGTAGTATTCCGTCTTTTTCTATGCTTTGAAATATCTTCAGTAGTAGTGGTGTTAAGTCTTCTCTGAAGGTTTGGTAGAACTCTGCAGTGAAGCCGTCCGGGCCAAGACTTTTTTTTGTTGGGAGTTTTTTGATTACCGTTTCAATCTCTTTTTTTGTTATGGGTCTATTTAGCTGTTCTACTTCTGAATGTGTTAGTTTAGGTAGGTAGTGTTTTTCCAAGAATTCATCCATTTCTTCTAGGTTTTCAAATTTGTTAGAGTACAATTTTTCGTAATAATCTGATATGATTCTTTTAATTTCATTTGGTTCTGTTGTGATGTGGTCCTTCTCGTTTCTTATTCGGGTTATTTGTTTCCTTTCCTGTTTTTCTTTAGTCAGTCTAGCCAGTGGTTTATCAATTTTGTTAATTTTTTCAAAGAACCAGCTTTTGGCTTTGTTAATTCTTTCAATTGTTTTTCTGTTCTCTAAATTAATTCATTTAGTTCAGCTCTAATTTTTATTATTTGTTTTCTTCTGGTGCCTGATGGATTCTTTTGTTGCTCACTTTCTATTTGTTCAAGTTGTCGGGACAGTTCTCTGATTTTGGCTCTTTCTTCTTTTTGTATGTGTGCATTTATTGATATAAATTGGCCTCTGAGCACTGCTTTTGCTGTGTCCCAGAGGTTTTGATAGGAAGTATTTTCATTCTCGTTGCTTTCTAAGAATTTCCTTATTCCCTCCTTGATGTCTTCTATAACCCAGTCTTTTTTCAGGAGGGTATTGTTCATTTTCCAAGTATTTGATTTCTTTTCCCTAGTTTTTCTGTTATTGATTTCTAGTTTTATTGCCTTGTGGTCTGAGAAGATGCTTTGTAATATTTCGATGTTTTGGACTCTGCAAAGGTTTGTTTTATGACCTAATATGTGGTCTATTCTAGAGAATGTTCCATGTGCACTAGAAAAAAAAGTGTATTTTGCAGCGGTTGGGTGGAGAGTTCTGTATAAGTCGATGAGGTCAACTTGGTTGATTGTTGTAAGTAGGTCTTCCGTGTCTCTATTGAGCTTCTTACTGGATGTCCTGTCCTTCTCCGAAAGCGGTGTGTTGAAGTCTCCTACTATAATTGTGGAGGTGTCTATCTCACTTTTCAGTTCTGTTAAAATTTGATTTATGTATCTTGCAGCCCTGTCATTGGGTGCATAAATATTTAATATGGTTATGTCTTCCTGATCAATTGTCCCTTTTATCATTATATAGTGTCCTTCTTTATCCTTTGTGGTGGATTTAAGTCTAAAGTCTATTTTGTCAGAAATTAATATTGCTACTCCTCTTCTTTTTGCTTATTGTTTGCTTGATATATTTTTTTCCATCCTTTGAGTTTTAGTTTGTGTCTCTAAGTCTAAGGTGTGTCTCTTGTAGGCAGCATATAGACGGATCGTGTTTCTTTATCCCGTCCGTGACTCTCTGTCTCTTTATTGGTGCATTTAGTCCATTTACATTCAGCATAATTATAGATAAATAAGTTATTAGTGCTGTCATTTTGATGCCTTTTCATGTGTGTTGTTGGCCATTTCATTTTTCCACATACTTCTTTGTGCTGAGACGTTTTTCTTAGTAAATTGTATGATCCTCATTTTCATAATGTTTGACTTTATCTTAGTTGAGTCGTTACGTTTTTCTTGGCTTTTATCTTGAGTTATGGAATTGATATTCCTTTTTGTGGTTACCTTATTATTTACCCCTATTTTTCTAAGTAAAAACCTAACTTGTATCGTTCTATATCGCCTTGTATCACTCTCCATCTGGCAGTTCAATGCCTCCTGTATTTAGTCCCTCTTTTTGATTATTGTGATCTTTTACCTATTGACTTCCATGATTCCCTGTTATGTGTATTATTTTATTTATTTATTTTTTAGAATTAATCTTAATTTGTTTGTCTTTGTGCTTTCCCTATTTGAGTTGATATCAGGACATTCTGTTTTGTGACCTTGTATTTTGCTGGTACCTGATATTATCGGTCATCTGACCAAACAATCTCCTTTAGCATTTCTTGTAGCCTTGGTTTGGTTTTTGCAAATTCTCTAAACTTGTGTTTATCTGTAAATATCTTAATTTCGCCTTCATATTTCAGAGAGAGTTTTGCTGGATATATGATCCTTGGTTGGCAGTTTTTCTCCTTCAGTGCTCTGTGTATGTCGTCCCATTCCCTTCTTGCCTGCATGGTTTCTGCTGAGTAGTCTGAACTTATTGTTATTGATTCTCCCTTGAAGGAAACCTTTCTTTTCTCCCTGGCTGCTTTTAAAATTTTCTGTTTATCTTTGGTTTTGGCAAGTTTGATGATAATATGTCTTGGTGTTTTTCTTTTTGGATCAATCTTAAATGGGGTTCGATGAGCCTCTTGGATAGTTATCCTTTCGTCTTTCATGATGTCAGGGAAGTTTTGTGTCAGGAGTTCTTCAACTATTTTCTCTGTGTTTTCTATCCCCCCTCCCTGTTCTGGGACTCCAATCACCCGCAAGTTATCCTTTTTGATAGAGTCCCTCATGATTCTTAGGGTTTCTTCATTTTTTAAATTCTTTTATCTGATTTTTTTTCAGCTATGTTGGTGTTGATTCCCTGGTCCTCCAGATGTCCCAGTCTACATTCTAATTGCTCAAGTCTGCTCCTCTGACTTCCTATTGCGTTGTCTAATTCTGTAATTTTATTGTTAATCTTTTGGATTTCTACATGCTGTCTCTCTATGGATCCTTGCAACTTATTAATTTTTCCACTATGTTCTTGAATAATCTTTTTGAGTTCTTCAACAGTTTTATCAGTGTGTTCCTTGGCTTTTTCTGCAGTTTGCCTTATTTCATTTGTGATGTCTTTAAACATTCTGTAAATTAGTTTTTTATATTCTGTATCTGATAATTCCAGGATTGTATCTTCATTTGGGAAAGATTTTGATTCTTTTGTTTGGGGGGTTGGAGAAGCTGTCATGGTCTGCTTCTTTATGTGGTTTGATATGGACTGCTGTCTCCGAGCCATCACTGGGAAACTAGTTTTTCAAGAAAATCCGCTGACTGGTACGCTGGCTCCTGGCTCTGAAAACAATCGCTGTCTCCCCGTATTTGTTCGTTCTCCGTCTCTAAATCTGTGTTTGTTGTTCAGAGTTCGTAGATTGTTATGTATGTGATCGATTCACTTGTTTTTCCTAGTCTTTGTTGCAAGAGGGATCCACGGTAGCGTCCACCTAGTCCGCCATCTTGGCCCCGCCTCCTGTTGCACTTTTATATTTTTAAATTCTTCATTTGGAAGATTTTATAACAGGTTAGAAAATTTAGTTCTCAGGTTTGAAAAGCACACAAATATAAGAGATTTTGCAACTAATTTATTTACCTAATTTTTTGAAAGAAAAACACTTAGCATTGAAGATGCTTCCAAATATTTTCAACATACTCTCTCTGGGGCATTAAAAAAATTGCTTTTCAATCACTGATAAAAATTACCATTATCTTGAAGGGGCATGTGAAGTACATGTATGTGTGTGTTTTAAGAGACTCTTTGCCAGAATATCTGCTTGATATCATAGGAAAGACTACAAATTTGGAACTCATATATTTTGTAAAGAATGCGCAAATCATTTTTTATGTTTGGTAATGTTTTTAAGTGCTCTGTCAAAAGATAACCACTGAACATCTCTCTGGACAAAAATTCTGCATGCATGCTTTTCATGTCACTGTATTACAAAGTCTGGCGATCATTCTGCCGTTCAGGGTAATGTAAACCTACTTTACAAGGCTCAAGCAAGAAGTGCCACTGTCCACTGCTACGTGGTGTGGAATCTCCACACTTCTTTCCTGATGTTGTGTGTTCATAAGAGAAAAATGATCATATGACACATGAATCAAGTGAGGGAGCCAAAACAGTACTCTTACAGTAATAATGCCAAAGTTTTTTATAATACTTAAGTTGAATATCTGCCTTCAATCACTGAACAAAAGTGAAGCAACACCAAGCAGTGGGTAGAAAGTAAGGACATATAAGAGGTCTACCTACAAGAAAATATCAATACATTTCATCCCTTATAAATGACAAATATGGAACTCATTTCTACTCTATATTTTATAGTAAGTGTTCTATTAAATGGTAAAATATTTAAGAAGGAAATCAAAAGAAAATTGAAAAAAAGAAAAAGCAAATCAGATTAGAAAGACTACCCTTGGCTTTGAATAAAGAATCTATTTAAAATGCATATTCTCTTCAAGTTAATATAAACCTCTATATCTATGATCTCTTTCTATATGGCTCATGTCAATGATTAAATATTTACATTTGTTCATTCCTATATTAATTACTGCAAAACAGTACTGTGATATGAAACAGACGACCATTCAAAAATACTTGAGAAGGGTGTAATTATGAGAATAGTATAAAGGTGTAGCTGGAGTGGTGGGAAACTGCAATAACTCGGCAGTAAGTTAGGACGAGGAACAGTGCAGCTGTTAACACTCTTAGACATGAGATCTTAAATCTCAGGAGGGGGTCAGTGGCCCTTCTAATATTTTTATGGTCTCGCTCTCTCTCAACTTGTAAATCTTTGATACATTTTGAATTTATTTTAGTGTATTGTGAGTTATGGATTCAAATTTTCTGTCCTTTTTTTTTTTTTTAAGCTGGCTAGTTTAACCTGGTGGTGCAGTGGTTAAGAGCCCAGCTGCTAACCAAAAGGTTGGCAGTTTGAACCCACTAGCTGCCCTTTGGAAACCCTACGGGGCAGTTCTACTCTGTCCTAGAGGGTTGCTATCAGTTGGGATCAACTCGATGGCAAGGGTTTTTATTAGCTTAACATTACTTCCAAACATTACCTCCAAAGAAGTTTTCAAAAGAAATGACCTATCTTTCCTTTACTCCACTGATCTGGTCTTTTTTTTTTTTTTTTTCTCATCTACCACATTCCTGAAGATAATTGGGTACATTTATGAACTTTACATTCTGTTTCATTGATCTCTGTCCTATTTTTTTTGCAGTATCACAGAGTTTTAATTATGGATAACGATTACTCTTGATCACCATTGTATTAAAATTAAAAATGAAAGGGCATCCACTGTGCTAGAACATGCTCATGAAACAAGTCAAGATTAGAACATAACTTAACTGGGTTGTTTGGGTTTTGGCTGAAACAAGTGGACTCAGAGAAATATTTTTAATAGAAAAATAAATATTCATAGTGTATTGGATAAAAAGTCAAATCAGCCCAAACATATTAAAAGAAAAGAATGAGAGAAACAAAAATAATGTCATTGTTGTTATTGTCATTGTCAGCAGTACCACTATTATTTTTTGACTATTATATTCAGGACCTGATCATTGTGATCCCCATTCTACAGTGAGGCAACTGGGCTCAGAGAGGTTAAGATTACTCAGCTAGAATGTGTGTCAGAACTATATTTCAAATTTGCAGCCCACCTGATTTTACAGCCCAGCCCAATAAACACCCTGGTGAGCATTTCCTGTGTGTGAGGCTAAGTGTGAGAATTCATAAGGTGCAAGCTTACGTACAAGGATGAAAAGATAAACACCAAATGATTGACAGAGACAAAATGTAATACAGGACTTCAGCAGAGTTGGAAATCCTCAAGACTGAATTTGTTCAAGCAAGATCTCATACAAATGATGGGACAAGTGAAGACTGTGACTCAGGAGGAAAAGGTGGAAGTGGTAATTCCAAGAAGGGAGCCTGAAGGTCAAACATAATGCTAGAGAGGCAACATGGTTCAGAATATTTGGAGGAGAATAGGTGCATAAGCTTTGCTGGAATGGGGAGTTTTATATTCATTGATTTCTTTATACACTCATTTTGTAAGGGAATAGTGCTTTGGCACTCCTTGATGGACTAGAAGAAAGCCAACATTTGTTTCTTATCAAAAGAAATACATTCAAATACACATGACAGTTATGAATAGGAGTCAGGGCTGGAGTGAATATGTGCAGTTATACAACGCTTCAGGAATTGGCGGTGCTGAAGTAGCAACTGTGTAAACAGCTCTTGGATGGCAAGAAAAAGGTGATGCTTTCTATACGCTTTTTAAAATGCTTTCTATAAAAATCTTTAACATCCAATTTTAAGGTAATCCTTAGGTCTTTCTTATGTCATGTCTAAATGAGTAGAAATGGCATGCATAATAATTGTTAGAATTATTAGAAAAAAGATCAGAAATATACTGAAGTAGTTATAAATTTTGTGTTAGTAATTCTCCATTTTCTTAATACAATTTAATATAACTTTTGCCCTGAAATGATTTTCTGTTCATTCTGTCCCTTTTGTTTTCCCTTTTTGGTGAAAATTTCAACTTTGGACAATACATATAGAAGGATTTTCCAGTGATTACAGAAACAAAAGTATAAATATTATGTTTTTAAAAGAAATTCCTTTAATTAAAGATGAGAACAACAGAAGAAATGCTAAGTGTTGTGATACGAACAGAAACTTTTTTCCAAATCATAATGTGAAATAAAAGGAAAATATATTCACATACCACTGAACAAGCAAAAACAATTAAGTATGTGCACACATATTACTTACAAAAGTAAATGCACAAACACAGAAATATACAGACTAAACACCACATGCATGTTGATCACCAAACTCTACATTTCAGCAAAAAAAAAAAAAAGAATATTGACCATAAAAAAGGGCTAAACTATTCAGATCTGACTCATATCTGTTTGAAAATGGTAGGTGCAAAAATGTGCACAGCTTTTCTTATCATTTTAAAGAACTACTCCTGACCAGTTTAATTAATTGTGAATGTAGTTGATATATATGAAGAATTACGTATTATAACTTGATACTCTTTCTCTCTTTCCTATAAGGAGCTCTGCTTCAGAAACTTAATCGGGTCATTCCCTTTCCTGTTTCTGCCTCTTTGACTTTGTATATATTAATCTTGAATCTTCGCAGCTTACCCTTATCCATCACTTTCGTGAACCTTTGTCTCAAAATCCTTCCTCCAAAAATTCATTTGAACTACCTAATCTCTCCCAAGCAGAACACACTTTTATTTTCAGTCCCTAGAAGGTTACTTTCTTTACCTTGAAATTACTGTGATATTACTTTATAAATGTTGACTGTTCTGGATTTAATTAATTGCTTATATTTTTCCTATTCTTTTAGAAAAGAACGTAAGCTTTTAGAAGACAGGCAATATTACTTCTTAATACTTTAAAATCAGCTCACTGCATATTTTGCAACACTCTATACTCAGGGAGTATCATGAACTATGTCTGAGTGAGACAGATACAGTTATTTCTCATAGTTTGGGGGTCAGTGTTGCTAGTCCAAAGAAAGTAACTGTGACCATTCATTCAATATAACTTTCAATTAAATATGATATTATGCAATAAGCATGAAAACCAAAATCTAATCATTGCCATTGAGTCGATTCTGACTCATGGTGGCGACATGTGTTACAGAATGGGACTGCTCCACAGGGTTTTCTTTGCTTGATCTTTCAGAAGCAGATCAATGAGCCTGTCTTCTGGGGTGCTGGTGGGTGGGTTTGAACCACAAACCTTTAGGTTAGTAGTTGAGTGCAAACCATTTGCACTGCCCAGGGACCTTGCGATAAATTTATTGTACATTAGATTCTAATCTTATATTCCTAAACTACTGTAGTACAAATCTTAAATTCTGCTTATACTTGGTCAAAAAAATTTTTTTTTTCTTTTCTACTTAATGGAAACTGGTATTCAGTCCCACTACTGAATTAACATTTTGCTTATTTAATGTTTTACATTTTTAGAGCTTCATTTTAATAATAAAATGCATAGCTACAAGTAGGACATTAAAAGAAAACAAAGCCTGAACAACAATTAAATCAGGGCTTAAACGGGATGAGTCTGCATTGCCGTGGTTGGCACTTGTTTTTCTAGAGTGTGCTTCTGCCTTTAGCAAACTTTTCTCAAACTTTTTTTTTGTCTTTATCATCTGCTCCACTGGTTTGTCCTTTGCTGTATCATTATGAAATCCTGAATTTCTCTCTTACTGTAAATGATTTTTATACTTGTTACATACTAAAAACACACAGGCCCAGACACAGTATTTTTGCAAATGAATTACTGAATGAAAGAAATCAACTAGACATTCTGGGGAAATGAAAATATTGAACTCTATCCTTAGACACAGGTAGCTATTAAATTGAGTAAAGAAACAGTAGTGTAGTTGGGAGATTGGGCATTTATGTATAGATTCAAATATTTGTATCACATAGCCATTCACGATTCCAACCCCCAAGCTTTGACCCTTGAACAAGTTATTCAGCTTCTTTGAGGTTTAATTTTTTTCATGTATAAAAATACCACTTATCTTACAAATAAGACTGCCATAGTGTTGCCAGGTTTAACAAATAAAAATACAGGATGCCAAGTTAAATTTGAATTTCAGATAAACAACAGCAATTTTTTTTGTATGCCCTAAATAATGCATGAGATATACTTATACTAAAGATTATTCATTGTTTACTTGAAATTCAAACTGTACATCTTGTATTTTATCTGACAATCCTACTTGCAGATGATATACAAAGTACTGGGTACATAATAGGCAAATGGTAAGTGGTGGTGAAGGTATTGGCATTGTTAAAGATTTTGCTGTTAATACTGTTATCCATTACTGTATTCCTGAACACTAAAACACGGCATAGCTCATGGAAGGTACTCAATAAATATCTGTTTAATGAATAAGTTCTCCCTATGGGATTTATGGGATAGGTGGTAGTGGTTAAGAGCTACAGCTGCTAACCAAAAGGTCAGTAGTTCGAATCCAACAGAAGCTCCTTGGAAACTCTATGGGGGCAGGTCTCCTCTGTTCTATAGGGTCGCTAGGAGTTGGAATCCACTCGACGGCAGTGGGTTTTTATGGGATAGGGTACAAATCTTCGAGATACAAATCCAACACCTTTTTTAGAGTCTCTGTATCACATGACTATCCAACTTTATGGTTCTAACCTCTGCTCATATTATATTAATTCTCATAACAACCCTCTGAAGGTAAATACTACCATTATTCTCTTTTTATTAACGGCTAGGGAAAAATGAGTACCAAAACAGTTAAGTATCTTGCTGAAAGTCATACACCTAGTAAATAGTCAAACCATAATTTACAACCAGGGACTGTAACTTAGATGCTAAACTATTGACTATTACCCTATGAGCTAAGAAAGCCAATATTTTCATATATTAAAAACAACCTAGGAGGCGGAGCCAAGATGGCGGAATAGACAGAGGCTTCCGTAGGGCCCTCTTTACAACAAAGACTTGAAAAAACAAGTGAAACGAATATATTTGTGACAAGCTGGGAGCCCTGAGCATCAAAGGCAAGCTTAGACAATGAACTGAGGGGCAGGGGGAGGAAGAGGCCGTTCAGAAGTGGAGAGGAGTTACCGGACCTAAATCGCCAGGAGCCCTCAGGCACCATTCCCCGAGCAGCGGCGGTGATGGCAGGCTGCTACTAGCATTCAGCTGCAGTTTCCTCAGGGAGAAGCACCCAGCCGCACAGCCTATTCACACCTCTGGAACCTGAGGAGAACGGTGCGCTCTCGGCAAAAGCTAAGTACTTGTGTATATTTTACTGCACCCCCCACCTCCAAGCTGGCTTCAGTGGCTGAATCCCTGGGCCTGAGATAGACCCTGGTGAGCACCTAGAGCCATCCTCCTGGCCTTGGGGAAAGGAAAAATTTGCAACTGGGGGGAAAAGATAATTTGCTAGCTCCATTAACCGGGGGAGCTCAGGATAGAAGTGGCTCCTGTCCAGGTATAAACCATCCATGGACCTTGAGCACCTTTCCCTTCTGCATGGACATGTGTAGGCCTATTTCAGGAGAATAGGCCCTTGTTGGCAAACTCCAACCATTTCAGCTATGTGGTGGACAGGTGGGTGTTTGATGTTTGACATTGCCTCGCCTATTAAACAAGGTCCTCACCTACCTACAACAGGGACCTAAGGACTGGTAACTCCACTCACTTCACCCAGCCACCCGCGACAGGGGTCCAAAGGTAACTGGTACCTCCCAGTCCTTACAACCAAAAACTTTGGGTGCCCATGGTCCCTCTGCAGAACCCACCCACCAGTACGCTCTAGGGAACAGAGATGCCTTTTCCTCAGAGATACTTGGGTGTCGGTTCTCAGCCCCCTGCCTTGCTCAGAGCATGACCCCCTGCTGCAAGCACATAGCGGTATATACTCCAATCACCCCTGCCCCTCTAAGACTGTAGGACAGAGCCTGTACCACACACTTGATGATCAACTACCTGGAAACCTGAGCTGATTTCATACAAGAAAACTGAATGGACTCCTAGACTGATATGCCTGATAACAGCTCAAGCCAGCTGGGGACAGGACACCGGAGCTCCAAAGGCGAAAATAATCAAGCTAGCTCACTCAAGCAACCCATAGGGGTATATCAAAACAAAACAAAGCGAGCAGCTATGACACAGTAATCAAGCATAAACTAATACAATAACTTATAGATGGCTCAGAGACAACAGTCAATATCAAGTCACATAAAGAAACAGACCATGATCTCCTCAACAGGCTCTCAAAACAAAGAATTCAGGGATCTTCTAGATGAAAGTGCATTCCTGGAATTACCAGATGCAGAATACAAAAGTTTAGTATATGGAACCCTTCAAGACATCAGGAAGAAAATGAGTCAATACACAGAACAAGCCAAGGAATACAGAGACAAAGCAACTAAAGAAATTAGAAAGATTATTCAGAAACATAATGAAAAGTTTAATAAGCTGGAAAAATCTATACACAGACAGCAATCAGAAATTCAGAAGATTAACAATAAAATTACAGAATTAGATAACTCAATAGAAAGAGGAGTAGAATTCAGCAAGTAGAAGCTAGAATTTCTGAACTCAAAGATAAATCACTTGGCACTAATATATTTGAAGAAAAATCAGATAAAAGAATTTTAAAAAATGAAGAAAACTTAAGAATCATGTGGGACTCTATCAAGAGAAATAACCTACAAGTGATTGGAGTACCAGAACAGGGAGGGATAACAGAAAATACAGAGAAAATTGTTGAGGATTTGCTGGCAGAAAATTTTCCTGATATTGTGAAAGATGAGAAGATATCTATCCAAGATGCTCATTGAACTCCACATAAAGTAGATCTTAAAAGAAAGTCACCAAGACATATTATAATCAAGCTTGCCAAAACCAAAGATAAAGAGACAATTATAAGAGCAGCGGGGGATAAAAGAAAAGTCACCTACAAAGGAAAGCCAATAAGAATAAGCTCGGACTACTCGGCAGGAACCATGCATGCAAGAAGGCAATGGGATGACATATTCGAAAAACTGAAGGAAAAAAATTGCCTGCCAAGAATCATATATCTATCAAAACTGTCCTCTTCAATATGAAGGTGAAATTAAGACATTTCCAGATAAACACAAGTTGAGGGAATTTGTAAAAACCAAACCAAATCTACAAGAAATACTAAAAGGAGTTCTTTAGTTAGAAAATCAATAGTGTCAGGTATCAACCCAAGGCCAGAACACTGGGCAGAGCAACCAGAAGTCAACCCAGACAGGGAAATACAAAAAAACAAAGCAAGATTTAAAGAAAACAAAAAGCCCAACACAGGGTAATGGTGATGTTATTATATAAAAGAAGACAACATCAAAATAATAAAGAGGACTAAGAAATGTAATCATACACTTTCCATATGGAGAGGAAGATACGGCGATACAAAGGAATAAAAGTTAGTTTTAAATTTAGAAAAATAGGGGTAAATAATAAGGTAACCACAAAGGAGACAAACTATCCTACTCATCAAAATAAAATACAAGGGAAAAATACAGACTCAGCAGAAACAAAATCAACAACAACAAATATGAGAAAAGGACAATATATAAAGAAAATCTACTCAGCACATAAAATCAAGTGGGAAAAAGAAACTGTCAACAACACACAGAAAAAGACATCAAAATGATAGCACTAAATTCATACCCATCCATAATTACCCTGAATCTAAATGGACTAAACGCACCAACAGACAGAGAGTGGCAGAATGGATTAAATAAACAACATCCATCTATATGCTGCCTACAAGAGACACACCTTAGGCTTGGAGACACAAACAAAAACTCAAAAGATGGAAAAAAATATATCAAGCAAACAACAATCAAAAAAGAGCAGGAGTGGCAATATTAATTTCTGAGAAAATAGACTTTAAAGTCAAATCCATCAGAAATGATAAGGAAGGACACTATATAATGACTAAAGGGACAATACACCAAGAAGATATAACCATATTAAATATTTATTCACCCAATGACAGGGCTGCAAGATACATAAAACAAACTCAGCATTGAAAAGTGAGATAGACAGCACCACAATAATAGTAGAAGACTTCAACACACCACTTTTGGTGAAGGACAGGACAACCAGAAAGAAGCTCAATAAAGACACAGAAGATCTAAATGCCACAATCAACCAACTTGACCTCGTAGACATATACAGAACACTCCACCCAACAGCAACCAAGTATACTTTCCTTTCCAGTGCACATGGAACATTCTCTAGAATAGACCACATATTAGGCCATAAAGCAAGCCTTAGCAGAATCCAAAACATTGAAATATTACAAAGCATCTTCTCTGACCATAAGGCCATAAAAGTGGAAGTCAATAACAGGAAAAGCAGGGAAAAGAAATCAAACACTTGGAAACTGAACAATACCCTGCTCAAAAAAAAACTGGATTATAGAAGACATTAAGGATAGAATAAAGAAATTCATAGAATCCAATGAGAAAGAAAACACTTCCAATCAGAACCTTTGGGACACAGCAAAAACGGTGCTCAGAGGCCAATTTATATCAATAAATGCACACATCTAAAAAGAAGAAAGGGCCAAAATCAAAGAATTATCTCTACGACTTGAACAAATAGAAAGGGAGCAACAAAAGAAACCCACAGGCACCAGAAGAAAACATACAATAAAAATTAGAGCTGAACTAAATGAAATAGAAAACAGAAAAACAATGGAAAGAATTAAGACCAAAACCTGTTTTTTTGAAAAAATAAACAAAATTGATAAACCAATGGCCAAACTGCCAAAAAAAAAAAAGAAAAAAAAAAAAACAGGAGAGGAAGCAAATAACCCAAATAAGAAATGAGAGGGGCAATGTTACAACACACCAAACTGAAATTAAAAGAATCATATTGGATCACTATGAAAAACTATACTCAAACAAATTTGAGTATAGTTTTTCACAGAAGAAATGGCTGAATTCCTAGAAACACACTACCTACCTAAACTAACATAAAGAGAGGTAGAACAACTAAATAGACCCATAACAAAAGAAGAGATTGAAAAGGTAATCAAAAACCTCCCAACAAAAAGAAGCCCTGGTCCGGATGGCTTCACTGCGGAGTTCTACCAAACTTTTAGAGAAGAGTTAACACCACTTCTACTAAAGGTATTTCAGAACATACAAAAGGATGGAATACTGCCAAACTCATTCTACGAAGCCAGCGTATCCCTGATACCAAAACCAGGTAAAGACACCACAAGAACAGAAAATTATAGACCTATATCCCTCATGAATATAGATGCAAAAATCCTCAACAAAATTCTAACCCAGACCCAGTGCCGTCGAGTCGATTCTGACCCACAGTGACCCTATAGGACAGAATAGAACCGCCCCAGCCAATAGAATTCAACAACATATCAAAAAAATAATTCACCATGACCAAGTGGGATTCATACCAGGTATGCAGGGATGGTTCAACATTAGAAAAACAATGAATGTAATCCACCACATAAATAAAACAAAGGACAAGAATCACATGATTTTATTAATTGATGCAGAAAAGGCATTTGACAAAGTTCAACACTCATTCATGATAAAAATTCTCAGCAAAATAGGAACAGAAGGAAAATTTCTCAACATAATAAAGGGCATTTATACAAAGCCAACAGCCAATATCACCCTAAATGGAGAGAGCCTGAAAACATTCCCATTGAGATCTGGAACCAGACAAGGATGCCCTTTATCACCACTCTTATTCAACATTGTGCTGGAAGTCCTAGCCAGAGCAATTAGGCTAGATAAACAAATAAAGGGCGTCCAGATTGGCAAGGAAGAAGTCAAAGTATCCCTATTTGCAGATGACATGATCTTATACACAGAAAACCCTAAGGAATCCTCCAGAAAACTACTGAAACTAATAAAGAGTTCAGCAAAGTATCGGGATACAAGATAAACATACAAAAATCAATTGGATTCCTCTACACCAACAAAAAGAACATTGAAGAGGAAATCACGAAATCAATGCCATTTACAGTAGCCCCCAAGAAGATAAAATACTTAGGAATAAATCTTACCAGAGATGTAAAAGACTTATACAAAGAAAACTACAGTGCACTTCTGCAAGAAACCAAAAGAGACTTACATAAGTGGAAGAACATACCTTGCTTGTGAATAGGAAGACTTAACATTATAAAAATGTCTAGTCTACCAAAAGCGATCTATACAATTCCGATCCAAATCCCAACGACATTCTTTAATGAGATGGAGAAACAAATCACCAATTTCATATGTAAGGGAAAGAGGCCTCGGATTAATAAGGCATAACTGAAAAAGAACAAAATGGGAGGCCTTACTTTTTTTTTTTTTTTTTTACTTTACCTGATTTTAGAACCTATTATACCGCCACAGTAGTCAAACAGCCTGGTATAGTACAACAACAGATATATGGACCAATGGAATGGAATTGAGAATCCAGACATAAATCCATCCACATATGAGCAGTTGATATTTGACAAAGGCCCCAAAACAGTTAAATGGGGAAAAGGTAGTCTTTTTAACAAATGGTGCTGGCATAACTGGATATCCATCTGCAAAAATATGAAACAAGACCCATACCTCACTCCATGCATAAAAACTAACTCAAAATGGATCAAAGACCTAAATATAAAATCTAAAACGATAAAGATCATGGAACAAAAAATACAGACAACGTTAGAAGCCCTAACACATGGCATAAACAGTATACAAAACATTATAAAGAATGTAGAAGAAAAACTAGATAACTGGCAGCTCCTAAAAATCAAACACCTGTGCTCATCCAAAGACTTCACTAAAAGAGTAAAAAGACTACCTACAGACCAGGAAAAAGTTTTTTGCTATGACATTTTCGACCAGCGCCTGATCTCTAAAATCTACATGATACTGCAAAAACTCAACTGCAAAAAGACAAATAACCCAATTAAAAAATGGGCAAAAGATATGAACAGACACTTCACCAAAGAAGACATTCAGGTAGCTAACAGATATGAGGAAATGTTCACGATCATTAGCCATTAGAGAAATGCAGATCATAACTACAATGAAATTTCATCTCACTCCAACAAGGCTGGCATTAACCCCAAAAAACACAAAATAATAAATGTTGGAGAGGCTATGGAGAGATTGGAACATTTCTACACTGCTGGTGGGAATGTAAAATGGAACAACCACTTTGGAAATCGATTTGGTGCTTCCTTAAAAAGCTAGAAATACAACTACCATATGATCCAGCAATCCCACTCCTTGGAATATATCCTAGAGAAATAAGAGCCTTTACACGAACAGATATATGCACACCCATGTTTAGCGCAGCACTGTTTACAATAGCAAAAATATAGAAGCAACCAAGGTGTCCATACATGGATGAATGGATAAATAAATTATGGTATATTCACACAATGGAATACTACGCATCGATAAAGAACAGTGAGGAATCTGGGAAACATATCATAACATGGAGGAACCTGGAAGGCATTATGCTCAGTGAAATTAGTCAGTTGCAAAAGGACAAAAATTGTATAAGACCACTATTATAAGAACTTGAGGAATAATTTCAATTGAGAAGAAAACATTCTTTTGTGGTTATGAGAGGGGGGTGGGAGAGGGGCATTCACTAATTAGATAGTAGATAAGAACTACTTTAGGTGAAGGGAAAGACAGCACACAACACAGGGAGGTCAGCACAATTGGACTAAACCAAAAGCAAAGAAGTTTCCTGAATAAACTGAATGCTTCAAAGGCCAGCACAGCAGGGGCAGGGGTCTGGGGACCATGGCTTCAGGGAACATCTAAGTCAATTGGCATAATAAAATCTATTAAGAAAACATTCTGCACTCCACTTTGAAGAGTGGCATCTGGGGTCTTAAACGCTAGCAAGGAGCCATCTAAGATGCATCAATTGGTCTCAACCCACCTGGATCAAAGGAGAATGAAGAACACCAAGGACACAAGGCAATTATGAGCCCAAGAGATAGAAAGGGCCACATGAACCAGAGACTAAATCATCCTTAGATCAGAAGAACTAGATGGTGCCCTGCTACAACGGATGACTGCCCTGACAGGGAACACAACAGAGAACCCCTGAGGGAGCAGGAGAGCAGTGGGATGCAGACCCTAAATTCTCATAAGACCAGACTCAATGGTCTGACTGAGGTTAGAACGACCCTGGTGGTCATGGCCCCCAGACCTTCTGTTGCCCCAGGACAGGAACCATTCCCAAAGCCGATTCTTCAGACATGGAAGGGACTGGACAATGGGTTGGAGAGAGATGCTGGTGAGGAGTGAGCTTCTTGGATCAGGTGGACACTTGAGAATATGTTGGCATCTCCTGCCTGGAGGGGAGATGAGACGGTGGAGAGGGTTAGAAGCTGGCGAAATGGACACGAAAAGAGAGAGTGGAGGGAGAGAGCGGGCTGTCTCATTAGGCGGAGAGTAATTGGGAGTGTGTAGCAAGGTGCATATGGGTTTTTACATGAGAGACTGACTTGATTTGTAAACTTTCACTTAAAGCACAATAAAAATTATTAAAAAAAAAAAAACACCCAGTTGTTTTAGAAAAGTATAGGTTTTCTTGATATTCATAATGGAAGAAAATTTATACTGTGAATCATTATATATAGGACTGGATTAATGAGTTTGACCTTTATCCTATAGGTATTGAAGAATAGCCTTCAGCTTTAAAGCAATATGGAAGATGAGGTGGTGTGGACAGAAACTGAATTGGGAAGACTAAGTAATATCAGGAAGGAAATGATAACGTTTTAACCAAGGATTTGGTGGAGATAGAAAGGAGGTATTGATTCATGAGAGATTTTATAAGTAACTTGTTAGATACAGAGGGTAATATAGTTAATTAGTCCAGATACATACATGAGTGGCTAGGAAAGTTAAGTCAAACAATGAATGGTCTGATGAACTTGAAGAACAGAGAGAGGTCAGGGGAATGAAGTCCATGTTTAGTGTGAGTAATAAGTCAAAATGTGAAAAGATTAATTACATTAGATTTCTGAGTTTAAAACTTCAGATGAAGAGTCACTCTTAATAATGGCAAGATTAAATATGTGCCCATAGCAATGAGTTGCTGAAGTGGGAAAAAGCTAAAATTTATTGGTGAAAAAGGGCATCGACGATTCTTCAGACTAGCATTATTAGCTGAATCATTTCTTTAGTGATGCATCTGCCCAGAATGATGACAAGATATACCAGGAATTGTGTCTCTACTTTTGGTAGGTTTTATTTTTCTCATTTTGTTAATGAGGAAATGGTGACTCAGAAAGTTTAAGAAACTTGACCAAGATCAAAAAGTTTGAAGTGCCATAGCTAGAGTCACCAGTTGCTTATCAATAAAACACTAAAAATGTTAGATGTAGTGTCATCCAGAAGTTGAAGTACCAATTAGATCTAACTATCATGCACATACAGAAATAACAAATGATTTCTTAAGGACATTCATTGCTAGGGATCCTGGGTGAAGGAAAGAAAAAAGAGAAACAGTCAATCACAATTTGTCAAATTGAAAAGGATTTCTAACTATGACCCTGAAAGTAAAACCTGGATAAATGGCATTATTATACCCAAGAACAAATTATCTCACTGTAGTAACATGATCAGTAAATTTTTTTTTAATAACTGTTTTGCACTAAATGAATTAATCAGTGAGGAATTAATCTGGATAAATAATGGAAAATCCAAGTTAAGTGCAAGTCATATTTTCCTTCCATTTCATCAGATATCCTGTGAGATTCCTACCTTTTTCCCAGGTAGTCTTGGCTGGAATGATTTCCTAGTGAGGTAGGTTTAGCAGCACACACTAGCTGTTATAAGGGGTTCTTTAAATTTTTTGTCTTTTAAGTTCCCAACTTCTTGAGTGAGTACAGTTTTGCATTTGCAATTCACAATCAAACCTTTTAAAAGAACCAAAAATTGACAAAATTTTTGTTCATGTTTCCTTCTTCAGGATTGTGCTAGCAGGCAGATGAGCGATGTGCATGTGATAGATGTTGGCTGTTGAAATGTAAAAACGTGTCAACAGGCAATCTGTGAATGTTGATAGATGTCTTTGGGTCTGAAAATTTGTCTCAAACTAAATGATGCACATTTTCCTAAACTTTTCTGAAACTTAGTTTCAAAATAGTTTTCTCAGCTGGTCTCTAAACCAGTTCCTTTATATAATGATTTTTCTACTACAGCTTCTACCCATTTCAAAGTTTATTATTAACCTTTAATTATAAATTCTCAAATAGTATGAGACAAAAAAGAGAACAACTGTAGATGTGAGGAGCCACATGTCAAGAATCCTAGATCTGAATTCCATGTAATTGTTAATTTGTATAACCTTGGAAATTTGAACACTGGGGATACTTCTTAGGCTTTCTGTTATTGTTGTTGTTAGGTGCTGTCAAGAGGCTTCCAACTCATAGCAACCCTATGTATAACAGAACAAAATACTGCCAGGTGCTGCACCAACCTTACAATCGTTGCTATGTTTGAGCCCATTGTTGCAGCTACTGTGTCAATCCATCGAATTGAGGGTCTTCCTTTTTTTCACTGACCCTCTACATTACCAAGCATGATATCCTTCTCCAAGGACTGGACCCTACTGATAACATGTCTAAAGTACATGAGACAAAGTCTCACCATCCTTGCTTCTAAGGAGCATTCTGACTGTACTTCTTCAACACAGATTTGTTCATTCTTCTGGCAGTCCATAGTACATTCAATGTTCTCCACTAACACCCTAATTCAAAGGGGTAAATTCTTCTTCGGTCTTCCTTATTCATTTACCAGCTTTCACATGCATGTGAGGCGATTGAAAATTCCATGGCTTCAGCAGGCACATCTTAGTCCTCAAAGTAACATCTTTACTTTTTAAAACTTTAAAGAGGCCTTTAGCAGCAGATTTGCCCAATGTAAATTCATCATTTGATTTCTTGACTGCGGCCACCACTGGTGTTGACTGTGACTTTTTGAGTGACTCCAAAAATATATTCTTTAGTATATGTTTTATCTGAATTAATATTAACAATAACTCTATCAGACATAATTAATTATCTTTCTTTTAAGGAGCCCTGGTGGCACAATGGTCAAGCACTCAGCTGCTAACCAAAAGGCCAGCAGTTCAAACACACCAAATGCTCCACTCAAGAAAAGACCTGGTGATCTGCTCCTGTAAATCAATCTAGGAAACCTTATGAAGCAGTTCTACTCTGTCCTATAGGTTTGCTATGAGTCTGAATTGACTCAATGGCATGCAAAAACATCTTTCTTTTACACATAATGAAATGGACATTCAGAGAGGTTATGGAATTTTTCCAAGATTAGACATCTAGTAGGACCTGAGGTATAATTTGTCCTCAAGTATTTTTCCCCTCAAAATTGTGTGCTCTTACTGTTGCATCACTCTGCCTTTACTGTTACTGTTTTATCTTTCATAATATTTAAGTGGGTCATCACGTCATATTGAATAGGACACAAGATCAAATTTTGCCTCTACTACTTCATGTGCATACTTAGTCCCTCTGAGTATTAATTTCTTAATCTGAAAAATGGAGATAATACAGCTATGAGTTAATGAAATAATATTTGAAATGACTTGCCTAGTATCTATTATTGAGCATTCTAGGTCTATCAGAAGGCAATGTGTTAGATAATTTAAATTGTGAATAACACTCTCCAAGTCAGAGCCACACTAGAGTTGATAAACCTTAGTATTCTAGTCTTTGTAGCAGAGACTCAAAAAACCAAACCAAACCCATTGCTGTAGAGTCAATTCTGACTCACAACGACCCTATAGGACAGAGTAGAATTGCCCCAGAGCACCTGGTAGAATCGAACCACTGACCTTTTGGTTAGCAGCCATAGCTCTTAGCCACTATGCTACCAGGGTTTCCACAGTAGAGAGAAGACAGTGAAATATTCCAGAAGATTATTCAAGTCCCCATCTCACCATCAATTCAGTTCCTGCAGTTCCTTGATAATAGAAAGGGGCTCTCTGTACACCTGACACAACTATTTCTAGGAATAAATAACTGTGAATGAGTACATTGAGTCTGGGTTTATAAACCAATTACAAAGCACTTGATAATCATTGAGGGCAAAGTTTTTTAATTTGTTAAGACAGTAGGGTTGAAAAATAGATTCTAGCATCTGTGGTAACGGCCTGAAACAACTAAAGAGATATAAAAAACACTTAAACCATGTTTATTATAATTTATATACATTTTCTATCCTCTACAAAAAGAGCTATCACTTATTTATTCTGAATAAAAAACTTGAGAATAATAGATGAATAAAAGAGCGGATGACTAACATAATACTCCATGTTTCCTCAATCTACTTTCTGTACACTCTCCTGCCTCTCCTCACTGATGACTGGTTGGGTAGCTATCCTCACAACATCTAGTTACTGAAGCTCTAGATTAAGTCTTAGGAGACTTTCAGGGTCATCAATCAATTTATGTCAATGGTTTACTGAGCAGCAGCTTCTCTAAAAATATAGGTACATTTTACTCGCAAGAAAACAATAGAAATTGTACCATTTTCGTAAACTGACGACATTTACAATATCTTAGAAAACGTACGTACACAGTGCTCAACTGAAAAAGGTGGGTGGCACATTCATTAGGATTCTTCCCTTAAACAATTTCAGATGACTAAACCCAAGCAAGATACACTGATTATTTGACATTCTGTCAATGGTGGTTAGTGTATCAGGCAGACTGTCAATTCTAAAGACAAGCCACTATTTGTGCAAGTTGTTCATTTTTCATTGGTCAAAAATGAATCATACATGCCAAAACAAGTACAAGAATTCTAAGTTATTAAACATGACAAGTGTTTGATTGAAATATCCAAGTTTGGGTTTTGTTGAAATAAAAGCAACACATACAAAGTTCTTTAGACAAGGAAGCAGAAATTAACTGCCTTTCTCTTGTAACTACAGTAATTGTACACAAATGGAATAGAAAATTGAGTTTGAAGAAAAGCAAGAAAAATCTCCATTCAACCTTTTCAAAGAGTGATCCTTTGATGAGCAAAGATTGAAAGCAAAATAGAGCCTGAAAATAAAAGGCTCACTCATTAATGATAATAAACCACAAAGAACTCTGAAGCTCTACAGCAAAACCACAAAAATTCAGAAACTGTTCAGTAATTCCCCAATGCTCTCAGAGAGTCTCAATACAGAAAATTATATTCTGAAAGATAATAAGTATCTGCATGGGAAGGTGTCCCTATAAAACACTTCTTGCCAAATCACAAGATTTTGACAACAAAACAAAACAACCTTTCATTTTCAATCAGAGTCCTAGGAAACAGAGTAAAGTCAGCAAAAAGC
Organism: Elephas maximus indicus; assembly: GCF_024166365.1. NCBI lineage: Eukaryota > Metazoa > Chordata > Mammalia > Proboscidea > Elephantidae > Elephas > Elephas maximus. The sequence goes on along the minus strand of NC_064822.1, from coordinate 77,256,328 downwards.
ATGCCACACTGTGGACTCAAGCAATGTCACACATGATGCCTCTTCAAAACTTTAATTCCGGAGCATCATATTACTCTTTAAGTCATTTAACTCAATTTCCCCCAATAGCATAGAGCTAGGGAGTCCATTTTTTAAAAAGAACAAAATGATTAATGGAAAACCAAGGGAAAATCTATCCATCTAGTATAACTTATTCTGATTGTTTGCTGTTTTAAGTACAGTAGTCAAGGTAAGTTATGCTGTAGGCAGTAACCAGTGTGTGATGTAATTACTTTTTTATTCATTCAACAGGTATTTATTGAGCACATATCATATGTACTATGTGCAATGTTCTGTGTTAAGAATGGCTTCACTGAAACTAAATCTATTCTTCCCTTTACATTTACAAAAAGAATATGATCTTATCAGATATCAAACCTTAAACGAAGATTATCAGTTTAAGAATAAATGCTGAATATTTTTAACCAATCAAGGTAATCCAATTCACCTGATTGCCACCTGATTGGTTCAGAATGACATGTGACTCAATTTAGGCAAATGATATGGGACATTAATGTTGAAATCAAAGATGTCACCTTGAAGACTAAGGTGTACCTGACCCAAGCCATGATATTTTCAGTCACCTCCTATGCATGTGAAAGCTGGATGATGAATAAAGAAGACTGAAATAGAATTGATGCCTTTGAATTGTGGTGTTGGAGAAGAATATTGAACACACCACGGATGGCCAAAAGAACAAATAAATCTGCCTTGGAAGAAGTACAGCCAGAGTGCTCCTTAGAAGCAAGAATGACAAGACTATGTCTCACATAATCTGGATATGTTGTCAGAAGGGATCAGTCCCTGGAGAAGGACATCCTGCTTGGTAAAGTAGAGGGTCAGCAAAAAAGAGGAAGACCCTCAATGAGATGGACTGACACAGTGGCTGCAACAATGGGCTTAAACATAACAACGACTGTGAGGATGGTGCGGGATGGGGCATTGTTTTGTTCTGTTGTGCATAGGGTCACTGTAAGTCAGAACCAATTTGATAGCACCAAACAACAACAACAACAATGGGGGTTGGGGAAATTTTTTCTTTCTGGGGAAGGGACAGACTATTTTCTTTTGCTGCATGGTGTCATGTTTTGATGTAATGCCAGCGGTGGTAGCCTTGTAACCGAGTTGTGAACTAGAATATGGACAAGTCAATACACTGAGGATGACACAGCAGAAAGATGGAAGGAACTGGATTTTATGATAAAATCAATGAGGATATACTGAATTTAGAGACCATCTCAAGAACAGATTTGATGCATTAAACTCTAATGACTGAAGACCAGAGGACTTGTGGAAAGAAATCAAAGACATCATACATGAAGAAAGCAAAAGGTCATTAAAAAGACAGGAAAGAAAGAGAAGGCCAAAATGGACTAAGAAGAGACTCCGAAACTTGCTTTTCAACATCAAGTAGCTAAAGTGAAAGGAAGAAATGATCATGTAAAAGAGCTGAACAGGTATTTCAAAGGGCAGCTTGAGAAGACAAAGTATTATAATGAAATGTTCAACGACTTGGAGTTAGAAAACCAAAATGGAAGAATGCGCTCAGCATTTCTCAAGCTGAAAGAACTGAAGAAAAAATTCAAGTTTTGAGTTGCGATACTGAAGGATTTTCTGGCCAAAACATTGAATGGTGCAGGAAGCATCAAAAGAAGATGGAAGGAATACACAGAGTCACTGTACCAAAAAGAATTAGTCAACTTTCAACCATTTCAGGAGGTAGCATATGATCAAGAATCTATGGTACTGAAGGTAGAAGTCCAAGCTGCACTGAAGGCATTGACAAAAAATGAGGCTCCAGAAGTTGATAGAATACCAGCTGAGATGTTTCAACAAACAGATGCAATACAGGAAGCGCTCACTCATCTATGTCATGAAATTTGGAAGATGGCTACCTGGCCAACCTACTGGAAGAGATCCATATTTGTGCAATTCCAAAGAAATGTAACAAAATAGAATGTGGAAACTATTGAACAATATCATTTTGCTGAAGATGATTCAAAAACACTTGCAGCAGTACTTCGACAGGGAACTGTCAGAAACTCAGGTCAGATCCAGAAGAGGATGTGCAACAAGGATTGTCATTGCGGATGTCAGATGAATCTTGGCTCAAAGCAGAGGATACCAGAAAGATGTTTACCTGTGTTTTATTGACTATGCAAAGACGTTCGAGTGTGTGGATCATAACAAATTATGGACAAAATTTTGAAGAATGGGAACTCCAGAACATTTAATTGTGCTCATAAGAAGCTTGTACAAAGAATAAGCAGCAGATATTCGAACAGAATAAGGGGATACTGAGTGGTTTAAAATTAAAGAAATGTGTGCATCAGGGTTGAATCATCTCACCACACCTATTCAAACTGTATGCTGAGCAAATAATCTGAGAAGCCGGACTATATGAACAAGAATGTAGTATCAGGATTGGAGGAAGACTCATTAACAACCTGTGCTAGGCAGATGATACAACCCTGCTTGCTGGAAGTGAAGAGGACTTGAAACACTGATGAAGATCAAAGACTACAGCCTTCAGTATTAGTTACACCTCAACATAAAGAAAACAAAAATCTTAATTTTGAACATTGTTTCGTTTTCAGCTTTGCTTTCCAGTTAAGGAAAACTCAGGTCTTCAGTATTTACATGAGTTCCTAAATAACGATATGAAAAAAAAAAAATGAATTCTTTAAAGATGCATTTTTGGGGAAGTAAATGTTGAATTGAAAGATACCTGGACTGGGCGTAAGAAATCAAGTAAAATAGATCTAATCTCAATGCTTTTACCAGTTAGATGATTGTCAATGGATGAATCGCTTCACTTGTTGAAAATACTTTTCTGGGGCGGGTGGAGTATTATAGCAGATGATCCCTAAGGTCCTATCTTACTTCAGTATCCTGTGACTCTATGAATGTTCGTTAGTGTATTGATTTTGGAAGTTAAATTTTAATATTATTAGAAGACAAGGATAATCTCAACAGAATGCCTTTTTGTTGACCATATATATATGTATATATATATACACGTATGAACATACGTATATATACACATATATGTATATATATATACACACACCTATATATGTGTGTGTATGTATATATACACACATACATATACATATATATAGGAGCCCTGGTGGTGAAGTGGTTAAGAACTCAGGATGCTGGCCAAAGATCAGCAGTTCAAATCCACCAACTGCTTCTTGGAAACGCTATGACACTGTTCCACTCTGTCCTGTAGGATTGATATGAGTCAGAATTGACTTGACAGCACACAACAACAACAGTATACATATATATATATAAAATATATATATATATATTTTTATGTATATGTGTGTGTATATAATTCTGGCTAGAACAGAACTGTAATTGATTGAGAAACAATGAATAAGCAGTACAATACTGTTTTTTAAGCCCTTAGTCCAAATCTCTAGCATAAACTATGACAATAGAGGAGTAATATAATTATTGGTAAACCAGATTACTGTCTAAGGAAGCAGTGTCTAAGGAAGTGGCTGTTGTAATGAAAAATTGCTGGAGAGTGCAGTAGGGAGTTCAGTTCCCAAAGGCCAGCTCAGGTCCACCTTCCAACACCTGAGATCAGTGTGTGTATACAAAATGATGATTTTTTTTTTTTAACTCTTCCCTCTTTCTTTTTTCTTTTTCTTTTATTAAAGAGAAGACATTCAGAGGAAAATCATTTAAACAAGGGATAAATCGAAGGTGAAGTTCTGTTTCTGGCTTTTGCATTGATTTGTGATGGAACATTGTATAAGTTTCTATTTTCACATATATTTAATAGGAGTAATGAAACTTAAATGATATTAGGAAATAATTTAAAAATTGTATGGTTTTAGAAAACATTTTTCTTAAAGAAACTACATAAAACCTCGCTCACATAGAGCAGAAATCAAACAGACAAAAACTAGTGTCCTTGTATTTTCCTGAACTAGAAAACTATGCTAATGGATTTTATAGATTACTATGTACAATAAAAACTTTCTTCCAGATATTCGTCATTTTTTCCTCAGGTTGGTTGAGGTAGAGAACAGTTATTGTTAGTTTAAGTGAATTGCTTATTACAGGGATTCTATCTGCTGTATATTTTTCTGAGAACAACACAGTGAAAGATGATTTTAGTAGATCAATGTTAAATTGATATCTCTCCCTTACAAAAACGCAAAGCAAGACATATCTTTCCCTTACAAAAAAGCGAAGCAATAGTTTATTATTTATTATATTGTAAAGGTAAAAAGGTGAATTAGTAGCAATATAATAGTTCTGGAAGGTGAAGGATTGAGGCTTTAAAAACTCCTATTGATTCTCCATCGTGTGTGCTCTATTACACTGTGATAACTCCCTCATGTACAGATCTTTACTCTCACCTCAGGGGTGTTTCAGACATCAAAGCAGAGGGAAAGCATTTACCTCCTTCGTGTATTCATTTGTATGCCTTTATCAGTACTTAAAACTGACAGAATGGGAGCGCACATTTAGGCTTTGTTTTCTTGATGTCCAGCCTTGCCTCTATGCTCTGTAGTTACATATGGAACAAGTCATAAGCAAAGCTATAAAATGGACTTAATTTTTTGTCAGTTTCCTCATTTTAATCTGTCCTTGCCAGATAATCAGTGGGCTCTTTTCTGCTACGTGGATGCTAGTATGTTAGCCCATGGGTTTCTCTAAGGCAAGGACAATTCTTTGTTTTATCCTTAATAGTGCAACACTGTCTAGCATCTCAATGTTTATCATGTAAATGAATACATGATAAACTAATTCATCATAACCACTGTGTTCTGAATACACACACACACACACACAGAGTTTTTATATTAGAAGAGGACTGCTTGGAGGGAACAATACTTAACCTAAAGGAGTGGCTCACTAATGGGACAATTTCATCAGGGAAGACATATTTTGAATAAGGGGAAGAGGGACATCTGTGGCTTAAATTACACGTTGCAAAATTTCCACATTACTTTGTTATATTTGAAGTATTCTCTGATTTGAGAACTTGCCACAGAATTCTAGATAAAAAGAAATTTAGGGCAGATTGTTCAGAAAACGAATGGGCAGATTTTACATCATCTCAATTTTATGGGTAGCATATGAAGGCTCACAGAATATGGTTCTTTAATACCTCATTTCACCCTGAATAGGCCTGTGGTACCAGAGACACCACTAGCTTAATGCACTCTGTGGCTCTCTGAACTGTCCAGCGGGCACTTGCTCTTCAGGCTCTAATTCTTGACTCAGGTTAGTCCCTGGCTTCTGCTCACATTCTCCCTCCAGTTTTGACTTCACTCCTGATATCCATTGCCTAGTTTCTGGTTTCTGACTGGGACAATCTTCTGGAATTGCTCTCACCCTATTAGCTGTGGTTTGGGCTCCAGTCAGGCTGAAAGCCCGAACAGCTCTCTTCTGCCCCCTTCTGTCACAAGTCTGCATGCAAACAGGCAACTTAATCCTATTTATCTATTCAACAGTAATTTATTGAATGTTTGTATTGTCCCAAGCACTGTTCTAAGTACTGAGAATATATCAGTGAATAAAACAGAAAAAAAAAATGCCTGTACTTAAGGAGCTTGTAAATGGGAGCTTCATTTCAAACTAAACGTAGGTTCTCACACTCAAAGGAAAGAAACATTTGTGGATTTTTTTGCAGCACATGCCTTAAATCATATAATTTATAAAGGGGCCTTGTTGTAAAATGGCTCCCTACCATAGTGATTTTGATTCACATTGGTTCTCTCTTGGAGCCTATTCAATGGGACTTAGTATCAGAAGTATGAAAGACTTCAGTATTGCTATTCTACCTCTGACACAGCCCTACAGCATACTGATGCTCCAAATGACGCTCCATTTTTTTTTACACATATTTAAATTATTTACCTTAAATGTAGAAATGCTTATCTTAGGCCAGATGCCCTAGAACAGAGTCTAAGACAGAAATTTAGGTGCATGTGATTTACTGAGGGAATGTTCTTTAGGAAAAAATCCTGTAAGGGAAGCATTATAGGGAAGGAATTAACAAGGACATGGTCTTGGGTCAAGTTTAGTCTTAATCAGATCCAAGGAGAGGGTCTACATGAATGTAAATTGTACCTTAGAGATTTTCCACCTATAGGCTGGGTGGCTATGTTAGCAGAGGGGAGTTCTTCAGAGAAGGGGCAGTTGTCAATTAATGGCTGATACAAAAGCTGGGAAATGGGTGCATCAGCCAGGTAAATGGGATCTGGATAGGGCTGCAACAGTGCCTTTCACAATGCTTGAGTTAAAGGAGTAATTTCATATTCTGCGTGGGCCCTGGGAGTCTAGTATGTGAAAATATTGATGGCCTTAAAGAAATTTCTATGTCTTCATGAATTAAAAAAAAAAAAAAAATTTTTTTTTTTCTTTTGAGTAGCTACTGAGTTCCAAATACTGTGGCAGGATTAGCATTCTAAATAGTAATGACACAACTGGCATCACTATTAGCCAGTATATGAATTACGAGGGGAAGCAGACAAGGAAATAGAGGTGTTAAGGTAGTATGATACGATGTTTGTCAAAGTTAGGTACAGTACACAGTGGAACCCCACATGGAAGCAATACTCAGTCCTGGCTGGTGGCTGGAGAGAGGGACAGGAACAGTTTTCTTAACGATGTGGCATCCCAGCCAATTTAGTCAGGGCCCTTCAAGGTAAAGTCCTTTCTTCACTATCAGTCAAATTGTTTCCTATCCAAAATGCAAACATTTGGGCATGAACCCAAACTGTTATGATTCCGAATTATAGCTACCTTTTGGGTATAAATTGGGATGTAAAGTTTTTGAAATTCCAAATACAAAGTTAACTTATTTTTCTTGAACAATAAGAACTATCCATCCTGTATTTACCCTTCCAATATACAATACCGGCAGTAACTCCAAGTCAATTTTCGTTCTCTAAAGGTTACCCACAGTGATGGTAAGAAGTCAAGATAGATTTCTGTACAAGCATATTTATTCATCCAATATCTGGTGACACAACCTTCCAATCAGTGGCAGTGACTGGGAGAAGCAGGGGATGGAGGGAAAGCCACTTGGAAGGTAACGAGTTATATGGCTTGATGAACAAATGGGCATGCCAGTAAGAACAGGAACAATCCAGAGAAGACTCCAAGGTTCCATACTGAAAGTGCTGGATTTGAGGAAATGGTAGCTCATCCAAGTGAAAAAATTCATTAAACTACTAACTGATGACTCACCAGCTTTATTCTCTTATTTCAGGGTATTGCTTTTTTTTTTTTTTAAAAGAAAAGAATGTTGAGTATTTTTTTGAGTGGCTCATGAGGGGTCTGAGATGAGTTTCTAGAGTTTTAACTCAAACATTTTCTATACAACTACTTCCTAAACATAATGCTACGCAATAGCTATTTCTTAATTCCAAGACATATTATAAATATAAATGTTACTTAATGCCTAGTACATTTTGCCTGATTCTTATTTTTATTTAACTTTTAAAGGGACATAGGTATTTTAAAAATCTCCCTTTTTGTTTTTATTCTTCTTTTTCTGTATTCTCACAAAACAAGCACCTTCCCAAAGCAATCCATTTATAATTTATACTCTTTTATATTCCTTCTATCCTACTCACTCTCTTCTTGAATCAGGGAGAGGATAAATGGTCTCTGTTCCTGGCCCTTTTCTTTTTCATAAGGGTGAGAATTATACTTAGAAAGACTTTCCTCCCAATCCCTTTAGAAATGGGGCCATAATTGTCTTAATTCTGAACTGTATGTATGACATCGATTTACAACTTTGTTTGGACTCATCGTTGCCTTTCAAATGACTCCACACTTCGTACCATTTTACAGACGAAGAATTTACTATGATGGCACGAGTATTACATTAATCATTCACTTATTAGAGTAATCCTGATTATTTTATTCTGTTTTTTAAGATGGCTTCTTAAAATCACGTGCCAAAGAAAATTATTTTTTTACATACTCTTGTATTTTGATTCAAATATTTAAAACAAGATTGAGGTCTGGTCATATTATCTTATAATGTGCTTTCATTTTAATGAATGTGCACAACAAATAAAAAGTAAAGTATTAACAGAAGTAAACGTTGAGTTTAATGGGAGTGCTGCTTCTCATATGACAGAAGAATACCACAAAAGTGTTTGCACCTAACTTTCCTTAGCATGTAGTAGCTGATTGAAAGCTAAAGAGAATAAAACTTCATTCTGAGCATTGACAAGACAGTCCATTCAATGAAGGGCCTAGTTAATATATCTGATGCCTCTTTACAGTGACATACTAGAGAGAATGTTCTGCTTTTTATGTTAGCCACTTAAAATGAAAATGAGCACCAAATCAAACATTGGTCCTTGGCAAGTTCCTTGTATCTCTACTTTGTTATGGAATGCCTGCGTCATTTTCCCACATCTTCATAGGAAGAGTGATGTCAATATGAGTAACATTTCTTGAAGCAGAAAACATGATACTCAAAAACGTTATTGACTTGTCGTTTTCTCTTACTGTTCTTAGCCAGGAAATGAAGCCATTTAATAATGCCTGTCATATATACGCAGTGACACACATGCATAAGGACGAAAGATGGATCAAATTTTATCCTTAGGCCATTGACTCTTGCAATCGTTAAAATTCCATGCTGTGAAATCGAATCTACAAGGTTAATGATAAAAGATGAGCTAGAAGAAAAAAACCTACAAAGAACACCATGTTCAATAGAATCAAGTAGGTGAAGATGGGAGAAATCCTGATATCTCTTAAATAAATCTTATTTCCCTGTTAATAATGTTCCAAATTTATGCTTTCGGAAAAGTTTAGTGCTCTAAGAATGTTTGATAAAAAGGGTATACTTTGGTCTTAAAATTCTAACTTCTGTAACTAACTTTTAGATTCCACTGTTTATAACTAATTTAACTAATCACACAGAAATTACTTTTAAAGCATTCACTCTTGCCAAACATTCACATTCTTATAATTAGATTCTATATTGAAATCTTCAACAAGTAGCATGACCACAAACAGCACTTTGTATTTTTTTTGTGATTTAAAGTTGTAGGAAAAGTATCATCCAAATCTAAATTCTGACTGTATTTAAACAGCAGCAACTGTCCAAAAGGAAAGTTTGAAAACCATGGAAGTTAAATTACACTCATAAACAGAAATAACTTTTTCAAACTTGGCTGAATTTCAACTGGACTACAAGGTAAAGGAATACTCTACTTCTTCTAATGCTACCCCGCAGAGAGAAGTTGTCAACTGAGAAGCATCCTAATCTATTTCAGTTAATCTTACCAGTAAAGACGATGAGCAACCTGGATGCTTTGCAATGAGCGGTGTAGCAGGAGTTGCACCAAAGGACTTTCAAGGTTCCATTCGAACTTGATAGCCTGAAGCAAGATCAGAATTACTTTACTTTTTTTAAGTAATACATTCTTTAATAATTATTTAAACTGTAAATATATAGGTAACACAATATTTGCCAATTCGTTTTTCTCGTGTACAATTCAGTAAAGGCAATTACATTAAAAATGTTGTATAACTATGACCAACATCCGTTGCATATTTTCCATCCCCATAACCAGAAATGCAATGCTAGCTAAACAAAGATTCCCCTCTTTCCTTTTCCCTAATGCCCCAATAACCACTGTTAAACTCTGATCTCTATACATTTGCCTATTCTAAGTGTTTCATATTATTGAGATAATAAAATATTTTTCTTCTTGGGATTGACTGATTTTACTCAGCATGTTTTCAAGGTTTATCCATATTGTGACATGGATCAGGGCTTCATTTCTCTTTATGGCAGAGTAACATTCCACTGTGTGTATATACCACATTTTGTTTATTCATTCATCTGTTCATGGGCATTTGAGTTGTTTCCACATTTTGGCTATTATGAATAGTGTTGCAATGAACATTGGTGTACACATGTCTGTTAGTGTTGTTGCTTTCAGGTTTCTTAAGAATATACCTAAGAGTGGAATACAGGGTCATATGGTAGTTCTGTTTTTAACTTTTTAAGGAACTGCCAAATCATTTTGCAAAACGGCTGTACCATATTGCATTCCCATCAGCAGTGGGTGAGGCTTCCATTTTCTTGGCATCCTCCCAACACTCATTATTTTCTGTTTTTTTTTTTTTTTTTTTTTTTTTAACTCTTCTTAGCCATTACACTGGGAGTAAAGTGGTATCTCATCGTGTTTTTATTTGTATCTCCCTAATGGCTAACGACGTTGAGCACATTTTCGTGTCCATTTTTCATAGCCATTTGTATATCTTATTTGGCGAAATGTCTATTTAGGTCCTTTGTCCCTTTTTTTTTTTTTATGGGATTGTTTTGCTTTTTCTTGTTAAGTTGTAGGAGTATTCTATAAATTCTGGATATTAGACCCTTGTCCAATATATGGTTCCCCAAAATTTTCTCCCAGTGTATAGGCTGTCTCTTCCGTGCTTTATTCCTTTTTTTGCAGTAACAAAACTGTAATAGAGTACAGAAAGACTTATAAGAGGCTTGAAAAAAGACCAGAAAAGACAGCATGTACAATTTAAGGAAACATTAACAATGTGTTTGATAGCTTTATAAGCTGATGTGTAACTGATTAAAAAAACAGAAACAGTGACATAATTTGGCTTTATGTAGTTTCGTTTCCTTATTTATGCTTTAGGATCACAGGATAATAAAAAGAGAGTGGTTGGTGGAGTTCAAGCCACAGCTAGGAGAATCCTGCCCCCCCAAAACAGTGTCTCTGGACTATAAAATTTGTTATTGCTTTATATATACAAACAAACAAACCCAGTGCCGTCGAGTCGATTCCGACTCATAGCAACCCTATAGGACAGAGTAGAACTGCCCTATAGAGTTTCCAAGGAGCACCTGGCGGATTTGAACTGCCAACCCTTTGGTTAGCAGCCATAGCACTTAACCACTACGCTACCAGCGTTTCCTTATATGCAGTCAGATAAAAACATTTAATCACAAGCATTGCTATTTTTCCCCTGTTATGCTTACTAAGTGAAGTTGCTTTATTTTATTTTTTCTGTTTGCCTATTATATAGTTTTAAAAATAACTCTACCAATTCTGGCTAGAAATTTTCTGCATTACCCATATTGACATATGAGCTTTAATTTATCCCCTTGGTTGGTTAAATTGCAGGATCACTTTTCTGTAGTCTATTGTTGATTCATTGAGATCTTTCTGAGAATTATTAGTGAAAATACTGGAATTTGTTGGCCACTTTGCTGTTCTTACCTGAACTAGCTGTGGGAGATATTCCAGGAGTTCGTCATTCAACAGGTTGTCTAATTGCTGAACTGCTGCTTTACGAATTTCTTGATCTGGAAAACTAATACAAAATTAAAACATTCATGACTAAAGGTTAATGGTATGGGATAATGCATGCTAAATGTCAGGGAGAACAGAAAATAAATACTACACCCAGTGCATTAAGTCAAAATAATAATCCTATTATCAATTAATATGATCATTAATTCCAAATCATTTTCCCATATTCTATACTCTCATATGGACTCCAGTAGAAAGCTCTTTTGGTTAGATATTTTGGAAACCTGAGATTAAGTCAGATCCCTGCCAATTTTCTGATCTATAAAGTATGGATAATGAGTTACTAAAGTTTTTTCAAAAATAGAAAGAAAATTTTTGCTTTTTATTTAGCCATGAATTTGCTAAGTAAGTTATTGTCACCTGAAAACCTGATAGTTTATATGATTAAAAATGGGACTTAATTTTTTTTAATGAGTTTTGGCCAGATCTTAGTGAAAAGCAGAAATCCAAAGTACCTTTCAATAAATAAACAAAAATAATTGAATAAGGCTAACTCTTACTAGACTGTGAAATTCTTTTTTTTTAATTGTGTTTTAAGTGAAAGTTTACAGTTCTAGTTGCTCATACAAAAATTTATATACACATTGTTATATTGTCCTAGTTGCTGTCCCTTTAATGTGATAGCACACTCCTCCTCTCCACCCTGTATTTCCCGTGTCCATTCAACCAGCTCCTGTCTATTTCTGCCTTCTCATCTCATCCCCGGACAGGAGCTTCCCATTTAGTCTCATGTATCTACTTAAGCTAAGAACCACATTCTTCACAAGTATCATTTAATTGGACTGTGAAATTCTTGAAGGTAACTGTGCCTTATTCATTTTTAAGCTTCTTATGCCTCTTGTAATATTTAGGATCCATTAAAAACAAAAACGAACAAAAAACAGTGGGCTGTTGAGCCAGTTCTAACTCATGTTGATCCCATGCATTTCAGAGTAGAACTGTGTTCCAAAAGGATTTCAATGGCTTTGATATTTAGGAAGCTGATCACCAGGTCTTTCTTCCTAGGTGCCTATGGGTAGGCTCAAACCTCCAAACTTTTTGTTAGTAGCCCAGTGCTTAATTACATGAGGAACATGATGTCAAGACTGCAAGAAGACTCATTAAAAACCTGCAATATACAGATGACGCTTGCTGAAAGTGAAAAGGATTTGAAACACTTATTGATGAAGATCATAGACTACAGCCTTCAGCATGGATTATATCTTAACATAAAGAAAACAAAAATCCTCACAAGTGGACCAATAAGCAACATCAGGATAGACAGAGAAAAAATTGAAGGTGTCAAGGATTTCATTTTACTTGGATCCACAATCAATGACCTTGGGAGTGGCAGTCAAGAAAGAAATCAAACAACATACTGCATTGGGCAAATCTGCTGCAAAAGACCTCTTACAGGTATTTAAAAAAAGCAAAGATGTCACTTTGAGGACTAAGGTGCACCTGACCCAAGCCATGTTATTTTCAATTGCCTCATATACATGTGAAAGCTGGAAGATGAATAAGGAAGATCGAAGTAGAATTGATGCCTTTGAATTGGCATTAGTGAAGAATATTGAATATATTATGACTGCCAGAAGAATGAACAAATCTATCTTGGAAGAAGTACAGCCAGAATGCTCCTTAGAAGCAAGGATGGCAAGACTTTGGTTCAGGTACTTCGGATACGTTGTTAGTATAGACCAGTCAAGTCCCTGCAAAAAGATAACATGCTTGGTAAAGTAGAGGGGTCAGCGAAAAACAGAAAGACTCCTGATGAGATTGATTGACACTGTAGCTGCGACAATGGGCTCAAACATAGTAATGATTGTGAAGTTGGTGCAGGACAGGGCAGTGCTTCGTTCTGTTGTACGTGGGTTCGCAATGAGTCAGAACTGACTCAATGGTGCCTAACAAGAACAACAACAGGCACTTAATAAATGTCTGTTATTGAACTAAATTTGTGATGGTATTTAGCATTTAAAATCCTTTTTCAAAGACAATTTACTCTCAATTGGGATCAGATTGTCATCAGTTTGCTCCATTAGAATTAGTTTCAGTTATCTCCAAGTTTCTGGGAAGTTCCTGGAGACAACCTGGGGCTCCATACTGCTTTCACAAGTTTTTACATGATCTTGATGTACTGCTTTGCCCTGATTAGATATATCTAAGGCTTTGATTAAAACAATTACTTTTAAATAAATAAGTTTTCAGAAAAATTAATGTGCATAATTTAAAATGGGAAAGAACTGCTTATAGTGACTCATTTAAAAACAAATAAATGAACAAAACAAATAAAATCCCAAAGCCCTTTTGTATGTGAATTGACTGCATGCTTTTCAACTAGTCAGGAGAGAGCTCTGAAGACTTGCTTTCAATATTGTGGAAGTCAGCAAACTTTAAAGCCTTTAATGTCCAGTCTCTTTTCAGCACATCAGTTTACTGAAGGGTGAAATGAATACAACTACAGAGTCAGGGCAAAAATGATATTACTCAGTATCCCTCAACTGTCCTTGAAAGCAGTTTGAAATGTAATGTTTAAACAGGTCACACATTTTTTTCTTCATTTAAACTGAGTATTTTAATTGGAACAAGAATTTTACCTCAAGGTTAGCCACTCAAAGCCCTTATTTCTGACCTGCAAATACTTTTCCAATCATTTTTTTCTCTTGGAACATTCTAGCAATGAGACCTAGTGAGAGCTGTAGGCTAGACGCATCTCGTGAATACTAAGGTCAGAAGATCTCAGCTTAACATCAAGAATAGACTGAGAGCAAAAACAGCCCAATAAAAATGCAAAGCCAGAAGGTCAGCTTGTTTCAGCACATAAAGACTTTAGATTATCCTAACTAAATGTGATTGACTCTTATTTATTGCTCTCAATTACTAAACCATTTGTCTGATGCTTGTTGACATCAAGGTCAGCTTGAGGACAGTTTGAAGTCTTAGAGAGATTACTTGGCACATTGTGTTGCCTAAGCAATGATGTGTTAAACCAGATACTGGTCTCCCTTACTTTCTTGTATGTTTATTTCACCTTAATGTGGATGACAAAACAGAGAGAAAGAAAAAGAAAATAAACATATCACAACAGAATAAAGCCCTTTGGTGAACATTACATGCTATGTATTTATTTCCAACCACTAGAATGTAAACTCCAGGAAGTCAGAGAATTTTTATCTGTTTACAGGTGTGTCCCCAATGTCTACAGAGTAGTGACACTCCCTACATATACATTTGAAAAACATCTAACCTGAACTCATTATATTTCCTCTCAAATTGTTTCTACTGCCAGATTTTCTATTTCTAGTCCGTGTTGTCATTTTCTTCCAAACAACTAGGCCTGAAATTTTGAGAGTCATATTTGGCCTCTGTTTTCCCCTCTTCATTAAAATCTCCCCTTCCCCATTTGGTGAAATTCTATTCGTGTTCAAAGTACAGGCTCAAGCATCAACTTATCTGTGACGCTATTCCAGCCACTTTCCAGGCCCCTATAAGGTTAATCACATTCTTCTCCATGGGTTTCTATATTACGTACATGGTTGAGGGCAAACATTGGTTTTCAAATCTGTAGTTCAAGCACAGTGCCAGGCCTATAGTTAGCTGAATAAGTCTGTGGAATTTCTAGCAGCCTGTTTGTCTAACCAATTGTCAAATTCTGTTGACTTTTCCAGCCTAATAGCTCTAGCATTTTCGCATGCTTTTAATTTCTTCTGCACCTATCTAGTCTAGATCATAATTACCTTACGCTGTTATGAACAGTTTCATAGTAATACTTTATGAAATTTCCTAAAATATAGGCAATTCCTGGGCTAAGAATGAGGTCTGTTTCTGTGTCTTTAGATGTTAAATCAAATTTGTAGGTAAGTTGGAACAGGTGCATATGGTTTTTATTTAGCCTTACTTTCTGCAAGAAAGGGCTTGGAGACTTTTTAATGATTTAAAAGCTGCACGTGCAGTAAGTGAAGGTGATTGTGATGAAGAATTGGTTGTGAGTAGGGGTTGGTTCAGTTGTTTCAAAGTGAGGGCAAATTTCCATAACATTAAAGGGCAAGTATCGGTGGTCCATAAATCCGACGTTCTTAACCAGTTGATAAGGATTAAACAGTATGCACAGGCTTAATTGTGTTTACTTACTAATCTGTAGTGAACAATTTCACACGGGAAAAACAAGTGAAACCGTGCACTACAGATTAGTAAGTAAGCACAACTAAGCCCTTGCATTCCTCGCTTGTTGGATATAATCTGTCCCTTGTAACCCGGGGAATGCCTGTACATGTAAGCTCATTTCTTATAAAGATAAATGGCTTTCTATTTTCAAAGGACCTCTCTTAAGTCCATAATGCTGATCTAGATGTTCAAGTATATCTGAACACTCCCGATTTTTCTCCTACCATAATACTGACTAAACTTTCCATTCTAGCTAATCAGTGTAGTATTTTTAATCCAAAAATGGCATGTGCATTTTCACCTTTATGAGTACTGTAACTGCCACTTGGAACATCCTCCCTTCTTTTCTCATTAAATTCTAGTCCTTATTCAAAATGTGGATCAAATCTTGAAGGTGATTGTCCCACTCTTTAATAATCACTCTTCTCTGATCACCAAGGGCATTGAGCGACTCTGGCTCCTATAGTTACTGGTATGTTTGTGTGTATTAGAATTTACCTTTTTATGTACATGTCCTCATTCTTCAACTGAAAAGTAAATCACACAATAACAAAAAGATGGAAACACCCTAAGTGCCCATCAGCAGATAAATGGATAAACATTTAACCATTGTGGTACATACAGTGGAATACTATGCAAATATAAAGAATAATGATGAGTCCACGAAACATCTTAAAACATGGATGAATCTGGAGGACATTATGCTGAGTGAAATAAGTCAATCGCAAAAGGACAAATATTGTATGCTTTCACTTTTATAAAATGTCAAGAATAGGTATACCCACAGAAAGCAACATTCTTTGGCGGCTACCAGGGATGGGAGGAGAAGGGAAGGGGAATCGCTTTCTAAATAGAAGACACTTGTTGTTTTTGGTGATGGGAAAGGCAATACTCAATATGGGTGAAGTCTGTACAACCTGACCAAGATAAATGAAGACATTAAGAAGTACACAAGAATACTCCTGGGATCTTAAAAGCTTACCAGTGGCCATCTAAGATACATCAATTGGTACCAGCCCACTTGGAGCAAAGGAGAATGACACCGGAAAATATCAGACCAAGAGACAAAAGGGCCACAGAAACCAGACACCATCAGCCTGAGACCAGAAGAACTAGATGGTACCTGGCTATCGCCAATGACTCCCCTGATAGGGAACACAACAGAGAGTCCCTGACAGAGTGGGAGAAAAGGGTGGAACAGAACTCACATTCATGTAAAAAGACCAGACTTAATGGTCTGACTGAGACTGGAGGAACCCCAGAAGGCATGGCCTCCAGATGCTCTGTTAACCCAGAATTAAAACCATTCCTGAAGCCCACTCTTAGGACAAAGATTAGACTAGACTATGAAACATAAAATAATACTCGTGAAGAGTGTGCTTCTTAGTTCAAGCAGATGCACGAGACCAAATGGGCAGCTCCTGTTTGGAGGCAGAATGAGAAGGCAGGAAGGCACAGGAGCTGCTTGGATAGACACAGGAAACCCAGGGTGGAAGGGGAGAGGATGCTGTCACATTACAGGAACCGCAACTAGTGTCACATAACAATATGTGTATAACATTTTGCATGACAAATTAACTTGAGCTGTAAAGTTTCAACTAAAGTACAATTTAAAGTACACAAGAATAAAGGACAATTTCGGTAAATGCTATAACATATACAATTTTGCAATAACAGTGATAACAACAAAAAATACGTGTGTAGTTACATAGGTAGATATGTATGCCTATATATGCATAGGAAAGCATATGTGAGTATATGTGCGAGCATGTATAGCTATATCTGTAGGCATATGTATACATGTTTGTGTGTGCTGCATATATGTTCATATACATAATAAAGTACATTGGGGCATAGTTACGGAGACTTTCTAGACATATCCAAACACCTTGAGAGAGTGGCTTACTGGGTTAAAAGGCTTAGGACCATAGACTCGTGGGATAACTTGATCAACTGGCGTAACAGTTCATAAAGATAATGTTCTACATCCGAGGTTGGTGAGTAGCATCTGGGGTCTTAAAAGCTTGCAAGTGGCCACCTCAGATACAATTATTGGTCTCTACTCATCTGGAGCAAAAGAGAATGAAGAAAACCAAAGACTCAAAGAAGAAACTAGGCTACAGGACGAATAGCCCAGAGGAACCATGGCCTCTTCTAGCCTGAGGCCAGAAGAACTACATGGTGCCTGGCTACCACTACCAACCATTTTGACCAGGGACACAATAGAAGGCCCTGGATAGAATGGTAGAAAAATGTAGAACAAAAACACTGATTCCTAAAAAAGGCCAGGCTTGCTGGACTGATAGAGACTAGAGGAGCCTCTGAGGCTATCTCCCTAAGATACCCTTTGAAATTGGAACTGAAGCCATTCCGGGAGGTCACCTTTCAGCCAAATAATAAATTGGCTTATAAAATAAACAATATCACCCATGAGTGCTGTGCTCTCAGGTAATCAACTATATGAGACCAAACAGTCCACATTTATCCTGAATCAAAGATGAGAAGGTAAGGAGGGCCAGGGAAGCTAGATTAATGGAAACAGAACAAACAATGAAAATAATAAGAATGCTGACACATTATGAAAAATTTAACCAATATCACAGAACAATCTGTATAAAAATTGTTAAATGGGAACCTTATTCTCCATGTAAAATTTCACCTCAGATACAATAAAACATTATTAAAAAAAAAAATAAACCAACTGAGTACAAGTCCCATCCTACTTTTTATTCCTAGGACTTAGCACCATTCTCCACATATGGTGGAAAACTAATAAAAGTACATTGAACATCATGATAATAATTAGGAAAATAATACTACAGATCCAGTTTTACCTTTCTATGCTCCGGGATAATTTACATTGGTAACAACAGGTTTATTTTCACACATACCACCCACACAAATTCCAGATTTTTTTCGCTCTCAGTACATATAGGTCTCTGCTGGAATCAAAAAAGGTAGGAGGAAAAAAAAATCCCAAGGTAAAGGAGGAGCAGGATTTTTTTTTTTTTTCAGGCTCCTTCAAGAATAGGAGAACCAAAAACTAGTAATACCTTTATAACATAGTCCAAAAGGAAAAGTACATATTTGCATTTATATGTGCAAATGCTAGGAAGAATGTGTGTGTATCATAATGAAAAAGGATATCTGTTTTTTATTCATTACTACTGCTGGAAGCTCAGGAAGAAATTGGAGGAGAAGTTGCTAAGAAACTACCCACATGACACCCTGAGCTGTGACTACTAATGCCTGATGACATTAAAGCTGATCCAAATATAACTTGCATTTGCCTATTTTAGAAAAGAGTTGGCTACATTAAAAGAGAGGCTGGCAATGTTGGTGAAGTTCCTGGGAAATGGGTCCTTTAAATATATTGCCCGCAATACATGGTAACATGAACTAAAAAAAAAAACTTAAAAAATATACTTATTCCTTGATCTAGCAATTTTGCTTTTGGGAAATTATCCTAAGAAAGTAATAGGAGATATGTGGGAAGATATATGTATGCAAAAATTGAAAATAATATAAATGTCTAAGGATAAAAAGTTAAATATGCTATGTCCACATGATGTAACTTATGTAGTCATTAAAAATTATATTGCATATGAATATTTAACGATTAAATATTATTAAAATTTTATGCATTGTAATACATTTTAAAAATATGTGTATATTTCTCTATAATGATTAATTAAAAAAGGGAGGGGCCAGAATATTAATACAGAATATTTTTTTTATCTGTATAGAGGTTTTATGGATAATTTTAATTTTCTTTCCAAGTATAGTTTTAAAAATTTTCCAAATATAAGGATGTTTAACTGGTTACTAAATATAACAAGGATTTTTTTAAAGTAAGGCTTGTCCAACTAATTAATAAATATAGATCAATAATCGCAAATTTATTATCAGCAGTAGTGGGAAAATCTCCAAATCCTGTGCCCTTTTAAGAGCAAACATTGTTGTGTGAAATAACAAGCTTTAATTTTTTTAGCTGAGTTAGAATATTCTGCTAACATAATACATTCAACTAGAGATCTCTGACCTTGAAAAATTTATTTATAACTTAACACTTTTCATGGCCTTGAACTCAGGTATAGATCAATGGACAAATATGTTTTGCAAATCCTGGCATTTTTCCCTGTGATGTCTGAACTATTTAAACATTCTTTTGGGATACAGTTGTTGGCATTTCCTGGTCAGGAAGTCATTTCTAAATGTGGTGGGGTCTTCCCATATTAGTTCTGTGACTGTGGTGTGTCATTTACAGACTGAAATGTCACATGTAACAGAAGAGTAGCAACCTAGTTTGAATTTTTCACAAGCCAGGTTATTGATCTTTCTAATGACTCTATTTGCTTGAAAAAACACATATAATTCCTGCCAGTCATAAACCAAGAGACACACTCTAGCAATTCCACTAACCTTGAAACTGTAATTACTGTAGAAGACGTGACACTTTAAATTGGAACACAAGTACTGTTAGAAGATTCATCAAGTTGATGTCAACTAGGTCCACAATTATTTACATTTACAAGGAACTTCCTTATAATCAGTTAGAAAATATAACACTCACATGGTAATAAATGGTGACCTGGTTTGATATATTAAGAAGATACAAGGTCAGTGAAACTCCATGAATTGTTTGGGAGGCGATCCTGTAAATTTAAAGAATTTTTTTTTTTTCGTTCTTGTTAGGCTTAGCAAGAGTCCATGTGAAATAATCACTTCTTTAAGGTCACTCATCATTTTCTAAATGTTCATTTAAGCAACTGTATATTTGCTAATTTAGTTTCCCAAGCATGTCTGAATAGTGGAACAAAAACTATTATGGTCAAAAGCAAAACATGACTTTGGCTTATTATTCAGTTTTATGTGAGTTTCATGAGCAGTCATTCTATTTACTCGGTGTTTAGTTGCCCCTGGATTGAGCAACAATTGGGTCTTGGGGATCTGTAAAAGGACGAGATCCCAAAACTAAGATAAATATACCTTTGTACAATAATTGTTATGGAAGCGCCTAGAAACAGCCATTGAGAGACAAAGGAAAAATGCTCTCTGAAGACTAAGATTGTAAAGATTTATCAACGGAATCAAGGATAGATGGCTAGAAAACCCAAGGTTAAAAAAATAACAACTAAAACTAAAGCAACTTTCAGATAAACGATTTTCAAAGGAACTTCAGTGAAATATGAACTGTGTACCTTGCCAACAACATTGGGAAATCACAGGTTTAGGGTAGGGTAAAAGATTAAATTGGAATGGTAATTCTTGCATGGGCAGGGAAAAAAGGAGTTTCCTCCAGGTGGAGGTAGAAACTGTCTAGGATTTAGTGTTTTCTCTATAAGAACAGTTCTCCAACATTTTTGTCTCAGGACCCTTTTACACTCTTAAAAAGTACTGAATACCCCAGAAAGCATTTATGTGGGTTATACTTATCAACGACTGCCATATTAGAGATAAAACCAAGACATTTAATAAATATGTATTCATTTAAAATAGTATTAGTAAATCCATTACCTGTAAACACAAATATTTCTATAAAAAAACCTATATTTTCAAAAATAAAGAAAATATTTACTGAGAAGCTTGACACTTTTACGTTCAGCAAATCTTTTTAATGTCTGTTTTAATAAAAGATGATTGGATTCTCATATCTGCTTCCATATTAAATTTGTTGTGATACTGCACATCATGTAGTCCCTGGAAAATGCTACACTTCTGACAGAATGAATGTGACAAAGGCAAATCACATCTTAGAATTATTATGGAAATAATTTTGGCTTTGTGACACTCCTTTAAGCATCTTGGGGACTCTAGGTCTCACTTTTAGAATCTTTGATATACAGCACACTTTTGCTCATGTGTTATTACTGTGGAATCACAGGTCAAGGAATCATCACCTATAGCCTGTTTGTAACACAGTTAACACATCAACCTATGTCTTTCTTGGTGACAAACTGGCTTTGAAACCATCTGATCTACACACAGACTTTGGAATAGTCATTTGTCCTCTTTTACCTATTTCTAATTCCTCACATCCCAGTAGGCTATAAGAATATGCCAGGGGATCAAAATGGCCTTTAACAGGACCAAGTAGAGTCATGAAAATAAAATTTCAATAGGAAAATATATATGTTATTGTCTTTCACTTCACTTATTTTGATATCATTTCTACTCCCTTCATTTTTCCCACTATCATTATTTTTTTTTTCTTCTATTCCTCTTTTACTAGCCTGAAAAATGATAGACGGGCAATATTTTACTCAAAGAACTTTTGAAATGATGAGTGAAAGCCCACTGTGATGTAATGAATGTTGACCTTTAAAAGCAGTGACTTTGAGTGAACTGAAAAGCAAAGAAATCTGAGATCAAATTTAACTGTAACAGAAATGTCAGACTTCAGAATACACAGTAAGAATTCACATGAATCACTAAGAGGATATTCACAGTTCAAGGCCCCAGCGCCAAGCTAGAATTAGGAAACCATCAGAAGCGCAGAACTGTTTCTCCAACTGGTTTGATTCCAATGACACAGTCAGCATCAGTTTGGAGGAAAAATTTCAATATGAATATCTTTGCTATTTTTCTAGTACAAAACTGATC
Organism: Elephas maximus indicus; assembly: GCF_024166365.1. Taxonomy (NCBI): domain Eukaryota; kingdom Metazoa; phylum Chordata; class Mammalia; order Proboscidea; family Elephantidae; genus Elephas; species Elephas maximus. The sequence goes on along the minus strand of NC_064822.1, from coordinate 77,234,201 downwards.
AGATGTGGCAGGAGAAAATTTTTTTTTCTAGGCAAAGTGGTGAAAAAGGGTTCTTTAAGATGACTGTAAACCTCTCTTTCATGAATAATTCATGTCCTTTCAAGAATTTTCACATAATTTCAGGCTATTACAACCCAAGAAAATTTGGAGACCTAGTTCAGTCTCCTTACAATACAGATGAAGAAACTGAAACTCAGAGATATTAAGCAGTTTTCCCAAGTTCATTTGTTTGTTGCACTGAGACTAGGATCAAAATCTCCAGAGTAGGAGACAAGTAAATTTTCTGCAGTACTTCAGCAATGCCGTTTGATCTTTTGTACACTTATATATGAAATCCACAAAACTAGCTTGGGTGTATTATTTATTTTACTGCATTCTAAATGGATCAAGAGAGACACATAATAAATAGTGAACAGTGTAATCTGTCTAACTGGACTGGTACATTGGCCCACTACTGAACTGAAGGAAATAGGAATGATGCCAGTCCCAAGCAGATATAGAAGCTGTACAGAAATATTTTCTGATGGATAGTCAATGAACTTGCATATAGAAATGGAGAATTAACTACATAGTTATATTGTTGTCGTTAGGTACCATCCAGTCAATTCTGACTCATAGCGACACTATACGGCAGTGCAGAACTACACCATTTGGTTTTATCGGCTGTAATCTTTATGGATGCAGATTTCCAGGTCTTTTTTTCCTGCAGAGCTGCTGGGTGGGTTCAAATCACCAGCCTTTCTGTTAGCAGTCAAGTGCTTAACCATTGTACCACCAGATATTCTCACCATGTAGTCATGGTATTGATTAATCAAGATAATTATTTATACTGAAAGAATAGTTTTTGATTGTGTTATTTATACGATTGAACTTTATTGTTATTTACAGGCACACTCAGAAATTCATTGACATAAAGCAAGTGGTGTGCTAAAAGCAGCTTATAGACATTTGGATGCATTAAAGATTACACACAAAATCAGCATGAAGAGCTGAAAAATAAGGGATTTTTGAGTCTAAATATCATGGTTCTTCTTTTATTCCCTTATGCTTTCTTTCAAAGCAAATTCAAATTCATTTTCACCATCCCCATCCTTTGTTGTTGTTGTTAGTCGAGTTGGTTCCAACTCATAGCGACCCTATGCACAACTAAACGAAACACTGCCGCGTCCTGTGCCATCCTTAAAATCATTGATATGCTTGAGCTCATTGTTGCAGCCACTGTGACAATCCACCTCGTTGAGGGTCTTCCTCTTTTCCACTGACCCTGTACTCTGCCAAGCATGATGTCCTTCTCCAGGGACTGATCCCTCCTGACAATATGTCCAAAGTATGTAAGACACAGTCTCGCCATCCTTGCCTCTAAGGAGCATTCTGGTTGTACTTCTTCTAAGATAGATTTGTTCGTTCTTTTAGCAGTCCACGGTATATTCAATATTCTTTGCCAACACCACAGTTCAAAGGCATTAATTCTTCTTCGGTCTTCCTTATTCATTGTCCAGCTTTCACATGCATATGATGCCATTGAAAATACCATGGCTTGGGTCACCCTCAAGGTGACACCTTTGCTCTTCAACACTTTGAAGAGGTCCTTTGCAGCAGATTTGCCCAATGCAATGTGTCTTTTGATTTCTTGACTGCTGCTTCCATGGCTGTTGATTGTGGATCCAAGTAAAATGAAATCCTTGACAACTGCAATCTTTTCTCCATTTATCATGGTCATTTGTCCATTTGTGAGGATTTTTGTTTTCTTTACGTTGAGGTGCAATCCATACTGAAGGCTTTGGTCTTTGATCTTCATTAGTAAGTGCTTCAAGTCCTCTTCACTTTCAGCAAGCAAGGTTGTGTCATCTGCACAACGCAGGTTGTTAATGAGTCTTCTCCAATCTTGTTGCCCCGTTCTTCTTCATGTAGTCCAGGTTCTCAGATTATTTCCTCAGCATACAAATTGAATAGGTATGGTGAAAGAATACAACCCTGACGCACACCTTCCCTGGCTTTAAATCAATCAGTATCCCGTTGTTCTGTCTGAACAATTGCCTCTTGATCTATGTAAAGGTTCCTCATGAGCACAATTAAGTGTTCTGGAATTCCCATTCTTCGCAGTGTTATCCATAGTTTGTTATGAACCACCCATTCGAATGCCTTTGCTTAGTCAAAAAAACACAGGTAAACATCCTTCTGGTATTCTCTGCTTTCAGCCAGGATCCATCTGACATCAGCAATGATATCCCTGGTTCCATGTCCTTTTCTGAAGCCAGCCTGAATTTCTGGCAGTTCCCTATCAATATACTGCTGCAGTATATTGAATGATCTTCAGCAAAATTTTGCTTGTGTGTGATATTAATGATATTGTTCTATACTTTCCACATTCAGTTGGATGACCTTTCTTGGGAATAGGCATAAATATGGATCTCTTCCAGTCAGCTGGCCAGGAAGCTGTCTTCCATATTTCTTGGCATAGACGAGTAAGCACCTGCAGCGCTGCATCTGTTTGTTGAAACATCTCAATTGATATTCCACCAATTCCTGGAGCCTCGTTTTTCACCAATGCCTTCAGAGCAGCTTGGACTTCTTCCTTCAGTACCATCGGTTCCTGATCATATGCCACCTCTTGAAATGGTTGGATATCGACTAATTCTTTTTGGTATAATGACTCTGTGTATTCTTTCCATCTTCTTTTGATGCTTCCTGCATCATTTAATATTTTCACCACAGAATCCTTCACTATTGCAACTCGAGGCTTAAATTTTTTCTTCAGTTCTTTCAGCTTCAGAAACACCAAGCATGTTCTTCCCTTTTGGTTTTCCATCTCCAGGTCTTTGCACATGTCATTAAAATACTTCACTTTGTCTTCTCGAGACGCCCTTTGAAATCTTCTGTTCAGTTCTTTTACTTCATTAATCCTTCCTTTTGCTTTAGCTGCTCCATGTTTGAGAGCAAGTTTCTGAGTCTCCTCTGACATCCACCTTGGTCTTTTCTTTCTTTCCTGTCTTTTTAATGAACTCTTGCTTTCTTCATGTATGATGTAGTTGATGTCATTCCACAAGTCGTCCGGTCTTTGGTCACCAGTGTTCAACGTGTCAACTCTATTCTTCAGATGGTCTCTAAATTCAGGTGGGATATACTCAAGGTTATATTTTGGCTCTCATGGACTTGCTCTGATTTTCTTCAGTTTCAGCTTGAACTTGCGTATGAGCAATTGATGGTCTGTTCCACAGTCAGCACCTGGCCTTGTTCAGACTGATGATATTGAGCTTTTCCATTGTCTCTTTCCACAGATATAGTCAATTTGATTTCTGTGTGTCCCATCTGGTGAGGTCCATGTGTATATTTGCCGTTTATGTTGGTGAAAGAAGGTATTTGCAATGAAGAAGTCATGAGTCTTCCAAAATTCTATCATTCCATCTCCGGCACTGTTTCTATCACCAAGGCCATATTTTCCAACTAGCGATCCTTCTTTGTTTCCAACTTTTGCATTAAAATCACCAGTAATTATCAATGCATCTAGATTGCATGTTCAGTCAGTTTCAGTTCACTAATGCCTAGGATATCGATGTTTATGTGTTCCATTTCATTTTTGACAATTTCCAATTTTTCTAGATTCACACTTTGTACATTCCAGGTTCTGATTATTAATGGATGTTTGCAGCTGTTTCTTCTCATTTTGAGTCATGCCATATCAGCGAATGAAGGTCCCGAAAGCTTTACTCCATCCATGTCATTAAGGTCGACTTTTCTACTTTGAGAAGGCAGCTCTTCCGCAGTCATCTTTTGAGTGCCTTCCAACCTGGGGGGCTCATCTTCTAGCACTATATCAGACAATGTTCCACTGCTATTCGCAAGGTTTTCACTGGCTATTGCTTTTCAGAAGTAGACTGCCGGCTCCTTCTTTCTGGTCTATCTTAGTCTGGAAGCTCAGCTGAAACCTGTCCTCCATGGGTGACCCTGCTGGTATCTGAATACTGGTGGCATAGCTTCAGTATCACAGCAGCACGCAAGCCCCCACAGAACGACAAACTGACACACACGCGGGGGACCCTATAAGGTAGGTGCTGCTATTACCTCTGCTTTACGATAGCTGTTTTAATTTCCTCTACCTCTGTGGCTTCAATTTCTGCCTTAAAGTCAATAACTTCCATACTTGTTTTTCAAATTTTTAAACGCTCTATTAACTTCAGATCTATATATACAACTGCTTACTGGATATCTCCTTCTGGGTATCACACAGGTTTTTAAAAAAATTCAACATGTCCCAAACAGAATTCTCCCTCTTTCACTATGCAAATTTGCTCTTCCTTTTTTCTGTAATTCCTGTCTTAGTGATGTAATTGTCTAGCATTTACCCAAATCAGAAAGTTCAAAGCCTTTCTTGTCTTTTCTCTCTTTTTCACTCTCCTTTGTAATGTCTCTCAAATCTGCTCTGTGGTTCTCAGCTGCTACTTAGTTCAGGCCCACGCCATTTTTCAAATGGACTATTGCAGTGTACTACCATCCATCTAATATTCTTGCTCACACTTTCAGAATTATCCTAGTATCACATAAATCTGATTAGATGACTCCCTTTCTTAAGAAAATTCTATGGGTGGTAGGAACAAGTCCGTACTACCTACCCCGGTTCACGACACTGACAACAATTTAAACCAAACCATCCTTTTCAACCTTGTCACCCTGTGTAATTCCCTTCTAATATTATGTTCAATTACTCACTCTTCTCTATAACTAACCTCCATAATCATGAACATGGTACTCTTCCTTCCTGGAATCACATTTTCCCTCTTCTACACTCATGAAATTCCTATGCATATTTCAAGTTAGAATTTAATTCGTTTGTGAGGTTTTCCTTACTTTTTCGGAAAGAATTCATCTCTCTCTCCTTTGGGCTAATACAGCACTTTGTACTTACTTTGATTACAGTATAGAGGACATATTGTGTGGTAATCTCCAGCTTAAGTTGCTCCCTCTAAATTGTGTGTTTCTAAGAGGCAGTCCCTACGTTTTGTTTTTCAATATCTTTGATTCAGTGCATACCAATTCCCCTGGACATATATTTTTGCTCAATAAATGCATGGAAAAGATACACCACAATCCATTACTTAATTATCCAGTCGAATGTGAGTGTTTTAACAGTTGCATCATATCATTCCCCCTATTTACAATGCTAGTAAAGAAGGGCTTTAGTATGAATTTATACAATAAAAAACACAGTGGTTGGAAGCAAACATTTTTGTGAAACTTTTTTTTCCAAGGAAACTGATTTGGAAGCTAAGGCACTGTCTGCAAGTATCTCTTCTTTTCCTGCAAACAATAATTTTACATCATGTGGGTTGGCAAGTCCTTGTCAAATTTTTATTTAAGCTCCTGATGAAATCCTCTGATGCCAATTCAGAGTTGCTATTTTTAAATGAATATTTTCCTTGAACTCCTTTTAATTCCTTGGGTAATTTCTGCTTGATATTAACAGTTGAATAGTTGTGCCTGTGCATCAGGGTTCAGGGAAATAGCAACCATCTGCCAAGAACCACAGACCTTAGCCTTGGTCTCTGTTATTCTGACAGCACTGCCTTCTCTAATGGAAGTATCAGTATCTGGTGAGCACACGGCTGGCACTCGGTAGTGGAAATATTAACATTGTATGGCACACATCAGGCAAATTAAATCTAAGCATGTCTCCCGCTAAAAATAACTAAGAGGAGGAGGTGAACCTTCAGACAGAAGCAAGTACTCTCCAAGCTGGAAATGGAACACACCAGTTCTCAAGAGGTTAAAGCATCCAAAAGATAGACTCTTCAAAGGAGGGGAAAAGAAAAAAAATAGATCTCAGAAAACCTCACTCTGACAACTCACTTAACAAGCACATGCTGTTTGTGCTCAGAAAGTCAGCTTTTGAATTTAGAAGAGTTGAAAGGTTCATTTTTGAAAACAGCTTGTCCTCAAGTTTTTTTTTTTTTTCTTTTTAACAGTTCAGTTAAACTACGTGTGGGAGTCATAGAATGAGTACAACGAAAACACTCCAACTTTTTCAGTGACCTTATTTGGTACATGATAAGGAACTGTCCAGTGTGCAGGAATATCAAGATTCTACCAAACTGCCTGAACGATGATTAATAAACTGCGCTCTACTTTGAAACCAGTCCCCATAATCTCTAAGTATCAGGAAAAAATAAATTACATTGTGAAGTAGAAACATCTGAAAACAATAAGATAGTTTAATACTGCTATTTGAAAAATAAGATAGTTTAATACTGCTATTTATAAAATTGTTTAAAGATTGTTAAATATATAAATAGTCTAGATACTTCATGTAGGAAGGCTACAAAACATAGTAGTTAATACTGAAAGCTAAGATCTCAATACTGCCGAATTTAGCTCCTCAGTTTACAAACGTCGGGGGCAACTTAACCTCTTTAAGTCTCTGTTTCCTCATCCGTAAAACTGGGTTAACAGTGGTATTTACTTCACAGGATTACTGTGGATAGGAAAATGAGATAGTACTAACAGGCACTAAATATTAACTTCATCTGAACAATTAAAACATTAAGTCAAATAATTTTCAGTTTTTTTTTTTATTTAGGTAGAGACGGTTCAGTATAAGCAGAATTGTGCTTAGGTATCAGGGATCAGAGAATATTAAAGTTCATCTAGCTAACCACCTTATTTTATAGGCGAGCAAACTACTAAACATTGTAATCATTCTGATTAAGATTTTTTTCCTAAGAAATATTCTATTCACTTTACAAAAAATATTAGCTGAAACACTTAAATGTCTTCAGATAAAGTATGGGCCAACATATGTCTTAAGAAAACAAGTTACAAAATAAATAAATAAATAACTCCATCCCATTAGCAGTCACTCCCCATTTCTCCCAGCCCTGTAGGCAAACCCTAGCCTTAAAAAAAAAAACCCAATAATCTACTCTCTGTGTCTACAAAGTTGCCAATTTTGGAAATTTCATATGAGTGGAATCATGTAACATATGGTCTTTTGTGATTTGCTTCTTTCACTTAGCATAATGTTTTCAAGGTTCATCCATGTTATAGCATGTACCAGTATTCATTCATTTTTATTGTTAAATATTTATAGTGTATGGATATACTACTTTTATTTATCCCCTCATTAACTGATGGACATTTGAGCTTTTTCCACTTTTGGTTATTATGAATAAAGCTGCTATGTACAAGTTTTTGTGTGGATACCTGTTTTTTATTTCTTTTGGGTTTTTTTTTTTTTTTATATATACCTAAGAGTGGAATTACTGGATCTTAAGCTAACTCTTTGGTTAGCATTGAGGAAGTGCCAGACTATTTTTCAAAGCAACTGCACTATTTTGCATTCCCACCAGCAATGTATGAGGCTTAAAGTTTCTCCAAATTGTCATCAACATTTGTTATACTGTCTTTTAAATGTAGCCCTTCTAGTAGATATGAGGAGCCCTTGGGGCACAGTGGTTAAGAATTGAGGCTACTAACCTAAAGGTCTGCAGTTTGAATCCACCAGCAGCTACTTAGAAACCCTATGAGGTAGTTTTACTCTGTCCTATAGGGTCGTTATGAATCGGAATCGACTCGACAGCAATGGGATTTTTTTTTTTTGGCTTAGTGGTTATAAAGTGATATCTCATTGTGGCTTCATTTGCATATCCCTTACAGATAATGTTGAGCTTATTGGTCATTTCTCTATATTCTGTGAAAAAAATCAATTCAGGTCCTTTGCCCAATTTTAAATTGGCTTATTTATCTTTTTATTGTTGTGTTCTAAGTGGTCTTTATGTATTCTGGATATAATTTCCTTATCAAATATATAATTTTGCAAGTATTTTTCCTATTCTGTGAGCTGTTACCTTCACATTTTGAACCAAATCTTTATCAGCTAATGAATTCAATGATGAAAAAATAATAACTATACCAATATGCTAAATCTTATTTCAGCAAAAAAACAGAATTTAGAAAAATACTTTTGGAAGATTTTGGCTATCCGTGTATATCTAAATCAGGAATACCAGTTAGGACTAAGGTGGAGATGAGAACTTGTCTGTTTCAGCAGAATGATTAGCTGTGACTTATCTTAATCAATCATTAACTGATTTTCTTACCATATCATTAATTCATTCAACTGTGCAAAGTGATGTGGGCAATAAATAAAATATAATCCTTTGTTATGGATTGAATTGTGTCCGCCTAAAATATGTGTTGAAGTCCTAATCCCTGTACTTATAAATTTGACCCTAGTTTGAAATAGAGGTTTTCTTTTGTTATGGTAATGAGGTCATACTAGATGGAGTGGGTTTTAAACCTAATCACTTCTAAGTGGTATCTTACATAAAGACCAGAACAGATATAGACACACACACACAAAGGGAAGAGAGGCAGCAGAGACAGACGCATCTGTAAGCCCAGGATGCTAAGGACAGCTTGCAGTTACTAGAAGCTGAAAGAAAAAAAGGACCTTCTCTTAAAGCTGACACCCTGAACTTGGACTTCTAGCCTCCTTAACTGTGAGGAAATAGATGACTGTCTTTAAAGCCATCCACTTGTGGTATTTTTTGCTTGTAGCACTAGCAAACTAAGACAGTCCTCCAGTAACGTACAATTTAAATATTAAAACAAGTCATGTTTTAGAAAACGATTGATTCAATATTGAGTAAATACCATGCCCAAGTATTAAACCCTTGAGATACAGAGACATTAAGATGAGCTGTCTGAACTTAAGGAGTTCTCAGTAGAACTGTGGGTGAAAGTGCATATGTTCTACACATTATGTGTAACACACTGCAATAACATGTCCTTTATAAAGTAACAGAGCACCGTACTAGTGGAAGTGAACAACTCTACACTGCAAAGTTTGGGAAGGTTCCACTTTGTGTGCACCACAAAGCTTTATAAAAGGAAAAATCTCCAAGCTCAAATGATGGCAAATTACGTATTTTAAAGAAGAAGTGGGCATCTGGGCACACATTAATTAATGCAAGACTCCATAAAACCAAGCAAAACCTTCAATGTGAGAGGGAGGGATAAAAAAATGAGGGATTCGAAATGATTAATAAGTTTTCAGCTTAGATGATTGAGAGGAAGCTCTTACAAGTAACAGGAAAAACCTTCTCCCTCTTTGCTACACCATGAGTTTTATACAGGACATTAATTTTTAAACGAACTTAAACAAATCAAGTTGAATAGCTTCTTTGTGTTATCCCACCTTTTTCCTTCCCCCAGGACCTGGAGAGAGGATTCAGGGTAGAGCTGGTTCCACAGTTCTGCCCTGACTCTAGAAAATGCTGACTTTCTTCATGGCATCAACCAGCTGATGCTATCGAGACAGACTTAAAATATCTTTTCTTGGATTTGAGTATAAAAGGGAAGCCAAGGAAGAGGTGCTTCTCCGGAGCCAGAGCCAGATACCACACTTCTTCCCAGATGTGTCTCCTTAACAAGAAGATATCATTATCCCCCTCTGTATTTTATTAGAAACCCTGGTGGCATAGTGGTTAAGTGCTATGGCTACTAACCAAAGGGTCGGCAGTTGGAACCCACCAGGTGTTCTTTGGAAACTCTTTGGGGGCAGTTCTATTCTATCTTATAGGGTTGCTATGAGTTGGAATCGACTCGACGGCACTGGGTTTGGTTTGGTTTGTATTTTATTGAGGGAGGAGCTGGATGGAGAAAATATGAGTAATGGATTAAAAAAAATTCTTTCCATCATCATTGTGACATTAATTGTGCCTCTACTATAAGGAAAACATTTTTCTATACTCTGCATGTTTCAATAATAAAATATACGGCCTCATATTTCAAGGAGTTTTTTTTTTTTTGAGAGAGACAGAAATAGGGAATTTTTCCCAATTATTATTTTTTTGTTATTGTATTTCTGTAAGAACAACTACATTATTTAAGAAACTATGACCATTATTTCTGCTTTAAGTTCAGTACGGAAGGCACCAATATAGCTTAGAATTGTCTAAAATTAATATCCATAGCTTAAATTTATCTAAAATTAATATCAGAGCTACTGAAATCAGAAACAAACAGAATAGCTACTGAACTAATTATATAGTCATTTATTTTTTCTCTTCAAACAGATTCTTCTCAGCCAGTGATACCATGCTTGTTTTGAAGTTCTTACCTGGAAGTCAAAAGCCCAAGTGCCTCCAAAGGGTGAGAAAATTTCCATGCTCTCAAAATGGTGTGCATTTCTGAAACAGTTCGTTCGTCCCATCCAGGGGCACTACCCAGGACCAAAGGAAGAGAGCAGTTTTCGTTATTGCAGTAGGAACGATAAAACCATAAGTATCTTCTCTTTTCCTCAGAGAGTCTGAAAAACCAGATTGGAAACTGTAATTTACTCAAGTTCGCTGCACTAACAAATGTTGTTGTAAACACACAGCACAAAACCTTACTCTAGCTCTTTGAGTTTTATCTTATTTTATTTTGGAAAACAAGTCCTTTATCTTCTGGGGACAGTTTGATAGGTTATTTCATCAACTTGTTTCCCAGTAACTACAGTCTTTTATTAAAAAAAAAAAAAAAAAAATCCTTTAGTTCAGGTAATTCACGTTTATTTTTTGTCCCTCTTATTCTTGTCACTTTTTTAAAAAAATGTCATTTTGGTTGGTAAAATCTGTCTCCTTCAGGGCATACCAAGTTACCTGAATCCTGCAGCATGTACTATTTAGAACAGAGATAATCAATCGTTTACCCTCTTACTTTCTTTATAAATTAACTCAGACTCCAGCGGGCCTGTGAAAAAAAGGCGTATTTTAAAGATGATATTCCTTTATCTCAAAGCAAGTTTCATCAAACTTCAGAAAGCTCTTTGCTCTAAATTTCAAAACAAAGAACTCTATTCATCGCTGGATTCTGGCTTTAAATAATCAGAGTTCACTGAAAGTTTGGGGTTAAAATGCCAGTGACTAGGACTTCCTTAAACGCTCAAGTATTTCCCCCTGCAGAGTGGTCCCAAACAGAAGATCTGTGTCTAGTAATAGGGCCGTTCACTGGCTGACAGTTTGTCTGCTTTGCTTACACTCCAGCAGCAGCATTCAGAAGCACAGTTCAGCTGGAGGGCAGCATTTCTTACATGACAATGACAGCTTTCCAACACTGTCACCTCCAACCTGGCTTTCTGTTGCTCAGCTTCAATCAGCTAAAATGCCAAGAAAGTTAATGAGAAATACCCAACAGTGTGTTCTGAAGCTACCTTTGTCTGTAAAATGAAAGGAGGATTATAGTTGAATTTTAAGGTACATTCAGGTTCTTTTCCTGTGTTTTGTCATTGCTCCCAGCAGAAAGCTCTCACAAGACACAATTCTATAACAAAATTACTAAAACAAATTTTGTCCTGATTAAATTCCCTTTTTCCCAATATTGAACAATTTTTTTTTCTTTTAATCATTTTATGCAATATAATTTACACAGAAAGAAAGGCACAGATACACTTCAATAAATTTTGACAAATGCATAGACGTGGTAAAAAAAAAAAAACAAAAAACAAACAAAAAAACCCACTCTACTCCTATCAAGATAGAAAATTGTTTTCTCACGCCTCTTCCTAGGCAATCCTCACCTTCATCCCCCTAGAGGCAAACACAGGTATGAATTCTTTCACTCTAGCTTAATATTACCTATTTGAGAACTTCATATAAATGAAACCAGAGTGTATACTTTTGTCTTTTTTGGTCTAGCTTCTTTCACTCAGTATAATGTTTTTGAAGTTATCCATGTTGTTGAGTGTGTCAGTAGTTCATTCCTTTCTCTTAATAAGTATTATTCCTTTGTATGAATATAAAATAATTTGTTCATCCTTTCTCCTATTTGATGGACATTTGGGTTGTTCCCTGTTTTAGCATATAATGAATAAGTCTACTGTGAATATTTGTGTGTAAGTTTTTGTGTGGATGTATTTTCCATTTCTCCTTTAAGCACCTAGGAGGGGCATGACTAGATTGTATGTCAGGTGTTTGTTTATCTCTTGAAGAAATTGTCAAACTTCTCTAAAATTGTTGTAGAATTTTATATTCTTACCAGCAGAAAATAAGAGTTTCAGTTACACCACATTCTTGTCAACACTTGATTTTGTCTGTGTAATTTTTATGTGCTTATTGGCCCATATCTTCCTTTTCAGAAATGTCTGTTCAAGTCATTTGCCCACTTTTTTGTTGCATTATTTGAAAGTTTGTATTCATTTGTAGGTTTTTTTTTAATTCATTTGTAGGATTTCTTTATGTATTCTGGATACAAAAATTTTGTCATACAGATATTTTGCTCAAAGTTTCTCTAAGAATATGACTTGCCTATTTGTTTCCTTAGTAGTTCCTTTTGATGAATAGTTTTAAATTTTGAGTAAGTCCAATTTATAAAATTTTTATAGCTAATATGCTTTCTGTTTTTTTTCTAAGATAGCTTTCCCTACCATAACATCTGTCCTGCTAAGTTTTCTTGTAAAAGGTATATACATATAGTTTTAGATTTTACAATCTGGGATGATGATTTATCCTTAATTAACTTTTTTTGTATGGCATGAAGTAAACCTTACATTTCTTTCTTTTTTTCCCCATGAGTTTATCCATTTGCTGAAAAGACTTTTTCTCATTTATAGTTTTGACAATTTTGTAAAAAATACATTGAACATATATAAATGCAGGTCTATTTCTGGGCTCTTTTTTCTCTCAATGCTATTTCATTGATTTCTTTGCCTATCCTTATCTTGATTACTAAAACTTTATTCTGATTCACAAAATCAGATTTGTAAATCCTCAAACTTTGTTAATCTTCTTTCAAGAGTATGAAGTTACTGTAACTTTATTGTAAGTTACAGTATTGAAATCAGACTTGTAAATTCCCCAACTATGTTGCTCTTTTTCAAGACTGTTTTTGTTACTTTCGTCAAATATCCATGTTTCTGTGTGAATATTAGAAAGGTTAGCGGTTTGAACCCACCCAGAGGTGCCTCGAAGATGGGCCTGGCTATCTACTTCTGAAAGGTCAAAGCCTTGAAAACCCTATGTGCCTACATGGGGTCAGGATGAATTGGAATCGACTTGACAGCAATGAACAACGATGTAGTGTAGATATACTCATAGTTAACTAACTCCATTGTGTTAACTGAACATTTCCATTTTGCCGTAATTTTGAAATAAAATTTTATTGGTTACAGAATTCTCAGTTGACAAAATTTTTTTTTTTTCCTCTCAGTATATAAAAATATTATTCTACTGTCTTTTGACCTGCATTGTTTCTGACTGGAAATTAGCAGTTAATCTTATTGTAGGTTCCTTCTGTGTAATTTACATTTTTGCTCTAATGTTTTTAAGATTATTATCTTTATTTCTAGTTTTCAGCTATTTGGCTATGATTTGCCTGGGGCTGTTTTTGTGTGTGTTTATTTGTGTGTTTGCTTCAAAGTTGCTAAGTTTCTTAATACCTGTGGGCTGATTTTTCCTTAATAAAATTTGTAAAATTATGGTTATTCTTTCTTTCTTCTCTCTCTCTGCCCTATAATTCTCCTCTCCTTCTGTGTGCCTAATGTACACATGCTGTATTGCATGACAACATAGCATGGGCCACAAAGCTCTATTCACTAGCTTTATTCATTATTTTCAAGATTTTTTTTCTTAATCTGCTTCAACATGATAATTTCTATTACTGTCTTCAAGCTCACTGTTCTTTTCTTCTGCATTATGCAATCTATTAGTTTGTCCATATATATGTACATTTTAGATATCGTATTTTTCAGTTCCTTAAATATCTTCATGGTGTTGATGTTGTTAGGTGCCATAGAATCTATTCTGACTTGTAGTGACCCTATGTACAACAGAAAGAAACACTGCCCAGTTCTGCACCATTCTCACAATTGTTGCTATGTTTCAGCCCATTATTGCAGCCACTGTGTCAATCCATCTCATTGAGGGGCTTCCTCTTTTTCACTGACCTACTTTACCAAGCATGTCCTTCTGGAGGAATCGGTCCCTCTTAATAACATGTTCAAAGCAAGTGAGATAAAGTCTCATCATCCTTGCTTCTAAAGAGCATTCCAACTATACTTCATCCAAGACATATTTGTTTGTTCTTCTGGCAGTCCATGGTATATTAATATTGTTCGCCAATATTGTTCAAAGACATCAATTCTTTGGTCTTTCTTATTCATTCTCCAGCTTTTGTTTCCTAGCCAGGTGACTGGAAGAGATCCATATACATGCCCGTTCCAAAGAATGTGATCCAATAGAACACAGAAATCTTTATAATAAAAAAAATAGCTGTATTAAAATCTTAATGGCTAATTTGAACATTTTTGGGTCTGTCTCAGTTAACTGCTCTTCCCTTCTACCCAGTCACAGGCTATATTTTTACACTTCATCCCATGCATAGCAATTTTTTATTATATGCATTTTTTTATTTGGATATTGAATTTTTAATTTCTTTAAGGATCAGTTTAATTACTGAGGGAACAGCTGAATATTTTTGAGACTTGTTATTAAGATTTATTAGGCTGGGTCTAGTGTAGCTTTAATCTAAAGTTAGAGCAGCCTTGTTTATAATGTGCATCTAATATGCTCTCTTGAATACCTGGGTGTTCTCTGAGATTTCTCCATTCTGCCTGGTCAGAATTCCTGTCTCCCAGCACTGTGAAACCTCTGGAATCTACATATATTTCACAGTTCCCCAGTAGCTTTTCTCTTACAGGTTCCAGAAAGAAAGGGGCCCCCAATAGAGAAGTCTGAAGCTCCTATTCTGCACATCATTCTTCTTTTCACTATCATGCTTTAAAATTTCAGGTAATTCGACATCATTGAACTTTCATTTCTGTGTTTTTTAATCTACACAAGACCTGCATTCTCTTCATTGACTCACAGTTCCAGAGTCATCGTGTGAAAAGTGCCTTCAGCTGAAAGGCACTTTAATCATGGCGCTCACTTCATGCACTGTCTGTCTGCTGTCCAGTTTCTGAAAACAGTTGTTTCATTTACATATATATATATATATACCCATACCAATACATATATATGTTTTCACATATATAAATATTTATATACATAAGGACATAAATATATAACATGTATGTTTTATATCCTCCACATGTCTGTCAGTTTGTCATACTGTGGGGGCTTGCGTGTTGCTGTGATGCTGGAAGCTATGCCACCGGTATTCAGATACCAGCAGGGTCACCCATGGAGGACAGGTTTCAGCTGAGCTTCTAGATTAAGACAGACTGGGAAGAAGGACCCAGCAGTCTACTTCTGAAAAGTATCAGCAAGTGAAAACCTTATGAATAGCAGTGGAACATCGTCTGATATCGTGCCAGAAGATGAGCCCCCCCAGGTTGGAAGGCACTCAAAAGATGACTGCGGAAGAGCTGCCTCCTCAAAGTAGAGTCAACTATAATGACGTGGACGGAGTAAAGCTTTTGGGACGTTCATTTGCTGATGTGGCATGACTCAAAATGAGAAGAAACAGCTGCAAACATCCATTAATAATCGGAACCTGGAATGTATGAAGTATGAGTCTAGGAAAATTGGAAATCATCAAAAATGACATGGAATGCATAAACATCGATATGCTAGGCATTAGTGAGCTGAAATGGACTGGCACTGGCCATTTTGAATCAGACAATCCTACAGTATACTATGCTGGGAATGACAACTTGAAGAGGAATGGTGTTCCATTCATCATCAAAAAGAATGTTTCAAGATCTATCCTGAAGTATAACACTGTCAGCGATAGGATAATATCCATACGCCTACAAGGAAGACTGGTTAATACAACATGATTCAAATTTATGCACCAACCACTAGGGCCAAAGGTGAAGAAATAGAAGATTTTTATCAGCTGCTGCACTCTGAAATTGATCAAACATGCAATCGAGATGTATTGATAACTACTGGTGATCAGAACGCGAAAGTTGGAAACGAAGAAGGATCAGTAGTTGGAAAATATGGCCTTGGTGATAGAAAAAATGCCAGAGATTGAATGATAGAATTTTCCAAGACCAACGACTTCTTCATTGCAAATACCTTTTTCCACCAACATAAATGGAGACTATACATATGGGCCTTGCCAGATGGAACACACAGAAATCAAATTGACTGAATCTGTGGAAAGAAATGATGGAAAAGCTCAATATCATCAGTTAGAACAAGGCCAGGGGCTGACTGTGGAACAGACCATCAATTGCTCATTTGCAAGTTTAAGCTGAAACTGAAGAAAATCAGAGCAAGTCCACAAGAGCCAAAATATGACCTCGAGTACATCCCACCTGAATTTAGAGACTATCTGAAGAATAAATTTGACACATTGAACACTAGTGACCAAAGACCAGATGAGTTGTGGAATGACATCAAGGACATCATCCACGAAGAAAGCAAGAGGTTATTGAAAAGACAAGAAAGAAAGAAAAGACCAAGATAGATGTCAGAGGAGACTTTGAAACTTGCTCTTGAACGTCGAGCAGCTAAAGCACAAGGAAGAATTGATGAAGTAAAAGAGCTGAACAGAAGATTTCAAAGGGCATCTCATGAAGACAAAGTATTTTAATGACATGTGCAAAGAGTTGGAGATGGAAAACCAAAAGGGAAGAACACGCTTGGCAGTTCTCAAGCTGAAAGAACTGAAAAAAAAATTTAAGCCTCGAGTTGCAATAGTGAAGGATTCTATGGGGAAAATATTAAACAACGCGGGAAGCATCAAAAGAAGATGGAAGGAATACACAGAGTCATTATACCAAAAAGAATTAGTCGATGTTCAACCATTTCAGGAGGTGGCATATGATCAGGAACCGATGGTACTGAAGGAAGAAGTACAAGCTGCTCTGAAGGCACTGGCCAAAAACAAGGCTCCAGGAACTGATGGAATGTCATTTGAGATGTTTCAACAAACAGAAGTAGCGCTAGAGGTGCTTACTCGTCTACGCCAAGAAATATGGAATACAGCTTCCTGGACAGCTGACTGGAAGAGATCCATATTTATGCCTATTCCCAAGAAAGGTTGTCCAACTGAATGTGGAAAGTATAGAACAATACCATTAATATCACAGGTAAGCAAAATTTTGCTGAAGATCATTCAAAAATGGCTGCAGCAGTATATCGACAGGAAACTGCCAGAAATTCAAGCCGGTTTCAGGAGAGGACGTGGAACCAGGGATATCATTGCTGATGTCAGATGGATCCTGGCTGAAAGCAGAGACTACCAGAAGAATGTTTATCTGTGTTTTATTGACTATGCAAATGCATTCGACTGTATGGATCATAACAAATTATGGATAACATTGCAAAAAAATGGGAATTCCAGAACACTTAATTGTGCTCATAAGGAACCTTTACATAGATCAAGAGGCAGTTGTTCAGGCAGAACAAGGGGATACTGATTGGTTTCAAGTCAGGAAAGGTGCGCATCAGGGTTGTATTCTTTCACCATACCTATTCAATCTGTATGCTGAGGAAATAATCCAAGAAGCTGGACTATATGAAGAAGAACGGGGCATCAGGATTGGAGGAAGACTCATTAACAACCTGCATTATGCAGATGACACAACCTTGCTTACTGAAAATGAAGAGGACTTGAAGCACTTACTAATGAAGATCAAAGACCAAAGCCTTCAGTATGGATTGCACCTCAACATAAAGAAAACAAAAATCCTCACAAATGGACAAATGAGCATGATAAACAGAGAAAAGATTGAAGTTGTCAAGGATTTCACTTTACTTGGATCCACAATCAACAGCCATGGAAGCAGCAGTCAAGAAATCAAAAGACACATTGCATTGGGTAAATCTGCTGCAAAGGAACTTCTTAAAGTGCTGAAGAGAAAAGGTGTCACCTTGAAGACTAAAGTGCGCCTGACCCAAGCCATGGTATTTTCAATGGCATCATATGCATGTGAAAGCTGGACAATGAATAAGGAAGACCGAAGAAGAATTAATGCCTTTGAATTGTGGTGTTGGCAAAGAATATTGAATATACCATGGACTGCCAAAAGAATGAACAAATCTATCTTAGAAGAAGTACAACCAGAATGCTCCTTAGAAGCAAGGATGGCGAGACTGTGTCTTACATACTTTGGACATGTTGTCAGGAGGGATCAGTCCCTGGAGAAGGACATCATGCTTGGCAGAGTACAGCGGAAAAGAGGAAGACCCCCAACGAGGTGGATTGACATAATGACCGCAACAATGAGTTCAAGCATAACAATGATTGTAAGGATGGCTCAGGACCGGGCAGTGTTTCGTTCTGTTGTGCATAGGGTTGCTATGAGTTGGAACTGACTCGACAGCACCTAACAACAACAACAATGTTATATATATATATATACACATACCTATATATATGTATTTCTGTGTCATAGTTATTTAATGCAGAGGAACTGTTATTGTAGTGATTATGCTTCTTGGCTAGACATGGAATATTAATTTCTTTTCAAAGGAAATGTTTTAATATCTTTTTTTCTGGGAACTTCCTCACACCTGGAAACACTCTTTTGGTTGGCATAAAATTTTTTTTTTTTCTTTTTTAGTGTTAATATTATAGACACACTTTCAGTGGAACTCATTAAATTTGAACTTCCTGACTGATTACATTTGAGCAATTTGAAAGATGGAATAGTAAAGCCACCAATTAAATGATAAAATGTCATATTTAGAAGGAAAAGTTCGTCTAATTCTAACACAAGTTTTATCACATTGAAGGCTCTTTTCCATCTGTTTTCACATTCCAGAATACAACTATATGTCACCGACCATTAATAACTGTAGTTGAATAGATAAAGTAGAGGAAAAGATAAAGAGCTTTATGTGTAAGTTATTAACTTAAATAGAAACTGAAGTAAAAAAACAAGTGGAATTTACTAGGGTTCATTTAATAAGACAAACTTCTAACATTTAAAGGCAGTTACTGTGATTATGATTTTTTGGTTTTGACATTTTTTGTTTCAATATAGTTGAAATTTCAATTTATTGCTTCTTGGCCAGCAAAAATATGTAAACAGATGATTGACCTAGCTAAGATGACAGTGAACTAGCTTGGGAATGGATCATCATACATGTACCATGAAACCATGAGAATCTTCCATTGTCTTCACCCTCTAGGGTAACTGTTTATGTCAGACAGTATGCAAAGAAAATTATTCATTATAACATATTTATTTTACATTTTTTTTTATCACAGTGTGAAGCACTGCACATAAACAAGACAGACAGGTTTCTTGTTCTCACAGTTCTTAGAAATTAATGGGGGAGGGGGGCAAGAAATAAACACATGCATAAACAAGATGATAAAATATTATATTAACTCTGATAACACAAAGGGTAACATGATAGAGAAAAAGTAGAGAAAGACTTCCTTAGAGTGCTCAAAAAAGACCTCTTTCAGAAGACGACATTGGAGTGAAGACCTAAAAGATAAGATTATTTAGTCATATGAAGAACTGAGGAAAAATCATTTCCGGTAGAAGGAACACCAAATAAAAAGGCCTTGAGTTGGGAAATGGAATAGCACGTTTGTAGTATATGAAAAAAACTGATGTTACTGACTTGAAGTGAATGAGTAAGAGTAACACAAGATGAAATTAGAGAGTATGGTGGTAACCAGCTTGTCCAGGTGCTACATACTGTGATAGGATATAGTGTATAAGGCATTTTATTCTAAGAATATAAGAAACCATTTAAAGGTTTTGAACAGGAAAGTCATGTAATCTGAGTATTTTTTTGAGTGATTCCTTTGACCACAAAGTAAAGAATGGGTTGAAGAGGAAGGCAGAGTAGAAGAAAGCAGAGCAAGTTAATGCAATATTCTAGGCAAGAGGTTATGCTGGCTGGAATTAGGCTGATGGCAGTGAATATAGGTAGAAGTGGCTAGATTTTAGAGACTTATTTTGGAAGTTGAGCAGACATGATTTGATGGTGAATTACAATTGGAATTTTAGTTGATTGAGAAGCCAAAGAGTCAAGATCACATGGAGGAATTCAAGGTTTTGAGTTGATCAAATGGGCAGATATTGGAATTATTTTCTGGAGAAGGAATAAGTTTGGGACAAGCTGGGGGATGAAATATGATCGAGAGTTTTGTTTTGGGTAAATCAAGTATGGAAGCCTATTGAACATTCAAGAAGACGTATTAGAAAGTAGTTGGATATAACTCTGGAGCTAAGGGGGGTTATCTGTGCTGGAGCATCATTTGAGAGCCATCTAGAAAAAGATTATGTTTGAAGCCAAGTGATGGATTGGTCTTAGAAGTTTTTTAGACAGAAATATTTTTTTCCCTGTTTTCTATGATTGGATGCAGAAGCGCTCTCATTGATCTTGGTTGGTCATAACTCTGTTATTTACTATCCATGTGATCTCGGGCTAACCATTTAACTTTCCTGAATACCTATTTAAATAGGACAATATATCTGTTACTTTCTCAAAGGATTTTGTAGGGTTTAACGAGAAAATGCATTTGAAAGCACTTTGTAACTGAATACAAACATTGTTATAGGAATGAAAGGCAATTTAAAATGATACATAAACTTACATTGGATCTTCTTGGTTAAAAAGTGAAGGTAATATAAAGAACAGCATTTCAGTAATTATTCATTGTAATTTGCACCAGAGGTCTTTCTTTTAAATGTTCACATATTTTGAGTTTAATAGACTACAGAGATATCACAATAGAAAAGTTTCTTTCTTAATTGTATCCTTTTGGCATAATATTAATGAACACAATTAGCTGTGACTTACATATTACCAAGTAGCAGTACTAAAGCCACTAACTCCCCTAAATTCTTCCTGGAATTTGGGTTTCATCCAAAAAATAACTGTTTGAGAAAATTGAAGTACTCCTTAGTTACTAATTTAGCACCATTAAAGCACGATTTGTTTCTGTTCTTTTTTAATCTGCCATAATAATTAAATTTTGCTTTTTCCTGTTTACTAAAACAACTTCCTACCTACTTGAAGGATGGTCGAGCAGTGATTTTCCACTACTACATGCTGACATAGATCTAATCACCCTGCTTTGTTGTTTTGAACTGAGTGCTTTCTAGCTCTTTTATTTTCCTTTAGTCTAAAGTTAAAGTTGCTAAGTATCACAGGAAACAAATCTTTTAAAGCATACAAAATTACTTAATTAGCTCCTAGACATTAATTGATCATTCACCAGGTGTGACCTTAGGAAATGGAAGCAGTTTCGTAGGAACTAATGCTCACTATTTAAAGATATAAGTGTTTCAAGTATGACTGATATCACAAACAGTGAGGAAAATTCACTCAGAAGACCTGAGTCACTTACAGTAAGGGAGACTGCTTCTGTGAAAGTCTGGCAATATGTTTTAAGCACTGTTTTGATGGTTCTACAAGATTACTTCTATTCTCTTCAGGGTCAGGTTTCATGTACTCCCACCTGGTAGCTGGAAAATCAATCTGAAATAAAGGAACAATTTGTCATTTATTGAGGGTGACTCAAACAATTCATTATTAATTTAATAACCTCCATCTTAGATCTGTAGAACCTAAAATAAAGGAAAATTTCTCTTTTCTGTGCTTTTTATCATTTTAAAATAGAATCATTAAAGCTTTCACTTGAGAGTTAAACATACATGATATTTGGCCAATTCTCAATTATCTACACAAATGGCATATCTTAGTGATCTGTAATGCTTTCTGAGGCAAAATGAGAAAAGTAAGAATAGTATATGCACTTTTCATAAAGATAAATATGTTACATTTTTGTTTAATGCTGAAGTTATATCCTTTCTACATTTTGGTCTTAAATGTCTATCAGAAGGTGACGAAACTGTAGATGGTAATTATAATTTTTTATGGCATCACTTTGGAAAATACAAAGAGTTACTCTACATTGATCTCTGATTCACAAAATCTATAAGTCTGGGGACCACTTTGTAGATAGGAGGTAAAGCTCCTCCAAGGCAAAGACTTGTTTTGCAAATATACAATCAAACACAATATTTTTGCTTTGGGCTCTGTAGTTCAGATTTACAGACAGGGCTAGAATCCAGCCCTCCTTCTTCCTAGTTCAATGTGCTTTCCATTACATCATGCAACAATGAAATTCTCATTCTAGTAAGTAAAATTACAGCAAAAAAGACTGTTCCAAAATATTTAAATAAGCTGTAGACTTTAGTGCTCCATATATTTGCTTAAGGTTGTCATGGTTTTTAAAAATTTTCATATTAGCAGATCCACAGAGCTCATTTTTCTCTCATGAACTATGTTAGGTTGGAGTTGCAGATAAAATTGTGGAATGTTATGAAGCAGGCTGTGTGAGCTACATTGGAACTGCTGTTTAATCTATTTGGGCTCTTATTTATTTGAAAAAGCTTTAGCAGTTTCGTTCTGTAACCCCTAAAATTTGTTGCAATACTTGTTTTTTGGTTATAGTGTATCATTTATTACTCCAACATGAAAAAAGAAACAAGTAACAGATCAGCTAACCCAAAGCAATATTAAAGTCAATTTTGCTTCTTAACAGAAACATTCACTTTGGTGCTGTAGAAAAAAGTATGTCCAGTACTATCAGGTTACATTTAGCTTTTTATGTGCTCAAGTATTTTTAAACTCATGGAACAAAAGTACTAGAAATAACATTTAATGAACTAATCCAATTTTATGTTGGCCTTAAATGAAGTGTAGGTTAGATGAGGAAACTACAGCAGTGAATGAGAACACAGTAGCACTCCTGTGCACAAAGCTACAACAAATTATTTTATACATTTTACTTAGGAAATAGTTTTCTTTATTTCTGATACATGTATGAGTCTCTATACCAAATGGCATTTATTCACTGGTTATGAAGATACATAGTAATTGATTCTTGAGTCACTGATAAAAATACTGAAATTTCTTCCAGTTGCCTTTTATTCTTTTTACAAAAGAGAAGTTCCCAAAAGGTATTTACTCCAGAATACTTTTGAGCTCCATGAATTACAGAGGCTATAAGAAGTATCCATTACCTTCAGAGAACTTAAAGTCTAACTGAGGAGAAAAGGCACACACATTTACAACTAAAATGTGGCTTTTAGCTGCCGTTGACTCCCGATTCACAGTGGCACCATGCACAATGGAACAAAACACTTCGTAGGCCTGTACCATTCCTATGATTGCTTTTGGATTGGACCATTGTGATCCACAGGGTTTTTATTGGCTGATTTTCAGAAGTAGATCTCTAGATCTTTCTTCCTAGCCTGTATTAGTTTAGAAACTCTGCTGAAGCTCGTTCAGTATCACAGTAACACACAAACCACCACTGACAGATGGGTGGTGGCTGAGCGTGAGCTGCATTATCTGGGGACACTGGGGGACACTGGTGGTTCAGTGGAAGAATTCTTGCCTTCCATGCAGGAGACCTGTGTTTGTTTCCCAACCAATGAACAACTGAAATAGAGGACAATACGTACACAGCAGCCCAAAGGTGTGCCTCAACCCATTAACAGCAAACACATGACTCTGCTCCTTCCTCTCCTCTGTCCATGACTCACTAAACCTGGGCCTGGTCTCAGATTTCCTTCTAATGGAGTGCTCCGTCAGTTTTCTTCAAATGTCTATATTGCAAATGCCATGCTATGAGACCAATGTGTCACACACACTCATGTCTCAGGCCTTAAGGGCACATTCCTGAGTGCAAGAACAAAAGAATTTATGGGGCTCTTTTCTTTTGGGTACAGGAAAATATACAGTCCTGGTCATCCTACCTTTTAATTCACACCTTATTACACATTTTTATGTTGGTGTCTTGTGTTCCATTATTCCACCTTGCTTCACTGCCTCTCTTCATTGTTCCCATTTGCATGTGGCCACCATGGTTTCTACTATGTCTTCATGACTCGGAAATCCTCAAGGTAGCTGTTGTGAATAAATGTCCCTACTGTCCATGCCCCAAACCATGTCCATGCCATGTTCGCATGGTACCATAAGGCCTCTCTCAGGCTCCCATAATCCTGTCAGTTTGTTCAAAGAACTCCCACACAAATGTAACTTATTTATGGTAATAAATTTTACGGCAGTTGAGAAGAAGAAAGGATGCCTATTGACTGAGTGGCAATGGGGGTGAGTCTCAAGAAAGGTGTTGTAGAAGAGGCACTCATAAGGTGGTTTGGAAATGAGAGAAAAAAAAGAATTCCTTCTACCTGGGGACAAAAAATGTGCTGTGTTCTAAGAACCTGGCCTCAGTGATTAGACTGCTGCCTCCCCTAACACTTCTGATAATGGAGGGTAACCCTGGAATAAAATGCTAGGTAAGGTAAAATATTTTGGGGAAATGAGCAGATAAGAATTGCAATTTAAGGAGGAGGCCCACTAGGATGAAAGGAAGGATTAATACTTCTGGTATCCAGGTTCAGATAAGTGGACTGAAGGGCTATGTTTAGAAATGTCTGTGGCTTGTGTTATTTTTACTGATCAGAAGCATGGCTATATATCATTCATTTAGCAAATATTATATCCCAGGCACTGTCAATTCTGTCAAAGAAGTCTCAGTTAATGGGAAAGAAATATAATGTGGTGAATGTGTTGAAAAATTTATACTGGATATTATGTGAACACAGAGGAAGGACACTTAACCCTGCTTCAGGCAGGAGTAGAGGAGGGATTAAGGGAGAAATTCCTAGAGAAGGGCCTATGAATCCTAAACGATGCATATTAACTATACAAACAAAATCAGAGAAGGGGCACATAGTGGGCAGTGAGGGGAAAGGGAAGGCACATTGTAGACAGAGGGAATGGTATTCGTAAATGCACATTTTTAATGTTGCTGGAACTTTAGATATCAGACAGTGGCAAGATAAACAGTGGGAAAGGGGCCATGCTACAGAGTTTGGTGTTAATTCTCTAGGTAGCGGGGGTACTGGAGAGTACTAGCAGGGGAGTGGCAGATTTAGATTTAAGTTTTAGATTGATCACATTGTGGCTATGTGGATTTTTGTTTAGAGAATGAAAAAACGACATAGGAAAGCCAGTTAAATTGTTGAGATGTAGGAGGGAGTTGCTGAACTAGGACAGATGAGGTGGGGAATTAAGAAGATAGGTTTGAGGATATAGTTATGGACTCAGTATGGGAAGATAGAGAAGGCAAGAAAAACAGCTGGTTTATTGCTTTGCATTACTAGGTGGATATGGGGCACGAAAGAAAAGCTTGTACATGAATGTTTATAGCTGCATTATTTATAATAGCCAAAAGGTAGAAACAACACAAATGTTCATCTACTGATGAATGGTTAAACAAAATGCACACATATCAATACAATGGAATATTATTGATCATAGAAAGGAATGAAATACTGAGACATGTTACAACATGGATGGCAACTCAAAACATTTTGCTGGGTCATGAAAGGATTCCATTTATATTAAATGTCCATAATAGACAAATCTATAGAGATAGAAAGTTTCAGAAAGTTAGCAGAGAGAGGTTTCTGAGGTTTGGGTGAACTGGAAGGGCTGAGGGTGACAGTCAAAAGGCATGAGATTTCTTTATGAAGTGATGAAAATGCTCTAAAATAGACCGTGGTGATGGCTGCATTTATCTGTGAATATACTAAAAACAATAAATTGTATACTTCAAATGGGGGAGTTGCAGAGTATGTGAATTGCATCTTAATAAAGCTGTTTAAAACAAAAGAAATTAATGAGAACACTCATGGAGAATATGTACTGAGAGTAGCCCTAACAAACAGAACACTTGGGAACTGTCAACAATGAGGGCTGAACTGAAGGGGAACTTGGGAAGGAGAAAAAGGGATTGCCACAGAGTAGCAAGATGGCAGTAACACCAAAGCCAAAGATAGTGTTCAGTAAATGGGGGAGAGGCAGTGCCATAAGGAGCAGAAAAAGGGCTTATCTGATAAAGACTGAAAACTGCCACTGGATTTGGACACCTTATAACAGTTAAGTGCGATCAGAACAAAAGCAAGATTACAGTGAAATTAGACATGACTGCGGAGGCAAAGAAGTAGAAGAGTATATAGAGCAACAAGAACACTGCCCTTAATTCTTAAATTTGTGATAGAGCTACTCTACTAGATGGTCAAAGCCTGCCTACCTTGTTTGCTTTTTTACAATAAGAAGCATGTAAACATTTTTATAGACTGAAAAGCCGGACTTAGTAGAAAGGGAGAAGTTGAAACTTCAGGAGAAAGAGAGAATTATTGATGGAAAAAGGTCTTGGAGCATGTGGTAGTATCTGCAGTCAAAAGCACCTCTGGAAGCATAGCTCTTGTTCGGAGGCTGGAAAGCCCCTGGGGAATTGTATGCAGGAAGAGGCAGGAAGTTGAGAAAGACCCAGGCTGATGTACTCAGCGATAACTTTCTTTTCTGTCTCCATTTCTGAACTCAGGTCTATTGCACTCTACCCATTGCTCCCTGTCAGCTCATTAGCTACAGAACCAGGAAGCATTATTGGCTTGAAGGAATCAGGGTCCATGATACCTCATACCCCTTGTCACACTAGAATGGCTACAATTATTGCAGTAACTGCCCCATCTAATTGATAATCAGACAATCAGAAATGTACAGTTCTAAAAGAAACCAGATACACAGAATATAAACCTTTTACTGTACAGAGGTGAAATGTGAACTAAGGTGACTTATTCAAGGTCATAACATTTTAAATTAAAGAGCTAAGCCTAAAACCCAGATTTCCTAACTCTCAGCCCAACATCTTTGCCTGAGATCCATACTGACTTCTTAACACAAATACTGGCGCAAGACTCTCTTCCAATTTCTTTACAGCCTCACAATCTTTAGGTTGAAAGATTTTGCTCTAAGTTTAGCTGAATATGTGACTAAAATGATACTGGTTAGGAGCTTTGACTTTAATATCTTAATAACTTCTATTTTATTTTTCACATATTATCATAAATTAAACATTCCAGGAGGCTCCCTTTATATCTATACCACTGGAAATTATTTTGGAAATATCATTGATTTAACTTTTTCATACTGTTGAATGACTTACATGTTTCACCCTCTTGTTTTTTGGTAAGATGAATTCTCTTTTGGCTCTAAATGTCTAATTGGATTATTTATGTTGTCGTTGAAAACGTGAAACTTCTCTTCACATTCCACTTGCAAGGATGTTTGCTCCTTCATCTGAGAAGAATCAACTGGAGTCGCATATAATAGTATCACTTACTTATTCCCACCCCCACCATAGCACCCTTCCCAATGACCCCTAAAACTGACTCATTTATAAACCAAACCAAAACCCAGTGCCGTCGAGTCAATTCCAA
Source organism: Elephas maximus indicus (assembly GCF_024166365.1). Taxonomy (NCBI): domain Eukaryota; kingdom Metazoa; phylum Chordata; class Mammalia; order Proboscidea; family Elephantidae; genus Elephas; species Elephas maximus. Next base: position 77,207,002 of record NC_064822.1, on the reverse strand, counting down.
CTCATAGCGACCCTATAGGACAGAGTAGAACTGCCCCACAGAGTTTCCAAGGAGCACCTGGCAGATTCGAACTGCCGACCCTTTGGTTAGCAGCCTTAGCACTTAACCACTACACCACCAGGGTTTCCGACTCATTTATATCCATCATTAAATAATCACCATTAATGCCAGATGTGCGAAAGGCTTTGCTAAAGCTGAGGTAATTTCGGTCTGGTAAGTTAGATTTTAATAAAAAAGTGCATTCATTCCTTCAAAGAAAGCTTGCTTATATCTGTACCTGGAGTTCCCACCAGTATACAAAATGCACTGCATCCCAAACTGAATCCATCTTATTCCTCTCATGAAGTCTTTTCTTACTCCTGCATTTTTTAATCAAGTTAGAGGCATTGCTATTGACTCAGGAAGTCATGTTTTTATCTCTATTTTCTTATTTCCTTCATACAGTTGTGCCTCTTTCTGTTTAAAGAAGTTTTTAAAATATATCCCTTAATTTTTTTTTTTTTTTTTAAGACTTGGCCCTTATGATCTTTAAACTTAGATCACTAAGATATTTTTATAACAAGTCACCACATATCCTGTCTTCTGGTTTTCTAGGACATCTTCTACCACATTGCCAGAAAAAACTTTCTATGGCTCCTGTTGAGCAGAAAATCATGTCCAAATCTGGTACCCAATCTGGTAGCACGGTGTTTGTTACCCTTTACCACTGCGCATCATATAATTTATTCATTAGTCTTAGCTACCTTGAGACTGTCGCCCTTTTCTGAATCTTTGTGTTTGCACTTGCTGTTCCCTTACGATTTTATCACCCTCCTTTGCTTATACTACCTAATGAGAATTTACTCATTCTACAAAAGGCATTCAAATGTCACACCCTCTGGGAGTCTGTTCCTAAACTTTATACATTTTTTTCCCTTCCCTCAAAAATATTCATTGCTATCCCAACTGTGTTAGTGCCCTAAAGTGGACACAGTTTTTGTCACATCACATCAGAGTTGAGTTGTGAAGGTCTGTTTTCCATGCTAGGTTTTGCCTTCCTTGAAATCCTTGGCTTGGTATTATGCATTCCCTCATTTTTGTAATGTGTTTATCACAATGTATAGTGCATAGCAGTCATGTATTAAATGTGTATGAAATGTAATTGAATTGAACCACTAGTATTTTGTAATTCTTTTTCATGAGTACAGTATATTTACCAGGTTTATGAAGAGTCCTGTCTTAGTTATTTAGTGCTGCTATAACAAATGCCACAAGTGGGTGGCTTTAACACACAGAAATTCATTCTCTCAGTTTAGAAGGCTAAAAGTCCAAAATCAGGGTGCTGGCTCTAGGGGAAGGCTTTCTATGTCTGTAGGGTCTGGGGGAAGGTCCTTGTCTCTTCAGCTTATATTCCTTGGCTCCTTTGTGATTTTCATGTGGCATGGTATCTATCTTTCTCCATCTCTGCTTTCTAACTTGCTTGGTTAATGTCTTTTATATCTCAAAAGGAATTGATTTAAGATACGCCCTACGTGAATACTGTCTCATTAACGTAACAAAGAAGGCCCATTTCCAAATGGGATTAAAACCACAAATAGGGGTTAAGATTTACAACACATATTTTTTGGGGGACACAATTCAGTCCATAACAAGTTCCTTCTCTTTTATAATGGAAATGTTTCTCTTTTTGTACTGTTATAATAGGACATCTGCTAAGCAGTAAGCCGTCATGCACTGAGTGTCCCTGACGTACCAATCACTCATTCTTATGACCATGTCTACAAATAAAAAGTAGATATTGGGGTGATGTCTGGTAGGTCCTTCGTCCTTCCATCAGAGTGGCCACCACATTGTCCTTAGTACTAAATTTTCCTTCCATTTTCAACATGTTACTGTGCAACTCACAAAACTCTGTTTCCCACACCCCTGCAGTGGTTAAGAGCTATGGCTCCTAACCAAAAGGTCAGCAGTTCGAGTCTACTAACTGCTCCTTGGAAACCCTGTAGGGCAGCTCAACTCTGTCCTATAGGGTCGCTATGAGTCAGAATGAACCCAATGGCAATGGGCTTTTTTGGGTTTTTTTTACAACCAAATGAGAAATTTCAGAGCCTGGAAACTCCACTAGTTTCCTCTAGAGCAATGATTCTCAGCTGGGGGGATTTCATCCCCAGAGGACATTTGACAATGCCTGGAGACATTTTTGATTGTCAAAACTGGGGAGGTGCTACTGCAATCTAGGGGTTGAAGCCAGGGATGTTGCTAAACATCTAACAATGCACAGGAAGGGCTCCCACAATGAAGAATTATCCAGTCCAGAATGTCAACAGTGCTGAGGTTGAGAGACCCTGCTCTAGACGGTGGTACCCAGATAGCAGTTCCCATTTTTTTTTTTTTTGTAGAGATGAAAGTCCTTATTCCCTGCATGCCCATGTATGGAAATGTCCATGCTTCAGGTATCTGACAAGTATGATCAACCTTCAATATAAAATAATGAGGAGCTATGATGCAGTAAGGACCAAAGCCTGAAGTCATTGAGCACCTTTCATTCATATCACAAATCACAGGAGGTAGAGAGGTTTTAAGGAAAAATAAAGTACAATAGGTAGGTTCGTTTGCAATTGATCCCCAATTACTCAGCTAATTGTTAGTCATTTAAGAGATATGCAATAGAAAAAAGTTTAAAATGACACATTGCAGAGGCAGGTGTGATTTAGGTACCAAGTTAATATATACCAGTAACTGTTTTTAGACAATAGAAAGCAAAATAAATGCACATAATGAGTATACTAATGGCAACATTCCCTCCCTCCTTTATGATCATGTTTTATGCAGAATAGCTTGCAATTGCTATTATAGAGACTGTGAGAAAAGAGCTTTGAGAGTACTGAATGCAAAATAAAGGCAGTAGAGGTTTCACAAACCCCATCAGGCTGGAGTATAAGAAGACTATTAAAATGTGTGATCTTGGAAGAAAATTGTTTCTGTAATTGACAGCAAGCTACTTATCAACCAATAGTTGGTGTGTGTACTTTAATCTCATAGCCTGGCACTTACCTGCAGGGTCACTGGGGATAGCTGACTTATATCCCACACTCCTGGCGCTATTATTTCTATGGGAGGTTCACTCTGCAATGTCATGCTGAACAGTCTACACCCAAGAATGAATTTTCTACAAAAGACAACGCATACAGACAGGAGTCATTTAAGGAGGGAAGCTATTATTATCTGTAAATGTTTTCTTTAGAATGTAAACATAATCAGCTATTATAGTGACTTTGTTTAGTAGCTAGAAGAGAGATACAATATTCCTCAAGCACAGGTACTAGTTATTAGCTCGTTTCTAATATACCACATGGATGCATGACTGTCTTCATAGATGCCTGTACTTATTTTCTACAAGAAAAAAGTTTTCCACAATGGTTCCTAACCAAAACCAAAAAGAAAACCAAACTTGTTCCGTCAAGTTGATTCCAACTCATAGTGACCCAAAGGACAGAGCAGAACTGCCCCATGAGGGTGCCCGGTGGATTCAAACTGCCAACCTTTGGGTTAGCAGCCATAGCTCTTAACCACTACACCACCAGGGTTTCCATGGTTCCTAATAGGTAACATTTATTCTTAATTCCCAACAATGGTGACTGCAAGGTGGGGCTAAAAATCTCAGATTTGTATTCTTGGAGTTACAATTGCCTTCCAGTCAATTAAGGTGTTAACTCTTCCAAATATTTTTGATCTGTAGAGTGACTAAATGCCCTGAGAGCCTTTGACTATGTGAGTTCTAAATTTATATAAAGAAAAGACAAATTAACATAAGATCTGCAGAATGAATAGTTGTAAGAACTTCACAGAGGGAATGCTGCCTTACTCATAAATAGATTTTTCATAGCCTGGGTTTCCAAAAATCTGTTGTAAATTACCATAGTAAATGAAAGTTCATACAGCAAAGACTTCTACAGCAAAGAATTCATGGATGGTTTTAACAGCTTCAGTAACATCCAAATTCACAGATCTTAATAGGAATTTTAAAAGAAACTATACCTGGCTGTAAGTATGAGTCAGAATATTCGTGAAATATTTCAGTGATCATTGAAATTCAAGTTTACAAAGAAGTATGAGACATCAAGTGTGTCTTTTTAAAAATAATGCAGACTTCCGTCTTGTAGTCTAACAGGTACCTTTCAAAACATGACCAAAAAATCAAACAAATAATGCTCTCCTTAAATATTTCGCTTTCTGAGGCTTGTCTTCTTTATTTTCCATATCTAGATATATTGTTAGGAAGTATCTGCCAAGAGAATATAATTTGCAAATATTATTGGGCAGACATTTTCATATAACCCAAGGACAATCTTCTAGAAAGATAGATTTTGAGTCTTCTTTACCCCTTTGTAGAAAGAGTTAGGATCTAGAAACAACTAAAGACAAAGATATCCAGAGTGGGGAGAGTCTCCAAGAGGGCATTTCTGGAAGGGGGTCATACGGTGGGGTTAAGAGGGCTCTGCGGTAAGGGCATCTGATTGGATCATCCAAATTGATGTCAACTGGGAGTAGCAGGCAGATCTCAGATGGGTCTACGGTACCTTTGCACAAGTCAGCCAGGGAGTGTTAACAAGCCCTGGTGAGTCTGGGAGAGCCCACATCATGAACTTTATTAGCTGCAGACTTCAGCTGTAAATTGCTGTTGGGCAAGCGGCCACCAGCTTAAAAAGTGGCATCGCTTTGGATATCAGCAGTCAGACCAAAGGATCTGTTTCTTTTCCGATACTGTGCAACCTGACACCCTCAGAGAAAGAGAATCAGGGTGTAGGCAGGCTATCTATCTGAGTTACTGAGTATTTTTAACCAAAAGAGACTGCATCCTTCTAAAAGGACTATTTACATTACTAAATTGACTAATATTTTATCATAGAGGGAATATTATTTTCTCCTTATCAGTTACAGGGTGGGAACTCATGAGGAAGAGGGTGATATGTTAATTGCATGTATTTCCTCACATGTAAGTTGTAGAGTTAGTTACATTTGTGGCCATATTATATTTATATGTCTTGGCCCACCTTCACTCTTAGAATCTGGATGATCTAAGCTGATATCTACAGAAGACAAGGGGACTCAAATATCTGCTCTAAAGATCTGCCATTTCTCTTCTTGAATGGAGTCTAGGTCAACAGTCACCATGGCCTTAATTCTGAGGCACTGGGACAGAATGAAGTCAGATCACTTGATGAAGGAGTAGGTGAGGAAGTTATCAAGAAACAGAGAGTAAGGCTGGACTCTAGGACTCAATATTGCCCTCCCACTCAACCCTCCCTCCAGACACCTGGGACCACGACAGGGTAGCTCACTGTTCATCTCTCTTACACTTAGTGATTTTAAGTAAGATGTCATTAGAAAAAGGATTACATTGCTAAACATAATATTTCAAAACATTTCTTCGGGCATATTTCTAAGGGCCTTTTCAATTTAAATATGTATGGGTTCACATGACTAGAAAAATCAACCCAAAATCTGTGGTTTCAGGAGAGCAGATGGGCTTGTTTATACGTGCTGGGCCCCAGATTCTTCAAGCAATAAAATAAGGGTTTGAATAATTATTTTGGCTTTAGAACTGTATGTATCTGTGGCATTGCTTTCTGGAACCAGAGACTACAAATGACTCCTGAACTGGGCAACAAGCAGGACCAGTGGATCTGATGTTATTAAACTCTTTGGGAGTCTGTCTCAAGTAGATTTCATGCCCCAGAGCAGGTTGCAGGTGAGGCTGAGGCAGAAAGAAGCCCCTTGTAGTGTGTTAACCTTTTCACTATGTCTTCAGGGCGTCCAGTGTGGTGCCTAAGCACAAGAAGGGTTGCACATGATGTAGTAAAATGTGGCGAGACGTCAGAAGACCTACATTTTAGTTCTTGTTCTATTCCCAAGTAGTCTGGTGGTCTATAGCAAGTCCTTTACCTTCCTTCATCTCACAGCTCTTCATCTATAAATGAGATATTTGGACTAGGGGAGCTCTGAGTGTCTGTCTTAGAAAGGATTTGTTTTTAATAAGGAAGTTTCACCCACAAACTTTTTTACTATTAGATTTTGAAGATACATCTGAAACAATAATTCAATTGTCTAAGAAATCAAATTATTTCGAGATTAAGATTTGTTTTAGGCTTCTTTTGAGGTTCTGCAAAAGATTCTAATTTTCTACCTTTAATTCACCTGGAGAGCTTTGAAAATACAGAAGCCCAGGTCTTTGTACAGATAAAATAAATTAGAATCTTTGGAGAAACTCATGCTTTGAGTATATATTAAAATCTTCCCAGGAGATTCTATTGTTCAAATAAGGCGGAGAATATCTGCATTGAAGGAGCTTACCACAATTTAGAAATGCTAAGTAGCTACGAGACTATTTGTTTGAATTTAAGTAAGGAAGAAAGTGCATAGAAATTGTTGAAGCGAGGCTAACACTTTCTTGCTGCAGTGTGGAAGCACTGTGAATACAGATGCTGTGAAAATCTCACCCCCAAAAGAGAGAATTACAAAACTTCCGTGGGAAAAATTCTACCTTGGATGTGAGATGTATTTTTTATAGGATGAAGGTGAGTTTGTGTGCCTGAAAATGTAGAAGTTTATTTTTATGTGTAGACATTCTTTATACAGCCATAACTGGCATATCTGAGTTTAATCACTGTTGGCTCTCTCTCTCTCTCTCTCTCTCATTTCTGAAAACCACAGAGATAGGAGGCCTTTAAATCTGCATATGTTCAGGTTTTGTGTATGTTGGAAAAAATTGGCATGTGTTCATTACAACTCCACATAGGTAGGTAGGAGCAATTCAAACTGTAATAAATGGTAGGCTCAATACCAAATGTTTATGGGCAGGGGCCATTCTACAGAAGAAAATAAAATTATGTTGCTTATTTGGTGTGATCTGGAAATATCTGCATCAAATACATTTGGATAGAATCTTTGTAACTTGAAGCAATGAGCACAATGGGATCATCGCATCTCCCCAACTGCCCCACATGATAGATTTCTAATGTGTTAATAAGATCTGGGATGAGCCCTGGTGGTGCAGTGGTTAAAGCACTTGGCTGCTAACCAAAAGGTCGGCAGTTCGAATCCACTAACCACTGTTCAGGAGAAAGATGTGGCAGTCTGCTTCCATAAAGATTACAGCCTTGGGAATCCTTTGGGGCAATTCTACTCTGTCCTATAGGGTTGTTATGAGTCAGAATCAACCAGACGGCAGCAGGAATAAGATCTGGATTTCTTTAAACAATTTAGCCCCAAGAGAGAAGCAGAGTTTCTGATTTTCATGAGAAACAATGTTTTGGACATGTATTTATAAATGCTTATTCCAATGCTCTTTGAAGTAAGTGGTGTTTTCTGATATCTCATCTGCCACAGTTTTGAGACATTCCCTTAGTAAAATACCAGTTAGTATCAGTCCCAGATTGCGTCACTCCCAGATGGCCACCTTCTGTAATCAATAACCTATCACATTTTTACCAATGGTGATACATGACAAATCAACCTGAAGGCAGTGTCTTACTATCCTATCCACCTAGAAGAAAGCCTTGAAGATTAGTCTGAAAGTAAAAAAATATTTGTAGCTTCTTATATGCTTAAGGTTTATGGGTTGCCTCTTATGGGCAAAGTAATGTGTTACATGATGGGAGGGAATGAAATTGATTGATTTTTCTTTTTTCAGTGAATAGGTAGAAATATTATTCCACGAACCTGCTAGATCTCACAAATACTCTAGTCTGAAACTTTTAAGAAACTCATGAGAAAGAACAACTGTATAGTTGTTCCCAGCGAGAAAGTAAGGGAAGTTCTTAGACCACAAATCAAATTTTTGGAATGTCTGCTAACAGCAGTAGGTATTCTTTTTAGGGCTACACTTTTTCTTATAGACTTTTGAAATTTTATTTCATTCTAAATCTCCTATAGGGATTGTTTTTTTCCCCCCAATTCAATTTAGTGAACAGATCTCTACTGATTGCTTATTTATGTGAGGCACTATGTTAGATGATAGACATTACAAAGGTAAATGCATTTCTTGTCCTCAAGGAACATGTACATGGAAATGGGAGAAGGCACGAAAACAAATAACAGAGCAAAACACACACACACACCCCACCTAAGAATTAATCTAACAAAGAAGATTTTAAAGATTATCACAGTTGCTTTGATGATAATTTATGTATATTGACTAAGTGTGAGAATTAAAAACTGATGAGGAATTTTTTTCTAAGATTTTTATATCACCAAATCTTTTAAAAACAGCAGGGGCAGAAGCATACTTTACATCAATCTTAAAATATAACTTCTTTTTTTTTTTTTTTGAAGACCCTGCAATTTACAATTTGATTCTAAAGCAAGTCTTGTCATGTAAAAAACAACTGAGCTGGTTTATTTAAACTATTTTTCCTTTAGAAGAATACAAAATTATATAACTGAATTTATAAAATATTCTAAATATTAATAATTCTAAAGCCTTATGGTTAAATCATCACTACATTTTGCAGTGGACAGTGACTGAATGGTCAAATTCACAGTCAGCTTACTTTTCTTAACGATAACGTCTTAATTTTACCAATATACCAGTAAACCATTGGCTTTGCACAATTTTGCCTCAGCCAAAATTTATGACTTACATTGTTTCTAAATGACAGCATTGATCCAAATAGTTTTGAATTACTAATTGTAGAAAAATTGGCTGGTCGGCGAAGGAAAGGCAGTTAAGATTGGTCATGCCAATACCATTTCATTTTAAATGACCCTGCCGACAAGTTGAGCATCAAGCTGGTTTCTAAGGCCATTTCTACATTCTGCTTTTCATTTCTGCTTTTAATAGCTATGATTTATATTGTGCTACCTCAATTTTAGAATAAAATGCTTTCTTGATTTCTTCATTATGTCATATTCTATACTCAGTTCCAAGGAGGGTTCCCCCCCAGATGAGAGCTTTATTAATCAAAAGTGATATACTTACTCTTTTGGAAACAATGGAAGGCAAGTCCAGGCCAATAAATCTGTATTGTTTGTTGCACAGTCAATCCCAAACAATCTTATAGTGAGCATAGATTCCCTTGGAAGTGACTTTATTTCAAGAGGAAAATGGATCCTGAAAGTGAAAGAAAGAAGCAACATTATGACCCCTGATGGTGCCAGGTATCAGGAATATGAACAGAATTCACTGGCTTTGTAATTCTCAGTTGAACTTTGATGTCAATTTGTTTAAGCAATGGATGAGAATTAGAAGACCAATGATACTCAAAGCCAATTGGAAGGTTCTGACTGAGGTTAGCTGAAGCCTCAGATAATACTGAAGGTCTTCTCAGACTAGGAGGTAGCTGACTAATCTGGACTGAAAAAAGGAAGAAGAAGAAGAAAAAAAAAAAAACATGGAAAAAAACATAGAACAAAATTCTAACTCACAAAAAAAAGACTAGACTTACTGGTCTGACAGAGACTGGAGAAACCCCAAGAGTATGGCCCCTGGACACCCTTTTAGCTCAGTAACAAAGTCACTCCTGAGGTTCACACTTCATCCAAAGTTTAGATAGGCCCATAAAACAAAATGAGACTAAACAACAACAAAAAAAAAAAACAGGCATGCTAGCCCAGGGGAAAGGACTAGAAGACATAAGGGGACAGAAAAGCTGGTAATAGGGAACCCAAAGTCAAGAAGGGAGAGTGTTGACACGTTGTAGGGTTGGTAACCAATGTCACAAAACAGTATGTGTACTGTTTATTGAGAAGATAGTTTGTTCAGTAAACCTTCATTTAAAGTAAATATATAGGGAGAAATGTCTATAAAAACAATAAAATAAAATAATAAATAAATAAATAACCCAAACTCGCTGCCATGGAGTCAATTCTGACTCACAATGACCCTATAGGACAGAGTAGGACTGCCCCACAGGGTTTCTTTCCAAGGAGCAGCTGGTGGATTTGAACTGCCGGCATTTTGGTTAGCAGCCAAACGCTTAACCACTGCGCCACCAGGGCTCCTCTAATCCAGATACTAGGAAGCAATCCTTACTCATGGTTTCAAATAACACATTAATGACTTTTTTTTTTGGAAACGCTGGTGGCATAGTGATTAAGTGCTACAGCTGGTAACCAAAAGGTCCGCAGTTCAAATCCACCAGGCGCTCCTTGGAAACTCTGGGGCCTGTGCTACTCTGTCCTATAGGATCTCTATGAGTCGGAATTGACTGGATGGCAGCGGGTTTGGTTTTTGGTATAGCAGCCTCAGGGATAAAGGAGAATTAATTCATATTTAGAGGGTCAGGGAAAAAGAGGAAGACCTTTAACGAGATGGACTGATACAGTGGCTGCAACAATGGGCTCAAGCATAACAACAATCATGAGGATGGTGTAGGACCCGGTAGTGTTCCATTCTGTTGTACATAGGGTCGCTATGAGTTGGAACCAACTCACCAGCACCTAACAAGCACAATTCATACCAATAATGATAATTATTTTGAGGAAGTGAGCATCTCGCTTCTCAGCATGGTGTTCTCTGAGATTACGAGGTCTGGGTCAAGGACGTAATATTCTGGCTAAAAAGAGGAAAGACATAAGAGCTATTTTAAAGGTGAAATGGGTACCTCATACTTGACTGACAGTATATTATTGGCATAAGACAATGAAGAACTAAAGATGAATTCTAGTTTCTAGATTGTGATATGGTACATGTCTTCAACTAACAGGAGTACAGAAAAAAGACGAAATTGGGGAGGTATAATGTGTGCAATTTGGGGTATAATGTCAATGAATTAATAACAACTATCAGATGTCAATAAGGAGACCTTGGCAGCACTTGGCTGCTACAAGGTCAGTGGTTCAAACCTACCAGTGGCTCCATGGAAGAAAAGACCTGGTGATCTGCTCCAATAAAGATTATAGCCTAGGAAATCCTGTAGGACAGTTCCACTGTGTCCATAAGGTCACTATGAGTCAGAATCGACTCCACAGCACACAATAAGAACAACAAAAATAACAAATAAGATGTCAATATGTAAGCTGTGTATGAAGAAGATAAAAGAGTTTTAGATTTGGATCTATCTGCATTCAAATAGTGTCTCTGTTACTAATGAGGTGTTTCACCTCAAGGAATGCATTTACCTTTCTAAGCCTCAATTTTCGTTATCCATAAAATGGAACTAATATTACATAACCCACTACCTGGCAAATAGCAGGCTCCGTATCAGTATTATATCCATTCATTCAATCAGTCCTGTAATAATTTATATTAGCCATTGTGCATTTAAGACCTAGGTTTGTAAACACACTCTGTTGCAGATATATGAGGTATGATTCAAGTAAGAGTAGGAGAGGAAAATGAATGAAAGACAAAAGTGAGGAAAACCTTTTATTGCTCAAGATTGGAAGAAGTCAGATCATTTAAAAATTAAATTGCTACATGTTTAGGCATCTAAAACTAAAAACCTTTTCTTTCTTTTCAGTTCACATTTTTTCACACTCATAATATTCAGTCAATACAATGTGGACATACTTCTCAACTTAAAGGAAGCTCTGAAACCCAGCATAAAATGTTGATGATCTTGTGAAATGCAGAGCAATTTCTTGAATGTTCTCTCTTTTGCCTATAATTGACTTTCTATTCAGTTTTCACATTTCTGTGCTAGAATGGAAGCTGTTATTTCACTCTATTCTTCAATCTAAAATGTTCTTTTTTGCATTGAGTCTAGTTTCTTCATGTATAACTTCACTTGTTAGTGAGCTTTTCATTTCAAGAATGATAAAAATCAGGTAAGTTATGGTGGATAGTTACTGTCAATCTCCATTCTGTCATTTTCATTATTAAAGATAATTTTTAGGGTAAGAATGCACGTTTCTAAATAGTTATTTACTCACTTTTGAATAAATATGGGCTTTTAAAGCCAGCATAATCTCATATTCACTGGGAATATTTTTCTTTAACTTCTGCATCACTACTCAAAAATCAAAAGAATGAATTTTCATACAAAAAAGGAAGAAAAATACTTTAAGAGAATTCAATAAGTGGAGTCCGATTGCTTCTTTTATCTACACAGGTGCCAAAAATTTCAAGTTTTAGCCATATGTTTGCCTTACTTTGCTATTTAAAAATGAGAAAATATTTATTTTTTTCTTCTATGAGAGAGTTTCTCTAATATCAGAGTAAATTTTTGGTAATGAAAACGGAAGATTTAAAAGTCACATTTTTAAAAAGCTTTCCTATTAACACTGATAGAAAACAAAAGAATTAGACTAAACATTAGACCGTTGTGAAAAAATTGACTTTTGTCTGAATGGAACAGGGAACCATTTCAGGATTTCAAAACAGAGCAAGGTCAGGGCCTGACTTCCATTTTAAAAGAGGACACTTTAGTTGCTGTGTGAAAAAGGCTACTGAATGTGTAAGAGAAGTAGGGCGACCATTATAATGCTATTAAGGTAATGCAGACGAGAGATGATGGTAGAATAGACCAGTGAAGGTGATGAGAAGTGGTACAGTTTGGGTATATTTTGATGATAGAACCAATAGGATTTCCTCGACATAGGTTCTGAGACAGAGATTCAGGATCTTGGTCTCAACAGCTGGAACTGAAACCAGTCATTCAGAAGGGCCCTCTGTGGATGGAGCAAGACTGAAGTATAAAACCAGGAGTTCAGTTTAGGCATGTTAAGTATGGAGTTTGCAACTGATGCCTGGGTTGGTGATATAAATTTGGAAGTTGTTTTCATATACCTTGCATTTAAAGCTTTGTGACTTTAAGAGAAAGCAAGGAAGTAAAGATAGATGCAAAAGAGAAGAGTGTCAAGGACTAAGATCACCAGTCTAGAAAAAGAGATGAAGAAGGAGTGGCCAGTGACGTGGGAGGAAAGATAAAAGAGTGTGGAAGCCAAGTGGAGAGTGTATTTCAAGATGGATAGCAAGATCAAGACTGTCAAATATTCCTGATAGGTCAAGTATGATGAGGATTGAGAAGCAAACATTGAATTTAGCAATGTGGGGTCAATGGAGACTCTGATGGGCAATTTCAGACTTGCCATGAAAGTCTGATTAGTGTATGTTTTAGAGCAGTGGAAGGAATTTAAAAAAGAGAATTTAGACAACTATTGGGAGGGTTTTTCCACAAAGCAAAGGAAATAAATAGGATGGTAGTTGTCAGTAGAATGAGGTAGGGCTGTTTTTGTGTTTAACTTCAGATGTGAGAACTAGAAACATATTTAATTATCCCCATTTTACTCAAGGAGGAACTGAGATTCGTGGAATATAAATACTCTCCCCAAGATTTTGTATGTTGTAAGAAACAGTAGAGAAGTAACAGTAACAGCTTAAGTTTGGGAGTTATACAGAGTTGGTCTGAACGCTGATTTTGCCATTTACTGGTCATGTGACCTGGGGCAAGTTAATTAAGATTTATAAACATCAATTTTCTGATTCATAAAATTGTTATGACAATACCTGATCCATAGTTTTGTTTTGAATTTAAGATGACATATTTTGAGGGTGTACTACAGTACTTGAAATATAAAAAGTGGTCAAAGTCTTTGTCAATTATTATTAAACAATATAATCTCTGTTCTTAAATTCACAGTTTAGTAATGAAAAATACAATAAATTATTGTATAATGGGTACATGTTAATGAAAATACATAAATAATGCTACAGGCACCTAGCAAAATGGTATTTTTTTAAAAACTGAAATAAAATGAGAAATAATTTTAGGTGGAAGTAACTAACTATTGGGAGAACCAAAGAAACTCACAGGAAAGATAAAATCTGAACAGTCTTGAAGGAAAAGAATAAAAATACGACAATGCATTTATTCCAACAACACTAAAAATTTACAATTTATTCTGGAATTTTTTTCCTTTGACATCAACTTTAGAATTAATATATATCTTTTCTTGAATTGTTCCAAATGATGATAGATATGTATCAGTTGCAAATAAATTTGATTTTTGGAAAGGAACATTCTGGTTGTACTTTTTCCAAGACAGATTTATTCATTCTTTTGGCAGCCCATGGTATCTTCAGTATTCTTCTTCGCCACCATAATTCAAAGGCATCAACTCTTCTTCAGTCTTCTTTACTCATTGCCCAGCTTTCTCTATACAGGAGGTGATTGAAAACACCATGGCTTGGGTCAGGTGCACCTTAGTCTTCAAGGTGATATATCTTTGCTTTTCAACACTTTAAAGAGGTCTTTTGCAGCCAATTTGCCCAATGCAATGTGTCTTGATTTCTTGACTGTTGCTTCCATGGCTGTTGATCGTGGATTCAGGTAAAATGAAATTCTTGACAACTTCAATCTTTTCCCTGTTTATCATGATGTTGCTTTTTGATCCAGTCGTGAGGATTTTTGTTTTATGTTGAGGTGTAATCCATACAGAAGGTTGTGGTCATTGATCTTCATCAGTAAGTGCTTCAAGTCCTTTCAGCAGGCAAGGTTGTGTCATCTGCATAACGCAGGTTGTTAATGAGTCTTCCTCCAATCCAGATGCTGAGTTCTTTGTCATACAGTCCAGCTTCTCATATTCTCAGCATACAGATTGAATAGGTATGGTGAAAGAATACAACCCTGCTGCACACCACCCCTGACTTTAAAACATGCAATATCCCCTTGTTCTGTTTGAATGACTGCCTCTTGATCTATGTACAGGTTTCTCATGAGCACAACTAAGTGTTCCAGAATTCCCAGTCTTCACAATGTTATCCATAATTTGTTATGATACACACAGTCGAATGCCATTTCACAGTCAACAAATCACAGGTAAACGTCCTTCTGGTATTCTCTGCTTTCAGCCAGGATCCATCTGACATCAGCAACGATATCCCTGGTTCCACTTCTTCTTCTGAATCCAGCTTGACTTTCTGCAATTCCGTGTTGATATATTGCTGTAAGCATTTTTGAGTGATCTTCAGCAAAATTCTACTTGTGTGTGATATTAATGACGTTGTTCAATAAGTTCCGCATTCGCTGGGATCTCCTTTCTTGGGAACAGCCATAAATATAGATCTCTTCCAGTAGGTTGGCCAGGTAGCTCTCTTCCAAATTCCTTGGCATAGATGACTGAGTACTTCCAGTGCTGCATCTGTTTGTTGAAACATCTCAACTGGCATTCTGTCAACTCCTGGAGCCTTCAGTGCAGCTTGGACTTCTTCCTTCAGTACCAGTCCTGCTCATATGGTACCTCCTGAAATGGTTGAACATGAATCAATTCTTTTTGATATAGTGACTCTGTGTATTCCTTCCATCTTCTTTTGATGCTTCCTGAGTTGTTTAATATTTTCCCCCATAGAATCCTTCAATATTGCCACTGGAGGCCTGAATTTTTTCTTCAGTTCTTTCAGCTTGAGAAATGCAGAGTGTGCTCTTCCCTTTTGGTCTTCCATCTCCAGGTCTTTGCACATGTCATTATAATACCTTTCTTTGTCTTCTTGAGCTGCCCTTTGAAATCTTCTGTTCAACTCTTTTACTTCTTCCTTTCACTTTAGCTATTTGACATTCAAGAGCAAGTTTCAGAGTCTCTTCTGATATTCATTTTGGTCTTTTTTCCCTGTCTTTTAAATGATCTCTTGCTTTCTTCACGTATGATGTCCTTGATTTCATTCCACAACTTGTCTGGTCTTTGGTCATTAGTCTTCAACGCATCAAATCTAGTCTTGAGATGGTCTCTAAATTCGGGTGGGATATACTCAAGGTCGTACTTTGGCTCTTGTTTGGCTTGTTCTAATTTTCTTCAGTTTCAACTTGAACTTTCATATGAGCAATTGATGATCTGTTCTGCAGTCGGCCCCTGGCCTTGTTCTGACCGATGATTTAAGCTTTTCCGTCATCTCTTCCCACAGATGTAATTGATTTGATTCCTGTGTATTACATCCGATGAGGATAGTCACCATTTATGTTGGTGAAAAAAGGTATTTGCAGTGAAGAAGTTGTTGGTCTTGCAGAATTCTATCATGCGATCTCTGGCATCATTTCTGTCACCAAGGCCATATTTTCCAACTACCAATCCTTCTTCTTTGTTTCCAACTTTTGCATTCCAATCTCCAGTAATTATCAATGCATCCTGATTGCCAGTTTGATCAATTTCAGACTGTAGAAGTTGGTAAAAATCTTCAATTTCTTCATCTATGGCCTTAGTGGTTGGTGCATAAATTTGAATAAGAGTCGTTATTAACTGCTCTTCCCTGTAGGCATATGGATATTATCCAATTACTGACAGCGCTGGACTTCAGGATAGGTCTTGTTCTTTTTGGCAATGATTGCAATACCATTCCCCTTCAAACTGTTATTTTCAGCATAGTTGACCATATGATTGTCTGATTCAAAATGGCCAATACCAGTGCATTTCAGCTCATTACTTCCTAGGGTATCAATGTTTATGCGTTCCATTTCATTTTCAATGACTCAAATTTTCCTAGATTCATAGTTTGTACATTCCATGTTCTGGCTATTAATGGATGTTTGCAGCTGTTTCATCTTATTTTGAGTCGTGCCACAACAGCAAACAAAGGTCCCAAAACTTGACTCCATTCAAATCCTTAAGGTCAACTCTACTTTGAGGAGGCAGCTCTTCCCCAGTCATCTTTTGAGTGACTTCCAACCTAAGGGGCTCATCTTCTGGCACTATATCTAACAACGTTCCACTGTTATTCATAAGGTTTTCATTGGCTAAATCTTTTCAGAAGTAGACTGCTAGGTCCTTCTTCCTAGTCTGTCTTAGTCTGGAAGCTCAGCTGAAATCTGCCCACCATGGGTGACCCTGCTGATATTTGAATACCAGTGGCATAGCTTCCAGCATCACAATAACACACAAGCCACCACAGTATGACAAACTGACAGACACGTGGGGGTGTGTAAGGGTAGGGGATTGTATAATTGAAGATCAATTCTTTGGTCAAAGGAATTAAGAACCACAACCAAAGAAAGGCTGTCACAGTCCCATAAGAAGGATGAACTGCTTTGGGATGAGAGGATCATGATGTTTGTGAGAATTGAAGGCCATGGGCCATGCCTCAGGATACAGTCTCTCCACTGAGGCAGTAACATTTAAAAGTGGGATAAGAGTGATCCTTTCTTATACATAGTCCTCAAACTCATCAAAATTTTGGCACATATTTATTGACAGGAAAGCATAATGCTGGGAGTCAAGTTACCTTAAGAGAAAGTCAGACATTCAGAAGGAGCTGACAGAGCGGGTAGGGAGTTTTCTTCTACTCAAGGTGGGAAGAATATTGGTTTTCCGAGGAGCAGGGGAGACCTCAAACAAAAGACTGAGAGCTGGTAATATTACAGGGGCAGTAGGAGAAGCAGTAGTCGTTGTAAAAAGGCTATGGGTGGGACTATGAGCCCACTAAAATTCTGGGTGAAGAGAGGGCTAGAGTCCATATGAGGGTGTAGATGGTAAGGACAGTGTCAAGGAGGAACTTCTTGATGTAATAATTCTCTTCAAAAGGAGAAAGCAGGAACCAGTCAATCCAAATGAGGTAGAAGTTTCCATGATACATAGATGATTATTTTTTAAAATTGTGATTGTTTAAGAAAATTGTAGTGTGGCTTTTATGTGAAATTGGAGATTATATATGTATATGATTTGTATGTATGTATTAGGTCATTTCTTTCTTTTTTTTATCTGGGATCTTCTTCTACCCTTTACCCCATAGAGGGTATTCCTTGTATCCACAGTGTGTGAATGAGAGCTTTTTTTCCAACTTCCGTCTTCTCTCAGTTCTGTAATGTGGGTTGGTTACTTGCCCAGGTTTTTAAATGGATTTTGATCCATTGAATTGAATATTCAGTTATCTATTAGCACTAGCATATTTACCACATCACTGAAACAAATCAACTGACAATATTTTTCAAAATCTTATCCCTTGCTAAGGAAAAAAAAATTACCTTTTCTAGATAAATGATCTACCCAGAATAATGATATACTTACGTTTCATTCCAGTTGACCAAGAAAAAAAATAATTTTTTGAATGGAATATTTCTGTAGTTTCTCACTTGACACAGCTTCTTTCCAGCATATGTAAGGCAACAGGAAAAAGAAAAAGCTTTGTAGCTAAAAAGAAATAACATTGATTCAACAAGCTGAACACTCTAAAAACCAGTTTTCTACATGGGTCGATTCTTTTCATGGTTAAAAGTCAGGTGATAAGTGATGTTTGCTTATAGGAAGTGTGCTTTAAAAATTACTTCAAAGATTTATGATATGAGTAAAATGATTTAGGATTAACTTTTTAGAATAAATCTATAATGTGAAACTCAGTAATGGAGCCAAAGTTTTAAATAGGATCTGTTCACTTTACAATTCTAATTTGAATAAAAGCATTAGGGGTCTAAATTTTTTTTTTTTAATTAATGAAGTTTAATAATAAGAGAAAATAACAATAGTTCTGATATTTCAGGGACATCCTGGCTAGTATTACCATGATTAAATATAAGCCATATTTGTAGATGTAACTGAAGGTGTTTCAAACACAGACATCTAAAAACCTCCCATGAAAACTATACAGTTTTGTAATATTATATTACTTACTGCTACGAGAATTTGTAAAGAAATTTAATAAGTAAATGGGGACATTTGTTTGAAATAAAATAGAAATTCTCTGTTGGTAACAAATTTTGCTACACAGTCTCCAAACAAGAAAAAAAGGACATTTTTAACAAAATAAGCTTAACATTTTCAGATACCTTTGCTTTTTCAGTTTTTACAGCTTTTATTTCTTGATCTTCTAGAAGTTCCCTGGCCTGTCCATTTGATATGATAAACAGAACAAGAGAATTCAATACCTCAGTTGACAGTGTGAGGATGTAATATAATTTTGTGGTAAATGGAAGGAGCTTTAGAGTTAAGAAAGACCACATCTAGAATTCTACTTTCAGCCAGATTTACTAGTTTTAAAGCTGTGGGTAAGTTACTTAACCTCTCTATATGTTAGTCTTCTCATCTGTAAAATGGGTATGGTACCACTTTTTACAGATGCTAAGTAGTGCTGGTTGAGAATTAAATCAAATAATACATGAAAAGCAGTTAGCCCAGTGTGTTACTCATAGAACGTACTCAATTAACAGATCTATTATGATGAGCACAGGGAGCAGGGTATGCAGATTTTGTTTATTGTTCTTCTTCCAGAATACTCTGATTTTTACTCTTCAGCAAAATGAAATAAATGGCACAAGGTAAATGGCTATCTGCTTACCATCCAATTTTTCACCCTTTCTTCTTTCTAATATATGCATTTGAGACTACATATCTCCCTTAAGAATAGCTTTGTCTGTATTCTGTTTGTTTTATTGTATGCTTTTATGAACTTTAAAGTATAGTATTTTCTAGGTTCTAGTACAATCAAGTTTTAATTTGTGAATTATTTAAAAGTGTATTTTAAAAAGTAGATGAGATTTATATTATATTATATAGATTATTAGAAATTTCCTTAGATTTATGGTTTAGTTTTTAGTCATTTCTTAATAAATGTTTCATGTATGCTTGAGAAGAATTTGTATTTTCAGATTATTTCCTGTAGGTACAAGCTCAGATCAAGCTTGTTAATTGCTCTGGCTCATTTTATATTCCTCCCAATTTGTCTGATTAATCTACTAATTCCCGAGGGAGAAATGTTGATATCACTCATGATTATAATGGTCGCATTGACCTCCTCTTCCATGTCTGTCAAGTTTTTGTTGTGTTACATCTTTCTGATGGACTGAATATTTTAATACCATGTAGTATCTCTGATTTAGAGCTGATATGTTAGTCTACCAACTTTTGGTTGGTATATGCAAGATTTATATTGAGAGATAGTGTGCCTATCTCCCACACATTCCAGAACATGCTAATGTGATGAGTCAAGTTTGTGAAATGAGACTTTATAATGAAATGAATGGAAGACATGGACTGTACACTAGCACCTTTTGGTGGAAAAGATTATGGGAAAAGCAGCCTTTATACGGCATTCAAATCATCCCTACAAAATCATCCCCTGATGAGAAAGGATTTCAGGTTGCTTATGTACACATGGTTTTTATGTACACATGGAGCCCTGGTGGCACCAGTGGGTAAGTGTCTGGCTGCTAACCCAAGGCTGGCAGTTCAAATCCACCAGCTACTCCTTGGAGACCCTATGGGGCAGTTCTACTCTCTCCTATAGGGTCGCTGTGAGTTTGAAACGACTCAATGGCAATGGGTTTGGATTTTTTTGGTATGTACTCATACTCCCTCTCATAATTAAAAATACTGTAAACATCAGTTTTATATAGGTACAATTTATCATGTAATATGCATTGGAATCGACTCAATGGCAATAGGTTAGGATTTTTTTGGTATGTACTCACACACCCTCTCTTAATTAAAAATATTGTAAACATTAGTTTTATATAGGTACAATTTATCATGTAATATGTATTATGGTATACAGTATATATTTATACCTATTTATAATTTCATAGGGTTCTATTTATCAAACCATGGGTCCTGTACTTTACGGGTAATTTAAGGGATTCTTAAAAATAATGTGAACTGACCCTTTAATAGAACTTCCTCATAAGATATGATTTGTTATAATTTTATTAATTATTACTGACAATAATTTTAACAAGCATCCAGTCAACAACTCTGCTACTGCTCCTCACTTCCACTGATGTTGGCCCCTCTCCCTCAGGTCCCTGGTTTAGTACCTCTATTATGATATCTTCTTTGACTCCCTTAGAATATCCTCTGGTCTATTCTACTTTACCATCATCATTTCTTCAGTGTCTAGCTCTGCTCACATTTTTTCCTCAGTAAAAACTATGACATGGACTAAGTACCCCTGCCCTCCAGCAACCATGCTGCAGCTTCACAAACCAAGTCTCCCTCTATTAAAGGGATTTTATTCACACCCACTCAACAAACTTTAATTGTGCATCTATTATATAGTGGGAAATATTTGAGGGACTAGATGTTCTACACTAAAATGTGAACAGTCATGTTGGCATTGATTTTGGGGAGAAATGATAATGATTTTTAAGATAATAAGCATTATGCAACATATACATAAAGAGGTGAATTTATCCTATCTTTGAAAGAGATAAAGATATTTTCTACTTGCAAAGAGGATAGAATTAAAACAATAATTTATCTTCTATATCATGAGAGATTTAGGTTAAACATGAATGGGTTGCTATTCACTGCAATGAGGCATGGGAAGGATTTGTTTAACCAACTTATCCTAAGTAAGATACATTCTCATTTGCCTTTAATATTTTGTGTGGTCTCTTCCCTGACAGAAGAGTAACTGAATAGATGATAATTCAGTTTCCAGTTCTCTGGTTTGACTGTCGAAGCTTAACTATTTTTATTTTACAGTACCCAGTTAATGAATCGGAGCCCCAGTGGTGCAGTGGTTAACAGCTCTTCTGCTAACTAAAAAGTAGGCAGTTTGAATCCACCAGCCACTCCTTAGAAACCCTACGGGGTGGTTTTACTCTGTCCTGTAGGGTTGCTATCAGTTAGAATCAACTTAACAGCATTGATTTTTTTTTTTAATTAATAAATTAATTTGTCATGACCACTAAGTCTGGTCCTAATGATCACAGACAGAAAATTCTCACTTTGTTGAAGTCCCCCTGCCCCCCCCCCCCCCCGATTTCTTGAATTTATGCCTTTGGAGATACCTCTGGCCTAGTTTCCTCCTTGATGTCTCTTCCTAACTGTGGTAGTCAGCTTCCAACATGACCCCCAATGATCCTGCCTCCCAATATTCAAACCCTTGTGTAGTTGTTTCCCACAGTGTACAAATATGGCAGAGGTGATGGTGTGTCACTTCTGAGATTAGGTTATAAAAGTCTGCCTCCTGTTTTTGGAGCTCTCTTGCTCATACACTCACCCCTTCTGGAAGCAGCCAACTGTCATGCCTTGAGGATAATCACAGAAAACCCTGTGGTGAAGAATGGAGGCCCTCAGCCCAACAATCCATGAGGAACCCAGGCATGTCGTGGGCTAAGGAAATTAGCTTTACCCTAAGTAACGTAGTCTCTGTCTTTGGTTCCTGAGAAATAACAGTTAGATTAATTGGGGTGCCTTGGTCTGGTACTTCCAGGTCACACCTGAGGGTTTGTGCTGGCAAGTGGAGGCTGGCCACACCAAAAAAAGATTCAGCTGGAAGGCTGATGTCAACTAGCTGCAGGAGGCATGATTTAGCCTATCATGTGGACTGGCCAATAAAGGCCTGGAACACAAAGGCTCAGAAGCTTTCTGGTTGGCAAAGGGAAGGTGATGCACCCTCTTTAAAACATGGAAGCTTTACACTGGGAACCCTCCCAGACCTCACCCATACACCTCTTCCTTATGACAATTCTGATTTGCATCCTTTGCTATATTAAATCTATTATTGTAAATATGGCACTCTCTGTGAGTTCTGTGAGTCATTCCAGTGGATTATTGAACCCAAAGGAGAAGGAGGAACCAGATGTAAGTGAGGGTGTCTTGTGGACTCCCAAACTTGTGGCTGGCATCTGCCTATTTGACAATCTCAAGGGCAGTATCATTTTAACCTGTGAGATCTGCCCTAGCTTCAGGTGGCTGGGTCAGAGAGAGACAGTGTACTGTGTGGCTGGTTGGTGTCAGAATGATTGAGAAGTGGGAAGGCAGGGACATTTTATGGATTGGATTCCTGCTGATTCTTATTCAAGTAGCTGTACATGAACCTGCCAACAATTATGTGAGCTTTGAAGTTGGCCTTCAGCCCTAGGGATCCCAGAAGTGACTGCCACCCTAGCCCACAGTTTGACTGCAACTCATGATAAATCCTAAACCAAACCCACCCAGCTAAGCTGACCCTCAGAATGTGAGATAACAAATGTTTGTTTGGTGAAGATACTAAGTTTGGGGAAAAGTGTTACATAACAACAGATAACTATACACTAGGGCTCTGGGAAAATCTGCTATAAGGATGCAGTCTGACACTAGGTAAGATACCTTACTAGAGTTTCTTCCTAGACAATTTGTGAGGTTGATTCATTTGTCTCCCGTCCTGGCTTTATAGTTTGTTCCCCTAATGAATGGCAGGGATAATTTTATTTCCTATACCAGAGCTGATTATAAAGACTTTTGCAAGAAAGCATTGTTTTATGTTTATGACTATATGTACACAGGTAGTCCCCAACTTATGACAGGGTTACAGTCCAACACCTTGGTCATAAGTTTGTTCTGACATAAGTCGAATGCCTGTTGTGTTTTTAGTTTTCATTATTATTGACTTTTATCATCAGTATCTTTATAAATCCAGCAGTATCTTGAACAGTAAATCATAAAACTGAACATCTGCGACCGAACGTCTGAGAATGATAATATCAGCAAATTATGCACTGCAATATATTACTAACAATAAAATGTAAAAAACAAAAAAATGGTCATAAGTGCCGTTCATTGTAACTCAAATACATCCTAAGTTGGGAACTACCTGTATATGTACATATCAATCTCTATCTAACAATGTTCAGAAAGTGCTCTTACTATTTGCACTGTGCAATGAGGTGTTATATAGTAAATGAAAAAGAAAGAGTTGGATAGATTATGTATACAAATATGTGCTTTATTTTAAATCCAAACATGCACTTTACATTTACATACATATATTTATATACCCTCATGTGTGTATATACATATATGTACATGTTCTATGCTCTATTTATATAACTTATCTGTATTTACATGACTACACAGTTGTTCCATGTGAATTAAAATGAGTGTATATTGATGGTTAAAAATTTTAAGAAGACATTTGTGAAAGTAATGATTTATACTTCTAAATCCTTTAAAATTCTTCATAAAACTAAAAAGGAGAAAAAAGCATAAAACTATCCGTGAGTTCTAAAGAAATATAAAGAAGAGTGTGTGTATATATTTATTTATGTTTACAAGTAAAAATTCCTTTTTAAATGATTCTAGGAATATTTATACTCTTCAGTCGTTAAGTGAAAAAAAAAGTTTTTTTTTCACTTAACAAAAAAAGACCAATAATTCATCTTTTCACCAAAATCATTTCTTCCAGTTTTTCTTTGAGATGCTAAATACAGTAGTATAATAAATCCATTATTTTATTACTATTCTCTTATCAACCTTAAATAATTAAATTAGTATTCTTTATATATTTTAATCACATAAGGAATGTCAAGTGATTGTAAAATGTTACTCTGTATTATCCCAGAAAATACTACATAATAGTCAATCTGAAATCCAACTTTACTTCATGTATAATTGTAGTTCATTTACACAGTAACTCAAATAATTCTCGGGTTATATCCACTTTACCAGAGTACTAACCTCAGAAAAATATCTACTACTCACAACTTCATGGGGATCAGAGTTACGTCTTTGTTTTTGTTGTTCCTGTTTTTATGTACTCTGTCTCTCTGTATATGTGTATACTTTCTCTCTCAGTATGTGAATACATGCTCTCTCTTGCGCTCTCTCAATCCCAGCCCTCTCTCTTTTCTACTAATTGGCATTAGTCATTTAAACTCAAACATGAAGAAGAAAATTTTAAGAAAATCACTAAATAGGATAAGCAGTTTGTGTTTCTATAATGATATATTGGAAATAAACAGTTTTAATATGGAGAATGAGAGAAGTCTTAGGGAAAAGAAATATCTACTGGAAATCTAAACTTTAAAAAAAATGACTTTAAGAATAAGGAAAATTCTATGCTGATTAACTTCCAAATTTTATGAGGTAGTTAGCCCTACAAATAAGAAGACGACAAATTTTCTTCTAATTTGAAGCTATGGAAACATTAACGCTAGTCAAAAACCAACCATCACTCACCTGTGCATCCAGGTCTCTGGAATGTTGTGAGCTGCGTACACTGTGAAGCTAAAATAGGAATCCAGGCCAGGGTTTACCCAGGAAATGCTTCCAGGGGCATTTACAGGCTGAAAATCTGTATAAAAACTACTACAATAGACATCAATTAGATGGTAGATGGACGTGGATAGCTCAGCTGTCACTTTCTCTATCAAGCCTAAGGGAAAAAAAGGATAGATATCGGGTCATTTGTGAAGGGCCATATTTATCATAAACCGTCAATTATGGCTTTGAAATTGCTTATAATAACATTTAAGTAAAATTTAATTAAAATGATCCTCAACTAACTGAAGTCAATTAGCCATCTGTGCCTTTCAATGAAGCCTTGGTTAGCTGCTAGTAGCGTAGGTATCAGTAGGCTTTACTACCTACAGCTGTATAAATTTTGGAAGTATGGCCTCTTAATCACAAATAAGAGCTTTTTGAATTATTAAGTTTACATTCTGATCAACTGTGAATTGCAGTATTTTTGTTCCTATTTATGATTCTTTAAAATTTAATTTTCAGACAAGTATTTTTTTCTATATAGCTTATAAGGACTTTAAACAAATCCCAACTAAAGAGTTAATTATAATAAATGTGATTAGGCTATGATATTTACCATTAGCTGAACACTAATCATATACATTGTGCTGATATAAAAACAGAATGATAATAGTATATGGTTGGGATCTGAAACAAGTTTGAAAAGAAATGAAATGGTTATGATGTTTAATGAAGCTCTTCTACATTAAAGGTATTCTTGAGTAAAGGGAATTTATTGATAATTCATAAAAATGACCTGTCATGAGGGAGGAAAATGAAGAAAAATGACTAGATATGGAGAATACTAATTTTCTTCTGGCACCTGAGTAGATGTTGAGAGAACAAGTAAGCACATCATTAGAAACTACGTTGTTAAGGTCAGTAGTGGTTTGATTCCAAAGAATGCTGACTCACGTTACTCAGTAACTGAGGCTTATTCAAATACATGCACTCCCTCATAAGTTGTTTCTGCAAAATAAATTGTCTTTTGGTTTCTAGCTGTTTTGAAAAGAAAATAGTACACTTTAGTAGACTGCAGTCTTCCAGTGAGTAGGCATTTGGATACTTCAGGAAAAGAGATCAGCTTCAGTATGGAGCTTCTTCCCACATCATGCCCCTCAGTAGATATATCCATAATTAAACCTCTTTTGTTGTTGTTCAACACATGCAATTATTCACTTAGTTCTTCATAAATTTGTACGAAACTTACAAGACAGCCAAATTTTACTTATTTGCTCTATTTCTCAAATTATGCCCTTTGTTGAAACCAGCCTGAGGGGACAAGCAGAGTGAAAAGAGCTCTAATTCTCTGAGAAATCAGCAATAGAAATTAATGAAGCAGAAGAGTAAGGCAGAATAAAAATAGTCTTAAAACAAGTCCCATCAAACTCTGAAGGCCAACCAATGGGGATTCTCCTGAACAACAGGAGGCCAGGAATTATAAATTTATGGAAGTATCTTGTTTCCTGACCTCTAAATTGTACTGCAGGTACTCTGAAGCAGGAAGCACAAAATTCTATTTAATAATTCCTAACCTTGATGTGTGCAAATGGATACACTTCTAAAATGGAACAGAAAATCGAGTCAAAGATCTTGATAATTCAAGCCCCAGCACATTTTAGAGGAGACTTTAATTATTTGGATAATTACTAAAACTTTACTTTTTTGTGCAGAAATACAATTCTTGGTTATATTTTCTTCTTTGAGATATGGAGAGAGGTGTGCTCATGCATGATCCTTTACTTCAGAACTCTAGATGAAGAATGTATTTTGAACATCATCAGCAATGTATTAAGGACTTAAGACACTGGGCTCAGTAGTGAAATATGGTAGAATAATATTTATCACAACTGATTTTACAGTGAAAAAAAGGCATAGTATCAAGAAATAGAAAACTAAAGACAATATATATTCAATTAAAACTAATTAATTAGAACCTGCAATGATTTAGCATAAAATTTAAATCTGAGGGACTATTCCTGTGTTTTGTGGGATTGCATATTCAGACACAAAGCAATGTGGGGGAGGGGGCTTCATTCTAACATTCCTAATAGGGAGAAAGGGCCAATTTCATGCAGGCATACCTCCAGCTTGTCCTCTCCCCATACTACCACCCAGATTCTGTGTCAGCAATATTGTCTGTGTCCTTCCTCACACTTTCTGTCTTGTGTCTGGGGCTTTACGAATGCCTGGAACATGGATTTTTGTACCAGTACAGGTTTTTCTCCATACTTTGGCCACCCCATTATCATCTGTGATGTGAGGTGAGGAATTTCTCAAATACAATTGAATAAGTCACCATTTGAAGTGTGCAAACATACTAAAAGACTATCTTTCTGTGCATAACTTGTGGCTGAAATATTTAAGGGTATGAGGGCAGGTCAGGTTAACAGTTGTGCTCCATTGCCACCACTGAATCCAAGGGTGTCAGTTCACCATCTGTGAGTCAGATAGTTTCCCTGAAGATAGGCAAAGAGTGTGCCTATGCTAAGAAGCCCTGGTGGTGCGGTGGGTACAAGAGCTCGGTTGCTAACCAAAAAGTCAGTGGTTCAGTTTACTGAAGAAGCTCTGGTGGTGCAGTGGTTAAGAGCTCAGCCACTAACCAAAAGGTCAGGAGTTTCAAACCCATAGTTGCGCCTTGGAAACCCTATGGGGCAGTTCTACTCTCTCCTATAGGATCTATGAGTCTGACTCAACAGCGATGGGTCATAGGGTCACCATGTGTTGGGACTGGCTTGAGGGCAGTGGGCTTGGTTTTTGGGTTTTGTTCCCATGCTGAATACCATCCACCTGTGCTAACACCACCACTGACTACACCCTGAACATTAAACACCATCATATCTTTTATGTGGATTAGGAGAGCTGAGATGTAAAGAATTTAGTTGTCTAAGATCACAGAGTTAAAAAGTGGCAGAGTTGATATTCAAAACCATTTCTGCCTGATTCCAAAGGTCAGGCTCTTTGCTCTGTATGAGTCTGTCACCATCCACCATCTTCTCTAAAAGCAAAGTCCTCTTATGGTCTGCGGTTTTGTAGACTCAGACCCTCTGTAAATACTAATTATTCTAGAACCTAATTCTCTTACCTGCTATGTTAGATTGCTCTTTCAAGTAGAGTTTGAATTTTACTTTGAAATCAGTGACTTCAGAGGCAGATATCTGATACTTTGTTATTTTCTATATCAAAATACAGTTAGCCAAATAATAACATTCTGCTGTCGTTTTGGGATGGTTATAAGCATATTTTCAGGTATATAATTTTTACAGATCTTCTGACTTTTCTTTCTTTATTTATTTTAATTCCAGGTCAAAATTTTAGAATAGAGTGTGGTAGTTCACTTATTATGTACTTCCAAAAGTAGAAAGGGTTTTAACAAAGCATTTTTGCTCTCAAAAAGTATTTAATATGCGTGTATATGAGATTGTAGAACCATAATATTCAGATGAAAAATTGAAAAAATTGGGTCTATTTTTTCCCTTTTTTACATTTGTGTACATGTGTGTTTTACCTTTTGTTGAAGTCTCTGAGTTTTGATGCAAATCCTGAAAAAGAAAAATGGGTACAAAAACACACTCGTTATTCATAAAGCAAATTTACAAAACAATCAAACCTGTAATATTCAGATTTTAAACACTGAAATTTCTCTGGCCCAGTGAAAAGGCAAAACATTTCTTGGTGCCTTACCTCAATTTTGCTTATTAAATGAAGAAAATCTAAATTGTAAGAGAAAAAACTTTTGCGAAGGTTGTGATGAACAATCTTGGTTGATTTTTAAAAAAAGAAATTTGTAAGAAGAGCTCCAATTTTTTCAGTATTATTTCAGCAGTTCTATTGATATTACCTCAGCTCAATCCCCATTTCATGACACTGACTAATCCTTTGTTACAAGTACATTTCTAATTTTCTCTGCTTAGTATATGTCCAGTTCTTATCATCAAGAGTCACTCAGATGCAGACTTTGGGCAGCACTGAAAAGAGGGCTGGATGGGAGTGGGCAACACCATACAGATTCCTCATAGTTTCACTTCTTTCTTTTTTTAGAGAATTTAAAAAATACTGGTAGTCTAATGCTTAGGGAAAATAATACACCTTGTATCATATCCTGAATTAAAAAACATAATCAGAAATTTTATTTTTTGTTATCAATAAAGTAATTTTTGTCGTTATTTAAGTTTATGTCCATTAATATGATGGTTTCACTTATTTTTATCTTGGTTGGAAGCCTAGAATTCTTTGGTGGTTTAGGATTTGATAGTTATAACTTCATTGTCTTGAAAACAATATAAAGCCATCCACAGATTCACTAAAAGTAAGATTTCAGTCCAAAAGAACATTCAATTTTCTTACAACATCTACTTTAATTGGCTCCTAATTTCTTAAAATTTTGCTTTAAGAAGTTTGCTTTTAAGGTGAACCAATTAATTAAAAGCCAGATCTCTCAAACAGTAAGTTAGGGAACGGCTGTTTTCCTATAACAAAGAATTTGCTGTAAAAAGAATTTGCTTTAGAAAGGGGAAATTTATATCATATTTAAAATTTGAATAAATGAGTATATAGCTTTTCCCTTAAAAGCATCAGACACATGACTTTTCAGAATCATTTATGTTAGGCAAATATTGCAGCTGAGTAGGGTTGCAGCCTCTTGACTTAACGACGACACATTAGAGCTTCACCTTATTAAAGATGTTAGTTAGCCAGACTTAGCTAGAATTCAATTTATTCAGCAATATAGGTTTGTATTATAAAATCATCATGGCATTCACTACGCCACAATGCAAAAGTCATATTTTTCATTTTGTTGTTCATTTATTGTGTGAGCACTTAATGGAAATATATTATGTGAGCTTCTGGAATGTAGTTTAAAGGATGGAAAATTGTTTCCAGTGCTGGGTGGGAACATGAACTGAAGTATAGCTGCATGTGTGATATAATTCTTTATCTAGCCAAAACTTATATTTAATAAATACCTAATTTCTTCTCCGTAAGGCAGGAAATAGTCTCTTGCAAGTTGACCAAAATGTAGTCAAGAAAAAGGAAAGCTGCTCAAATTTCAGAATTTGTTGGCAGAAGACCTCTATTTCTCAGTCTTTACTTTTAGGTTCAGAGTGGGTGGACAGACTGAATTACTTTGGCATTGTTAACTGAGTTGAGTATTGCATAAATTCTGTAAAATATATTTATTACTTGTGCCAGTGATTGTATATAGCTGGGGTACTGTTAAGTTCTAGGGGAAGAAGAGATGAACAGAAAAGTACAAATGCAGATAACATAGAATAAGTGAACTTTTAAAGTCTTCCCAAAATAACTAGGATGTTTTTCGAGGGCAACTGAATTATCAGTTTTGGTCACTGACACATATTAAATAAAACTGATAACTGTCAACTCTTCTTTTTTCTTTTCATTTCCATGCATGACAATTATCTCAGTTTTATCAAAATACAAGATAACTAAATATACACATGATTACACAAACTACAAAATATTATACACTGTTTAGTGCTTTTAACGACACAGAGATGTGAAATGTGAATATGAACTTTTCTTCAGCACTGTAACTGTTCATAGCTTTCCTAAGACAAATATAATTTCTGCATGAAGGGATTACTTGGCTTCAGATAGAAAGTTCAATATTTCTGTGAAAAATTGGCATTTTTGTACATTCCTTTAGGGAGTTTCAGAAAATGAGCATTTTGAGGTTAAAGCTCTTTATATGTAGTAATAGTTTAGTATTATTTGAAGTGCTTCATCCTGAAATTAGACTTGCCTCATTCTTTGACCATTTATTTCTACTGATCCACCAACAGCTGAATGTAAATTTAGAAAACTACCAAGCAGTCTTAACAGAGGGAAGACACATGTCCACATTTGTACACCTGGCCTCCTCCTCTGGCGATGCCTCACATTTGTGATGAGGCAGGCTATCATCATGGCAGGAGATAATGGGCACCTAACTGGTGCCTGTGTGGATTCAAACCCTCATCTTGACCTAATGGGGAAGGTTCCCAAAAACTACAGCCAACACCATCCACACCAATGATTCTCATTGATTACACTATTATCTGGGCCATTTTTAACACTTCTAATTTTCCCAAAGATACCCTGGTGGCCAAGTGGTTAAGAGCTCGGCTGCTATGCTAACCAAAAGGCTGGTAGTTCGAATCCACCAGCCGCTCCTTGGAAACCCTACGGCGAAGTTGTACTCTGTCCTACGGGGTTACTGTGAGTTGGAATCGACTAGATGGCAACGAGTTTTGGTTTAGAATTCTCCCAAGAGCCCTGTAAATTATGTTTTATTTATTTATTTATTTATTTTTTCTTTAGAGATGAGGAAAACTGAAACTCAGAGAAGTGAATTAATTTTCCAAAAGAGTACCAGTCAGAAAGTGGTAGATTTTGAATCATCGTTTGTATGACTCTAAATCTCAACTCCTTTGTATTTTAATATAAACCTTAGTTACTTGTAATGTCTCCAAAATGTGATAATCTAGGAGAAATTATTTGCTTGTGAAGAGTTAATTCTTACTACCTTGCTATCCTGACTTAACTTCAGCTATTAGAAGGCTCTTCCTCAGCAATATCTAGTTCACAAGTTTTTGAGTTCACCACAAATATGTATATATTTTTGAAATCATTTTGGTCGTATACCTTTCAAGATTATGGTATAATTTTTCCACTCTAACACAAAATAGAAACATATAATCAGATTAAATGTGATCCCATCAGGTTTCTTAGCTTGTCATCATTTGTGAAATTCATAGATCTTAATATCCACACACACAAATAGTACTGGAAACTACATAATCATTTCATTTTCAAAATTCTCCTTTGCTAATTGGAGGGCATTAAGGAAGATTTAGGGAAATAAACACACATCTGTCTCAGACTCTGAATTTTGGGATTTATTGATACATTATAAAACTTCGATTTCTTCAATGTTTTGTGTTTTTAGTTTTAAACCATTGATTATCTTTAAAATCTCTTGCTCCTTAAACCAAATTACTGGGCTGAGGGTTGGAGACCACGGTCTCAAGGAACATCTGGCTCAACTGGCATAACATAATTTTTAAGAAAATGTTCTACATCCTACTTTGGTGAGTAGCATCTTGTGACTTAAAAGCTTGTGAACAGCCATCTAAGATTCTTCATTGGTCCCACCCCATCTGAAGCAAGGGAGAATGAAGAACACCATAGACACAAAGAAAAGATTAGTCCAAAGGACTAATGGACCACAACTACCACAGCCTCCAGCAGACTGAGTCCAGCACAACTAGATGGTACCCAGCTACTACCACTGACTGCTCTGACAGGGATCATAATAGAGGGTCCTGGAAGAGTTGGGGAAAAATGTATAACAAAATTCTAACATACAAAAAAAAAAAGACCAGACTTATTGGTCTGGCAGAGACTGGAGAAATCCCAAGAGTATGGCCCCTGGACACCCTTACAGCTAAGTATGAAGTCACTCCTGACGCTCATCCTTTAGCCAAAGATTAGATAGGCCGATAAAAAAAAAACAAGCTGTGGTGTGATTAATTACTTTTGTATGTGGCCTTTCTAGCCATGATCTTATAACTCCCGCACAGGTGATTCAGCAGGGCTGTATGATAGGGTAATTGTGGCCCACCAAAGGGATTGGTCAGTTTTGCTTTTAAACACAAAAATAATAATTAAAAAAAAAAGTAGAAATTAAGAAAATAAAAATCTATTACTCCTCAGACTCACCCACCATCACTGTTCAGGTAATATAAATACAGTATTTGAATTTCTATAGTCATTATCACTGCCTAACAATTCATACAAAACAAGATCTTATAAAACTAAAACATAGAAAGTCCAACATTAAGAAATTACTGATTTTTTAAATAGCTTCTCACTTATTTGAAATAACAAGCAGTACACACAATGATTTATATATAACCATCTGACTGTGTATTTTTTAAATCAATCTTTTTTAAAATTTTGAGGCGGGCATATTCAAGATAAAGTTATCTCTGCTTTTCCTTTCCAGTAGATAGGGAATCCATGTAACTACTCTCTCGTACGAAGTTTTACATATACTGGGGTATGAATAGGGGCCTGGGTTCAAATCTCTATTTTGCCACTTATTAATCTCTATAGGCTAGCTCTCTAAGCATCAGATTTTAATATGTAAAATCATCATTAAAATACCAACTTCATGGCATTGATGTAAGGATAAAATAAAAGTTAAATTAAATGAGGAAACTCTATGGGGCAGTTCTACTCCGTCCTATAGGGTCGCTATGAGTCGGAATCACCTCGAGGGCACTGGGTTTTGGTAATATACATGTAAAATTATTTTATATGTTTCAGTGTATTATAACGTATTAGTTATTATTACTATTTGGAGTCCCTGGGTGGTGCAAACAGTTAATGCGTGTGACTACTGAGAGACTGGTGGTTCAAATCCACCCCTTCAAGAAGAAAGGCTTGGAGATCCACTACCTAAAAATCAGCCATTGAAAACCCTTTGGAGCACAGTTCTATTATGGCACACCTGAGGTTGCCATGAGTCCAAATCATCTCAATGGCAACTCGTTATTACTGCATATATCTTTCTACATTAACTGTTGTCGATTCTAACTCACAGCAACCCAACAGGACAGAGTAGAACTGCCCACATAGGGTTTCCAAGGTTGTAAATCTTTACCAAAGCAGACAGCCACATCCTTCTCCCATGGCACTGAGCCACCAATGCTCCTTTTTTCTGCTCTACCACCTGTTAAACTAATAATAAGAATGAATGTATTCATTGTGGCTGAATTTCCTAATCTTTTTCTTGGGCAATAGTCACATCTGTAATGCTAAGTCAGAAATTGTGTACACGGCTAATTCCGGAAACCAAAAAAAACCAAACCCATTGGTGTTGAGTCAATCCTGACTCATAGTGACCCTACAGGACAGAGTAGAGCCACCCCATAGGGTTTCCAAGGAGCACCTGGTGGATTTGAACCACTGACCTTTAGGTTAGCAGCCATAGCACTTAACCACTATGCCGCTAGGGTTTCCAATTTGGTAAAGGTACCACAAAAACTGATCTCTTCTTTATTTCCTATGTATATGATTGTTCACATGCATGAACACTTACACCTGCATACACCGGGGCACTTGAGAATCATCAATAGGCTATACAAACATTTGCATGTAGACGTGATGCTAAGCACATTCATCTGCATAGGATTTCAGTTTCGCTTAGAAGTTATACTGTAGTTACAAAGTTCAGATGTGTCAGAATTTGCCTATTAATTTAACTAAATCCATTTGATATAATGAAATCAAATTGCTACTACCCACAAATGACTAAAGTATATTCTATGTACACACATAAACATACACATGTAGATAGCCTTTAGTCTAAAGTCTTTCACTCTGCTTCCTTGATTATTGAACTCATGTTTAAAATAATTACTAAAACCCATACTGTGCAATAAATAAGGGTTACTTACCTTTGCTTTTCTCTGAAGAATTAGATTTAGTTTATTTACTGCATCTGTAATTTGTTTGGTTTCCACACACCCGAGAACACCACATATGTTTCTAACTTCTTCAATAATGCTATCCACATTTTGCTGTAGATGACAAGATTCACATCTTACTGTTGTTGACATTGTGAGGACACTAATTTATCTTCAAATTCTCTCTCTTTCAAGATAATGAAATTAAATAAAATGTGGTTACTTGCTTTTATTTAAAAAGAAGGTTCTCAAGACTCTGGTTGTCAGTGGCCCTATCCACAATTTGCATTGAGTGAATAGTCAAAACTAAGAACTACTAAAATTGTATGTATGAACTCTGGATTCCCTGGTGGCACAAACAGGTAAGCACTTGACTACCAACTGAAAGGGTGGTGGTTTAAACTCACCCAGAGTCACTGTCATAGATTGAATTATGTCCCCCAAAAATGTATGTAACAATTTGGCTGGGTCATGATCCCCAGTATTGTGTGGCTGTTTTCATTTTGTGATTGTAATTTTATGTTAAAGAGGACTACGGTGGGAATGTAACACCCTTACCCAGGCCATATCCCGGATCCAAGGTAAAGGGAGTTTCTCTGGGGTGTGGCCTGCACCACGTTTTATCTCTCAAGAGATAAAAAGGAAAGAGAAATGAGTAGAGAGGGGTGACCACACCACCAAGAAAGCAGCACTGGGAGCAGAGTGTGCCCTTTGGAACTGAGGTTCCTGCACTGAGATGCTCCTAGATCAAGGGAAGATTGATGACAAGGACCTTCCTCCAGAGCCGACAGAGAGAGAAAGCCTTCTCTTGGAGATGACACCCTGAATTTGGACTTGTAGCCTACTAAACAGTGAGAGAATAAATTTCTCTTTGTTAAAGCCATCCACTTGTGGTATTTCTGTTATAGCAGCACAAGATGACTAAGACAGACACCTCAGAAGAAAGACTTGGTGATACACTTCCAGCCACAGCCATGAAAACCCCATGGAGCAGTTCTACTCTGTAATACATGGGGTTGCCATGAGTTGATGTCAACTTGACAGCAATTGGTTTATTTTTGTTTTGCTTTGGTTTGTTTTGACATGAGCTTTGGTTTAACATTACCTATTTTAAAATAAAATAAGAGAGACAGAGAAAGTGTGAGAGTGGGAAACTCAGCTGAGACAAAGTCTGTAGTTTCTACAAAATACTTTGAAAGGAGGCAGCTGACTGTAGACACATGCAGAGTTTTCAAATGCATCTGTTTCTGGAATCAGTGTACAGGAGAAAAAAAACTTATTAAAAATCGAATTCACACTGGGGTTCAGAACAAACTGGGGTAGATGGTATAGAGGTGTTTGTTATTTATCTAAAGGCCTTGTCCTTGAAGCAACCAATGTTTCCCAAAAATCACTGACTACAAGTATATTCTACAGTAATGACCAACTTTTCTGAAAATTGCCAACTGCACTTAAGATAGTTATACACAGATTTTACGCTCACAGTTCTAAGAGATTTTCATTAGTCTTCTAGATCTCAGCTTTAAACATGTTCTTAAATAAGCTTTGAATAAAAAAGAAAACCTGTTCTATTTGACCTACACTTTTTTTTTGTACTGTCCTTAACTATGGTGAGAAATATCTTTCTTCCTCAGGTCCGTGCTAATCATCTCTCACTGTACAATATTTCTATGTACTTTGTATACATAGTAAAAATGGTGGCTTTTCAAAAAATGTTAACTCTGTCACCAGAGCCACAGTCATTCCAATGGAAATTGTTGTTGTTAGGTGTCGTTGAGTTGGCTCCAACTCACAGCAACCCTATGTACAACAGAACAAAACACTCCCCACTCCTGCACCATCCTCACAATCATTGTTATACTTCAGCCCATTGCTGCAGCCACTATATCAGTCCATCTCGTTGGGGGTCTTCCTCTTTTTTGCTGATCTCTACTTTACCAAGAATGATGTCCTTCTCCAGGGACTGTTCCCTCCTGCCAACATACCCAAAGTATGTGAGATGTAGTAATGGAGATTAGAAGAATTTATTTCAAGAAGAGATAGAGAAAAACACTTCTTGTTTTTTCACACACAGGTATGGATTCACAACATAAAAATATTTTAATTCTTACCCTAGGTATTTTCTTAACAAAACATCAATATGAGGACATGACACAAATAATATATTAGTGAGGAACCATTCTGCCACTTTCTTGGGAAGCCAAGACTTTTGCTTATGTTGTCAACAAGTGTTACATGTGATTTTGCAAAATCTAGGAAGAATAGTTAATTAATTTTATGAAAGACATAATCAGGATTCCAGGAAAAACAGATGAGTAATTCATATAAAAAAAAGTCAGCTGTTTATGTGTGAACTCTATCTATGTGAGTCAACATGTGGCTGACAGAAGTTCTATTTCATTATTAAATCGAATCAAAAGACATATATTCTCCATAAAAGGAAAGTTAAATTACCACCACATTTTCCTTTATATAATCTGAACTGGAGTTTAGTTTTGGGCACCACATTTAAGACTGAATTTGACAAATAGAGCTTTGCCAGAGAGCAACTGGGCTATTCGTGTGCTCAGTCTGTACAGCATAAAAAAAATAGTAGGTAATATTTTCAGCTCTGCAGTCAGATTCTCTGTGTTCAAATTGTGGTGCTTCCCCTTTCTATCTGTGACCATCATCATGTTATCTAACTTTCATGTGGCAACAGTAATAGTTACTTATAGGGTTGTTGTAAAGATCAAACAAGAAAAATGTGCCTGGCAGGGAATAAGGGTTAAATTTTAAAGGTTAATTACTATTTATCCATTCACCCAGATTTTTCAGTTTTTAAGAGAAATTATAAATTAACTAAAAATTAAAAAGTTATAAACCTGAGAGACGTACATATTAAGTGCTATGTTTCTTTTTTCACAGATACATTGTGAGCAGGTATGTGATATATATGAATTTGTAAAAATCCATAAATATTACTAATTTAAATGCAAATGTGGGTAGTTGGTTTCAAACACTCAGTAGCTAATACCACCTACTATTCCAGCCTTGTAGAATTTCTTATCTAGATTAGGTTATTCATGTGACTTATCTCATTTAATCTTCCCAGTAATTCTGAAAGATAAATATTATTATATTCTTTTTATTCATGATTCACAGATTGCTAGAAAAGATAACGTGAAATATTTTGCTATCAGAAATAACTTCATGATTAATTGGATATGTGGGACAACAGAAAGGATGAATTTAATATGATTCCAAAATTTCATACCTCGAAAACCAACAAGACAGGGTGTTATTAATTATAGTAAGAAACACAGGGAAAATGGGAAGATTTTTGTAGGGATTATGATAAATTAATATTTTGATACACTGAGCTTGAGCTGACAAGGAGACAACTAGGTAGATGTAGCCTTCAGACAGTGGAAATTCAATGTGGTTCTAGCCCTAGTAATAGTTGGATGAAAAAACATATACACCCTACACATACATACACACATATACACTCAAATAAACACTTGGATGAACTAGAAGGAAAAAATGTAAATGCATAGCTTAGCTGAAAACAGAGATAGGATAAATTTCTGGGTGACAGGAACTTAAAGAGAAAACTTAAAGCTTGAGCAGGAACTTCAACATTGATGCTGCAATAGCTTGGGGGAAATATCAGACTAGATTTGGGCCCTAGGGCCTACAGGTTGGTGTTTAATACTCACGTTAGGACAGGCCCCGAAATCTCAGGGCTACACAAGCTGGTGGAGGTAGGGAAAAGGGCAGAGCTAGAACTAAGATCTCTGAACAAATCCCTGGCCTTGGATAGATCTCCCCCTGAAAAGGGCAGGAGAAGAAAAAACTAGACCCATGAGCTTCTCTCCATCCCAGGGGCTCTGAGTGAAGAAAATGAATTCCCTGAAAAACCCTCAGCCTATAATATATGTGGCTGTGGAATATTAATTTGCATTAAAAATGGTGCTAGACTATTATGATTATTTTGGCCCCAGGCAGAAACAAATACAAAAGAGCTTTATAGAAACACTTTTTTAACTCAAAACCGTGGAGTTTTTCCCCCAAAACACACACACGCCCTGACTGGACAGAAATAATTAGCTAAAAAGCTACAAATTTTAAGAGGCTAATCCACTATATGAGAGTCTACAGACACAGCACACAGTAGATTTAGCACTCAACTTCAAGAAAGATCAAAGCTAGGTTTGGTCATCATTTTCATAGAGATGATACGTGGCCAAGAATTTGAATATGATTGTCCAAAGAGAGCATATAGATAGAAGAAAGAAAAATTGAAAGCTGGGCATGTCATATTTCAGAAAATCTAATATTTGAATGACAGAGTAGGAGGTTTGGGCCAGCAATGGAGAACTTAGAGTATGGAGACATAAGCTATAAGCCTACAGCTTAATGCCAAAAACCAAACCCGCTGGCGCAGAGTCAATTCCAACACACAGCTGCCCTATAGGAAGAGCAGAACTGCCCTCTAGGGTTTCCAAGGTTGTAAATCTTTACGGAAGCAGATGCCGCATCTTTCTCCATCTTTCTGCCACAAAGCAGCTGGTGATTCAAAACCAAATGCTTAATTATTGAGCCACCAGGGCTTCTCACAGTTTAATGGGCATCAACTAAGAGATGGTTGATGGCACTAGGGAAAAAAAGGAGAAAAAGGAAATATCATAACCATTTTCAAGTATCTGATGCCCTGTGAGGTGAAAAGGGGTTTAGATTTACCATACATAGCTCTGGAATGATATATCAGAACAAGTGATTTACAAATACAGAGAAGTTCGTTTGGCTCAATATGAGAAAGTATTTGTAAAAGCTATTCATCCAAAAATCGAGTAGGCTGCCTTATGAGTAGAGAGTTCCTCCACACTATAGGTATGTGAACAATCAGGAATATTTACAGGAGATTTTTGCATTGCATAGGGATTGGGCTAGGCTATCTCTAAATTTTTTCTAACTATGACTCTTTAGGTTAATGAAGACCGATAACAATGCTGTGATATTATTTTATGTGTTACAACATTTTACTCAATATTTCATTTGCCATAGACTTTGAAGGAGCAACGTTCTAATACATTAGATATTAAGCAGCATACCTAAAAAGTATTTTGTACATTGGAAAAGGCTGAGGACAAACTTTTTTTATGTGTATTTTTCTGGAAAAACAAAACAATGCAAAACAGCATGATTTTTTTTGTGGTTTTTTTCATTTCATTTACTTGTGATGGAGACTAAAGTGACGTGCACTTAAATAGCTATGTAACAGCTTGCCATCTTCTAGATTTTATATAAACTTTAATGAACCTCTTTGTATTTACATACTGAAAATCATCAAATTCAGTTAATGCAGTTGAAGACAAATTGAGAATTTAGAGCTTTTAATTTTTAATTTCCTTAAAGATTAAAAATAGTCTTTGGAGTTCCATTTTGGTTTAAAATGTAATATGTCACTCTCACCTTAGCAATGAAAAAAATACTAATAATCTACAAAATCATAACTCTTCCTGACCCCATAACTCTTCCTGACCTCAACAGAGTTTGAGGTCACAAGGTGAGCAAGTAAACTGAATTCTCAAGAGTAGCAAAGCCCTCCAAGGGGAGATGGGACACTGAAAGGGCTTGACCTTTGTCAACACAGAAGAAAGGGATGGCCACCGTGCAGGTGGGTAAGAAGCATTCAGATAAAACCGTAATTCTTAAAATCACAGTGTGAGCTAGCATATTAGTTTGGAATATCTGGGAGCTTACCCTGGTGGCATAGTGGTTAAGTGCTACAGCTGCTAACCAAAGGGTCGGCAGTTTCAATCCACCAGGTGCTCCTTGGAAACTCTATGGGGCAGTTCTACTCTGTCCTACAGGGTCGCTATGAGTCGGAATCGACTAGATGGCACTGGTTTTTTTTTTTTTTTAAGACACAAGAGGCGTTAGCATTTGCTTGCAAGCTCTTTTCCCTGGGTGTGTACCAGATGTTCAGGGAAAATACTGAGGGCAGTACAGGGAACTGCTGTCCTACTTAGTGGTGCAGGCATGTAGGAGGTGATTAGCTGCTTCTAGAGAACAGGCACGGAGCTCTATTTAATTCTGCTTCTCTTACAAGAAGCAAAAGCCTTAGGCTGCCAGGGAAGGAGCAGCAAACCCTCTGTCACCCAGGACCCAGGTAAAAAAATCTCTTGTTTTCAAGCGGAGGAATAGAAAACAAAACAGTCTACCTCTAGGGAAAAGGTAGGATATAGGCAAACATCCACTGGTTCTGAGGGAAGAGTAAAAGCAAAAACATTTTGTTCCTGGGGAAGAGGCAGGAAACCCTGTTCTGAATTCAGGATCTTACATGGATACCAAGCAGAGGTCAGGTACCACAGGGGAAGAGTAGGAAACACTCTCCTGCACAAGGCCAAGTGCAGATATAAGGCAGAGTATGGGTGCCACAAGGAGGAAAAGCAGGGATGCTCTGGAAACCCCACCCCTGAGTCTCAAGTACACAGAATCTGTCTCAGGCAGTGGCTGGATCACTACAACACAAATCTCCCTCTTTCCCCCACATAAGCCTAACACTGAGTAGTAAGCAAGACCAGAGTACTTTTAGGGGAGGGACAAAAGTTTAGAGAAAGACCCCTTCTGTAGCACAGGTATAAGCAGGGACTGTTGAAACCTGAGTGTGAAGCAGAACAATGAGAAAAACCTGGTATCACTGGCCCCACCCAAAACACATGCAATAGTAGACAACCCCTAGAGAATCATTAGCTGAAGTTCCCTGATGATAATGATAGCAAAAAAAAAATTTTTTTTTTTGACTAAAACTAAAAAAACTAGATTCTATTAATTCTATATTTTAGCATCTTAACAAAAGAAGAGACATGCCCATTTCCGGGCTTTGAATACAATTTACCTTGATCTCTACTCTTGTTCTATAACTTGACATGTGGCATTCAAAAAAACTATTATCCATGCAATAAAGCAAGATACAACAACCCTTGTCAACAGATAAAGCAATTACCATCACCCAGCTAAGACATGGCCCAGGTGTTAAAACTATCAAGTGGGACTTTAAAATAATTATCATTAATATGTTAAAGGATCTAGTGGAAAATACCGACAACGTGCATGAATAGATGGGGAATTTTAGCATAGAGATGGAAAATATATTTTAAAAAAGTCAAATGGAAATGATAGAAATAAAAAAAAATGATACTATAGGTGAAGAACTCCTTCAATGGAATCATTAGCAGATTGAACACAGCTAAGGAAAATATGAATAAAATTGAAGATAGGTCAAGAGAAATTATCCTAAGAACAAAGGGAAAAAAGGGTGGGAGGAAAAACCAGGACACAACATCTAAGAACTGTCAGACAATGTCATATATGCAGTTGGAGTTCTGGAAAGAGAAGAGCAGAGCAGAG
Organism: Elephas maximus indicus; assembly: GCF_024166365.1. Lineage (NCBI taxonomy): Eukaryota > Metazoa > Chordata > Mammalia > Proboscidea > Elephantidae > Elephas > Elephas maximus. The sequence goes on along the minus strand of NC_064822.1, from coordinate 77,165,288 downwards.
AGAGCTCCAAAGAGATAATGGCCCACATATCAAAATTTGTGGGATGCTGTTAAAATTTAGAAAGCAATTTAAGGCTTTAAATTTTTAAAAGTTTCAATAGCTTCATGTCAATTAAAGATGTTACATTTATATTTAAAATCCTTCCCACAAAGAAAAGCTCCAGTGCAGATAGCTTCATTGGTGAACTCTAGCAAACATTTAAGGAAGAAATAAAACCAATTCTATTCAAATTCTTTCAGAAAATAGAGGAAGAGAGGACATTTCTCAATTTATTTTATGAGGCCAGCATTACCCTGTTACTAAAACCAAACATTACAAGGAAAAAACAAACTGTAGATAGATAAATTTCATATGCACAGATGTAAATATCCTTAAAAAATTTTGCCTAATTGAATTCAGCAATATATTCAAAGATTTTAAATATTTACTAATTGCAGCTTATCCTAGTAATGCAAAGATGCTTTTAAATTTTAAAAAGAATAAAGGACAAAAGCCATACATTTACCTGTATAGGTGAAAAAAAAAGCAATTGATAAGATTTGCCACCCATTCGTGACATAAACTCTTGGCTAACTTGAAATAGAAGGGCACTTCTTCAACCTAAAAAAAGGGGGCAGCTAACTTCATACAACAGCTGCCTAACATCCAATAAAAAATTAACAAGGCTAGGAGGTCTGCTCTTATCACTTCCAGTCAACATTTTACACAAGGTCTTAGCCAGTATTAAGTAATAAGTCAAATAAAAGAAATTAAAGACCTAAGGATTGGAGATGAAGAAGCAATTATGTTTCACAGATGGTATGACTGTATATGCAGAAATACCAAAGAATCTATAGAAATGATTCTTAGAAACAAAAAGCAAATTTAACAAGAATACAATACACAAGGTCAAGCTATAAAACTCGATTCTATTTCTATATATTAGTAACAAAAAATTGAGAAAATATATTAAAAATTTATACAAATACATAAAATATTTAAAGATAAATTTAACAAAATATGCAAAATACCTGTACACTAAATTATAAAACATTGTTGAGAGAACTTCAAGGACATCTGTATGAATGGAGATAAACACCATGCTCATAGATTAGAAGACTCAATACCTTAAAATTTTAATTATTAAATTGATCTGTAGCTTCAACATAAGCCTAGTAAAGTACCTAAAATACGAAACATTTTTTACTAAAAACAACAAAGTTGAGGAACTTATATTCTCTGATTTCAAGATTTTGTATAAATGTATGATAATCAAGATAGTGTGGAACTGACATAAGGGTAGACATATAGATCAACGGAACAGAAGAGAGGCTCTAGAAGTAGACCTACACATGTGGTTCATTGTTTTAGACACTATCGCCAAGATTATTAGAGGAAAACATAGCATTTTCAACAAGTTGTTCAGGAACGATTAGATATCTATTTAGGAATAAAACAAAAAGCAAACACCTCGATCTTTACCTCACATCATACACTGGAAGTAACTTGAAAAGGATCATATATCTAAAATAACAGCTAAAACTATAAATATTTTTGAAAAAATAGAAAGTTGGGAAAATATATGTAAAGTTGGGTAGGCACGTTATATCTTTGTTAAATAAGACAAAAAAAATCATGAACTAAGAATTTTAAAAAAGAGACTTCTAAAAATTAAAAACTTCTGCTCTTTGGAAAACATGGAAGTTAATAAAATAAACACAAAAGCTACAGACAAGGAGAAAATATTTGCAATACTTATATCTCAGAGAAGACTTTCATTTAGAACATATAAAGAACTCTTACAATTCAATGGCAAGACAAACAACCCAATTACAAAAATTGGCAAAGATTTTAAAGTTGAAACCAAAAGGGAATGCCATTACAGAGTCAGTAAAATAACAAAAAGTAAAGCACCAGCAACGTGAGATGTGATGAGCAGGTGGAATAACTGGAATTCTCATACCATACATATGACCCCATTTATATGATATTCTGGAAAAGGCAAAAGAAATCCAGATTTAAAAAAGTGAATCTTTGGTTGCCTGAAGTTGAGGATAGAATTTATTGCAAAAGAGGCATATGGGCACTTTCTATCTTGATTTCACGTATCACAGTTGCATACAGTTTCAAAGCTGGCTAAACTCTACACTTAACACAGATGCATTTTATTTTATATAAATTATACTTAAGAAAGTTGATTCAAAAAGAAAAACACCATAATGAAAGCGAAAAGCCACCAACTTGCAAAAGATATTTAAACACGCATAACAAAACAAAGAAAAAGTAAACATATAAAGAACTCCCATGAATCTATTTGAAAAGGCATAAAAATGGACAAAATATTTGAAAATGTATGTTACAAAAAAAGGTAATTTAATCATCCACTAAAAAACAAATGTAAGAATCATGGATTTATTAGTAGTTGGAGAAATTCAAATTAAAACCAAAATAAGGTATCATTGCATACACTTCCCGCTGACAAGATGTAAGAAGTTGGACTATACCACACATTGGTGAGAAAATGGAGCAATGAGGAGCTTATGAGACAAGAGTGTAGGATTACTTTTTAAGTCTATAACCCTAGATATATACCTCAGAGAACCAAATGTACATCAACAGAATAGATACATAAATGGAGGTCTATTTATCCAAAAGAGTACTATCCATCAACGAAAATGAACAAGTCAGAACCACATGGAATAAGGTAGCTGATTCTCACAAACAATACTGAATGAAAAATACAGGACTCAGAAAACACATGTAGTTTGATTCCTTTACACAGACTTAAAAGGAAAAAGAAAATCTAAACAATATATTGCTAAGGGACGGTACTTTTGTAGTGAAATCATAAAGAAAAGTTAGAAAATACTTTTCTCCAAAGGGTACCTCTTATGTAGCAGAGGGGAGATACAAAGTGACACATGGGCAGATTCTATGCTACTCAGAATATTTTGTTCCTTAACTTAAACTGTTTAGTAAGCATCTCTACTATTCTCTGATTTATGCATATGCTTTATATCTTCTTCGTGTATTATATAATCCATTAGACATATTCAAAATAAAATACCAGATCATGTTATTCCTTTGTACAAAATCCTCCAGTGTTTCCCATATCACTAGGAGCACAGATTATGTTGGCTAGTGATTATCTCCCATATCTAGGATCTATTTTCACTTCTTATTCTTCTTTAAGTCTGGCTGTGTTCTATACATGATAGGTTTAACTTTTAGTAGTTTCAATTCTGACCTTCATTTCTGCTATGGAAGATTTCAATTCTAAACTTGTACTTTATTTTCCTGGTGACCTGACCTTAACTCATTCATCTTGACTTCTCCTTTTGTGACCTTTCAACTGATCCTTGTTACCTTTTCATCTTATTCTATTTTCTTCTTATGATTTTTGTTCCTTTCCCACCTCTTCTTATATTCTATTGGGAAGGCAAAGCAGTTTTGTGACATTTTCTTCTGGATCCTATACAATCTTCTACTTTAGTAATAGTGATAAAATTAGTAGCAGTATTAGCAATAAAATACTTGCTTTTTCTTGAACACTTATCTTCCAGCCGCTTTATCCATTAATTTTTTTAAAATATAATTGCATTATGTTTTATAATCTCTACTCTAGTTGTGAATAATATGAGCTTTAGGAAGACTGAATAAAAAACCTGCATACTGGTGAAGGGTTGGCATATGCATGTATCTGACTTTGCACTCTCTGGTCCTCAATTCTGTTCTATGTTTCCCTGCTTAAATTATGTTTGAAACAGGAATTTCTGAAAATCTAACAAGAGATTTGCTTTGGAGAGCTTCAGTTCTCAGAAAGCTAAATATATCTTACAAATCCCTAAGCACCTCCCCTTTCTTTCTACTTATATATGGAATTTTCAGCTTCTGCCTGGATCATTACAGTTGGATTTTGGCCATGAGAAGGGCCAAGTGTGACAAAAATATTACTCTGCCCACCTTACTAAGTTACTTAAACTTGTGTGATAAAAAAAAAAAGGTATGTCATATTCTCCTGGTTATTTAGTTAGTACAGACTCTGAATTATGGGACAGATGATAGAAGGTTTTATGATTTGAATTGCATCCCCCCAAAATACATGTTATAAATCCTAACCCCTGTATCTATGGATGTAATCCCATTTGGGAATAAGAGTTTTCTCTGTCATGTTAATGAAGCCATAGCAGTGTAGAGTTGTGTCTTAAACCTAACCATATTTGACATATAAAAAGAGCAGATCAGGCACAGAAGCAAGCAAGCACAAATGGGGAAGATAGGTATCACATGGAGCTCTCCAAAGAACACCTAGAACAATGCTAGAGAAGCTGAGGCAAGGATTTTCCCCCAGAATGGAGAGAGTGAGTCTTCTCCTAGAACAGGCACCCTGAATTCAGACTTCCAGACTCCTAAACTGTGAGAAAATAAATATCTATGCATTAAAGCCACTCACTTGGGGTATTTCTGTTACAGCAGTAGAAGCAAACTGAGATGGAAAGATTTGAAGGTTCTTAACTCCTTTCAGACAGGGTAAATGTTTCATCAAACAAAACCACATTTTGAAGCATAAGTAGATTTTTCTCAATCCAGATCCATCTACCAGAGGTTTCATATATGAGAAATGTGATCAAGCTGGACAATGAATAAGGAAGACTGAAGAAGAATTGATGCCTTTGAATTATGGCATTGGCAAAGAATACTGAATACACCATGGACTGCCAGAAGAACGAAAAAATCTGTCTTGGAAGAAGTACAGCCAGAATGCTCATTAGAAGCAAGGATGGCAAGACTTCTTCTCACATACTTTGGACATGTTATGAGGAACGACCAGTCGCTAGAGAAAGACATCATGTTTGGTAAAGTAGAAGGTCAGCAAAAAAGAGCAAGACCCTTGACAAGATGAACTGATACAGTGGCTGCAACAATGGGCTCAAGCATAACGATTGTGGGGATGGTGCAGGTCTGTGCAGTGTTTTGTTCCGTTGTACACAGGTCGCTATGAGTCAGAACCAACTCATCTGGCACCTAACAACAACAGATTCTGGTGTAAGTTTGTCATCAGTAGGAGTGGTCTTTTTCTAAAGGTCCTCAATGGCACTTAAATAAGAATTTAGGAGACAATGTTTTAGAAGCTACTAAAAAGAAGCAATTTTGAATCAGAAGTTGTATCTTTCAGTTATGTTGAGATCTGGTGGCATGGTGGTTAAGAGCTATGGCTGCTAACCAAAAGGTTGGCAGTTCAAATCTACCAGGCACTCCCTGGAAACCCTATGGGGCAGTTCTACCCTGTCCTATGGGATGGCTATGAGCCAGAATCAACTCGAGGGCAATTTTTTTTTCCCTCCTCTATTTCACTAATCCCCTGAAATTTAAAAAAAATGCATTCTGTATTCATTATTCCTAATTCTTCATCTAATTCATTACCTTCAATTTAGAAAAATAAAGAATAAAAGAAAGAATTATTCCCAAAGGTATTACTGAATGCTCACTTCATGCAAATTACTGAAATATTTACTCGCTGGAACTAAGAGAAACGGAAGTCAGAACTATGCTCTGAGGTGGCTGATGATCTAGTTGGAAGAGAGCCTATCCACATAAATAATGTATTCAACTGCTGATGAAAAATTGCTTCTTCTTAGTAGCTTCTAAAACATTGTCTCCTAAATTCTTATTCAAGTGCCACTGAGGACCTTTAAAGAAACACCTCTCCTACTGATGACAAACTTACACCAGAATCTGTTGTTGTCGTTGTTGGGTGCCATTGAGTTGGTTGCAACTCATAGTGAACCTATGTACAACACAACAAAACACTGCCCAGTCCTGTGCCAACCTCACAATTGTTATGCTTGAGCTCATTGTTGCAGTCACTGTGTCAATCCATCTTGTTGTAGGTCTTAGAGAAGAAAGGGTGTCATGGAGGACGAGAAAAAAAAAATTTTTTTTAATGGTGAAGCTGTATGTAAATTGCCTAAAAACTAGTCATTTAAAATAGCCAGGGATGCCCAATCTGGTATAAATCAAGTCTAAAATAAACCATGCTGAGGAAGAAAAAAATTGGGAATTTAAATTATCCGTATTATTTAATAATAATCTGTGATATTTATTCAGTGTTCATGTTTGTTATTTTATCAAACTTGTGTAATAGTCCAAGTTTGGGATATAAGATTTAAAGACATTATTTTTCAAGTTGTTATTGTCTGGGACTTTTATGAAATGTTACTTAATGCATTTGTCGAATAAATACAAAGTGCAAAATTGTGAACTGATAATATCACAGACTGTCCTCAGTTCTCAGATATTTGCTACTGATGCTTTCTAGGGAGAATCTCATTTAAAAAGCTCATTCTTTGGGATGAAGTTCATATGGAAAATCACAGACACTGTGGCCATTTATTAAATAATTTAGATCTGAGTGATGATCAATGTTTCCAATGATAATGAAAACATGGTATTTCTTTGATGTTTTGCCAACTTCTAGGTCATACTGGAAAAATTTATAATAGTCAATGGTTTCTTTCAAAGTAGAAATAGCAGAGGTTTCATATACAAGTAATGTGATCAAGCTTCTGTATCTTCTGTATTTGGAAATTAAGAACCATCACAGATTCTCAACATTTTTCTTTGTATGTATGGAAAAAAAAAAGATGTTTAGAACACATGACCAGTACTAAGACATTTGGATAGCTAAAATTCATCCATAAGTGGGTTACCATAACCTCAACAGCATATCTACTCACAGCCAAGAGACATAAATAAAAATGATCTAGGAATGAAGTCTTAATATGCCCTTGATACTGGTAAATTTCAAATTCTTCACTAGAAAGAACAAGTATCACAAGGGTAAAGAATCAAGCTGAAAGAGTTACAATTTGTGACACTTTTAAGAGACGAAAACAACCTAACTGTGTATTCTTTTCACATTCCACATTTTAGACTTCCAGATTCAGGCCAGGTTCCAGGAAAGAAAAACGGAATTCAAGTAAGAGTGTTACACTTAGGGAGGGAATATGAGTCATATATTTGTCATTCCCATGTCTTTATATATTTACTAGGTATATTAGGAATGGTTTCTTGAGATGCATCCATGTGTGTGTGTTTGTGTTCATGCTTGTATCTCAGGTGTCCATTAACTAACAAAACTAAGCTCTGACTTGTCTTAAAATATTCTCTGATGCATACCATTTGCTGTAATATGATGTTTTATCTATAGACAGCTTAGCCTTCTTTGGAAGGACAAGTTATAAGAAATGATCTGCCTAATGGAGGTCACAACTTAGATGCCCAAAATTGCCTAAATCTCAGTAGCTTTGGACCAAGCATTATTTTTCCATGTTATCCTCTTTTTCCTACTTTATGTTTCCCTGCAGTTAGTCAGCAGGCAGGAATTGGGAGGTACTCCTGACCACCTCTTCCTTTGTTGCCACAGTCTTTCACCAAATCCTGTTAATAATACACTTTCACACGTCATCAATCTGTCTCCTCATCCCAATACTAGAGCTTTAGTTCATGCCTTCATCATCTCTTTAGGCTAATGGAATGCACCTGTAATTACCCATCAGCCATTCTACTGCCCTGCATGATGGCTCTAAGTTATCAGCTGATAAATTATAAAAACATTAAAATGTTCCATAAAGGTCCATAAGATCCTATATAACCTGGTCCCTGTCTGCCCCTTTCCCTTGGTCTCTTTTGAGGCTCTCACCTTAAACACTAATTGCAGCCATTCCAAATTCCATACGGGTTCCTAATCACACCAGGCTGTTTCCTGACTCTTTGCTTATGTTCATATTGTTCTCTGTCTGAAAGTTACCCCACTCCCCCACCCACCTCCACCACACCTCTTCTCTGGAAAGCCAGCACACACTAATTTTCCAATATTCAGCTCCCGTGTACAGAGGTCTTTCAGTGCATCTGTTACACTTTATTGCCCACATCTTTCTATAAGTCTGTCTTGCCATGATAGAATGAAAACCCTCAAGTGTAGGCTCTCTGTTTTACTTATTTTTTTTTTTTAATCTTAGAAATTTGCTAAGTATTAAAGCAATAGTAGATGCTTAATAAGTGTTTATTTAACTAATGGGTGGAGTGATAAAAGTTAATACCTGGGTTTTCAATAGGTATTGCAAGTAGAATTCATATTTTTTTATTACTGTTGAGAGGCACTGTCTGGAAAGAAAAAAAAAAGGCTTAAAATTGGGTGGGGAAAACTTAACTCATATTATCTTTACCACATTTATCACAAGTTCTGTTTTGTCCATGTTTCTATAGTAGACTGGTATAAAAAGGATTACTGTTGACCTAATTTTAAAAACCTTTTCAGATGGGTGTCTTATAAAGTTTTATAACTCGATGCACCATAAACATATTTGAAAATTTTATAACTGAAAGGAAATCCATGACAAATTAATCAAACCTCTCAAAGACTGATCATTATGTTTATTCTTAATTCAAAATGTATGTTTCAAAGGGATTCGTAAGAAGATAATGGAAATAATTAACAATAAGAAATGTCAAATATGCAAAATTTTATAGAGAATTGCATTCAGAATTAATGGCATATATCTTTTTTTTATCTATAATAGATGGGGTTGTCTTTGACATCAGATTTCTAAGTTTTTCTTTCCTAACCTTCTCTTATTGCTCCAGCTTCATCAGTGCGTAGGTGGAACAGGTGTGGTTTGAGCAGAGATTCTTCTGGGCTTCACTGTTCTAAACTACTTTCACAACAATTCTTCATTGTCCCTATTTGTTCTGAAAACATCTAAATTAAGTTGAATAATGAGTCACACAACACAAAGCAGCAATAAAAAAGAATCAATATGTTTTATAGTAGCTGCCTTCTCTTTTATTACATCATCACTTTAGTTGAAGTTCATCTTTCAGTTCAAAGGCAAAATGCACAGAATATGCAAAATCCAATGAAGGGTGTTATATATTGAATTGTGTCCACTCAAAATATGTATTGGAATCCTAACCCCTATACCTAGTGATGTAATCCTGGTTAGAAACAGGGTTTTCTTTGTTCTGTTAATTGGATCATACCTATGCAGAACCAAAACAAATAAACCCATTGACATCAAGTTGATTCCAACTCAAAGTGACCCTATAGAACACAGTAGAGCTGCTCCATAAGGCTTCCAAGGAGTGGCTGGTGGATTTGAACTGCTAACCTTTTGGTTAGCAGCCGTAGTACTTAACCACTGTGCCACCAGGGCTCTAAATCTAATAATTTCAGTTACAAAAAGAGCAGATCAGACACAAAGAAGGAGCACACACAGGGGAAGACAGATGGCATATGAGGATTGTCTACAAGCAAAGAAACACCAAGTAACACCAGGAGTCACCAGAAACTAGGAGAGAGGCTCATAGAAGGAATCTACATGGCTAACAATCTGATTCGGGCATTTGGCCTCCAGAATGGTGAGAAAGCAAATTTCTTTTTACAAAGCCATCCACTTGTGATATTTCTGTGACAGCAACAATAGGAAATTAAGACAGAGAGATAGGAAAAGAATAGAAGAAGACAGAGGTGGGGGTGTTTTTATATAAAGCCTGATCCTAAAACTGAAAAGACACTCAAGAGTAAACCTGCTTCCGCACTTTGCTATCAGAAATTATTTTGTAGAAAACTGCTAGAAACTAGTGAAGTTATGTGATTTGTCCAGCTTCTGAGAGGCAGTTAAGTCAGGGAAGAAGGAGGCTGGAATCAAATCTTCCTGCTATCAACTGGCTGGACTTCCAAATGACAGCAAGAAGCGGTCTGAGGAGGGCAGACAGATTTGCATCGTATGCCTAGAAAGTCAAGGCCTACAGTGACCTTTACGAAGAGAAAGATGGGCCTGTTCTAGATGTAGGTGTTGTCGAGTTGGTTCTGACTCATAGCAGCCCTGTGTACAACATAACAAAACACTGGTTGGTCCTGCACCATCTTCACAATCATTATGATGCTTGAGCCCACTGTTACAGCTACTGTACCAATCCATCTTGTTAAGGGTCTCTTTTTTTGCCAGCCACCTACTTTATCAAGTATGATGTCTTCCTCCAAGGACTGGTCCCTCCTGATAACATATCCAAAGTACGTGAGACATAGTCCCACCATCCTTGCTTCTAAGGAGTACTCTGGCTGTACTTCTTCCAAGATAGATTGGTTTGTTCTTTTAGCAGTTCATGGTATTCAACATTCTTTGCCAACATCATAATTCAAAGGCATGAATTCTCCTTCAGTCTTCCTTATTCATTGTCCAGCTTTCATATGCATATGAGTCAATTGGAAACACCATGGCTTGGGTCAGGTGCGCCTCAGTCTTCAAGGTGACATCTTTGCTTTTGAACACTTTTGCAGCAGATTTGCCCAACGCAATGCATTCTTTGATTTCTTACTGCTGCATCCATGGGCAGTGATTTTGGATTCAAGTAAAATGAAATCCTCGATAACTTCAATCTTATCTCTGTTTATTATGATATTGCTTATTGGTCCAGTTGTGAGGATTTTTATTTTCTTTATATTGAAGCGTAATCCATACAGAGTGCTCTCGTCTTTGATCTTCATCAGTAAGTGCTTCAAGTCCTCTTCACTTTCAGCAAGCAAGGCAATGTCATCTGAGTATTGCAGGTTGTTAATGAGTCTTCCTCCAATCCTGATGACGCGTTCTTCTTCATATATTTCAGCTTCTGGGATTATTTACTCAGCATACAGATTAAATAAATACGGTAAACATCTTTCTGGTACTCTCTGCTTTCAGTGAAGATCCATCGGACATCAGCAATGATATCCCTCATTCCATGTCCTCTTCTGAATCTGGCTTGAATTTCTGGCAGTTCCCTGTTAATGTACTGCTGCAACCACTTTTGAATGATCTTCAGCAAAATTTTACTTGGGCGTGATATTAATGATATTGTTTGATAATTTCCACATTCTGTTGGATCTAGATAGCATTATTCTAGATAGCATTTAGGAAAACATTAGGGAGGGGATATAGTTAGGGTGGAATAAGTGCTAATGGAGAGTTTGAGTTTTAGCTGTGGCTGTGAAATTAAATATCTGTATAATGGTTGACAAATTTTCTAACTGTTACGTTCTCTTTAGAGAACCCAAAAGAAGCAGCATTAGGAGCAGGGAGCCCCTAGATTGCAGCCCACCACTCTGGAGTTGGAGCAAAGGGGTGGGGGAGTTAAAGTCTGAGGCTAGTCCGAGCCTCAACAGAGCTTTTGCTCTGCCCTGATTCAACACTGTGGACACCTGCACCAATGGTCAGGGACACCAAAGACTTCTCCAAGGGGCAGGGCTAAGGCAAGAGAGAAGGAAAACTGCTTTGCTATAACCATCTTCTCACAGCCTCCTTGCCACTCTGTGTCTAGGTAACAACTACAGGTCACAACCTTCCAGCAAACCAGTTCAAAACAGTCCTCTATCTCCCCAGAGATTTCTCACTTTTTTAAAAAATTCGCTGAATTTGATGTCTCTCTCTATGTTATTTACTTTGGAAGCAGGAAACAACAGCCTTTGTTAATATGCCATTTGACAAGCACCTTTACGTAAATTTAGATCAGATTAGGCATTCTAAAGTCCTTTCTCACCCTAGCCATTCTACGATTTTATGATATAAAGTGAGATATTTTGGGAAATATAAAAGAAAGAGGTGTGCATGGGAAGGTATGATAGTTTAATGAAGGTCAAAACCAGTAACCAGTTGCTGTCAAGTCGATTCTGACTCATAGCGACCCCATGTGTGTCACAGTACATCTGTGCTTCGTAGGATTTTAAATGGTTGAGTTTTTGGAAGTAAATTGGTAGGCTTTTCTTCTGAGGTACCTCTGGGTAGACCGAAGCCTCCAAATTTTTTATTAGAAGCCAAGCAGATTTATACCACTCACAGATGCCAATGAGGGCCATTGTTGTTGATGTTGAGTTGGCTGCAACTCATGGTGGCCTTATGTATAAAAGAACAAAACCTTGCCCAGTCTCGCGTCATATTCATGGTCACTGACATGTTTGAGTCCATTGTTGGGCCTATTGTATCAATCTATCTCATTGAGGGCTTCCCTCATTTCGCTGACTCTCTCCCAAACATGATGTCCTTTTCTAGCAATTATTCTTTCCTGAGGACGTGTTCAAAGTAAGCAAGCTGAAGTCTTGTCATCCTTGCTTTTAAGGGCTATTTTAGTTGAATTTCTTATAAGACTTATTTATTCATTATTCTGGCAGTTCATGGTATATTGAATATCCTTCGCCAACACCATAATTCGAATGCATCAATTCTTCTTCTGTCTTCCTTTGTCATTGCCCAGCTTTCACATGCATATGAGGCAATTGAAAAGATCATAGCTTGGGTCCAGAGAATCTTAGTCATTGTGTTAGTTATCTAGTGCTGCTTTAAGAGAAATACAAGTGGATGGCTTTAACAAAGGGAAATTTATTTCTTCACAGTAAAGTATGCTAAAAGTCCAAATTCAGGGTGTCAACTCCAGGGGAAGGCTTTCTCTCTCGATCTTTGGCCTTCTCATCGATCTTCCCTCAGGCTAGGTGCTTCTCTGTGCAGGGACCCTGGGTCCAAAGGACACGCTCTGCTCTTGGCACTGCTTTCATGGTGATTATGAGGTCCCCCAATTCTCTGCTAACTTCCCTTTTCTTTTACCTCTTGAGAGATAAAAAGTGGTGCAGGCCATGCCCCAGGGACCTGGGAAGGGTGGTACAGTCCCATCCTAATCCTCTTTAACATAAAATTACAATCACAAAATGGAGGACAAACACAGAATACTGGGAATCATGGCCTAACTAACTTAATACATGCATTTTTGGGGGAACATAATTCAACTTAATCCATGGCAGTCATCAAAGAGACATCTTCGCTTTTTAAAACTTTAAAGAGGTCTTTTGCAGCAGATTTGCCCAGTGCAATAAGTCGTTCGATTTCTTGACAGCTGACTCCACTGAATCAAATTGAATCAAATTTCTGAGGGATCTGATTTCAGTCCTGCCACTGATGACCTGAGTGGCCTTGGGTAAGTTATTTAACCTTGGAGAACTTCAGTCTCCTCAATTCTGAAGTAGGATAATATTCATTATCATAGTGTTGCAGTGAGAATTAGATGAGAAATATATGTAAAATATATAATAAGCTCCAAGAAGTGATGGCTCTTATAGATATTCAATAAAAAATATTTTATCTCATGTTATATTTTTAGTCAAGCTTTGTTTTACAGATTTAGGATATATACATTCTCCCCTTTTTGGGGGGGGGTGGGGCTGGTTCAGCTAGGAGTAGCTTTAATTCCAAATGAACTCAAACCATAGCACTGATATCTTCTGGTTTAGCTTCCTGATAGGTCTATTCCTTCAAATAATATGTGTGTACATTTAAATATCAGAATCAATTAGGGTCTGTTCATTTGCTGTCACTTGATTTTTCCTATTTGAATTCATTCTCCTCTGTTTATGACATACCAGTTATTCACAGGAAGTTCCAGAAATGAATATAAAGCAGGAGATGGTGACTTTTAAAGTATGGAAATTCAGCTATACAAAGAGCTTAGTGACAAGCACACTCAAATTCACAAAATGAATGAGAAACAAGAAATATTTGAAAACATAATAACCAGTAGCAGAGATATTTTTAAATGAACGTTAGATTATTCTGGAAGGTGTTAGCAGCTTTTCAAATGTATCTGAATAGCTGTGAAGAATAGATAATTATTAATGGAATTTGCCTAAGGGAGGTATCTATTAAAACTACAATAGCTTCCGTGGTACTTATAAAAAAGATAGTTTTTACAATCAGTGGAAAAATATTGTGATTTGGCACTTGAGGACTCTGTCAAGAAGTAGTCTTAGAACAAAAACAAAATACCTTACCTGGATAATTTCCAAATATGCATATATTCGAGAAGTTGGTTCAGATAAAAGTGACTGTGGTCATCTTCATGCTGTAGAGAGCAGAATATATTCATATTTATAGGCTGAATAGGAATGAGTAGCAGATAAAAATAGGTCTGTAACTTCCTGCTTTCATTTTCTTCACCTCTTTCGATAACCCTCATTCATCATTTTTGTACTTTGTCTTAAAGACCTTACAAGACTACCCTTAACTATATAAGGATTTTTTCCAACAGTAAAACAGAAAGCTGAGCTTTGGTGAAAACCTGCCTGGCATCACCAAGGTCAAACATTAATTTCTCTAGTATAAAGGTAGCATTTTTGGAACCAGTTCTACCCACATACAAGCCTTTTTTTTTTTTTTACATTTAGGCCATAGATGCCATGGTAGTATAAGACCTGACAGTTTGCCTGATTTGCAGGTGAACTCTTGCACTTTTCAGCTTCACCATATCTTGCTATCAAGACGTCAGTGTGATGTTCATTTCATGAACATTAAATTGTGCTAAAGAACAGCAACTACTTATAGGGATAAATTCCAGGCATTACCAGGTGGTAGTCTGTTTTCTCCTGAAATGAGCAGGAACAGTCCTGTGCATGTTCTCTCTCTTTCTCTCTCTCACACACACACTCACGAACGCTACTTAACTCCTTGACTCTCTCTTCTGGAACAGTCATTCACGAACATCCTTTGCAAGGCTGCAGCAGAAAATGCAATATACTCCTATACGGTTGCTTTGAGTTGGAATCGACTCAACAGCAACAAGTAAACCATCATAATCACCCTATTTCACCACATGGTGGCACTAAATTGGAGAACCAAGTGAATCCAATAATGCCTGGAGTATGTAATCTTGTGTGTCAGTAAATACAACAGTCTATTAGAGTTTTTTAAAGAAAAATCAGGGGAAATACTTTTATATGACTTAAGGTTAAAAGTAAATTAATTTTTATATTGGTTTGTTTTGTAAGGAGGAAGAAAGTAGCTAAGTTACATAGAAGAGCAAGGTCATCACTACAAAACAATACTTCATGTACTGTTAAAAAGAAACACTTTGTAGAAATATTCAGGTACTTAAACACATAAGACTTGCTCTCTAGGAATTTACATCTAGAGTTAATCAGACGGCTGAAACTACTTTTACTCACACACTAATTCCTGGAGGAAAGTGGTAATGGTAAGACACACTTTTTTTCTTTCTTTCTTTTTTTTTTTTTTTTTAATTCTGCAACAGAGTAAGTTAAACTTTCGTCATGGAAAGACAGGTAAAAGAAAAGGGAAAGTAGAAAGTAAGAAACAGTCAAAAGAAAAGGTAGTAACATTTGCACCGAAATATTTGGAACCTGCCTTCTCTCAGATGTTAAAACCAAAGTGGCATACAAATCACATGAATTATATTTATCTTTCTGTATATTATAATCACATTCATTTTGGTTTCCAGAGATGCTTGGTGTAAGCGGGGGGGGGGGGGGTGGCGGTTAGCCTTTGTTATAGCATCATTTACTAGAAAAAAAAAATGTTTAAACTAACTGAAAGGGTTGAAGGTAAGTTTCAGTACTTGTCCATGGGATATACCACATATCCCATGGAGAAAAATGAAATGTTTTCTTGTTTTTATAAAAGTTTTATAAAATTTTCTTTCTAAAATATATGTAGTATATTGATCAGTTTAATATAGCAGAATTTATGAGATTGTAACCCCTCTTTGTTATCTGAATTGCTATATTTAAAAGAACTGATCTTTGATTTTTCTTTTCTTATATGTACATATGATAGGAAGATAGTGAATGTTTTCTTCTCTTGATTTTGCTTTGTAAAATGGTGTAAAAATTCCCTGATTTTCATAATTTTAGCTGTAAGCTAAACATTTATAAATAATTATATCAGACAACTGACGTATTTACTGAAAGGCAATGGTGTCAATAATTTAGTAGAATGATCATCATTAGATCCCTAGAACTATGTGAAAAAGAATACTATCAAGCCAATTTTATTCTGCTTTACTAGAAAGAAAATACAATTATTTTTGTCAAATATAGGATTTGTAGTTTGGAACATAATATATATAGGTATTGACCCCCCACACGTCTGTCAGTTGGTCGTAGTGTGGGGGCTTACGTGTTGCTGTAATGCTGGAAGCTATGCCACCAGTATTCAGATACCATCAGAGTCACCCATGGTAAGCAACTTTCAGCTGAGCTTCCAGACTAAGACCGACTAGGAAGAAGGACCCCGGCAGTCTACTTCTGAAAAGAATTAGCCAGTGAAAACCTTATGAATAGCAGTAGAACACCGATACAGTGTCAGAAGATGAGCCCCTCAGATTGGAAGGCATCCAAAAGAGGCTAGGGGAAGAGCTGCCTCCTCAAAGTAGAGTCAACCTTAATGACATGAACGGGGTCAAGCTTTCGGGACCTTCATTTGCTGATGTTTACTTCAAGGCAGTGTTGACAGCAATGCGTTTACAATGAGCTCTATGATCAGACTCCCAGAATCCAATCCAGTGCTGTCGAGTATGATCAGGCTAGCTTTGCTCAATTCCATAACCCTTACCTATGAGCAGCGAAACTCTTGACTTTTCAGTACTTTTATATACATATGATGGAAAAATAAATGCAATTATCACTTTTCTTCCCCAGAACTACTGTGAATTAGTACATGTAAAGCCCTGAGGACAGTGGCTGAGACCTGATATATGCTTAATATGGTTAATCATTGAGCACCTTTCATTTGCCAGACTTCAGGCTAAGTATGTGGATATTCGAGCTCTGGTGGCACAGCAGTTAAAGTGCTCAGCTGGTAACTGAAAAGGAGGGCAGTTTGAACCTACCAGGCACTTCACAAGAGAAAAATGTGGCAGTCTGCTTCCATAAGGATTACAGCCTTGGAAACCCTATGGTACAGTTCTACTCTGTCATATAAGTTTGCTATCAGTTGGAATCGACTCGACAGCAATGGCTTTTTTTTTTTTAATGTGGACGTAGTTGTGGAAAACAAAACAAGCAAACGAACACACACACATACAAAATTTTGACAACTGACATGACGCTCACATCCCAAACCTTTGAGAGTAGCCCATAAATTCTAAGCACATTCGTTGTCATATAATTTAATAGCATAAGGCATGGGCTATGAGCTCATATCCAAGCTCCTCTGCCTTGCTTATATAATTATGATCTTGGGCAAGCCATGGAACCTCCCCATGACTCAGTTTTCTTATTTTTAATAATATTTGCCTCAGAGAATTATTGTGAAGATTAAATGTAATAACAATGTTAAAGTCTCAGACATAAAAGCACATGCCCAATACATATTATCTTAGAATAATAGGGTGATATGGATTTTAAAATAAACCTTAATTTACATGAGACTGGGATGTTAATGATTTGTGAATTATTACCAATAAGTTTTTTTTTAAGCAACATCCAATTTCTAAACCAGATTAGAAATTAGAATTATACATTTTCTTTTCTTCTCTTATTTCCAATAAAACATGATTTTTAGCTTATCCTTCCATACTGTGGGTAATCAGAAGAATCTTAAGTTTGTTAATATTGATGGTACTAGTTGTACTTCATAATGTTTCTTTGTGGAGAATTCAGGTGCAGAGCCCTGGAGCTGTAACACCAGCTGAGTTGGGTACCAGATCCAAAACATATTTTTAAACAACTCTCTTTTGGCCTCATTATGTTATATTCCAAGTAGATATACTGCAACCTAATGCCCCACCTGACATTTTCTATGATGAAATACCTCTGACCAGAAAAAAACAAGCATGCAGTTGGAAATTTGTTATCTGATGTAAATGACAGGGTGATAGAATTTTTGCTTAAAGCAGGTAAATTGGAAGATTCTACAGATAAAAACTGCCAAAATATCGAAGTTCACTGCATACCCTGCAATTTGGGTTGGAAGTAACTCAAGACATCACACAAAGAATAAAATTCATTCATAATGGCATGAAACCATGTCATTAAATCATAGTAATCCTTTTCTAAAAAAATTTTATTATACATATTCTGAATATTAATCTCTCCTGATTTAAGCTGTATTGATACACACACAAGTCTTCAAATAGAACAAAAATTGTGTTATTTTTCTTCTTTCAATGATTTCCCCCTCAGACTTTCTATTTCATTCATTTATAAATTGATACATGGATAGTATGAATATGAAGACCTTAATGAGTTTCTCACATACTATTTTTCAAAGACATCAATTTACTTGTTATTATCCTGAGTTGCAATAATGTGTTCATGTCATTGCTTCAGTCCAAATTGTTACGAGACATTCAAATAAATTTTCCATTATTTTTAATGAAATATGCTCAAACATGTATTAACCCATATAATTCTATATTGATAAAAATCCATAAAGAACATTGCTCTTAAAACAAGCAGTTTGCTAACTGAAACCAATACTCATAAAGTCTTACCTTTCTAGATAACTTTCCTGGAGCATCCCTATTTTTCTGCAGATGAAGTTGAATAACACTTTTATCTTTCTGAAACATTTTGTGGCTCCCCAAACAGTAATCACTGAAGTGGAAAAAAAATGAACACAATTATTTCCTCCCATAACACTCCCAAGTGTGTGTTTTCCTCTCTTGACTTCATTTCCTTTTATTTTTGAAACATAGTCTGGAAAAGCTAACCATGAGGGGTGTGTGTGTGTGTATGAGTGTATGTGTAAATATATATAAAATAGAAACTTTCATCATATTCATTTTAAAATGACAATATATTACAAATATGTTCAAATGCATAATAAGTTAGAAACCCTTAGAATAATTATATTAACTGTGAGAAAGGAATACTTTACATATGCACGGTTTGCTTTACTCTGCCACCTCACAGCTGGGAGGTCTAATTGATGCCACGAGGTCTATGGGAGGACCATCATATCAAGGAAGAAGAATGGTGTGGTGGGAATGGTAGGCTTTAGAAACAGATTTAATAGCTTAGACCATAGGCAGCTCAATCAAATAACCTGAAACTCAGTATTTCCATCTTTAGAGTTGGGCTATTGATGTCTACATAGCAAAACACTGGCAAGAAAATTAAATAGAAAAAGTACTCCCATGTGTTTTAGAAATTTCTAAAGGCATAATTATATTCTTCCTTTCTCCTTCCTTCTCTCTCTCCCTCTTTCTGTAAATATTTATTGAGCACCAATTAAATGCTGAGCATAATGAATTACTGTTTTGAAACATCGTTTAAACAGCACCTGATTCCTCCTCTGTGAAATGAAGAGCTTTTATTACATGGTCTCCTTTACTGCTTTAAATTTAATATCCCTGGTGGCTTTAAATCATTAAGTAAAGGATAAATCATGTTAATGCTTGTTGTTTAAGGATCTTGGTTAAATATATGAAGGATTTTAGGACAAAAAAATTTTATTTGGGGGCCCAAGTTATTTCATTTATCCTGAAAATTCATGAAGTATTTGGAACCACTTATTCTCAACAATGTCAGACAAATAGGGTATTACTCTGCAGATACTACTCATGTTTCTGTAAATATTTTAATTTGAAAATTATTTTTTAAATTAAAAAACTTCAGCCCTATTCATTCGCCAAAACAGTGAATGTTAGTATTCTCAGCATGTATGTGTTCTACCCCCACCCCCATGTGCCCTATTAGTCTAACTAGATTCCTGTACCGGTGCCATCTGTAGGGCTTTTATATTGATCCCTGAGTTGTTTCCACTGCTGCCCTGGACACAGGCATGGCCAGTATGTCTACTGAGTTGGCTTGTGTCATTAATTCCTGCCTTCCTCCTTCCCAAAGTTAAACTCTATGGGCCAGTCTTATAATCTTTCAAATGTACTCAAGTTTCTCTCTTTGCCTCCCCTTACACCACCTCTACTTTTCATAACTGGGCTTTTTCTTTGAGTTCTGTTTTCCTGGTCCTGTCCGGGAACCAATTTCAGAACAGTGGCCCACCTTGCTCTTCAAGATTCCTTTCCTCAGTGTGTAGAAGTCTAGGCCCTCTATCCCAGTATAGTGAAATACGCCTCTTATACACCTACTTTCTGCTTTCTTGGACTGGTCTTCTTTATTTCACTGCCCTGTAAAGTTATCTCTTTACTTGGAATGCCCAGTTAAATTGAATTTTAGTATATTCTGTGCAATATTTGAGACATAACTATACTAGAAAAAAAAGTTATTGTTTATTGGAAATTCAAATTTAATTAGAGGTCCTGTATTTATATTTGCTAAATCTGGCAATCTGACCCCTTATTTATTCTTGACTCTTTGATAACAACTCAACTGCCTAAATTTTAACTAGAAATTATTGTACCCCAAATCACTGTGAGTTGCTGATTCAGAGGAACCTTCACTGTAAACTGACCTAATCTGAATGGCCTGTTTCACCTGGAAAAAAAAAATCTAAAACTAGGTCCTGGTCCTTCCATTATCTTTGCCTCAGTGTGTGTGTGTGTGTGTGTGTGTGTGTGTGTGTAGTGGGGTCTTGGGTAATTATCAGACTTGGAAGGTCTTTTTTCCTACATTTACACACTTAAAAAAAAAAAGTTCCATTATAGGAATATGTTCTCATGGAAAACACTAAACAGTGCTAAACTATACAAAATAAAGATAAAAATTCTTGCCGTTCCCTTTTTTCCAAAATATCCACCACCATGAGTTTATCACAGTTTCTTTGTATGCTGAACTAAATAAGCAAACACATATATTTTTGTAATAAGTAAGAACATTTTGATTTAGCTGCATCTCTAGTCTATAGCTAGAATTCTTAAAGCTGATTTTCTGAGACTTTGCTTTTAATCAGATTATTTTAACCACTCCACTGAGAGTGATATCTTCTCCTATATTAGCCATTGTTGTTTCTTTTTAAATGCATTCCTTTTTTGTTGGGATTAGTTGAGTCTTCCTTGAGCTTCTCCCTTTTGTGTTTATCTTTAGAGGCTTGGGAGTTATAAATATGTTTTTAATCTTCCAATGACCACCTTAATTTTTTAAAGCTAAGGTATTTTAAAGCTTTTCAATTGCAATCTTGATTTGATCATTATTTTTACTGTACTCTCACATACAGCGTAAAGCTTAATTTAACTTTATTTTAGTCTTTTCACATTGGCCTGCAACTGCTCATTTAGAGATCATTTCAAATTATAGTTCCAGATTCTTTAACCATTTACATGATGCAATCACGAAAAGTAACAGATCAGTTAATTAAAAAGTAAGTTGAAGATAGGAATTATAAAACAAATAGATGCCTTAAAACATTTTCTTTTTTAAACTAAAAATAAATAGCTAATAGTCAATGTTTTGATGTTAGAATAAAGCCTTTGATTTTGGATGAAGGGTCTCTTGATTAAAATTTCGTGTCACCTTTCTGGAATAAACCACACTTATAAGTAATTGCATTTAAGAGCTACGGCTGCTAACCAAAAGGTCAGCAGTTCGAGGCCACCAGGCACTCCCTGGAAACTCTACAGGGCAGTTCTACTCTGTCCTGTAGGGTCGCTAAGAGTCAGAATCGACTCAGCCACAGTGGGTCTGGTTTGATTTTTGGTATAAATAATTATCTTTTTTAATATCTAGTTTTAACTTGTTTAATGTAGCAACAAAAATTTAGACTTCAGGAGCAAGCTAAGTGGGGATTTTTTTTTTCTTAGATTTTTATAATTATTGTTCTAATTTTTTCATTTGTGTTGCCCACATCTAATTCAGCAGTAAGAGTTTTTAATGATTTCCTTCCATCAATTCTCTCTAAAGAGTTCAACATATTTTTTCCAGAAATACTAGCTTTCTTTTTTCACTCATATTTCATAACATAATACTTCATTAATTTTTTAATTAAAATAACAGTTGGAACTGGCATGAAAAGGTTTACTAGTAAACACAATTGACGCTAGGTGTGTTTACAATTCAGCTAATGGAAACAAAGTGCATAGGCAGACCGCACTTCACAGTAAACTATCTACTCTAGAGCAGCGATTCTCAACGTGTGCTTTGCAAACCCTGGGGCTCCAAGAGACTCTTTCAGTGGATGCATTAGGTCTAAATTATTTTCAAAGTGACAGTAAGATGTTTATTTGCCTTTTCCACTGTTTACACTTGCACTATGTGTGGAAAAACAATAGCCTTTTAGCATAAATCAAGTTAGTGGCACCAAACCATTCTAGGAGTCATTGCATTTGTAACTTACATGCATTTTCAGGAAAAAGAAATGTCTATATCACTTAAGAATACCCTTGATGAAGCAGTAAAAATTATTAATTCTGTTAACTCTCAATTCTTGAATACACGTCTCTTTAATTTTCGATACGGCAAAATGGAAAGAACACAGGGATCAATTCTGCATATTAGAATATGGAAGTCGTCTTAAGGAAAAACACTGAGTAATTGCCTGAGTGGCAAGATAAAGAATCCACTTTTCTCATGAAACAAATTTTCTACATAAAAGATCAACAATGTTAAAGAATGTAATTTTTTGTTATCGTATAATAAAATATGTCGACACCTGGAAGATGTGTATAACCCAGTGAACAAATATTGTTCAAATGACCAATTCATGTTTCAAAATTTTTCATATGTGAAAGATCTATATAGTGCAAGATAGACCAATGGTTTCTGAGTAACCTAGTATGAAAAATTCATTGATATGGTTTCAAATTCCACTTTGCTACTAACTTTTAAAACACTATCACTTGTTGAGTTTGGTGTCATATCAAAGAAGGATGTCCACAATTGTCTGAAAAAGCTATTACAATACTCTAATCTTTTGCAACTCCATACCTGTGTGAGACTGGATTATCTTCATCTACTTCAACCAAGTCAAAGAGTGCAACAGATTGGAAACAGAAGCAGATTACAGTACGCAACTGACTTCTATTAAATCAGGCATTAAAAACAC
This sequence comes from Elephas maximus indicus, assembly GCF_024166365.1. Classification (NCBI taxonomy): domain Eukaryota; kingdom Metazoa; phylum Chordata; class Mammalia; order Proboscidea; family Elephantidae; genus Elephas; species Elephas maximus. The sequence goes on along the minus strand of NC_064822.1, from coordinate 77,142,555 downwards.
ATCTAAACATGTTAACTACGCCACACTTCTTAAGAATACTTTTTGTTTTCGAGGAAGACTCATTAACAATCTGTATTGTGCAGATGACACAACCTTGCTTCCTGAAAGTGAAGAGGACTTGAAGCAGTTCTGATGAAGATCAAAGACTACAGCCTTCAGTATGGATTACACCTCAACATAAAGAAAATAAAAATCCTCACAACTGGACCAATAAGCAACATCATGACAGATGGAGAAAACACTGAAGTTGTCAAAGATTTTGTTTTACTTGGATCCACAATCAACACCTATGGAAGCAGCAGTCAAGAAATCAAAGGACCCATTGCATTGGGCAAATCTGCTGCAAAAGACCTCTTTCAAGTGTTAAAAAGCAAAGATATCACCTTGAAAACTAAGGTGCACCTGACCCAAGCCACAGTGCTGCCAATCGCCTCATATGCATGCAAAAGCTGGACAATAAATAGGGAAGACCGAAGAAGAACTGACACCTTTGAATTATGGTGTTAGTGAAGTTTATTGAATATACCATGGACTGGCAGAAGAACAAACAAATCTGTCTTAGAAGAAGTATACCCAGAATGCTCATTAGAAGCAAGGATGATGAGACTGCGTCTCCCATACTTTAGATACGTTATCATGCTTGGTAAAGTTGAGGGTCAGCAAAAAAGAGGGAGACCCTCAATGAGATGGATTGACAAAACAGCTGCAATGATGGGCTCAAGTATAACAATAATTGTGAGGGTGGCACAGGTTGGGGCAGCATTTTGTTCTGTTGTACATAGGGTCACTACGAGTCAAAACCAACTCCACAGCACCTAACAACAATGAGTTTATTATTGTTACTTTTCATTGAAATAATAAATGCATATTTAAATATTTCTCAGTTTTAATTTCCAACATGGTGAGTATTGAGTGAAATAACCTCCTTCCCCCCACCACAAAAACCCTTTGAGGTCTTAAACAATTTGAAAGAATTTGAAGGGGTCTTGAGACCAAAACGCTTGAGGACCATTGTCCTAGAACATACAGTGAATTAAGGGTATCAGTCTCTATGTTTTATAAAGGGAATGAAGAATGTTGAATCAGTAAGTTACATAAGTGGAAATAGGTTATGAGAGCCTCTAGGAGCCCTCGTGGCACAATGGTTAAGTGCTCTGCTGCTAACTGGAAGACTAGCAGTTCAAATCCCAAACTGTGGCTCTGGGAGAAAGATCTGGCGATCTGCTCCAGAAAACATTACAGTCTAGAAAACTCTATGGGGCAGTCTTGCTCTGTAACAGCAGCAGCAGCAGCTTCCTTCTTTTTTTGTTTTACTTTCATTAGAACTTATTTGGTTACTTGCTCATCATTGTTCTGTACTCCATAGTGTTACATTGTTTGTTTTGTTGTAGTACAGCTTCACATAATTCTTTCGGAAAAGACAATTTATGGACAAGAAATGTTTAAATGTTTCTACTTCTGAAAATGCATTTTTATAGGTCCCTTGAATGCTGGTTTGGTTAGTTCTAGCATTCTACCTCAAAATGATTTTACCTTAGACGGTATCGAGATACTGCTTCATTGACTTCTAGCATCCATTAAAATTTTTATATAGTTATTTTTTTTTTTTATGCATCTGGCTTTTATACCATAACAGTGCATCTTTAGATTTCTCTACTGGAATAAAAGATTTCCCAGTTCTTTTAAATACTGCACACTGTTCCATGATATGTGCAGTTACTTATTTATTATTTAATCAATCCTCTATTTTTTTTTTTTATAACATTTTATTGAGTTTCTGGTGTAAATTTACGCAGCAAGTTAGGTTCCAGTTTGATAATTTCCACACAAATTGTTCAATGACATTAGTTACATTTTTCATAATGTATCAATATTGTCTTTGTGTTCTTTGTTCCCTGTCCAGTACTCTAGTTTCCCCCACCACTTGTTTTCTCATCTCTGCTTTTGAGTAATTGTTGCCCTTTTGATCTCTTACTGATGGCTTTTAAGTAGGGCACAAATCCTATGGGCAATGTTCTTTATTTTGTGTGCCACTCTGCTATTTCATTAAAAGGTGATCTCCGGGATAGGCTCGGTTCTCAGTTCTAAGTTTAAGGAGTGTCTCAGGTGATAGTTTTAGGGAGTCCTCTGTTCTCTACCCTTTCAGTTTGTCTGGACTTTTTTTTTTTTTAATAAGAATTTGAGTTTTGCTCCATATTTTTCTCCCATTCTATCTAGGAAAAACTAATATGATCCCAGTACAAGGGTCATTGGTGGTGGCTGAGCACCATCTAATCTAGTTCTGGTCTCAGGGTAGATGAGATTGTGGCTCCTGTAGACTTGTTTCTTCTCTGTGCTTTTGGTTAGCTTGTTTTGCTCCTGGCAAGTAGAGACCCAGTGTTGTATCTTCGATGGTTGCTCACAAGCTTTTTAAGACCCCAGGTGCTACTTACTTCATTAGGATGCAGATCATGATTTTTGTGAACTTTGTTATGCCAGCTGACTGAGTTGTCCCAAAAGACTATGGTCCTAAGCCTTCAAACCCAGAAAACCAATGTTGGAAGGTATTTGGTTATGTCTAAGGAATATCCATATTTGTGTCTTCAGTGAATATGTGCCTGCACCCACATATTTGTATTTACACATACCCTTCTTCTTTCATGTGGCACAATGGTTAAGAGCTACAGCTGCTAACCAAAAGGTCAGCAGTTCAAATCCACCAATCCCTCCTTGGAAACCCTATGGGGCAGTTCTACTCTGTCCTATAGGGTCACTATGCATTGGAATTAACAATGCCAGCAGGTTTGATTTTGTTTATAAATACTTCTTTCTGTTCTCACCTATGTACCCATCTGTACTTACCCCTATACTAGTTTGCCTATACCCATCCATATGTGCTCAAACACTCGTTTTTACTTTGGTTGTGCTGTGTTCACTACATCCACATTCGGGGCCATGTTTCCCATCACCAAAAATAATTAGTCTCTACCATATAAAGTGTAATTTCCCAACCCCTCTCTCCCTGGCAATCATTGATGAACATTGGTCTCTCTGTATTTATCTACTCTTGTCTTATAAAAGAGGAATCATACAATATTTGTCCTTATATCGTTGACTTATTTCACCTAGTATTATGTCCTCCATATCCATCCACAGTATAATACGTTTCACAGACTCATCATTGTTCTTTATGGTTGTATATTATTACATTGCATGTATGTGCCACAATTTTCTTATTAATTCATCCACTGATGGACACTCCAGTTTCCATTTATTTGCTATTGTAAATAAAGCAGCAATGAACATAAATGCATATATGACTATTTATGTCATTATTTTTAGGCCTTTAAGGTATATACCTAGCAGCGGGATTGCTAGATAGGGTAGTTTTATTTCTAGTTTTTTTAGAAAGTGCCATACCATGTTCCATAGTGGTTGTAACATTTTACAGTCCCACCAGCAACAGATAAGGGTTGCAATCTCCCCACATATTTGTCAGCATTTGCTGTTGTCTGTGTTTTTTTTTTTTTTTTTTATCACTACCATTTTAGCTGGGGTAAGATAGTATCTCATTGCAGTTTTCATATGCATCTCTCTAATGGCTAATGATCATGAACATCTTTTCATGTTTGTTAGCTACTTGGATGTCCTCTTTGGTGAAGGTTCTGTTCATATGTTTTGCCCATTTTGTGACTGGATTGTTCATCTTTTTGTTGTTGAGTGGTTGCAGCTTTCTATAGATTTTAGAGCTTAGACCCTGATTAAATAAGTCATTTTCAAAGATTTTTTTCCCACTCTGTAAGTTGTCTAGTTACTCTTTTAATAAAGTCTTTTGTTGAGCATAAGTTTTAATTTTTATGAGGTCCCATTTATCTATTTTGTCTTCTTCTATTCGTATATTTGTTGTAATGTTTGTTATCCTATTTTTACAAAAGACTAGGTCCCATAGTTTTGTCCCTATGTTATCTTCCAGGATTTTTATGGTATTAGGTCTCTGATCCATTTTCAGTTAGTTTTTGTGTATGGTATGAGGTGTGGGTCTTGCTTCATTTTTTCTGCAGGTGGATATCCAATTTTATCAGCACATTAATTATTAAAGAGACTGTTTCAGTCAGCTCCGCTGAATGGATTTGGACCCCTTGTCAAAAATCAGTTGTTTAACCAATTCCATATTGACAGACATATGAGTTACTTTCAGTTTTATAATGCTGCCAACCCATCAGTATTTTGGGGAGGAACTAGATGTTACTGAATCAGTGTTAATAAGTAGACACATTTAACATTTTTATTGTATGATAGCAAGCCTCCACATGTGGCCTTCCAACTAACCTCATCTCAGTATTTATGCCACTGTGTCTCCTCCCTTCCCCTTGGATAGAGCATGGCCCTTTTGATCAACAGAATATGGTGAAAGCGATGCTGCCTGATTTCTGCGGCTAAGTCATAAGAAGCCTGTTAGTTTTTGCCTGAGTCTCTTGAAATGCTTGATCTGAGGGAACCAAACCCAAACCAAACCCAGTGCCGTCGAGTCGATTCCGACTCATAGCGACCCTATAGGACAGAGTACAACTGCCCCATAGAGTTTCCAAGGAGAGCCTGGTGGATTCAAACTGCCGACCCTTTGGTTAGCAGCTGTAGCACTTAGCTACTATGCCACCAAGGTTTCCGATCTGAGGGAAGCATGTAAAAATACTGACTACCCTGAGACCTCCAAGCTATAGAGAAGTCCAGTCTAGCCACATGGAGAGGTCACATGGAGAGAGAAGCAGATGCCTTGTTCATCTTCCAGCACTATATTGTACAGTAATCTGTTGTGATCTATAAGGTATTCCTTGGCTAATTTAAATCATCAGTCCTTTCTTCCCAGTCTGTCTTAGTCTTTAAGCTCTGCTGAAACCTGCCTACCATGAGCGACCATGCTGATATTTGAAATACTGGTGGCATATCTTCTAGAATGACAGCAATGCACAAACCTCTACAGTATGACGAACTGACAGATGGATGTTGAAGTTACTGTTTTAGGAACTGCCATTTAAGATGAGCACTAAAAGGCACATAATTACCCCATTTCCTATTCATATATAGATCACATGAAAGTGTATGTATGATATTATGTTTATATAAAGAGAGATTAGTGACCTGAACACAAAATATGCAAATATTTTAGGTTTGTCTTATGTGCAAAAAAAGTCATCTTAAATAATGTTCAACCTATGAATATTGATTCCTATTGCCCCAGAAATTTCTTGTGAATCTACATTTATGAGTATTACTTTGTAATCTAAATACATACATATTCTTGTTTTATAGGATAACTAGGTTTGAATATTCTTTAGTCCTAAGTGTAAGAAGTAGTCAGAGGTATAATTGTCATTGTTAGTGGTTGTTGATTCTGACTCGTGGTAACCCCTTGTGTATTGTAAAATATTATGGTCATATATAGAAAAAAAATCTATTTGGTATTATAAATATTGAGATCTAGAATTGTTGGAAGCACTAAAGTCATTTCTTTAAGAAAACCCAGTAATTAAGCTGGGCTTTTAATATTTTTTTTTTTTAATATTTAGCTTTCTAGGTTGTTTTTCGGTGCCACTAAGTAGGTTCTGACCATAGCAACCCTGTGTACAACAGAATGGGCCACTGCCCAGTCTTGTGCCATCCTCACAGTTGTTCCTATGCTTGAGTCCATTGCCGTAGGTGCTGTATCAATCCATCTTGTTGAGGGTTGCTAAGCAAAGAGGTAAGATGACTTAGCAATTCCAGGTATTTTGTTAATACTTAGAATTGCTAAGTCATAAATAAAATTCCAAGTCATAAAATACTTGGAATTGCTAAGTCATAAATGTAAGCAATGAGTCCTGGTGGCACAATGGTTAAGCATTCGGCTGCTAACCGAAAAGTTGGTGGTTCAAACCCACCTGATGGCTCCACATGAGAAAGACCTGGCGATCTGCTCCCTAGAAAACCCTATGAGGTGGCTCTACTTTGCCACATGGGGTTACTATGAGTTGGAATCCACTCGCTGGGACCCAATAACAAATATAAGGGATGGATAACAAAATATTAAAATATTAGGAATAGCATAGCATTCCACAGAGTGTGTTGCAAATACTTATGTGCCTACACACACACATTTATTTGGCATTTGCCACTTAAAAATTCATATGATGTTACATCTACAATAACTTTAATTTCAGTAAGTTAGTTTTTGTAACTAATGGAACAGCCTTGAATTTTAACCTCAAGGTGGTATTTGGAGCTAACTCAGCAATAAATAAAGATCAATGATGTGTTGTTTCCTTCAACCAGTACTCAAGTTTATTGCTATTTTCCTTTCAGGGAACCCATGAATAGGAAAAGTTAAATTCCATGACCTGGAGAAATAAGAATAGGTTGAATTCTAAAACCAGGGCTTATAGTCAACACGTGGCTGAACAGAACAGTGATTATCTTAACACTTCCCTCAGCCTGTCAAACCGTAACTATCCCTCATGGCTCCTGGCTTGATTATGGATATAGTCCTTTACACGTATAGGATACATACTTTGTTTTTAATTCAAAAATAAAATGAAATTGGATATAATGCAAAGGAGTTTTTCTTTTTCTTTTTTTATCTAGAAGAAATGTTTTATAACAACTTCCAAGTTTGCAATGGCCTCTGTATTAAGTTCTGCAGCTACAAAAGACAAAACAGCACAGCCATCTACATAAATGACGTTAACCAAGACATAGAGTCAATATGGAAGGATAATAACAGTGAATCTAGAACTTTGTATCCTTTGTAAAAATATGTACTGAGCTCCAAGAAGCTCTTTTTGGGCTATAGTATGGAAAATTTGTGAGAAAGTCACCATCCTGGAAGACCAAAAATACCGATTTTATTCCATCTCATCGCTTCATTATTTTTTTCCTACAAACCTCTGGAAGGGAAACATTCTGTGAGGCTTTGCTAATACAAAACATTCAAGATCTAAAACTGGGCATTTAAGCCTTATTAAGGTGATATTAGCTAATATAAAATAATTAGTAAGTCAGAAATTCTCTAGCTAACAACTTCATTTTCTTTAAGAAAAACAAGGCATTAGGTTATTTAAACCGCAATTAATACAAAATTTTGGAGGGAGCTCATAATTCTTAGCTTTCAAAAACAAACAACACTTGAATAACAAAAATAACTTGAATGCTACATATTGGCTGTTATGGTTGTTCTAGGTATAATGGAATTAAATTGCGTACCTACATTCACTTCTAACTTACCCTCTCTTCTTGGAAAAAAATCATGTACAGCTTTGTGAGCTCTTTTATCAACTCTGTTGGTAAACGATGCTTGCACAAATCATGATTTTAGAAAACTCACATGCCATAATTCTTACATATAGCTGTTCATAATATTTATTTAGCACAGGTTCTTTATTTGGAGCATTGCTCACAAGTGATAATACATACAGACTATCAACACGTTAGGCTCTTTGTTCTAGTGCAGAGTTATTGAATCAGAGCCAAATGAAGCCTGTATGGTGTGTATGTGTGAGTGTGTGTGTTTGGTTATTTATTAAAGGTAGAAACCCTTGTTAATTTTAAAATGTTAAGGAAAGTATTCTGAAGGAGAGGTATAAACTAAAGTAATCCAAAATAATGTTAATGAATGATTTACTAACAGAAGACATTTTTATTATTGTGAGAGCCCTCAAAGTTACAACATGCTACTTTCTATGTTCCCACAAGGTTCTGAGAATTTATAAGCAGAGGAGCAAAGTTCAGTGAAAAAAAATTGTACCTTCATCTATTTCGTTGCTCAGAGTAAGTCTACAAAGTTATGACAGAGTAGATTTGAATCTTCAGGCTGTTCTGAATGTGTCAAAAATAGTAATTTGTTCAGGTTTGCTAAATCCTTAGTTTTATTGAGGTAAACGGACACTCATTCTTCCCTCCCCCCCTTCAGGAATATACGTAACCCTCTTTCTACTGCTAATGAGTATAATCTATTACCTTCAATATGTATATTACTCTTTTATTTTCTGGTAATTAATAGTTTGAACTTTATTTTGAGCAAAAGGCAATTTCAATTTAAATCAAACGTTTAAAGAATAAATTAGTACAAATTGTCATAGGAATACCTAATTTTATTTTAAAAGTAAAGGTTTTTCTTAGCAAGATTATTTTAAAATTCTAATTAAAGAGACACAATTTTTGAAGAGCACTTTTTCAATCCAATAAAAGGAATACAATATGTACCTTCATTTGTCATATCTCTCTCCTTCTACTAGGGAAGGCCAGGAGGGAGAAAGTGAACTCTAAAGTAGGTAGCCAGATCAATCTAATCAATGCAGTCAATGAACAGACAGACACTGCCTTCTTAATCAAAGATTAAGAATACATACAACTATTTCAAAGTAAGATTTTTAATTACAGTAGGATTTCTTTTTCCACATTTTTAAAAAGCCCTTCAGATTCCAGGATTAGTTGGCAATAGTCAAGTAATAAACGCAAGTTTTGTTTTGTTTAAATCAAAGGTATCAAATCTGGCCATAAATGTAAGCAATAGGCCCAAGCAGAATTTTCAAGAGATTGTTTATTCAGGAGATTGTTTCTCCTTAGGAGGCACCTGTGGTTTGCTACTGGCAAATCCGGTCATGATTTATCCAACAAAAGCTTTTATGTGCAGTGCATTTTATTGTTTAAGACAACAGGAGCTGATTTAGAGAATTACTTTCAAATTGAATGAGAAAGTAAAGCTTATATATAGCAATGTTTTTTTTAAAGAGAAGAAACCACTTAAATCACACAGGTTAGGAGAAAGAAATAAACAGAAAAATGTGTACTCCTGGTAGACATTAACACCAAAACCAAACCAGTTGCCCTCAAGTCAATTGTGACTCATGGTGACCCAGAGAAGAACTGTGCTCACAGGGTTTTCTGTGGGCTAGAGAATAAGGCATAAAATTGTCAAGTATCAATATACTTGATATAGTATAAAGATATTTATGAAAAAAAACTCAGGTAAGATGTTACAAGTCTGGGTGAAGGTTCAACTATTGTTATTTCCTAGAAGGAAGGCAGATGCAGGAAACATTTTCTGTTTGTGCTACAGTAAAGGGGAAAAAAAAGAGGCTATGGTTTCTCTTTTCAACTCTGCTATTGAATAATCCCACAAGGGTCCTGTACACTGGATAAGATAACGGAAATGTGATTGCCAAGGAAACATCTTCACATGGTACTTAATTTGGGGGCTAAGGAACAGTGAATACGATGGAAGATGTTAATATTTTTTGAATTAACAAGGTTATTTGTATTGGTCTATCACCTCTGTATTTAATTTATTCTGACTCTAGTTTGTTGGCTCAGTATTCCATATTTCATATCGCTGATGGCTTTGTATCAGCAACAATGAGCCTATGATAAAACTGACAAAGTTTCTGTTCTAACTCTTTTATTTACTCTTTGTTTATAATACATTCTATTATTTAAAACCCTGTTTTTAAAGCAATTTCTCAGGAGAACACTGACAGTTAATGAAATTATATTTTATATAATCAAAGTAGCTGGCAGATAGTCATGATATCCAGGTGGAAGAGGTCAGTCATGAAGAGGAAAAATTAGTGAGTGTCTGGTATTTATAGAAACATTTTACAGGGAGAGGGAGAGCAAGAGAGAGAGAGAATATGAATGAGTGAGTAATGGAATATTTAATTGAAACTAAAAGATTGTGATACTAAATTAAGATGAATGTTAACTTAAGAAAAAGAAAATTTTGGTTTGCCGGAAAAGTTATCTTTCTTAATATTGCAATATTACTAAGTACAAACACATTAATTGCTTTGTTAATTAGATCTGATTTCCATACTACACACCATTCTGGAAAGCTGTGTCATTTTTTTTTTCTTTCTGGGAATGTAAATTTTTAGGTCATTAATATCCCTGGCCTCTAATATCTTGCTACTTGAAGTGTGGACTGTGGACTAGCAGCATAAATATCACTCAGGAGTTCGTTACAAATGCAGTCTTAGGCCCTATCGCAGACCAACTGAATGAGAATTTGTTTATAACAAGATCCTCACATGATTTGTATATATATTAAAGTTTGAGAGCACTGTTCTAACATACATGTATAAGTACAAATGTATGTGTAACTATACTCCTGTATACACCTACTCCTCACTTATCAGTTCTAGACTGTTTCCTTGTCCCCAGGTGCAACCCCCTGTGTGGTGCTGCGTCATGGCGTGCTGTGCCTCCATGTCTCTGTGAACTATGCGTGTAATAAACCGAGTGACTTCCCATGGCCTCTCTGACTCCTCTCTTTCAGCCCAAGGATTTGTTAGAACACTTTACTTCGCTGGTAAGGATAAATTAATTAAAATAACAAAATATGATTTAAGGACAAAATACAATAGAGATTCACACATTTACCATGAGAGAAGCTGTGAAGGAAAGTACCCTGACCACTGACATTTTAGTTGTGATGACAGTGTGTGTTAGCTATAGCCTCAAAACTTGGCTCAAGTAGTTACTTACTGTGGTTACTTTAATAGACAGGTATACTATCTAGAATAAGTAGTTAAATTTTAAAGAGTCACCCTTAACTAATCCAAAGTAGATGAGAAACTGGTAAAGTATTGATAAATATAATTTATCTTTAACTTTATAAAACAGAATAGATTAAGAAACATAGTTCTGATCACAAGAAGCTTAAAATGAAGAAAATCTGTGTCACTCTACAAAAGTAATAGTGTTTTTTTTTTTGAGAATACCAGGGTTTTGAACTTGTTCATTCCAGTTGGAACCCCTTCTGAGAATTTGCATTTCTACCCCAGATGTACTGAATCAGAATCTACAGTTTAACAAGATCTCCAGGTGGTTCTTCTGTATAATAGATTTTGAGAATCACTGTTGTACTAGAGTTTCTCAGAATTGTTCCCTAACCAGCAACATTAGCATCACCTGGAAGCTTGTTAGAAATGCAAATTATCAGCAGGTGTTAGAACCAGACAAACCAGCTCGAAGCCCTGGAAAATACGATTTTGCTTCTTAACTCATTATATTGTAAAAACTGTGCAATATTTGAATTTGTATTTTTTTTTTTTATACTTCACAAAAGCTCAAATCCACCTATACATCATGAAAAGATTTGTAGAGGCACAATAAAAATTTTACATTTGGTATTAAAGATAACTAAAATGTAATCCTACAGCACATTTTGAGAGTATGAAAAATATATTAAAAATGTAATTTTTAAAAGATAAAGGAATTGAAGTCAATGGAGGTTAACTTAGTTTGTCAAACCAATGGTGATAGAGTAGTGCCAAAAGAGTGGACAGGCTTTTGTTTTAATATTTATTTGCCCATTTAAAATAGTCTCAAAATCCTAAAAAGAAAATTAATTTTTTGTGTGTATCAGACATTTGGCAATGACATGAAAAGGCCACCATGAGGGATTATGACTTACCTTAAGTTAAATTATATCTGAACATTTCCTGATTAAATACTTTCAAAAAATTTAAATTTGTCAAAAGTGTTCTATAAGTTGTTTTCTCTTCCTATGTTTAACTTAAATGCTGTATGTTGAATTATAAATTCATATTGAGTGTTCAAATATGAGGTCATTACACCTAATGAAACATTATCTCCCTAACTTTTGTTTTTGTGTTCAAGTAACCCTTCATCCTGTCGGAGGTGTTGTGTAGGGTGGAAAGATTTTGGAGTCATACAAATCTAGGTTATCCTGATTCTGCCACTTCCTAGTTTTATTACCTTTAGGAAATCATTTAATTTCTCTTAGTCTCAATTTTCCCATCTGTGAAGTGGGAATAATCATGCTTTTCTTCCATGAGAACAAATGGTATTGCATAAAAAATTCTGGCCAATAAGAGGCTTTTAATAAGTGAAGTGGATTTTTTTTTTATCATCATCTCCATGCCATTTCCTTAAGCTTTCCTGCTTTCATCAGAGATCCAGTTTCCCAAAAGCATAATTACTTTTCTGCATATATATATATATATATATATATATATATATATCAAAAAACCAAACCCAGTGCCGTTGCCTCAATTCCAACTCATAGTGACCCTATAGGACAGAGTAGAACTGCCCCATACAGTTTCCAAGGAGCACTTGGCAGATTCAAACTGCTGACCCTTTGCTTAGCAGCTGTAGCACTTAACTACTACGCCAACAGGGTTTCCATATATATATATATTCATACTTATTTGAGCATCTGCCAGTTTTCATAATCGGAAGAGAAATTCTTTTTTTCAACACGCACACTGCTAATCTCTTCATCTGTATTCTTATCCCCTTCTCTCTTACCTCCTCTTGGAATTTGGCTCACAATTATTTGTTCTGTGCCTTCAAGCCTTCCCTCTCCATTGGCTCTTTCCCCTCAGCTTATGAACATATTCAAATCTCTCCTATTCACATCGTCTGAATCTACAGATCAATTCCGCTTAGCATTTTAAGCCTGTGGTTTTCCTGGCTTTTATCACCACACATGACTTCTGGGAGAGTAGTCTGAATTTGTTTCTATTTATCACCTTTGATTTTTTTTTAATTCAGTCCAATCTTGCTCTTTTCTCCACAACTTTACCAAAATAATTCTTACTAGGGTTACCAAGTAGCTTCCTAATTGCTAACTTTAATGGTGTTTTTTCAATCCTCATCTATTATCACTTATTTATGGTATTGAATGGTATATTTACTTCGTAGTTGATACTGTCTCTGGCCTTGTTATGAATGACACATATTCCAAGTTATTCTACATTTTTAATTGTTTTTTCTCAATCTTTTCTCCTCATCCTCCTTTCATCCTTTAAATGTTGATGTTCTCAGGATTCCTTTCTGTTATCACTTTCCCTACAAGATCTTACCTAGTCCCAAGGCTTCCAGTCCCTCCTAAAACTAATGACCCCCTAATCCATGCCAGTTTTCCTAAAATCGGATCTGCTTTCTTGATAACAGATGTCCCTAAGCACTCAAATACCCAACATGTCTCAAACCGGATTGATTATTTTGCTTCTCAAAGCCTTCTGTTTCTCTAAGAACTATACTGCTACTATTGACTTCAACAGTCAAGAAATCAAAAGATACATTGCACTGGGCAAATCTGCTGCAAAAGACCTCTTTAAAGTGTTGAAAAGCAAAGATGTAAACGTGAAGACTAAGGTGTGCCTGACCCAAGCCATGGTGTTTTAATTGCTTCATATGCATGCAAAAGCTGGACAATGAATAAGGAAGACAGAAGAATTGATGCCTTTGAATCATGGTGTTGGTGAAGAATACTGAATACACAATGAACTGCCAAAAGAACGAACAAATCTATCTTGGAAGAAGTACAACCAGAATGGTCCTTAGAAGCAAGGATGACAAGACTATGTCTCACATACTTTGGATATGTTATCAAGAGGGACCAGTCCCTGGAGAAGGACATCAAGCTTGGTAAAGTAGAGGGTCAATGAAAAAGAGAAAGACCCTCAACTAGAAGGATTGACACAGTGGCTACAACAATTGGCTCAAGCATAACAACGATTGTGAGGGTGGCACGGGACCAGGCAGTGTTTTGTTCTATTGTACACAGGGTTGCTACGAGTCAGAAGTGACTTGATGGCAGCTAACAACAACTAATACCTCAACATGAAACCTGGTTTTTCTCTTCTACTTCTCCCTCTAACTCAATCCCACATACTCAGTCACCAAGTTCTGCTAATCCACCAGTTTAACACCCCATGGATTTTCATACCTCCTGTTTAGCTCTACTGCTGCTACTTCAGCTCAGGCCATGCCAGCCAATCTTAAACATGTTCAGTAATGGTCTCCTAACTCTACTTTCTAATTCTTGCTAAATGTAATTTATTATTTACACTGCCATGTAAATGCATCTTTTTAAAAGAGATAATTTATGTCCTTAATTTCCTGATAACAAAAAAAGCCATGTTTATTCGATAAATTTTCTATATAAAAAAAGACATGAATAAACATCACACGTACATGATAGTGAAGCCCTGGTGGTGCAGTGGTTAAGCTTTGGGCTGCTAACCAAAAGGTCAGCAGTTCAAATCCACCAGCTGCTCCTTGGAAACACTATGGGGCAGTTCTACTCTGTCCCATAGGGTCGCTATGAGTTGGAACAGACTAGACGGCAATGGGTTGGTTTTTTTAATGCCATATTTAGGAGCCCTGGAGGCGTAGTGGTTAAGCACTTGGCTGCTAACTTAAAAGATTAGCAGTTTGAACCCATCAGCTGCTCCATGGAAGATAGATGTGGTAGTGTGCTTCCGTAAAGATTACAGCCTTGGAAACCCCATGGGGCAGCTCTACCCTGTCCTATAGGGTCACTACGAGTTGGAATCAAATTGACAGTAACATGTTTGGTTTTTGGTTAAGCCGTATTTTAATTAAATTATGTTCCATAATCTACCACTATATTGGCATATTATTGGATATTTAATTTTCCCCATTTTTTTTAACCATTGGAAATCATGCTGTAACAAATACCTTCAGATAGATCTAAGTGTTTTTGTGAAAATATGCTTGTTTCCTTAGGAATATTTGTAGAAGCAGAACTGCTGAGACAGAGAATATAGACATTATAAAGGCATTTGATACATTTTGAGAAAATGCCCTTTAGCCAGTGCTATATCGATTTATGTTTTGATAAATAATAGGCAAAATTGGCATCTAATTTTAATGGCACTTATCTTTAAATATTTCCTGTCCATTTGAATTGTTATCCATATTCTTAGCCTGATTTTTCTATTGATAACTGGTTCAAAAACAAATTTATATATACATCTTATTATCCTAAGACTATTAACATTTTATCATATATTAGTCATTTCTTTCCTCAATATTTATCTTTTAAATACAAGTTGGTCTTAGACTTTTCTGTGAATCATGTCCTTAATCATTTTTTTTTAATTGTGGTAAACTACACGTAACATAAAATTCATAATTTTGAGCATTTTAAAGCATACACCTGAGTGGCATTAAGTACATTTACAATGATGGGCAACCATCACTACTCTCTAGTTCAAGTTTTTCACTGCCATAAACAAAAGTCTCATACCAAACCTATTAAGCAGTCACTCTCCATTACTCTCTCCACCTGGCCCCTGGTAGCCACTAAACTGCTTTCTCTATATACAGATTTACCTACTCTGGATATTTAAATATAAAGGAATATAATGATATGTAACATTTTGTGCTTGATTTTCTTCACTTAGCATAGCGTTTCAAGGTTCATCCATGTTGTAATACGTATAATGATTCAGTCCTTTTAATGGCTGAATAATATTCCATTGTACAAATATGCCGCATTTTGTTTATCTGTTCATCTGTTGATGGGTATTGGGGTTGTTTCTACATTTTGGCTATTGTGAATAAAGCTGCTATGAATATTTATATACAAGTTTTTGTTTGCCTGTTTTCAATTCTTTTGGGTATATACCTAGAAGTGAAATTGCTGGCTCATTTGGTAAATCTATCTTTAATTTGTTGAGGACATTTTCTTATTCTTGTCCTTAACCCTTTTCTCCTCCATGATCTCAAGGCAGTTGGTATATAATATTAACATAGGCCTCACCTTACAGTACTGTAATAACTAATTACATGGCTGTATGAATTCCTTAGGCAAGAAAGAAGGCAGGCACTATACATAAATCATCTTTGTATTCTCAGTGTTTAACAAAAGGCCTAGTTCATGTGTGGTACTCAAAATTCGTTTTGAATTGAACTATTAGGTCACTAAACTTTTATGTATGCGAACACCTGAAAAACTGTGCGCATTTTTTTTTTTTTTTTTTTTTACCCTATGCTCCAGCTCCAACTATTTGCTATTTTCTGTACCCATCCCCAGTGGTGCAGCATTTAAGGTCGGTGGTTTGAACCCACCAGCCACTCCATGGGAGGAAGATGTGACAGTCTGCATCTATAAAGATTATAGCCTTATCCTATGAGGAAGTTCTAACTGGCCTATTGGGTTGCTATGAGTCAGAATGGCAGTAGGTTTGGTTTTTGGTTTTGGTAGCCATCTCAAGTACTTTTGTAGCATTGTTTTGTAGTTGTGAACCAGGACTGTGAAGGCAGCCAAACTTGAGTTTGAATTCGGGCTTCACTCTCCTAGCTTCCTAGCTTTGTGACCTTGAACGAAGCCTGAGGTTTCTCTTGCATAAAACAGGGATTAGTATAGTACCTACCTCATGAATATATTATGGACTTAGATGTGTACTCAATATGAAGTAAACAACTAGTTAAAAAAAAAATTGCCATAGAGTTGATTACAACTCATAGCAACACTATAGGACAGAGTAGAACCGCCCAATAGAGTTTCCAAGGAGTGCTTGATGGATTTGAACTGCTGCCCTTTTGGTTAGCAGCCATAGCTCTTAACCACTATGCTACCAGGGACAACTAGTTAGCACTTAGTAAATGGCAATTATCATTATTATTACCATTGCAACTGAACTAAATGTAGTGTAGTATGCAACTGTTAGATTCTAAATTATTATCTATTGCATTATTAAATTGCTATATGCCACACATGTCCCTTTTACAGAAAAATCTGTGAACAAATTTCCAGGTATTTAAGGACATATTTTTAAAACAAATTATACAGAAATAAAGTAAAAACAAGAAAACCTGAATGACTATATACATCCCTTTATATATTAGAGATACTAGTGATGCAAAGATACTAGTGATGCATACTCAGTAATAAATATTCTTATTAAGACACATTATATTTAAGAGGCTATTACTCTTAAATAGCAAACAAAGCCCTGATACAAACATATTGGTATTTTCCCATAGGGAATAAATGGCTGTAATTAACCCATATGAATACTGTAGACCTCCTTCCTACCTTAATAAACCCCAGTTGAATGAATTTTTAATAAAAATAAATGACTATGGAGACATTTTAATAATCTATTATGTTCTACTTAATAGAAATCACATTAACAAGAAAAAAAAGAGTAAATGATCTATACAACACTTTTAGCAGTCTGTAATTAAAGTACCTCATTATGGATAATTTTCCTATTTGAAATAGTGATTAAGTCAAGGTCCAACTGTAAATTTTCTCCAAATTACACATTTCAAAAGTTTTATCCCTTCAAAACTATTGCCTCCTGGGTGATGCTTCCTACTGCTAAAGCTAAAATGTAAATATTTGGTAATGATTCTCACTCTTTGAATATAATGTGTTGACATCAACCAAAGTCCAGATGTGCATTTGAAGATTTGCACATTTAGGAGATGCGTCGTAATCAGGAGCTATTACGAGATTATACCTATTAAAGTATCTTTCCTTTGCTTACTGAATATTCTGTCAAAACCATATGCTGGGAGAAGGTAGCAGCCTCGTCATTCGGTGCATTGATAGGCTTGTTGAAAAGACAAGGACAAAAGGGCTTAATGCAACAAAACATCTGTGATTTCATATAAATATTTATTATTATTTTGCTCTATCTGGGAACACAAAAAGGAAAAAAAAATCAATCTTAAAAGTCACTCACGGTACACATTGTCCAATAAAGAACCAAATTTACTGATAAAAATATGGTCAAAGTCACCAAATTACCCACAAGATATTTTCAAGCACGTTCATGGTGCAATAATAATGACAGTGACAATGAAAATCTCAAAGGAGATACATTTCTAATTTCATGACTCTGTTGTAAGTCTTTAGATAAACTTGCAGAAAAGCAAAGGGAAAATGTAAATGGCAATCCACCTGATTGAACATTTTAGTTTTTAACTCTTCACTTTTTCAAATAACTGTGCAATATCAACTGAGACATATTTCCTTTCTTAAAGCCGTATTATATTTTCAAGGCTGGTCTCTAAGGAATTTCAGGACAATGGTTGTAATGGCACACTAAGAAAGGGTGGGTCTTCTCCCAAATAAGTATTTGGAGTTGATATACATGAGAAAAGACTTTTTAAATTTGTTAATGAGCTGCCTGATTTATCTAATTACAAAATCAAGACGGTCTTTCTGAAACTCAGTATTTAACCAACATATTTATATTCTTCTAAATCATATACTTAGTTATTAAAAAAGCATTTCTTTTTCTTAATTTTGATCAGTCTTAATGGACTTTGTCACTTTTAGGGTGACCACCTCACTCTGGTTTGCCTGTGACTTTGCCAGCTGCAAAACTGGAAGCTCCACGGAACCTCCTCAGTCCTGGACACACTGAGATGGTTGGCTGCTCTTGTTAAATGTCATTTAAATAACTGTTGCTGTAAATATACATAATTCAAAGAATAAGACTGTGAATGTGATTCATAAAATTTAAATTCACTTTAAAGGGGAAAACTTGATTTAATTATGCCGGTTGAGACAGTATACTGTTGTACAAAGGTTAACACACGAAAAAACTGCTGCTTAAATTAACACATGCAGGTATAACAGTGATGAGACATGTTACCTAAATGAGATACTTACTTCTGTAAAAATTCTTCAGAGCCACATATACTTAGAAGATGATCTTTGGGGACCAACAGGTCATTTGTACAAAAATGTAGAATTTCTGCAATTAAGTCTCTGACGAGATAATTAGCTAAAAACAAAGATGAATAATAAAGTTAAGAAGAGCTTATTATATATTGACCGGGAAAAAGCTGTTGAGTATGAAAAACCACAAGCATATTATGAACTACTGTAACCATCTAGCTCCACCAAAAGGACTTAAAATACTATGCGTGACACTTAGTCTGGTTAGATCTGTGATATTCTTGAAAAATGTTGTTTGCCTTTCCTTTGATTAGATTTCTCTTTTCATAGAACATAAAGTTAATATTGTATTCTTCATGTTAAAACAATTGTGTACATTGTAGCTCTGTATAAAAAATATTCTATTGTGTTTAGTCTTAGGGACCTGGGAGATGTCAAAGCCATAGCCAGGCAACGGTTCCAGGAGTGTTTTCTACTTTCCACTTCCAGCTTAAATGAGAAATGTTTTCCATTCCAAGCATGCCATTATGATAAAAAAAAATTCTCAATTAATTGGAATATTTTTCAGAGCATTTATTGTTTTTGTTGTTAGGTGCCAATGAGTCAGTTCTGACTCATAGTGATCCTACGCACAACAGAACGAAGCACTGCCCAATCTCCTGCCATCCTCACAATTGTTGCTATGCTTGTGCTCATTGTTGCAGTCACTGTGTCAATCCATCTCATTGAGGGTCTACCTCTTTTTCCCTGAAGCTCTACTTTACCAAGCATGATGTCCTTCTCCAGTGACTGACAGCTCGTGATAACATGTTCAAAGTATGTGACACGTAGTCTCACCATCCTTGCTTCTAAGGAGCATTCTGGTTGTACTCCTTCCAAGACCGCCACACATCTGTCAGTTTGTTGTACTGTGGGGGCTTGTGTGTTGCTGTGATGCTGGAAGCTGTGCCACCAGTGTTGAAATACTAGCAGGGTCAACCATGGTGGACAGGTTTCAGCTGTGCTTCCAGACTAAGACAGACTAGGGAGAAGGACCCAGTGGTCCACTTCTGAAAAGAATTAGCCAGTGAAAACCTTATGAATGGCAGTGGAACATTGTCTGATACTGTGCCAGAAGACAAGCCCCTCAGGTTCGAAGGCACTCAAAATGTGACTGGGAAAGAGCTGCCTCCTCAAAGTAGAGTTGACCTTAATAAAGTGGATGAAGTCAAGTTTTGGGACCTTCATTTGCTGATGTGGCATGACTCAAAATGAGAAGAAACAGCTGCACATATCCATTAAAAATCAGAACCTGGAATGTAAGAAGTATGAATCTAGGAAAATTAGAAGTTGTCAAAAATGAAATGGGACGCATGAAGATCAATATCCTAGGCATTAGTTAGCCGAAATGGACTGGTATTGGTCATTTTGAATCAGACAATCATATGGTCTACTATTCCAGGAAAGACAACTTGAAGAGGAATGGCATGGCATTCGTCAAAAAGAACATTTCAAGATCTATACTGAAGTGCAACACTGTCAGACAATTTATATTAGTTAATATTCAAATCCATGCCATGATATAAGGTGATACTATAACACTTGGTATGTGCTTATAAAAGCTCTTTGAAATATGCTGTTGGTGAAGAATATTGAATGTCCCATGGACTGCCAAAAGAACAAACAGATCTGTCTTGAAAAGAAGCATAGCCAGAATGCTTAGAAGTAAGGATGGCAAGACTTCGTCTCACCTATTTTGGACAGGTTATCGGGAGGACCAGTCCCTGGAGAAGGACATTGTGCTTGGTAAAGTAGAGGGTCAGCAAAAAAGAGAAACACCCTCAACAAGATGGATTGCACAGTGGCTGCAACAATGGGCTCAAGAATAGCACAATTGTGAGGATGGCGCAAGACCAGGCAGTGTTTCCTTCTGTTGTACACAGGGTCACTATGAGTTGGAACATACTCAACAGCGCCTAACAACAACAACAATTAAGAACTAGAAATAGTATAGGTTACACCTAGTTGGTTTACTTGGACAAATTATTTAACCTCTTTGATCCACTTTTCTATGTATTAAAAAAGGTTTGTAATAGCATGATTTACTTCTCTCAGGAATCCGGTATGAGAGTAATATAAAAAATACAGAAAAATGTGTTCAATACATTATGAAGTATTATATAATTGAAAATTATTACTGGGGTATAATAACAATCTTCTTGTTAGTTGCCACGGAGTTGATTCTGACTCACAACAACCCCACGTGTGCACAGTAGAACTGCTCCATAGCTCTTTCAAGGCTGTGACATTTCGGAAACAGATTGCCAGGCCTGTCTTCCAATATGCCTCTAGGTTGGTTCGAACTACGAACATTTTGGCTAGTAGTTGAGTGCTTAACCGGATGCACCACTGAGGACTCCTACAATAATAACACTACTATTTTACTAAGCATTTGCTTTACCAAGTGCTTTAAATGCATTATCTTGCTTATAGTAGGAATCATAGCCCAAGCTTTGCAGATGAAGTGACAGATTTTCAGAAGGTGTCAATCTGGTAGAGGCTACAAGTTCAAAATCGACTCGACGGCACTGGGTTTTTTTTTTCACAAGTGAGTGATAGGTGACAAGTCAGTAGTCTATACAAGATCTATTAGATTCCAAAGCCTGTGCTCTTAATGACTCTGAGTCTCTAATGCTGATCGTTCTTGTCTCGGCTGTAGGACTCACCCAAGGCTCTGACTTAGACAGCATTATAAAAACCTTAATGAACACGTTTTCTTTCTCCACCATCTTCTCCGGAACCAAAATGTAAGCATACGATGGGGTGAAGTCATTCACCTGCTGATATTCTTATTCCATAATCTCCTCCTCTAAATTCTTACATGCATGTATGCTTTAATATTGGCTAAAACTGTACTGATTTGTTACAATGTTATTTGTCTATGGCATATTTTCCTAATGAAAAATTATAAATATTACTAAGGCTTCTGTGTGAATATATATATATACCCTCCCCTCCCCTATCCTACCCTACAGTATCCTAGCCTAGCCTAGCCTACTCTATCCTACCCTATATATATATTTTTTTTTTCTCTGTTTATCATGATGGTGCTTATTGGTCCAGGTGTGAGGATTTCTGTTTTCTTTACGTTGATATATGATCCACACTGATCTTTGATCTTCATCAGTAAGTGCTTCAAATCCTCTTCACTTTCAGCAAACAAGGCTGTCATCTCTACATCATAGGTTGTCAATGAATCTTCCTGCAATCCTGATGCTCAAGGAAGCAGCAGTCAAGAAATCAAACAACATATTGCACTGGGCAAATCTTCTGCAAAAGACCTCTTTAAAGTGTTATAAAGCTAAGATTTCAACTTGAGGGCTAAAGTGCAGCTGACCTAACCCATGGTATTTTCAATAGCCTCATATACATGAAACGCTGGACAATTAATAAGAAGGATAGAAGAAGAATTGATGCCTTTGAATTATACTATTGGTGAAAAATATTGAATATACCATGGACTACCAGAAGAACAAATTTGTCTTGGAAGGACAGCCAGAATGTTCCTTAGAAGGAAAGATAACAAGAATTCATCTCACGTATTTTGGACATGTTATCAGGAGGGACTAGTCGTGGAAAAGAACATCATGCTTGGTAAAGTAGAGGGTCAGTGGAAAATAGAAAGATCCTCAACAAGATGGACTGACACAGTGGCTGCAATAATACGCTCAAACATAGCAATGACAGTGAGGATGGCAAAGGACTGGACAATGTTTTTTTCTGCTGTACATAGGGTCACTATGAGTCAAAACTGACTCAACAGCATCTAACAACAACAACAAATATATATTTGCCATAGAACCCCTGGTGGTGCAGTGGGTAAGCACTTGCTACTAACCAAAAGGTTGGCAGTTCCAAGTACCAGCCACTCCATGAGAGAAAGATGTAGCAGTCTGCTTCTATAAAGATTTACAGCCTTAGAAACCCTGTCGGGCAGCTATACTCTATCCTATTGGGTGTCTATGAGTTGGAATTGACTAGACAGCAAGAGGTTAATATACTTGCCCATACTTTGAATGTGATCTTATGGTCTCAGCAAGTGTGGCAAACTGGCCTGACGACTCTCAGAAAATAAGAATCTGGACAGGCTGCTGCAAATGCTCAGTTTCATTGGCTTAAGTGGACTGTCATCTGCAATTGGATGTTGGCTATTCTGCTGTGGCTTCTTTTACTGCTATGCTTTTTCTGTTTTGAGGGAAAGGTTTATGAGCTAAACTGGCTAACAAAAAAGTACTGCAAATGATTTTGCTGCATCTGTCACAAAGGGAAAAAAAATAAAGAGTATAATGCTGGGTTTGAAAAGTAAGTCTTAGATCGGGATGTCACCAAGAAATGGCTGGGAAAACAAACAGTAAAGATCATCAGGGAATTAGGGATTGTAGAATGGTTTTACACTGCAGAGAGTATCTTAAATAAAAATACTCGATCTAGGGAGAATTGGCCTACGCTGGTATGAAGATGCTAGAAGAAAATATGACCGGAGGGAAAATCATGATTGTAAGGGCTTTGACAAGAAGGGGAGATCGCTGCCAGTATATGATGACAGGAAATTATCTCCAAAGACAGTCATTCAGTTAATTATTTAATCTGGCCCTGCCATTGCCAGGATTGCATCCTCTGTGCTAAATGAGTCTTGTATGAATGCATTTCTTTGCTACAATTATCTTTCTGCTTTACATGAAAGGCTTCAAAATCCAATTTGTAGTCACGACTCTTCTTTTTTTTTTAATTTTACTTATTTATTTATTGTACTTTAGATGAAGGTTTATAGAACAAACTAGTTTCTCATCAAACAGTTAGGACACACATTGTTCTCTGATACTAGTTAACAACCCCACAACATGTCAACCCTCTCCCTTCTCAACCCTGGGTTCCCTATTACCAGCTTACCTGCTCCTTCCTGCCTTCCAGTCCCTGCCCCAGGGCTAGTGCGTCCCTTTAAGTCTTGTTTTGTTCCATGGGCCTGTTCAATCTTTGGCTGAAGGGTGAACTCAAGAGTGACCTCATTACTGAGCTGAAAGGGTGTCCAGGGCCCATACCCTCAAGGTTTCTTCAGTCTCTGTCAGACCAGCAAGACTGGTCATTATTTTTGAGTTAGAATTTTGTTCTACATTTTTTCTCCAGCTCTGTCCAGGACCCTCTATTGCAATCCCTGTCAGAGCAGTCAGTGGTGGTAGCCAGGCACCATCTAGTTGTACTGGACTCAGGTGGAGGCCGTGGTAGATGTGGCCCATTAGTCCTTTGGACTAATCTTTCCCTCGTATCTTTAGTTTTCTTCATTCCTCCTTGCTCCCGAAGGGGTGAGACCAGTGGAATATTCTAGATGGCCACTCACAGGCTTTTAAGACCCCAGAAGCTACTCATCAAAGTAGAATGTAGAAATATTTCCTTTATAAACTATGTTATGCCAATTGAGCTAGATGTTCCTCAAGACCATGGTCCCCACAGCCCTCGGCCCAGCAATTCTGTCCCTCGGGGAGCTTGGATGTGTCTATGGAGCTACCATGACCTTGCCTTGTATGGGTTGTGCTGGCTTCTCCAGTATTGTGTACTGTCTTATCCTTCACCAAAGTTACCACTTATCTATTGTCTATTAAGTGTTTTTCCATCCCCACCCCTTCCCTCCCTCGTAACCATCAAAGATTGTTTCTTTTTGTATGTAAACCTTTTCATGAGTTTTTACAGTAGTGGTCTCATACAATATTTGTCCTTTTGCGATTGACTTATTTCACTCAGCATAATGCCCTCTAGATTCCTCCATGTTATGAGATGCTTCACAGATTCATCGTTGTTTTTTTATCGTTGGGTAATACTCCATTGTGTGTATGTACCACAGTTTATCCATTCATCTGTTTATGGGCATCTAGATTGTTTCCATCTTTCTGCTATTGCAAACAATGCTTCATTAAACATGGGTGTGCATATGTCTATTCATGTGATGACTCTTATTTCTCTAGGTTATAGTCCCAGGAGTGGGATTGCTAGATCATATGGTATTTCTATTACTAGTTTTCTAAGAAAGCACCATATAGTTTTCCAAAATGGTTGTATCATTTTGCACTCCCACCAGCAGTGCATGAGAGTTCCGATCTCTCCGCAACCTCTCCAACATTTGTTATTTCCTGTTTTATTGAACTGTGCCAGTAATGCTGGTGTGAGATGGTATCGCGTTGTGGTTTTGATCTGCATTTCCCTAACAGCTAGAGATTGTGAGCATTTCCTCATGTGTCTGCTGGCTGCTTGAATGTCTTCTTTGGTGGTGTCTTTTCATTTCCTTTGCCCATTTTTTAATTGGATTATTTGTATTTTCATTGTAGAGGTGCTGGATTTTCTTGTAGATTTTAGAGATTAGACCTTTGCTGATTTATAATAGCCAAAAAAATTTTCCCAGTCTGTAGGTTCTCTTTTTATTCTTTTGGTGAAGTCTTTTGATGAGCATTAAGTGTTTAATTTTTAGAAGATCACAGGTATCTAGCTCACCCTCTGGAGCTTGTGTATTGTTGGTTGTGGTTTGTATCCTGTTAGTACTGTCTATTAGGGCCTCTAGCATTGATCCTATTTTTTCTTCTATGAAATTCACATTCTTTGGCTTTATATTGAGGTCTTTGATCCATTTTGAATTAGTTTTTGTATATGGTGTGAGGCATGCATCCTGTTTCATTTTTTTGCAGATGGACATCCAGCTTTGCTGGCACCGTTTGCTAAAAAGACTGTTTTTTCACCATTCGATGGACTTTGGGCCCTTGTTGAAGAACAGGTGACCACAGGTAGATGGATTTACATCTGGGTTATCAATTCTGTTCCATTGGTCAATGTATTTGTCATTGTACCAGTACCAGGCTGTTTTGACTACCATAGCTGTATAGTAGGTTCTGAGGTCAGGTAGTGCGAGTCCTCCTATTTTATGCTTCTTCTTCAATAGTGTTTCACTTATCCGGGGCCTCTTCCCTTTCCATATAAAGTTAATGATAAGTTTTTCCATCGCTTTAAAGAATGGTGTTGATATTTGGATCAGTATTGCATTGTATTTGTAGACTGCTTTGTCTAGCCACTACTCTTCTGTGATTTTGCGCAATGTTACTCTTCGGATGTCTCATTATTACTTCATACTAAACCTGCTGGAATCCTCTAAACGTGAAATCATCATCTTTCTCCTTGAAGCCAACCATTAAGAGTCTGTGAGTTAAACTTCTTGTCCATATTGTAATCTAATAAATGTGGCACCTTCTTTATAACAGATTTTATACTTGTATCTTTATTTTGGCAGCTGATATAAGCTGATTCTCAATTTCTTTCATTTTCCTACCTAACCCTTCTCACTCTGTTGACCGTATTGCCTATCCTATTGAAAAGTCTAAGACCCTTTTTAAATTCTTTAATATATTCTTCTGCACCTCAAATTCTATTTTTCATCCATCCTCTTCTACTCTTATCAAATCTTATTTCTTCAATTGTGCTGTAATCCTCCTTCCTGCACTGAGGCCCAATTCCATTAATTAAACTCCCTCTCTTATATACTCAATATCCCCCACTCTAAGATGCTTTTCCTTGTTTGTACAAGTAATCTATTTCCATTTAACCTCTCAATAAAATCGCTCCTCATCTCTTTTGTTCCTTCAAGTTACTATTCTTCATTTTACCTTCCCTTTACTGCCAAACTTCTTTCATGAGGAATGCTCACAGATATCATTTACTCTTTAAAACCTTGCAATATTTACTTCTAATTCCAACACTTCACAGGTCACAAATGGCCTCCTAATTATTAGTTCCAAGTATGGGTCACTTAAATCCAAATGTAAATGAAATAAAAATGTTGGCTTTTAGAGCAAGTTAGGAGTTGGAAATAAGAATTTAGGTTATCGTCATAGAGAGGTAGCTGCAGATTGTGGAAGACAGAATTCTTTGTTCAAAACAGCTGCTCCTTTTAAAGGGCTCCATTTCTTCACTCTTGGGGAAACAGCGTTCTCCTTGGATGAAGCTTCCTCATTCATTCCTTCTTTTTACTCATCTGCACTTTATTAGAGGAGTCCTGGTTGCACAATGGTTAAAGCACTAGGCTGCTAACCAAAAGGTCAGTGGTTCAAATTCACCAGCTGCACCATAGTAGAAAGAGGTGGCAGTCTGCATCCATAAAGATTACAGCACTGGAAGACCCATGGGGCAGGTCTACTCCATCCTGTATGGTCACTATGAGTCAGAATCAATGCAACTGCAAGGTTTTTTTCTTTTTTTTTTCCATTATCTGTTAAGTTTACAGCAATAGTTTCCATCTTTTACAGAAATGTACCTTGATAACACCTTCACACTTTTGTTCTTTTGAGCACATCTGGGGTACCAGTAAAACACTAATATAAGATGATAATGCTACTGAATGTATTTTCATAACTGTGTTTTTCCTCCTCTTTCACTACTTCTTCCTCATTTCTTTCTGCTCCCTGTCTTCCTAATTCTCCTCCTTATAAACACTTCTTAACACCTTTGAGGGAATGGATGTTGAATCTCTAACACTAAACACCATGGCCTAATTGCTTTATTGAAACTTCTCATAAGAGTCAAAAAATGGCTTCTGGCTTGCCAAATTCAACTAAGGGATGTCCAGATAGAGATATTGGAAGAAAAGACTGCAATTTGTAAGAACAGAAGTGGTCTCCCTATCTCACAATTATTTGCTTTTCTCAAGCAACTGAAGCCAACGTGACCTACACCCCTGGCCATTCTGATTGAATCAAGGTGCAAGGCACTTGATCTGGATTGGGCAATCAGATTCCTTCTTTAGAAATTTGGAATTTGATCCAACAGGGAGATTGAAAATGTCTTTAGATGACTGGCCAAATAGCACAGGAGCTTGAGTACTGTGTTCTGGAGACACAAAGGAAGTGAGTCATCGGAGGGTAAGAGAAGCATGAGAAGCAATATACAGTGAGGAGATGAGGTGACAGGCATATAAGAATTTTGGATTATTTGTTCATTTTTGCTTTTAGTACATCTCTAATTCTTTCTGTCTCCTAAAAAGAAATCCCTGTGTTGGTACAATGTTCTGTTCTGCGTAAGTTCGCAGGAGTTGGTTTCTGTTAGTTGCAAACCAGGTGGCTCTAACTAATATGCCAAGCATCTTATCTTACTTGCTTATATTTGAAAAGTAAGAAAGAAAAAAAGTAAAATAATAATGATAATAATAATAAATAAAGGAAAAATTGCATCATTTTATGTCAGGAAACAGTGCTTTGATATATAGAAACTCCATTCAAGCATGCAAAAGTTGGATAATGAAAAAAGAGAGAAGAAGAATTAATGTTTTTGAACTGTGGTGTTGGTGAAGCATATACCATGGACTGTCTAAAGAATGAACAAATAAGTCTTAAAAGAAATAGAACAAGAATGTTCCTTAGAAGCAAGGATGGTGAAACTTCGACTCACTTATTTTGGACACATCATCAGGAAAGACCAGTCCCTGGAAAAGGACATCGTGTTTGGTAGAGTGCAGGACCGATGAAAGCCAAGGAAACCCTCAGTGCGTTGGACTGACACAGTAGCCACAACAACAAACTCAAACGTACCAAAGTCATGAAGCTGGTGTTAGTTTCTATCAAGTCATCTCCAACTCATGGTGACCTTATGTGTAACCGAATGAAATTTTGCCCAGTCTTGTGCCATCTTTATGATTGTTAGTATGTTTGAGTCCGTTGCTGCGGCTAATATTGCTTTGCAAAAGAGTGAACTCTTTTTACAATGTTTCTAAAAGTTCACAGAAATAAGAATCACCTGGTGAGTCTGATAAAATACAGATTCCTGGGATCCACCCCAGAAACTATGATTCAATAGGTCTGCTAATGCTGCTAGGCCTCTGGTGGCACAGGGCTGCTACACTTCTCACCGTGGGGAACAGAGACAGCGTCTCAATGCCTATTCTACCTTACATTTCATTTACATTTGAATGAAATAGTTGTTCCTAAACGAATATGAACAGCCATTTTCACATGTATATATCATTTATCTAGAATCTGTTTGAAATTCAGCTTTTTTATATGCTAAAACCCACCTATATTTGCTTTTAAGTATTTCACACAAGGAAAATAAGGTGTCCTGGGGTGAGCTCTGAGAGTTGAGTCCTTGAATGAAGACAATTAGTTTCTCCCCGTCTCCCAAGTGTTAACAAAAGGCTCCCAGCTGCTTTCCTTCTCATTTCACTTCAGGGCAAAACAGTAGCTAATAATGCTTTTTTTTTTTTTTTAATGATTTCATTTTTGGACTCAAGGCTGCACAACCGATAACAGCTTTGTGTACATTTTCATACTTATTTACAAGGTTGCTTACCATTTGGCATAAGATGCAGTAGTTGTGTTGAGTAATCAGTAAAAATACTTATATTAAATTTAGTATCAGAAAAGAGCTGATACGGAAACGTTGTAACAATGCTCCAGATCTTCCCAGAATTAGAACTGAGGTCAGCTGCAAGATACGTTTCTCTTATTCTGAAAAATATACGTAAGAAAAATATTTAGGACAAGATCTGTGAGACATAATTTACAAAATAATATCCACAATATAAGTGCAGGAAATCTCATGCAGTGTTTTGCTATAAAAGATTCAAAATAGGAACATAATCAGCAGCTGATTTGTGGTATAGTGCTGTAAGCTAGGCCAGATTGGCAGAGATTTTACAATTATGCTAAGGGTAGAGTATCCTTCTTTAGGCTTTGTCAGGCGCACCTCATTTAAAGCAAGGACCACAGTTTGTCTCTGCTTGCCTGGAACAACAGAGGAAAAAGGAGAGTCAGGAACAACTTATACTTCAAGAACTACCTCCCTTGCCAAGAGACCAGAAGTCCTAGATGGTGCCCAACTACCATTACAGAACATTTTGATTGATTCTATAGAAGAATCCTAATCAAAAGGGTGAAAATGTAGAACAGAATTTAAAATTTCAATAGACTCCAGACTTTGTGGGGCCATGGAGGCTAGATGAAGCCCTGAATCTCTTGCTCTGAGAAAACTTTTAAACTTTAAACCAAATATATCCCCTAAAGTCTTCTTAAAACTAAACAATAGTTTAGCTTAACTAGTAAAAAATGTCTGCCTTGAACATTATGCTCTTTTAAGAACTATCTATATGGCATCAAAGCAACAACAGCAACTCAAAAGATTAGACAGGACCCTTAGGGGGCAGTGAGTTTATGTAATTACGGGAGGAACAACTCAGAAAAGGAGGGTGAGAATGGTTGCACAAGTTGAAGAAATTAATCAGTGTCATGGAGTTCTACAGGTAGAAGAAGCTGTTGAATTGGTGCATGTTTTGCTGTGTATATTCTCAACAACAAAATGATTTTTTTTTTTAAAGAATACATTGTCATAACATAAAACACAAAAATTCACCTTGAGAAATTATTACTTGCTTCCTTATTGCCTGCACTCCTCTCCTGGTATTTCTCTCATGCCTAACTTTCTTAAGCTGGAAGTGACTCATCTTGATTTAGAGAGTTTGGTAAATAAATTCTCTTATTTGTATTAAATTGGTAAACATCATTCTTGACTCTCCATCTTCTTTAAATATAAACTATACAATTTCACCTAAATAATTGAGCCTAGAAGTCATTCATATATCGTGAACAAATTACTTAGTGCATAAATGAGTCAAAGAATTGCAAAATAGTTTATTCTTGGAACCAGGAGCATGGTGTATGACTCCTGACTCTTCCTCTTAGTAGTTTCATGGTCAGGGGAAAGTTATTTGACCATTTTCTTTAACTGCACAAATAGGGTATTAATATCTGCTTCATAGGTTTATTGTGAAAATTAAGAGGCATGTAAAATAATTTTGCAGAGTACAAAGCAGTATATATATATAAACCAAAACCAAACCAAACCCAGTGCCGTCTGTGATATTGTACATATGGGCATAAAACATGACACTGCAGGAATTTAGGTATAATAATATCTAATAATTATACTAATAATTAATATATAACATTATATATTAATGTATCAGTATATTAATAATTAATGTAATGTTAATATAATTATTAGATGTTATTATAATTATTATTATATAATAATATAGAATATTAACAATTAATATAATATTATACCTAAATTCCTTCAGTGTCATGTTTTATGCCCATACGTACAATATCACAAAATTTTTTGCAACTAGATATTTAAAACACTTTTGATGGTGAGTATGAAATCTTGTTGTTTTGTTATGTTAATTATGCAGACATCTAAACTTCTTAAAAAAAAAAAAATAGGCCATTCCTAAATTGAAAATCATATATTCTACATTGCTATATCCTAAGTATTCACTGTATTCTTACCTATTTGCACAGCTCTAAAGTACTGCCAGGCTCAATGAAGTAGCACTGTCTTTACTTCCTTAAATTGTATGAAAACATCCCCACTTTGAAGGGACTAACAAGTGGATAAATACAGATTCACCTATTTGGCATGGCATGCATCAGAATCACATTGTCAAAATACAGATTGCTGGGTCTCATCCTGAGTTTCTGATTCAGTAGGTCTCTGGAGAGTCCCCCGAATTTGTCTTCCTATCAAGTTCCAAAGTAATGCTGCTGCTGCTCTAGAACAGAAATTTAAAACTACTGCTTGGGATAAGATATGGGCCGCTCTCTGGTATTAACATCAAGTAGAAAGAGTTTCCTTTGTTATACCAAACCAAACCCATTGCTGTCAAGTCGATTCTGACTCATAGGAACCCTAGAGGACAGAGTAGAACTGCCCCATAAGGTTTCCAAGGAGCAGCTGGTGAATTCAAACTGCCAACCTTTTGGTAGCAACCGTAGCTTTTAACCACTGCGCCACCAGGGCTGCTTCTTTGTTATATCTTATAACAAAAGTTTAGACTTCAATTCTGGATTAATGACCTTTACAGTCTAGCACTCATCACATGATAAGATACTACTCAATGTGCACATGATTTCAGCTTCTACAATATGTAATAAAGAATTTGGTCTTGCCCAAAGAGAGGTCTGGCCTTTATCTCTGACTCAAGGAGGTAACATATATACCCTTGGAATTTCCCCTGTGATTTGAGTGTCTTTGTTATTCAAGGTGGTTCCCTTGGACCACATTTGATAGTTTGTGCTAACAAGGTGACTTATGATCAGCTCCTTGGAACACATGGTATATCAATCAGTCAGCTGTGGACAACGAAGCTACAGTGAGCTTCCTGGGTTGGCAATACTTGGTGCTTACTGTCACCCATTGATACCAGGAGGGTAACAAGTCCCGGGAACAATGGAAGCTTCATATTTGAAACTCTCCCAGACTCTGCCCTACGCTTTTCGCCTCTTGGCTGATTTTAATGCATCCTTTCACTGTAATTAACCATAAAAAAAAAAATTAACCATAGCTGTGATTATACTAGCTTTCAGGGAGTTCTGTGAGTCCTAGCCAATTACTAAATTAGAGGGAGGTTTTGGGAGCTCCTCAAACTTGCAGTTGTTGTCATAAGTAAGGGTGGTCTTGTGCGAACTCTTCCCTTTAACTTTGTAGTTGGACCCTAATTCCTTGCAGTTGTCAAAAATCTTGAACAGGCTTGGATGTCTGGAGGACTGTGCTCTTTAACCATGAGTTTGGCTAACTCAAGGTAACTATTTTGGAGAATTAAATTTAAAATGTAAATTCATAACTAATTTTCCCCGAGACATTTCCTGAGTGTCTACTGTGATCTAGGAGCTTTATCACTTTTTTTACTAAAATATGATACATTTCCTGAAAGATGCAGCTTAAAGGTATGTCAGGACAAGAAATGAAACGCAACAAGTTAGAAAACTTCCTTAAAGAGTATATAAAAGGAAAGTTAATAATACACTTAAGTACGTTATTTAAATATTAGAAAAAACAGGATCGAGATTGGATATATAAATCCATTCTATTGTGGTTTTCTAGAATATTTGGAGAAACTCTTATGAAACTTGGCTTGTGAACTCAATTTGGTCTTCTTGGAATTGAGCCTTGGACAGTGCCTAGCCCATACTGTTGTTGTTGCTGTGTACCCTCAAAAAATAATTACTGTTGAATGAATAGTGTATTTATGTAGGTGTACAAAAAATAGTCATGCATATATAAATTTAGTCATTTTATAAGGAAAAATTAGTGTTTGCAAATAAAAACAATTATGGAAAACCAAGGAAAGTAAGTCTATGTATTCCTTTTACTATTTTAGAGTTTATTATTGTTTGCTTCTTTGCTTTAGTTCTCATTGTTATTCTGAATGAAACTATTGGTAACATTACACTTAAGAGTTTTGAAAATACACCATGAGTGACTGACAAGCCATCACTTATAAAATATGTTCATGTCACTATTGCATTTACAATCAGATTTAATCTAAAAGTATTACGTTTAAAAAAAAAAGGAGTGGCTAGAGGGGCTAAGTGTTTGGTTAGTGAAGTTACATGAAGTTGATCTCTTGTCATATTAGCATAGCTTGAGAAGTAGGAATTATCACATCTTAAATACAAAGTGGCACGTTTCTTTCTGGTATTGTTTGTCAGTTTGTGGCAATGAGTAACTTATTTCTGAAAGAATCAACATAGACATCTTTTAAACATCCTGATGTAGGAATCCAAAGTGCACCTTAAAATTTTCAGTTGTGAACCAGAGAAAGAAATTAATTAAAGCATGAAAATTTTTATGGATTTAGGATGGTTTGTATTAGATCTTTGTGGGTTTGCCTTTCAATCCTTCCAACTGGCAACCAGTATTTCATGGTAAGGGGCTTGCTTTTTTGTTTTCTTGTTTGTTTTATGTTTGATATCCCTTGTCATGGACTGGCCACTAGGCACTCAAAAGGCCTTTAAAGTAATGAGGAAATGAATGATTCCAAAATTTAATCCCAAAAGATCATTTAGTGGAAAGCTAAAACTGATATATAAGCTAAAATTTTTATATAATTATATTTAAAGCAACTTCCATTAATAGAAAAATCCAGTAGAACTTAAAATGTAAACACACTGATTTTTCAAAAAATCTTAGGAACTTTAGAAATAGAAGATACAACATATAGTTTTAATTTAAAATGACAAATTGATCATTAAAAAAAGGCATCTATATATCAAGTTCATTTTTAGACTGGCAAAAATCTGTTATATGGAGAGTGTCAGGTTATGAGAGAGGTTTTTTTAACATTCACTAGTAATCAAATTTATTTCTTAATGGAGAAACACCCATGCCTTTACTTAATATTCTGGCAGCCTACTGAAGGTTAGGCTAAGCTATTAAAAGAAAAACAGTCTCATTATTCTAAATAGAATATCCCAGGTAGAAAGGTTAAATCTGTGTCAATTTAGAGCTGGGCAAGAGGAATCACCCAGTGATTTCATTAACTGAGAAGTTAGTTCACTGTAAAGAGTACTACCCACAAACAGCAAAGGCAGGTCTGAATTTATACAATATTCAACTTTAACCAAATTTTCAAGAAAAATTCTATTTGTATCCCATTGCCGTCGAGTCAATTCTGATTCACAGTGACCCTACAGGACAGAGTAGAACTGCCCCGTAGTTTCCAAGGAGTGCCTCGTGGATTCAAACTGCCAACCCTTTGGTTAGCAGGCCTAGCTCTTAACCACTACGCCATCAGGGTATATAAACAACAAAAATAAGCTCAGTAGTTGTGTAATGAACTAATTAATCAAAAATTTATTTTTTCCTTGTCTTCACAAATTACAGAATTTTAAATTTTATATCCAAAATTACTCAGTTCAAAATGAAAAAAGAGCTATGTTTTTTCAGACACAGATATTTCAAAGTTTAATGAAATAGCAATACTCACTTTTTTACTTTGTCACAAAAGGAGGCCAGGTTCACATTACTACCCTGAGGTACTTCAACAAGCTGAATGGAACAATCCGTTGGCTTAGAAAACAAACAACACTGTCAAATTAATATAGTTTGGTGTGAAGGGAAGATGAGTACATTTCTATAATTTTTATTCTGTCTCAAAGACTCATTTAGCTTTTATTTTTAAATTTTTATTTTTTATTGAATATTTAAATACAGAGAAATGCATATATCTGAAGTGTATAATTTGTGTTTTGAGAAATGTATAAATAAACCCATTGCCTCTGAGCTGATTCCAACTTATAGCGACCCTATAGGAAGAGCAGAACTGCCCCATAGGATTTCCAAAGAGTAGCTGAGGGATTCAAACTGCTGACCTTATAGTTAGTAGTGGAGCTCTTAACCACTACGCACCAGGGCTTCTTTGAGAAATGTATACAATTGAGAAATCAATAACCCCTATCAAAATAGAGGACATCATTTTATAAAGTTCCCTCATGTCAATCTACACCTATTTGATAACCACTTTTATTCAGATTTCTATCACCACAGACTAGCCATATGTGCTCTTTTATTTTTGGCTTCTTTCACTTAATAATATATGTATTTTAATACATTTTATTTTTTTGAGTAGTTTTAGGTTTAAGGAAAAACTGCACACAAAATACAAAGAGTTGCTGTATAACCTTTCACCCTCCTGCACAGTTTCTTGTATTATTAATACATTCGGTTAGTGTGTAATTTGTTCCAGTTAGTGAATCAACTGCTGTCGCTGTTGCTGTGTGCCATCTAATTGGTTCTAACTCACCTGACCCCATATGACAGAGTAGCACTGCCCATATTCCTAGGCTGTAATCTTTACAGGAGCAGATTGCCAAGTCTTTTCTCCCTTGGAGTCACTGGTGGGTTTGAACTGCCGACCTTCCAGTCAGCAGCCCAGCGTTTTAACCATTGTGTCACCAGGGCTTCTTAGTGAACCAATAAGCAATATTGATGCATTATTGTTAACAAAAGCCCATAGTTTACATTAGAGTTATACAGTTTTTTCTTTGTGTTGTGCAGTTCTTTGGTTTTTGACTAATATATAATGTCATGTATCTATGTTCGTATCATGCAGAATAATTTTGCTGCCATTAAAATGTCTTCTGTTCCACTTATTCGTTCTCTTCTCTTTCCCCAGGTCCCTGACAACCATTGATTTTTTTAGGTTTTCCAGGATGTCACACAGCTGGAATCATACAGTATACAGTTTTTTTTTTTTTTTTCAGAACTACTTCTTTCAACTTAGCAATATGCATGTGAGATTCCTTCAGGCCTTTCAAAGCTTACATTTCATATGCTTACATTCATAGCTCTATAGTTCATTTCTTTTCATCACTGAATAATATTCCATTATATGCATGCACCCCAGCTTGTTTATCCATTTATCTAATCTTCTTTTAAGGCCATCTTCATTGCTTTCAATTTTTGGTAACTATAAATAAAGCTGCTATAAACATTTGTGTGCATGCGTTTCTGTGAACATGTTTCCAACTCATTTAGATAAATACCTAGGAGTGCAATTCTTGGCTCACATAGTAAGTCTATGCTCCATTTTATAAGAAATCACCAGACCGTCTTCGACAGTAGCTGTACCATCTTGTATTTCCTCTAGCAATGAATGAGAGTTCCCGTTACTCCAAATTTTCATCAGCATATAGTGTTGTCAGTGTTTTGAATTTTGGCCGTTCTCATAGGTGTTTACTAGTATCTAATTGTTTTAATTTGCAATTCCCCAATGAAACATGAAGGAGCTCTAGCAGTGCAATGGTTACACATTCAGCTGCTGAGCAAAAGGTTGGCAGTTTGAACCCACCAGCTACTTCGAGGGAGAAAAGAACTGGTTATCTGCTCTTGTAAGTATTACAGCCTAGGAAACCCTATGAGGCAGTTCTACTCTGTCCTATGGAGTCAGTATGAGTAGGGATCAACTTCAGTGCACTAAACAACACTGACATTTGATGCTGAGCATCTTTTCATATGCTTACTTTTATCTTTATAACTTTGGTGAGGTGTCTGTTCAAATCTTTCGCCTACTTGGTTGTATCCTTTCACCATACATATTCAATCTATATGCTGAGCAAATAATCCGAGAAGTTGTACAATATGAAGAAGAATGTGGCATCAGGATTGAAGGAAGACTCATTAACAACTTGTGTTATACAGATGACACAACTTTGCTTGCTGAAAGTGAAGAGGACTTAAAGCATTTACTGATGAAGATCAAAGACCACAGCCTTCAGTATGGACTATACCTCAACATAAAGAAAACAAAAATCCTCACAACTGGACCAAGAAGCAACATCATGATAAATGGAAAAAAGATTGAAGTCATCAAGGATTTCACTTTGCATGGATCTACAATTAACACCCATGGAAGCAGCAGTCAAGAACTCAAAACTCATTGCATTGGGCAAACTGGCTACAAACGACCTCTTTAAAGTGTTAAAAAGCAAAGATGTCACCTTGTAGACTAAGGTGTGCGTGACCTAAGCCATGGTGTTTTCAATCGCCTCATATGTATGTGAAAGCTGGACTATGACTAAGGAAGACCGAAGAAGAATCAATGCCTTTGAATTGTGGTGTTGATGAAGAGTAACGAAGGTACCATGGATTGCCAAAAAACAAACAAATCTGTCTTGGAAGAAGTACAACCAGAATGCTCCTTAGAAACAAGGATGGCAAGACTATGTCTCACATACTTTGGACATGTTATTGCGAGGGGTCAGTCCCTGGAGAAGGACATCATACTTAGTAGAGGATCAGTGAAAAAGAGGAAGACCCTCAACAAAATGGTTTGACACAGTGGCTGCAACAATGGGCTCAAGCATAACAATGATTGTGAGGCTGGCGCAGGACTGTGCTGTGTTTCCTTTTGTTGTACATAGGGTCGCTATGCGTCGCAACCCACTCGAGAGCACCTAACAACAACAGCTCTTGGTGACTGAGCTGTTTTGTTATTGTTCACTTTTAAGATTGCTTTGTATATGTCAGAGGCAGGTCATTTATCAGATATGTGTTTTGCAAATATTTTCCCTCATTCTGTAACTTGTCTTTTCATTCTCTTGACAGTGTCATTCACAGAGAAGAAATTTTTAATTAAACGAAGTCCAATTTATCAGTTTTATTTTATGGCACATGGCTTTTAGCGTTGTATCTAACAACTGATTGCCAAACTCAATGTCACCTACATTTTCTCCTATGTTATTGTTATGAATTGAATTGAATTGTGTCACCCCAAAATACATGTTGGAATCCTAACTCTTACACCTGTGGATGTAATCTAATGTAATATAATTACCTTATATCTAATGTAACCATCTCCTAATGTAATATAATATAATCACATTCCATAATGCCAGCTAATGTAATTTAATAATCAGTTGAGGTACTATGAGTGTAGGTATTACGTGTTCTAAACCTTCCACTTTAAGTTATATAAAGAGCAGCATAGACACATAGATTTACTTGCACTCGTGGGGAAGGCAGATGCCGTGTAAGGATCACCAAGGAACCAAGGAACACCAAGGACTATCCACAAGGATTATTGATACAGTGAGATTAATATCTACCACATTTGTAACTATTTTCTATTCATTGCCGTTTTTTTTTTTCTCACTCTTTGTTTTCCATCTTTTGGTTTAATTGAAGAAGCCCTGGTGGTGCAGTGGTTAAGCGCTCGGCTGCGAGAAAGATGTGACAGTCTGCTTCTGTAAAGTTTTACAGCCTTGGAAACCCTATGGGGGCAGTCCTACTGTGTGTCCTATAGGGTTGATAAAAGTCAGAATCGACTTGATGGTAATGGGTTTGGTTTGGGGGGGTTTAATTGATTCTTTTTATATTATTCCATTTTTTTCTCTTCTCTCAGCATATAAATTACATTTATTAAATGGGAGAGTTGCCGTAGAGGTTTATGTTTTATGTATTTTGAAGCTCTGTTACTAGGTATATACACACTACTTAAGATTATTTCTTTCTCATTGACCCTTCTATCATTATTAAATGACTGCTTTTTTCTTCTGTGATAATATTCTTTGTCTTTAATTGTATGGTTTTTTTTTTCTGATTCTAATAACTACATCAGCTTTCTTATGCCAGTTGAATGTTAAATCATTTCTTTTACTTTAAACCTATCTGCACATTTTTTTTTTTTTTTAAGTTTGTGTTTCGTAGAGAGTACATAGATGGGTCTTTCTAATTTATCTAGTAAGTCAATTCCTACCCCCCTTTGGAATATTTCGATTATTTGTATTCAATACACTTATTGATATTGTTGTATTTAAGAACACCATCAACTTTGTATTTGTCTCTCCTGTTTTATTTTGTTCTATTATTTCTCCTTTCATTTGGTTTATTTTTTTTTTTTCTATTTCCTTTTAAGTATTCGCTTGGATTTTTAGGTTTCTTCTTCAAATTACTTTTTAGTGGTTGCTCTAGGGATTCTAATGTACATCCTTAATGTATCACAGTCTACTTAGAGTTAATGTTGTACTACTGCATTTAAAATATAGGAATTTACACTAGTAAAATTACACTGACCCCCTCTCATCATTTATGCTATCATTGTCATATATTTTTCACCTACATACACAATAAAATATCATTAGTTTGCTTTAAACAGTCAGCTAGCTTTTTTTTTTTTGAGTTTTTTTTTTTTGCTTTCACAATCTCTTTTTTTTTTAATTAATTTTTATTGAGCTTCAAGTGAACGTTTACAAATCAAGTCAGACTGTCACATATAAGATTATATACATCTTACTCCGTACTCCCACTTGCTCTCCCCCTAATGAGTCAGCCCTTCCAGTCTCTCCTTTCCTGACAATTTTGCCAGTTTCCAACTCTCTCTATCCTCCCATCCCCCCCCCAGACAGGAGATGCCAACACACTCTCAAGTGTCCGCCTGATACAAATAGCTCACTCTTCATCAGCATCTCTCTCCTACCCACTGTCCAGTCCCTTTCATTTTTGATGAGTTGTCTTCGGGAATGGCTCTTGTCCTGGGCCAACAGAAGGTTTGGGGACCATGACCGCCAGGATTCCTCTAGTCTCAGTCAGACCATTAAGTATGGTCTTTTTATGAGAATTTGGGGTCTGCATCCCACTGATCTCCTGGTCCCTCAGGGGTTCTCTGTTGTGCTCCCTGTCAGGGCAGTCATCGATTGTGGCCCGGGACCAACTAGTTCTTCTGGTCTCAGGATGATGTAGGTCTCTGGTTCATGGGGCCCTTTCTGTCTCTTGGGCTCTTAGTTGTCGTGTGACCTTAGTGTTCTTCATTCTCCTTTGCTCCAGGTGGGTTGAGACCAACTGATGCATCTTAGATGGCCGCTTGTTAGCATTTAAGACCCCAGACGCCACATTTCAAAGTGGGATGCAGAATGTTTTCATAATAGAATTATTTTGCCAATTGATTTAGAAGTCCCCTTAAACCATGGTCCCCAAACCCCCGCCCTTGCTCCGCTGACCTTTGAAGAATTCATTTTATCCCGGAAACTTCTTTGCTTTTGGTCCAGTCCAATTGAGCTGACCTTCCATGTATTGAGTGTTGTCCTTCCCTTCACCTAAAGCAGTTCTTATCTACTAATTAATTAGTAAAAAACCCTCTCCCACCCTCCCTCCCTCCCCCCCCTCATAACCACAAAAATATGTGTTCTTCTCGGTTTATACTATTTCTCAAGATCTTGTAATAGTGGTCTTATACAATATTTGTCCTTTTGCCTCTGACTCATTTCGCTCAGCATAATGCCTTCCAGGTTCCTCCATGTTATGAAATGTTTCACAGATTCATCACTGTTCTTTATCGATGCGTAGTATTCCATTGTGTGAATATACCACAATTTATTTACCCATTCATCCGTTGATGGACACCTTGGTTGCTTCCAGCTTTTTGCTATTGTAAACGGAGCTGCAATAAACATGGGTGTGGATATATCTGTTTGTGTGAAGGCTCTTGTTTCTCTAGGGTATATTCCGAGGAGTGGGATTTCTGGGTTGTATGGTAGTTCCATTTCTAACTGTTTAAGATAACGCCAGATAGATTTCCAAAGTGGTTGTACCATTTTACATTCCCACCAGCAGTGTATAAGAGTTCCAATCTCTCCGCCACCTCTCCAACATTTATTATTTTGTGT
The DNA here is from genome assembly GCF_024166365.1 of Elephas maximus indicus. NCBI lineage: Eukaryota > Metazoa > Chordata > Mammalia > Proboscidea > Elephantidae > Elephas > Elephas maximus. Next base: position 77,102,121 of record NC_064822.1, on the reverse strand, counting down.
TTTTTGGATTAATGCCAGCCTTGTTGGAGTGAGATGGAATCTCATCGTGGTTTTAATTTGCATTTCCCTAATGGCTAATGATCGAGAGCATTTTCTCATGTACCTGTTAGCTGCCTGAATATCTTCTTTAGTGAAGTGTGTGTTCATATCTTTGCCCACTTCTTGATTGGGTTGTTTGTCTTTTTGTGGTTGAGTTTTCACAGAATCATGTAGATTTTAGAGATCAGGCACTGGTCGGAGATGTCATAGCTGAAAATTCTTTCCCAGTCTGTAGGTGGTCTTTTTACTCTTTTGGTGAAGTCTTTAGATGAGCATAGGTGTTTGATTTTTAGGAGCTCCTAGTTATCTGGTTTCTCTTCGTCATTTTTGGTAATGTTTTGTATTCTGTTTATGACTTGTACTAGGGCTCCTAAGGTTGTCTCTTTTTTCTTCCATGATCTTTATCGTTTTAGTCTTTATGTTTAGGTCTTTGATCCACTTGGAGTTAGCTTTTGTGCTTGGTGTGAGGTATGGGTCCTGTTTCATTTTTTTGCAAAAGGATATCCAGTTATGCCAGCACCATTTGTTAAAAAGACTATCTTTTCCCCAACTAACTGACACTGGGCCTTTGTCAAATGTCAGCTGCTCATATGTGGATGGATTTATATCTGGGTTCTCAATTCTGTTCCACTGGTCTATGTGCCTGTTTTTGTACTAATACCAAGCTGTTTTGACTACTGTGGCTGTATAATAGGTTCTGAAATCAGGTAGAGTGAGGCGTCCCACTTTCTTCTTTTTCAGTAATGCTTTGCTTAACCGAGGCTTCTTTCCCTTCCATATGAAGTTGGTGATTTGTTTCTCTATCACCTTAAAAAATGACATTGGAATTTGGATAGGAATTGCATTGTATGTATAGATGGCTTTTGGTAGAATACACATTTTTACTATGTTAAGTATTCCTATCCATGAGCAGGGTATGTTTTTCCACTTAAGTATGTCCTTTTTAATTTCTTGTAGTAGAGCTTTGTAGTTTTCTTTGTATAGGTCTTTTACATCCTTGGTAAGATTTATTCCTAAGTATTGTATCTTCTTGGGGGCTACTGTGAATGGTATTCATTTGGTGATTTCCTCTTTGATGTTCTTTTTGTTGATGTAGAGGAATCCAAGTGATTTTTGTATGTTTATCTTATAACCTGAGACTCTGCCAAACTCTTCTATTAGTTTCAGTAGTTTTCTGGAGGATTCGTTGGGGTTTTCTGTGTATAAGATCATGTCATCTGCAAATAGAGATAATTTTACTTCCTCTTTGCCAATCCGGATGCCCTTTATTTCTTTGTCTAGCCTAATTGCTCTGGCTAGGACCTCTAGCACAATGTTGAATAAGAGCGGTGATAAAGGGCATCCTTGTCTGGTTCCCGTTCTCAAGGGAAATGTTTTCAGGTTCTCTCCATTTAAAGTGATGTTGGCTGTTGGCTTTGCATAGATGCCCTTTATTATGTTGAGGAATTTTCCTTCAATTCCTATTTTGGTGAGAGTTTTTATCATAAATGGGTGTTGGACTTTGTCAAATGCCTTTTCTGCATCAATTGATAAGATCAGGTGGTTTTTGTCTTTCGTTTTATTTATGTGGTGGATTACATTAATGGTTTTGCTGATATTAAACCAGCCTTGCAAAAAAAAAATAATACTTTTTTTTTTTTTTTTTGCATACCTGGTATAAATCCCACTTGGTAGTGGCGAATTATTTTTTTGATATGTTGTTGAATTCTATTGGCTAGAATTTTGTTGAGGATTTTTGCATCTATGTTCATGAGGGATATAGGTCTGTAATTTTCTTTTTTTGTAATGTCTTTACCTGGTTTTGGTATCAGGGAGATGGTGGCTTCATAGAATGAGTTGGGTAGTATTCCGTCATTTTCTATGCTTTGAAATACCTTTAGTAGTAGTGGTGTTAACTCTTCTCTGAAAGTTTGGTAGAGCTCTGCAGTGAAGCCGTCCGGGTCAGGGCTTTTTTTTGTTGGGAGTTTTTTCATTACCCTTTCAATCTCTTTTTTTGTTATGGGTCTATTTAGTTGTTCTACTTCTGAACGTGTTAGTTTAGGTAGGTAGTGTTTTTCCAGGAATTCATCCATTTCTTCTAGGTTTTCAAATTTGTTAGAGTACAATTTTTCGTAATAATCTGATATGATTCTTTTAATTTCAGTTGGGTCTGTTGTGATGTGGCCCTTCTCGTTTCTTATTCGGGTTATTTGTTTCCTTTCCTGTTTTTCTTTAGTCAGTCTAGCCAATGGTTTATCAATTTTGTTAATTTTTTCAAAGAACCAGCTTTTGGCTTTGTTAATTCTTTCAATTGTTTTTCTGTTCTCTAAATTAATTCATTTAGTTCAGCTCTAATTTTTATTATTTGTTTTCTTCTGGTGCCTGATGGAGTCTTTTGTTGCTCACTTTCTATTTGTTCAAGTTGTAGGGACAGTTCTCTGATTTTGGCTCTTCCTTCTTTTTGTATGTGTGCATTTATCAATATAAATTGGCCTCTGAGCACTGCTTTTGCTGTGTCCCAGAGGTTTTGATAGGAAGTATTTTCATTCTCGTTGCATTCTATTAATTTCCTTATTCCCTCCTTGATGTCTTCTATAACCCAGTCTTTTTTCAGGAGGGTATTGTTCAGTTTCCAAGTATTGGATTTCTTTTCCCTAGTTTTTCTGTTATTGATTTCTAGTTTTATTGCCTTGTGGTCTGAGAAGATGCTTTGTAATATTTCGATGTTTTGGATTCTGCAAAGGTTTGTTCTATGACCTAATATGTGGTCTATTCTAGAGAATGTTCCATGTGCGCTAGAAAAAAAAGTATACTTTGCAGCAGTTGGGTGGAGAGTTCTGTATAAGTTAATGAGGTCAAGTTGGTTGATTGTTGTAATTAGGTCTTCCGTGTCTCTATGGAGCTTCTTACTGGATGTCCTGTCCTTCTCCGAAAGTGGTGTGTTGAAGTCCCCTACTATAATTGTGGAGGTGTCTATCTCACTTTTCAGTTCTGTTAAAATTTGATTTATGTATCTTGCAGCCCTGTCACTGGGTGCATGAATATTTAATATGGTTATGTCTTCCTGATCAATTGTCCCTTTTATCATTATATAGTGTCCTTCTTTATCCTTTGTGGTGGATTTAAGTCTAAAGTCTATTTTGTCAGAAATTAATATTGCTACTCCTCTTCTTTTTTGCTTATTGTTTGCTTGATATATTTTTTTCCATCCTTTGAGTTTTAGTTTGTTTGTGTCTCTAAGTCTAAGGTGTGTCTCTTGTAGGCAGCATATAGACGGATCGTGTTTCTTTATCCAGACCGAGACTCTCTGTCTCTTTATTGGTGCATTTAGTCCATTTACATTCAGCATAATTATAGATAAATAAGTGTTTAGTGTTGTCATTTTGATGCCTTTTTATGTGTGGTGTTGACAATTTCATTTTTCCCCTTACTTTTTTGTGCTGAGATGTTTTTCTTAGTAAATTGTGAGATCCTCATTTTCATAGTGTTTGACTTTATGTTTGTTGAGTCGTTACGTTTTTCTTGGCTTTTATCTTGAGTTATGGAGTTGTTATACCTCTTTGTGGTTACCTTAATATTTACCCCTATCTTTCTAAGTAAAAACCTAACTTGTATTGTCCTATATCGCCTTGTATCACTCTCCATATGGCAGTTCTATGCCACCTGTATTTAGTCCCTCTTTTTGATCATTGTGATCTCTTACGTATTGACTTCAATGATTCCCTGTTATGAGCATTTTTTTTTTAATTAAACTTAATTTGTTTTTGTGATTTCCCTACTTGAGTTGATATCAGGATGTTCTGTTCTGTGACCTTGTGTTGTGCTGGTATCTGATATTATTGGTTTTGTGACCAAACAATTTCCTTTAGTATTTCTTGTAGCTTTGGTTCGGTTTTTGCAAATTCTCTAAGCTTGTGTTTATCTGTAAATATCTTAATTTTGCCTTCATATTTCAGAGAGAGTTTTGCTGGATATATGATCCTTGGCTGGCAGTTTTTCTCCTTCAGTGCTCTGTATATGTCATCCCATTGCCTTCTTGCCTGCATGGTTTCTGCTGAGTAGTCTGAACTTATTCTTATTGATTCTCCCTTGAAGGAGACCTTTCTTTTCTCCCTGGCTGCTTTTAAAATTTTCTCTTTATCTTTGGTTTTGGCAAGTTTGATGATAATATGTCTTGGTGTTTTTCTTTTTGGATCAATCTTAAATGGGGTTCGATGAGCATCTTGGATAGATATACTTTCATCTTTCATGATGTCAGGGAAGTTTTCTGTCAGCAGATCTTCAACTATTTTCTCTGTGATTTCTGTCCTCCCTCCCAGTTCTGAGACTCCAATCACACACAAGTTATCCTTCTTGATAGAGTCCCACATGATTCTTAGGGTTTCTTCATTTTTTTTAATTCTTTTATCTGATTTTTTTTCAGCTATGTTGGTGTTAATTCCCTGGTCCTCCAGATTTCCCAGTCTGCATCCTAATTGCTCGAGTCTCCTCCTCTGACTTCCTATTGCGTTGTCTAATTCTGTAATTTTATTGTTAATCTTTTGGATTTCTGCATGCTGTCTCTCTGTGGATTCTTGCAACTTATTAATTTTTCCACTATGTTCTTGAATAATCTTTTTGAGTTCTTCAACTCTTTTATCAGTGTGTTCCTTGGCTTTTTCTGCAGTTTGCCTTATTTCGTTTCTGAGGTCATCCCTGATGTCTTGAAGCATTCTGTAAATTAGTTTTTTATATTCTGTATCTGATAATTCCAGGATTGTATCTTCATTTGGGAAAGATTTTGATTCTTTTGTTTGGGGGGTTGGAGAAGCTATCATGGTCTGCTTCTTTATGTGGTTTGATATTGACTGCTGTCTCCGAGTCATCACTAAGATATAAATATAGTAGTGGTTTATTCTATAATTGCTCACTGAGTATTATCTTGTTTTGTTTTCTTTCAATATACGTGGATGGGCTACTAGATTGTGCTGTCTTGTTTGTTGTAGCCCTTGACTTACTTATGACCTGTTACCAGCTGGTTTGGGCTGTTGCCAGATATATATACCTGAGTCTATTCACTATTCTTGAGTAGAATCTGATTTTGGGTCATCAAGTGTGTGCTGTACCCTAACACCTATCCACCTCGAGAAGTAGTGGTGATAGTTGTGTGCACCAGATTCTATTAGCAGCTGGGGTTCACCCTCCAGGGGGGGCAGGATGCTGACAGGCTTCCCCCAAGTGTCAGTGAGGTAGGTGTATCTCTATTCCTATAGCACCTTGGTGGGAGGGCACTACAGCTGTACCTTAGGCCCCCAGTGCAAGTACCTCTACTTATTGGTAGGTGTCACCCTCCTTAGACCCCTAAGGCAAGAGGCTAGGTGGTCTGGGGGGAGCTTCAGCCCCCAGTTCCCTGTTGTGGGTCAGTTAGGGCTCTGTTGAATAAGCAGAGATATCAGACCTGGGAAACTTGTTTTTCCAGAAAATCCAGTAAAAAAAAAAATGCAGTCAGATCCGTATCAGAACTGCCTTTGGATTATAACCACCACCTTGTTCCCTGTAAGGATGAAAGTCCGAGATTTGGATCATATATGCTTGGCTGTAGCTGGTTCTGTGTTTTTAGTCCAATTAGGGATGGATTTTTGGTCCCTGGGTTTTTTGTGGTTCCTTCTCTCAGGCCGGAAGAATGCGTTAGGAATAGACCAAAAAAAAAAAAAGGGAAAATCAAAGCTGTCACAGAGCCGGAGCCGTTCTCCCTCTGGCTCAGGAAATTCCAATGTTAATGAAGCTGCCTAGGAAGGGTGGGGGAGGGTTCAGAGAAACAGGAGAGTAGCACCTCGGAATATAGCCAAAGTTGCTTGTCTTGCTTGGAATGACTATTGTATCTGAGATTCCCGAGGGGCGTGTCGCCTATGTGTGCTGGCTGTGTGGAGATTGCCCCTGAGGGTCTGGCCCACTGAAGCCGCGGTCAGATCCTCCGCTGCCAGTCCAAAGCCTGGCGTCAAGGTTCCCCTGCTGGGTCACTGCACTCCCGATTCCAATATCGGTCATTGCCTCCTGGGGACTTCTCGTTCCGCCAGCCACATCGCCGTGCCGCCCCCGCGGACCGGCTGGGCCCTCTCCAGGGGTTAGTTCAGGGGAGTAGGGCTGCGCCCCGTGCTTGCGCTGTGACAGCGCCCAGTGAAAAGCCCGGCGCCAAGGTTCCCCTGCTGGGACGCTGCATGCCCGACTCCAAAACCAGTTACTGCCTCCCGGGGACTTCTCCCACCAGCCACTTCGCCACGCTGCCCGCATGGACTGGCTAGGCCCCCTCCCAGAGTCATTTCAGGGGGGTAGGGCTGCACCCCTTGTTTGCGCCGTCACAAGATTTTGAGTTCAGCTCCCCTGGGCCCAGACCTAAGCCCGGCGCCAAGGTTACCTGACTGGGACTCTGGCTCCAGGCTCCGAAAACAGTCACTGCTTCCCCGTATTTGTTCGTTCTCTGTCTCTAAATCTGTGTTTGTTGTTCAGGGTTCGTAGATTGTTATGTATGTGACCGATTCACTTGTTTTTCCGAGTCTTTGTTGCAAGAGGGATCCAAGGTAGTGTCTACCTAGTCCGCCATATTGGCCCCTCCTCTCAGCTGGCTTTTTAAAAAAATTAAAAAATAGTATTTCATACTTCTCAATATATTTACCATTTCTAATGCCTTTGTCCCTTCCGAAAGATTCCAGCTGATATCATTTCTCCTGCACACAAAGCTCTTGCTATGGAATTGTGTATGTTTTTCCTCGGCTTTCAAATATAAGGTAATGTCTTTATGTCATTTGCAGATTTAAAATATATATTCCTGCATATAGAAGAATGGGTTCTTTTTGTCTTCTGGCTTCCATTGGTTCTGATGAGAAGTCGGTCTTTCATTCAGAAGCTGCTTTACCCTATGAACTCTTTCCCATGCTCCCTGCCTCCTTTTATGATTTTCTTTTTACCTTTTGTTTTCAGATTTGGGATATAATTAATCTAGGTGTGGCTGTCTTTGCATTTATTCTGTTTGGAGATTGATGTGTTTCTTACATTTGTAGTTTGATTTTTTCCACCAAATTTGAGAAATTTTCTGACAACTATTTCTTCAGATTAACTTTTCTCCCTATTCTCCCTCTTTTCTTGCCCTCTAACATTTGAATTGCCCCTATATGAGCCTCCTTAACATTGTCTTGAGTTGCAATAGTGAAGGATTCTATGGGGAAAATATTAAATGATGCAGGAAGCATCAAAAGAAGACGGAAGGAATACACAGAGTCATTATACCAAAAAGAATTAGTCGATGTTCAACCATTTCAAGAGGCAATATATGATCAGGCACTGATAATACTAAAGGAAGAAGTCCAAGCTGCTCTGAAGGCACTGGTGAAAAACAAGGCTCCAGGAATTGATGAAATATCAATTGAGATGTTTCAACAAACAGATGCAGTGCTGGAGGTGCGTACTCATCTATGCCAAGAAATTTGGAAGACAACTTCCTGGTCAACTGACTGGAAGAGATCCATATTTATACCTATTCCCAAGAAAGGTGATCCAACTGGATGTGGAAATTACAGAATAAAATCATTAATATCACATACAAGCAAAATTTTGCTGAAGATCATTCCAAAATGGCTGCAGTAGTATATTGACAGGGAACTGCCAGAAATTCAGGCTGGTTTCAGAAGAGGACGTGGAACAAGGGATATCACTGCTGATGTCAGATGGATCCTGGCTGAAAGCAGTGAAGACCAGAAGGATGTTTACCTGTTTTGTCGACTATGCAAAGGCATTCGACTGTGTGGATCATAACAAATTATGGATAACATTGCGAAGAATGGGAATTCCAGAACACCTAATTGTGCTTATGAGGAACCTTTACATAGATCAAAGGGCAGCTGTTCGGACAGAACAAGGGGATAGTGATTGGTTTAAAGTCAGGAAAAGTGTGTTTCAGGTTTGTATCCTTTCACCGTACCTATTCAATCTGTATGCTGAGCAAATAATAGGAGAAGCTGCACTATACAAAGAAGAACAGGGCATCAGGATTGGAGGAAGATTCATTAACAACCTGCGTTATGCAGATGACACAACCTTGCTTGTTCAAAGTGAAGAGGACTTGAAGCACTTACTAATGAAAATCAGAGATCACAGCCTTCAATATGGATTGCACCTCAACATAAAGAAAACAAAAATCCTCACAACTGAATCAATAAGCAACATCATGATGAATGGAGAAAAGTTTGAAGTTGTCAAGGATTTCATTTTACTTGGATCCACAATCAACAGCCATGGAAGCAGCAGTCAAGAAATCAAAAGACGCATTGCATTGGGTAAATCTGCTGCAAAGGACCTCTTTAAAGTGTTGAAGAACAAAGGTGTCACCTTGAATACTAAGGTGTGCCTGACCCAAGCCATGGTATTTTCAATCGCATCGTATGCATGTGAAAGCTGGACAATGAATAAGGTAGACCAAAGAAGAATGGATGCCTTTGAATTGTGGTGTTAGTGAAGAATATTGAATATACCATGGACTGCCAAAAGAATGAACAAATCTCTTTTGGAAGAAGTGCAACCAGAATGCTCCTTAGAAGCAAGGATAGTGAGACTGCATCTTACAAACTGTGGACATGTTGTCAGGAGGGATCATTCCCTGGAAAAGGACATCATGCTAAGCAAAGTACAGGCTCAGCAGAAAAGAGGAAGACCCTCAACGAGGTAGACTGACACAGTGGCTGCAACAATGAGCTCAACCATAACAACGATTGTGAGGATGGCACAGGACCAGGCTGTGTTTCTTTCTTTTGTGCATAGGGTTGTTATGAGTCGGAAATGATTCGACAGCACCTAACACCAACATTGTGTCACAAGACTCTGGGGCCCTGTTCTTTCTAATTTAACCACTTCACCACCAGGGCTCCACAATTTTATTCCTTATTGTTCACTCATTAGGATCATCTTTTACTTTATTTCCCTGAACATACTTTTAATAGCCACTTTAAAGCCCCTATCTGTTCATTCTCACACCTGGATTATCTCAGAGTCTCTTTTTATCTACTGCTTTCATCTTTCCTGAGTGTAGGGTAAAATTTTCCTCATTATTTACATATCTATGTATTTTGTGTTACATGTTGGACACTGCAGATGACATATTGAAGATTATTTTGTCTTCTTTACAAAGTGTATGGTTTTCTCTGGCAGGCAGTTAAGATCCTTTTGGTCATTGTCTTAGGCTGGATTCTCTACAAAAGCAAAACCAGTGAAACATACGTATATCGGTTCATCTCAAAGAAAATGGCTCATGTGGTTGTAGAGGCTTGTAAGCCCCAGGTCCCTGGGTCACACATCAGGATGGAGGCTTCTCCTGCAGGAGCTGACAAATCCAAGATCGGCAGGTCAGATGGTAGGCTGCTGGTTTATGGGCTGCAGAGGCTTATGAACACCACGATCAATAGGCAGTATGGCAGGCTGCCAGCTCAAGTCCCAAGAATAGAAGGTTAGATGATGATGAGCCAGATGCAGGATCCAGAGCAAGTGAGTGAGCTTTGCCAGAGCATCCATACATACTGGATGCAGGTCACACACCCAAAGAAACTTCCTTTTCAGATGATTGGCTGCTCACATCATATCACAAAATGGGGGATGATTACATTGGCTCACAAAATAGAAGGTGAATACGTCATTATATAACTGCCAAAGTACATTATGACATAACTCCCAAATTACACCATTACATAACTGCCTAACCACCGAGAATCATGCCCAGCCAAGTTGATACAAAACCTTAACCATCACAGTCCACCCCTTCATAACATGGCACCTATACACATCCCCTTAAACCATACACAATTTTTAAATAAAGACAATTACAACAGCCTCTAGGTTTCAAAGAGTCAGATCTTTGCCAACTCAGTTTCGGAGTGTGGGACTGCCATTAAGGTGTGCTGGGGGATGAGGCTGCCACCCAAAGCTGAGGGGGCAGGACTGGCATGCCCAAGGGAAGAAGAACGGGGCCAGCTGGGGCCAAGGAGGTGGAGTCACCACTCAGATGCACTAGGAGAACGTGGCCACCTAAAGCCAAGGGAACAGAGTTGCCATCCTAGAGGGCCTGGAAGATGGAGCTGAAACCAGGGCCAATGGGCCTGCATCCAGAATCCAAATGGCATGGCCAATGCCCAGAATCTGGAGGACAGGGGCGTTGCCCAGGTGGTCTCATAGAAAGCAGGATTATTTGCAAGTGATGAGAGCTAATGTCAATTGTTCTGCTGGGTTTTGGACTTGCCTAGTGCCTGTTATCCCTTCTTTCCCTCCAATTTCTCCCATTTGTAATGGAAACATCTACCTTGAGCCGGTTCCACCATTGTGCTTTGGGAACAGGTAATTTGTAGTCTAGATTTTACAGGTTCTCATAAAAAACAAAGGAATTTTGCCCCAGGATAGAATATGCCCAAAGTCTCACCCATATTTGATTTAGATGATTTGGAAGATGAGATTTTGGACTAGGAATTTATTTAAGACTTTAGGGATGATATGATGGGGTGAATGTGTTTTGCATGTAGGAAGGACATGAATTTTGGGTGGCCAAAGGGTGGAATGTTATGGATTGAATTATGTCCCCCAAAAATATGCATTGTAACATCTATACCCGTGGTTACAATCCCATTTGGGAATGGGTTGTCTTTGTTATGTTAATGAGCAGGTTTAGTGTACGGTGTATGGTGTATTTTGAGTCAATCTCTTTAGAGATATAACAGAGATTAAACACGTGAGCGGAGTAGAGATGGGGGAAGGGGGGAAGAGGGATGCCAAGCCACATGAAGACTGCCCAAGAACAGAAGCTGAAGAGAAAGGACTTTCCTCCAGAGCCAACAGAGAAAGAAAGCCTTCCTCTATAGTCGGCACTCTAAATTCAGACTTCCAGCCTCCTAAACTGTGAGAAAATAAATATCTGTTTGTTAAAGCCATGTATTTGTGGTATTTCTGTAATAGCAACATTAGATAACTAAGACAGTCTTGTCAACCCTGATTTTTTTTTTAAGCTAGATCTATTTAGTGGGTGTGGTACTTACTTTAGAGCATGATTTTTACTCTTAAGAAATGGCCTTCTGGGGTCTCAATTCAATGCCTGAAGTCTTTAGCCCTGTTTCCTCTCTGGCTGATCTGAAACTTCTGTACTATACAACTTCTTGTATATGGTAAACACAATCACTACTCGGTTCTCAGCCTATAGAAGGCAACATCTTTTTAGCCTTGCCAACACAGTTAGCTATTCCTGATATCAGTTATCATGTCTTTTTTCTTGGTATCCGTTCTGCCTAGCATATCACACACATATTTGGAAGACTTGATAAAGAGTTGTTGAATAAATTAAGAATACTTCTGGCATGATCTTGTAAATTGTAGCTGCAATGACAAGTTTCTTCTTTTTGCTCTTTACTTCCTGCTTCACTAGTGTCTAGACTCAGTGTAAATAGAGAAATCTTCAAATTTTATTCAGGAAACTTTATAGTTTCTGAAATGACTCGAAACTGCTAATGAAACCATTAGGGTGAGTTGCTCAATGATTATTTAATTTCCATATCTAAGAATGATCCCCAGTAGAAATTGCCTGTCATCAGTGTAATTTAGAAGCCTCTGAGTAAAACATTCTTTCTACCAATAATGACATAAAGTTTTAAATCAGAACGGTGTGACAAAAAACAAGTATAATGAAATGCATAGATGTTTGTGTGTATGCATAACAACAAAATAGGAATATAAGATACTATCAAACTTCCAACTATATTTTTATCCAATATGATTATAAGTACTTTAACATTTTATTCTGATTGATCTGTAACTTAAAAAATGATATATATTTTTTAAAATTTCCCTTTCTTTAGAAAAAACAAACATTAGTTCAAGAACTTGGACTTTGTAAACAATAAATGACTTTTTTCAAAAATTATATTAATTAGTTGGATTTTCCCATTTAAGTTTATTTATGCTTATTGCCATGTCTACATTACATTATTGAATGATTCTTTCAGGTCCATACATACCTCTATATTCTTTGGCCAGGCATTTTCCCACGTCCTGGGTAGAAAAGATTCTTCAGAGTGCACCAGAGAAGGTTCTGTTATGACCGTATTTTCAGTCCTTTCATTCTTTTCTTTTGGCCTAAAGTCAGTTGAGAAGGATGGATACGTAGGAAGGATGCTACTTTCAAATCCTATATGGTAGTTATGATCTTCATTTTCCAATTCTCCCCATGAATTAATTTTATCCAAACTAGTGAATGATGGAACTGAACTATTGAATCTATAATCATCAGCATCATCATATTTTCCTCTAGGGTTTCCCCAGGAACTTTCTTTATTCATAGTTTGAGGTTCTGGTAGCACAGAAGGCTTGAAACCAATTACTGGTGTTTCCCTACATTGCTGCCAGGAGAGTTCAGGGCTTTTCAAGGCAATTTCATTCAAAGATATTTGGGATGTTTCATTTAATGAATGTCCTTCTGAGTCCCAATATGGTGCAATGGGCACAGAAAAGGTGTTTTCTTTAATTTTGCTCTTATAGAGTGGAATTTTATTACTTAACTCATCTACTACTGGATCAAAACCCAGACTGATTTGGCTAGGAGAAAGGGGTTGATTCACAGAGTGAGAGTCTTGGTGCCCATACTGCTCTTCATGTGATTCATTGGGGTTTGGATCCCTTTGCCAATGATGTGCCATTCTTTATATAGCTGAGAGGGTTGACACTGTTTCAAATATTTCCTTGGTGATATTATAAGAGAGGAGAGGAATTTGCCTAAAAATTAAAAAAAGGGAAAGAAAAAATTATTTGATTAATTAGAAATAAAAGAGCTTGCAAGAAAAAAATACAGTGAATAAATATAAACAACTGTTTTGAAGTTTCTTCTTCTCAAGTGAAGTAGTTCCTTGAATATTATAAAACTTTATCAAGGCTCACATCATTAAAAGGCCAAGGAGTGTTGACTTTGGATAGGTTCCTGAAACTTCTGTGATGGGAAATAAGGCCACTTCAATTACCACAGGAGTTTCGTGAGTCTATCTGAAGCCAATTTTCTCCCTTAGACTTTTTTTCTTTTTTTTTACTGAATATCCACGTGCCTACAGCAACAGTGGAAACCCTGGTGGCGTAGTGGTTAAGTACTATGGCTGCTAACCAAAAGGTCAGCAGTTTGAATCCACCAGGCGCTCCTTGGAAGCTCTATGGGGCAGTTCTACTCTGTCCTTTAGGGTTGCTATGAGTCAGAATCGGCTGGGCAGCAACAGGTTTCGTTTGGTTTATAGCAACAGTATCTCCCTCCATATTCAATCATCTATAATCATTTGAACATATTCAAATCTTTTTTTTTATTAGCTAAACAGTCTTATTTTGATCAATTATTCCATCCCTAGAAATAATCTTAACATCTTAAAATGATTGGCTATATCTTTTCCTTTCCACCCAAAAATTCACTAAACAACGGCAAGCTTCTTTCAGCACACACTCCCCCACTTCTTCATGTCACTTTCATTTAGTTCATCCGTGACCTTCACGTCGGTAAATTCTACAGGTATTTTCTAGTTTCTTGTTTAATTTATCTCTCTACAGCATTTGATTCCTTGGTAATGTTTCTTTCTTTTTAAGTTATTTTCTTTCTTTAGATCTTCATGACACTATACTGTATGAGTCCTTTGGTAGCTTTTTATCAAAGGCTCCTTTGACTATTTCTGCTTTTCATCCTGACCCCTAAATGTTGAATGTTAGAGACTATCAGAGTTTTTTTTTTTTCTTATTCTGTCTTTATAAGTTATTTCACACCTTCTGTGGTTTCAACTACAATGTATATGTCAATAAATCCAACCCAGACTATTCTTATTACCTACTCAATATAGGCATCTGGATTTATTTTTTTAACTGGCTATAAGTCCAAAATTCAACTCATAATACACAAGAATCTGATCTTCTTCCAGAGTTTTTTGTGCCAGAAAATAGCCCAGCCATCCACTCAGTTGCTCAGACTAGAAGGCAAGGTTTTATCTAGGAGTCCTCCCTCTCCTTTATTCTTTATTATTATCCAAAAAACTATCAAACCCTGTAGGGTGTACTACATACATACATCTGGAATCTAACTTCTCTCTGTCTACCACTGCCAAAATCCTAGTCTGAACCTTTCATCTTCTCACCTGGAACGTTATAATGTCTTGAAACTGCTTTGAAATTTTCTGAAATTTGTTCTTTTGGCCTTTTAATCCACTTTTCATACTATATTAAGGTGATTTTTTAAGACTGTCACCAAGGAGCCGCTGGTTACTTGGTTTCCTACTGCCTTAGCAAAATGCCAGTAGCACTAAAGGTTTTTAAGGTTCATAATCACCTAAGGAATAAATGAATTAGACTTGTTATACTATATGTATTCGGTTAAGAAATTGATAGATTTGGGAAAAATGTCAAAAGATCTAAGTAAAGGATATGCGGAATAAAGTGTTAACTAAAAGATTAATGTATAAAATATTATTCCAAACTATTTTTATAATTCATTGGCCACATAAATATATTCTTATTTGGGCAGAGTACTTTTTTTCAGGCATTGCCATTTATTTCATCTCCATGTTTATACTGAAAGCTATATTTCCTTAAGGGAAATTCGATTCCTTCATTGGTCTCTGCCATACAACTGAGAATGTGTCTGCAGGTGTGATGTTAGCCCTGACAACCAGACCTGATATCCTATTGCAAGATTTCTTGGCCTGGCCTGCTTCTGCTTTGCTTAATATGGTAAATATAGCTATATTAAAGTGAATTTTATAATTGGTCTTGGTTTCAAAAGACCTTGATTTGTTGGGGTTTTAATTTTTTTTTTAATTTTGTACTCATAAGGGAGGTCTTATGAGTACAGTATCAGTGCTATCAATGGTCTGATTCTGAACCTAAAGGCTCCTTTAGGCTGTATCGCCCTTTTATTGTTAGTAATAAAAATATTGATAAAAAGACAACTATCATTTTTGGAGCACTTACCCTGTGTAATTGTTCTATGTACTGTACATGTATTAACATACTCAATCCTCACACAACCTATTAGATACATAGTAGTATTACCTACATTATACATATGAGGAAACTGAGGCACAGAAAGGTGGACCAATTTACCCAAGGTCTCAAATTTGTGTTCAAAGAATTATTTTAACCAGGAATTAAAGGAAACCATGTGGGTGAACATGCCATTCTAATCTATGACATCCAGAATATGCCTGGATTTAGGCACTGTAACATAGCATTGCCTCAAACTCAAACTATCGCTATGAAAATAGGTTGAAACTTTTTACTTTTATTAATAACATTTTTTCCACGCATTTCTCATAGTACTAATACTTGAAGTGGCTTACAGGCCATGTGTGAAAAATCTCATTATCATGAGATAAAGGAGAATGAGAAATACTTTTTCATATTGAAAATGTAATAAAAATAAGATCTCTCCCAGATCCGGTTTTTCAATATTAAGTGTGGTGATTTAAAGGAATTTCTAATAACTGTAATTTCTCCCTACCATCAAAATTTAGAAGTAGAATATTTCTTAATTTATTAAAAAAAGAAAAAATACTCAAAAACATTTAGTCCCTCCTGGTAAACATCTGCACCCTGAATTACAATGTGTAAAATAATTTGAAGATATATACTTTGACTCTGAGGCAGAACGGTATATATAGTATAGTAGCAACAATGACAAATTGAGAAAGCATGGGTATCAGTCCTTGATTTAAATAAGATTCTGAAAAACTATAGAAACTATGTAATGATAGGCAAAATAATGGTCCCCCAAAGATGTTCTTGTCCTAATCCCCGAGATGTGTGAATATGTTAGGTTACATAACAAAGAAGAATTAAGTTTGCAGATGGAACTAAGGTTACTAATATCTGACCAGGATCCCTGGTGGCTCAGTGGTTAAGTGCTTGGCTGCTTTCCAAAAGGTCGGACCCTTGAGCCCATCAGTGCTTCTGCAGGTGAAAGATGTGGCAGTCTGCTTCTGCGAGGATTACAGCCTTGGAAATCCCATGGGGCAGTTCTACTCTGTCTAATAGGGTCACTGTGAGTTGGAATCTGACTTTAGAATGAGGGAGATTATCCTGGACTATCCAGGTCCAATGTGAGAAGGTTTTGACCTGCTATTGTTGGCTTTGAAGATAAAAGCCAAGGAATGAAGTCAACCTCTAGAAGCTGGAAAGAACAAGGGAATGGATTCTCTCCCTAGAGCCTTCAAAAAGGAACGCAGCCCTGCTCACGTCTTCATTTTAGCTCAGTAAAACCCATGTTGGACTTCTGACTACAGAACCATAAGATAATAAATGTGTGCTGTTTTCAGTCACTGAGTGTGTGGTAGTTTGTTACAGCAGCAAAAGAAATAAATATATTGAATAAACATAATGCCCAATCTTGAATCTGCTTCCTAATTGATTGGAAAATCATGGCCTAGAATAAACATACTAGACCTCTAAGAAAACAGCCTTCTATTATTTGTTGGAAAGATCAGCTAAAATCAAATAGGAGTATTGATAAGGTGTTATTACAAATGACTATTCCATAGTACACTGAAATTGCTTAGAGCCTTCTATTCAGTTCAACTTGCAAGAGGCCAGTTATTATTGGGGACTAATTATTCACCTGGCCCCAAAAAGAAAATACAGGCAAAATTTAAGAACCCATCAGAGAAAAAGCAGCCCTTGCCAGCTGCTTCTCTTTCCTAAATCTACAAATCTGTAAATAATATCCAGATTGCCACAGTATTCATAGGGAAAAGAAATGTTTATTCTACAAAGAACAAACGGAATTTTTCTGAAAATTTTTGTTCTGATCCAAAAAAATTCTGGTTACATTACTAAGTGTAATTACTGGGGAGACATAAGAACATGAAAGGAACAAATGACATTAGAGAAAAATGGCCTTTAGGCATTGAAAATCTATCAGGTACAAAGAGTTAATGAGCTAGGGTGATAACCGAGAGGTTGGAGACTCAAGTCCACCCATAAGCACTTTGGAAGAAAGGCCGGGTGATCTACTTCAAAAATACCAGCCATCAAAAACTCTATGGAACACAGTTCTATTCTGACACACGAGGTTGTTATAAATTGGAATCAACTCAATGACAACTGTTTTATTTTTTCTTTTAATTTTTTTTTTCATGTGTATGCCATGGAGATAAGGACATGTCAAAGCCTAATCAAGCTAAGCCATCTATATTTTCAGTAAGGTAGAAGAAAAATGAATATGGATTTAGCAGCTAACCTGGTCAGTGGAAACCCTGGTGTCATAGCAGTTAAGGGCTACCGCTGCTAACCAAAGGGTCGGTAGTTCGAATCTGCCAGGTGCTCCCTGGAAACTCTATGGGGTAGTTCTACTCTGTCCTATAGGGTCGCTATAAGTCAGAATCAACTCGTTTGGTTTGTTGTTTTTCTTTTTTCTAGTCAGTGAGAAGATTCTGGACTGGAAGGATGATCTGAAATTCCCATATTTTTCCTCATCTGGTATACCACTTGCATAAATTATGCAGACACACGCACAGAGACACTCACATTTTAGGAAGAGATAAATTTGACTTTACTAAACTTAATTTGGCACATGCATACAGAGGACACAACCACCGAATATATATATATATTTATCTTTGTGTTATTTATGTTACTTCATTTTTTTCTATTTCTAATTTGGAATTGAATGATAAGGTAAACATTTTGTTATTTTCATAAGCCCTAACATCATTTCCACCTAAGCAAAGACCTGAGGAGTGTGAGGAAAACATTAATCTCCAAAAAGTATCAATTTCTCTTTCATGTGAATGACTGACTCAAAAAAAAAATAATATATAATACTATAGAAGCCACACTTCCCACCAGACTACCTAAAGCTTCTTATATATGGAAATTCTGAAGCTGTCACTTTTTTTCATTTTGAGAGAGACTGACTTGGAAAAAAAAAACAATTTATTTTATTCATAAATCTGTTTATTATTTGCACGTTTATTCAGTAATCTATAACTAGGTATATCATGTTAAGCACCAGGAATACAAAAATGATAAAGCATAGCCATTGCTTTCAAGTCAGGAGCCCTGGTGGTGCAGTGGTTAAAGCACTTGGCTTCTAACCTAAAAGTCAACAGTTCAAACCCACCAGGCACTCCATGGAAGAAAGATGTGGCAGTCAGCTTCTGTAAAGATTTTTATCCTTGGAAAACATATGGGGCAGTTCCACTCTATCCTACGGGATTGCTGTGAGTTGGAATCAACTCAATGGCAACTCATTAAGCTAACTTGCCACCACACATCTGTCAGTTTGTTGTACTTGGTGACTTATGTGTTGCTGTGATACTGGAAGCTTTGCCATGGGTATTTCAAATATAAGCAAGGTCACTCTTGGTGGACAGGTTTCAGCAGAGCTTCCAGACTAAGATAGATTATGAAGAAGGACCTGCCAGTCTAGTACTGAAAAAATTGGCCAGTGAAAACCATAGGACTAAAAAAAAAAAAAAAAAAATTTTTTTTTTTTTATAGAGACAGAATATTGTATGGTATAGTGCTTCCAAGCCCCTCAGCTTGGAAGGTACTCAAAATACAACTGGGAAAGAGCTGCCTCCTCAATGTAGTCAGCCTTAATGATGTGGATGGAGTAAAGCTTTTGGGACCTTCATTTGCTGACGTGGCATGACTCAAAATGAGAAGCAGCAGCTACGAACATACATCAATAACTGGAACATGGAATGTACAAAAGTATGAATCTAGAAAAATTGGAAGTTGTCAAAAGTAAAATGGAATGCACAAAGATCTATATCCTAGGCATCAGTGAGCTGAAATGAACTAGTTTTGGCCATTTTCAATCAGCAATCATCTGATCTACTGTGCCAGGAATGACAACTTGAAGAGGAATGGTGTTGCATTTGATGTCAAAAAGAACATTTCAAGATCTATCCTGAAGTAAACGCTGTCAGTGATAGAATAATATTCATATGCCTACAAGGAAGATCAGGTAATATGACTATCACTCAAATTTACTCACCAAGCGCTAAGGCCAAAGACGAAAAAATTTAAGATTTTTACCAATTTCTGCAGTCTAAAATTGATCCAACATGCAATCAAGACTCACTAATAATTATTGGTGATTGGAATGCGAAAGTTGGAAACAAAGAAAAAAGATCAGTAGTTGGAAAATATGACCCTGGTGACAGAAAGGATGTCAGAGATTCCATGATAGAATTTTGCAAGACCAATGACTTCTTCACTGCAAATACTTTTTTTAACCAACATAAATGATTAATATACAGGTGGACCTCACCAAATGAAATACACAGAAATCAAATCGATTACATCTGTACAAAGAAATGAGGGAGAAGCTCAATATCATCAGTCAGAACAAGGCCAGGGCAGACTGCAGAACAGACCATCAATTGTTCATATGCAAATTCAAGTTGAAACTGAAGAAAATTAGAGCAAGTCCATGAGAGCTAAAATACAACCTTCAGTATACCCCACATGAATTTAGAGACCTTCTCAGGAATAGATTTGATGCATTGAACACTAATGACTGATGGATGAGAAGACAAGTTTCTGGAATGACATCATACATGAAGAAAGCAAGAGGTCATTAAAAAGATAGGAAAGAAAGACCAAATGGACATCAGAAGAAAACTCTGAAACATGCTCTTGAACATAGAGTAGCTAAAGTGAAAGGAAGAAATGATGAAGTAAGAGAGCTGAACAGAAGATTTAAAAGGGTGGCTTGAGAAGACAAAGTAAAGTATTATTGACATGAGCAAAGACCTGGAGATAGAAAACCAAAAGGGGAGAATATGCTCAGTGTTTCTCAAGCAGAAAGAACTGAAGAAAAAAATTCAAGCCTCAAGTTTCAATATCGAAGGATTCTACGAGGAAAATATTTAAATGATGCTAAAAGCATCAAAAGAAGGTGGAAAGAACACACAGAGTCACTGCACCAAAAAAGAATTGGTTGACATGTAACCATTTCAGGAGGTAGTATATGATCAAGAACCAATGGTACTGAAGGAAGAAGTCCAAGTTGCACTGAAGGAAATGGCAAAAAACAAGGCCCCAGGAATTGAGAGAATACCAACTGAGATGTTTCAACAAATGGAAGCAGTGCTGGAACTGCTCACTCGTCTATGCCAACAAATTTGGAAGAGAGCTGCCAGGCCAACTAACTGGAAGAGATCTATATTTGTGCCCATTCCAAAGAAAGTGATCCATCAGAATGCAGAAATTATTAAAAAATATCATTAATATCACATCCAAGTAAAATTTTGCTAAAAATCATTCAAAAGTGGTTGAAGCAGCACATCAACAGGGAACTACCAGAATTTCAAGCTGGATTCAGAAGAGGACATGGAACGAGGGATATCCTTGCTGATGTCAGACGGATCCTGGCTGAAAGCAGAGAATACCAGAAGGATGTTTACCTGTGTTTTATTGACTATGCAAAGGCATTCAACTGTGTGGATCGTAACAAATTAGGGATAACATTGCAAAGAATGGGAATTCCAGAACACTTAATTGTGCTCATGTGGAACCTGTACGTACAAGAAGCAGTTGTTCGAACAGAACAAGGAGATACTGCATGGTTTAAAACCAGGAAAGGTGTGCATCAGAGTTGTATCCTCTTGCCATACTTATTCAATCTGTATGTTGAGCAAATAATCTGGGTAGGTGGACTATACAAAGAAGAATGTGGCATTAGGATTGGAGGAAGGCTCATTAACAACCTTCGATATGCAGATGACACAACCTTGCTTGCTGAAGGTGAAGAGGACTTGAAGCACTTACTGATGAAGATCAAAGACTACAGCCTTCAGTACTCATTATACTTCAACATAAAACAAAAATCCTCACAAATGGACCAATGAGTGACATTAAGATAAATGGAGAAAAGACTGATGTTGTCAAGAATTTCATTTTACTTGGATCCACAATCAACGTCCATGGAAGCAGCAATCAGGAAATCAAACGAGGTATTGCATTGGGCAAATATGCTGCAAAAGACCTCTTTAAAGTGTTAAAAAAGCAGAGATAGCACTTTGAGGATTAAGACGAGCCTGACCAAAGCCATGGTATTTTCAATTGCCTCATTGGCATGTGAAAGATGGACAATGAATATGGAACACTGAAGAAGAATTGATGTCTTTGAACTATGGTGTTGGTGAAGAATATTGAATATAACATTGACTGCCAGAAGAATAAACAAATCCACCTTGGCAGAAGTACGGCCAGAGTGCTCCCTGGAAGCAAGGATGCTGAGACTTTGTCTTATGTGCTTTGGACATGTTTTCAGGAGGGACCAGTTCCTAGAGAAGGACATCATGCTTGGTAAATTAGAGGTTTGACAAAAAAAAAAAAAAAGGAAGACCCTCAATGAGATTGATTGACACAGGGGCTGCAATGATGGATTCAAGCTTAACAACAGTTGTGAGAATGGCATAGGACTGGGCAGTGTTTAGTTGTTGTATATAGGGTCACTATGAGTCAGAACTGACCCAATGGACCTAACTACAAGTTAATCTGAAAGAAAAGTAGTTTTACAGACAGATATGGGAAGAAGAAGTGGCCATTAAATCACTTTCCAGACAGAGGATATTAACCATACAGAGTGAAGGAGAAAAATAAGAAAGAAAAACAGGAGCAAAGAGGTGATATACTGTGGAATACAGGAGTTAGATGAAGAAGAAAATGAAAGAAAGGTGAAGACCTGAGAAGACACTCTGTTGCAAACACAGTACTAGGAAGGGACTGAGCTATAGCAGTGAAAAACACCATCAAGGTCTTATAATCTAAGGGGAAAGAGATCATCATCAGACATTTTGACAGCAATACCTGATGCTAAAAGAAAATGCAGTAACATATTTCAGATACTTAAAGAAAATATGAGCCAAGAATATATATTTCATCTAAACTGACTTTCAAATAAAAACTTCTCAAACTGTCATGAGCATGCAAAAACTAAGGAAATATTGTTCTTGTGGACTATTAATTAATACACTAATGGAGAATAATCATCAATCAAAACAATTGGTGATACATTAACATCAAGAGTGATGTGAGCATTAAATATACATATATATTTTTCTTAGAGAACTAAGAATAAATGAGAGCTCTATGAGAGATAGATTGATATGGCTATCTGCAGTAATTAGATATAGTTCAAATTTAATAAAAGGTGAGGGAAAGAAAGAACATACAGAAAAAAATGAAAACTCTTAATCATATAGATGACAGTGTTAGAATTGTCATACTGAGACTATGTCATGTGTAATGTAGGATAAAGCAAAAGGGTAATTATGTCATACTCTAATGCTAACATCCCCAGTATCCTTAAGAACCAGGACTTTCCGTAGATCAAACTTTGAACTGGAAGTGACACCATGAACACATGAGTTTAAAAAAAAAAAAACCTACCTACCTACCTACCTTTCTATCTATCTAATCTGTCTGTCTATCTATCAATCAATCACCTGGCTAGGTAGTAACCTATGTACCTACCTACTTATTTCCTCTGGCTTTGTTCATTGAAAAGGCCTAGGTATAATGCCTATCCCAATAGCACTGAGCATCCCACACATCCAGACTGTGGTACTGAAATGCTGTTTCCACACTAAAAGAAACAGGGCTGCTTGAAGGACAGGTTGATTTCAAGTCTGGGACAGATCATGTATAAAACGATCCTGGGATATCCTGTTAGTTTAGTTAGTAAGGGTGATATCAAAGAATACAAGGATGCATCAGTAACACTTGGGAGCCAATCTGAAGAGCATTACATTGGCCAAACATGAGATAATTGAACATAAATAAGTTTACTAATTAAAATGGATTGAAACATATCAAATATGTTTAAATCCATGAATTCATAATAAAATTGGGTTATCGAT
Organism: Elephas maximus indicus; assembly: GCF_024166365.1. NCBI lineage: Eukaryota > Metazoa > Chordata > Mammalia > Proboscidea > Elephantidae > Elephas > Elephas maximus. The sequence goes on along the minus strand of NC_064822.1, from coordinate 77,079,214 downwards.
ATTTTAAAAAATAAATTAACTGTAAAATCTAGGCATCAAGAATCAATGGCTGCTAATATTATAAAAAGAGCAGCAACCAGGTATTTTGTGCATTCTGATGAAGAATTCAAAGCTACCTTAAGTCTTGCCAAAAAATCAAACCTGAATCTGATTAAGCCTATAGATTCCACTACTAATGCTCAGAAAATATAGAGAACAGAGAAACATACACGACTAAAATCAGGATGGGAAATATTCAAGAAAAATAATCTGGTTTGTTTAACAAATAAACTGCAAAGAAAAAAAAAGAAATTGAGAAGAAAAAGACTTTAAAGATACACAGTCCCATCCCCCAAGAAAAAAGCAAAACAAAGTCATAATCTTTAGTGATACACATTTGGATGATGCAACTATATAGCAAAGTAGAGAAGTGATAATAATCAGTTAGAATACTGTCACCTCTTGGAGAGAGGAAGGTGATTGTGATGACTGCCACGCAGTTGCTAACACTACAAAAAGGAATCCCTGGGTGGTCTAAACAGTTAGCACACTCAATGCTAAGAGAAAGGTTGGTGGTTTGAGTCACCCAGAGACTCCTTGAAATAAAGTCTTGGAGATCTACTTCCAAAAGATCACAGACATTGAAAACCCTATGGAACAAAGCTCTACTCTGAAACACATGGGGCTCCCATGAGTTGGAATCAATTTGATGGCAACTGGTTTGGATTTTAATACTGTAAATAAGATCAACAACAAAAAATAGTGTGATTTGTTGGACATACAGAGCTTAAGGCTCTTTACAAATCTGTCTTGGAAGAAGTACAGCCAGAATTCTCCTTGGAAGCGAAGATGGCGAGACTTTGTCTCACGTACTTCGGGCATGCTGTCAGGAGGGACCAGTCCCTGGAGAAAACACCATGCTTGGTAAAGTAGAGGGTCGGCAAAAAAGAGGAAGACCCTCAACCAGATGGATTGACACAGTGGCTGCAACAATGGTCTCAAACATAACAACGATTGTGAGGATAGTGCAGGACTGGGCAGTGTTTTGTTTTGTTGTACACAGGGTGGCTATGAGTCAGAACCAACTTGACGGCACATTACAACAATGACAAATACACGTATTTGCCATAGGAGCCCTACTGATGCAGTGGTTAAGCACTCGGCTGCTAACCAAAAGGTTGGCAATTCGAAGTACCAGCCACTCCGTGGGAGAATGATGTGGCAGTCTGCTTTTGTGAAGATTTACAGCCTTGGAAACCCCGTGGGGCAGTTTTACTCTATCCTATCAGGTCTTTATGAATAGGAATTGACTCAGCAGCAAGGGGTTTATATATTCGCCCACACTTTGAACGTGATCTTATGGTCTCAGCCAGTGAAAGCAAGTGCAGCAAACTGGCCTGATGACCCTCAGAAAGGAAGAATCTGGACAGCTTGCTGCAAATGCTCAATTGCTCTGGCCTAAGTGGAGTGTCGTTGGCAATTGGGTATTAGTTATTTTGCTGTGGCTTCTTTAACTGTTACACTTTTTTGTTTTGAAGGCAAGTTTTTTGAGCTAACCTGGCTAACAAAAAGTAGTGCAAATGATATTGCTGGACCTGTCACAAAGGGGGGAAAAAAAAAGAGTATAATGCTGGATTTGAAAAGTAGGTTTTATGGTAGATTAACTCTGGTGGTGTAGTGGTTAAGTGCTACAGCTGCTAACCAAAGGGTTATCAGTTCAAATCCACCAGGTGCTCCTTGGAAACTCTATGGGGCAGTTCTACTCTGTCCTATAGGGTTGCTATGAGTCGGGATCAACTCAACGGCACTGGGTTTGGTTTTTTTTGGTTTAAGATGTCACAAAATAACAGCACTTAACAACAACAACACGTGAAGATGCTGAGTAAGTAGTTGTACAGACGGTTCTTAAATTTAAAAACTATGTCTTGTAGTTGAACCCATGAGGCTTGTTTGACAAGGTTTGGACAATTTAAAAAAAAAAAAAAAGATATAATCAATCTGACAATGGAACTCCAGTGAGGGAAATAATCAATATTTAATGGATGGACCCAAGAAGAAAAGTTCAAAATACTCTGAGAGGTAGGAAGAAAACTATAAGCACTGTCAGCCTACTTAGCATACTTCTAGTCCTGGTAAGAGGGAAAGAAGCGCAAGGCCAACACTTCCCTGACTGGGAAGTTGCATGTATCACTTCAGCTCACACCCCAAATAGATAACTGCAAGGCTGGGAAATGTAGTCTCTTCTTGTGTGGCTATGGGCCTAGAAATCACTTCAGTGTTCTATTACTCACAAAAGGAAACGACCTTATTTGGAACATTCACAATGGAATGGCTTTGAAGCTCTCATGGAGTGATAAAGTTGGAATAAAAAATGAAAATGCTAAAATAGATGTAACTGGGAGCAAACTTCCCTGGTGGCTGTGGAGTCACAAGGTTTGTGAATGTTAGCACGTAGAAGGGACATATGATAGTAGAGCAAGATATCCTGGGACTCTGAGGAGTGAAGTCTTGTAGCATGTTGAAAAGAATGACCTGTGAAGATATTGGAAATCTAGAAGAATGTTGGTTTTGCCTCCTACATCTTGGTAGGTGAGACATGGGAGGATGAAAACCTTCTACGGGGAGTTGTAAATGAATAGAGTCCTTGGGAAGAGCGAAGTTTTCCTTTAGAGAAAGTGAATGAGGGTTAAATAAATAAAACACCTTGTAGAGATTAAATCTTAATATTTTACAAATTGGTATTTCTATCACTTTTCTTGGTTTGAGGGGATATGGAATAAAAAGCATTAGCTAATCAATGAGCTAAATGACTTTTTAAAATAATAAAAAAGTTGGTATGTTCCTGGTAAATAACTTCAAGCATATCAAAGTTACATTATTAGGATATGATAATATTCTTTAAATAATTTATATTTATAAAACAGTATGTATTTTCATTTTAAAGTATTGGGAATACGTAGATTGTTCTCTGTCATTTATTTGAAACTGTATAGAGTTAGAGTAAAGCCACAAACAGTAGTATAACTAAGCCAAATTTCATAGTACACTGGTCCTAAATCATTTGGATTGCTTTTACACGGCCCAAGTACTAAACTCTTAAATATTTCCTTGGAAAACAATAATATTTTATGGCCACTTCCTTATATTTGATGGTATCTTGGGCCACATTTAATGTTATTCCTGAGGCTAAACATAATTCTATCAAACTAAGCAAAATTTAAACATCGTTTAGTGCAAGGTTAACAGAGGGTGATAGAAAAAGGGATGGGTTCGGAAGATTCTCATTGACACTCTTCGTTAATAGTTGCATGATTTTGAGCAAATTAATTAACATTATAAAATCTCAAATTCATTATTAATAAAAATATAAATGCTAATAACTATATTTCCTAAGAGTTAATAAGTAATCTGTATAACAGTAATTTGCCATTGTCTAATAAATAGTTTTTTTTTAATAAATAGTAGACAATCAGCATTTCATAATCTCTACTCCAATACACACATTTTAGCATATTTGCCTTCCTTTGAGTCTACATATTTTAAAATAAATACAAAAGTTTGTATATTGTCACTTTTACTTCCATCTAGCTTAAGTCTCATTTTAAAATTCTAACATAACAAAATTTTCCATGCTTTGAAAAGGTTAGCCTTGTTTTTACAAATATTTGACTGAAGGAAGTAGTGAATAACAGCAACAAATAAGCCAACACAGTTTCTATTTTTGGAGGAGAAACTCTAATATAGATCTGAAACCAAAGTGGTAAATAGGTTTTAGCTCATAAACAAAAACTCTTTACATGGCAGTGGCTTCTTGAACGCAGTCTGAGAAGAACTGTGTGGCTCAGTAAAACTCAGAGGGAGATAATGCTCCATTACTGATGTCTGCATTGGTGCAGGAGGCAGGGAGAAGCCACGTATGTCACATGGTATAAACTGTTGTTTTAAACCCAAACCAAAAACCAAGCCCATTGCTGAGTGGATTCCAACACACAGCGACACTAAAGGAGAAAGCTGAACTGCTCCGTAGGGTTTCCAAGGCTGTAATCTTTATGGAAACAGACTGCCACATCTTTCTCCTGCAGAGCAGCTGTTGGGTTTGAACCGTCAATCCTACAAGTATCAGTCTAGCATTTAACCAGTGCACCAGTAGTGCATTTTTTTTTTTAATTTTTATTGTGCTTTAAGTGAAAGTTGACAAATCAAGTCAGTCTCTCATATAAAAATTTATATACACCTGGCTATATACTCCTAATTGCTCTCCCCCAATGAGACAGACTACTCCCTCCCTCCACTCTCTCTTTTAATGTCCATTCCACCAGCTTCTAACTCCCTTTTCTCTTTCCTCTCCCCTCCAGATAGGAGATGCTAACATAGTCTCAAGTGTCTACTTGATCGAAGAAGCTCATTCTTCACCAGCATCTTTTTCTATCCCATCGTCCACTCCAATCCTTGTCTGAGGAGTTGGCTTTGGGAATGGTTCTTGTCCTGGGCTAAAAGAAGGTCTGGGAGTCATGACCACTGGGGTCCTTCTAGTCTCAGTCAGACCATTAAGTCCAGTCTTTTTATGAGAATTTGGGGTCTGCATCCCACTGCTCTCCTGCTCCCTCAGGGGTTCTCTGTTGTGTTCCCTGTTAGGGCAGTCATAGGTTGTAGCCAGGCACCATCTAGTTCTTCTGGTCTCAGGCTAGATGTAGTCTCTGGTTTATGTGGCCCTTTCTGTCTCTTGGGCTCATAATTACCATGTGTTTTTGATGTTCTTCATTCTCCTTTGCTCCAGGTGGGTTGAGATCCATTGATGCATCTTAGGTGGCCGCCTGCTAGTGTTTAAGACCCCAGATGCCGCTCTCCAAAGAGGGATGCAGAATGATTTTCTTAATAGATTTTATTGTGCCAATTGACTTAGATGTTCCCTGAAACCATGGTCCCCAAACCTCCACCCCTGCTACGCTGGCCTTCATAGCATTCAGTTTATTCAGGAAGCTTCTTTGCTTTTGGTTTAGTCCAGTTGTGCTGACCTTGCCAGGGCTCCTTTTGACCACTGTTCTAATGACTAGAAATATGTCTAATTTTTTACCAGATAAATTTAAGTGTATATGTAAATTAAATACTCAAAACACCACAGATGTGAAGTCAAATATAGGAAAAAGACAACAATAATATGACTACATTGATAATTTTAATGGTTCCAAGATCATGCCTATTTTAGCCACTCACACAATAAGATAATACTACAGTACATTCCTTTTTAAAATATAACTACTATGTACTGCTTGAATAATCAAATTATTTTAATATCTAAATATATATATCTGGAAGGCATACAATATGATTCACTGCACACAGGGAATGCAATAATAGAGATGTATCTAAAAATCAATACATTGTAAAAGTTATCAAGGGAATTAGTGTGTAAATGTTAAATGAAAAAGCAGACTGGAAGACAACTATCAGAAAACTTTAGAATAACCTAAAAAAAAGATTATAAATTACAAAAATAAAGGTTGATCAAACAGACTGTGTGTTTAGTAAGTTCAGTTTCCCAATCTCAGGATAAAAAAAAAAAAAAATCAGTCCATTAGACTTTCTCTAAAATGGCATCTGGCTGATTGTGTGTGACTCAGCCTCTCTCAGTTACCTAATAATATATCTTAGAATACTCAAAATAATCCCCTCAATTAGCCAGATTAAAAAAAGAAAAAAACATTCTTAGCATAATATTTCCAGTTAAAAAGACTGATAGCCATTTTTTTTTTTTTTTCCCCATCTGGAAGAAACTAATCATATGTTAGTCAAAATGGAAAAAATAAATAAATAATATAATCTGGCTGGAACTTCATTAACTGAAGGAGAATAAACCTTCCAATCAGAAAAAAGGCAGAGAGATGAATCACTTCCCTGCCACTGCCTGAATGAGAGATCTAGGGTTGCTCAACTCTTTCCACCACCCCAAAAAGGCGTCTGCTGCTCTGCTGTACTGGAACTTCTTTCAGTAGCAGCCAGAGACACTTCACCACCCAATTTTCCCATGCTTTCTAAGACTAAAATTTGCATTGCTGCAAAATTTTCAGGGTCTGGTATACTGTAACTGAGAATAATGGAAGATAAGCACCTGGGCAGGGAGATTAGAAAGTGCCATGAAAAAAATATACTCTAGACTGTCATACATTTTTATGCACAAATTCTGGCATATATATATATATAAAAATATATATAATCTAGTAATATGTTTACCTTCTTAAAGTAGGCAACCAGATAACAAAGCAAGATAAACAAGGTCCAACATTTAGAGAAATTAAGAGACTGCTAGTGACCAACAATTTGACTATATTCTGTACACACTTACCATCCTTTAACCGAAAATCTAAAAGAAGTGTACTAACAGTAACCAAGTAAACAGTAACAGCAGTCAGAAGAAGCCATAGACACTACTTATGAGTAATCAGTGGAGAGAATCCTCATTCCCAAAGGATGAGTAATTAGAGAAAAAAAAAAATTCTATCAACATAAGAGGTGTAGAAATTTTCTGCAAGGAATAAAATGAATGTTTAATAATAAAAACATAAAAGAAAAAATTACCTTTGAAAAATATATTCCATAGGATAACTAAAAAAAAAAAAAAAAAGTGCCATCAAGTCTAGCAGGTGTTAAAAAACATTAGCTATAAAATTAAGAAAACATGTATTCTTTAAAATAAGATATAAAAACTAAAATGAAGAATAAAATGTTGAGAAAATTAGTTGAGAAGCAGATATTAATAAAAACAAAGCTTAATGAGATGGAGATTTAGAATCTAAAAATGTAAAATATTTAAAATATTAATTAAAAATCAGAATTGACACAGACAAAAACTAAATTTTGAGACAAGCATTGTAAATCATTCTGTGGATGCAAAGGAAAAGGAACAAGTTGTAGAAATGAATGAGAGACAATACTGTAATTGTAAAAGTCAGAGAAAGAAGGCCTAACATTATCTTACTATAATCCAAAAAACAATCAGAATAAGTAGAAAGAGGCAACAATTGAAAACACCAAAAAAGAAATTAAGCTGAAGAAAGTTTTGAATATGCATAACAAAATCTGCATACATATATTACACACATAAACATAGCCAGGAAAAATTAAGAAAAACTCAATAAAAACTCAAATACATACATATATATATACTTTAACCCCTTGGAAGATAAATACATAGTCAAGCATGTGTACCGTATTTTTAGGCAAATAACACACACCTTGGGCATTTATTTGCCAGCCACACCCTCCCCTCATGAGGCACCCTCATAAGTGTTGCCATGCCAATTGTCTTCCACATGTTGCTGTAAAAAAACAATAGCATAGTCTACTTAAAAAAATACCCCGAGAGGGGAGGGCATGGCCAACAAACAAACGCAGGGGGTACGCTTTATTTGGGTAAAAAGTACAGTATACACAAACACATAGATACACACACATGCACACACAAAAAAAACTGTAAATAACCAATCTTATGCTTATACGGAAGCCCTGGTGGCCTAGTGGTTAAGTGCTACGGCTGCTAACCAAAAGGTCGGCAGTTGAAATCCACCAGGCGCTCCGTGGAAACTCTGTGGGGCAGTTCTACTCTGTCCTACAGGGTCACTGTAAGTCGGAATTGACTCAAGAGTAACAGGTTTGGTTTTTTTTTTTTTTTAAGCTTACAGAATTATTTCAATACTGTAGGAAGAGAACATTCTCATGAATACCTTAAAAAAGATAATTCTCAAAATAATTGAGGTGAGGGGATGCTGTGATGTGCAGGCAGTCCATGTGTGCTTTTAGAGAGCAGGCCATTAGCTTGGCAAAAGAGAGGAAAAGTTGATGAAACTGATCTCAGTCAGCTGTAGACAAACAAATGCCTAGTCATGGCTGTCTGTCTGGGACATTCCAGCCTTCACTACGAGACAGGCAGTTATCCTCCCACTTCAGAGGGCAATTTCTCAGGGTTAACGAGAAAGTGTTCAGAAATAACAGATCTGAATCCAAGCTGTCTGCTCACATGGCTAATTTTCCTGGTTTCTCTCATATATAATCCTCCAAAAAGTAGCTGTCTCAGAAAGAATTACTCCTATTCAAAGATATGTAACATGAACGTATGAATGGAACCTAAACAAAAATATCACAACAAAAAGAAAACCAACATGGGGATGGAAAAACGAGATGAGGAACAAAAGCCGACAGTAAGCAAAACTGTCTTTCAAGACGTAGAACAAAATAAAAAGATGTTTTCATAAATAAAGCTGATAGAGTTCATCTCTAGAACACTATTAAAGAAAATTTTAAGGAAAATACTTGAAGAAGAAGAAAAAAATTATCGCAGATCAAAGGTCTGAGATGCAAGAAGGAATGAATAAAGAATATAGTAAACATGTGGGTAAATCTAAACTAACACTGGATGTATAAACAATAAGCATTTCTAACTATAGATCAAAATAAATTAGATGCAATTAAATACTAGAACACAATGTCATCAAGTTTTAATTTTTACTTACATCATCCAGAAGGAAGTACAGATATAAAAAAAAAACAGATATAGGTAACTTTTAATTTTTCAGCAATGCAGGTTAAAATTTTAGGTGTAACCACTAAGATCATAAAGGGTGTATCTTTCTACCATTAGAAAGACAAAAGAAAATGAGAAAGCAAAAACTCAATCAAGTTGGAAGAAAGTTGAAAAGTGGGAGAAAAACACACACAAATTATGCAAATATTAAAATTAAGAGTAGAAATGAATAAGCATATAGCAGAAATATAAAAAATATAAATGATCTGCATATATCATATAAAATGTATAGGTTATTGCATTGTGTTTCAAAAAGAAAAGAAGAGCCAAATGAGTTTGCTAGAGACATATCAGAAACACAAGTATAAGGATTGCTTTAAATTGACAGAAGAAGATGTCCCAGGAAATTATAAACACCACCATCACCACCAAATAGTTATACTGAAAACAGACAAAACAAGACTACCGGAGGAAAAGGTACCTGGAGGTGAAGAGGAGCACTTTATAGAGGTAAAGATTTAATTCACCAGATGGCTGTCTCAGCTTCAGATTTGTATGTGCTAAAAAACAAGTGCTCTCAGGTACTCTGGAGATACAAGGAGAAACTGACAGATCCACCTTCATAATGCAAGGTGTTAATAAAAATCTCACATTGCTTACATAGACTGAACAGATAAAAATATCACTAACATATAGAAGATTTAAAAAATACAATTAACAAGCTTGATGCAATGAACATATATAGAATATTGCACCCAATTACCGAAAATAACATACTGTTTTCAAGAACATGTATTGCTTATGAAAATTGACAACATTTTTGGCTACTTTTGACATAAAGGAGTCAGTATTATACAGACTATTCTCTCTAACTCCAATGTAATTAAGTTACAAATTTGGTAAAAGAAAACAATTTACAGAAAAGCTTATATGTTTTAAAGTTCAAAAACATCTCTAAATAACTCACAAAGAAAATCACAACACAATTAGAAAATATCTAGAAATAAAAAATAAAGTTGTCAAGAAAACATTTTGTTTTAAGAAGTTCAAAAATATATCACCCTTATTCTGCACTTGAAAATATTCCAGGGAACAGAAAAAAAATCATAAATAATAACTTAAAAATAGACAAACTGTGTCATAAAAAATTAGGATAGATTTATGCTAAAATGATTCATTTTTTTGCTATGAATATCTGCATACTGTTTCATCAAGTCATACGTTGGAAAAATAGTAATCACTTAGCTAATAATATAGTGCAATACTTTTCTAGATAGAAAATAACTATTTTATCTTTTCTTTTTAAGCTCTAAGATAATTAGACTGTTTCTTTGCTTACTTGAAGAGTGCTTCCTCATGACCAAAACGATCCCATTTCTGACAGAAGAAGCATGAAACCATGACCTAGGGGCTTGCTCACACTGGCGACTATAAGCTTGTTCATTCATTGAATCGGTAAAGACTCATCTAATTCATAGGGCCCTTTTTTTTTTTTTTTTTTTTTACTAGGGGAGCTGGACTTAGCTTTCTCCTTAGTGCCAGCTTACTTACAGTACTATTTCCTTACGCTCAATTCAAAAACTTGCTTTCTGCTTTACCCCAATGGCAGGTGGACATATATGCAACAAGAGTAGCATGTTATGGAAAGAGCCCTGGAGTACAAACCAAAAATTTGGATTCAAATCCCAGCTCTTTTGACGCTATTAATGACGTAGGTAACATGTCTTTAACTTCTCATTCTAAGTTTCCTCATATACGATATTACATTAGATAATGCATTTTAGAACTATAACACTATATGTGCATTATATGACTATTTTTATAAAGGGAGGTATATCCTCATTTCTATCTTCAACGCCAAAATTCAGAATTATATTTGTTTGCCGGACAAGAAAGTAAGGAAGCAATTGGGACACATCAGCAAGCTTCAGAGAGTTGCCAACACAGAGGTAGGCACACAGGACAGAGCAGAGCAGAAGCCTGGCATGGAGAGACAGAAAGAAAACAGCTGCTTCTCTCTAGCAGTAACAGGATCTGTTGCCAATTTGGAGTCCATTTGTGAAGAATATCCACCCTCGGTGTGACAAAAATTTCCCTCATATAGTCTGTAGGCTACCGGCTCTATAGCTTCAAGACTGAAAAAAAAAAAAAAGAAAGTGCACAAAGAGAAACCTACCAGCAGATATAACTCTGAAACTGGCTCCCAGCTCTCAATGTTTGATGCAAGTCGGTACTTAAGAGTTGTTATATAAAAAAATATGATATCAGTGCAATCTATGGAGTCAGCAAGGAGGGGAGAGGAGAGGAGGAGAGGCGGAGGGAGAGGTGGGGCTAGAAGGAGAAGAGAAGGGAAGGGGAGGGGAATCAGTTCTCTATGAAAGTTCTGGTTATAGACGCTGGAAAAGATTTACGAATCAGATATCCTTATTTCAAAATATGGCACAAATTTTTAAATTCATCTGCCATTTAAGTTTCACAATGTAATTAACGAGCTACTTTGCTCCAGTGTTACATTGGAATTGAAATATTCTATACCTTCTATACATTTTGTTAAGTATAAATACGTTTTAATCTCTTACCCAAGCACAGATCTTCTGAAATGAAACATGATCTCATTTTTTTCAAGAGTCAAATAGGCTCATACAAGCTAACACACTTCTACTTCAAGGGAATATAATGCTTCCACTGGAAGTTTCTATTCCTGTTGGGCAGGTTTGGCCATGCGTAGGAATATTTTTTCATCAAAGCCTGGAGGGTTATATGGAAACAGGGGTTTGCGCTTACATAATGAATACAGGAATCAAGCCAAAAATCTAATGAATTGGCATCTCTGTTCAGAATTTGATCCAAAAGACACCGAACAGCAATATACAAAAAAAAAAAAAAAAAAAAAAGAATGTGTAAGGTGAGCACATTTCTCCTTAAACCACTTTTTCTTATGTTATCATGCAAATGAATGTGGGGTCCTAGAACCAGTGAGTGGTCTCAACTCACAGAAGCAGAGGTTAAAATGCTACTTTGGCCATTCTGAGTTTGGGCTATCAAGTTATTTTCTTTGTTTAATTAAGATTTAATACGTTAACCTTATTTTCTAGTTTAGGAAAATGTTATTTTTGTTTGTTCAGCTCCAAGACCCACAATATGCAATTTAAAAATTATTTTTATTATCTAATAATATTTGAAAATAAACAGCAAAAGCTAAGACCCACATAAATTTTGAAGAAGGAGCTAATAGCTGGACTGGGTTGAAAGGAACAATCCAATCTTGGTAAGAATGAAAGATTAGTGTCATACAGTTTATGAGTCATTATTCACTAGCAAGAAAACTAATGTACATTGTACTTAGTTTTTTTTTTTGGAAAATCTGTCCTTATCATTTATTTCCTTGTTTGACATGTATGCTTACATATTTTAATAGAATTTTTAATTAAAAATAAAATCAGGTGGACGATTATGCCATTTCTATAATTTACTTTTCCATGGTTTTGTCCCAATGCCTACAACTTAAACAGCCAGTTCAAACCTGCTCCCCTACCTGGTAATAGTCTATTCATTTTTTAGGTATAACATTAAGGCACAATGATGAGCCAGCAACACTGAAACTGTATATCTTAAAAAAAAATCATATCAGTATCAGTTTATTCAACTTCCCATGTGCTATACTGATGTTATTTTAGGTTATTCTGTATATGTATGTTATTTTAAGAAGCTAAAAAGTGTTAGAAAGAAGGGTTTTAAATGCCTTGATATTTAACCTCCCAGAACTTTTCTGCTCATCACAGTAAGAAAGCAATGTCCAGCTACACATAAGCTAGAAATTGTTTTTCTAAATATATTTCTGGGTGGTCCACATGGTTAATGTGCTTTCCTGCTAACAAAAAGGTCAGAGGTTTGAGTCCACCCAGAGGCACCTTGGCGGAAAGGCCTGGCAATCTGCTTTTGAAAAAACCAGCCATTGAAATATTGATAGAGGAGAGTTCTACTCTGGCACCCATAGGGCCGCCATTAGTAAAAGTATTTTCTTTGATCAAAGTGTGTTAATTTTCTGAACATACATTCTAAGTTTTACAAGAGTTCTTGGTAGGCCGTCTGCTCTCTTGCCCCAATTCTAGGAAAGATTCTTTGATACTGACCTTAACATTCGGATAGGATTTAACAGAGTCCTCTTGCAATTTAATGGAAAGAGTTATGATGCAAAAACTTGAAACTGGAAAACTGCATGTTTCATATATGCTCAGCATTTTCCCTGCCCCTCATTTTATTTCTATTATTTGTAAATACCTTTTCAAAGCAGGGCCTCACTTATTAAGTCAAAGATTCTTATAGAGTACCTACACAGTGCTTAGCATCTGCTTGATGCTAGATGCAGTGTAGTAAACAAGACTGCCATCATGGATCTTACCAAGTACAATTTTCTACCTCTAGCCCCATTGCCTATTAGAGTGACCTGAACGTAGTTAGTACTTGTTTAAAAATAAATGAATGTGGCGTGGTGGGGCAGAGAGAACCATTCTCAATGGTGATGGGAAAGTTAGTACTGATGTGGGTGAAGTATGCACAGCTTAGCTAATGTAACTGATGCCACTAAGCTGTACACTCATAAAAATGATGTATCGGTAAATGCTATGTTATGCACAATTTTGCAAAAACAACAACCAAAAAATATATATAATAAAACAAATAGGGGCTACACATGCTGATACTTCTTAGACAAAGCCAATCACTCCTCAGGATTAGTATTCTTGGTTTGAAGATTTAGGGCCATAGTCTCATGGGATGACTCAGTCAATTGGCATAATATGATTCATAAAGTTTATGTTCTACATTCTAGTTTAGTGAGTAGTGTCTGGGGTCTCAAAAGCTCGCGAGCAGCTATCTAAGATATAACTATTGTTCTCTATTTGTTTAGAGTAAATGAGAAAGAAGAAAACCCAAGAATCAGAGAAGGAACTGGACTACAGGAACCACAACCTCCTCTACCATGAGAACAGAAGGACTAGATAGTGCCTGGCTATCACTACTGAACATTCTGATCAGGGCCACAATAGAAGGATCCTGCTAGACAGGGAGAAAAATGTGGAACAGAATTTCAAATTCTCAAGGAATCCAGACTTACTGGACCCACTGAGACTGGAGGAATCTCTGAGACTATTGCCCTGAGATATTCTTTGAACCTTGGAAGAAACTATCACCCAAAGTCACCTTTTAACTAAATAGCAGGTTTGCTCAAAAAGTAAAGAAATACTTTTAAAAAATTACATATACGACACCAAATGGATGATGGCTGTTCTAAAGCAGAGATGTCAAGTTGGGACAATGAGACTAAATTAATGGGAATGAAGCAACTAGAACAGAAATAATGAGAATGTTGACACAATGTGACAAATGTAACCAATGTCACTGAACATTATGTGTAGAATGGGGCCGTTTTTCTGTGTATACATTCACCAAAATTACAATAAAATATTAAAAAGTAAATGGATGCAAATGCAGATATGATACAGTTATTTATATATTCCTATTTCAAATACAGAAAATTGGCAAAAAGGGAAATGTCTTGGTGAAGTTATTTGGAAATTAATTGCTAGTTGCATTGTGGCTATATTAAATTGCCTATTCTTGTATTCACTTTAGCTAGGGGAAGGAAAAAAAGTGATCAATAGACTATGAAATGAAGACTTTATAAAGATAGAACTCGTAGACCTTCAAAAATTATTTATTTAAAGTCTAGCATAAAGTAGAAAGATATTGATATTTGCAATTTTTTTTCAAAGTGAGCCTCTCGACATATTTTTGTGAAATTAATTCAGTCATCTTATTTTAAAGGGTTAGTCAATTACTAAAGAAGAAACACAGATGAAATGTTTTTTAAAGAATAGATTGAAACATTACTTCTGGCTTTTCATTATTCATTTGGAATAAAATAATGCTTTACCAACATATGCTCTGCTGGGTCACCCATTGTTAGCAGCAGTGGTGGATGCTTGTAGATTGGCTCACTAAGTACCACTACACCCCCTTCTTTATGTACATGCCTAACTGCAGATTTTAAAAAGCTAAGAAATTATACTTCTCATATACCTCTCGTTCTGAGCCAAGAGTCAGAACGAGAATCGAATTCTACCAATAAGATGAGCTTACACAAATTTTGGAAGATAGCAGCAGGAATATCTGTGTTGCCTTTTTTTTTTTTTCCTACTTGCAAGTAAAAGTTTGGTTTCTAGAGCAATATAGCAATGTCCCTTCTCCATATTCCTTGGCGTTGAGAGCCATCTGTGGTAACGTAATGGTGGCAGCTAATTCCCAACTTTTTGATTTTGAGATTGGATTTAAAGTGGAATGTTCATATTCAATAATTCCAGCGTGGTCACAATACCTGAGTGGGTCAGTTCTGTAGTGTTCTGGTTGTCTTTCCAGGTCCTTCTAAAAGCCTGTAACTCTGACTCTTCGTTATTTTTGTTAGTACTTTATTCTATGTATTAAATACTTTCCTGTTTTAAATATTTGGTTTTATTTCTAAATAACACAGTAGAGTGTCAAACTATGAGTTGTCCCCATTACTTGTCCTCACCCTCGTTCCATAGTAGTGTTTCAACTGGTCCCATACCTATCCAATTAATTGTTGCCTTTCTCAGCCTCCTTGTTGAGAGGTATGACCACATGTGTAAGTTCTTTGCTGCTGCTAGGTGCCTGTCATGGATTGAATTATGTCCCCCAAAAATATGAGTATCATTTTGGCTAGGCCAGGATTCCCAGAATTGTGTGGTTGTCCACCATTTTGTCATCTGATGTGGTTTTCTTATGTGTTGTAAATCCTACCTCTATGATGTTAATGAGGTGGGACAGGCAACAGTTATGTTAATGAGGCAGGACTCAATCTACAAGATTGGATTGTCTTAAACCAATCTCTTTTGAAATATAAAAGAGAAAAGTGAGCAGAGAGACAGGGACCTCATACCACCAAGAAAGGAGTGCCAGGAGCACAGCACATCCTTTGGACCTGGGGTTCCTGCGTGGAGAAGCTCCTAGTATAGGGCAAGATTGATGACAAGGACTTTCCTTCAGAGCCAACAGAGAAAGCCTGCCCCTGGGGCCGAAGCCTGGATTTGGACTTCTAGCCTACTAGACTGTGAGAGAATAAACTTCTGTTTGTTAAAGCCATCTGTTATTGCAGCACTAGATGACTACGACACTGCCATCCAGTCATTTTCCACTTGCAGCAACTCTATGAACAACAGAATGAAACACTGCCCAGTCCTGCAACATCCTCACAGTTGTTGCTATGTTTAAGCCCATTGTTGCAGCCACTGTGTCAATCCACGTCATTGAGGGTCTTCTCTTTTTCACTGACCCTCTACTTTACCAAGCACAATGTCCTTCTCCAGGGACTGGACCCGCCTTATAACATGTACAAAGTACATGAGATGAAAGTCTTGACTTTCTCACTTCTAAGGAGCATTCTGAATGTACTTCTTCCAAGACAGATTTGTTCATTCTTCTGGCAGTCAATGGTATATTCAATATTCTTTGCCAACACTATAATTCAAAGGTATCAATTCTTCTTTGGTCTTCCTCATTCCTATGTTTTAGGCAATGGACTTTAAACAAAGTCACATCTGGTATTTTTGGCTTTTGTCTTTAATAATAGAGAGCATGCCATCTTCCAGCACCTTTACCTCTTCCTCACGACTGTGTGATGGCATGTGGTCAAGCAGTTCCCTGTAGCCAGAGGCAGAAGTCCTTGTTGAGGATAATAGAACCACTCTGTTGGCATTGGATGATCTATGGCTGAATTATTTTATGAGACATAAATTTCTATCTTGTTTAATATTCCTAGTTTTGGGCATGTGCACTCTCTCTTAAAATATCTTTATCTTAAATAAATCAGAATTTGATTATTAGAAGTGGGGTTCTACCACAATAAAAAAATATGAGGCACTGGCTTAGCAATTGGGTAGTGGGTGAAAAGAACACACATAATGCAGGCTGGAAAGTTGATGATCCTTACTACTCCATGACAAACAGTCACTTGCAGTCTTTAAAAAGGCAGATTGCATGCCAAAAGAACATGTTATCTTTGTAGACTATTTGGAAAAACTCAGAATGTTGAAAGAACATAGAATGTTGATATATGTTGACTGCTTCTTGTAGAGGTGATTTTAAAGAAATATCTTCAGCAGTAAATATTTCACCTGTTTCCTCAAGTGCCTACATTAAAACTTCTCAATTAACTGGTGTCTATTCTACTTTTAAAGATTAGATTAAGGGTGATACTTTCCTACTTAAGCTACTGTTTTCATACAACTTCAAAGCAGACACTATTAAATTGAAGGAGAACAAAATGCACTGAACAATGAAACCAGTAAATAAAAGAAGACAGTCTTCAAGCTTAGCAACACTGTCTAGATTAGATCTTTGGTTACAGTTATTTGCCCCTGCAACTGACTCTAAGTAACTGGACCAAAAGTATACTAAGTTTTTGAGGGAATACGTGTTTGACCTTTAGAGAAACTCCAGAGCCTACCAAACAGCCTTGCAGCAAGTAGGCCACAAAATATGTTCACATCTCAGACTACTGCTTCTTTCTAAATGGTTTGATATGAAGCTGAGATTTAATGGATATGGTGATTTTAAAGTTCCTTTCTAAAAAAAGAGTAAAAGAAAAACATACTATTTTAGATCGCTAAGTATATATGAAATAAATGTTCAATGGTTAATACAGAGTACACAAAAATTTCTCTAAAATCAAAAAAGGATTGATTTTAGGGGAAATTAACATTTTTTTCTCAGCATAACAAGACATGCCTAGAAATATTCTCTAATTTCTAAAAATAAAACAAAGCAAAAACCTGTATTTCTTTATCCTTAAATTTTTTGAATAAACCATCCAAGTTTCTCATACTTAAGACCTAAGGGTTTAATAAGAAATGTTTCTCTTGCTTAGGTTCATCTCTTTGGAGCAGGCTGAGAAAACTCTCACTGCTTTATGGCTAATGGAGTTGCTAGGGTGAGGGAAACTGAAATATGCAGCCTGAGAGGAAAAGATAAAAGTTGGCTGAGTGTTCCCTTGGAAGGGAAAATAAATTAGTTGAAGCCACCGGATTGGGTATTGACTAATTTTATTTATTAATTGTTCTGTTTTAGCACACTTGCCAGATCATTAGAATATTGAACATAAAGCATAGTGATAATCAAACCGAGGCTATACTGTAGACGCTTGGGACATACATGAATACTTCTAGGCCTTCAACGGTATCATTGTGCTACTACAGTGCACACTGATCAGAGATGTCAGGATAACTGGTTTCCTGTGTAAGACCATTTTCACATTTTAAGATTTAAATTGGAGCCCTTGTGGCACAGTGGTTAAGAGCTCAGCTGCTAACCAAAAGGTCGGCAGTTCAAATCCACCAGCCAGCCAACCCTTTGAAACCCTATGGGGCAGTTCTACTCTGTCTTATATAGGGTCACTATGAGTCAAAATTGACTCAAACGGCACACAACAGCAACAACAAGAAGGTTTAAGTTATCCAGATAAAACCCTTTTTAATGTCTTTTCTTGTTTTTCTGGAATTGTATTGCTCTTTTTTTTTTTTATCTAAATAATTCTTAAGGCATTTATTACTTTCTGTCTTGTATTATTTTGTGTGTGTGTGTGTGTGTGTGTGTGTGTGTGTAGCAGTGGTGGATGCTTGTAGATTGGCTCACTAAATACCACTACACCCCCTTCTTTATGTACATGCCTAACTGTAGATTTTGAAAAGCTAAAAATTATACTTTCCAGTGCTCAGTGATCAAAGATGTCAGGGCTCCTTTTTTTTTTTTTTTAATTTAGCTATATGCATTCATTTGAAATCTACCAGCTGCTCCTTGAAAACCCTATAGAGCAGTTCTACTCTGTCCTATAAGATAGCTATGAGTTGGAATCAATGGATTTGGTTTCTGGTTTCATATGCATTCATAGTTTTTTTTTTTTTTAATTTCTTTCATTGACTTGTTATTCCTTTATTAATTTTGTTACACTCTGGAATCAAACTGATGCAGGGAGGAAAGCTATTCCCCTTTAAACCTGTAACATTTTTTAGCACGACATTAGAAAATATTTCTTCCTATTATATTGTTTGAATACAATTATTTTGAGAATTTTTTGCTTAAGAGTAAAATAAACAGATTTTAAGTGCACATTTTTATAAGTTTGAAGTATGTATAGGCATTTCTAACCCACAGCCCTGTGAAGATATGGCATATTTCCATCATCCCAGGGCAAGTTCCCTCATCCCTTCGCAAACAATCCACACCTCTCCTCCAGAGGAAGTCACTGTTTCAATTTCTACTATCACGGATTAATTCCACCTTAATGGATCTTCGGGAAGATGCTGTCTTTTGTGAAGTCTTTAATTTTGCTCTGACAGGCAGTGAATTTACTGGTGTCTCAACTTGATCATTTTGGGCTTGATTATACAATCTCTGCTGGGTTCATTACTCCGCAGTAGCTGTTCTCTGCCAGGGTTGTGGAGACTCTCCCCATGGGTACACAGCTTAGAATTTAGACAAGGACACAAGAGGGCATTTATTCAGATTTGAGAATTCTCTGTCTAGCTCCCTTCTTTCTGGTGCCCTTTTCCACTAATCACAACTATCTAAACTCAAATCTTTGTTTTTTTCTCCTTAGTGAGATTGCTAGTCTGCGTTGGATCAGAAAGTACTACCTGGCCTAAAGGCAGGATGAATACAGAGCTCATATTTTGTGCTTCTCTCTCAGTTTTGTTCAGTTTTATCGTTGCTCACAGTAGAAGAGTAAAGCTGACAAATATTACTCTATCATGGTCATAATTGAAAGTCCTATAATGTAGTTAATTTTCACTGATTTTTTTCGACACCCTATCTTGGAAGATTAGCCCCTCTTTAAAGTTAGAATAAGAATAATGCATTACATACCAATCATATATAGTAGAGTTAGGATCAAATAATCTTTTGAAAATATAGGTCTTTCCACAAACAATATAACTTCATTGTACTTAAAATTCTAAGTCTTTGGTAAAATCAATATTGTAACTGTTCCTAAAAATACACATTGTAGGTGAAGTTAATTTTGATAAAGATATAGAGTGCAATTGTATAAAATAATATATGTGGGAGGCCAGTATTCACTCTCACTAATTCTTCTCAAACTTTTCCAGTATTCAGTTGGTGAAGGAGCCTTGGTGACACAATGGTTAAGTGCTCAAATGCTAATTGAAAGATTGGCAGTTTGAACCCACCAGCAGCTCTGGGTCCACTGGAGAAGGGAATAGTGATCTGTTCCTGTAAAGATTTATAGCCTAGGAAACCCTACGGGGCACTGCTATTCTTTCCCATAGGGTCACTATGAGTTGGGATTGGCTCAATGACACACAACAACAACATTATTGGTAGAGAAGTCTGGGTGGTCCACAGCAAGTAGAAAATTTATTTAAGGTGTTAAATTTTATCTTGTATGCATATATACATGATTATCTTGGTTCAAGGGAAATATGATATTCCCTCCTCACTCCAGTCTTTGAGCAAAATTGAGAGTCAGGAATTTGTACTATAGTATTTCTATAGATTCAGTAAAATCCTGTGCAGCAGTAGTTGTACTCTGCTTGGATATTTATAGTAATCTATTTGTCATGATATTGCTTATTGGTCCATGTCTTAGTCATCTAGTGCTGCTATAATAGAAATACCACAAGTGTATAGCTTCAACAAAGAGAAATTTATTCTCTCACAGTCTAGTAGGTTACCAGTCCAAATTCAGGGTGTCAGCTCCAGGGGAATGCTTTCTCTCTGTGGCTCTGGAGGAAGATTCCTAGTCATCTATCTTCCCCTGGTCGAGGAGCTTCTCAGGTGCAGGGACCACAGGTCCAAAAGACTTGCCCTGCTCCTGATGCTGCTTTCTTGGTGGTATGAGGTCCTCAACTCTCTGCTTGCTTTCCTTTCATCTCTTGAGAGACAAAAGGTGGTACAGGACAACAACAAGCACATAGACTAACGGAACAGAATTGAGAATCCATTTATAAATCCATCCACATATGAGCAGCTGATATTTGACAAAGGCCCAGTGTCAGTTAATTGGGGAAAAGATAGTCTTTTTAACAAATGGTGCTGGCATAACTAGATATCCATTTGCAAAAAAATGAACCAGGACCCATACCTCACACCATGCACAAAAACTAACTCCAAGTGGATCAAAGACCTAAATATAAAGACTAAAACGATAAAGATTAAGGAAGAAAAAATAGGGACAACATTAGCAGCCCTAATACAAGGCATAAACAGAATACAAAACATTACTAAAAATGACGAAGAGAAACCAGATAACTGGGAGCTCCTAAAAATGAAACATCTATGCTCATCTAAAGACTTCACCAAAAGAGTAAAAAGACCACCTACAGACTGGGAAAGAATTTTCAGCTATGACATCTCCAACCAGCACCTGATCTCTAAAATCTATATGATTCTGTTAAAACTCAACCACAAAAAGACAAACACCCCAATTAAAAATTGGGCAAAGGATATGAACATGCACTTCAATAAAGAAAATATTCAGGTGGCTAACAGATACATGAGAAAATGCTCTCGATCATTAGCCATTAGAGAAATGCAAATTAAAACTACGATGAGATTCCATCTCACTCCAACAAGGCTGGCATTAATCCAAAAAATATAAAATAATAAATGTTGAAGAGGCTGCGGAGAGATTGGAACTCTTATACACTGCTGGTGGGAATGTAAAATGGTACGACCACTTTGGAAATCTATCTGGCGTTTCCTTAAAAAGTTAGAAATAGAACTACCATACAACCCAGAAATCCCACTCCTTGGAATATATCCTAGAGAAATAAGAGCCTTTACACGAACAGATATATGCACACCCATGTTTATTGCAGCTCTGTTTACAATAGCAAAAAGATGGAAGCAACCAAGGTGTCCATCAACGGATGAATGGATAAATAAATTATGGTATATTCACACAATGGAATACTATGCATTGATAAAGAACAGTGATGAATCTGTGAAACATTTCATAACATGGAGGAACCTGGAAGGCATTATGCTGAGTGAAATTAGTCAGATGCAAAAGGACAAATATTGTATAAGGCCATTATCATAAGATCTTGAGAAATAGTTTAAACTGAGAAGAACACGTTCTTTTGTGGTTACAAGAGGGGGAAGGGAGGGAAGGTGGGAGAGTTATTTACTGATTATATAATAGATAAGAACTACTTTAGGTGAAGGGAAGGACAACACTTAATACGGGGACGGTCAGCACAACTGAACTGAACCAAAAGCAAAGAAGTTTCCTGGATAAACTGAATGCTTCAAAGGTCAGCGGAGCAAGGGCGGGGGTTTGGGGACTATGGCTACAGGGGACATCTAAGTCAATTGGCAAAATAAATTCTATTAAGAAAACATTCTGCATCCCACTTTGAAGTGTGGTGTCTGGGGTCTTAAATGCTAACAAGCAGCCATCTAAGATGCATCAACTGGTCTCAACCCACCTGGATCAAAGGAGAATGAAGAACACCAAGGTCACAAGATAATTATGAGCCCAAGAGACAGAAAGTGCCACATGAACTAGAGACTTACATCATCCTGAGACCAGAAGAACTAGATGGTGCCTGGCCACAACCAATGACTGCCCTGACAGGGAGCACAACAGAGAACCCCTGAGGGAGCAGGAGAACAGTGGGGTGGGATGCAGACCCCAAATTCTCATAAAAAGACCAGACTTAATGGTCTGACTGAGACTAGAAGAATCCCCGCAGTCATGGTCCCCAAACCTTCTGTTGACGCAGGACAGGAACCATTCCCAAAGACAACTCATATGACATGGAAGGGACTGGACAATGGGTTGGAGAGAGATGCTGATAAGGAGTGAGCTACTTGTATCAGGTGGACACTTGAGACTGTGTTGGCATCTCCTGTCTAGAGGGGAGAAGGAAGGGTAGAGAGGGTTAGAAACTGGCAAAACGGTCACGAAAGGAGAGACTGGAAGGAGGGAGCGGGCTGACTCATTAGGGGGAGAGTAAATGGAATATGTAGTAAGGTGTATATAAGTTTATATGTGAGAGACTGACTTGATTTGTAAACTTTCACTTAAAGCACAATAAAAATTATTTAAAAAAAAAAAAAAAAAAGGTGGTACAGGCCACACCCCAGGGAAACTCCCTTTACATAGGAGTAGAGAGGTGATCTGAGTAAAGGTGGTATTACAACCCCACCCTAATCCTTTTTAGCATAAAATTATAATCACAAAATGGACGACAACCACACCATACTGGGAATCATGGCCTAACCAAGTTGACACATATTTTTGGGGAAACACAATTCAATCCATGACAGTCAAGTTGTGAGGATTTACTTTACTTTATTTATGTTGAGGTGTAATCCATACTGAAGGCTGTATAGTCAATGATCTTCATCAGTAAGTGCTTCAAGTCCTCTTCACTTTCAGCAAGCAAGGTTGTGTCATTTGCATAACACGGTTGTTAATGAGTCTTCCTCCAATCCTGATAGTGCATTCTTTTTTCATATAGTCCAGCTTCTCAGATTATTTGCTCAGCATACAGACTGAATAAGTATGGTGAAAGGATACAACCCTGACACAAACTTCTGATTTCAAACCAGGCAGTATCCCCTTGTTCTGTTCAAATGACCGCCCCTTGTTCTATGTACACGTTCCTCATGAGCACAGTTAAGTGTTCTGAAATTTCCATTCTTCACAATGTTATCCATAATTTGTTATGATCCACATAGTTGAATGTCTTTGCATAGTCAATAAAGCACAGGTAAAAAACACCTTTCTGATATTCTCAGCTTTTACCATGGATTCATCTGACATAAGCAATGATATCCTTTGTTCCACATCCTTTTCTGAATCCAGCTTGAATTTCTAGCAGTTCCCTGTTAAGGATTTCATTTTACTTGGATCCACAATCAACCCCCATGAAAGCTGTAATCAAGAAATAAAATGATGTATTGCATTTTTTTTTTTTTTTTATTGCATTGGGCAAATCTGCTACAAAAGACCTCTCTAAAGTGTAAAAAAAACAAAGATGTTACTTTGAGAACTAAGGTGTGTGATCGAAGGCATGGTATTTTCAATTGCCTCATATGCATCTGAAAGCAGGACAATGAATAAGGAAGACTGAGGAACTGATGCATTTGAATCATGATGTTGGAAAAAGAATACTGAATTTACTATGAACTTCCAGAAGAGCAAACTAATCTGTCTTCAAAGAAGTACAGCCAGAATGTTCTTTAGAAGCAAGAATGGTGGGACTTTGTCTCATGTACCTCAGACATGTTATCAGGAAAGACTAGTCCCTGGAGAAGGACATCATACTTGGTCAAGCAGAAGGTCAGTAAAAAAGAGGATGAAATGAGATGGACTGACAGAGTGGCTGAAACAACAGGCTCAAACATAGCAATGATTGTGAGGATGGTGTAGAACTGGACAGCATTTCGTTCTGTTGTACGTAGGATCACTATGAGTTGGAACCGACTCAACAGCATCTAACAACGCCAACACGTTTATATTTGCTTGATAACTGAAAATGTTGATTTGAATCTGAATATTTAGTTTATTTAAGTCCAAAGGTTAATATTTAAAAAGAGTTGCATATTGAAGTTTTTAAAAGTTTTAATGTTTTTGTTGTTTCTTATACCAATTTTCTGTGAATTTAAGAAGTATTTAAAGAAGAATAAATGTTATTTGAGGTTCCTGTTAGTTGCCGTCAAGTTGATTCAGATTTAGGGCAATTCCAGGTGTGCAGAGTAGAACTGCTCCATAGGATTTTCAAGGCTGTGATATTTCAGAAGAAGATTGTCAGGCCTGCTTCCAAGGTACTTCTGGGTGTGTTTGAACTGCTGATATCTTTTGGCTAGTAGCTGAGTGCTTCACCATTTATGCTACCCAAGGACTCCGAAGTATAATTTACACACATTTAAATAACTGAGTAAAGTTTATTACATTCATAGGTGGTTTATTAATAGGGATATAAAATAACCAAAGTGTCCCACGTAATTTTGGTATCCTCAATTATCTACCTTTGAGATAAATTGTGGATTTTATTTGCAAACTTCCTCCAAAATCCTTACAAATGGGCTTGGTGTGCACAGTCCTATGATACATAGTGAATTGGGACTCTAGAGAAATCATAATCTGACCAAGACCAAAATATGATTGATTCTAGATAATACAAACTTTTGTTACATATTTCAAGATCCATTCAGTATGACAGTAGGAATCTTGAAATATTTAAGTGGGTGATCCATGATTCGAATCTCAACGAGTAAACTATGGAGCATCTTAAAGATAATTCCACAAAACTAAGAGAGACTCATTGAGGCATTTGTGATACTAAAACAAAGGTTCCACTAAATAAAATTTACATAATGAGTTTCAAATGCTTTCTAGTCTTCCTCTAGTATTATCCATGGTTTCCAGTAATATTAGAGATGTGTTTGCAGTATGAGTTATATAACAACTGGTAAATGACAATATTCAATTAGCCAGAATAGCTCTCAGGATACAAATGCTTATGACTAAAACTTCCAATTCTTTCAGAAAATTGTTAGTTGACAGTTAAATGGACTTGGACCTTCTAAATATAAATAGTATTCCATTGACCATTGAATAAATCCTTATTGTTGACTGAAATAAATAAACGTACTTGAAATATTCACAATCTCAGGCAAACTCACAAAGGTTCCCAATCTGCCTCTGCATAGAAAATAGATCAGTTTACTGTGGTCACATTATTGCCTTCTATAATGCTACATATGTTTTCACTAGGCAAAGATTTCTAAGAACTCTATGCAGGCAGGTCAAGAATAAACAGAATTCTTCTCTAGAGAAATTCTTTTTTTTTTTTGTCTCCCTTTTTTTTTTTTTACTTTATTCAACTTTTCCACATGCTTATTACAGCACCATATTTTTCTAGCCTCAAACACATTTTTAATAATCATTGGACAATTACAAATTTATGTAATCGATTATCTGATTTTTGCATATTAATTCTCCATTTTTTCCACATATTTTGGATATAATGTGATAAGTGCCCTCAAATGTTATTCAAATGAATTCATAAATAAACTTTATTAAAAGTTATTTAGAAGCTGGTATTTTCTCATGTAAAACTGCAGTACTTTTCAAACATGTTCCTTTGTATTTTTGTCTTATTTTGTTTAAATGCAGCAATACTTTAATTGCTGTGTTCCTAGTTTTGCCAGACAATAAACTGGGTCACGGAAGCAGAAAAATATTTAGAGCCTCAAATGCTAGCAAAAAATGGGCAGCGGGGCACTTATTTGATTTGAACATTCAGTCTGTGCTTCCGGAATTTCAGTTAACTTGAATGTTAAAGAATGCACGTCTGCTTTGTTTCTGATGGAGGAAAACCCGGTTTCCAATTATTCTAGAGCGCCACCTTCCGGAAATGGGGAGCTTTTCTACAGTCAAAAAGCAGTAGATGGTGATTGAGTGGAAATATGACTTGGTACTGAGAAAAGTCACACCTCATGAGAAACACATGCTCTTTTTCAAACAAATATAATATGCCTCCCCACTGCAGGGATTAGACTTAAAGAGAATACAATGTTGTACGGCAAATGTCAGAAGAAATTTTATATATATATATATATATATATATATATATATATATATATAAACCCATTGCTGTGGGGTCATAGCAACTCATAGAAACCCTGTAGGACAGAGTAGAACTGCCCCAGAAGGCTTCCAGGGAAGGGCTGCTGGAGTCCAACTACCAGCCTTTTGATTAGCAGTTGACCTCTTAACCACTCCTCTATCAGGGCTCTCTCCCTCCCCCCACCCCTCTCTCTTATAACTGCTATGCTAGGAATATTAAAAAAAAAAAAAAAAAGCAAAAAAATCCTTTGCCATCAAGTCGATTCTGACTCATAGTGACCCTGTAGGACAGAGTAGACCAGCCCCATACGGTTTCCAAGGAGAAGCTGATGGGTTCAAACTGCCAATCTTTTGGCTAGCGACCTAGGCTCTTCACCACTGTGCCACCAGGGCTCGAGGCTAGGAATAGTTTTGTCGATTTTACTTTCTTCCTATGTTAGAATTATTGTTATTTTAAAAATCTGATCTGATTCCATATTATGTGGCATTTTTCTATCTAGTAATTGTACACAGAACTATGTAACACCACTGTAATCACCATTAAAATCAAACCAAACTGGTTGCCGTTGACTCGATTGGGACTCATAGGACAGAGTCAACTGCTCCTTAGGGTTTCCAAAGATCCGCTGGAGAATTCCAACTGCCCACCTTTTGGTTAGCAGCCAAACGCTTAACCACTGTGACAGCAGGCCTCCAACCACCATTAAAAACAGGAAAAAAACCCAAACCCATTGCCGTGGAGTCTATTCAGACTCATAGAGACCCTATAAAGATAAGCTAAATATTAGCAGCTCCAGTTAATAACAGGATCTAAGACTAATAATGGAAACCCTGGTGGCCTAGTGGTTAAGTGCTATGGCTGCTAACCAAAAGGTTGGCAGTTTGAATCCACCAGGTGCTCCTTGGAAACTATATGGGGGCAGTTTTACTCTGTCCTATAGGGTCACTAAGAGTCAGAATTGACTCCATGGCAATGGGTTTTTTTAAGACTAATGAATGAACATACATTTCACTATAAAGCATGAGAAAATCAGCCTAATTCTAACTATATTTCAACTTGCATTTAGCTAGAGTTCAGACTTGAGTCCAAGGTACCCCACATTTACCACCTCCAAGAAAATATTTTCACTGTGAAATTATTTAAAAACTTTTCAAGAAACTCTTAGTATTCTTCTGTTGAAAACTTGTTGGAATTAAGAAGGGTTTTAAAGAAAGGTTAAAAATGACAGTTTTAGTTCTGGAGTTTCAACTTTGTGAAATATGAGGTGTTTCTGAGGTTTTACTTTTTTTTTTTTTAATAAGAAACCAGCTAAGATTTAAAAAATTCTAATTGCTGTTTTAATTTCTAATCTTAGTTGCTTCACAACTATGTGTAGATACATGCTAGTCAATTTTAATCTTAGCAGTAGTATGCTGACTTTTGGCTAAATCCAGAGGAGCAAATTTGTTGTATACGAGCAACCACTCCATCCCATAGCAACACCACTAACTGACTTGGCTCTATTTCTCACTAAGCCAGGAAGCAATTTATAAAAGTTTCTTCTAAAAAGATATTTTCAGAAGCACAGAGTTTATTGAGAGGAACTTACTGATTATCCTGGTGGTGCAGTGATTAAGGGTTTGGCTGCTAACCAATATGTCAGCAGTTTGAATTCACCAGCCGGTCCTTGGAAACCATATGGGGTAGTTCTACTCTGTCCTACAGGGTTGCTATGAATTGGAATTAACGGCAACAGGTTTGGTTGGGGTGTGCAGAGGGACCACAAAAAAGAAAAAAATACATTATATTTGTAGTGGAATTAGGCGAGAAAGAAGAACAAGAGTAAAATCAATTTTAAGAGAAAGGATGGAAAAGTTATCGCTTTATTTAACATGATTTAAATTGAAAAAATTAATCTGAATTAAATTTCAATATTAGATATTCATTCTTTTGAAAGCAATCATTTGTTGCTGTTGTTGTTAGGTACCATAGAGTCGGTTCCAACTCACAGCGACCCTATGTACAACAGAACGAAACACTGCCCAGTCCTGTGCCAGCCTCACAATCCTTGTTAAGCTTGAGCCCATTATTGCAGCCACTGTGTCAGTCAGTCCATCTCATTAAGGGTCTTCCTCTTTTTTGCTGACCCTCTACTTTACCAAGCATGATGTCCTTCTCCAAGGACTGATCCCTCCTGATATCATGTGCAAAGTATGTGAGACACAGTCTTGTCATCCTTGCTTCTAAGGAACATTCTAGCTGTACTTCTTCCAAGACAGATCTGTTCGTTTTTTGGCAGTCCCATGGTATATTCAATATTCTTCACCAACACCATATTTCAAAGGCATTAACTCTTCTTTGGTCTTCCTTATTCATTGTCCAGTTTTTGCATACATATGAAGCAATTGAAAATACCATGGTTTGGGTCAGGCGTACTTTATTCAAGGTGACATCTTTGCTTTTTAACACTTTAAAGAGGTCTTTTGCAACAGATTTGCCCAATG
This sequence comes from Elephas maximus indicus, assembly GCF_024166365.1. Taxonomy (NCBI): domain Eukaryota; kingdom Metazoa; phylum Chordata; class Mammalia; order Proboscidea; family Elephantidae; genus Elephas; species Elephas maximus. The sequence goes on along the minus strand of NC_064822.1, from coordinate 77,050,556 downwards.
CGATGCATCATTTGATTTCTCAACTGCTGCTTCCATGGATGTTGATTGTGGATCCAAGTAAAATGAAATCCTTGACAACTTCAGTCTTTTCTCTATTTATCATGGTGTTGCTAATATTGGTCCAGTTGTGAGGATTTTTGTTTTCTTTATGCTGAGGTGTAATCCATACTGAAGGCTGTGGTCTTTGATCTTCATCAGTAAGTGCTTCAAGGCCTCTTCACTTTCAGCAAGCAAGTTTGTGTCATCTGCATAACACAGATTCTTAATGAGTCTTCCTCCAATCCTGATGCCCCGTTCTTCTTCATATAGTCCAGCTTCTCAGATTATGTGCTCAGCAGACAGATTGAATAAGTATAGTGAAATGACACACACCTTTCCTGATTTTTTATGTTGGAACTACTGCCTTTTGATCTATGTACAGGTTCCTCATGAGCACAATTAAGTGTTCTAGAATTCCCATTCTTCACAATGTTATCTATAATTTGTTATGATCCACACTGTCAATTACCTTTGCATAGTCAATAAAACTCAGGTAAATATCTTTCTGGTATTCTCTGCTTTCAGCCAGGATCCATCTGACATCAGCAATGATATCCCCAGTTCCACATCCTCTTCTGAATCCGGCTTGAATTTCTGGCAATTCCCTGTGGATATACTGCTGCAACCAATTTTGAATGATCGTTAGCAAAATATTACTTGCATGTGATATTATTAATATTATTTGGTAATTCCCACATTTGGTTGGGTCACCTTTGTATAGGCATAAATATGGATCTCTTCCCGTCAGCTGGCCAGGTAGCTGTCTTGCAAATTTCTTGGCATAGACGAGTGAGCAGTTCTAGCGCTGCATCCATTTGTTCAAACATTTCAATTGGTATTCTGTCAATTCCGAGAGCCTCGTTTTACATCAATGCCTTCGGTGCAGCTTGGATCTGATCTCTTCCTTCAGTACCATCAGTTCCTGATCATTTGCTACCTCCAGAAGTGTTTGAACATCGACCAATTCTTTTTGGAATAGCGACTGTGTATTCCTTCCATCTTCTTTTTATGCGTCCTGTGTCGTTTAATATTTTCTCTGTAAAATCCTTCAATATTACAACTTGAGGCTTGAATTTTTTTTCTTCAGTTCTTTCAACTTGAGAAATGCAGAGTGTATTCTTCCCTTTTGGTTTTCTCACTCCCAGTCTTTGCACATGTCATTATAATACTTCGTCTTCTCGAACCACCCTTTGGAATCTTTTGTTCAGCTCTTTTATGTCTTTCTTTCTTCCATTTGCTTTAGCTTGTGAAAACTCCTTACAGGGGGAAGGCACAGTTGTAAACAAATGTACAAGGCACAAGGAATTTGTGTAAAAGTATGGTAATAATGTACACTCATTTATTAAAAGCCGTGAGAAGTTCTGCAGCGAGGAAGCAAATTTTCAGAGTTTATAGAGTAGACATTATGTTTTATGCAATATATCACTTTTCTTCCTCAGGCCAAGGAGATATGTTTTGGGAAATTCTGGGATATGCTCTTTTCAATAAAACATAAATGATTCTCATCCTATTAGCTTGTCACCATTAAATATTCAAATTATAGTATTCTTTTTCTGCTTCAGAGTCTGCCAAGCAAACATTTGCCTGTGATTTGGGTTTAAATATAAGTCGGCCTGAGGAGAAAAAAATGCCCTGGTCCTGACCATCAGAGAATTCCTGTCTACATGACAGTCATATTTCTAATAGTAAATTACTAAATTGGAATCTGGTTTTATACACTAATATCACAATCTTGGATACTGTGTGCTTGCCCATTAGAAATGGATCCCCTTTCCATGTGCTGAAAACATCAGCTTTCCAAGTCATGGTAGTAAATTTTTATCTTTAACCCTGACACGTTCAACCAACTATGCCTCACTGTGAAACCACCTACAGGATGGCCAACTACAGTGCATTGGAGGTAACCAACTGTCTCATTGGAGGCTTGTCTGCCTTCAATTATGGAAGATGTGGGCTGATTAAGGAAAGGGGTGATTAGGAAAGGCACTATCCCTACAAGTTCAATGAATTTTATGTATGGTTTGAATACTTTTTAAGTCGCATTTTAAAGATTCCTTATTAAAATTTATGTCTCAGTTGCAAACTCAACTTCTTTTAATTGAGGACTTGAATACCTTTGTTGTTGTTTGCCCTTGAGTCAGTTTTGACTCACAGAGATCCTATAGGACAGAGTCCTATAGAATCACTGTGAAACCAGAGAGTTTCCTAGGCTGCAATCTTTACAGGAGCAATTGCCAGGTCTTTTCTCCCATGGTGCAGCTGGTGGGTTCAAACCACCGACCTTTCAGTTAGCAGCCAAACACTTAACCATTGCATCACCAGGGCTCCTCCTTCATTCTTTTAAAAACCATTTTTAATGCCTCAGATATAAATATTGCAATGAATTACTTCAAAGAATTATTTTTTACACCCTTAAAATTCTTTCCTTCCTTCCTCATGCCCTCTTAGGGTTTTTAAATCCAAATATTTGCCTTGTAGAATTCTCCACTGCCTACTTAGATATAAGTTGTTTTTAGGTGCTGTCAGGTTGGTTCTGACTCATAGCAACCCTATGTACGACAAAATAAAACACTGCCCGGTCCTGTACCATCCTCAAAATTGTTGCTTATGTTTGGGCCAATTGTTGTAGCCACTGTGTCAATCCATCTTGTTGAGGGTCTATTTCACTGACCATCTACTCATATAGAGTACCTTACAGAATATTAAAAAAAAAAAACCATGCATTCTACAATTTTAATTTCAATTATTCATTTGTTTTCACTTAAGATAATTTTTTCTCCCTGGAAGTAAGGAAGGAAGGAAGGAAAAAGAAGAAAAAAAGAAGAAAACAAATCAAGAATTAAAAAAGAAAGGAAGGTAAGCAAGTATGGGGAAAATATCCAATACTTCAACTGATATTTAAAAACGAAAAACAAACCAAGCAGGAAATTCACCCAATAGTAAATATAATTAATAATTCAGAATAGAGAAAATGTTGCTTTGATGATAGTCAAAAATGCCAAAAAAGGATAATACATTTTATTTCTAATAAGCTCTCAAAAATTTTAAAATCATAAAACCAATACTAATGAGAATTTGGCAAAAAATTGTGCAGTATTATGCTACTGGTGACAGTAAAATTGATTAATCATTCCATAAAATGTCTATGTACTCTAACTCTATAAACCCAATTGCGGATTTATAATAAGGAAATAAATCACTGAAATTAATAAAAATGTATAATAAATATGATAATTTCAGAGTGATTTGTAGCAGTAAAGATTTCAGAATAATCTTACTAACCATAGAGAAATGGTTAAGCAAATAATGGAATAACTAAAATCTTACATAACCCCCCCAAAAATTGCAAATTAAATGAAATAAGCAGTGTATCAAGTTAAAAACTATAATGATAACTAGTAAAATACTTGTGATTATAAATAAGGTTTGGATGGAAGCACTGAAAAATGGAAGACATTATATTTTATTGGTGAAGATGTAGCAGTTTCCCTCTTAAAGTATTTCTGAGTATTTTAAGAAAAATATAAAATGTTTAAATGATATAACAGAATACTGCAAAGTATTCAGAGGAAAGCTAATACTTTTATGATAAAATATCAAAATATAAACAAGTTTTTCATTATGAAATGGTTTTCTTTTCAGTGTTTACTTAGTTTCCTAATCAAATTATAGCTTCAAGCACGTAACGACACCTATAAGAGTGAACATCAAAAAGTATAAAATGGAGGTTTAATTTTGAGTTAAAATGAATTTCATTGGAAGTAAGATGCAATAAAACATAAAGAATAAAACACTATGGTTGTTGTGTAAGAGATACTCCCAAACTTGAACTATATATAATAGAATATGCCTGTTTATTTTACCTAAGTTTTCCTAATTATTCTGTTTCACGGAGTTTTATTTTACAGAATTAAGATATTCTCAATTGAATAACGTAAAATATAGACTCAATCTTTTATAGGACTTCTACATTCACATTTTTTATCATTTGGTCCTCACAAAAATTCTGTGGAAGAGGCTGGGCAAATGAAAATAATATCCACTTTACAGCTAAAAAGTTGAAGGTCAGAGAGAATATAGGGTTTGTCTGGAGCCCCATGAAAAGAAAACAATAAAGCTGGGAATCAAAACCAGAACTTTGACTTCATGAAGAAATCTTTTATAATAATCTGAATTGCTAATTTAAAAAATTGGTTGTTCTTTCTTCCTTCCAAGACACCATCAATAAAAAAAAAAAAATTCTGTATTATTTATGCTACAAAGTTTTCAATTAACTGTATGTCATTTTACAATACTCTTAGAATTTCCATTTATCATTACAGTTATTCTAAGTGTCCTGAGGGGACAGTGTCTTTTCAGTTATTATTCCAGTAGTGCCAAGAAACTTGATAGCACTTGAGTAGTGCTCAATGTGCACTTGACCAAACGACTGAAAACCACAGTACTTTCTTGATTTGATTAACACTTTAATTTACTTTGAAATCATTTTTTAAAAAGATAATGTAAGATATAAGAGAAAATGATCTGCTTCACGGGTCTCCTCAGTGAATATATTGCTCAGAGACCCAGATATCAGGTATAAGCACTGAATTCCACCAAAACTAATATAATGGTCACACATACCAAATTTTCTATTTTATTATACCCTTTTAGCAATCTACTAATGACCTCCAGAATTCCAATTTGTTATATTTCCTAAAATAGATTCTATAAAGTCTGTTTCTATTAAAGTTTTGATCAGAGCTGAAAGTACTGGAATTGTCTTTAAATTCTTTTATCCTTCCTCTTCATACTAATTATTACATTATAAATGTGATCATCGTTATCTCTTTTGAGAAGCAGTTAATTTTTGACTATGTTATATATTGTTTATTTTTTCCAGATATTTTCTTTGAAAGATGAAGTTCTTTGATTCTGTATCTTCAATTTAACAAGATCACTTTGTCAGTTAATATTCTTCTATCACTGTTTTTATACAACCCATTGCAGTTGAATCCATCCCAACTCATAGCAGCTCTATAGGACAATGTACAACTGCCCCATAGGGTTTCCAGTGCTGGAAACGGAAGCAGACTGCCACATCTTTCTTCCTTGGAGTGCCTGGTGACTTTGAACTACTGACCTTTCAGTTAGCAGCTGAGTGTTTAACCACTGTGCCACTAGGGCTCTTTATAGTGATATAAAAATAAGTAATATATATGTAATCATGTAGTATACTGTAATATAGCCTCTGTGTCATTATACTTACTGTCACACTTTCCTTTTACTGTAATTGTCACTTTGTTCTCTCCTATTGAACATAAGCTCCTTGAAGACAGATTTCAGTAATAATTTTCTTGGTATTCCTTTTATCTATTAGAATAGCTGGCACATAAACAGCCTCTTACAGTTTATTAAACTAAAGAGTTTGAGTGTTCTTTAAATATTTTCTAAAGTTTTTAGTTTTAGTTGTCGTTACTGTTCTTTTATAAACTTAATTCATATTTTTAAAATGGAAGATTGCCTGTGAAGCCTCAGTGTTAAGTTCAGAGTTTTTGAATTTGGAACTCCGTATTTGAAAATGTGGGGCTCATAGGCATCAAGACTACGCATTAAAAACAAAAGGTAGTTTCATAAGCTAGAAGATGAAAAATTTCAGTCTCTATAAGAACTCTATTATCTCATTACCGGTTTCGCAAGGGTTCAGCGCTACTCCCACCACTAACTACGATTGTTCAGCTGCACATGCTGCCTTCAGCTAAAATGCACATGGTTATCTGGGTTTCCAAACTTCTTATTTCTGTTTTACCCCTTCGTATTGACCTTGACCACATTATTGAACCTTTCTGGGTTTTAGATTTCAATCTCTAAAAGAGGAGTTATAAACTAAGATTCTTAACAATTAAATGAACAAACAAGCTATTCTTACTTTATCCAATTCTCTCAACAATTGTTACCTGGTAAAACATTATCCCAAAAATTAAAAAAAAAAGAAAGAAAATAAATGTATGTAGAGAAAAACTTTGCTTATAAAATTCTAACTTCATTTCTGAATGAATAATGTTTTAAATAATTATTTAGGCATTTCTATTATATAAACTAAACAACCTTAATATTGAAAATCTCGTTACACACATTATTTCCCAACACACTGCACATTAGTGTTACTTACCTTATATTTTCTTCATTTTAAGTTTTATTTCCCTCACGATTGGAAATGCGAACAGGTTGAGCTCAGAAGTTCATTTCGTGTTTAATGATTCACTACAACACTATGAAAAGAATTTTGTTCACCCTTAATTCTATCTTATCACTTTCTACACAAATAAAATTACATGTTCTCATACTTTGTTTGAACACCTTGAGTGATTGCTGTCATGACAACTATCAAAAAAAAATTTTCCCAATCTGTTCTGTTAACAGTTACTATCGACGCATTTAATTTATACAGCTAAACTCTTCCCAGTAAAAATCTAGCTGTTCAATCCTCCCTCTTTCACTAATTCACAAGGACTGGGATGGGAAATGAAGGTTACAAAAGGACTTTCATAAACTTCTGTTCTTGTTGTTGGAGTCAATCTGACACATAGTGACCCCATGTGACAGAGCAGAAGTGCACCATTGGGTTTTTGTTGCTCTAGTTTTTACAGTAGATGATCTCCAGGTCTTTCTCCCATGGAGCCTTAGGTTAGCTGCTGAGCTCTTAACAATTTGTACCACCAAATTCTCAAAGGCTTTATTATTTTTTGAGATTCTCACTCTTTGGCTGTCACCCACCTAAAATCTAAAAGTCCCGTTGATGATTTAGCTGAGTTGGAGTTAAAGGTGTATTTTGCAGCTTTACAATATATTTTCTCTCTGTAAGGAAATTATGGACTTCATCTGTCTCACATGGAATACACACCAGTTCAATGTTGCAGTTCTCAAAACTCTTGGTCTCAAGAAACTATTATCCTTTATAAATTGAGAACCCTGAAGAACTTTTGTTAAAACAAAGTTCTTATGAGTTCAAGTTATTTGAACACATATATGTAGTTAGAAAAGGGAAAAATATTTTAGTAGTCTTTTCAGATCATCGTGGATATTCTTTTTTGACACTACACCAAAACTTATCAAGTGGTAGCTTCCTAAATCTTAGCTAAAACCATCTTAATAAACTTTTCATATTCCATTATATTAAAATTCATTGGTTAACTTGCAATGAACCTTTCACTTATATATGATACTATAACCACATACGCATAATTAAAAAAAAAAAAACCTGGTGGCGTAGTGGTTAAGTGCTACAGCTGCTAACCAAAGGGCTGGCAGTTTGAATCTGCCAGGTGCTCCTTGGAAATTCTATGGGGCAGTTCTACTCTGTCCTATAGGGTCGCTATGAGTTGGAATAGACTCGACGGCACTGGGTTTGGTTTTTGTTTTTTATGCATAATATTGTAATTAAACGGTGATCATTTGGAAAACATCATTTGGATATAAATAACATTACCGAGTTATGTATATCATCCAAATGTTGACACATTTCAGTATTAAAAAAAAAAAAATCATATTTGTTAGTATCACCATCAATGTAAGTCTTTAAGCATGGGGAACATGTTGAACTCATGGTGGTAATACAAGTTTTCCAAAATTGAAATTTTTGCTTCACAGATTAAATTTTATTATTGACAAAAAATAATTAGGTTTTTAATTTTTTGTCCTTCAAGTGAAATTCTTACTTCATTCGCTTTTCAGAATACCCAGTGCACAAGTCTGAATTGTTACAGTTTGTCTCTTAGAAAAGCGCTAGTTCATCTTTCAACTGAAACATTTACACATTTGCTTTTCCAAGACACAGGGCATTAAAAAGCTTGTATTCAACTGTTGATATTTTAAAACAATAATATTTTTTACTGTTTCATCAGACTTTATTAAAAAAAAATTGCTGTCATTCTTAATGAAGCTTCCACTGTGTGCTCATGAAGAACACAATGCTACCAGAACGAGTCAGTGGCACTGACTTGATTTGTTTTAGCCACCATGGCTCTTGCACAATCATTGCAAATGTTGACAAAGTGAAAAAGGCAAATGAGATTTACAGATGTATGAGGATTGTTTTGAACTCACAGACCTCCTCAATGGGTGCCTGGAACTCCCAAGTGTCTAGACTACAATTTTATAAACGTTGGTCCTGTGAAAAGAGCTCTCATTCAAGAATTAGGAAGTTCACTGGGTAGCCCCAGCTCCCCCAAAATTGTTTTGTAATTTCATGTAAATTTCTTAATCTGTCAGTCCCAGTTTCTTCATTTATTAAATTAAAGGGGTAATTTACTCAGGGTTCTTGGAATATTAACATATTGTGATACTATTAAAAACACACACACGCATTACATGGACTTTATTGGAACTAACAAATGTAATGATTAACATCAGAATCTATACTCACATAGGGATAAAATGGGATAAGCATTTCATGTTTAATTAATGAAGCATACCTTTTTTTATTAAAACATGAAAGTAGATTTAATGAATATTCCTAAAAACTGCATGAAATTTGGTACAACGTGAGTGAACAAAGTGCCATGAATTACCCAAGTTAGCAAAAAAAAAAACAAAAAAAAACCTGTTGCCGTCAAGTCGATTCCAACTCATAGCAACCCTACAGCACAGAGTAGAACTGCCCCATAGGGTTTCCAAGGAGCACATGGTGGATTCAAACTGTCAGCCTTTTGGTTAGCAGCCATAGCTTTTAACTACTACACCACCAGGGTTTCCAGTTATAATAAAGAAAAGCCAAAATCTTGATATAATAGAGCTAAAATCAAAACAATAAAACATATCTCACCCTTTGTCATCGAGTCGATTCCAACTCAGTGGCCCTATAGGACACAGCAGAACTGCCCCCATAGGGTTTCCAAGGAGCAGCTGATGAATTCAAACTGCCAGCCTTTTGGTTAGCAGCTAAATGCTTAACCATTGCAGCACCAGGGCCCCAAAACACATCTAACCTAGTATGTTTAAACTGATTAAAGCAATAAAGGAAGGAATAAAAACTGTATGGATAAAACAAAATAATTGTAATATACTCACAGGTTGCCTCAAAAATTCCAAGCAGCAATAAGACTGCTAGGATGAGGATTCCACCCAGTGACATCAACCACCCCATGTGTGGTAAGTTCATCTGATCCAGGCCTGAACATGCAAGATGCTTCCTGAGCTTTAGTACGTGGAAAATAACCGTTATTACTTACAAAAAGAAGCAGATAGAACTAATACGGATTCATTTTTGAGCCAGTCCCTCTTGACTCGAAAAGTCTGTTCAGGTGGAAATGACAACTCTTTTACATGTAGTCCACTTTGTACCATGGGTGAGGGACTCAAAGGGCCTTCCTTCAGCCAATTGCCCCTGGCTAGGTAGACACTAGTTACCAACCAACCAACTAACCGGTTGCTGTGGAGTCGATTCCGGTTAGTTGGTTGGTTAGACAGAGTAGAACTGCCCCATAGCGTTTCCAAAGAGTGGCTGGTGGATTCGAACTGCTGACTTCTTGGTTTGCAGCCGTAATTCTTAACCACTGGTAGGCTAGTAAAATGGGCTGAAAAACTCTACTATGGTACTCCCACTTGGGACTGTAGATAAGGAACCTTGCAGTCCCTCCCCCAGCCATTTTTTAACACAAAGCCTACTGCTTTGCTACAAGTGAAATGTAGATTTTCCTAACTGCCCATCAGGGGAGAGGGTGGTTAAACATGTGGGCACCAGTCCAAAATATTACCTCTTTAACCCTGCTGCTTATTTAGACAAACCATTATGCTGTCTAATGGTGGTGAGGGTGCTTAAAGTGTTTTGTTTCTGATGCATAAAGATGGTAACAGTAGGGGAGGAATAGGGAGTAACTATAGCTGTTCGGGCCTTCTCAAGGACTGCTTCCTCACAATAAAATAAAAATGGATAATTTTTGTTTAAAAAAAAAAAATCTGCCTCACCTAAAAAAAAAGGCGGGGGGGGGAATGAGACTTGCTTGAGAGAGTGACACCAAAAAAATCCATTGCCATGAAGTCAATTCTAACTCATAGTGACCTTATAGTACACAGTAGAGCTGGGGTTCTCAAAGCTGCAAATCTTTACGAAAGCAGACTGTCACATCTTTCTCTCATGGCGTTGCCTGTGGGTTCAAACCACCAACCTCTTGGTAGGCAGCCAAGCACTTTAACTACTGCTCCACCAGGGCTCCGAGAGCGCTTACAAAAAGATTAATATGAAATCATAGGATTATAGGACACTTCCTCCACCCTCTTATCTTTTCACCAGATCAACGGAGCTCTTATGTATAACGGGGTTACATCTGAAAGAACTAAAAGGCTCAGTCACTTTTTAAGAAGAAGTTTCTTTAAGAAGAAACCCAAAGACAATAGCGGAGGCAAACATAACACCACAGGAAATTTTAGCCTCTGATAACTATAGCAGACACAACTTAACTCCCAGTCAGATAAACAAAATCTCACACTAAACGCTTACATTAGTTCTTTTTACCTGATACATCATGTCTGGCTTTCATCTCAAAATTCCTAGGCATGCTAAAATTTAAAAAACCGCAGTCTGAAACGACAGAGCAAGACTCAGAACCAGACTCAGAGATTTTGGAATTGTCAGGCCAGGGATTTAAAATAACCATGATTAATATGAATGATCTTCAGCAAAATTTTACTTGCTTGTGATTATAATGATATTGTTCAATAATTTCCACATTCGGTTGGATCGTCTTTCTTTGGAATAGGCATATAGATCTCTTCTAGTCAGCTGGCATGTTAACTGTCTTCCAAATTCCTTGGCACAGAAGAGTAAGCACTTCCAGCACTACCTCCGTTTGTTGAAACATATCAGTTGGTATTCCGTCAGTTCCTGGAGGCTTGTTTTCTGCCAAGATCTTCAGTGCAGATTTGGACTTCCTTCATTACCATCAGTTCTTGATCATATGCTGCCCCTTGCAATGGTTGACCATTGACTCATTCGTTCAGTATTTTCCCCAAAGGATGCTTCACTATTATAACTCCAAGCTTAAGGACTATTTTCTTAAGTTCCTTTAGCTTTAAAAATGCGAATGTGTCCTTTCCTTTTAGTTTTCTAACTCCAGATATTTGCACATGTCATTATAATACTTTGTCTTCTCAAGTTGCCCTTTGAAATCTTCTGCTCAGCTCTTTTACTACATTATTTCTTCCTTTTGCTTTAGCAACTCTACATTCAAGAACAAGTTTCAGAGTCTCTTCTGACATTTATGTTGGTCTTTTCTTTCTTTCCCATCTTTTTGATAACCTCTTGGTTTCTTCATTGTGATGTCCTTGATGTCATCCCACAACTCACCTGATCTTTGGTCGTTAGTGTTCAACGTAAAAAATCAATTCTTTTTTTGGTAATTTTTATTGTGCTTCAAGTGTAAGTTTATAAAATAAGTCAGTCTCTCACACAAAAACGTATATACACCTTGCTACATATTCCCAATTACACTCCCCCTAATGAGACAGCCCACTCTCTCCCTCCACTCCCTCTTTTCATGTCCATTTCACCAGCGTCTAACACCCTCCCCTCTCACCTGCCCTCCAGGCAGGAGATGCCAACATAGTCTCAAGTGTCCACCTGATCCAAGAAGCTCACTCCTCACCAGCATCCCTCTCCAACTCATTGTCCAGTCCAATCCCTGTCTGAAGAGTTGGCTTTGGGAATGGTTCTTGTCCTGGGCCAACAGAAGGTCTGTGGGCCATGACCACCGGGGTCCTTCTAGTCTCATTCAGTTAAGTCTGGTCTTTTTATGAGAATTTGGGGTCTGCACCCCACTGCTCTCCTGCTCCCTCAGGGGTTCTCTGTTTTATTCCCTGTCAGGGCAGTCATTGGTCATAGCCGGTCATCATCTAGTTCTTCTGATCTCAGGATGATGTAGTCCCTGGTTCATGTGGCCCTTTCTGTCTCTTGGGCTCGTAATTACCTCGTATCCTTGGTGTTCTTCATTCTCCTTTAATCCAGGTGAATTCAGACCAATTGATGCATCTTAGATGGTTGCTTGCTAGCATTTAAGACCCCAGACGCCACTCTTCAAAGTGGGATGCAGAATGTTTTCTTAACACATTTTATTATGCCAATTGACTTAGATGCCCCCTAAAACCATGGTTACCCAAACCCCTGCCCCTGCTGCACTGGCCTTTGAAGTATTCAGTTTATTTAGGAAACTTCTTTGCTTTTGGTTTAGTCCAATTGTGCTGACCTCCCCTGTTTTGTGTACTGTCTTTCCCTTCACCTAAAGTAGTTCTTAACTACTATCTAATTAGTGAATACCGCCTCCCACCATTCCTCCCTCCCTCCTCTCATAATCACAAAAGAATGTTTTCTTCTCAGTTTAAACTATTTCTCAAGTTCTTATAATAGTGGTTTTATACAATATCTCTCCTTTTGCAACTAATTTCACTCAGCATAATGCCTTCCAGGTTCCTCCATGTTATGAAATGTTTCACAAATTCCTCACTGTTCTTTATTCATGTGTAGTATTCCATTGTATGAATATACCATAATTTATTTATCCATTCATCCATTGATGGGCATCTTAGTTGCTTCCATCTTTTTGCTATTGTAAACAGTGCTGCAATAAACATGGGTGTACATATATCAGTTCATGTAAAAGCTCTTATTTCTCTAGGATATATTCCGAGGAGTGGGATTGCTGGAACGTATGGTAGTTCTATTTCTAGCTTTTTAAGGAAGCAGCAAATCAATTTCCAAAGTGGTGGTACCATTTTACATTCCCATCAGCAGTGCATAATCCGCAGTCTCTCCAACATTTATTATTTCGTGTTTTTTGGATTAATGCCAGTCTTGTTGGAGTGAGATGAAATCTCATTGTAGTTTTGATTTGCATTTCTCTAATGGCTAATGATCGTGAACATTTCCTCATGTCTCTGTTAGCTACCTGAATGTCTTTTCTAGTGAAGTGTCTATTCATATCTCTGGCCCATTTCTTAATTTTCTTTTGTATTTTTGCAGTTGAGTTTTTGCGGTACCATGCAGATTTTAGAGGTCAGGCACTGATCAGAAATGTCATACCTAAAAACTTTTTCCCAGTCTGTCAGTAGTCTTTTTACTCTTTTGGTGAAGTCTTTGGATGAGCATAGGTGTTTGATTTTTAGAAGCTCCTAGTTATCTAGTTTCTCTTCTGCATTCTTAATGTTTTTTATACTGTTCATGCCGTGTATCAGGGCTCCTAATATTGTCCCTATTTTTTCTTCCGTGATCTGTATCGTTTTAGATTTTATATTTAGGTCTTTGATCCATTTTGAGTTTGTCTTTGTGCATGGAGTGAGGTATGGGTCTTGTTTCATATTTTTGCACATGGATATCCAGTTATGCCAGCACCATTTGTTTAAAAGACTGTCTTTTCCCCATTTAACTGTTTTGAGGGTTTTGTCAAATATCAACTGCTCATATGTGGATGGATTTATGTCTGGATTCTCAACTCTGTTCCATTGGTCCATGTATCTGTTGTTGCACCAGTACCAGGCTGTTTTGACTACTGTGGCGGTATCATAGGTTCTAAACTCAGGTAAAGTAAGGCCTCCCACTTTGTTCTTCTTTTTCAGTAATGCCTTATTTATCCGGGGCCTATTTCCCTTCCATATGAAGTTGGTGATTTGTTTCACCATCTCATTAAAGAATGTTCTTGGAATTTGGATCAGAATAGCATTAAATGTATAGATCGCTTTTGGTACAATAGACATTTTTACAATGTTAAGTCTTCCTATCCACGAGCAAGGTATGTATCTCCACCTATGTAAGTCTCTTTTGGTTTCTTACAGAAGTGTACTGTAGTTTTCTTTGTATAAGTTTTTTACATCTCTGGTGAGATTTATTCCTAAGTATTTTATCTTCTCAGGGGCTACTGTAAATGGCATTGATTTCATGATTTCCTCTTTGATGTTCTTTTTGTTGGTGTAGAGGAATCCAACTGATTTTTGTATGTTTATTTTGTATCCCGATACTCTGTTGAACTCTTCTATTAGTTTCAGTATTTTTCTTGAGGATTTCTTAGGGTTTTCTGTATAAGATCATGTCATTTGCAAATAGAGATACTTTAACTTCTTCCTTGCCAATCTGGATGCCCTTTATTTCTTTATCTAGCCTAATTGCTCTGGCTAGCACCTCCAATACGATGTTGAATAAGAGCAGTGATAAAGGGCTTCCTTGTCTGGTTCCCAATCTCATTGGGAATGCTTTCAGGCTCTCTCCATTTAGGGTGATGTTGGCTGTTGGCTTTGTATAAATATCCTTTATTATGTTGAGGAATTTTCCTTCTACTCCTATTTTGCTGAGAGTTTTTATCGTGAATAGATGTTGAACTTTGTCAAATGCCTTTTCTGCATCAATTGATAAAATCATGTGATTCTTGTCCTTTGTTTTATTTATGTGGTGCATTACATTAATTGTTTTTCTAATGTTGAACCATCCCTGCATAGCTGGTATGAATCCCACTTGTTCATTGTCATTTATTTTTTTGGTATGTTGTTGAATTCTATTGGCTAGAATTTTTGAGGATTTTTGCATCTAAGTTCATGAGGGATATAGGTGTGTAATTTTCTTTTCTTGTGGTGTCTTTACCTGTTTTTGGTATCAGGGATATGTTGGCTTCATAGAATGAGTTTGGTAGTATTCCGTCCTTTTCTATTCTCTGAAATACCTTTAGTAGTAGTGGTGTTAACTCTTCTCTGAAAGTTTGGTAGAACTCTGCAGTGAAGTCAACTGAGCCAGGGCTCTTTTTTTTTTTTTTTTTTTGGTTGGTAGTTTTTTGATTGCCTGTTCAATCCCTTCTTTTGTTATGGGTCTATTTAGTTGTTCTACCTCTGTTTCTGTTAGTTTAGGTAGGTAGTGTGTTTCTAGGAATTCATCCATTTCTTCCAAGTTTTCAAATTTGTTAGAGTACAATTTTTCATAGTAATCTGATATGGTTCTTTTAATTTCATTTGGGTCTGTTGTAATATCGCCCATCTCATTTCTTATTCAGGTTATTTGCTTCCTCTCCTGTTTTTCTTTTGTCAGTTTGGCCAGTGGTTTATCAATTTTGTTGATTTTTTCAAAAAACTAGCTTTTGGTCTTGTTAATTCTTTCCATTGTTTTTCTGTTTTCTATTTCATTTATTTCAGCTCTAATTTTTATTATTTGTTTTCTTCAGGTACCTGAAGGTTTCTTTTGTTGCTCTCTTTCTATTTGTTCAAGTTGTAGGGATAATTCTATCATTTTGGACCTTTGTTCTTTTTGTATGTGTCCATTTATTGATATAAATTGGCCTCTGAGCACCACTTTTGCTGTGTCCCAAAGGTTCTGATAGGAAGTGTTTTCATTCTCATTGGAGTCTATGAATTTCTTTATTTCATCCTTAATGTCTTCTATAATCCAGTCTTTTTTGGGCAGGGTATTGTTCAGTTTCCAACTGTTTGATTTCCTTTCCCTGCATTTCCTGTTACTGATTTCCACTTTTATGGCCTTATGGTCAGAGAAGATGCTTTGTAATATTTCAATGTTTTGGATTCTGCTAAGGCTTGCTTTATGACCTAATATGTGGTCTATTCTATAGAATGTTTCATGTGCACTAGAAAAGAAAGTATACTTGGTTGCTGTTGGGTGGAGTGTTCTGTATATGTCTATGAGGTCAACTTGGTTGACTGTGGCATTTAGATCTTTCGTGTCTTTATTGAGCTTCTTTCTGGATGTCCTATCCTTTATCGGAAGTGGTGTGTTGAAGTCTCCTACTATTATTGTGGAGCTGTCTATCTCCCTTTTCAATGCTGAAAGAGTTTGTTTTATGTATCTTGCAGCCCTGTCATTGGGTGCATAAATATTTAATATGGTTATATCTTCTTGGTCTATCATCCCTTTAATCATTATATAGTATCCTTCCTTATCCTTTCTGATGGGTTTAACTTTAAAGTCTATTTTCTCAGAAATTAATATTTCTACTCCTGTTCTTTTTTGATTATTGTTTGCTTGATATATTTTTTCTCATTCTTTGAGTTTTAGTTTGTTTGTGTCTCTAAGTCTAAGGTGTGTCTCTTGTAGGCAGCATACAGACGGGTCTTGTTTTTTAATCCATTCTGCCACTTTCTGTCTCTTTATTGGTGCATTTAGTCCATTTAGATTCAGGGTAATTATGGATAGGTATGAATTTATTGCCATCATTTTGATGTCTTTTTCTGTGTGTTGTTGACAGTTTCTTTTTCCCACTTGATTTTATGTGCTGAGTAGATTATCCTCACATATTGTCCTTTCTTCGTATTTGTTGTTGTTGATTTTGTTTCTGCTGAGTCTCTATTTTTTCTTGTATTTTATTTTGATGAGTAGGATAGTTTGTCTCCTTTGTAGTTACCTTATTATTCACCCCCTATTTTTCTAAATTTAAACCTAACTTTTATTTCTTTTTATCGCCATTATCTTCCTCTCCATATGGAAGGTGTATGATTACATTTCTTAGTCCCTGTTTATTATTTTAATGTTGTCCTCTTTTATATAATAACATCGCTGTTACCCTCTTTTGAGCTTTTTTTTTTAATTCTTTCTTCTTCCTTTGTTTTTTTGTATTTCCCTGTCTGTGTTGACTTCTGGTTGCTCTGCCCAGTGTTCTAGTCTTCAGTTGATACCTCATATTATGGATTTTCTAACCAAAGAACTCCCTTTAGTATTTCTTGCAGTTTTGGTTGATTTTTACAAAGTCCCTAAACTTGTGTTTATCTGGAAATGTCTTGATTTCACCTTCATATTTAAGAGGACAGTTTTGCTAGATACATGATTCTTAGCAGGCAGTTTTTTTCCTTCAATTTTTTAAATATGTCATCCCATTGCCTTCTTGCCTGCATGGTTTCTGCCAAGTAGTCTGAGCTTATTCTTATTGGCTCTTCTTTCTGGATGACTTTTCGTTAATCCCTTGCTGCTGTTATAATTCTCTCTTTATCTTTGGTTTTGGTAAGTTTGATTATAATATGTCTTGGTGACTTTCTTTTAACACCCACCTTATGTGGAGTTCCATGAGAATCTTGGATAGATATCGCCTTATCTTTCATGATATCAGGGTAGTTTTCTGCCAAGAATTCTTCAACAATTCTTTCTGTATTTTCTGTTATCCCTCCCCGTTCTGGTACTCCAATCACTCGTAGGTTATTTCTCTTGATAAGAGTCCCACATGATTTTTAAGGTTTCTTCATTTATTTTTTTAATTCTTTTATCCAATTTTTCTTCAAATATATTAGTGCCAAGTGATTTATCTTTGAGTTCAGAAATTCTGCCTTCCACTTGCTCAATTCTGCTCCTCTGACTTTCTACTGAGTTGTCTACTTCTGTAATTTTATTGTTAATCTTCTGAATTTCTGATTGCTGTCTGTCTATGGATTTTTCCAGCTTACTAAACTTTTCATTATGTTCCTGAATAATCTTTCTAATTTCTTCAATTGCCTTATCTGTGTGTTCCTTGGCTTGTTCTGCATATTGCCTCATTTACTTCCTGGTGTCTTGAAGGGTTCTGTACATTAAACTCTTGTACTTTGGCTCTGGTAATCCAGGAATGCACTTTCATCTAGAAGATCCCTGGGTTCTTTGTTTTGAGAGCCTGTTGAGATTATCATGGTCTGTTTCTTTATGTGAATTGATATTGAGTGTTGTCTCCGAGCCATCAACAAGTTATTGTATTAGTTTATGCTTGCTTACTGTGTCGTAGCTTCTTGGTTTGTTCTGTTTTGGTATGCCCCTATGGGTTGCTTAAGTGAGCTAGCTTGATTATTTTTGCCTTTGAGCTCTGAGTTCCTGTCCCCAGATGGCTAGAGCTGTTATCCGGTATATCAGTCTAGGAGTCCATTCAGTTTTCTTGTATGAATTCAGCTCAGGTTTCCAGGTAGCTGATCATCAAGTGTGTGGTACAGGCTCTGTCCTACAGTCTTAGAGGGGCAAGGCGTGATTGGTGTATATACCAGTATCTGATTGCAGCAGGGGGTCATGCTCTGAACAAGGCAGGGGGCTGAGAACCGACCCTCGAGTCTTTCTGAGGAAAGCGCGTCCCTGTTTCCTAGAGCTTGCAGGTGGGTGGGTTCTGCAGATGGACCATGGGCACCCAAAGTTTTTGGTTGTAAGGACTGGGAGGTACCATTCATCCTTGGACCCCTGTCACGGGTGGCTGGGTGACCTGAGTGGAGACACCAGTCCTTATGTCCCTGATATGGGTAGGTGAGGGCCTTGTTCAATAGTCAAAGGAATGTAAATCATCAAACACCCACTTCTCCAACGCATAGCTGAAGTGGTTGGAGTCTGCCAACAAGTGCCTATTCTCCCGAAATAGGCCCACACAGGTCCATGCAGAAGGGAAAGGTGCTCAAAGTCCACGGACAGTTTATGCCTGGACAGGAGCTGCTTCTGTCCCGAGCTCCCCCGGTTAGTGGAGCTAACAAATTATCTTTACCCCCAATTGCAAATTTTTTCCTTCCCCAAGGCCGAGAGAATGGCTCTAGGTGCTCAACAGTGCCTATCTCCAGCCCAGGGAATTCAGCCACTGAAGCCGGCTTGGGGTTCGGGGGGCGCAATGAAATAAATGCAAGTTCTTAGCTTTTGCTGAGATAGCCGTTCTTCTCTGATTTCAGAAGTGTGAGTAGGCTGTGCGGCTGGCTGCTTCTCCCTGAGGAAACTGCGGTCGAAAGCTAGTACCAGCCCGCCACTGCCTCCCCAGCTCCAGGAATGGTGCCTGAGGGCTCCCCGCAATTCAGGTCCGTTAACTCCTCTCCACTTCTGAATGGTCTCTTCCTCCCCCTGCCCCTCAGTTCGTTTTCTAAGCTTGCCTTTGAAGCTCAGGGCTCCCAGGTTGTCACGAATATACTCATGTCACTTGTTTTTCTGGGTCTTTCTTGTAAATAGGCCTCACCCAAAGTGTCTGTCTATTCCATCTTGGCTCTGCCTCCCTCGTGACAAATCTATTCTTGAGATGGTCACTAAATTCAGGTAGGATGTACTCAAGGTTGTACTTTGGTTCTCATGGGCTTGTTCTAACTTTCTTCAGCTTCAACTTGAATTTGCACATGAGCAGTTGATGGCCTGTTCTACTGTTGGCCCCTGGCCTTGTTCTAACTGATAATATTGGGCTTTCAACGTCTCTTTCCACAGATGTAGTTGATTTGATTCTTGTGTATTCCATCTGGCAAGGTCCATGTGTATAGTTACCATTTATGTTGTTGAAAAAAGGTATTTGCAATATTATTAATATCACACCCAAATAAAATTTTGCTGAAGATCATTCAAAAGCAGTTGCAGCAAGTACATCGACAGGGAACTGCCAAAAATTCAAGCTGGATTCAAAAGATTGTGGAATGAGGGATAGCATTGCTTATGTCAGATGGATCCTGGCTGAAAGCAGAAAATACGAGAAAGATGTTTACCTATGTTTTATTTACTATGCACAGGCAGTCAACTATGTGGTTCATAACAAATTATGAATAACATTGTGAAGAATGGAAATCCCAGAACACTTAAGTGTGCTCATGATGAACTTGTACATAGATCAAGAAGCAGTCATTAGAACAGAACAAGTAGATACTGCGTGGTTTAAAGTCAGGAAAGATGTGCATCAGGGTTGCATTCTTGCACCATACTTATTCAATCTGTATGCTGAGCAAATAGTATGAGAAGCTGAACTATATGAAGAAGAACAGGGCATCGGGATTGGAGGAAAACTCACTGACAACCTGTAACATGCAGATGACACAACTTTGCTGAAAGCACTTACTGATGAAGCTCAAAGACCACAGCCTTCAGAATGGTACACCTCAACATAAAGAAAACAAAAATCCTCACAATTGGACCAGTAAGTGACATCGTGATAAATGGAGAAAATATTGAAGTTGTCAAGGATTTCATTTTACTTGGATCCACAATCAATACCCATGGAAGCAGCAGTCAAGAAATCAAACGACCCATTTCAACGGGCAAATCTGCTCCAAAAGACTTCTTTAAAGTGTTCAAAAGCACAGATTTCACTTTAAGGATTAAGGTGCACCTGACCCAAGCCATGGTGTTTTTAGTCATCTCATACGCATGTCAAAGCTGGGCAATGAATAAGGAAGACAGAAGAATTGATTTCTTTGAATTATGATGTTGGTGAAGAATATTGAATATATCATGGACTGCCAATGAAACAAACAGATCTGTCTTGGAAGAAGTACAGCTAAATGCTTCTTGAAAGTGAGGATGGCAAGATTTTGTCTCACATATTTTTGACATGTTATCAGGAGGGACCAGTCCCTGGAGAAGGACTTCACGCTTGGTAAAGTAGAGGGTCAGTGAAAAAGAGGAAGACCCTCAATGAGATGGAATGACACGGTGCCTGCAACAATGGGCTCAAGCATAACAATGATTGTGAAGATGGGGCAGGACTGGGCAATGATTTGTTCTGTTGTACACACGGTCGCTATGAGTTGAAACTGACTCGATGGCACCTAATAACAAGAACATGATTATTACGCCAAGGACTCTAATGGAAAAAAGTGGCTACAGTTAAGAACAGATGAGTAATGTAAGCAAGGAGATGAAAAGTCTAAAAAAGGATAACAATGAAATCCTAGAAATCATGAACAGTGAAGCAGAAATGAAAAATGCAGTGAATGGGTTCATCCATAGACCAGACATGGCAAAGGAAATACTCAATGACCTTAAAGTTATGTCAATAGAAACTTTCTAAATTAAAAAGAGAGAAATGAACTTTAAAAAACAAAACAATAACCAAAACTCATTTGAAAGACAAAGGGATGATATTGGCTGAGACAATTTTTTTCCTGATCTTTTCTATGTATTTTTTTTTAATTTTTATTGTGCTTTAAGCTAAAGTTTACATAGTCAGTCTCTCACACAAAAACTTGTATATACCTTGCTACATACTCCCAATTGCTCTTCCCGTAATAAGACAGCCTGCTCCCTCCCTGAACTCTCTTTTTGTGTCATTTCTCCAGCTTCTAACCCCCTCTACCCTCTCATCTACCCTCCAGGCAGGAGATACCAACATAGTCTCAAGTGTCCACCTGATCCAAGAAGCTCACTCCTCACCAGCATCCCTCTTCAGCCCATTGTCCAGGCCAATTCCTGTCTGAAGAGTTGGCTTTGGGAATGGTTCCTGTCCTGGGCCAACAGAAGGTCTGAGGGCCATGATCACCGGGTCTTTCCAGTCTCAATAAGATCATAAAGTCTGGTCTTTGTACAAGAATTTGGTTCTGCATCCCACTGCTCTCCTGCTCCCTCAGAGGTTCTCTGTTGTGTTCCCTGTCAAGACAGTCATCTGTTGTAGCCGGGCACCATCTAGTTCTTCTGGTCTCAGGCTACACGTAGTTTCTGGTTTATGTGGCCCTTTCTGTCTCTTGGACTCGTAATTACCTTGTGTCCTTGGTGTTCTTCATTCTCCTTTGGTTCAGGTGGGTTGAGACCCATTGATGCATCTTAGATGGCTGCTTGCTAGCGTTTAAGACCTCAGATGCAACTTCCCGAAGCAGGATGCAGAATGTTTTCTTAATAGATTTTATTATGCTAGTCGACTTAGATGTCCTCTGAAACCATGGTCCTCAAACCCCCGCCCCTGCTGTGTTGGCCTTCGAAGCATTTAGTTTATTCAGGAAACTTCTTTCCTTTTGGTTTAGTCCAGTTGTGCTGACCTCGCCTGTATTATGTGTTGTCTTTCCCTTTGCCTAAAGTAGTTCTTATCTACTATCTAATTAGTGAATACCCTTCTCCCATCCTCCCTCCCTTCCCCCTCTCATAACCATCAAAGAATGTTTTCTTCTCTATTTAAACTATTTCTCGAGTTCTTATAATAGTGGTCTTATACAATTTTTGTCCTTTTGCAACTGACTAATTTCACTCAACATAATGCCTTCCAGATTCCTCCATGTTATGAAATGTTTGACAGATTCATCACTGTTCTTTCTGGATCCATGGTATTCCATTGTGTAAATATACCACAATTTATTTATCCATTCATCTGTTGATTGGCATCTTGGTTACTTCCATCTTTTTTTTTTTTAAATAATTTTTATTAAGCTTCAAGTGAACATTTACCATTCCAATCAGTCTGTCACATGTAAGTTTACATACATCTTACTCCCTTCTCCCACTTGCTCTCTCCCTATTGAGTCAGCCCTTTCAGTCTCTCGTTTCGTGCCAATTTTGCCGTCTTCCCTCTTTCCCTATCTTCCCATCCCCCCTCCAGTCGAGAGTTGCCAACACATTCTCCAGTGTCCACCTGATTTAATTAGCTCACTCTTCATCAGCATCTCTCTCCCCGCCGCTGACCAGTCCTTTTCATGCCTGATGAGTTGTCTTCGGCGATGGTTCCTGTCCTGTACCATCAGAAGGTCTGGGGAGCATTGCCTCCAGGATTCCTCTAGTCGCAGTCATACCATTAAGTATGGTCTTTTTATGAGAATTTGGGGTCTGTATCCCATTGGTCTCCTGCTCCCTCAGGAGGTGTCTGTTGTGCTCCCTGACAGGGCAGACATCGATTGTGGTCAGGCACCAACTAGTTGTTCTGGTCTCAGGATAATGTAGGTCTCTGGTTCATGTGGCCCTTTCTGTCTCTTGGGTTCTTGCTTGTCGTGTGACCTTGGTGTTCTTCCTTTGCCTTTGCTCCAGGTGGGTTGAGACCAATTGATGTATCTTAGATGGCCGCTTGTTGGCATTTAGGACCCCAGACGCCACATTTCAAAGTGGGATGCAGAATGTTTTCATAATAGAATTGTTTTGCCCATTGACTTAGAAGTCCCCTCAAACCATGTTCCCCAGACCCCAGCCCCTGCTCCGCTGACCTTTGAAGCTTTCATTTTATCCCGGAAACCTCTTTGTTTTTAGTCCAGTCCAATTAGACTGACCTTCCTTGTATTGAGTGTTGTCTTTCCCTTCACCCAAAGCAGTTCTTATCTACTGACTGATCAATAAAAAACCCTCTCCCTCCCTCTCTCCCTACCCCCTATGTAACCACAAAAGTATGTGTTCTTCTCCGTTTTTTCTATTTCTCAAGATCTTATAATAGTGGTCTTATATAATATTTGTCCTTTTGCCTCTGACTAATTTCGCTCAGCATAATGCCTTCCAGATTCCTCCATGTTATGAAATGTTTCAGAGATTCGTCACTGTTCTTTATCGATGCGTAGTATTCCATTGTGTGAATATACCACAATTTATTTACCCATTCATCCGTTGACGGACACCTTGGTTGCTTCCAGCTTTTTCTATCGTAAACAGAGCTGCAATGAACATGGGTGTGCATATATCTGTTTGTGTGAAGACTCTTGTATCTCTAGGGTATATTCCGAGGAGTGGGCTTTCTGGGTTGTATGGTAGCTCTATTTCTAACTCTTTGAGATAACGCCAGATGGATTTCCAAAGTGGTTGTACCATTTTACAATCCCACCAGCAGTGTATGAGAGTTCCAATCTCTCCGCAGCCTCTCCAACATTTATTATTTTGTGTTTTTGGATTAATGCCAGTCTAGTTGGTGTGAGATGGAATCTCATCGTAGTTTTAATTTGCATTTCTCTAATGGCTAATGATCCGGAGCATTTTCTCATGTGTCTGTTGGCTGCCTGAATATCTTCTTTAGTGAAATGTGTGTTCATATCCTTTGCCCACTTCTTGATTGGGTTGTTTGTCTTTTTGTGGTTGAGTTTTGACAGAATCATGTAGATTTTAGAGATCAGGCGCTGGTCTGAGATGTCATAGCTGAATATTCTTTCCCAGTCTGTAGGTGGTCTTTTTACTCTTTTGGTGAAGTCTTTAGATGAGCATAGGTGTTTGATTTTTAGGAGCTCCCAGTTATCTGGTTTCTCTTCGTCGTTTTTGGTAATGTTTTGTATTCTGTTTCTGCCCTGTATTAGGGCTCCTAGGGTTGTCCCTATTTTTTCTTCCATGATCTTTATCGTTTTAGTCTTTATGTTTAGGTCTTTGATCCACTTGGACTTAGTTTTAGTGCATGGTGTGAGGTATGGGTCCTGTTTCATTCTTTTAGAAATGGATATCCAGTTATGCGAGCACCATTTGTTAAAAAGACTATCATTTCCCCAATTGACTGACACTGGTCCTTTGTCAAATATCAGCTGCTCATACATGGATGGATTTACATCTGGGTTCTCAATTCTGTTCCATTGGTCTATGTGCCTGTTGTTGTACCAATACCAGGCTGTTTTGACTACTGTAGCTGTATAATAGGTTCTGAAATCAGGCACAGTGAGGCCTCCCACTTTCTTCTTCTTTTTCAGTAATGCTTTGCTTATCTGGGGGTTCTTTCCCTTCCATATGAAATTAGTGATTTGTTTCTCTATCCCCTTAAAATATGACGTTGGTATTTGGATTGGAAGTGCGTTATATGTATAGATGGCTTTTGGTAGAATAGACATTTTTACTATGTTAAGTCTTCCTATCCATGAGCAGGGTATGTTTTTCCACTTAAGTATGTCCTTTTGAATTTCTTGTAGCAGAGTTTTATAGCTTTCTTTGTATAGGTCTTTTACATCTTTGGTAAGATTTATTCCTAAGTATTTTATCTTCTTGAGGGCTCCTGTGAATGGTATTGATTTGGTTATTTCCTCTTCGGTGTTCTATTTGTTGATGTAGAGGAATCCAAGTGATTTTTCTATGTTTATTTTATAACCTGAGACTCTGCCAAACTCTTCTCTATTAGTTTCAGTAGTTTTCTGGAGAATTCCTTAGGGTTTTCCATGTATACGATCATGTCATCTGCAAATAGTGATAGCTTTACTTCCTCCTTGCCAATCCGGATACCCTTTATTTCTTTGTCTAGCCTAATTGCCCTGGCTAGGACTTCAAGTACGATGTTGAATAAGAGCGGTGATAAAGGGCATCCTTGTCTGGTTCCCGTTCTCAAGGGAAATGCTTTCAGGTTCTCTCCATTTAGAGTGATATTGGCTGTTGGCTTTGTATAAACTAAGTTATGTTAAGGAATTTTCCTTCAATTCCTATTTTGGTAAGAGCTTTTATCATAAATGGGTGTTAAACTTTGTCAAATGCCTTTTCTGCATCAATTGATAAGATCATGTGGTTTTTATCTTTTGTTTTATTTATGTGATGGATTACATTAATGGTTTTTCTGATATTAAACCAGCCTTGCATACCTGGTATAAATCCCACTTGATCAGGGTGAATTATTTTTTTGATGTGTTGTTGGGATTCTATTGGCTAGAATTTTGTTGAGGATTTTTGCATCTATGTTCATGAGGGATATAGGTCTATAATTTTCTTTTTTTGTAATGTCTTTACCTGGTTTTGGTATCAGGGAGATGGTAGCTTCATAGAATGAGTTGGGTAGTATTCCGTCTTTTTCTATGCTTTGAAATACCTTCAGTAGCAGTGGTGTTAAGTCTTCTCTGAAGGTTTGGTAGAACTCTGCAGTGAAGCCGTCTGGGCCAGGACTTTTTTTGTTGGAATTTTTTTGATTACCGTTTCAATCTCTTTTTTTGTTATGGGTCTATTTAGTTGTTCTACTTCTGAATGTGTTAGTTTTGTAGGTAGTATTTTTCCAAGAATTTATCCATTTCTTCTAGGTTTTCAAATTTGTTAGAGTACAATTTTTCGTAGTAATCTGAAATGATTCTTTTATAATTTCATTTGGGTCTGTTGTGATGTGGTCCTTCTCGTTTCTTATTCGGGTTATTTGTTTCCTTTCCTGTTTTTCTTTAGTCAGTCTAGCCAGTGGTTTATCAATTTTGTTAATTTTTTCAAAGAACCAGCTTTTGGCTTTGTTAATTCTTTCAATTGTTTTTCTGTTCTCTAATTCATTTAGTTCAGCTCTAATTTTTATTATTTGTTTTCTTCTGGTGCCTGATGGAGTCTTTTGTTGCTCACTTTCTATTTGTTCAAGTTATAGGGATAGTTCTCTGATTTTGGCTCTTTCTTCTTTTTGTATGTGTGCATTTATCGATATAAATTGGCCTCTGAGCACTGCTTTTGCTGTGTCCCAGAGGTTTTGATAGGAAGTATTTTCATTCTCGTTGCATTCTATGAATTTCCTTATTCCCTCCTTGATGTCTTCTATAACCCAGTCTTTTTTCAGGACGGTATTGTTCAGTTTCCAAGTATTTGATTTCTTTTCCCTAGTTTTTCTGTTATTGATTTCTAGCTTCATTGCCTTGTGGTCTGAGAAGATGCTTTGTAATATTTCGATGTTTTCGATTCTGCAAAGATTTGTTTTATGACCTAATATGTGGTCTATTCTAGAGAATGTTCCATGTGCACTAGAAAAAAAGTATATTTTGCAGCAGTTGGGTGGAGAGTTCTGTAGAAGTCAATGAGGTCAAGTTGGTTGATTGTTGTAACTAGGTCTTCCGTGTCTCTATGGAGCTTCTTACTGGATGTCCTGTCCTTCTCCGAAAGTGGTGTGTTGAAGTCTCCTACTATAATTGTGGAGGTGTCTATCTCACTTTTCAATTCTGTTAAAATTTGATTTATGTATCTTGCAGCCCTGTCATTGGGTGCATAAATATTTAATATGGTTATGTCTTCCTGATCAATTGTCCCTTTTATCATTATATAGTGTCCTTCTTTATCCTTTGTGGCGGATTTAAGTCTAAAGTCTATTTTGTCAGAAATTAATATTGCTACGCCTCTTTTTTTTGCTTGTTATTTGCTTGATATATTTTTTTCCATCCTTTGAGTTTTAGTTTGTTTGTGTCTCTAAGTCTAAGGTGTGTCTCTTGTAGGCAGCATATAGACGGATCATGTTTCTTTATCCAGTCCGTGACTCTCTGTCTCTTTATTGGTGCATTTAGTCCATTTACATTCAGCGTAATTATAGATAAATAAGTTTTTAGTGCTGTCATTTTGATGCCTTTTCATGTGAGTTGTTGGCCATTTCATTTTTCCACATACTTTTTTGTGCTGAGACGTTTTTCTTAGTAGATTGTGAGATCCTCATTTTCATAGTGTTTAACTTTATGTTAGTTGAGTCGTTATGTTTTTCTTGGCTTTTTTCTTGAGTTATGGAATTGATATTCCTTTTTGTGGTTACCTTTTTATTTACCCCTATTTTTCTAAGTAAAAACCTAACTTGTATCGTTCTATATCGCCTTGTATCACTCTCCATCTGGTAGTTCAATGCCTCCTGTATTTAGTCCCTCTTTTTGATTATTGTGATCGTTTATCTATTGATTTCCATGATTCCCTGTTATGTGTATTATTTTGTTTATTTATTTATTTATTAGAATTAATCTTAATTTGTTTGTTTTTGTGCTTTCCCTATTTGAGTTGTGTTGATATCAGGACGTTCTGTTTTGTGACCTTGTATTGTGCTGGTACCTGATATTATTGGTCATCCAGCCAAACAATCTCCTTTAGCATTTCTTGCAGTCTTGGTTTAGTTTTTGCAAATTCTCTAAACTTGTGTTTATCTGTAAATATCTTAATTTCGCCTTCATATTTCAGAGAGAGTTTTGCTGGATATATGATCCTTGGTTGGCAGTTTTTCTCCTTCAGTGCTCTGTATACGTCGTCCCATTCCCTTCTTGCCTGCATGGTTTCTGCTGAGTAGTCTGAGCTTATTCTTATTGATTCTCCCTTGAAGGAAACCTTTCTTTTCTCCCTGGCTGCTTTTAAAATTTTCTGTTTGTCTTTGGTTTTGGCAAGTTTGATGATAATATGTCTTGGTGTTTTTCTTTTTGGATCAATCTTAAATGGGGTTCGATGAGCATCTTGGATAGATATCCTTTCGTCTTTCATGATGTCAGGGAAGTTTTGTGTCAGGAGTTCTTCAACTATTTTCTCTGTGTTTTCTGTCCCCCCTCCCTGTTCTGGGACTCCAATCACTCTCAAGTTATCCTTCTTGATAGAGTCCCACATGATTCTTAGGGTTTCTTCATTTTTTTAAATTCTTTTATCTGATTTTTTTTCAGCTATGTTGGTGTTGATTCCCTGGTCCTCCAGAAGTCCCAGTCTACATTCTAATTGCTCGAGGCTGCTCCTCTGACTTCCTATTGCGTTGTCTAATTCTGTAATTTTATTGTTAATCTTTTGGATTTCTACATGCTGTCTCTCTATGGATTCTTGCAACTTATTAATTTTTTCACTATGTTCTTGAATAATCTTTTTGAGTTCTTCAACTCTTTTATCAGTGTGTTCCTTGGCTTTTTCTGCAGTTATCCTAATTTCATTTGTGATATCTTTAAGCATTCTGTAAATTAGTTTTTTATATTCTGTATCTGATAATTCCAGGATTGTATCTTCTTTTTTTTTTTATCTTCATTTGGGAAAGATTTTGATTCTTTTGTTTGGGGGGTTGGAGAAGCTGTCATGGTCTGTTTCTTTATGTGGTTTGATATGGACTGCTGTCTCCGAGCCATCACTGGGAAATTAGTTTTTCCAGGTAATCAGCTAAAAAAAAATGCAGTCAGATACCTATCTGAATTCTCCCTCTGGCTCAGGGTATTCGGATGTTAATGGAGCCGCCTGGGGAGGGTGGGGGAGGGATCAGAGAGCTAGGAGTGTAGCACCTCAGAATATAGAGCTGATCCCCGCATTCACGCTCTGCCCGCGCCTGCCAAAATCCCGGCAGGACGGCTCCCCAGCTGGGATGCTGCTCTCCCTACTCCAAGACCAGTCACTTCCTCTCGGGGACTTCTCCCTCCGGCGCGCCGCTCTGCTCCCGCGAACTGGGTGGGCGTCGCCCGCACGAACAGCTGGGCCCGCCCTGGGGTCTATTCAGGGGAACACGCTCACGCCCCGCCCCCGCCAAAATCCCAGGGGCCGGCTCCCCAGCTGGGACGCTGTTCTCCCCGCTCCGAGACCTGTCACTTCCTCCCGGGGACTTCTCCCTCCGGTGCGCCGAACTGCTCGCGTGAACTGGGTGCGCGTCGCCCACATGAACGGCTGGGCCCGCCCCTGGGGTCGCTTTATGGAAATATAGCTGATCCCCACGCTCGCGCCACGCCCGCTTCCCGCCAAACTCCCGGCGGGACGGCTCCCCGGCTGGGACGCTGCTCTCCTGGCTCCAAGATCAGTCACTCCCTCCCAGGTGCTTCTCCCACTGGCTGCGCCGCTACGCCGCCCGCGCCAACCAGCTAGGGTCTCTCCCGGGATGAGTTCGGGGGGTAGGGCTGGGCCCCTTGTCTGTGCTGTCTGCCCCCCTGGGCTCTGCCCCAGATCGGGCTCCGAAGGTCACCTGCCTGGTACGCTGGCTCCTGGTTCTGAAAATGATCGCTGTCTGCCCGTATTTGTTCGTTCTCCATCTCTAAGTCTGTGTTTGTTGTTCAGAGTTCATAGATTGTTATGTATGTGATCGATTCACTTGTTTTTCTGAGTCTTTGTTGCAAGAGGGATCCGCGGTAGCGTCCACCTAGTCCGCCATCTTGGCCCCGCCTCCTACTTCCATCTTCTTGCTATTGTAAACAGTGATGCAATGAACATGGGTGTGAATATGTCTGTTCGTGTAAAGGCTCTTATTTCTCTAGGATATATTCCAAGGAGTGTGATTGCTGGATCGTATGGTAGTTTTATTTCTACCTTTATAACCCGTAAACCCGTTGCCCTCGAGTCGACCCAGGGCCGAATCGATTTCCAAAGTGGTATACCATTTTACATTCCCACCAGCTGTGTGTAAGTGTTCCAATCTCTCCACAGTTTCCTCAACATTTATTATTTTGTGCTTTTTGGATTAACGCCAGCCTTGTTGGATTGAGATGGAATCCCATTGTAGTTTTGATTTGCATTTCTCTAATGGCTAATGATCCTGAACATTTCCTCATGTATCTGTTAGCTACCTGAATGTCTACTTTAGTGAAGTGTCTGTTCATATCTTTTGCCCATTTTTTAACTGGGTTATCTGTCTTTTCATATTTGAATTTTTGCAGTACCGTATAGATTTTAGAAGTCAGGCACTGATTGGAAATGTCATAGCTAAAAACTTTTTTCCAGTCTGTAGCTAATCTTTTTACTCTTTTGGTGAAGTCTTTGGATGAGCTAGGTGCTTGATTTTTAGGATCTCCCAGTTATGTAGTTTTCCTTCTGCATTGTTAGTAATGTTTTGTATACTGTTTATGTCATGTATTAGGGCTCCTAAAGTTGCCCCTATTTTTTCTTCCATGATCTTAATCATTTTAGATTTTATATCTAGGTCTTTCATCCATTTTGAGCTTATTTTTGTGTAGACAGATAACCAGTTAAGCCAGCACCATTTGTTAAAAAGACTGTCTTTTCCTCATTTAACTGCTTTGGGGCCTTTGTCAAATATCAACTGCTCACATGTGGATAGATTTATGTCTGGATTCTCAGTTCTGTTCCATTGGTCTATGTATCTGTTGCTGTACAGGTACCAGGCTGTTTTGACTACTACGGTGGTATAATAGGTTCTAAAATCAGGTAGAGTAAGGCCTCCCACTTTGTTCTTCTTTTTCAGTAATGCTTTACTTATCCAGGGCCTCTTTCCCTTCCGTATGAACTTGGTGATTTGTTTCTCCATCTCATTAAAAAATGTTCTTGGAATTTGGATTGTAATTGCATTAAATCTATAGATCTCTTTTGGTAGAATAGACATTTTTATGTTAAGTCTTCCTATCCATGAGCAAGGTGTGTTTTTCCACTTATGTAGGTCTCTTTTGGTTTCTTGCAAAAGTGTACTGTAGTATTCTTTGTATAAGTCTTTTACATCTCTGGTAAGAGTTATTCCTAAGTATTTTATCTTCTTGGGGGCTACTGTAAATGGTATTGATTTGGTAATTCCTCTTTGATGTTCTTTTTGTTGGTGTAGAGCAATCCAACTGATTTTTATATGTTTATCTTGTATCCCAATACTCTGCTGATTCCTTAGGGTTTTCTGTGTATAAGATTGTGTCATATCCAAAGAGAGACACTTTGACTTCATCCATGCCAATGTGGGTGCCCTTTATTTCTTTATCTAGCCTAATTGTTCTGTCTGGGACTTCCAGCACAATGTTGAATAAGAGTAGTGAGAAATTCCATACTTGTCTGGTTCCAGATCTCAAGGGGAATGCTTTCAGGCTCTCTCCATTTAGGATGATGTTGGCTATTGGCTTTGCAAAAATGCCCTTTATTATGTTGAGGAATTTTGTTTCTATTCCTATTCTGCTGAGAGTTTTTATCATGAATGGGTGTTGAACTTTGTCAAATGCCTTTTCTGCATCAATTGATAAAATCATGTGATTTTTTTTCTTTCATTTTATTTATATGATGGATTACATTAATTGTTTTTCTAATGTTGAACCATCCCTGCATACCTGGTATGAATCCCACTTGGTCATGGTGAATTATGTTTTTGATATGTTGTTGAATTCTATTGGCTAGAATTTTTTGAGGATTTTTGCATCTAAGTTCTTGAGAGATATGGGTCTGTAATTTTCTTTTTTGTGGTGTCTTTACCTGGTTTTGGTATCAGGGATATGCTAGCTTCATAGAATTAGTTTGGGAGTATTTCATCCATTTTGGTGCTCTGAAATACCTTTAGTAGTAGTGGTGTTAACTCTTCTCTGGACCTTTGGTAGAGCTCTGCAGTGAAGCCAGTCAAGCCAGCGCTTTTTTTTTGGCTGGTAGTTTTTTGATTACCTGTTCAATCTCTCCTTTTTTTATGGGTCTATTTAGTTGTTGTACATCTGTTTGTGTTAGTTTAGGTAGGTAGTATGTTTCTAGGAATTCATCCATTTCTTCTAGGTTTTCAAATTTGTTAGAGTACAATTTTTAAGTTATATTATTGCCCATCTCATTTCTTATTCAGGTTATTTGCTTCCTCTCCTGTTTTTCTTCTGCCAGTTTGGCCAATGGCTTATCACTTCTGTTGATTTTTTTCAAAGTATCAGCTTTTGGTCTTGTTAATTCTTTCAATTGTTTTTCTGTTTTCTATTTTGTTTAGTTCTGCTCTAATTTTTATTATTTTTTATTTATTTATTTTTTGGTGCCTGAAGGTTTCTTTTGTTGCTTTCTATCTGTTCAAGTTGTAGGGATAATTCTTTGATTTAGGTCCTGTAAATTGGCCTCTGAGCACTGCTTTCGCTGTGTCCCAAAGGTTCTCATATGAAGTGTTTTCATTCTCATTGAATTCTATGAATTTCTTTATTCCATCCTTAACGTCCTCTATAATCCAGTCTTTTTTGAGCAGGGTATTGTTCAGTTTCCAAGTGTTTGATTTCTTTTCCTTACTTTTTCTGTTATTGATTTCCACTTTTATGGCCACAGAAGATGCTTTGTAATATTTCAATATTTTGGATTCTGCTAAGGCTTGCATTATGATTTAATACATGGTCTATCCTAGAGATGTCCCACGTGCACTGGAAAAGAAAGTATACTTGCCTGCTGTTGGGTGGAGTGTTCTGTATATGTCTATGAGGTCAACTTGGTTGACTGTGGCATTTAGATCTTTCGTGTCTTTATTGAGCTTCTTTCTGTATGTCCTATCTTTCATCAGAAGTGGTGTGTTGAAGTCTCCTACTATTATTGTGGAGCTGTCTATCTCACTTTTCAATGCTGATAGTTTGTTTTATGTATCTTGCAGCCCTGTCATTGGGTGAATAAATATTTAATATGGTTATTTCTTCTTGGTATATTGTCTCTTTAATTATTATGTAGTGTCATTCCTTATCCTTTTTGATGGATTTAACTCTAAATTCTATTTTGTCAGAAATTAATATTGCCACTCCTTCTCTTTTTTGATTTTTGTTTGCTTGATATATTTTTTCTCATTCTTTGAGTTTTAGTTTGTTTGTGTCTCTAAGTCTAAGATGTGTCTCTTGTAGGCAGCATATAGATAGATCATGTTTTTTAATCCATTCTGCCACTCTGTCTCTTTATTGGTGCATTTAGTCCATTTTTTTTTTTATAGTCAGGGTAATTATGAATAGGTATGAATTTAGTCCTATGATTTTGATGTCTTTTTTTGTGTGTTGTTGACAGTTTCTTTTTCCCACTTAATTTTGTGTGCTGATGAGATTATATATTGTCCTTTCCTCATATTCATTGTTGTTGATTTTGTTTCTGCAGAGTCTCTTTTTTTTTTTCTCGTATTTTATTTTGATATGTAGGATAGTTTATCTTCTTTGTGGTTAACTTATTATTTACCCATTTTTCTAAATTTAAGCCCAGCTTTTATTTCCTTGTACCACCTTGTCTTCCTCTCCAAATGGAAGATCTATGACTACATACCCTCTTTATTGTTTTAACGTTGCCTTCTTTTACTTAATAACATCGCTGTTTCCATGTTTTAAGCGTTTTTTTAATCTGGATTTATTTTTGTGATTTCTCTGTTTAGATTGATTTCTGCTAGCTCTGCCCAGTGTTCTAGTCTTGGGTTGACACCTGATATTATTGATTTTCTAACCAAAGAACTCCCTTTAGTATTTCTTGTAGTTTTGGTTTGGTTTTTACAAATTCCCTAAACTTCTGTTTATCTGGAAATGTCCTGATTTCACCTTCATATTTGAGAGACAGTTTTGCTGGATATATGATTCTTGGCAGGCAATTTTTTTTCTTCATTTTTTTATATAAGTCATCCCATTGCCTTCTTGCCTGCATGGTTTCTGCCAAGTAGTCCAAGCTTATTCTTATTGACTCTCCTTTGCAGTTGACTTTTTGTTTATCCCTAGGTGCTCTTAAAATTCTTCCTTTATCTTTTGTTTTGGCAAGTTTGATTATAATATGTCTTGGTGACTTTCTTTTAACATCTACCTTATGTGGAGTTCGATGAGCATCTTGGGTAGATATCTCCTTATCTTTCCTGATATCAGGGAAGTTTTCTGCCAAGAATTCTTCAACAATTCTTTCTGTTATCCCTCCCTGTTCTGGTACTCCAATCACTCGTAGGTTATTTCTCTTGATAGAGTCCCACGTGATTCTTAAGGTTTCTTCATTTATTTTTAAATTCTTTTATCTGATTTTTCTTCAAATATATTAGTGCCAAGTGATTTATCTTTGAGTTCAGAAATTCTGCCTTCCACTTGCTCAATTCTGCTCCTCTGACTTTCTACTGAGTTTTCTACTTCTGTCATTTTATTGTTAATCTTCTGAATTTCTGATTGGTGTCCCTCTATGGATTCTTGCAGCATATTAAATTTTTCATTAAGTTCTTGAAGAACCTTTTTAATTTCTTCAACTGTTTTATTGTGTTTTCCTTGGCTTGCTCTGTGTATTGCCTAATCTCCTTCCTTATGTCTCGATGAGTTCGGTATATTAACCTTTTGAATTCTGCATCTGGTAGTTCCAGGAAGGCCCCTTCATCCAGAAGATCCTTTGATTCCCTGTTTTGAGAGCTTGTTGAAGCAATCATGGTCTGTTTCTTCATGTGGTTTGATACTGATTGCTGTGTCCAAGCCACCTATAAGTTATTGAATTAGTTTATTTTATGTTTGGTTACTGTATCATAGCTTCTTGCTTTGTTTTGTTTTGATATGCCCAAATGGGTTGCTTGAGTGAGCTAGCTTGATTATTTTCACCTTTGGAGCTCTGACGTACTGTCCCCAGATGGCTAGAGCTGTTATCAAGTATATCAGTCTAGGAGTCCATTCACTTTTCTTGTGTGAATTCAGCTCAGGTGTCCAGGTAGCTGATCATCAATTGTGTGGTACAGGCTCTGTCCTACAGTCTTAGAGCATCAGGGGTGATTGGTGTAGGTACTGGTATCTGGTTGCAGCAGGGGGTCACTCTCTTAACAAGGCAGGAAGCTGAGGAAAGCATGTCCCTGTTACCTACCGCGTACAGGTGGGTGGGTTCTGCAGATGAACCATGGACACCCAATGTTTTTGGTTGTAAGGACTGGGAGGTACCAGTTATCCTTGGACTCCATCATGGGTGGCTGTGTGACCTGAGTGGAGCCACCAGTCCTTAGGCCCCTGATGTGGGTAGGTGAGGACCCTGTTTAATAGGCAAAGCAATGTCAAACACCAAATACCCAACTCTCCATCGCACAGCTGAAATGGTTGAAGTCTGCCAATAAGGGCCTATTCTCCCAAAATACACTCACATAGGTCCATGCAGAGGGGAAAGGTACTCAAAGTGCACACACCATTTATGCCTGGAGCCGCTTCTGTCCTGAGCTCCCCCAGTTAGTGGAGCTGGCAAATTATCTTTTCCCCCAGTTGCAAATTTATTCCTTCTCCAAGGCCAGAGGATGGCTCTACGTGCTCAACAGGGCATATCTCAGGCCCAGGGAAATCAGCTGCTGAAACCGGCTTGGGAGCAGGTGGGGGGGGGGGGACCTGGCGAAATATACACAAGTACTTAGCTTTTGCCAAGAGCACCATTCTTTGTTTCCGGAGCTGTGAGTAGGCTGTGTGGATGGCTGCTTCTCCCTGAGGAAGCTGCGGCTGAATGCTAGTATTAGCCTGCTGCAGCTGCTCCCAGGAATGGTGCCTGAAGGCTCCTAGTAATTCAGGTCTGGTAACTCTTCTCCGCTTCTGAACTGTCTCTTCCTCCCCCTGCCCCTCAGTTCATTTTCTAAGCTTGCCTTTGATGTTCAGGGCTCCTAGCTTGTCATAAATATACTCATTTCACTTGTTTTTTCAGGTCTTTGTTGTAAGATGGCTCGCTGAAAGCCTCTGTCTATTCCGCCATCTTGGCTCCACCTCCCTGGCTGAGACAATTTTGAAAATAGAGTCATATAAGAAAAATTTCCCCCTCCTCATCTCTAGACTTACTGTAAATCTTAACAATTTAAAAAAGTATGGCATTTGAGCAGGCTTTGGCAAAGAGGCTAATGGATGTTTACTTATGTATGTGTTTGTACTCATACATATTATGTACTGACATAACAAATCAATGGTGATAAAATGGCCTCTTCAATTAATGGTGACAGTTAATTTACAGGAATAGATGAATTTATATGCGTTTTCACATACACGTGAAGAGATTTCTACATAAATTAGTAAAATATACAAAGCTCTTTAAAACTTTTGGAAGAAGACCTTTCAAAAAAATGCCTATCAACCTGGGGTAGGGAATGATTTCTTAAAGAAGGACGAAGAGCACAAATTCTAGAAAAGATTTACACATTTCAATATATTAGAAAAGACATCCATAAACAAAGTAAAATGATAAACCATAGATGGAAGATTTTTCAATACAGGTCATCAACCAAGGCTTAGTATTTAAAAATATAAAAAAGATAATCAAAATTAAATTAAGCAAAATGTACACAGAGACAATTCACCGAAAAGTGTTCAAATTTATCAATAATCATATGCAAAGCTGTTCAACTTAATTCATAATCAGAGAAATCCAAATTTCACAAATATTTAAAATTCTGGCAAGAAGTATTGAGAAGGGTGGGGAGTGGGTATTCATACATTACTGGTGGAAGTATAAATTTGATTTTACTAAGTATCATTAATGAGGGATCTACTCTATGACATGGTAATTTCACTTTTTGATATATACTCTTGACTATGTCCCAGAGATATATGAGGGGAGATAGGAAAGGATATTCATTACAACACGTTTGTAATATTGGTAACATATAAATGGCTAATGGTATATAAATACGGTAATGGATAAATAGTTCATAAAGTGGGGGGGGGGGACACCAGAGAACAGCTACAAATAAAAGAACTAGATCTTTACATATCAAAGTTTCTAAAAATTAGAAAATATAATTTTCAGTGAAAAGTTGTAAAATATCCCTTTAGTGGTAGTAGTAATTTATTCAGAAATAAATCCCAATAATTAAAAACTATAATACATTATGGAGATAGCCATATATAGTCAAAGTGTAAAAAATATTTAGAGGGATATGCACACTGACTTCAGGACAGTGGTTCCCTGTGGGGAAGGAGATGATAAAGGAAAGAGCTGGTTTTAACTGTATCTGTCATGCTTTCTTTTTTTTATATAAAAGATATTTGAAACATATATAGCCAATATTGTGATGTATACTTGGGTAGTGTGTACAGTGGTATTGTTATATAAATTGTGCATTTTCTGCATGTTTGAAATATTAAATAAGTGATTCCTTTAGGTAACAATAGTTTAGTAGAAGCAGAGGAAGGATTTGTACTGCAGCATCCCCCGGGGTCCCTGGGCAACCTCCCCCTCTGGTATTTTCCACCGATCTCACATTAGATGTAGTACCAACAACAATCCACTGTTCTTGTTTTGCTTCCCATCACTTTTCTGTTTCCCTCTTCTTCTTAAAAGCAAAACGATTTAAAAAAAAAAAAAAAGTATTTCTTTTTCTTATTTAGAGTTTCTCAACTATTACTGGTTTCAGGGCCTGCGATCACCTCTACCCCAAGCAATTTATTGAAATAGCTTTCTATACAAAGATAGTTTCACTCTAAGAGCAACTCTGGTATCATATTTTAAGATAAGAATTTCAACTCTTTAGAGCTATTTTGGTAAATTACTGAGAGGAACTTGCTTTCTTATGACTCGTTTTTCCTCCAAGATTTCAGATGCAGAAAAGTCATTACGGTGGTGACTGAAGATAATGAGCGAGGTAAAAAGCACTGAAATCATTAAATATGGATCCCCTTTCTCCAGCATTTCCCTCAGCGCTTAGCATCATAGAATAGCAAAAGCAATTCTGACAATACTAACAATAAATCTTTATCTGAAGTAATCATTATGTACTCTATAAAGTTAAAAAATTAAATATTTAATGAGAAATATTTAGGAATATAAGCTAGTCTAAAAGAAAACCTGTTATAATACATTATTTTCCTGTATTTGTTAACCAATTTTTGCTTGTTAATATTTTGTGGTGCTAATTTGGGCTCCCTGTCCACAATCTGGAGCCCTCGTGGCTCAGTGGTTCAGAGCTCAGGCTACAAACCAAAAGGTCAGCAGTTCAAATCCACTAGCTGCTCCTTGGAAACTCTATGGGGCAGTTCTACTCTGTCCTACAGGGTCTCTATGAGTCCCTGGGATCAATTAGATAGCAATGGTTTTTGGTTTTTGGTCCATAATCTAATGTTTGGATTCCTCCACTTCAAGTTACTTCTAATAACTGATGACAGTAGTTTATAATTTTGCCTCATCTTAGTGCTACTAATTTATTTAATAATTTCTAAAGACTTGACAAAGAAATACCAGGAAAGAAAAGTAATAATAGGATCACAAATTTGAATTCCTTAACCTCAGTCCTTTACTGTTTCCTTAAACTAAATTTACCTTTCAAAAAATATGAAATTATATTTTTAATTCTATAAGAATATTAATATGTAAGTAAAGTTTCACAAATGGCGTAATATACTAAAAAGTATATGCTTATTGATTTTTAGTCATGAACATAGTATTAACTTCACCAGCAAATTTCAGATAAAGGATATATTAATTGTCTAGGTAAGATTGAATTGTTTATTTACTTTTTAAACCATGTATTTAATTTCATAATATCACAACCTTCAATTTTCCATTTCTTCCTAGCCTTTCAAATTCCTGTAAAATTCCTCTGGAGGGCACTATTACCATAACTAATACAATTAGCTCCAGTGGCTGTGGCAGTGAAAGGCACTGCATCTCTGTTAGTACTGCTTACCTCATTTCAAACCTTAGTGTTCAGCATGACTTTAACTTTTCCATCTCCTTAAGGGAAAGAAAACAAAAACAAAAACTCTTCTCTCTATCCCATTTGAGGATTAGAGAAATTATCTATCCCCTTTCACTTTATGCCCCATTTAAAAACAAACACCATTTCTGTCCTCTTCAGTATTCTTGGGAAAATATCTGGAAAAGCTAATGAGTTGCTACTGTGAGCTGTGACTTCTGCATAAGCATTTTTTCCCTCGCTAATTGCTTCAATGTGAGGCAAATTTCAGAAATTAGACTAACAATATATAAATCAGCTAAACATAAAATCACATCTAAATTTAATTCTCAACATAATTCTTTGCTCACTAAACAAGAATTCAAGACAAAAATCATGACATTGGAGGTCAAAGGTGTTTTTATATGTCTTAGAGAATACACATTATTTTAGGAAAATGAGACTGCTCAGAAAGCTGCATGTAATGATTATAACCTTGATAATCAGTTCATTAAATAATTTATGTAATCCCACTCAGAATTCTAATTGAAAAGGAATGTTCTTCATTGAAAGTCAGCTGAGATAATGAGTAATATAAAAAACACCTGGATCACTGTACAATTTATTATAGTAGTATCTTCTTTGGTCACTGAGTCAGAACTGACTCGACCGCAGTGGATTTGGTTTTGGTGTGGTTAGTAGTGCAGCAAAGCCCTGGTGGTGCAGTGGTTAAGAGTTCAGCTGCTAACCCAAAGGTTGGCAGTTCAAATCCACCATCTGCTACTTGGAAACCCAATGGGGTAGCTCTCCTCTGTCCTACAGAGTCACTATGAGTCGGAATCAACTCAAGGACAATTTTTTTTTTTTTTTTTTTTTTGGTGGTGCACAGTTAAAGCAATCAACTGGTAAACAAAAGGTTGGCAGTTTGAAACCACCAGCCGTCTAAGGGAGAAAGATATGGCAGTCTGCTTCCATAGATATTCACAGCCTTGGAAACCCTGTGGAGTGTCTATGAGCGGGAATCGACTTGACGGCAGTACGTTTGGTTGGTTAGTATCTTCTTTATATCATTGTATTTACTGTTTTATTGAGAAATCAAAAGGAGTTTGGAGATTTAATAAGTTTTTAAATCACAGCAAGAAATTAAATGACACTTTCTAGATAAAGTTATCCAGAAATTTTGTTTTTTATTTTATGTTTAACATAATAGAAATATGGAAACCCTGGTGGCATAGTGGTTAAGTGCTACAGCTGCCAACCAAAGTGTTGGCAGCTCGAATCCGCCAGGTGCTCCCTGGAAACTCTATGGGGCAGTTCTACTCTGTTCTGTAGGGTCACTATGAGTTGGAATCGACTTAACTGCACTGGGTTTGGTTTTTTTTGGTTTAATAGAAATGTAGCAACTATATTTTTTAATATATATTTAAAGTACTTTGAGATGGGAAAGGAAGAAAGTTATGGACATAAAAAACAATTGAAAAAGGAAGAAAATATCTTTCCTAATTTTCAAAAAAAAAAATACATACTACCCACATATACACTACATTCAGCAGAGCCCTGGTGGTGCAGTGGTTAAGGGCTTGGCTGTTATCCAAAAGGTTAGCAGTTCGAATCCACCAGCTGCTCCCTGGAAACTCTATGGGGCAGTTCTACTCTGTTCTGTAGGGTCACTATGAGTTGGAATCGACTTAACTGCACTGGGTTTGGTTTTTTTTGGTTTAATAGAAATGTAGCAACTATATTTTTTAATATATATTTAAAGTACTTTGAGATGGGAAAGGAAGAAAGTTATGGACATAAAAAACAATTGAAAAAGGAAGAAAATATCTTTCCTAATTTTCAAAAAAAAAAATACATACTACCCACATATACACTACATTCAGCAGAGCCCTGGTGGTGCAGTGGTTAAGGGCTTGGCTGTTATCCAAAAGGTTAGCAGTTCGAATCCACCAGCTGCTCCCTGGAAACTCTATGGGGCAGTTCTACTCTGTTCTGTAGGGTCACTATGAGTTGGAATCGACTTAACTGCACTGGGTTTGGTTTTTTTTGGTTTAATAGAAATGTAGCAACTATATTTTTTAATATATATTTAAAGTACTTTGAGATGGGAAAGGAAGAAAGTTATGGACATAAAAAACAATTGAAAAAGGAAGAAAATATCTTTCCTAATTTTCAAAAAAAAAAATACATACTACCCACATATACACTACATTCAGCAGAGCCCTGGTGGTGCAGTGGTTAAGGGCTTGGCTGTTATCCAAAAGGTTAGCAGTTCGAATCCACCAGCTGCTCCCTGGAAACTCTATGGGGCAGTTCTACTCTGTTCTGTAGGGTCACTATGAGTTGGAATCGACTTAACTGCACTGGGTTTGGTTTTTTTTGGTTTAATAGAAATGTAGCAACTATATTTTTTAATATATATTTAAAGTACTTTGAGATGGGAAAGGAAGAAAGTTATGGACATAAAAAACAATTGAAAAAGGAAGAAAATATCTTTCCTAATTTTCAAAAAAAAAAATACATACTACCCACATATACACTACATTCAGCAGAGCCCTGGTGGTGCAGTGGTTAAGGGCTTGGCTGTTATCCAAAAGGTTAGCAGTTCGAATCCACCAGCTGCTCCCTGGAAACTCTATGGGGCAGTTTTACTCTGGCATAGTGGTTAAGTGCTACGGCTGCTAACCAAAGGGTCGGCAGTTCAAATCCTCCAGGCACTCCTTGGAAACTCTATGGGGCAGTTCTACTCTGTCCTGTAGGGTCACCATGAGTCGGAATCAATTCGACGGCACTGGGTTTGTCGCTACAAATTGGAATCGACTGGAAGGCAACGGGTTTGGTTTTTTTGTTTACACTATATTTACCTATATTCCTTTCTGAACTATTTGCACATATGTTATTGTTTACTTTAGCATTGACTAGCCTATCTAAACCAGATCGTCGTATATTGACATTTTTATGAGGTTCAAGAAACCCTAGTGGCGTAGTAGTTAAGAGCTACAGCTGCTAATCAAAAGGTCGGCAGTTCAAATCCACCTGGCTCTCCTTGGAAACCCTATGGGGCAGTTCTACTCTGACCTATAGGGTTGCTATCAGTCAGAATCAGCTCAAGAGCAATGGGTTTGGCTTTGGTTTATATGAGGTTCATAATTTTTTTTTTTCAAATAAAATTACCTTTTTTCTGATTCCCAGAAGCTTATAGAATTGTGTTAATTAATGGCTAATCTCAGGATGAACATTTAATTAAGATGGTAATAGGGAAGTGGACTCTGAGAATGAGTGCACTACCCTGCATCTTAAAGTTTTCCAGTAAAGTACTCTTCAGAGCAAA
Source organism: Elephas maximus indicus (assembly GCF_024166365.1). Lineage (NCBI taxonomy): Eukaryota > Metazoa > Chordata > Mammalia > Proboscidea > Elephantidae > Elephas > Elephas maximus. Next base: position 77,008,718 of record NC_064822.1, on the reverse strand, counting down.
GTGATCACACACAGTGTGAAATGTCTCCAGACTGTCTTGTCTTCTAATTTTGCATTTTACTTCATATAAATCCCCAATGATTCGTTTAAAAGAAAGAGAATATCCAAAACACTGTATCCTGTTTATCACTGCCTTTAGAAAGCCTAAGATTCCACTGCCATAACCATATTTGAGAAACAGGAAAAAGAACATGGCATTTGTAATTAAATACCAGTTTAGATCTTAAGTTCACTACCTACGGGTATTGGGCCTTGTGTATATAATTTCTCTATACCTCAGTTAACCCCTGTAAAATGGAGTTAATATTGGACTGAACAATGTAAAATTGCTATCTATGCACCATTTCATGTGGCTCAAGCTAATAATAGCTATGCCATATCCACAAACCCACACTCACACACACGTGACTTAATATATATATAAAGCTCCCAGTAAAGTGTTTGACCCTTGGTAATTTTAATTATGTTGAGAACATTGTTCGGTGCTCTATTTATGCTAACAAAATAAAAACTCTCTATTGGGATACAAGGAGGAGTCCACGGAATCAGAAGTCACAGTGACATTTTTACTCCATATTAGCTATGAGAATAAACATCAACATTTCCATTTCTGAAATAACTAGTTAACCTGGTTGTCAAAATGATCAAATGAGACACTATAAATGAGCATGTCTGCCATGTACATTTACTTAGTAGAGAAATAATAAAACAGTAGAAACAGGTACTATGTAGAAACAATACAAACATGTACCATGCCAGGTGCTTTTCGAGATATCAGGAATATAGTAGTGAATAAGACAAAGTCCACTTGCTCTTGAAGTTACATACTGGTGAGAGGAGACTGATAATGAGGAAGTAGATTAAGTACAAAAGTATAAGAATTTTGATAGTGATATGAAGGAAAAAATCCTATCAGCATGTAGTAGGTGCTTAACATAAAATAGATTTTTAATATTCAACTTTATTTCTTTCATCATTATATATCCATCCCATTTAATCACAACCTATTCTTTTTCCTTTGTAGCTTTATTTCTGTGTATATGTGATAAGAAGGTCGATGCACTTAGACAATCTAAAGAATTCCTAATTATCCATTAGCCTTTTTGTGTAACAAACATCCTGCAAAATGCCTCTCTCCTCTTTTCCTTCATTAATCCATCAGCAATAATATTTGGCTCTGGAAAAAAGGAGGAACACCATAAATTTTAAGGCTAAATCTAACGTAGGCTGAGAAATATGGTAATTGTTACCTAGCTATCCGAATTATATTTCCCTAAATAACCAGCCTTCCTTCGTGAAGAGTTTTTATTTCACCTTCTCTCTTTTTTTTCTTTTTTATAGCAGCATCCCTTTGGAATCTTTTATCACTTTATTGCATTTGAAGCGCTTTCCTTTTGGGGGGAAAAGAGAACTATTTGAACTTTACTAACAGATATAAATGGAAAGAAAGAAGCGGAAGGTCAAAAAAAAAAAATTTTTTTTTTTTTTTTTTTAACCTTGGCAGTGTCATTTGAAAGTAGTCCCCAGGTAGCTTTAACTTCTGCAAGCGCATGTGAGCTTGCGATCACCTGGGGCCCAGCCCACTTGGCAAACTGACAGAGGTCAAATTTTCACACAAATGAACACTTTCCCTGATAAAGTAAAACCGGTACTTAAGCACAAGCTCTAAAGAGCAGCCCCCCTGTCTTCAGCTCCCACTTTAAAGTATCCCCAAGGTTTCCAGTACAATTTCATTTGACCTTTAGCTAAAGACCATATTTTACTAGATCACCAATTTCCCCTTATCCCTGGAGTGTTTGCCTATGTCAGCACTTACTAGAAACCCCATACTGCACACAAGGCAGGTGTTCATTTTTCCTCTTTAACAACAGCCCATCCCTCCTTTCTCCCATTTCCCTTTGAAAAGATGACAGAAGTTTTCAGACTGTTTCTTCGTATTACCTGAACAGCATGTTTGGACTTACATAGTTTGGTCTGGGAGCAAAACTTAACTGCTATTTATTATTTGGACAATCTAATAATATGTGGACTTTCTTAAGATTACAGGAAGCACAGAGTATTTGTATCTGAGGAGTAGCAAATCATTTATGTAAATTTCCACCTGTCCTATTTGGTTTCATAATTATGACTGTGTAACAATTAATGAATGTTAGTGATCACATAGCTATTTGTTAGGTTAATAACTGCCTTTAATCATATAATAATGGAATTACTAAAAAGAGACAAATTCATTTGAATCAACTTATGCACAAATAGTACAATAAAGATCATGAAGGAGAAATGCTCATTCCCAAATAATCACTTACCCATAGAAGGGAGGAGATTTCCATTCCGTTTTCAGAGGGAATGGGTGCAGGATGCACATTCATGTTTTCTCTACCTTCCCACTTACTACTGCCAAAGGAATAGGCAGATTATTATCCAGTTTCCTTTGGATATTACCTTTTAGGATGTGACTGACCCCAGAAAGCATCTGCTTTACTTGTCAAAAGGTAATCATACTGGGATGGGCTTTGTACCTATGAGGGTAAGGCCTACAGTTTAGGATAAATTATTAGGAAATGCACTGCAGCTGAACACAGATGTTATGTAGACTGATCCAGTTTTTTATCAATAAGAAAGCTGTATATTGACCTTCATCTGTCTAACTCATGTACACTTTCCAATCAGTTGCAAACGTGAAGGAGAAAGTAAGGGTCTATTTATTGATGCCCTAAAGCCACAATCCTCCACATGTCTGCCAGTTTGTTGTACCATGGGAGCTTGCTGTTGCTGTGATGCTGGAAGCTATGCCACTGGTATTCAAATACCAGCAGGGTCACCCATGGTGGACAGGTGTCAGCTGAGCTTCCAGACTAAGATAGACTAGAGAGGAGCTGGCGGTCTACTTCTTAAAAGAATTAGCCAGTGAAAACCTTAGCAGCGGAATATTGTCTGATATAGTGCCATAAGATGAGCCCCTCAGGTTGGAAGAGCTGCCTCCTCAAAGAAGAGTTGACCTTAATGATGTAGATGGAGTCAAGTTTTTGGGACCTTCATTTGCTGATGTGGCATGACTCAAAATTGGAAGAAACAGCTGCAAACATCCATTAATAACTGTAACATAGAATGTACGAAGTATGAATCTAGGAAAATTGGAAATCATCAAAAATGAAATGGAACACAAAAACATCGATATCCTAGGAGCTGAAATGGACTATTATTGTCCATTTTGAATTAGACAATCATATGGTTTACTATGCTGAGAATGACAGATTGAAAAGCAATGGCCATCATTAAAAAGAACATTTCATCAAAAAGAACATTTCAAGGTCTGGCCTGAAGTACAACGCTGTCAGTGATAGGACAATATCCATAGGCTTACAAGGAAGACCAGTTAATATGATTATTATTCAAATTTATGCACCAACCATTCAGGCCAAGGGTGAGGAAACTGAAGATTTTTACCAACTTCAGCAGTCTGAAATTGATCAATATGCAATCAGGATGCACTGATAATTACTGGTGATTGGAATTCAAAAGTTGGAAACAAAGGATTGGTAGTTGGAAAATATGGCCTTGGTGATAGAAATGATGCTGGAGGTCATATGATAGAATTTTGCAAGACCAACAACTTCTTCATTACATATACATTTTTTTAACAACATAAACAGCAACTATACACATTTTTTTTTTTTTTTTATACACATAGCACTCACCGGATGGAATACACAGGAATCAAACCAACTACATCTGTGGAAAGAGGTGATGAAAAAGCTCAATATCATCAGTCAGAACAAGGCCAGGGGCCGACTGCAGAACAGACCATCAATTGCTCATATGCAAGTCCAGGCTGAAACTGAAGAAAATTAGAACAAGTCCGCGAGAGGCAAAGTATAACCTTGAATTGAGTATGTCCCACCTGAATTTAGAGACCGTTTCAAAAATAGATTTAAAGCATTGGAAGATGAGACGAGTTGTGGAATGACACCAAGGACATCATACAACAAGGAAGCAAGAGACTGTTAAAAAGACAGGAAAGAAAAAAAAATGGATGTCAGAAAAGACTCTGAAACCTGCTCTTGAATGTCAAGTAGCTAAAGTGAATGGAGGAAATGATGAAGTAAAAGTTCTGAACAGAAGATTTCAAAGGGCGGCTCGAGAAGACAAAGTAAAGTATTATAATGACATGTGCAAAGACCTGGAGTTAGAAAACCAAAAGGGAAGAACACGCTCAGCATTTCTGAAACTGAAAGAACTAAAGAAAACATTCAAGCCTCAAGTTGCAATAGCGAAGCATTCTATGGACAAAATACTGAATGATGCAGGATGGATCAAAACAAGAGGGAAGGAATAAGTAGAGTCATTGTACCAAAAAGAATTGGTTGAGGTTCAGTCATTTCAGGAGGCAGCATATGATCAAGAGCCAATGGCACTGAAGGAAGAAGTCCAAGATGCACTGAAGGAATTGGTGAAAAACAAGACTCCAGGAATTGATGGAATACCAATTGAGATGTTTCAACAAATGGATGTAGTGCTGGAAGTGCTCATTTGTCTATGCCAAGAAATTTGGAAGACAGCTACCTCGCCAGCTGACTGGAAAAGGTCCATATTTATGCCTATCCCCAAGGAGGGTGATCACACTGAATGCAGAAATTATCGAACAATATCATTAACATCATGCACAAGTAAAATTCGGCTGAAGATCATTCAAAAACAGTTGTAGCAGTATATCGACAACAAACTGCCAGAAATTCAAGCTGGATTCAGATGAGGAATATCCTTGCTGATGTCAGATGGATCTTGGCTGAAAGCTGAGAATACCAGAAAGATGTTTACCTGTGTTTTATTGACTATGCAAAGGCAGTGGACTCTGTGAATCATAACAAATTATGGACAACATTGCAAAAAATGGAGATTTCAGAACACTTAATTGTGTTCATGAGGAACCTGTACATAGATCAAGAGGCAGTTGTTCAAATAGAACAGGAGGTACTACATGGTTTAAGGTCAGGAAAGGTGTGTGTCAAGGTTGTATCCTTTCACCATACTTATTCAATCTGCATGTTTAGTGAGTAATCTGAGAAGCTGGACTATATGAAAAGGACTTTTAACACACCATTTTCTATGACGGATAGAACAACTAGAAAAAAACTCGACAAAGATACAGATGATCTAAATAACACAATCAACCAACTCGACCTCACAGACATGCAACAGCACAGTTCACATTTTTTACCAATGCACATGAATCATTCTCCAGAATGCACCATATTTTAAACCACAAAACTAAAAAAAAAAAAAAATAGCCTCACTAAATTCAAAAACACTGAAATAAAACAAAGTATTTTGTCTGATTATAATGCTATAAAACTAGAAATCAGTAATAGAAAGAACAAGGAAAAAAATACGTGGATACTGAATAATGTCTTACTGAAAAAACTGTTGAGTAAAAATGAAATTTAAAAATTCTTGGAATGAGAATGAAAACACAACATTCCAAAATCTCTGGAACACAATAAAAGAAGTACTCATAGAAAAATTTATAGCAATAAATACACACATCAAAAAAGAAGGTCCAAGATCAATAACTTAACCCAACAACTTGAACAAATTAAAAAGAGCAAAAGAAGACCACAGTTACCAGAAGAAAGGAAATAATAAAGATTAGAACAAAAATAAATGAAATAGAAAACAAAAACAAAAGAAAGAATTGACAAGATTAGAAGTTGGCTCTTTGAAAGGATTAATAAAATTGATAAACCTGTGGCCAAATTGACAAAGGAAAAAGAAGAGAATATGCAAATAACTAAAATAAGAAATGAAATGGGTGGCATTACAACAGAACCAAGTGAGATAAACAGGATCATAAGAAAATATTATGAAGAAATGTACTCCAACACATTGGAAAACCTAGAAGAAATGGACAAATCTCTAGAAACATACTACCTACCCAAACTAACACAAATGGAAGCAGAAAATCTAAATAGACCCATAACAAAAGAAGAAATTGAAGATGTCATAAAGAAAACTCCCAACAACAAAAATCCTGGCCCAGATGACTTCACTGGAGAGTTCTACCACACATTCAAACAAGAGTTGGCACCAATTCTATTCAAATTACTCCAGAACACAGAAAAAGCAGTAATATCTCCTAACTCATTCTATGAAGTCAGCACAATCTTGATACCAATGCCATGCAAAGACACCACAAAAAAGAAAATTACAGACCAATATCCCTCAGGGATATAGACACAAAAATTGTCAAGAAAAATCTAGCCAACCGAATTCAACAGAATATAAAAAATAATAATAATACATCATAATCATGTGGGATTCATACCAAGAATGCAAGGATGGTTCATCATTAGAAGATCAATCAATGTAATCACCACATCAATACAACAAAGGAAAAGAATAAATGATCATTTCAATCAACATAGAAAAGGCATTTGATAAAATCCAACACCCTTTCCTGATAAAAACTCTCAGCAAAATAGGAATATAAGGAAAATTACTCAACATAATTAAGGGCATATATGCAAAACCAAGAGCCAACATTATTCTTAATGAGGACTGATAGCATTCCCCTTGAAAACAGGAATGAGACAAGGATGCCCATTATTGCCACTCTTATTAAATATTGTACTGGAAGTCCTAGCCAGAGCAAAAAGGCAAGAAAAGGAATAAAGTGCATCCAAATTGGAAAGGAAGAAGTAAAACTATCTCTATTCACAGATGACATTATCCTTTACATAGAAAACACCAGAAACTCCCCAGGAAAGTTACTTGAACTAACAGAAGGAATCAGCAAACTGACGGGGTACAGGATCAACACACAAAAGTCAGTTGGGTTCCTCTACACTAAGGAGAACTCCAAAAGGGAAATCAAGAAAACAACGGCATTTACAATAGTCCCCAAAAGGATAAAATACCTAAGGATAAACCCAATCAGGTATGTAAAAGATTTATACAAGGAAAACTATAAAACAAATGGAAAAACATTCCATGCTCATGGACTAGAAAATTTAACATTGTGAAAATGTCAATACTACCCAGAGCAATCTACAGATACAATGCAATCTTGATCTAAATCCTGAAAACATTCTTTAAGAAAATGGAAAAACCAATCTCCAACTTTATATGGAAAGGAAAGGGGCCATGAATAGCTGAAGCAATAATGAAGAACTACAAAGTAGGAGGCCTCACACTTCTGATCTCAAAATTTACTATACAGCCACAGTAATCAAAACATTCACTGGTTCAATGACACACAGACCAACAGAATAGAATAGAGAACCTAGGAGTATATCCATCCATCTACAGGCAGCTGATCTTTGACAAAGCGTCAAAGTCCATTCAATGGGGAAGAAACAGTTTCTTTAACAAATGGTGCTGACAAAATTGGATATCCATTTGCAGAAAAATGCAACAGGATCCATATACAAAAACTAACTCAAAATGGAACAAAGACCAAAATGTTAAGGTTAAAACTATAAAGTTTCTTAAAGATAGCATAGAGACAAAACTAGTGACCTAATTTTTGGCATAAATAGCCTATCAAACACACCTAAAGATGCACAAACAACAGAAGATAAACTAGATAACTGGGACCTCCTAAAAATTAAATACTTAGTCTCATGAAAAGACTTTACCAAAAGAGTATGAAGAAAACCTGCAGACTGGGAAAAAATCTTTGGCAACAACATATCTGACAAGGTTCTAATCTCTAAACTACATGGAAAACTTCAACAACTCAACAACAAAAAGACAAACGACACTTACCAAAGAGAACATTCAGGCAGTGAGGAAATACATGAAAAGATGCTCGCCATCGTTAACCAATAAAAACCAAAATGCCCAAACCCGCTGCCGTTGAGTCAACTCTGACTCATACCAACCCAAATCAAAATTACAATAAGATATGATCTCACCCCTGCAAAAATGGCTACTATTAAAAAACAAACAAAAAACAGATGCTGGCAAGGTTGTGGGGAGATTGGAACTCTTAAACACTGCTAGTGGGATTGTAAAATGCTACAACCACTGTGGAAAACAGTATGGCATTGCCTCAAAAAGCTAGAAATACAAATACCTTATGATCCAGCAATTCCACTCTTAGGCATATATCCAAGTGATATAAGAGTAGTGACATGAATATGGTCACCTGTATTCATTGCAGCATTATTCACAATAGCAAAAAGAAACAACCTAACTGCCCATTAATGGATAAATGGGTAAACAAATGTGGTACATACATACAATGGAATAATTTGCAACTCTAAAAAATAATGAGGAGTTTGAAAAACATCTTATAACTTGGATGAATCTGAAGGACATTATGCTGAGTGAAACAAGTCAATCACAAAAGGACCAACACTGTATGGTCTCACTCTTATAAAAAGTCAAGAATAGATATAACACAGAAAGCAACATTCTTTGATGGTTACCAGGGATGGAAAGGGGAGAGAGAGAGAGAATCACTTTCTAGATAGCAGACATTTGTTATTGTTGGTGATGGGAAAGGCAATACCAAATATGGGTGAAGTTTGCACAACTTGACCAGGGTAAAGGAAATCACTAAGAAGTATGCAAGAAAAAGGAACAATTTCGGTAAATGCTATAACAAACAATTTTGCAACAACAGTCATAACCAAAAATATGTGTGTGATTACAACACAGATAGATATGTATGTATGTATGTGTACAGGAAGGCATATGCAAGAAAATGCACATGCATGTATAGGTGTATCTGTAGGTATATGTATACATATGTTTGCATGTGCTCTACAGATATCCATATATAGAATAAAGAACATGGGGGCACAGTTACAGAGACTTTCTGGACATTCAAACAACTCACAGGATTGGTTTACTGGGCTAAAAGGCATAGTCTCATAGGATAACAGTCAATTGTATAACAAAGTTCATGAAGATAATGTTCTACATCCTAGTTTGATGAGTAGTGTCCAGGATCTTAAAAGCTTCCAAACAACCATCTAAGACACAACTTTTGGTCTCTACTCATCTGGTGCAAAAAAGAATGAAGGAAACCAAAGACTCAAAGAAGAAACTAGTCCACAGGACTAACAGCTCACACTATCACAGCCTCTTCTAACCTGAGACCAGAAGGACTATATATTGCCTGGCTACCACTACCAACTGCTCTGACTAGGGAAACAATAGAAGGTCCTGGGTAGAATGGGAGAAAAATGTAGAACAAAATTAAAATTCCTAAATAAGGCAAGACTTACTGGACCAACAGAGACTAGAGGAACCCCTGAGACTAAATCACCTTAAAATACCCCTTCAACTTGGAACTGAAGCTATTTCTAGAGGCCACTTTTTGGTCAAATAACAGATTGGGTTATAACATACATGGCTACAGTGCTACCTTAAACAATTAGCTATATGAGACCAAATGGTCAATATTTACCCAAAAGCAAAAATGAGAAGGCAAGGAGGGGAAGGGTAGTTAGGTCAACAGAAACAGAACAAACAGAATGGAATAATGAGAATGCTGACATGTTGTGAAAATTGTAACCAATGTCAAGGAACACTTTGTATAAAAATTATTAAATGAGAACCTAATTTTCTGTGTAAACTTTCAGCTAAAACTGAATAAACTATTAAAAGAAAAAACAGCAATGTAAAAGAGACAGGTGCTGAAATGCTTAGTATGACAGATACAGGTTTTCAAGGACAAGGAGAAAAGTGGTATGGATGTTGTTAGTAAAGTGCATTAGGGCCAGATTATGGGGATATTTGTTGTTTATGGGTAGTGATTATCTGCCAGAGGTTTTTAAATATGTGTGTGCCACTATTATAGCTGCATTTTTGACAGATAAGTTTAGTGAAGTGCTAACAATAATTTTAAGGGAAGCGAAGAACAGAAAAGGCAGTTGAGAGGTTAGGACTGTCGTCCCCTAAAAATCATAATGAACTGAATGAAGTCAATGACAGTGAGGTTAAAGATAATAGAGTTAAAGGCATGTAAGAGGTAAAATTGAGTACTCTCAGTACATGACTGAATATGGTACTCAAGGAGAAGTGAAAAATGAGGGTGAATAGCTTTCTGCTTGAATGTAGGAACAAAATGTGATTCGTTATGAGTGATTTCAAAATGCAGGAAGCAGAATAGGTTTGAGCTGGGGAGAATCAAGGAATAGAGTCACAGTTAGCTTAAATATATGTGGTTCTCTGATATGCAATGAAACAATGAGTTGGGAAGTTGTTTTTATCATTCTTAACATTATATCGTGAGTCTCAAAGTTAGCAATCTAGTAGAAATGCTATAAAGTTGGTAGAATAAGAATGGCTTTAATACAAATCCAGGTAACGAAACTGGCAAATGGTAAAGCAGAACTCTGCCAAATAGGTTAATAGTCCTTAAATCCATTTTACCCAAAGGTGAAAAAAATCTGTGGTAGAATTAATGAACTAGCACACTTTACTTCTCACTTCAGAACAAATCATATTTCATAGTCTTATGAGATATTATGTAGGGAATATTTCACCCAACTAATTCATCAACATTATTATTTATTACATGTCTATAGTACAGCACATTTTATTACATAATTTGCTCAATAGAGACAAAATTCCTCTGCTCCAAGGAGGTTATATAGTGAAAGGAAAATGCTAAAAACCATTAGCAATTATGTGTGACTTTTCAAAATGATAACTCATTGATTAGGGCCTAGTAAAGTTATAGTCTTTCTCTCTCAAACTCCAGGCCAAAATAATCAGGAAAGGTTCTATAGAGCAAGTGAGTGGCACAGCTCACTTAGACAAACATTTATTGTATATCTATTGAGTGCAAAACTTTGTCATAGGTAACAGGCTAAGGAAAAGTAAAGATGAATAACAATCTTTTTTCTTCTTTTTGCTTTCAAGTATTATACAATCATTAATATGGAAATTTATATAGCACTTTTACATATATTATCTCACTTGACTTTTGCAAATACCATGTGAAACAGGTAGAAGAGACATTTTTCTACATTTTACAGATGATATAATTGTGTCTTGTAGATAACTGAACATTATGTCTTTACGCTTTGTAGTAAAGAAAGTCTTGTTAGTTAGATAAATGAGTCAGCTTTAGAAATGGGAGGGAGGGTAAAAATAGGGAAAGTTTAAATTGAGGAGAGTTTGTGGCCTGGAGCATAAAGTTTAGATCAATGTCTGCAAACACACAGCATTTGCACCAGACTCTCAACTCCAAGCATCACTAATCAATCCTAGAAATCTTTTCTACTAAACTGACGTTTAACAACCCCTCTCTATGCAGACCTTCAAGCAGCCTTTACAGGCAATTATAGGTGACATTAGTCATGAAATCTATGTGTCATCCAGATTCAGAAAAAAAGAGAAGACAATTTAAAAGTTAAGAAATACCAATGAAGGAAATAAAAGATAAAATATTTGAGAGGACATTCAGAACAAGTATTTCTGGAATTGTTTGGAGAATAAGAAGCATGTGGCCCAAGGCGATAATTAAAATGGTAGAATTTTATTCATGGGATAAAACAAAGATTGCAGGGAATTAGAAGTCTAAGGAGAAGACTAGATTAGATTTTGTAACTGAGGCATTCTCATCAGGTATGGACTGGGAGGCCTTTTGTCCTATGTAACCAAGTCATTCTACCTCTCTTTCCCCTCTTTTTTTTCAACCTCTCATTCACAGAGAGACAAAACTGTTTTCTTGGAGAAAATGAATAGTAAGTATTCCTTGGTTCACAGATATCAAATTTTCAAATATGGTGAACATTAGCTTAAGAAGTTATTAATTTCCTTACCCTTTATTCACATCTCTGCTCCCGGAGAAGAGGCAGCTAAATGTTTGCTCTGTCTCCCCTCTCCTAGACAGCAAATGGAAGGGTCCTTTTCTAGGGAAGCTGACTAGTCCTAAAGAAAAAGGTCTTCATAATCTGACTTGGAAGAGTGGCCATACAAAATTGCTGGCTCCCTGTGCTGATTCTAAATTAAGCCAATGAAGGAACATGTCCCTTCCTTATACATTCCACCAATCAACAATAAACCTTTTAGTTCTTCACTCTTAAATATGAACACACCGGCAAGGATGAGCAAGGAAATTCATGAATAAGACAGCAACATACAAAATACAAATACAAACTGGAAAAAATATTTTGAAGACACATAGATAAAATAGAAGAAAATTTCCTATAATTGATACCAGTTAAAAACTAAGGCAAAATTTTGCAACCTTCAAACAAGACCAGGTTAATATTGGGAAGAAACAATCAGAAAGCAAGAGAAAAAAACCTTTGGAAAAAAAAAAGTGATCACAGAAATGAAACATTCAGTGGAAGGCTAAAAGGATAATGTAAACGATAATTCCCAGAAAGTAGAAAAAAATTAACAAATAAAAGATAGTGCCTGGATCAGTCAACATAAATCAAAATCCCGCTTTTCACTTCTGTTCACTTCTGACACCATCTGCACATAGCAGCACTTTTTCTCTGACCCTAACCACCCAGAGCTAGGTCAGATCTTATAAGCTAAAAGGACATGGTTGTTCATACTGCCACATCTGCCTAGTACCTCAGATGCCAGCTGGAAACTTGAGAGTCTCCATGACACTTTATTTCTATGTGTATATAAATATACATATATAATTAAAATATACAATAACAGCATTATATTGGAAGAGAAATTAATGAGAATTTCTGAGTGTTCAAAGTAGCAAAAGAGGTCTTAGATACTCTCTCAGGACAAATATTGAGTTACTGGAAGGGACAAAAATGCTAGTAATTTTTACTTATTGGGTGGCATTTTCATTTAGTTCATTTTGTTATTTGATTTGTGTGCTTTATGTCTGTTATGATTCAATAAAGTAGCTTTAAATAAAATATTAAAAATAAGTCCATAAATGAGCAAATAAATAAAAACAAATGTGTGCAAATAAGTAAATGGCCTTAAATCTCTAGTTTTATCTCTATTTTTCTATTATTGTTGCTGTTGTTAGGTGCCACCGAGTCAATTACGACTCATAGATACCCTATGTACCACAGAAAGAAACACTGCCCCATCCTGCACCATGCTCACAATACTTGTTATGCCTGAGCCCAAAGTAGCAGCCACTGTGTCAATTCATCTCAAGGGTCTTCCTCTTTTTTGCTGACCCTCTACACTAACAAGCATCATGTCCTTTTCCAGAGAATGATTCCTCCTGGTAACATGTCCAAGGTAAGTAAAACAGAGTCTCGCCATCCTTGCATCCTTGCTTCTAAGGAGCATTCTGGTTTGTACTTCTTCCAAGACAGATTTGTTCATTCTTCTGGCAGTCCATGGTATATTCAATATTCTTTGCCAGCATCACAATTCAAAAGCGTCAATTCTTCTTCAGTCTTCTTTATTCATTGGCCAGCTTTCACATGCATATGATGCAACTGAAAACAACATGGCTTGGGTCAGGCACACCTTAGTTTTCAAGGTGACATCTTTGCTTTTCAACACTTCAAGAGGTCTTTTGCAGGATATCTTTTGCAATGCATCTTTTGATTTCTTACCTGCTGCTTCCATGGGTGTTGATTGTGAATTCAAGTAAAACGAAATCTTTGACAACTTCAATCTTTTCTCCATTTATCATGATGTTGCTTATTGGTCCAGTTATGAGGACTTTTGTTTTCTCTATGTTGAGATGTAATCCATACTGAAGACTGTGGCCTTTGATCTTCACCAGTAAGTGCTTCAAGTCCTCTTTCTTTCAGCAAGCAAGGCTGTGTCATCTGCATAACGCAGGTTGTTAATGAGTCTTTTTCCAATCCTGATACCCAGCTCTTCATACAGTCCAGCTTCTCACCTTATTTGCTCAGCATAAAAATTGAATAGGTAGGGTGAAAGGATACAACCCTGATGCACACTTTTCCTGACTTTAAACCACACAGTATCACCATGTTCTGTTAGAACAACTGTTTCTTGATCTATGTACAGGTTCCTCACGGGCACAATTAAGTGTTCTGAAACTCCCATTCTCCGCAATGTTATCCATAATTTAGGGTCCGCATAGTCGAATGCTTTTGCATAATCAATAAAACATAGGTAAACATCTTTCTGGTATTCTCCGCTTTCAGCCAGGATCCATCTGACATTAGCAATGATATCCCTTTTTTGAACCTGGCCTGAATTTCTGGCAGTTCCCTGTTGATGTACTGCTACAGCACTTTTGAATGATCTTCAACAAAATTTTACTTGCATGTGATATTAATGATATTGTTCAATAATTTCCACATTCGGTTGGATCACCTTTCTTGGGAATAGGCATAAATCTGGATCTCTTCCAGTCAGTTGGCCAGGTAGCTATCTTCCAAATTTCTTGGCATAGAGGAGTGATGCATCCATTTGTTGAAACATCTCCATTGATATTCCATCAATTCCTGAAGACTTGTTTTTCACCAGTGCCTTCAGTGCAGCTTGGACTTCTTTCTTCAGTACCATCGATTCTTGATCATAAGCTACCTCTTGAAATGGCTGAACATCGACCAACTCTTTTTGGTATAATGACTGTGTATTCCTTCCATGTTTTTTCGGTGCTTCCGAGTCGTTTAATATTTTCCCCATGGAAACCTTCACTATTGCAACTCGAGGCTTGAATTTTTTCTTCAGTTCTTTCACCTTGAGAAATGCCAAGAGTGTTCTTCCCTTTTGGTTATCTATCTCCAGGTCTATGCAAATGTCATTATACTACTTTACTTTGTCTTCTCGAGCTGCCCTTTGAAATCTTCTGTTCAGTTCTTTTACTTCATTTTTTCCTTTTCCTTTAGCTACTCAACGTTCAAGAGCAAGTTTCAGTCTCTTCTGACATTCATTCTGGTCTTTTTCTTCTTTCTTGTCTTTTTAATAACCTCTTGCTTTCTTCATGGATGATGTTCTTGATATTTCTACAACTCGTCTGGTCTTTGGTCATCAGTGTTCAATGAGTCAAATCTATTCTTGAGATGGTCTCTAAATTCAGGTGGGATGTGCTCAAGGTCATACTTTGGCTCTCGTGGACTTGTTCTAATTTTATTCAGTTTCAACTTGAACTTGCATACGAATAATTAATGGTCTGTTCCACAGTCAGCCCCTAGCCTTGTTCTGACTGATGATATTGAGCTTTGCCATCATCTCTTTCCACAGATGTAGTCAATTTGGTTCCTGTGTATTCGGTGAGGTCCACAAGTGTAGTTGCAATTTATGTTGGTGAAAAAAGGTATTTTCAATGAAGAAGTCGTTGGTCTTGAAAAATTCTATCATGCGATCTCTGGCATCGTTTCTATCACCAAGGCCATATTTTCTAACTACCAATCCTTCTTGCTTCCAACTTTCACATTCCAATCACCAGTAATATCAGTGCATCGTGATTGCATGTTTGATCAATTTCAGGCTTCAGAAGCTGGTAAAAATCTTCAATTTCTTCATCTGTGACCTCAGTGGGTGGTGCCATGTCATTAAGGTCGACTCTGCTTTGAGGAGGCAGCTCTTCCCCAGTCATCTTTTGAGTGCCTTCCAACCTGTGGTGCTCATCTTCTGGCACTATATCGACAATGTTCCACTGCTATTCATAAGGTTTTCACTGGCTAATGCTTTTGAGAAGTAGTCTCAGTAAAACTTAAAAAAAAAATTATATCATCTTCTGTTTCCAGCAATATTCCACACCAAATATCCTGAATACAAATAGTGGATAAAATACATATTCTTTAGTTGTATTCCTGTTCTCACAACAAACTAAAGAAAAACTCTAAAAGGAAAAAAATTAAAAAAACTGAAACTGTGGAAACCAGAATTATAATCTTACCCTATTATCCATGTCTGCCTGAGGCTGTTGGCCTGTTTTAATAATCAGGGCCTTGGTTCTTATTTCTGAACAATGGATGGATTTGGAACTGAGACCACTACATAAAGCTGGGATCTTTGAAGATCACACTCATTGAAAGGAACTACGAGAATAAATCCGCTTACATGCAAAACAAGGCTACAAAGAGATTTGTCTGTCTTGGCATAGGTTCTAGGTGTAGTAAAAATATCTCCTGGAATTAGAAAACACATGCCTCCCCTTGCATAGATTTAGAGTTTGAATTTATATTATTAACATAGTCCACAAAATTCCAGGGAGAAATAATACCTTATTCTGTTGAGGGTATTACCCAAACTACAAACCAGACTCAAACTATAAACATCTAATCTGTAATGAGTTAACTCAAAACAGCAGAAGCTGACAGCAAATGCACTTTTGGAGGTTAATATGCTACACCAGATAAATTACAGGAGAACATGAACCCAGGATTTAAAATTACAATTTATAGTAGGATACAGGCCATTATAAAGGAGAAAATGAAATTATCAAGAAATGCAGGTAAGGAAATTATCATATATATTGAACATTACACACTAAAAGACACAAGGGGACAGGAAACCTGGTAATAGGGAACCCAAGGTTGAGAAGGGAGTGTTGACATGTTGTGGGGTTGCTAACCCGTGTCATAAAATAATATGTGTACTGTTTAATGAGAAACTAGTTTGTTTTGTAAATCTTCATCTAAAGTACAAAAAAAAATTTACTTAAAAGATTACAAGGAAACAATACTTAAACTGATTGCTGAATATGGAAATCTGAAGAAACAAGAAAATTTTCAATATGTCGACAGGAAATAATTAGCTAATAATAATTACTAACATTTTTAGAAATTTATGGAATAAACGTAACTGTTTCAAACATTTTTATCCTTCTCTTCAAAGTCAGGAAACCCTGGTGGCCTAGTCGTTAGGTGCTATGGCTGCTAACCAAAGGGTCGGCAGTTCGAATCCTCCAGGTCCTCCCTGGAAACTCTATGGGGCAGTTCTACTCTGTCCTATAGCATCGCTATGAGTGGGAATCGATGGCACTGGGTTTTTTGGGCTTCAAAGTCAATTATATATTATGTTTTCTATCATATACCAATGTAATTTAAATAATATTTAAATAAACTAAGCTCAAGAATTTATACAACTATAAATATAATTAGATTAAATATTTATTGTCCTATAAGTTATAAAATTTCTCATTTTGTGGTTTATAAAATGCATAAAAGGGCTATGATCTGTTTCGTATCACTATTTGATACATAAATTTTGTTGATTTTGTTACTTAAAAGATACATTTTAAAGGTTAAGGGAAAAATATCCATACAAAAAGGGTAAAGAAATCCTTCAGGTAAGATTGTCATACAATATCTTGATAAAATAAATTTATTCAAATTCAGAGCAGTAACTTGTTTTTAAAGAAAAATAAAGGAAAGCTGTATTGATCTCTATATACCATCTGATGTCTTAGTTGTATTTTGTGAATTTCTTAATTCATTCAATATAAGATATTAATGGTCTTTTTTATCCATTCAAACTAAAACTATCTATAGGATCATACTCCATAGCTCCTCTAGCTATGAAAATATTTCCTTTCATCCAGAGATAAATTGCCTAGTCAATTCTATACCAATAGATATGACTATGTAAAGGTATGGATAGTAAATGTGCATGTGTGTGTGTGTGTACACGTGTGTCTAAAAAAGAGCTAGGATTTTATGGAGCATGTATTTCTTAGCAAAGATGTCTACGTACTGAATAAATAAGGAAAACACAAAAGTCATGTAAATAATAGAAAATATTATATAAACTTTTTCTCATGTCTCTTCAGATCAATTATACAGTATTTGAATAGAATTTAAAGGAGTTTGTACAACAGAATTTATATTAAAATACAACCACTTGTTCTTCAAACATCACATCACTTAATTTGAACTACACTTTAAAAATGTGTAAATATTTCTATCATGTTACAGTTGGAGGTATTTTATACAAGAACTGAAAATTGTATTGAAGATAGTCTTCCAAAATTAGTTTATAATATTTCGCTACATATAAACATAACGTAAAATCACCGTATACTTTTAAAGATGCTTTATAATTAGTCCTTATCTTAATTCAGTCCCCCAGGAAATAAAATCTTTATACTTAGCAGTTAAATAGATCATACCCTGGAGTCAGATTGCCTGGTTCATATCCAGGCTCTGTCACTCACTTTAAATAAATTTTATTTTAAAAAAGCCTACCTTCATACTATTTGTTACAATTATATCCACAGTAATATAAACCTGGAGCCATATTTACAATTATAAGTAACCAAAATAACCGTGTGTCTATTGTTCACCATATAAAATTTAACATATATTATTTCTGATACAGTAAATTAAGGAGACCTGGAAACTCTATGGGGCAGTTCTACTCTGGCCTATGGGGTCGCTATGAGTTGGAATTGACTCGACGGCAGTGGGTTTAGTGGTCGTGGTGGGTCAGTGGTTAAGCACTTGGCTGCTAACTGAAACATTGGTGGTTTGAACCCACCAGCCACTCCATGGGAGGAAGATGCAGCAGTCAGCTTCCATAAAGATTAAAAAAAAAAAACAAAAAACAAAAAACTGCCCCATAGGATTTCCAATAGCCTTGGAAATCCTATAGGGCAGTTTTACTCTGTCCTATAGGGTTGCTATTAGTCAGATCAACTCAGTGACAATGGGTAATACAGAAATTAAAGGATTTGAAGAAACATAGGGAGTCTATTAATTTTTTAGCCGTATGATAACACTAAACAAATAACTCACAAAAACAAGGATTGCACTGCTCCTTGAAAAAAAAAATCTGAATTTGAAATTTCAAAACTTTATTTTTAGTAGTCTGCTTTTATACTGAAAAGGAATTTTTTTTTTTTTTATCAGTTCCCCTCTGATTTATTTTATCTCTTTACTGAGTGAGAGGAGGTACTTTGGGAAGAATGAAGATGCCCTTAAGAAATCTACTTGTAAAATATACTAAGGACAGACCTTCACAAACAAGCTGACTGTACGTGATAGCTGTTGTTAGCTGCAGGCCCCTGACTCATCATGATCCCATGAGCAACCGAACTAAACTCTGCCTGGTACTAGCCATCCCATGATGTACTGTAGATCAGATTATTGTTATCCATAGGGTTTTCACTGGCTGATTTCTGGAAGTAAATCACCAAGCCTTTCTACCTAGTCCGTCTTAGTCTGGAAGCTCTGCTGAAACCCGTTCAGCATCACAGCAACATGCAAGCCTCCACTGATAAACAGGCAATGACCAGAATTGAACATGGGTCTCCCTCGTGGCAGGCAAGAATTCAACCACTGAGCCACTACTGCCCTTTGTTTGGTAGCTGGAGACCTCTTATTCATGGAGTGATTTAAGCAGAATGTATGCAGTTTATCTAGACATTCTTATGGTAAACAAATACAGGGTCTATTGGCTTATAAGATATGGTTCTGTAGAAAATGTCATATAAACTCAGTAACTAAGTATAAAATGGAAATATTTCATTACCGAAATAGCTTCCTTCAATGTAAGTAACATTATTTGGAGACTTGATATGTTAATCTAGGCTACAATAACAAGAGAGAAATATATCTAGGAATTCAAAGGCATGGACACTTGGATATTGAAATAAATTCTCACATTGTTTGGCGGGTATAAATTCGTAATCTACTTCATAACATGAACAATTTTGTTTAACATAAAAATATATTTATACTATAGATCCTTTAATGTACACGACATTTTCTTCAAAAGATATGTCATTCTGAGGTTTTACTTACATCCTGACCCACCATCAAATATTCCCTGACATATGCACAACATGATTTAAAAGAATAGCCTTAAGTAATAATAAGAGACTTGGGCCATAAGTCTTGGTGAAAAAGACAAAGTTTAAGCACTCCAGAATTTTAAAATCTAGTAGAGCACACAGCTGAATATAGGTGCAATTTTGATGAAAAGTGAAATTGAAATAGGTACCAATTACTCTGGAAACATAGGATGGATGCCTAATATAGCCTTGTGAGGGGAGGCTGAAATTAAGAGATGGCTACTGGAGAAAGTGATAACTAAAATGGGACTTGAATACGAGTAACACTTATCAAGGCAAAGTATAAGGGCATGTTGCTAAAAGAAATACACGTACTTCAATATGCTTTGAAATAATACGTGTCTATAATGCTAGTAATGATGATAATAGTAATAATTGCATTGATGGTGGTCATTTGGATGAGCTAGGGGTAGAGCTGGAGAGACAGTAGAGGTAAGATTTATAAAGTCTTTGAATATTTTTTTTTTTGAATATAGACTTCCTGGTTACCTTACTCTCTGTTTGGAAGGGCAGTGGAGACACTAAAGGATTATAACATGTGAGGGATTTCAAAGATTTGCATTTTAGAAAGAGCATTCTCATCATGTTGTGGAGAATGGGTTGCTCAGGAATGACTGAAGGCAGGAAGACCAGCTAAAAACATTATCACAATAATCCAACTGAAAAATTATGTGGGCTTGAATTAAAACAAAGTCCTTGGATGGCACAAAAGGTTTGTGCTCAACTACTAACCAAAAGGTTGTGGTTCAAAGCCACCTACTGACACCATGAAAGAAAGTCCTGACAATCTGCTTCCATAAAGGTTACAGCCAAGAAAACCCTTTAGAGGTTCTACTCTCTAACACATGGGGCAGCTATGAGGTGGAATCAACTTGACAGAAAACAGGTTTTGGGTTTTTAGAATTAGAACAGTAACAGTGGCTACATAAGGAAAAAGATTTATCAGAAATTAAAAAAGATTAATGTAGGAGGCGGGGCCAAGATGGCGGACTAGGTAGACGCTACCTCGGATCCCTCTTGCAACAAAGACTCGGAAAAACAAGTGAATCGATCACATACATAACAATCTACGAACCCTGAACAACAAACACAGATTTAGAGACAGAGAACGAACAAATATGGGGAAGCAGCAACTGTTTTCAGAGCCTGGAGCAAGTGTCCCAGTCAGGTAACCTTGGCGCCGGACTTAGGTCTGGGCCCAGGAGAGCTGAACACAAAATTTTGTGACAGCACAAACAAAGGGTGCAGCCCTGGCCCCCTGAACTGACCCCGGGAGGGGGCCCAGCCGGTCCGCGCGGCGGTGTGGTGATGCGGCTGGTGGAAGAAGTCTCCGGGAGGCAGTGACTGGTTTTGGAGCCGGGAGTGCAGCGTCCCAGCAGGGGAACCTTGGCGCCGGGCTTTTCACTGGGCGCTGCCACGGTGCAAGCATGGGGTGCAGCCCTACTCCCCTGAACTAACCCCAAGAGGGGGCCCAGCTGGTCCGCGGGGGCGGTGGGGCGACACAGCTGGCAGGACAAGAAGTCTCCAGGAGGCAGTGACTGATTTTGGAGCCGGGAGTGCAGTGTCCCAGCAGGGGAACCTTGAAGCAGGGCTTTGGACTGACAGCGGAGGATCTGACCGTGGCTTCAGCAGGCCAGACCCTCGGGGGCAATCTCCACACAGCCAGCACATAAGCAACACGCCCCTCAGGAATCTCAGATAAAATAGTCATTCCAAGCAAGATAAGCAACTTTGGCTATATTCCGGGGTGCTACTCTCCTCTTTCTATGAACCCTTCCCCACCCTTCCCAGGCGGCTTCATTAACATTGGAAATTCCTGAGCCAGAGGGAGAATGGCTCCGGCTCCGCGGCGGCTTTGCTTTTCCCTTTTTTTTTTTTTTTTTTTAGTCTTTTCCTAACCCATTCTTCCAGCCTGAGAGAAGGAACCACAAAAAACCCAGGGACCAAAAATCCATCCCTAATTGGACTAAAAACACAGAACCAGCTACAGCCAAGCATATATGATCCAAATCTCGGACTTTCATCCTTACAGGGAACAAGGTGGCAGTTATAATCCAAAGGCAATTCTGATAGGGATCTGACTGCATTTTTTTTTTTTTAGCCAATTTTCTGGAAAAACAAGTTTCCCTGGTCTGATATCTCTGCTTATTCAACAAAGCCCTAACTGACGCACAACAGGGAACTGAGGGCTGAAGCTCCCCCCAGACCACCTAGCCTCTTGCCTTAGGGGTCTAAGGAGGGTGCCACCTACCAATCAGTAGAGGTACTTGCATTGGGGGCCTAAGGTACAGCTGCAGTGCCCTCCCACCAAGGTGCTATAGGAATAGAGACACACCTACCTCACTGACACTTGGGGGAAGGCTGTCAGCATCCTGCCCCTCCTGGAGGGTGAACCCCAGCTGCTAATAGAATCTGGTACACACAACTATCACCATTACTTCTCGAGGTGGATAGGTGTTAGGGTGCAGCACACACTTGGTGACCCAAAATCAGATTCTACTCAAGAATAGTGAATACGCACAGGCATATATATCTGGCAACAGCCCAAACCAGCTGGCAATAGGTCATAAGTAAGTCAAGGGCTACAACAAACAAGACAGCACAATCTAGTAGCCCATCCATGTATACTGAAAGAAAACAAAACAAGATAAGACTCAGTGAGCAATTATAGAATAAACCACTACTATATATAATTTTTTTATATATCTTAGTGATGGCTTGGAGACAGCAGTCGATATCAAACCACATAAAGAAGCAGACCATGACAGCTTCTACAACCCCCCAAACAAAAGAACCAAAATCTTTCCCAAATGAAGATACAATCCTGGAATTATCAGATACAGAATATAAAAAACTAATTTACAGAATGCTTCAAGACATCACAAACGAAATAAGGCAAACTGCAGAAAAAGCCAAGGAACACACTGATAAAAGAGTTGAAGAACTCAAAAAGATTATTCGAGAACATAGTGGAAAAATTAATAAGTTGCAAGAATCCATAGAGAGCATGTAGAAATCCAAAAGATTAACAATAAAATTACACAATTAGCAATGCAATAGGAAGTCAGAGGAGCAGACTCGAGCAATTAGAATGCAGACTGGGAAATCTGGAGGACCAGGGAATTAACACCAACATAGCTGAAAAAAAATCAGATAAAAGAATTTAAAAAAATGAAGAAACCCTAAGAATCATGTGGGACTCTATCAAGAAGGATAACTTGTGTGTGACTGGAGTCTCAGAACAGGGAGGGAGGACAGAAAACACAGAGAAAATAGTTGAGGATCTGCTGACAGAAAACTTCCCTGACATAATGAAAGAAGAAAGGATATCTATCCAAGATGCTCATCGAACCCCATTTAAAATTGATCCAAAAAGAAAAACACCAAGACATATTATCATCAAACTTGCCAAAACCAAAGATAAAGAGAAAATTTTAAAAGCAGCCAGGGAGAAAAGAAAGGTCTCCTTCAAGGGAGAATCAATAAGAATAAGTTCAGACTACTCAGCAGAAACCATGCAGACGAGAAGACAATGGGATGACATATACAGAGCACTGAAGGAGAAGAACTGCCAGCCAAGTATCATATATCCAGCAAAACTCTCTCTGAAATATGAAGGCGAGATTAAGATATTTACAGATAAACACAAGTTTAGAGAATTTGCAAAAACCAAACCAAAGCTACAAGAAATACTAAAGGATATTGTTTGGTCAGAAAACCAATAATATCAGATACCAGAACAACACAAGGTCACAAAACAGAACATCCTGATATCAACTCAAATAGAGAAATCACAAAAACAAATTAAGATTAATTAAAAAAAAAATGCTCATAACAGGGAATCATTGAAGTCAATACGTAAAAGATCACAATAAGCAAAAAGAGGGACTAAATACAGGTGGCATAGAACTGCTATATGGAGAGTGATACAAGGCAATACAGGACAATACAAGTTAGGTTTTTACTTAGAAAAATAGGCGTAAATACTAAGGTAACCACAAAGAGGTATAACAATGCCAAAACTCAAGATAAAAGCCAAGAAAAACGTAACGACTCAACAAACATAAAGTCAAAGGCTATGAAAATGAGGATCTCACAATTTACTAAGAAAAACGTCTCTGCACAAAAAAGTAAGTGGAAAAATGAAATTGTCAACAACACACATAAAAAGGCATCAAAATGACAACACTAAACACTTATTTATCTATAATTACACTGAATGTAAATGGACTAAATGCACCAATGAAGAGACAGAGAGTCTCAGACTGGATAAAGAAACACGATCCATCTATATGCTGCCTACAAGAGACACACCTTAGACTTAGAGACACAAACAAACTAAAACTCAAAGGATGGAAAAAAATATATCAAGCAAACAATAAGCAAAAAAGAAGAGGAGTAGCAATATTAATTTCTGACAAAATAGACTTTAAACTTAAATCCACCACAAAGGATAAAGAAGGACACTACATAATGATAAAAGGGACAATTGATCAGGAAGATATAACCATATTAAATATTTATGCACCCAATGACAGGGCTACAAGATACATAAATCAAATTTTAACAGATCTGAAAAGTGAGATAGACACCTCCACAATTATAGTAGGAGACTTCAACACACCACTTACGGAGAAGGACAGGACATCCAGTAAGAAGCTCCATAGAGACACGGAAGACCTAATTACAACAATCAACCAACTTGACCTCATTGACTTATACAGAACTCTCCACGAAACTGCTGCAAAGTATACTTTTTTTTCTAGCACACATGGGACATTCTCTAGAATAGACCACATATTAGGTCATAAAACAAACCTTTGCAGAATCCAAAACATCGAAATATTACAAAGCATCTTCTCAGACCACAAGGCAATAAAACTAGAAATCAATAACAGAAAAACTAGGGAAAAGAAATCAAATACTTGGAAACTGAACAATAAATAAAAAAAAAGAAATCAAATACTTGGAAACTGAACAATACCCTCCTGAAAAAAGACTGGATTATAGAAGACATCAAGGAGGGAATAAGGAAATTCATAGAATGCAACGAGAATGAAAATACTTCCTATCAAAACCTCTGGGACACAGCAAAAGCAGTGCTCAGAGGCCAATTTATATCGATAAATGCACACATACAAAAAGAAGAAAGAGCCAAAATCAGAGAACTGTGCCTACAACTTGAACAAATAGAAAGTGAGCAACAAAAGACTCCATCAGGCACCAGAAGAAAACAAATAATAAAAATTAGAGCTGAACTAAATGAATTAGAGAACAGAAAAACAATTGAAAGAATTAACAAAGCCAAAAGCTGGTTCTTTGAAAAAATTAACAAAATTGGTAAACCATTGGCTAGACTGACTAAACAAATACAGGAAAGGAAACAAATAACCCGAATAAGAAACGAGAAGGGCCACATCACAACAGACCCAACCGAAATTAAAAGAATCATATCAGATTATTACGAAAAATTGTACTCTAACAAATTTGCAAACCTAGAAGAAATGGATGAATTCCTGGAAAAACACTACCTACCTAAACTAACACATTCAGAAGTAGAACAACTAAATAGACCCATAACAAAAAAAGAGATTGAAACGGTAATCAAAAACTCCCAACAAAAAAAAGCCCTGGCCCGGATGGCTTCACTGCAGAGTTCTATCAAACTTTCAGAGAGGAGTTAACACCACTACTACTGAAGGTACTTCAAAGCATAGAAAATGACGGAATACTACCGAACTCATTCTATGAAGCCACCATCTCCCTGATATCAAAACCAGGTAAAGACATTACAAAAAAAGAAAATTACAGACCTATATCCCTCATGAACATAGATGCAAAAATCCTCAACAAAATTCTAGCCAATAGAATTCAACAACATATCAAAAAAATAATTAACCACAACCAAGTGGGATTTACACCAGGTATGCAAGGCTGGTTTAATATTAGGAAAACCATTAATGTAATCCACCATATAAATAAAACAAAAGACAAAAACCACATGATCTTATCAATTGATGCAGAAAAGGCATTTGACAAAGTCCAACACCCATTTATGATAAAAACTCTCACCAAAATAGGAATTGAAGGAAAATTCCTCAATATAATAAAGGGCATCTATGCAAAGCCAACAGCCAGCATCACTCTAAATGGAGAGAACCTGAAAGCATTTCCCTTGAGAACGGGAACCAGACAAGAATGTCCTTTATCAGCGCTCTTATTCAACATTGTGCTAGAAGTCCTAGCCAGAGCAATTAGGCTAGACAAAGAAATAAAGGGCATCCGGATTGGCAAAGAGGAAGTAAAATTATCTCTATTTGCAGATGACATGATCTTATACACAGAAAACCCCAACGAATCCTCCAGAAAACTACTGAAACTAATAGAGAAGACTTTGGAAGAGTCTCAGGTTATAAGATAAACATACAAAAATCACTTGGATTCCTCTACATCAACAAAAAGAACATCGAAGAGGAAATAACCAAATCAATACCATTCACAGGAGCCCCCAAGAAGATAAAATACTTAGGAATAAATCTTACCAAAGATGTAAAAGACCTATACAAAGAAAACTACAAAGCTCTACTACAAGAAATTACAAAGGACATACTTAAGTGGAAAAACATACCTTGCTCATGGATAGAAGACTTAACATAGTAAAAATGTCTATTCTACCAAAAGCCATCTATACATACAATGCACTTCCGATCCAAATTCCAATGACATTTTTTAAGGTGATAGAGAAACAAATCACCGACTTCATATGGAAGGGAAAGAACCCCCAGATAAGCAAAGCATTACTGAAAACGAAGAAGAAAGTGGGAGGCCTCATTCTACCTGATTTCAGAACCTATTATATAGCCACTGTAGTCAAAACAGCCTGGTATTGGTACAACAACAGGCACATAGACCAATGGAACAGAATTGAGAACCCAGATATAAATCCATCCACATATGAGCAGCTGATAATTGACAAAGGCCCAGTGTCAGTTAATTGGGGAAAAGATAGTCTTTTTAACAAATGGTGCTGGCATAACTGGATATCCATTTGCAAAAGAATGAAACAGGACCCATACCTCACACCATGCACAAAAATTAACTCCAAGTGGATCAAAGACCTAAACATAAAGACTAAAACGATAAAGATCATGGAAGAAAAAATAGGGACAACCTTAGGAGCCCTAATACAAGGCATAAACAGAATACAAAACATTACCAAAAATGACAAAGAGAAACCAGGTAACTGGGAGCTCCTAAAAATCAAACACCTATGCTCATCTAAAGACTTCACCAAAAGAGTAAAAAGACCACCTACAGACTGGGAAAGAATTTTCAGCTATGACATCTCCGACCAGCGCCTGATCTCTAAAATCTATATGATTCTGTCAAACCTCAACCACAAAAAGACAAACAACCCAATCAAGAAGTGGGCAAAGGATATGAACACACACTTCACTAAAGAAGATATTCAGGCAGCTAACAGATACATGAGAAAATGCTCTCAATCATTAGCCATTAGAGAAATGCAAATTAAAACCACGATGAGATTCCATCTCACTCCAACAAGGCTGGCATTAATCCAAAAAACATAAAATAATAAATGTTGGAGAGGCTGCGGAGAGATTGGAACTCTTATACACTGCTGGTGGGAATGTAAAATGGTACAACCACTTTGGAAATCTATCTGGCGTTATTTTAAAAAGTTAGAAATAGAACTACCATACAACCCAGAAATCCCACTCCTCGGAATATACCGTAGAGAAATAAGAGCCTTCACACAAACAGATATATGCACACCCATGTTTATTGCAGCTCTGTTTACAATAGCAAAAAGCTGGAAGCAACCAAGGTGTCCATCAACGGATGAGTGGTTAAATAAATTTTGGTATATTCACACAATAGAATACTACGCATCGATAAAGAACAGTGACGAATCTGTGAAACATTTCATAACATGGAGGAACCTGGAAGGCATTATGCTGAGCGAAATTAGTCAGAGGCAAAAGGACAAATATTGTATAAGACCACTATTATAAGATCTTGAGAAATAGTATAAACTGAGAAGAACACATACTTTTGTGGTTACAAGGGGGGAGGGAGGGAGGGTGGGAGAGGGTTTTTTACTGATTAATTAGTAGATAAGAACTGCTTTAGGTGAAGGGAAGGACAATAATCAATACATGGAAGGTCAGCTCAACTGGACTGGACCAAAAGCAAAGAAGTTTCTGGGATAAAATGAATGCTTCAAAGGTCAGCGGAGCAAGGGCGGGGGTTTGGGGACCATGGTTTGCAGGGACTTCTAAGTCAATTGGCAAAATAATTCTATTATGAAAACATTCTGCATCCCACTTTGAAATGTGGCGTCTGGGGTCTTAAATGCTAACAAGCGGCCATTTAAGATGCATCAATTGGTCTCAACCCACCTGGAGCAAAGGAGAATGAAGAACACCAAGGTCACACGACAACTAAGAACCCAAGAGACAGAAAGGGCCACATGAACCAGAGACCTATATTATCCTGAGACCAGAAGAACTAGTTGGTGCCTGGCCACAATCGATGACTGCCCTGTCAGGGAGCACAACAGAGAACCCCTGAGGGAGCAGGAGATCAGTGGGATGCAGACCCCAAATTCTCATAAAAAGACCATACTTAATGGTCTGACTGAGACTAGAGGAATCCCGACGGTCATGGTCCCCAAACCTTCTGTTGGTACAGGACAGGAACCACGCCCGAAGACAACTCATCAGACATGAAAGGGACTGGACAGTGGGTAGGTGAGAGATGCTGATGAAGATTGAGCTAATTATATCAAGTGGTCACTTGAGACTGTGTTGGCATCTCCTGTCTGGAGGGGGGATGGGAGGATGGAGAGAGTTGGAAGCTGGCAAAATTGTCAGGAAAGGAGAGACTGGAAGGGCTGACTCATTAGGGGGAGAGCAAGTGGGAGTACGGAGTAAGGTGTATATAAACTTATATGTGACAGTCTGACTTGATTTGTAAATGTTCACTTGAAGCTCAATAAAAGTTAATAAAAAAAAAGATTAATGTATAGGATCAGACTGATTATGAATCGGGGGAACAAGGAATCAAGGATGGATTCTAAGTTTGTAGCTTAAGTGAGTGACTGGGAGGTGGTGCCAATTAGAGAAATAAGAAATCAAGAAGGGGGGAGGATAATGAATTAAGCTTTGGATATTGGATAGACACTTTCCTGGCTTCAATTTCAAATGCAGCAGAGCACAGACATGTGATCTTGGATCAGACTATTACTTGCAATGAACTTTGATTCTAGAGCTAGTGATACAAACAAACAGCAGTGTAGGCCATCCATCCATCCATGCACCCACCCACCCACCCATCCACCCACCCACCCATCCATTCAACCATCCATGTAGTTATCATAATTATTGCCACATTGTCATCATCATCATCATCATCAGAGTAGTGCTAGTAGCTGTAAGATTAATTTCCCAAGGCAAAAATACCTAGCATTCAGTTTCGTTGACAGAAGTCTCTTCATTGGAATAATTGTACACCACAGTTTTGGTAATTATTCTTAGCTGTTTAGTTTTATGTTTGGTTCTCTGGTACTTTCAAAAAAAATTTATTGCACGTTTTTCACTTAAATAATTGAAAGCCAACTTCTATTGCTTGCTACTAAGAGCTCTTGCTGGAACTGATAAGCTGAATATAGGTGACTGCGGTTATACAATTAGAAATGTCAAACAGGAAGTATGGATTCATGGGTCATGGTTCCAGAAAACAAAACAAAACAAAAACCTAGGTAGATACATAGACTTAGTAGTGATCAGTATTTTACTGGCAGTTGAAACCATTAGGATTAAGGTTCCTGAAGTGGCAGGCAGTGATGGAATCCTAGACGGAGGTGATTGATTGTCCATGGACTGGGTATGGATGTTTCATTCTCGAAGATAAGAAGAAAATACTACACGCAATGGCAAAAGTAAGTAACTGCAGAACCATTAGTACTGATGGTCAATTTCTTTCCTCAATTGCTTGAAATTTTGTAATGACAACAAAGCTCTCTTCTACAACCCAGGATTTCAGTGCAAAGGATTTCCTTTTAACTCAAGATTTTAGAATACTCTTCCAAGTATCTAAGCTTATGTCAAAGTTAAACTCAATTTTTATTTTACTACAGGCAGGACTTTATGACGATTAGTATACTTGATGCTTTCACAGGTTTGTATATAGCTTTTATGATCAGAGATTTCACCTCTGTTTTACCCCTGACTTCACTAGTAATATTGGCAGGATCCAAAAAAAAAAAAAAAAAAAAAGCACATCTAGATTTCAAGCAAAGGAAGTAAAGTACTTGGAATCTTCAAACACAATTTTAACAGCAATTTCTATGAATAGATCGTGTTTGACACCAACAGGAAAGGTTTAATGAAGATTAATTGAGGTAAGTGCAGATTAAAAATAAAAGAATTTTTTTTATTAGGTGATAAATTACAACAGTCTTTTTATAGATTCCTATTTTCTCATCAGTCATTCTCACTTGGCAGTGTTTATTATTAATAACAATATTGACTTATAATTGCTGATAACTAAGAGCTGTGTATTTTAAGGTGCCTGGATGAGTTTGCCTTAACCATTTCTTTCATACAAAAGAGGAACCAACGAAGCAAAATTAGGAGTAACACTATCATCAAATATTCTGGCCTCAAACTTCTGCAGATACTTTGTCACTGCTCTTGTAAGACTGTGTTTTCATTATCTGTTTTTATGTCTTTCTCCCCCATAGATTTAGATCCCCGAAGGGAAGAAACATACCATAATAATTTCTGTAAATACAGTAGCTAACATAACCCACTGCCGTGGAGTCAATTCTGATGCATAGCCACCCTATAGGGTACAGGAGAACTGTCCCACAGGATTTCTAAGGAGCAGCTGGTGGATTTGAACTGTCAACCTTTTGGTTAGCAGCTGTAGGTCTTACCCATTGTGCCACCAGGGCTCCAGCTAACATAGGATCTGACATTTGATAGACATGAAACACATACTTACTGAAAAGGAGAATGAACAAATCATGAACCGACCAAAGAGAATTTCCCATTAGGAGGTAAAAAAGGAGGCTCAGTATATTAGGAAAGGTAATTCATATACAGAATTCACTTTAACAGCACACGTTTACTAAGCACCCAACACAGTGCCAGACACTGTGAATACAAAAACTGAAGATGAACCTTTTTTATAGGCTATATAATCAAGGAATATTTGAAAGATTGTCAATAAAATTCAACCTCCACCCTCACAATAACACATTAAAAAAAAAAAAAAACTGCAAACATTTCTTAGTATACCAAAAACTTTCCATCTTAAACTTGTGAGAATGAGATGAGTAGAAAAAAGAAACGTATTCTGGTAAGATTTCACTAAATGAGTGCTACACTAAGCAATTTAAGATAATTGAGTCTTTGGAAGCATTCCCAGTCAGTAAGAAGTATGGCGAATAACATCTGGTTTGCATAGTATTCACCTCTTTTGTGAATATGGATTCAAAGTAAATAAAGTATGATTCTCCCAATTCCATTTGGAGAAGTAAGGATCACCTTTCTCAGAACTTTTGACTGATCCCATATACGGTGAATTTAAGAATTTGTATAAGGATGGTTTTAAAAAAATAATGCCTTTGTATAGGGTCTATCTGAAATCTGCAGATGACACCAGAATAGATGAAAATGCTAATTCTATGATGCTTGTATCTTCTGCTTAATGGTTGATTTGACAATATGGTAATTAATTTTTCATCATTTTTTTTAGGGTTTCTAAAGCCAAGGGCATCATTTATACAATTAAATAAAACCTTGATGTTTTCAATCAAAAAAGCAAAACACTTCAAGTAATATGGATCAGACCCTGTAAAAAAAAGTGAGTTGCTCATCATATAGTCACTTCACTCAGAATAGTCAGCATTACAGCTCTGAATTTCAATTAAAGGTACTCTTCAAAAGGCTCATGCCTTGATAATTAGGTTGGACCAGTGTCAAATTCATTTAAATGAGAAATCAGCTTTCAAAGATAAAACCATGCTTCAATTTAAAGAGGTTCGCTTTCAATTTTTAGAAAATCTGTCTTTTATTCTGAAAAATTTCAAATGCACACAAAAATTCAATGAAAAGTACAATGGACACCTGTATAACCCTCACCTATATTCACCAATGATTAACATCCTTTCCATCTTCTCCACATTTCCCTTGCTCTCTCCAAATAAATGCTGCAGACATCAAAACATTTCACTCCTAAATGTACATGTCTTCTAAAACAAGGACATTTTCCTACTCAACCACAAAATTACCAAATGTAAGAAAATAAACATTAATTCCAAAATACGATACAATATATATAAATTTCCTCAGCTCTACCAAAAATGTCTTTTATAAATTTTTCTCTTAGATTCTTGACTCAAAATCTAGCCCCCCCAGTTTCTCATAATCTATAAAAGTCCCCAAGTTTCCCTCTGTTCTTCATATTAAATTCTTTGAAGAGTTTACTTTTTTTTTATTTCATGAAGAATATCACATATCTTGTATTAATAAGTATGTGTCTTTATACTTAATATAGGTCAAGTATGTCTGGCAAGACCACCACATGGGTGATATTGGGTACCTCAAATTATACCACATATGGAGGCACTGCCAATGTTAGGCAATGCTAAGAGTGGTACCGAGGTCTCTCCGTTGAAAAGATGTCTTCTCCTTTGTAGTTAATAAATAATCTGTGCAGTGATACTGTGAGAACTTGTAAATATCGTTTTATCCAACAACGTTCACCAATGGTTTTAGGTTCCATTGATTGTACTTGCCCAAATCTTAAAAGCTGCACTGTCATTGTTGTTGGGCGCCATTGAGTTGATTCCAATCCATAGCGACCCCATGGGACAGAGCAGAACTTCCACACAGCATTTTCTTGGCTGTAATCTTAGGGAAGCAGGTCCCCAAGTCCTTCTCTTGCAGAACCACTGGTTGGGTTCCAGTTGCCAGCCTATCAGTTAGCAGCCAAGTGCTTAATCGTTGGGACACCACGGCTCCTTTAAAAAAGCATTAAAAAAAAAATAAAAACAGTTGCCATGGAGTCGATTCTTAGTCATAGCAACGGTATAGGACAGAGTAGAACTGCCCCACAGGGTTTCCAAAGAGCAGCTGTCAGATTCGAACTGCTGACCTTTTGGTTAGCAGTTGTGAGACTTAATTACTGCACCACCAGGGTCCCAAAACTGCTTTCACGGATATAAACTGATGACTTTCTAATGCTATTATTCCTTCTGCATGCCCCCATTTTTTTTTTTTTTTTTTTTTAGTATCACTGTGGATCCATCTTGGTTTGGTTGTGTTTTGACATGTTATCACTCATTATATTCATTATTCATTTTTATACTCAAATTGACTCAAATTTGATGAGTGAACTCCCTTCAAAATGTTCCTACTTCTATATAGCATGACACTGTAAGTCTTTTGAGTGTTTTCTTGATTTCTGTTCAAATATGTTCCAAGTTCACCTTGAAACTTTTTCTTCCACAAATCTAGAAGCAATTATTTCCTCAAAGAGCTGTGGTCCTTTTTAATAAAGATAATACAAAAAGGCAAAATATGAGTACTAGGTCTGTAATTATTTTTATTTTTACCGTTCTTTGTATTTAATTCAGTTTCCTCTCCTTTCCTTGACTAGGACCTCAGGTGCAAAGTTAAACAGAAGTGATGATAGTGGACGTCCTTGTCTTGTTCCTAACCTAAGGAGAGAGGTGTACATTTTCAACTTTGAGTATGATGTGAGCTGTAGGTTTTTTTGAAAATACTTCTTAACGAATCAAGCAAATTTCATTTTATTCCTAGTATGCTGACAGGTTTTATCCTGAACAAATGCTAAATTTTATCTCATGCCTTTTCCATACCACATGAGACAGACAATTTTTCTTCTCTTAATGTTGTGGTAGATTTGATTATTTGATTAAAACTTTTTTGGAAATGATTTCCAACTTACAGAAAAGTTGTAAGGAATCAAAATTGTTTAAAAAAATCTATATATTCTTTATCCAGAATTATTTATTGTAAATGTTTATTTAATTCCCTTTATTATTTGATGCATTAAAACAAAATAAAATATTATTTTAACTCCCTTCATAATTTTTTTGTGAAACATTTAAGATAGTTTACATACATCCTAGCCCTTTGCCCCTACATACTCCAGCGTCTATTTACTACGAATAGGATTATTACCTAATAACAGAACAGTTTCCAAATGCAATAAACTACTCATCATGTAATATTTTTAGTTAATGTACCACTCATATTGCAATTTTGCCAATTCCTCCTATGATGCTGGTGTAGCATTTCCTCCCTCCAGTACAGGTACCAGTCTAAAGTCAGGAATTGCATTTAGTTATCAGAACATTTTAGCCTTTTTTAATCTGGAGCATTTTCACACTCTTATTTCCCTGTTGTGATATTCATATTGTGAAGAAAGTAGGTCTCTCACTCTTTATTAACAAAAAGTTCTCGATGTTTTTTCTTTTTATGATTTGATTCAGATTATGCATTCTTGGCTGAAATACTGCATAGATGATGCTATGAATTTCTTTTTTAAAACAATATTTTATTGTGTTTTAGGTGAAATTTTACGCTGCAAATTAGGTTCCTACTTCCGTGACATTGGTTACATTTTTCACAATATGTCAGCATTCTCGTGATTTCCATTCTGTTTCCATTAATCTAGCTGCCCTGCCCCTCTTTACCTTCTCATCTTTGCTTTAGGGTAAATGTTGACTGATCTCATATAGCTGTTTGTTCAAGGGTGCACAGTACTCACAGGTGATATTGTTTATTTTGTAAGCCAATCTATTATTTGGCTGAAAGGTGACCTCCAGGATATGTATTTCTTAAGATATCATATTTGGAGGCATGTATTTTCCATTTGTTTGTCATTGGTGATGCTAATTTTGATTACTCTCTCAAGGTGGGGTCTCATTTTTCCACTGTACAACCACTGCTTCTGCCCTGGTAACCAATAAGCATCCAACAACAACAACAACCAATAAGCAGTCTGTGAGAAAAAAATTTTAAGACCATGCAATTACTTTGGCAGGTGACTTTAGTCCTAACAAGGGTAAGTTTTAGACTTTTTTTTTTTTTTTTTGCTGGTGTTCTTTAGCTTTCCCTTACTCCTAGAACATAATCCTTCAAGGATCTCAACTGAAAGCCTGGGGTCTCAAGGAAGATCTTGAACCCTAACGTCTGTCTTCCCAGACCTGTGTACATCTTTTAAAAACCTGTGCTTAGTTTTTTAGTGTCCTAGCTGCTTTCTGTTGTTTTTTGTTTGTTTGTTTTGTTTATTATTTTTGTCTTGACGTATATTGGCCTGGGAGCAGCTTGGCATCCAAACTTCTCAAAGAAAAAATTCATGCAAATTTTAGGTTCATTTTTTAGAAGTTTCATTCCCTGCAGCTCCAGTCACTCAGAAATCCTAGATTTCAAATCTTTGCTTCCTCAGCCCAATGGGATTGGAACTTTCTGTTCAGGCTCTATTGCCCTGCACTGATAATTGGCAACTGTCCTCAAGTTAAATTCAAAAGTGAAAGTGGAGGTCACATCCATGTGTTTCCCCTTTCTCAAAGATTATAGCCCCTCAAGTTCTGTGTTAGCTAATTTACAATGCACACAAATAGGCATTTTAGGTATTTTGCATTGCTTTTATATTTGTTTTGGCAGGAGGGTTATTTTTATATCAGATATTCTGTAATAACCAGAACTGGAAGTCTACCCACTATCATTTGATAATAGCTTAATTATTCTGCTTCTATTCTTTGTAACTTAAAATGTCACATAATAAAAAAGAAAATGAAATGAAAATGTCAATAGATGTGATAACTTCTTTATTGGACTTGGGCAAAATAGGTTAGTGGTTTAAAAAATGTGCCAACTGTGCTCCATTTTCCATTTTTCACAAACCTAGATCCATTTGCTGCCTTTCTGTGTCATAATCTGAGTTCGTAGGGACTGGATTTCATGGACTGTATTATCTGTATTCCTTCCTGTTTGATGGTTACCGATATAGGGAGGCTGTGGCAGTAGCTTGCAGGTCATTAGTCTCAGTGGAAAATTTTTTTTCTACTTCCCTGCTAAGCCTCATGACAGTTATGGGAAAGCCTGCATTCCTTTGTGGTTATGCTTATAGCTTTTACAGACCAATTCTCTATTCACAATTTCAGTACTGGTTCCAGTACACCACTCCCTTCCCTTGACTCCCCAGGCCTAGAGTGGTAACTGCTCTCTACTGTTACTTCTGAGTGTTTCACCATCCTTTCTTGTTTTCTTTAAATGTTCCTGACTTCTGTATATAACCTTTTCATTAAATACTCCAGTTAAATTATTTGGCTCTGCCATGACTGAAATATTAGATTGGTAATTATTGAGGAACATCCCTGTCTTAGTTTTCTAATGCTGCTATAAAAAAAATACCACAAGTGGGTGGCTTTAATGACTGAAATTTATTTTCTCACGGTTTACAAGCCCAGAAGTCTGAATTCAGGGTGCCAGCTCTATGGAAAGGCTGTCTATATTTGTATTCTCTTTTCAGCTTCTATCCCTAGGTTCCTTGGCAATAACGTCCCTGTGAGTCGGAATTGACTCAATGGCAACAGGTTGGTGATCACGTGGCCTGTATCTCCCCCTGTTTTGTGTTTACTTGCTTGCTTAATCTGCTTTTTTTATATTTCAAAAGAGACTGATTTAAGATACACACTATACTAATATTGCCAAATTCACATAATAAAGAAAACCCATTCCCAAATGGGATCATAACCACAGGTATAGGGGTTAGGATTTACAACATATTTTTGGGGGGACACAATTCAATCCACACCAAGATCAAGAAAAAAAAAAAAAAGGTAAAAATATATAGAGAAAATTTAAGAGTATAGACTGAAACTTTTAAATGTTTGCCTTGTAGATTTTTACAAGTCAGCTTCAGCTTATGTATGTTGTTGTTAGCTGCCTTGGAGTTATCCCCCTGACTCATGGCGACCCCATACACAACAGAAGGAAACGCTGCTCAGTCCTATGCCATCCCCATGATCAGTTGCAGATCAGCTCATTATGATCCATAAGGTTTTCATTGGCTGATTTTCAGAAGTAGATCTCCATGACTCTCCTCCTTGCCTGCCTTGGTCTAGAAGATCCACTGAAATCTGTTCAGCACCAGAGCAATACGCAAGCCTCCACTGACAGACAGGTGGTAGCTACGTGTGAGGTCCATCGGCCTGGAGTCAGACCTAGTCTCTCTGGAAGGTGAGAATTTTACCACTGAACCACTATCGCCCCCTTCAGCTAATTTATACCTAAGTTAAAAAATGACTGGAATATATTAGTAGTAAGAGTAACCAAATGTTGACTTCCCACTCACACAACATGTTCATTGTGGGCCAGTGTCCATGTCTTCCTTGCTCAGGGGATCCAAGTTGATAGACTAGCCCACACATGGGACATCACTGGTCTCACAGCAATGGGGAAAAAGCATGGGTAGAACAATGTCATCATTCTTAATGCTTCTGTTGAGAAAGTAGCATGTATCTCTACTATTCAAATTTGATTGACCAAAACAAGTCACATAGGCAAGCCTAATACAATGCAGTAGGGATAAATATCCTTCAGGAGGAAGAGAGCAAATATTTTGAGCCTTACCAATCCTGTCAAGTAAATACAAACCATACCAGACAAATCAGAGTGAAATTGTAAAATTCCAAAGGTGAAAAGAAGATGTCAAATATATCAGGGAGAAATGACATCACCTACAAAGGTATAATAATTAGAAGTTTTCCGCTTATTAACGACAGTAAATGCCAGAATACTTTGCAGGGATATTGTCCAAATTCTGAGAAACCTGGACAACCTAGAATTTTATGATAGCTAAACTATCATCCATGAGTAAAGACAAAATAAAGTCATTTGCGAATCATAAAAAACACTAAGCAAATTGTACTATTAAAGGGGTAATTTAGCATGAGGAAAATGAATCTGGGGGGTGGGAAAGATTAACCAGAAAAACGCTAGCCAAAAAAATCTGATGTTGCAATATTAATATCAGAAGAAAGAGAGGATGAAAAGGAATACAATATACTAATTAAATGAAAAATCTACCAATAAGATATAACATTATTCATTGTGCATGCATACACCTAATAATACGGCTAGAAACCCTGGTGGCAAAGTAGTTAAGAGCTACAACCGCTAACCAAAAGATGGGCAGCTCGAGTCGACCAGATGCTACTTGGAAACTGTATAGGGCAGTTCTACTCTGTGCTATAGAGTTGCTATGAGTCAGAATCAACTCGATGGCAATGGGTTTGGTTTTTTGGAATAACGTGGCTTTGTTACTTATAAATAAAAACCTGACAAATTAATAGTTGTTGTTAGTTGCTGTGCAGTGGATTCTGACTTATAGTAAGTGCCCGCATGTGTGCAGAACAGAACCACTTCATAGGATTTTCAGGACTGTGACCCTTTGGAAGCAGATCAACAAGGGCGTCTTACAAGATGTCGCTGAGTAAGTTTGAACAGCTAACCCTTGGCTAATAGTAGAGCACTTAACAATTTATGCCACAAATTAACAGAGAAATTGTCAGATCCAGAGTCACTAAATAAACTTTAATGCATTTCTAATAAAAATCAAGAGCTAAAGGAAACAAAAGTAACATGAATAAAGATTTAAGCCATGCTTATCTAATAGAAATGTATAAACCACTGAGCCCAATATGGACAAAAAGGAGTCCTGGTGGTGTAATGGTTAAGTGCTCAGCTGCTAATAGAAAGGTGAACTGTTCAAACCCACCAGTGGTTTCACAGAAGAAAAGACCTGCGATCTGCTCCCATAAAGGTTACAGCCTAGGAAACCCCATGGGGTAGTTCTACTGTGTCACATAGTGTTGCTGTGATTTGGAAACAACTCAATGGTACACAATAATAAACAACAAGATGGACAAAATACATTTTTTTTTTTACATAAAATAACATATTTATGTAAAAAAGACCATGTATCTTTTTACAACGATGCCGGGAAATTTCAGTCAATACTATCTATACGGAAGTCGTTGCTGGACATCATGCAGTTAAATGATATATGCACATGTATAGTTAGAAAACCATAAGTTTTAAAACAAAACTATATCTTTTAAAATTATGTGTTTTAAACTTTAAAATATCCTACAAAAACTCATGGTTTTGAGGGAAAGAAATCAATAGACATTACCAATAGAACCAAATGATGATGAATGTGTTAAACTCATGACAAAATTTGGGGACATTTCTAGCCATGATTTCATTTGAATTTTAAATCAAGAAATATTAAAATTTCATGAGCTAAAAATATAACTCAGGAAATTTAAAGGGATAAGAATGCAACCTGAAGAAAATAGAAGAATGAGCATTATAAAGAACAGAAAATAGCAAAATATAAAAAAGTGAAACAAAACATACAACATACAAGTAAGATCACCAAAACCAAGTTGATTGTTTATAAACGATAATATAATAACAATAATTAAAAAAAAAACTTTTAGCAAGACATCAGAAAAATAAAATAACAAAGGCAGTTTATCAATATATGAAACAAAAAAGGCATATAAAGATGTAATTATTGAGATGTTTATGCCAATAAATGTCAAGAACTCTGTGAAATAGATCATTTACTAAAAGAAATAACCAAAATTATAAAAATAAAGAAATAATAACTAAGCACTGAACATTTGAATTATTAATCAAAAGTGTACTAGCAAATAGTGTGATATTTTACGACATAGTGGTTTTTTTGGGTAGTGTTTAATTAGGACAGCTAATATCTGGAAATCTGTCAGTTCAAAGTCATGTGAGAAAAACGATATGCATTCCCCAAAATAACAGCAAAATACATTTAATAAAACCTAATTAAAAAAAAAAAAGTGAAAGCAATAGGTCCCGATGGTTTCACTGGTGACTCCCTCCAAAATTTTAAGGAAGATACCAATTCCCACAATCTGTTCCAGAAAATAGAAGCAGAAGGAAAACATCCTAATTTATATATGAAGCCATCACTATCATGATACCAAAACAAGATAAAGACATTACAAGAAAGGAAAAGGCAAAATCTAACAATCATTCATGATAAAAACTCTCTGCAAACTAGGAATAGAGGGGAATTCCCTCAACCTGATTTTTAAAAATCTACAAAAATATATAACTAACATCGTACTTAATGGTGAGAAACAAGATGCTTTCCTCCTAAGCTCAGGAATAAAGCAATGATGCCCCCCCACACTCCTATTCAATATTATACTGGAAATCTTAGCTAATGCGGTAAGATAAGGAAATGAAATAAGAAACATACAGATTGGGAAGGAAATCATGAAACTATCATTGTTCACAGATGATATCACTGTGAATGCTGATATTGGCATGGGAAAATGAAACAATTTAATTAATGAAAAAACCCAGAAATAGACCTGTAAACAAATGGAATGTCAATCCCATGAATTAGGAGGCACTGCAGGTCAATACGTAAAAGATGGACTGTTCAATCGTGCAAAGAATAATGATTTTCTATGTGGAAAAGTACATGTTCTTGGGTGGCACTAACAGTTAAGTGCTTGCTGAAAGGTTGGTGGTTGGAATCCACCCAGGCGTGCTTCAGAAGACAGGCCTGGAGATATGCTTCCAAAAGGTCACAGTCTTCAAAACCTTATAGAGCAGTTTTACCCTGCAGACATGGGGTCTCCATGAGTTAAATCAACTTGATGGCAACTAGCAACAACATGTGGAAAAGTATAACATTAAAATCCTACCTCATAGCAAACCTACAAAAGATAGTTCCTGATGGATGAAAGAGCTAAATGAGAAAAACAAAATTTTAAAAAATTTTGAGGATAATATACAGCCTGTGATAACAAATAAGACACAAAGTTCTTAAATAAGACACAAAGTCACCAACCCTAAAATAAAAATTACAATAATATGACTATGTTAGTAAATGTCTTCCTAAAGGATTCAATAAAAATCAATAGATGAATCACAGACTGGGAGAAAATTATCATAACACATACTTCACAGAGGACTAGTACCCAAAATTTCTAAATCAACAGAATAGAAAAATGAGAAAAATATGTAACATAGGAAATCCTAGTGAAGAGCCATACAAATGCTCAATCTTACTTATAATATTTG
Source organism: Elephas maximus indicus (assembly GCF_024166365.1). Lineage (NCBI taxonomy): Eukaryota > Metazoa > Chordata > Mammalia > Proboscidea > Elephantidae > Elephas > Elephas maximus. The sequence continues at coordinate 76,967,832 of NC_064822.1, read as the reverse complement.
GGAAAATATAAATTAAAGCGACAAAAGATACTATTTCACAATCATTAGAATGGCAAAATGAAAATATCTGCTAACATCAAGCTTTGGCAGAGTTGTGGAGAAACAGAAATATAACCAGGGAGTATAGCCAGCAAAACTTGGCAAGTAATTTCATAATATTTAGTAAATTTGAAAAACGCATACATTATACTTCAAAAAATTCTGCTCTCCACTCAATAAAAATCAGTACCTTTTTTATAATTGCTATTCTTTTTAGTATGTATGGTTTTGTGCACCTAATGTAGAGCTCTAAAATTTTATTGGTGGTTACATTTACAACTTATTTTGACTTTGGCCAGAACACCTCCACCAGGCAGAGAATCCACCGTGCTTGTCAAAGAAAAACATACTCCAAGAGTGGCTGACTGTCTAGTCAGAAATCTAATTCTTCAATAATGCTATTATAGTTCTCCAAAATAGCTGATAATAGACATTGTCCATTTTTATTTACTAAATGAAGACTGAACTCATCTAACTCTTATGTTGTTCATTTTTATCTCAAAAGAGAAGTTTTGAAGGGCAAACAATCTTTTGATATTTCTTCTTGAGAATTCTGGGTCATAGACAAAAAGCCTACTGGTATTTCCATCATTCACAACATTCGCACTCCCTTCCGCATTTTTTTTTTTTTTTTGTATGGGATCTGACAACGTAATGGTGTTTCTTAGCCTTTTATTCTTGATCTTTAGCAAGAATCCTGGTGGGCTTATCAGAACTGTAAAGGCAAATGAAAAGAAATTATGCACCATGGTGCCAGAAAATGAGAGGTAAATGAATAATTTGAAGTGCTAGATTTTAGACAGGCTGAAAGCAACTTGCTTTTCATAAGAAAGTTTACCAAGAAATTGAGAGTAAGAGAAGAGCTAAATCAATATATTTCTAACAGTTGGATCATAAAATACAACTTATTGATTATTGTGTTTATCCAATGCTAACAATTCTTTTTGCTTCACCTTAAGAAACTGTAGGCATTATTAAAAATAGATTATTTGATAAACTATAGTTTATCACAATATGTTTATTTTGTCAATATAAGCTATGTTGTGAAAGAACGTTTTTCAAGGCAGTACAAAATGAGGATCAAATTCATTTTGACAGCTACTTGAATTTTATGAGCTTGAAGGGAACACATTTATGAAAAACACTAATCCAAAATAAATAAAGCATTTTTTCAAATGTGTTATTTTATCTGTCCTGTTATATTAATGCTTCCAGAGAATCAAAAACATTCAGTTTAAATATTTCTGCCATTTTAAAACAAAACTTCATAAAAATTTTATAGACTAAGCTTACAATTGCTTGAATAATAGATATTGTGCTTTAATTGCAGTTATGTTCAATTGTAAATTTACATTTGAGAGATGTAACTTTGTTTTACATTTTACACCATAAGCAATTTTGTGATCGTGTATATCTAAGAACGTCGTACTATTTTCCTTGGAATCTCCACTTAGCATTTCATCTGAGAGGTGTAATTAGGCTCAAATTTCTAAGATTAGGAAACTTTTCAAAATCACTTCAGTTTCATTTTGAAATTGAGGAACTGATACCCCAGAAATTCTTCTTTAAACTTTATGAAAAATACTTTCTTTAAATTCTATAAATATCTATTTTCCAGTTAACATAAAATAATTATGCACTTTGGGATTTGCATACAACAAATATGCATTTTAGGATTGTTTGGAAACTTTCTAACACTGCTACTCTAAAACAAAATAACTAATTTAGGAGTAAATTTTCTCCATCATGATCTTAAAAACATCCACTAGGTATCAAAATTCTATTTAAGGTATGGTTTATTTCTAGGTTTGTCTTCTTTTCCTGCCCCCGCCCCCGCCTCATATTATCATTTTTCCTGAGGAAGAAAGAATATAGTAGAGCAACTTCAAATAGCCTGTCTAATGCCTTAAAGCTCCAAAACAAGTAAGTAGAACATCATTACACTTCCTTTGAGTTTTGCAGTTACTAACAATGCATGTTGGTATGATACACGGAAGTTTTTAAATGTTTTTGTAAATAATGTTTATTACATTTCATTGAGAATTTACTATGTGTCAAGCACTCTGGTAAGAAGTTCACTTTCATTATTTTATTTAGCCCTCACAAATCCCTATGCATTATATTGCTATTATTCCTATTATATGACTGAGGTACTTAATTTGAGATAACAGGAGATCACACAGCTAGTAAGTGGCCCAACCACTATAGGATATTATTTTGCTACAACTCTGTCTCTATCTCTTCCTCTCTCTGTATCTGTCGTCTATTTTCTCACTGATTTTCTGCCTGCTTGATTTATCCATTAGTGACAGAGGGGTGTTGAAATCTCCAACTCTGCTGGTAGATTTGTCTATTTCATCTTTCAGTTCTATTAGTTTTTGCTTCAGTTCTTTGATGTTCTGTTGTGAGGTGCACACACATTTATGATTATTGTATCTTCTTGTAGACCTGACCCCTGTACCATTATGTAATGTTCCTGTTCATCCATGATAATTTTTTCTTGTTCTGATGTCTGTTTTATCTTAAATTGATATAGCTGTTCAAGCTTTCTTTTGATTGGAATTAGTATGGTATATCTTTAATCAGAGGTTTTTTAAATTTTTCTTATTGAAAGCATTTCTTGTAGACGACATATAGTTTTAAAAATCCACTCTGACTTTCTCTGTGTTTTAACCGATGTGCTTATACCATTCAAATTTAAAGTGATTATTGTTATGGTCAGATTAATACACACCATTTTTTAACTATTACCTATATGTTGCAGTTGTTCTTCATTTTGTCCCCATCTTTATTTTTTTTTTCCTTCCTTCTCTGGTTTTAAGCATTTTATATGATCTCATTTTATCTACTGAGTATATCAATTATACTTCTTAAAAAAAAAATAGTGAGTGACCTATAGTTTACAATAAATTTTTAACTAATCCAAGTCTACCTTCCAATAACATCGTACTGCTTCACATACAGTGCCAGAGTATTCCCAATTCCTCCCTTCCATCCCTTGTGGTATTGTTCTCTTATCCATGTTATAATCACCCAATATATTGTGACTATGGTTTTTTTTTTATGGTTAGTTTTTGATCAATTAAGAAATATAAGGGATTTTACCTTACCCTCGTTTATTCCTTCTCCAACTCTTCCTTTTTTATAAAGATCCAAGTTTCTGACATATATTAATTTCTTCTGTGTGAAGAACTTATTTTAACACGGCTTATAAGGCTAGCAATACATTTCCTCAATTTTTGTTTGTCTGAGAAAATATTTCTCCTTTCTTTGGAAGGATAATTTTTATGGATATAGAATTTAAGGTTGCTATTTTTTTTTCAACTGTTTAAATATTTCACTCTACTCTCTTCTTACTTACATGGTTTCAGACAAAAAGTCCACAGTAACTCTTATCTTGTTTTTCTGTAGGTATGAGGAATTTTTTGGGGGGGGGGTGTTTTGCTAGCCCTGGCTTCTACCAAGATTTTCTCTTTATCTTGGTTTTCTGCAGTTTGCATATGATATGCCTAGGTTTGTGGGTTTTTTTTTTTTTTTTTTGGTTGTTTTTTTTGGTGTTTATCCTCCTTCCTGTTCTCTGAGCTTCCTGCTTTTGTGGTCAGATGATTCTCATTAATTTTTGAAAAAATTTGGCCATTATTACTTCAAGTATTTCTTCTGCTCCCCTTTCTCTTTCTCTTTTCCTTCTCCTTCTGGTATTCCAATTACACGTGTCACAACTTTTGATATTTTCATACACTTGTATATTCTGTTCCGTTTTGTTGTTTTTTCTCTTTGCATTCTGCAATCTTCAGATTAACTCTCAGTGTTTTAGTGGGTTTGTATATTTGGGCTGTCACCTTCACAAGTGTTCCTACAGTGGTATAGCTTTTTGCCCTCTTCCCTCTACTCTCTTTCCTGGCTATAGTGTTCCCAGACTATGTCCTTGAAACCCTGACCCTGTTGAATATGTTTATTTTTGTGTTTCCCTTATATGAGAAAGGAGGGCTAGAGAGGGCTGGGGTGGGGAGAATACCACCACTCCTTCTGAGAAAAGGCTCTGGCAAAGTCTTTGCCCTTTAGAGTAAGCTTTTGACATGAAGAAAGCTCTGGGCATATTTCACAATCATTACTTTTCCCTGTTCCTCACAGACCCATTAGGGGATCATTCTCAGATCTTTACCATGAGAACCTGATGAAGTTCCTAGAAGGAAAGCTCACAAAATTTGTAGGTCCCCCTAAGACTGTGGCTGCTGGGAGTTTTACTCATGCTAGTCCGTATTCAGCCTTCAGTATTTAGTTAAAATTATCATGTAAGTATTTTTACCACTTTATTGCTCCAGCAGCTTCCTCTCCAAGTGACAAAATCTCAGCTCCAACTATCTAGATATGTCTATCCCTCCAGATTTCAGGGCGGCAGTTTTCCATGCACCCTCAGTTTTCTGCTGAGTCTAAGAAAATTTGTTGATTTTTAGTTTGTCCAACTTTCTCTTATTGTAAGGATGGGAATGACAAATTTCATGCTCTTTACATTTGAAGCAGAAACTGGAAGTCCATTTACACACACGTGCACACACACACATATACGTATATACACATATTTTACAGACAAGTTGCTGAATTTAAGGGGCTCAGATCAAATACATTAATTCAGGGTCTTGCACCAAAGTCACACAGCTACAAAATGGTAATGCTGGGTTTAAAATTTCAAGTGTTCTTCCCAAATCCAAGATGCTCTCTGCTCTAATGCACTTCATTTTTTTTTTCTAGCTTGCTGTCTTTCTTTATCATAAGTTGGAACACCTGACACCTGGCATGAAATCAACATCAAAAGATTCAAAACTTTTGTGCTTTCAGAGCATGTGGGTGGGTGAATGGACACACAAACACACCCACACACACACTTTGCAAGCCTAGTTTTCCACCCACAAAGATCCAAAGACTAATGTAGCAGGGTTGTCTCAAGACACTTTTACAGTTCCTTATAAACAGTTCCTCATTTTCCTATACCACTCTTACCTAAGTCGTTTAGGAGAATCACTTGAATATCTGTGAAAAACTCAGAATAAATGATTTCTTGAAGTGAGTCTACTCTTGAACTCAGTTCTCTCCATAGGTGTTCATCAGAGTTGCATAGGATGGATTAAAGTGCTCAGATGGAAAGGAATTTTTTATTTCTTTCAAATCCATAATTCAGTCTTTCTGTAAAGTGAGTAAAGCTCAGGAATACATTTTAGTTCTGAACAAAAGGACAATACCAAAGCAGATGATTTAATATTACATCAAATAATTTGGAGACAAAATTACCATGTGTTGTTTTCTGTGCTTTCATGTCAAAGCTACTAAGACCCTTTCTTTCATATCTGATTTCTGTAGGTGTAACCCATATGTTTTCTGTTCACCAGTAGCAAATAAATACTTCAGTCATATGGATGGCAGTGCACAGATGTCTTAGGGTTGGATTGAACAGTAATGCAAGATATAGCTGTGAACATGATAAGAGTAACTAATCTTATAATTAGCCTTTTGCCTTTAACTCAATGTTATAAAAAAAAAAAAAACTCAAAAAACAAAAAAAAAAGTGGTCAGATTTTATTTTAGAAAAAGAACTGCAATTTATTTGAATTTTTTTTTCTATCAATAGTAAAGGTCCCAGTTCATCTTAATATAGTAACCTTACTAAACAGAAAGCTCCTCAAGGTTAAAGGACATTTTTTAAAATAGATTTGCACCAAGAACTATTCCAGACACTCTACATACTTCTCTCAATATGTGATATTATTATTCCTATTAATCCTAAATTATAGTAAAGCAAACTGAGACTTAGAAAATTAAAGGCACGGTGTCATTGGAAGAGACAGGTTTTTAGTCTGGGGCTCTCTGATTCCAACGGTTACACTCTACTTATTTTACATCCGCTCATGCCTCATATAACATATATGGAATGATCAGGCATTTATGGGGTGTACATGAACTCCATCACATTGAACTAAGCAATAGGGATAAAGAATGGCGTGGAATACAATCTCTGCCCTTTGATATACACTCATGATGTTCTGATTAAAACTGTTTATGTGAAATATAATTTCCATGAAAATGGTTTTGGTCCAGTCAAAATGGTACTATATTCCCTGAGGGAAGAGAAATAACTAGTGTGATCCCCATGATCACCCTGGCTTTCTACCTAGAGGCAGTTTGGAAATGGTAGCACAGAAAGGGGAGCCCAAATAGAACACAGCAGTCTTGCACAATTAATAGAAAAAAAAAATGTACCAGTAATTCTGGATGATTAAAGTGTCAGGAATTTGAAGAACTGGGTGCTAGAGAGAAGAGAGCTAAGCTGAGCAGCACTAAGAACCTTTATAGAGAGCCCTTGGATCTTTTGGTGAACGTATAGGGTGAATCTCCACAAGACTAAAGAAAGAACAACTTCTGGAAAAGAATAACCAATGGAGAATTGTGAGCTGAAAAACTATAGAAGCCCACTACACATGGCTGAGAAGTATCTGAGTTCTTACCAGCCAGAGTGGAGAGACTGTGATGAACATACCAAACAATCCATAAAGACCCCAGAAAAGTCATCTTCTTACAGCTGGATAATAATACCTACTTTATGGTGTCCATAATATCTGTTGAATGAATACATTAATGCACACAATTTTTTCTTCCAGCCTTTAAAATCCAAACTCATCAACACAGCCCATAAGTTTTTAAACAATCCAGGCCCTGCCAATCTCTCCTTCTTACTTACTAGTCTACTTCAGGCACACTGACCTTAGTTCTTTTCTTGAACATGCCAATGTAGAACATGTTTCTTGTTTCTACTTTGGAATATTTTAGTTGTTCATCCTTCTACCTGGAATTATTTTCCTCAGATCTTCACATGACTGGCTCCTTCTTATTCAGATCTCAGTTAAAATAGCACAGTCTCAGAGTGATGCATCACCAACACCCTGTCTAATATTTCCCACTGGCACTCTCCAACTCATTTTTATTACCCTGCTTAATTATCTACATGGTACTTGACACGATCTAAAATTTCTTATTTACTTGTTTATTATCAAACTTCCTTACGAAAAGTTATATTTCTAAAAGATGAGATTTCGTTATATTTTTTACTACTGTAAATTTAGAGTCTAAAACCCTGTTTTGTTTTGTTTTGTTTTGTTTTGTTTTGTTTTGTTTTGTTTAAGTAGAACTAGGTGTTCATAGAATCCCTGAGTAGGGCAAATAGTTAACACACTTGGCTGCTAAGCAAATGCTTGGAGGTGTGAGTCCACCCAGAGGCATTTTGGAAGTAAGGTCTGGAGATCTACTTCCAAAATATCAGCCATTGAAAACCTATGGAGTACAGTTCTACTCTGATACACATGGGGACACCATGAGTCAGAGTCCACTCAACAACTGATTTTAAGAGTCTACTGACTTAGCATTCTGTAGAATACACTTTGAAGATTCCTGATCTAGATCACTGAAGCACCTGGTAATGGTAAAGGGTTCATGCTGATGCTGATCATTTCATGTATTTTAGAGGCAGAATGAAAAGATCTTCACATACCCAGGTAAAAAGTAAATACTTCATCTTCTGGATAACAAGAAGTCATTAAAAGTTTTGAAGCAGGTAAGTAATATAACAAAAGAAGCTCCTTATGGAGATTATTTTAGACTTATTAGTACAGAATGGAAGCAAATATAGTAGACCAGGTAGAGAATCATTTTAATACTTCATTGTGTACATGTATAGTTACCATGGAAATGAAAAAAATATATATAACTGAGAAACAATGATAATACAGAGGGCTGGATGTGGAGGAAAAGAGAAAATAAACTTTAAAACACTTTTTAGGAATAGAATTTTAAAATTTGTATTATCAAAACATATCTGTACCCCATAAAAGCCACATCATTACTGAAAATGTAAATAACTGATCATCTGAAATCTTATATTTTGTAAATCTGAATTAGTTTTAACCACATAAAGAAGAAATACAACTCTTTTTTACTGGGAACCAAATAAGATGTATTAATTGTTGTGATTTCATTATCACTGTTAGACCAACTAGAATTATCATTTTATTTCCAATAAAATCCCACTAAATGGGCACATGACCCCTATTAAGTAGGAGCAAAAATAAGTGCATTACAAAAGCTAAATCATATATTCTCCCAGCTATCTTGGGTTCTCATAATTACCTTGTTATCATCAAAACAATCCTAAGAAAATTATTTAGAAGAAATGCATAAGAAATTCTGACACGTTATTCCAACATAATAAGTTGCATGATTATCTTTTGAGTTCTACATTTTTATTACATAAAAACATTAAGCTTAGTCTTCTCTTCCTTTGTAGTAAAGTATAAGCCAATGATTCTATAAACCATTTTTTCTAAAACAACACACTTATTAGACTTCAGAAAATTTAACCAAATATTTCTTGAAATTCTTCTAATTCTCACTTGTGAAGAATACAAGTGATATTACTGAGTATGAGAGCTCTCTATATTAATGGTCACAAAGAATGATGAGAATTGATAGTAACTTTATGAAAGCTGGAGTCCGTGGGTGGTGCAAATGGTTAACACACTCGGCTGCCAACGGAAAGCTTGGTGGTTCGAGTCCACTTGGAGGTGCCACAGGAAATGCCTGGTGATCTACTTCCAAAAAATCAGCCATTGAAAACCCTACGTGTTGGAATCAACTAAAGGGCAATTTTTTTTTTTTAATTAAACCTAGCTTACTCAAGACTTAAATTGGCTTATAATATAAATTTGCAAGATATTATATATATGGTCGCTATGAGTCAGAATCGACTTGATTGCAGTGGGTTTGGTTTGGGTTTGTGGTATCAGAAAAATTAGGTTTCTAACAAAATTCTGCCTCACAAAAAAAAGACCAGACTTACTGGTCAGACAGAGACTGGAGAAACCCCAAGAGTATGGTCCCTGAACATCTGTTTAACTCAGGACTAAAGTCACTCCTGAGGTTCACCCTTTGGCCAAAGATTAGACAGGCCCATAATACAACGAAACTAAATGGGCACACCAGGCCAGGGGCAAGGATGAAAAGGCAGGAGGGGACAGGAAAGCTGGTAATGGGAAACCCAAGGTCGAGAAAGGGAGAGTGTTGACATGTCGTTGGGTTGGCAACCAATATCACAAAACAATATGTGTATTAATTGTCTAATGAGAAACTAATTTGCTCTGTAAACCTTCATCTAAAGTACAATAAAAAAGAAAATGAACAATTGTTCTTAGGTGCCGTCGAGTTGGTTCCAACCCATAGTGACTCTATAGGACAGAGTAGAACTGCCCCATAGGGTTTCCAAAGAGCAGCTGGTGGATCTGAACTGCCAATCTTTTGGTTTGCAGCCAAGCTCTTAACCACTACACCACCAGGGCTCCTACCATAGCATAAGACACAAACATCAGTTACAATTATAAATTAAATTTCACATAAAAAATGTAAAATTGTCATTGGAAGTACAGCACATCAAGTACATTCTAACTTGTTTTTCAAATGCTTTATTTGTACTGCTATTTATCTTTTTAAATTAAAAAGCATATAATTTATGCTTATATTTCCAATTTATCATCTTAAATTTTATATATTATAATCATATAATCTACAAAGAAATATAATTTTATCTTCTCCCTTTATCACACCTTGAATATTTTACAGCCTTGGAAACCTTATGGGGCAGTTCTATTTTTGTCCTATAGGGTCACTATGAGTCGGAATGAACTCAACAGCTGTTGGTTTGTGTCTTAGTTATCTAGTGCTGCTATAATAGAAATACCACAAGTGGACAGCTTTAACAAAGAGAAGTTTATTTCCTCACAGTTAAGTAGGCTAAAAGTCCAAATTCAGGGTGTCAGCTACAGGGGAAGTCTTTCTCTCTTTGTCGGCTCTGGAGGGGGCTCTGGTCAAGGGCTTCTCAGGCGCAGGGATCCTGGATCCAAAGGACTCGCTCTTCTCCTGGTGCTGCTTTCTTGGTGATATGAGGTCCCCCAGTCTCTCTGTTCACTTCTCTCTTTTACATCTCAAGAGATTGCCTCAAGACACAATCCAATCTTGTAGATTGAGTCCTGCTTCACTAACACAACTAAACATGATAGAGGCAGGATTTATCACAGAGGCAGGATTAACAATTTATAGGAAAATCACATAATACCAGCAATCTGGCCCAGCCAAACTGATACACACATTTTTGGCGGGACATAATTCAATCCATGACAGTTTGTTTTTGAATATTTTGCTCTAGCATAATTGCAAATTGTGATTATTGCTACAACAATGATAAATGTAGCGCTGATAGGGTACATTCTTGTTTTGTCTGTGACTTTAATGGAAGCGCTTCTAGTTTTTTTTCCGTTATATGTGTTTACATGAACTTACATAATGAATACATCTACATATAAGCATACTAATTACAATCTAATTTCAGATATTGGAACATCCCAACCCAGCCCAGTGCCAGATCCTAAATAGTTGTGGTTTAAGCACAATAAAAGTTCGTTTATTCTCTGAGACACTGTAGGGAAATGGGACACTGTCTGGTTAAACTGGTTTCTTTTTTTTTGTCTTTTTATTTATTTATCTTAGAGTATTGCCCTCATTTCTCTGATGCAAGATGTTTTAAAATCATACCCATATTTCAGAAATGGGAAGAGCGAAGGGGTTTGAGCACACTCTCTTTTTAAGAGCACATGCCATATGCTGCACACACCATTCTGCTCATATTCCATTGACCCAAACATAATTACATAGCCACATTTACCTGCAAGGGAGGCTGGGATATGTTGTCTTTATTCTGGTAAGCCATGGACCTAAACACAAATCAGGTATCCTCTTACCCTGAGGGTGAATGGGAGAGCAGATATTGGGTGACAACTAGATCTGTCTGCCAGACTATTTTTTTTTAAATCAAGATAGAATATTTAAATATTTCACGTCTTTTCATATAAGCTTTCTTTTTTTGATCTATTAATATAGTACATTATATTAATATAGTACATTATATTAATATATTTATCAATAGTTAACTATCTTTGCATTCCTGGAATAGAACAGTGGTAATACTTGTATTTCATTCCAGAGTTTTACATTTAAATGCATAAGTAAGACTGAGCTATAGTAGATTTTTAGGTGGTAGCTCTGCTGGGTGTCATAACAAATGTTACAGTGATTTCATAAAAAGCACTAGAATGTTTTACTTCTTTTCCTGTGCTCTGTAACTGAAATAATTAAAAAACTGCCAGTTCTTTGAGAATTGGTAGAAACTATATTTGGAGGAGATACCAATATAGCTATTAGAAAGTTTTTTTTTCAATTTTCTTTTATAGGGATAAATTGATTTTAGGTGTTCTTTTTATCTTGGCTTAGTCACAGTAATTTATTTTTCTAAAAAGTCATTCATTTATTTCAAGTTTTAAAATTTATTTACACAGCATTGTCACAGTAGTCTCTTATAATTCTTTTAATTTTCTGTGATTTTTTAAAATTTTCCTAGTTTAACATTTTTTTTTTTACACTTTTGTTTTTCTCCTTTCTTTGTGGAATAGGTTAGCTAATACTTTATTTATTCTATGAGCAAATATAATTGATAAACTACTAACTCGCCTAACAGCTTATCCAGCTAACCTAATAGTCCAAATAACTCTTAAATTTATCATCTCCCACCCCACCATGGAATACTATATTTAAACTTTTATTTTTACTTTTAGTTACTACTTTGTATTCCTCAATTTCTTTTGCTATTCATTTTTTTTTTTTTTAATCATTTGGGTCATATTGTTTATTTCTTCTTCAGGGTTAAGGATATGAATTTCAAGTTTTTAAGGATACAAATATTCCTTTGTGCATTGCTCTAATATTTAATATCAATTACATATGTTTCTACTAATATCTCTACAAACAAAACAAATTATATTAAAAATTCTCAGATCTTGATGTGAGGACAGGATTGTCTTATGAATAGTAAGAAAGCAGTAGGATGAATGGATTGGTGGCTGAAATGCAGTTGAAGAATTATTTCTGAACGACAACTGGAAATATGGTAAGTAGTGATCTGGGAGTAGAATGTTTAAAACTGCTTCCTCATAGGTTAATTTTTTTTTTTTTTCTAACGTCAAAGTCTATCTAAAAGTCACTATGAGAATTGGGTTCTCAGATAAATTGGGGTCAAAAGTCATTGGAAGGAGGGATATTAATGAATTTTGAAGTAGATTGTGGGGTGGGTTGTGTCATCTATATGAAAGTTGCACTAACAGTGAATTATACCAGAAATGGATATAGAAAGGAAAACTGTTAATCAAGGGTTAAGTCTTCAGTGAACCCCTGAATGAGGGACCAAACCTATGAGATCAAGAGATGACTGTACTAGCAGGGGAGAGTATTTTATGGACAAATAGCATGAAATTCAAGAGCGAGCCTATGTAGGAGGAAGCATATTGATCTATAAATGGAATTGGCAAACGGGAAGAAACCACCTCTGGGGTATAAAGTAAGTATGTTTTGAAAGAAAAATTTTGTTTACTTTGAAGGGCTATTTAAAATATGATAGAAGAACATGCTGGCCTTGACCCCAGGTTAGGAGAGCCTCTTAAAATCTTCCTTTGATCTCACCTAGACTCAGCTTAATCACAAGCAGCAAGCGTTCAAGCAGACTCTCCAATGGTTGTGATAAAGTTCATCCTTTTGGTTACTTCTTTCTGTATCTGATCCGTGAGTAAGTCAGGGGAATATAAAAGAAAAACGGATTCAGGTAATTGGGGTTTTGTGAGTCTGAACAAGCCAGATTTTAAGTTTTGCGGGCTTTAGATACCTACTTGTGAAAGTGAGTGTTGGTTGATCTTCCTAAGTCAGAATACTAAGTTTCTGAGAGGTACAACACATCAAAGTTTGTATTGGATAAGCATGTAGAAAAGAGGTAATCAAAACTCAAGTTACTCTGACCTTAAAGCCCCTATGCTTTCGATACCCCTACACTGAACTGAACTTGTGATGCGATGGGTACAGTCTAGATATCAAGAAGGAAGGGGGCCTCACAGGCAAGGTTAACAACATAAACAATGATTCTAAACTTCAAATTTTTCAGACTGATAACTTCTCATAAATTCAGCTCACAATATCTTGTTTACCCCACTTTCTGGGTAATAAAAAGAATAGAGAGAAAATCTGGAGGTGGAGAAAAAAATTGTTAGGCAACTTCATGAAGAAAGCATACTTTGTCCTGAGGCTGTGTTGAATTACAATGTCTGATGGTGGCTTATGAATCCATCTACTCATATATTCTAGGTCAGGTGCATATTTCAGTGTCTGCTACATATTTTATTCTCCCTGCCTAGAAAATTAAGAATGTGCAAAACAAACCATTTAAAAGGTTTTCATTGTCTTGCAAAAGTAAACTTCACTTTTTTTCTGAGGGGAGATATGACATAGAACAGTATTTCTGAAATACCTTAGAGTGGTTTTAATATCAGAAATAACTTGGAACCCTGGCATGATTCTGATTTACAATGTAACAACTTCAGTTTCTAGAAGTAAAGTTCAGTTGTTATTCAAAGGCTGAAATACTACCATTTTCTGTGAATACCAGTAATAATTTAAATTCATGACTTCTGTATTATTCATGCAGCCCAATTTAATATGAACAGTATTGCTGGTGTTCAACGTTTACGAAGAGTATGTCTTGAGGGTATACTGAGCTTTATAACAAACAGATGCTAAAAGTCGCTACCTAGTCCTAATGATGCAGAGCCTGAAATATATTGCATGTTTTTGGTAGCCTCAGTGTGAAAGAAAATATGAATATTTTTCTTGAAAAAAAAAATTTACTTTGCGATGCAAACTTTAAAAGCAAATATATAAAAGAGCTATTGTTTACTTCACTAAAGGGGTTTTTATTACTTTTTATTACTTAACAAAAGGATTTTATTTTTTAGAAGCTGAAGTACTATGTATTAACAATGATTTCCTTGACTTAGGCACTGACATGTTTATCACAGAAAAAAATATTTTAGAAAATATTACGAACTTGAGAAGTGACTCTAGTGGGGGTGAATTTCCCAATTCCCCGCCCCTCCTTTTTTTTCTAGTTTTCACTTGAGGGCAGGCCCAACTCTGTGTGGCATGGCATGAGGCAAACACTCTGAAAGAAACCAAATCTTGTTGGCAGGTGGAACTGAGAAAATGAGTCCCTGTGGGCCAGTGGGTAAGGGCGGGGGGAGGGGGAGGAGGGAACCTTTCTATCTCTCTTCTGCTTCTCTGTCTCTCTGTCTCTTTTTATCTCTTATATTTTTTCTCCTGGCTATTTTTGAATTGATGCTTCAGTCCTGAAAATGTGTAGCAGGAGGTCAGGCATCTAAAACTCTGAGAGAAGTCCTGATTCTGGCCAAAAGAATGGGAAAGGAGGTCTCAGAGGCTAGAAAGTGTAGGAAGCATCCTGTGGAGGACTGAGCTGAAGAAAGGGATCCCCTAATTCCATATATGAAACTGTAGCTGTTCATGCACAGGAAAAATAGAAAGCAGCATAGCTAAAGATTTAGGAACTGAACACATCTAAATACACCAATTATAACTGTCAGAGTGGATTAAAAAAATAAGCAAGACCCAACGGTATGTTGCCCACATGAAAACTACCTTAAATATGAAAACACAAATATGTTAAAAGTAAAAGGGTGGAAAAAGACATACTATTCAAATGTTAATGAAAATACTGCTGAAGTGACTATAATAATATCAAACTAAGTAGACTTTTGAACAACAAATGTTATCAGGGAACGAGAAGGAAATTACAGAAAAATAAAAGAGTAAATTCACTGAGAGGATATATAAATGTATACAGTAAACAAAGCCTCTTCAAAACATAAGTAGAAACTGATGAAATTAAAATGAGAAAAAGATAAATTAAAAATTATACTTAGAACTTCAACATTTCTCTCTCAACAATCGATATGAAAGTAGACAGAAAATATACAGAAGGCCAGAACAACTATCAACCAACTTGGCATAATTCATATTTATATGTCACTCCATACAACAACAGGAAAATACATCATCTTTTCAAGTAAATTTGGAACTTCCAGGACATAGACCATAAAATGAGCCACTGAAAAAAAAAAAAAAACTTTAAAATAATGGAAATTATACAAAGTATGTTTTTGTATCATGATGGAATTAAACTAGAAATCAGTAACCCAAAGACATTCAGTAGGGCAGACAGAAATAAATGAAATGGAGAATAGACAATCAATAGAGACAAATCCATGAAACCAAAAGTTGATTCTTCGAAAAGATCATCAATCTTAACAAACTTAACTGAGCTACTAAAGAAAAAAAGAGAGAAAATTCTAATTAATAAAATCAGGAATGAAAAATGGGACATTACTACTGAGCTTACAGAAATGAAAAATACATATATAAAGGAATATGATGGACAATTGAACACCTACAAATTAGATAACCTAGTGAAATGGGCAAATTCCTAGAGAGAGACAAACTATTGAAAAGGACTCAAGAAGAAACAAAAGTGTGACTAGACCTATAACATGTAAAGAGATTGACCTAGTAATCAAAACATTCCCAAATAAACAAGCCCAGGCCTAGACTGCTTCATGGATAGATTTATCAAACATTTAAAGAAGAATTAACACTATTCATTCACAAACTCTTCCAAAATATAGAAGAGTAGGGAACAATTCCCAAATCATTCTAAGACATCAGTATTAATCCTGATACCAAAACATGACAAAGGCATCACAAGAAAACTACAGACCAACACCCTTTATTAACATAGATGCAAAAGGTCTCAATAAAATACTAGCAAGGTAAATCCAACATCATATAAATAGACTTATGCGACAAGAACAAGTGAGATTCATCCCAGGATGCTGGCTGGTTTAATATATATCAATCAAAGCAATGTGCCCTATTAACAGATCATCTTAACAGAGATGGAAAAAGCATTTGATGAATTCTAATAACTTTTCATGATAAAAGACTAGAAAAACTAGGAACTGAAGGGAACTTCCCCAACCTAATACAGGCCATCTATAAAACAACCTCATACTTAATGGTGAATGACTGGATGCCTTCTCCCCAAGATCAGGATGGAGACAAGTCTGTCCACTCTTGTCACTAATATTCAACATTGTACTGGAGGTTCTAGCCTGGGAAATGGAAGAGGAAAAAAGAAATGAAAGGCATCCAGATTGGAATTGAAAGAATCAAAGCTATTTTTATTCACAGATGTCATGATCTTGTGTATAGAAAATTCTAAGAAATCCATAAATAAACAACTAATAAACTAGTTCATGAAGGCTGCAGAATATGAGATCAATATACAAAAATAAATTGTGTTTCTATGCATTAACAATGAAAAGCTGAAATAAAATTGAGAAAATTCCCTTTACAATGGCAAAAAAAAAGAATAAAACACTAAGGTACAAATTTAATCTAAGAACTGATAAACTTGTACACTAAAAATTACAATGAATCTTAAAAAAAATTTTTTTTATGTAAATAAGTGGAAAGAGAACCATGTTCATGGATTGGAAGAACTACTGCTGTTTAGATGACAATACTCCACAAATTGATCTACAAATTCAATGCAATTACTATGAAAATTCCACCTGTATTTTTTGGGGGGGGACAGGAATTGAAAAGCTGGTTCTAAAATTTATATGGAAATCCAAGGGATCATGAAAAGACAAAATACTCGAATTTGAACAAAAAAGTTGGAAGAATTGGAATTTCTGATTTCAAAACTTGCTGCAAATATACAGTAATCAAGAATGTATGGGGTTAGCATAAGGATAGAAATGTATAGCAACGGAATAGAACTGAGAGTCTAGAAATAAACACAGTTAGAAAAAAATTTTTTTTTTTTATGATCAACTGATACTGGATAAGGGTGCCCAAAACAATTCATTGGGAAAAGAACAGTCTTTTCAACAAGTGGTACTGGGACAACTGCATATTTACATGTCAAAGGATGAAGTTGGACCTCTTCTTCATATCATATACAAAGCAATTCACAGTGGGTGAGAGACCTAAAGATAAAAATTCTTAAAAGTAAGTACAGGGTTAACCTTCATAACCTTGATTTACGCAGTGGTTTTACTGATACGACACCGAACGCACAATCAACAATAACAGCAACAAAAAATAGATTAATTCGAATACATCAAAACAACAAAAAATTGTGCTTTAAAGGATACTGTCAAACCAGTAAAAAGAAAACTCATCAAATAGGAAACAGTATGTTCAAATTCTAAGTGTCAAAAGGACTTGCATCCTAAATATATCCTAAATATATAAAGAACACTTACAACTCAACAAAAAAGGCAAACAACCCAATTTAAAAATGGGCATATTATGTGAACAGATATTTGTTCAAAAAAACTCCCTAAATTTGGACCTTTACCCTCCCAAACTGTGAGAAAATAAAAATTTGGCTTGTTAAAGCCACCCACTTGTGGTGTTACTGCTATAACAGCATTAGATAACTAAGAGGTATGTCGTTGTTGTTGTTAGGTGCCGTGAAATCAGTTCTGACTCATAGCAACCCTATGCATAACGGAACGAAACACTGCCCAGTCCTGCGCCATCCTTACAATCGTTGTTACGCTTGAGCTCATTGCTGCAGCCACCTCGTTGAGGGTCTTCCTCTTTTCCACTGACCCTGTACTCTGCTAAGCATGATGTCCTTCTCCAGGGACTGAACCCTCCTGACAACATGTCCAAAGTATGTAAGACGCAGTCTTTCCATCCTTACCTCTAAGAAGCATTCTGGCCGCACTTCTTCCAAGACAGATTTGTTCATTCTTTTGGCAGTCCGGGGTATATTCAATATTCTGTGCCAACACCACAATTCAAAGGCGTCAACTCTTCTTCGGTCTTCCTTATTCATTGTCCAGCTTTCACATGCATATGATGTAACCGAAAATACCATGGTTTGCGTCAGGCTCACCTTAGTCTTCAGGGTGACATCTTTGCTCTTCAACACTTTGAAGAGGTCCTTTGCAGCAGATTTGCCCAATGCAATGTGTCTTTTGATTTCTTGACTGCTGCTTCCATGGCTGTCGATTGTGGATCCAAGTAAAATGAAATCCTTGACAACTTCAGTCTTTTCTCCATTTATCATAATGTTGCTCATTGGTCCAGTTGTGAGGATTTTTGTTTTCTTTATGTTGAGGTGTAATCCATACTAAAGGCTGTGGTCTTTGATCTTCATTAGTAAGTGCTTCAAGTCCTCTTCACTTTCAGCAAGCAAGGTTGTGTCATCTGCATAATGCAGGTTGTTAATGAGTCTTCTCCAATCCTGATGCCCCGTTCTTCTTCATACAGTCCAGCTTCTCATATTATTTGCTCAGCATACAGATTGAATAGGTATGGCGAGAGAATACAACCCTGACGCACACCTTTCCTGACTTTAAACCATGCAGTATCCCCTTGTTCTGTCTGAACAACTGCCTCTTGATCTATGTAAAGGTTCCTCATGAGCACAATTAAGTGTTCTGGAATTCCCATTCTTCACAGTGTTATCCATAGTTTTTTATGATCCACACAGTCGAATGCCTTTGCACAGTCAATAAAACACAGGTATACATCCTTCTAGTATTCTCTGCTTTCAGCCAGGATCCATCTGACATCAGCAATGATATCCCTGGTTCCAAGCCAGCCTGAATTTCTGGCAGTTCCCTGTCGATATACTGCTGTTGCAGTTTTTGAATGATCTTCAGCAAAATTTTGCTTGTGTGTGGTATTAATGATATTGTTCTATGATTTCCACATTTGGTTGGATCACCTTTCTTGGGAATAGGTATAAATATGGATCTCTTCCAGTCAGTTGGCCAGGAAGTTGTCTTCCATATTTCTTGGCATAGACGAGTGAACGCCTGCAGTGCTGCATCTGTTCGTTGAAACATCTCAATTGATATTCCATCAGTTCCTGGAGCCTTGTTTTTCACCGATGCCTTCAGAGCAGCTTGGACTTCTTCCTTCAGTACCATCAGTTCCTGATCATATGCCACCTCTTGAAATGGTTGGATATCGACTAATTCTTTTTGGTATAATGACTCTGTGTATTCCTTCCAACTTCTTTTGATGCTTCCTGCGTCGTTTAATATTTTCCCCATGGCATCCTTCACTATTGCAAATCGAGGCTTGAATTTTTTCTTCACTTCTTTCAGCTTGAGAAATGCTCAGTGTGTTCTTTCCTTTTGGTTTTCCATCTCCAGCTCTTTGCACATGTCATTCTAATATTTTACTTTGTCTTCTCGAGAGGCCCTTTGAAATCTTCAGTTCTTTTACTTCATCAATTCTTCCTTTTGCTTTAGCTGCTCGATGCTCAAGAGCAAGTTTCAGAGTCTCCTCTGACATCCATCTTGGTCTTTTCTTTCTTTCCTGCCTTTTCAGTGACCTCGTGCTTTCTTCATGGATGATGTCCTTGATGTCATTCCACAACTCGTCTGGTCTTCGGTCACTAGTGTTCAATGCATCAAATCTATTCTTCAGATGGTCTCTAAATTCAGGTGGGACATACTCAAGGTCATATTTTGGCTCTCGTGGACTTGCTCTGATTTTCTTCAGTTTGAACTTCAACTTGCATATGAGCAATTGACGGTCTGTTCCACAGTCGGCCCCTGGCCTTGTTCTGACTGATGATATTGAGCTTTTCCATTGTCTCTTTCCACAGATGTAGTCAATTTGATTTCTCTGTGTTCCATCTGGCGAGGTCCATGTGTACAGTCACTGTTTATGTTGGTGAAAAAAGGTATTTGCAATGAAGAAGTCGTTGGTCTTGAAAAATTCTGTCATTCGACCTCCGGCATTGTTTCTATCACCAAGGCCATATTTTCCAACTACTGATCCTTCTTCTTTGTTTTCAACTTTCACATTCCAATCGCCAGTAATTATCAATGCATCTTGATTGCATTTCAATCAATTTCAGACTGCAGCAGCTGATAAAAATCTTCTATTTCTTCATCTTTGGCCCTAGTGGTTGGTGTCTAAATTTGAATAATAGTCATATTAACTGGTCTTCCTTGTAGGCGTGTGGATATTATCCTATCACGGACAGCACTGTACTTCAGGATAGATCTTGAAACGTTCTTTCTGACAATGACTGCAACATCATTCCTCTTCGATTTGTCATTCCCAGCATAGTAGACTATATGATTGTCCAATTCAAAATGGCCAATACCAGTCCATTTCAGCTCACTAATGCCTAGGATATCGATGTTTATGCGTTCCATTTCATTTTTGATGATTTCTAATGTCCCTAGATTCATACTTCATACATTCTAGGTTCTGATTATTAATGGATGTTTGCAGCTGTTTCTTCTCTTTTTGAGTCAAGCCACATCAGCAAATGAAGGTCCTGAAAGCTTTACTCCATCCACATCATTAAGGTCGACTCTACTTTGAGGAGGAAGCTCTTCCCCAGTCATCTTTTGAGTGCCTTCCAACCTGAGGGGCTTATCTTCCAGCACTATATCAGACAATGTTGCACTGCTGTTCATAAGGTTTTCACTGGCTAATGCTTTTCAGAAGTAGACTTCCAGGTCCCTCTTCCTAGTCTGTCTTAGCCTGGAAGCTCAGCTGAAACCCGTCCTCCATGGGGGACCCTGCTGGTTTCTGAATACCACTGGCATATCTTCAAGCATCACAGCAACACACAAGCCCCCACAGTACTATAAACTGACAGACACTTGGGGGACTAAGATGTATACAATTGAAAATTGTTCAACCATAAAAGGAATAATGTTCTGATACATGCTACAACATGCGTGAACTTTGAAAACATTATGCTAAGTGAAAGAAGCCAGACACAAAAGGCTCCATACTGGATGAAACCATTTATATGAAACGTCCTGAGTAGATAAACACATAGGTACTAAGATTTGATAAGTGATTGCCAGGGGTAGGTGAAGAAGAATGGTGAGTGACTACTAATGGGTACAGAGCTTCTTTTTGAAGAGATGAAAATGTTCAGAAATTGGTGACTGTTGGATAACTTTGTGAATATACTAAAACCCCACTGAATTGTACACTTTAAAGTGTGAAATTCATATTTGAATTATGTGCCAATAAAGACAGAACAAAATTGGAGAACTCACAATACCTGATTTCAAGTCTTAATATAAAGCAACAAATATCAAGATGATATTGCATTAGTGAAAGGACAAACACATAGATCAAATGAAAGAGAACAGACAGCTCAGAAATAGATCTGACATGTTGGCAAATGAGTTTTAGCAGAGATGCAAAGGTAAGTGAGGGTGAAAAGGTAGTCCTTTTCAACAAATGTTGCTGGAAACCCTTATGCAAAAATATAATAATAATCATCATCACTATCTTGAAGCATACCTTGTACCTTATACAAGAAATACAGTTAACGCAAAATGTATTCTAGATCTGCATGTAAAATATAACATCTTAACATTTCTGAAAGAAAACACAGGTGAATATCTCTGTGATCTTGGGTTAGGTAAAGCTTCCTGAGATACACCACAAAAAAACATGATCTAGTTACAAAAAAAATAGTTGAACTTCTTAAAATAAAAATTCTCCTGTGTGAAAAACACTATTAAGACAATGAAAACACAAGCAAGAGTCTGGGAGAAAATAAAATATTTGCAAATCACACATGCAACAAAGCTTTGAGTCTAAATTATATAAAGAACATTCCAAACTCATTATTAACAAGCCAAGCCAATATATCATCAAAAATATTGAAAGAGAAGTGTCACCTAGAAATATATATCATGGCAGTGATCTCAAGAATGATGCTTGACATTTGTGATCGTTAACGTTACGTGTCAACTTGCTAGGCTATAATTTTCAGTGGTTTGGCAGGCACTATGCATCTCCCATTTTGTGATCTGATGTGAGCAGCCAATCAGTTGGAAGAGGTGTCTCCTTAGGGATGTGGCCTGAATTCATGATGTAAGTGAATGTTCTAGTGAGACTCGCTCGCTCTCTGTCCTGCTTTCTTCTCGTCATCCTCTGACCTCCAGTTCTTGGGACTTCAGAAGCCAGCAGTCTGCTGCCTGACCTGCAGCCTTTGGGTTGTCAGCCCCTGCAACTACGTGAGTCAGGATCAGCCTGCAGCCCATCACCTGACCCACAGATCTGGGACTTGGCAGCCTCCACGATTGCGTGACCCATTTCCTTGAAATAAATTTCTCTATATATTTATTTATAAGAATCGCTGGTTTTGCTTCTCCAGAGAACCCAGCCTAAGGCAATATTGTTTGCCATTGGGGAAATGCAAATAAAACCACAATTAGATACTACAACACATAAGTTTTTTTGTTTGTTTTTGGTACGCAACTACCAAATTGTTACAAAAGGAAAAGAAAGAAGAAAAAAATGTCAATACTGAGACTGTGGAGCTACTGTGCCTTTTGGCAACAAGGCTATTCCGACTCACAGCAACTCTGTAGGACACAGTAGAGCTGCCTGATAGGGTTTCTCCTAGACTGTAATCTTTATGGGAGCAGTATGCCAGGTTTTCGTCCACAGAGCAGCTGTGTGCTTAACCACCATGCCAACAGGGCTCCTTAATATCTCAGGAGTCTCCTATTATTGCACTGTCTTTATCTTTGAACATTCATTCTCTTATTCTCTTACTTTATGCCCTAATTCTACATGCAAATGTTTCTACCTTTTAGTTATTCATAGCAGAGTCATCATTTTCCTAAACTCTATTTCTAAAAGCCTGATTGCTACCACAGCAGCACTGTTTTTGTGTTTTATGTATTTGTTTTGCTTTATTGTGGAGGTATGCATATATAAAACAAAATTTTTTGCAATTTTAACCATTTTTAAGTGCACAGTTCAGTGACAATAACTACATTCAACATGTTGCACAACCATCACCATTATTTCCAAAAATCATTCATCCCCCCAAGTAGAAACTCAGTACTCCTTAGGCAGTAACTCCCATTTCCCTTTCTCTAATCTACTTTCTGTCTTTACGTATTTGACTATTCTAGATATTTCATATATGTGAGATCATGTAATATTTGTCCTTTCTTGTCTGACTTATTTCACTGAACATAATGTTTTCAAGGTTCATCCATGTAGCATATATCAGAACGTTATTTCTCTTTATGGATGAATAATCTTCCTTTTTTTTTTTTTTTTTTTGGTCCAATCATCTGTTGAAAAGATTGTTGGGTTGTTTCTAACTTTTGGTTATTGCACTGCAATGAACACTGCTGTACGAGTATCAACAATCCTCTCTTTACAGATAAGGTAACCAAAGCTCAGATAAGTTGTCACCTTACTCAAGATCGTGGTCCAAAGAGTACTAAACAATCAGGATCCGTCAGGTGCAACACCTAGCTGCTTACAGTCAGTAACTCAGCCACTCTCTGTCCCCCGCCTGATCTTTGGACAAGCTCTTTGCTCAGCACCCAGAGTAGAACCTAGATCAGATGTCATCTCATACAGGAAGCTTTCCTGATTCCTAGACTGTAAATTTCTTTTTATTCTATAATAATTCCACATACATATTTCAATTGTGCTATCATCATGCTCTCAGGTTTTATGAGCTCACATACTTGTCTTCTCTGCTTGGCTAGAAACTTTTGGGGACTCTCATTCCAACTCTGTATCTTTGTGCCCCTACAGTATCTTTCACAACGCCTGGAGACTAACAGCTACTTAGAAACGTGTGTTGAATTGAAATGAAAATAACCAGGGCATTTATAACTATCACACTTTACGTATTGATTAAAAGACATCACACATCTTTGTTTTCATGGTAAATGGCAAGTTCCACTTCATGTTTAGATAGCTTCCTTTGTTTCTCTCTATTATGTACTTGAGGATATCTTGGTTTATTCATAAGTATCTGTATCTGATAATTCGAAGTCCTGACATTTCTTTTTTCCAATTTCCCCTTGCTCTATCTCTCTGCCTGGTTGAAATTAATATATCAACTTATCAGCCTTGTTAAGAACTGATATCTAAGGGAAGGAACTTGTCATTTCATCATGTTGTGCCTTAAATATCTAGTTCATCCATTAAAACGACTCAAATTCTATGTTGCGGATTTAGTTCATAACGTATTTTAGGGATTGTGCAGTATTCATCTACTGTGGAATTGCTAATTTTGCAAGCTTGTTCACTGGATTGCTTGTAGAATATTACAGAGCAAAAGCTACATAAAATGGTAGCAATTCCCCAGGGATATTTTCTGTATGTTAGCAGGAAAATGTTTATGATGCATTATACTATTTTTATCGTCATGACTATTTAGCTTTTGAAAAGCTCCAGTTTCTAATTTTAGACTCTACTTTTCCTACCACTCCCCCAAAAACAAGTCAATAATAATCAAATTTTTGATGAGAGGTTTTATACATTGGTACCAAATGTTCATTTCAATATAATTATAATCCATCTTAGAACTAAAAGAAGTAATTTTTTGCTTATGTAACCAACCCATTCTATATCTGGTACTGTTTAAATATTGTGAGATGTAGGGGGTTGTATGGGAGTATTTTGTAACATCACTAGAGTTTATTTGATATGTTCCAAAATTAAAACACATTTTCACATATAAACATAAAAGCATAGCTGAGTTTTACACATTCATGTATGGGAATATATTTATACACAATAAGCCAGCAGGCATACATCAATTATAATAAAAATTATACTGTATGTTCCAAGACATTTTTCACACAGTACAGCTGATATAATTTTTCTTTATCTTTCTTCAGAATAATATGTTTTAAGAGTGAAGAAAGTAATTAGGATTTTGATTTTTCAATCTTTTTTAAATTAATTTATACTATTTTTAAAAATATTCTATCTTCCTTTTTAGTAAGCTTAGGTTTATTCTGTTCTTCTCTAAGCTTTTTGAGTTGACTGCTTAATAATTTATTTCAAGGTTTCTTGTTTTATTAATAAATACATTGAAGATGGTAAAATTTCCACTAAAAACTGCTTAATGCATCTTGCATGTATTATTATGCACTAATTGTTTTCTTCCATTCTGAATTTGTAAAATACATTATAATTATTCTTTACCCTCTTGGAGGAATTTATATAAGATTTTGAGATTCCAAACCTATAACACTTTTGTCTTTCTTTGGTTTTGTACCACAATAAAATCACATGTGCTAAGAGCAGTCTATATAAATTGAATTTTTGAAATGTATTGATATTTCCTTTGACAGTAGCATATGAAAACTATAAGCAAATGCTCCATGTATGCTTAAAAAGAATGAGTATTCTCTATTTGTGAGGTGTAGTTATATATATATACAACTTTGTTCATGTAAATCTTCTGTAACTTTATTAATTTTTTCAGCTATTGATCTATAATTTTTTCACAGATGCACAAAAACCTACTGGAATGATTAGTTTGATGATTTATTCCTAGAATTATGCCACTTTTTGCTCTATATAGTTTAAGGCTATATATTTATGTGCACAGGTCATGATTGTTACTATCTTTGTATTTTTATGGTAGTATAAATTATGCTGCAGTAAAAACAACTCAAAAATTTTCTGTTGCTATTTCTTACTCATATAAAATCTCTTGTGGAACCAGTGGATTTTTCAGGGGAACTATCATCTGTAAACTAACTCAGCAATCCCAGATGGTAGTGGGACCAGCATGGTGGCTCCACCACACAAAACTATGCTGTTTAATAGAATAGCAACTAATGTTATTAAGCACTTGAAATGTGGTTAGTTTGAATGAAATATGGTTTAAGTGTAAAAGACACCCTGAATTTCAATGTTATTATGGAAAAAAACCCAATAACTCAATAATTTATATTGATAATGTTAAAATTATAATATTTTGGAAATATTTGGCTTAAATAAAACATAACTTTAAAATTAATTTGATTGGTTTCATTTTACTTTTTTTTTTAATTTTACTACACAAGAAAATTAAATTATCTACTGTATTTCTATTGGAATGATCTGACCTAGAACATACAGTCTCCTTAGTCTTGTGACAGAGAACAGTCAGGATGGAGAATTACGCATTGGCCTTGCATTGCTTCCGCTCAGAATGAACACAGGTCACTTCTGCATACATTTCATTACCCAGAATTAGTTCCATCCTTCCATCCTACCAATGGAGCTAAGAAGTGCAAAATTCCAGGTACTCAGAAAGGACGATCACTTATCTGTGACCACGAGGAAGCCTACTGCAATCTTTTGTTGAAGTATGCCTTTTTTCCTACTCTACTTCTCTAATTTTTACCTTAAATTCAAATGTATCTCTTTTTGTACTTAGTACATATGTATTTTTCAAATTTATTTGGTTTTATTGCTATTATATTAGGTATCTTTTGAAAAGTGTTTTTCTGAATTTTTTGATTTTTTTTTTTTTGGTCTTTTTATTGTGAGGTATGGCTTTACCGTATGTTCTGTGAGCAGGTTAAGTCTAGATTTTTGTTAAAATCTTTTTATTTAAATAGATAAATATGACCTATTTACTGCAATTATACATCTCTTTGGATTTATTTTGTGTTTTCTACTTATCCATCCTAATCTTTATCTTTTTATATTTCTCACTCTTGTTTTTTGCATTTGTTGGACAAATACTTTCTATCTTATTACCATGTCCCTGTTGTTTTAGAACTGATAGAGTACACATCTATTCTTTCAATAGTTATCTTTGAATATGTAACATACATAATTTTTCTGAGAAAATATGAATTTATACAGAACCATTATTTCTTCTTTAAAAGAATAGAGATTTTATTTCCTTCATGCTTCTTGTTACCACCAGTTAGAATACTAGTTATACCATTTTAATCACTCCCCAACTAGCTGTTCTGTGTCTTACAGATCAATAGTTAATTCAATCTACCCTATTTTTCATGTAATGCTATTGTATCTGGGCTCAATATCTTCCCTTCTAAAGTACATATTTTAATAAGTCTTTCACTGTAGATCTGTGAATTAAACTTACTTTTTCTGAAAATATCTTTATTTCATTAACTTTCTTGAATTATAATATAGATGGATATAAAAATTCAGTTGAAAGCTATATTCCCTGAGCACTTTAAAAATAGCATACCATTGCCTTTTGTCATCTATTACTGCTGATGATATATTGTCAATATATGTATTATATATATGTATATTTATAATCTGGCTTTCCTCTCATTAGAATTTATAATTGTTTACCTTTAATTCTTGACGATCTGTAGTTTCAGTATAATATGACCAGGTGAGAAATCGCACCAGTGCATAGCACTCACAATTACATGTTGATTTCATGAATGAATCATTTATGTGATTTCACATGTTCCCTTTTCTTTCTACTAATATAGTCAGAAATTAATATCCTTTTAATTGTAAAGATCTTTCAATTTTTTTTAACCTATGAGTACACTCTTTCTCTACCCTAAAGGTAGTCACAGTTTAATATAGGAGACATCCTTGCAATAAAATTTTATGGAAAAAGTATTATAAGTGCTACAATATTTTTCTATGTAAATGATCATGGAGAACGTTAATTAACTCTCAGATTTTCAGTGAAGACACTTAAATGGATATTTGAAAGATGCATTTATAACTTTCAGACAGAGAATAAACTTTGCCAAGGCAGAAGTTATAAATAGCATTACAAACGTGAGCAATTTAAGTCTTTGATATATCTGAAGTATGTTCCAAAGGGTATCCATGAGCAATGAAGCTGAAGAGACAGGCTGAAATAAATTCATGGAAATCTGTGCATGCTTTGCAAAATGTCTGACATTTATCCAGTAGACAAATGAAAGGTTTTCAGAAGGAGAATGTTAATCAGATTTTCAGTACAGAAGGGTACTTGATAGCAATGTGGAAAAAGGACTGGACAAGGATTAGGATGTAGTAGTTGAGTAACTGGTAGACACAGAAAGGGCTAGTGAGAGGACAGGAGAAGAAAATTTTTCTTTCCAAAAATCCAAAAATAGTGGAATCACATATTTTATGAACGAGCAGGAATCCAAGGTGAAGGAGAAAGAGATTTACTTTGTAATTCTATCAGACTGACCACCCTTTATTTTCTCCCACCACCCAAAACTCCAATGCTAAAGAATATGTCATCTTGGATCAGTAACAATAAAAAATGATAAATACTATCATTTATTTAGCAATTAATATGTTCCAAGGATTTTAGTGGGTGTTTTACATACATAATAATAGGTAGTAAGGTATAATAGGGTATGGCAAAATTCCTAAATCTATACTCAGGTCAGCCACTTATTAGCTATGCGACCTCATCTATAAAACTGGGATAAGAATAGCAACTATGTTATAGATTATGTTGCTATTGTGTACCTTTGAATCTATTCCAACCCATAGAGGTCCTATAGGACAGAGTAAAACTGCCCCCATAGGGTTTCCTAGACTGTAATCTTTTTTTTTTTAATTTTTATTGTGCTTTAAGTGAAAGTTTACAAATTAGGTCAGTCTCTCACATAAAAACTTATACACACCTTGCTACATACTCCCAATTACTCTCCCCCTAATTTTTTTTTTTTTTAATGATAGATACAGCCCACTCCCTCCCTCCACTCTCTCTTTTAGTGTTCATTTGGCCAGCTTCTAACCCCCTGTACCCTCTTATCTCCCCTCCAGGCAGGAGATAACAACATAGTCTCAAGTGTCCACCTGATCCAAGAAGGTCACTCCTCACCAGCATCCCTCTCCATCCCATTGTCCAGTCCAATCCCTGTCTGAGGAGTTGGCTTTGGGAATGGTTCCTGTCCTGGGCCAACAGAAGGTCTGGGGACCATGACCACCGGGATACTTCTAGTCTCAGTCAGACCATTAAGTCTGGTCTTTTTACAAGAATTTGGGGTCTGCATCCCACTGCTCTCCTGCTCCCTCAGGGGTTCTCTGTTGTGTCTCCTGTCAGAGAAGTCATTGGTTGTAGCTGGGCACCATCTAGTTCTTCTGGTCTCAGGCTGATGTAGTCTCTGGTTTATGTGGCCCTTCCTGTCTCTTGGGCTCATAATTACCTTGTGTCCTTGGTGTTCTTCATTCTCCTTGCTCCAGGTGGGTTGAGACCAGTTGATGCATCTTAGATGGCTGCTTGCTAGCGTTTAAGACCTCAGATGCCACTTTCCAAAGTGGGAGGCAGAATGTTTTCTTAATAGATTTTATTATGCCAACTGACTTAGATGTCCCCTGAAATCATGGTCCCCAAACCCCTGCCCCTGCTATGCTGGCCTTCGAAGCATTCAGTTTATTCAGGAAACTTCTTTGCTTTTGGATTAGTCCAGTTGTGCTGACCTCCCCTGTATTGTGTGTTGCCTTTCCCCTCACCTAAAGTAGTTCTAATTAGTGAATATCCCCTTCCACCCTTCCTCCCTCCCCTCTCTCATAACCACAAAAGAGTGTTTTCTTCTCGGTTTAAACTATTTCTCAAGTTCTTATAATAGTGGTCTTATACAATGTTTGTCCTTTTGCAACTGACTAATTTCACTCAGCATAATGCCTTCCAGGTTCCTCCATGTTATGAAATGTTTCACAGATTCATCACTGTTCTTTATTGATGCATAGTATTCCATTGTGTGAATGTACCATAATTTATCCATTCATCCATTGATGGGCACCTTGGTTGCTTCCATCTTTTTGCTATTGTAAACAGTGCTGCAATAAACATGGGTGTGCATATATCTGTTAGTGTAAAGAGTCTTATTTCTCTAGGATATATTCTGAGGAGTGGGGTTGCTGGATCGTATGGTAGTTCTATTTCTAGCTTTTTAAGGAAGCACTAAATCAATTTCCAAAGTGGTTGTACCATTTTACATTCCCACCAGCAGTGTATAAGTGTTCCAGTCTCTCCACAGCCTCTCCAACATTTATTATTTCATGTTTTTTGGATTAATGCCAGCATTGCTGGAGTGAGATGAAATCTCATTGTAGTTTTGATTTGCATTTCTCTAATGGCTAATGATCGTGAGCATTTCCTCATGTATCTGTTAGCTATCTGAATGTCTTCTTTAGTGGTGTCTATTCATATCTTTTGCCCTTTTTTTAATTGGGTAATATGTCTTTTTGTAGTTGAGTTTTTGCTGTATCATGTAGATTTTAGAGATCAGGTGCTGATCAGAATAGACTGTAATCTTTTAAGAGCACATCACCAGGTCTTTTCTCCCATGGAGTGGCTGGTGGGTTCAAACCAGGGATCTTTCAGTTAGCAGCCAGGTGCTTAAGCATTGTGACACCAGGGCTCCAGGGCTCCTTTCATAGGTTATGGGACTTAAATTGGTTAACATGAGTAAAGTAAAGAGAACATGGTACATGGTAAGCACTATACAAGTGTTAGTGCTACTATGGTTAAATTGTTTTGATCTATTCATTTTGGAACTATCTGACCTCCACATCTCTTAGAATCTGATTAGTTCAATCAGTTTGCGATTCTAAATGATATAACGGAACTCATTTTTGTGCAAACTTTAAAATTTACAATCACAAGTATCAATGTCTAATGATGTTGCTATCTGGATGAAAGCATAAGTAAATTTAGTTCTTGTAATTATTTTCACTACTAAGCTGGGCAAACCTGTAGGAATAGAGAATAATGCAATGAACACTCACATATCTTCCACTAAGCATTACCTAATGATTTTGTCATATTTCCTTCAGATATTTTTGAACACAGGCCAAACACAACAGATACACTTGAAGTTCTCCTGGGCTGCCCCAACCTCACACACCTCTCTTCTTAGAAATAATAACTCTTGTGGATCCAATGTTTACCAATTTGATGAATATGTTCAAATTTTTGCAACACATAACTGTTTTCTCTACCTAGAAGTTCCATAAATAAATAATTTTGCAGGTTTAAAACTTTGTTATTATACTCTATTTAATCTTCTGCAATTTGTTTATTTAGTCCAATATTGCTCTGAAGATATTTCCAAGTAGATAATTTGGACTCTAATGTGCCCCCCATCTACGTATCACCCATTCTTTATTATTTCTCATTACAGCGTACTGCCTACAGATACACGTATTATTTATTTTCCTTATTGCCTGTCTCCTTTTACTATAACATAGGTTTCAGGGAAGTTTTTTTTTTTTTTTAGCTATTTTATTGCAGCGCCCAGAATAGTGTGTAGCACACAATAGGAGTTCAATAAATAGCTGTTGAACATTTGTCACAATACCAAAGCACCAATCCACCATCCTTGTTACTGTTCTACTGTCTTTAAATGTAATAAATGATAGTGATGGGCAGAATTCTGGGTATCTCCAGAATAAGATGATTTCACACATTCAAGTCATGGCCCATATTTCTGAACTGTATAGTCCCTGAGTTTCTGAGTTCAAGAGCATAGAGTAGGGAACTTGCGAAAGGTTCTGACAACTTGTTTATGAAAAAAAGTCTGTTTCACAAAGTGAAGTAGTCATTTTTTGTTTGTTTTTGTTTTGAAGTACTTAATGGAGTTTCCTTCTTGATTCTGTCATTAGGTTTGTCCATATCATTCTTTTAATATTAGTATTACTAAAATATTTCTTTCCTATAACTCCATGAATATTTTCCAGAAAAGTTGAAAGAGATTGCATTAGAATGAAAAGGTACTGCTACAATAACCTGAAGTGCTTTTATGGTGAGGTCTCTTTATGGTGGCTTTGAATACCTTGAATAGTCAACATGCTACTTCGTTTAATAGATTATCATGAAATTTTTATATATCATTAAATATTCTACATTTTGATTGCTGCTGTATTATCACTTTCTAAACTCTAATATTTTTTAGAAATTTTCATTAATATAGAGTTGCAAGAAATATTCTTACACATAAACTGCTGCAGATGACTCTGATCGTATTGTTAATTCATCACAGAATTAAAATTTTTGAGTAAAGGGTTTGAATATATTGAGGGTTTTTTATTGGGAATATTCCCAACATGCGTGGAAAATTACATTGATTTATTCTTCTGTATCACAAAATTCTATGCCAGATGAATTAATCCAAATCACGTAGAAATATGGTAGTAAACAAGCATTAACAAAATTAATGGATTGGCCTATGTTTATGTCATTTACAGCCTTCAAGAATTTCCTATTTAATGAGGACAGCTGTATTTTTAGAAAGAGAGTGAATCTGAAGATAAAAAAGAAGCACTAGTAAAGTTTTATTTATCTCATTAAAATGTTTCTTAAGCCACAGCTCTTTGACTTTGACTATCAAATCCACTGAAGGGTTTTTGTTATCTTAATAGATGTCTTCAGCATTATTTCCTACTCCATCACTCTTTATCTTTGACAGCTCTTATTTTTTGTGACTCTTACTTTTGGATTTCCTGAACTCTCTGGCCATTTATTACTGTCTTCTCGGCTGGGTCTACTTCATCAGCTACTTCTCTTATGTTGATGGGCCCCAGAATCCCTACTCTCTTTATCTTTTTCTCACTTTATATGGTTAAACTAACAAATCACATCCATTCACAGGACTTTATTTACTAACTTTATGCTAATGACTTCTAAATCACTGCCCCTAGTTTACACTTCTTCCCTTACACATCTGAATTTTTAATGGATCAAAGTTAACATGATCAGGATTGAAAAGATAACTTCAAACTACTCCTGTTCCCAGCACCACCAATTCTTTCCTGTCTCTCTTTTTTATTTTTCTGTTTAACTTTGTTTAACTTAATGGAAACACCATCCATCTGGCTACTCCTCGAAAGAATACTGGAAATATTTTTCAATCCTTTCTTGCATTCAGCCCTACAGTCAGTGAGTCACTAATACTCATCCCTCATCTATATTTCCAGTACGATTATAAGGTACTGGTTAAGGTCATAATGAGCCCTGGTGGTACAGTGATTAATTGCTTGGCTGCTAACCAAAAGGTTGGAAGTTCAAACCCACCAACTGTTCTGTCAGAGAAAGATATGGCAGTCTGCTTCCATAAAGATTACAGCCTTAGAAACCCTATAAGGCAGTTATACTCTGCCCTAAAGGGTCATTATGAGTCAGGATTGACTTGATGGCAATGGGTTCAGTTGAAGTCGTGGATAAGGCCTTCATAATTTCCTGCCTGGAACAGTGCAATAGACTGCTAACTAAAGTGGTATCTGTGACTTTTCAAATATTTTAATAATTAATCATTGAACATATTTTGCGAGGCACTGGGAATGTGGAAATGAATACATTATGGTCTCTGATCTCAGAAAGCATAGTACTAGTTACCATCGAGTCAATTCTAATTCATGGCAATTCCATGTGTGTCAGAATAGAACTGTGCTCCATAGAATTTTCAATGGCTAATTTTTTGGAAGTAGATTGCCAGACATTTCTTCCAAGGTGCCTCCGGGTGGACTCAAACATCCAACCTTTGGTTAGCAGTTGAATGTGTTAACCATTTGCACTACCCTGGGTCAGAATGCATAGAGCACAGTAAAATGTCCTTGATTTAGTCTTTACTCATCATATCAACCACATATCCTTTATTGTGCAATATAAACTATATTCTCCATTCACAAGTAGAGCACACAGTATTTCCTCATTTTCCTCTGCCACGTTCATGTCTTTTTGCCTTTGCTTATAGTGTTTCTAGTACCTGAAAGTGACTTCCTTTTTTCTTAATTCCCACGTGCTTTTCAAAACTTAGTTCAGTTAAAGGGTGCTAGTTACCTTTATTGAATGAGGTTTAGTAGCCTTTTAATTTCCCCCACAGTCCTGGATATTTAAATTGGGCTCCTAATGGCCACATATTTTTATAACAGCAACAGAAAATACTTCTATCATATTTGCGTGAGAGTTTTGCAGGATATATTATTCTTGGTTGGCAATTTTTTCTTTCAAGGTTTTATATATGTCATCTCATTGCCTTCTTGCTGCATGGTTTCTACAAAGTAATTAGAGCTTAGTCTTATTGTTTCCCCACTGAATGTGACTTTGTTTTTCTTGAGCTGCTCTCAGGATTCTTCATTTGTCTTTGTTTTTAGCAAGCATGATTGTTATATGCCTTGGTGATTTTCTTTTGGGGTCTATCCTATATGGGGTTTGTTGAGTTTCTTGGATGGTGAGCTTTTCATCTTTCATGATATTAGGGAAGTTTTCTGTCAACAATTCTTCAATGATTCTCTCTGTATTTTCCATTTTCTCGGCCTGTTCTGGAACTCCAATAACTCGTAAATTTTTGCTTTTGATTGTTTCCCACTTCATTCACGGAGTTTCTTCATTTTTCTTTTTTCTTTCGTCTGAGTTTTCCTCAAAGTGGTATCCAAGGATCTGTCTTCAATTTCACTGATCTTGCCTTCCATTGTTTCAAACCTGTTCCTCAGACCTTTTATGATGCTATCCATTTCTGAACTTTTGCTGTTTATCCTTTGGATTTCTAATTGCTATTTTTATTTGATTTCTAGTTGTGAATTTATTTCAACATTTGGTTCCTGTATTATTTTCCTGAATTATTCCATTGTTTTGTCTGTCTTTTCCATGATTTTATTTGCCTTTTCCACAATTTTATTTGCCTTTTCCATGATTTTGTCTATTTTTTCCTCATTTTTGTCTGCTTTTCCTTCAACTCTTGGATAGTTCTGAATAGTAGAGATTTGAATTCCCTATCAGGTAAGTTCCAGTCCTCTTCTTCTACTGGAAGGTCATCTGGTATTTTATTTTGGATGCCTACTGGTTTTTTTTTTTTTTACTAGAAGAATCCTTTTTTTATATATGTTTTGATATTGTGTTATTTTTGGTATATTCAGTAGTTACTTTCTTCATTTATTGACTGTAGATTTGTTTGTTTCATCCTGCTTTTCTGTTTTATTTGGTTATGTCTGTGCAGGTGGGCTGGGCATTCTTTGTTGTTTGCTCATCTGTGGGCACTATACTTCTCACCCTCTTCTTCAATGGACAGGGCCAGTCACTCAGCTACCATGCAGCAGGGCAGGTCCAGCAGAATGGGGGTGCTGGGATGGGTTATTTGTGGCATGTACTGGACCCAACAGAGCTGGGCTGAGGGTGAGTGCAGGGCAGGTTCTGGTAGACTATTCCTGTGCTTCTCGGGGGTGCAATGTTCAGTGCATGGTGCAGATAGGCAGGACAGAGCAGGGAGGTTGTGATGTGTGGAACTAAGTGAGTGTGGGAAAAAGAGAAAGAGGAAAGAGAAACAGGAGCCAAAAAAAAAAGTGATGAGGGAGCCTGCTGTTGGAGTGCCGCAGACCCAGGGAAGCTTTGTACTTGTGGCTTTCTAGCCAGGCAGTGAGGCAGAGCCCGTCAAGATGCCACAAGGGAGCCCACTGGTGTGGTAGCGAGGACTAGGGAAGTGGCTCCCCAGCCATGTGGCACTGCACAGCCCATACAGAAGGGGAAAAGATGGCACACAGTGCCAGGTGTTCAGGAGAAAAGAAGGGAAGGATGGTAAAGGGAGACAAGAAATCGAGAGAAGAAAACAAAAATCCCCAAGGGAAACCACTGGCTTGGCAGCGTGAACCAGTGAACTGGTTCCCAAGCCACTAGGCACTGCATAGCCCATTTTATGGGGCAGGGATGGCACACAGCAGGTATTCAGGAAACAGGAAAAAAAGGAAAGTAGAGACTGATGAGAAACCCAGAAATGAGGAAAAACAAAAAGAAAAAAAAAAGAAAGAAAATAAAAAGAATTGCCTTCAGGCATCCCACTTGCGTGGCAGTGCAGAACTAGAAAGTGGTTCCCAAGCCGCATGGCACAGCCCATCTAGAGGGGGCACAGACGGCACACAGTGCCAGATATTCAGGAGACAGAAAAAGAAGGGAAGTAGAGAGAGACGAGAAACTGAGAAATGAAGAAAAAGAAATAAATGCCCCCAGAGATGCCACCAGTGTGGCAGTGTGGGAAGCATTCCCCAGATGAGAGGTGCTTCACTGCTAAGAAGAAGTGGAGATGGCACATGGAGCCAGGTGTTCGAGAGAAAGGAACGGAAAGAGGTGAAAGAGAGAGAACAAACCAAAAAAAGCCAAAAGAGCAACAGCAGCAACAAGAAAATGGTACTAACGGAGCTAGCCAATGTGGGTCGGGCAAATCCAAGCGGTCCAGGGAGCCAGCACCTCCACAGCCAAGTGACTGCAGCCTGCCAGGAAGTGGCGGAGGCCGAGCAGGAGAAAGAAGGAAGGGGGCTGAGAAAGCATGTTTCCCTGGTTACCGGGTGCTCTGTCTCCTGCTGGGGGCTCCGTGAAGCTGCCTTTCTGTACTCTCTGTCTGCCTATCTTGGTGGCTAAGGAGTCCAAGATGGCGAATCTGAGCTGTGTTAGCTCATAGGGGACCTCCACTCCGTATCTCTCTTCTCTCTCTGTTCTGTGTAGTTGCTTACTCCATTTGGTGCTTGGTTGAGTTCTTTATTGCTTTATTTGATGCTTTGGGTTCTTGCATTGTTTGTCTCTGTTTGACTTAGTTTTTCTGATCTTTGCTGTGGTACTTCTGTCTTTAGCAAGCACCATGTTGGCTCTGCCCCCACAACAACAAAACTTCTAACGGCAGTTTTTAATTTTGAAAAAATAAATAAATAAAACAAGTAAAAAAAAAATCTTGTCCTCATTCAACCAACAGCTTCTTGGGGTTATTTTCTTCTGATTCACATTCTTCTCCTTGCCTTCTCAAAACTCCACGTATAAGTTTCTACAGTTATGCTACTTTATAATTATATATTTATTTGGTAATCGTACGTTTAGCATCCTCTCAGTTGCTACAATCCCCTCTTGGCCAGGGAAAGATAAATTGATGTTGCTGATAATGGCTAATATTTGTGAATGTTACTATGTGCCAGGGAATATTTTATGCAATTTACATACTTACACATTATTTTACGTAATCCTTGCTGAAATCTCAAGTAGTGGTTGTGATTATCATTCCCATTCTACAGATAAGAAAAATTAGCTCTAATGAGTTTAAATAACTTACTCAAAGATACATGGTGAGTTAGTGGCAGCAAGGGGAGAAAACTGAGGTCAGTTCAGTGGCAGAGCCTGCACTTTTTATCTAAATAACTGTGCAAAGTATTTGGCATAGGAAAGGCCTGTCAAATATGTATTTTTTGATTGGGTGAAAAATAAAAATGAAGAACATATGTTGTGTTCTGCTCAAGCCCCTAACCACATGTAATATCTTAACAGATAATGTAAAATTTGTGTATTACAGTTCAATTTCTTGCCTCCATGGATACAAAGTGACTTATGAACTTGGATTGCAAAATATATATGTGTGTAATTGTTTTTATAGTAGGTAAAATACATTTACTTCAATTACGAACACAGGCAACAAACTATTGTGGTACAATATTACCATAACCAGTGACTTTATCTCTAATAGAAAATCATGAATATTTTCATATCACACAATTCTTACTGCAGTTGTCTCATAATATTATTTATCCCTTGCATTCCTTCAAAATTACAGTTCTTTGTTAATACAGTAATAAAAAAAAGGACATGTATTATTACATCAAAAGGAGCCTGGGTGGCATAAGGAGTTGCAATCATCTGTGAACATAAAGGTTTCTAGTTTGAACCCACCGAGCAGCTCCACAGAAGAAAGGCCTGGTGAACTGCATCCATAAAGATAAGTCAAGAAAGCCCTATCGAGCACTTCTAGTCTGTAACACATGGAGTCACTACGAGTCAGGGGTCAAACTCAATGGCAGATGGAAGGAGCAACAATTTCATTATATCACAGACTTGCTTTTCAACATTTTGATAATTTGGTTTCAAAAAATAACTCGTTTTCTTTGTAATACTACATGATTTATTGTATGCATTGAAAAGTATTATACATAAAAGGTGTCCATAAGCTTGACTAGATAGCTAAGGAGTACATGAAAAAATAAGAAATTAAGTACCTCTTCTTTATGGATAGAGCCCTGGTAGCACAATAGTTAAGCACTCAGCTGCTAACCAAAAGGTCAGTGGTTAGAACCTACCAGCTGCTCCGTGAGAGAAAGATGTGGCAGTCTGTTTCCTTAAGGATTACAGCCTCGAAAACTCTATGTGGGCAGTTCTACTCTGTCCCATAAGGTTGCTATGAGTGATAATCAACTTGACGGCAGTGGGTTTGGTTTTTGGTTTCTCTGTGGGAATACTTTTTACAGCATTTGGTTGAGAGCAAAGGTATTTAGGAAAAACTAAACATTTTTACTCTTTGGTGAGCAAAAGTACCTACATGACTTATTAAAAATTATGATATCTAGGCTAATGCTCAGAAATTTGAAGTGAAGGAAGTCTAGGAATTTTTCATTTCAAAAAACAAAGTAGGAAAAATAAGATGCGGGCCATCCATAGAACATACTTCGTGAAACACTGCAAAGTTATTTGCAACAACAATAAAATTCAAACCTGCAAAGGTTTAAGATAAGAAAATAAAAAAAAACAAACCTATAGCCATCAAGTCAATTTCAACTCATAGCAACCCTATAGGACAGAGTAGAACTGCCCCATAGAGTTTCAAAGGAGCGGCTGGTGGGTTTTAACTGCTGACCTTTGGCTAGCACCCAAACTCTTGACCACTGTGCAACCAGGGCTCAAAGATAACAAAGGTAGTCAAAAAGTGGAAACAATCCAAACGTCCCTCAACTAATGATTGGATAAGAAATTGTGGTATAGCCATACAATGAAATACTACTCAGCAACAAAAAGAAGTCCTGATACATGTTTGATGCACAACATGAATGAACCTCAAAAACATTTTGGCACGTGAAAGAGGCCAGATCCAAAAGACCACATGTTATATGATTCTATTTATATGAAATAACCAGATAAACCAATTCTGTAGAGATAAATGGTATATTAGCTGTTATAAGGCGCTTGAGATGGGAACAAAAACTAATTGCAACTGGGTACAGGGAAGGAAATAACTGAAATTAAAAACTCACTGGGTGGGCTTTGGAGGAGAGAATATTAGAAAATGGGAGAGAAGCCAGAAGAAAATATCCAAATAAAGCATGGAGAAGTAAAAAGGACAAGGAAACACACACACACAAAGAAAAGAAACAAAGAGGATACCATTAAAAAATAAAAGTATAACATTCACAAGTAATGTGAATCCCAGAGACGGGATAAGGATGAAATGGAAGGGATATTTAAGGATATAATGACTGACACACTTCCAAAACTGACAAATACTTCAAGCTACAGATTGAAAAAATGCCATAAAATGTAAGAATAATAATATAGTATAAACTTCCCTAAACTCAAACAAAATACTGTATAATGCAGGCAGAAAAACAAAACAAACTGTATTAAAAGTAGCAATACTAAGAAAGATAACTGATTTTCCAATAGAAACAATGAAAGTCAGAGGTAAGGAATTATATTCTCAAGGTGTGAAACAAAACAACCACCAGCACTGAATTTTATACCTAGTGAAAATATTCTTCAAAAAGGAGAGTAAAATAAAGGCAATTTCATGCAAAGAAAGAGAAATGAACAGAAGACCAATAAAGTATTTAAGAAGGCTATCCAGGTAAAAGTACAACCAACCTAAAATAAAAGAGTGTGAGGCTCTTCAATTTAAAAAAAAAAAAAAAACAGTGTGAGGCTCTTCAGTTTAGGTTTCCTAAATTTCTGCTGGCAGCAAGTATGTTCTCTAATGATCTCTTCAAATGTGCCCGAAGAGGCAAATGAAAAATGAAGGAATACTCAGCTGGAGAGTTAAATCAAAGGAACAAGGGCCAAGGAGCTACTTCTCCGAAACACGCACAGAGGCCTAAATGAGGAGTGTCCCTTATCTTAGGATAAGCACTCCTGCAGCATTTGCCCAGAAGGAAATTTCCAATTGCTTTGGTTCAATGTGCCTCCCTTTCTTTTTTCTCAATGTGAAGGTTTGTTTTGATTATTATAACTGCACTTCTGAGGTTGTCATGTAACCTCATATACTTAAATTTGGTAATCTAATACCACATTCAATATCAACACAGTTTCCCATGGTCTGGTCTCATTTTATTTCTTTGGAGTCTATAGGAGTATGTCAGTCTGTGTTAAATCAGGAAAGCAGATATCACTCTATGCATTTCAAGAGGGACCTGTACTAAAACAGGTAATCAGAGGTTTACATATCCACTGAAAGTGACTGGGCAGGGAAGTTGCTGCTAGAGGTTACAAAAATCATGCTTCAGTCAATGGTCACAGCTGTCTTCAAATGGGTAATTCACAGAAGCTCACGTAAAAAATGCTGTCAAAAGGAACAATCTCAGGGAGTCAACCAGCTGATTCCAACTGCCTGTAGCGCTGAGATAGGTGGAATGCAGAAACTCATTCTGGAAGCTACTGCAAACCTCGCATCTGCTGCTTGCCCATCTGCCTGCTTGCAACTGTCGCCAGAAAATAATGGTTTCTTTTTCTTTTCTGGCTTTCGAATCTCAAGGCACAGCCTCTCATTATTAGATTTTGACCTAGGACAACCCTGGAAAGGAATTTTAGGAAATAAATTTCCACACTTCTCTCTTATGATTGAGAAGAGAATGTAGGAAGGAGTGAGCAGGATGTAGAGTTGATAGTACACCATCTGACAAAGAGGCACTAAATCTAATGTCCAGGAAAGATACATATGATTACTTTGGAATGTTTTCCAAGTTCTGTTCGTAGCTGTTGACACTTATAAATATCAGCCTGAAGTAAATAATCTATTCAATATAATTAGAAGCCATCAAGATAATCTCTTTTTGTACAAAAATATTTATTTTGACATATAAACATGAAGAACAGATGGACACAGAACCCATACCACCACTTGTTATCAAGAGCAGCCAAACAGATACGGTGAACACTCCTTAAAAAGAAGAAAAAAAAAATTGCTGTGTGAATATAACAGATACATTACAATCATGTTGGATCAAAACTTTTAAGAAACTTTAAGGTTTGCCAAAGCTCTAGTTGATTCATTTTTTCACACTGCTGTTTTAAAATAACTCGTAGATTTAAAAAATATATATTAATTTGGAATAATCACTCTTTAATGTGATGTCAACAGTCAAATATTCTAGAAACCCCATCTTTGCTTTCAGATAGTAAAAAGCAAACCTTCAGTTTTGCTTTGGGAAACAATGTTTGAAGCCAGGACTTGTTTTTATAGAGTAATATCACCATCTTGTGGTGATCTGAGGTATTGCTGCTAAGAATATTAATACTTTCATAATATAAAAAATACATACCATTAATATAAAAGTACCACTTTTTAGTCTTATGTCATAAGTAGTTACTACATGAAACCCACTTAGCCAAGGCATTAGTAGTTTTGTTTCAATCTTTAAATAAATAACTTCGCTTCAAACATTTTTTTAAATACCATTTTCTGTTTTAGAAAATGCCTGTAACATGGAAGGTTTTAGTAAGTTTAATACCACCTAAAGTTCTTTAGGGTCGATATGAGTCAGAATCGACTTGGTAGCAATGGGTTTGGTTTTTTCTTTTAAAGTCATTTTTGTTGGTTTATTTCTTTGTGATTATTTTAAGTTACATGAGAATAGGGAGTTCATCTTATTCACAGTGAAAACTCCAGAGCTTAGAACACTGCTGGACACACAGTCGGCCCAAAAAATGCTTGATAAATTAATCGATGTGTACGTGAATAAATGGATGTTTTCTATCTTTTATAAATCTTCCAAGACAATTGTGTTCCAGAATGTTCCTTCATTTGTACTAAACTGTGCAAGTCAGAACTTAAAGTTTTTGTCCATTTCAAAAAACAAAGTTGACAGCTATGAGAGGTTTTAGTTTTTTTTTTTTTTTTTAATTTCGTAAGGTGATCTAGTTGGGTAATATATTGAAGGCTTGACTTTATTTAAATTCACTATATTTATAATATGTAGGTTTGTTACTGATTCAATTTGGCTTACTATATGTAATACAGTATAATGGAAAGAATGTAGTCTTTGGAGTCAATTGGACCAGTTTCCACTTCTAGATCTTCCAGTAGTGTGATTTGGGGAAATTAATTAAACTTTCTGATCTTCTGTTTTCATTTCTGAAATTGGAGATAAT
The DNA here is from genome assembly GCF_024166365.1 of Elephas maximus indicus. Lineage (NCBI taxonomy): Eukaryota > Metazoa > Chordata > Mammalia > Proboscidea > Elephantidae > Elephas > Elephas maximus. The sequence continues at coordinate 76,925,873 of NC_064822.1, read as the reverse complement.
AAAATCCTCCCTCATAGCTTCTTAAGAAGATTAAAAAATACTACGTAAGCAAGAAACATGAATGTTTATTATTTTGAATATTTGATTAATCAAAACCAACAGGCTGCATTTCATAAGTGAATCAATTATCAAACATTGAAAGGTCATATATTTTGTCAGGTATCATGCTAGGTCTACTCTGGGGAAGCACAAAATGTAAGACATAGTCCTTCTTCTCAAAAGTTTGTATCTGATACTTGTTGAATCAAAATAATTAGGAACAACAAAACTAATATTATTGATTCTGGTCTGAGGCTGCAGTTAAGTCCAAATTCTGATGTTTATTAAAATAAAATTTTTTACTTAATATTATAATGTTGGAAAACTTTGTAATATGAGAAATTAATACCATTATTATCCACAAAGTACAATATATTTTCAGTAATTCAAAGTACTATTCTTTAATCCTCCAAAAATTATGTAATGATCATGTTGAATAAACAGAACTCACGACAACATAAAAATTACCTCTTTAAAATTTAGTTAGTTGGAAGTAAAAAATGTTTTAGCTCTGTATGAAAGCTCTGGTGGGTTCCATGTTTTTTCTGCTTGCTTAAAGCTAAGTTGTTCAAGACATTTTAATTTCTAAATGCTATCATAATTGAGTAGTTAGAATGTCAAGTTCTGTACAGAAATAAAAACACCAAACTTGACTTTGGATTTGCCTGTCTTGGCTCAGAATTGTTTCAGCTTCTCCACAGTCAGCTGCAATTTTGCCTTCCACCAGATCTAGAGCAGACGAAGGGGGAGAGGTAAGGTGACGGAATCATACTTACTTGTGGACCATTTCCAGTTTCCCAGCCCTAACAGATGGTTAAAGCTAGCTCTCTGCAGGACTCCAGGGTTGTTATTTTGTTTTCCTTTGAAGTTCCTTGACATGGATGACCATGGGTCCTTCCTTAGCCCCAGGTAACAGGAATTACACCTCCAGGTTCTTTCCAGTGGCCCAATTGCATGTGACTCTCATCCCCGTGAAACATTTAGGCCTCTCATGTCTGAAAACTCTCAGAATGCAGACCTGTCTCATAGCAATAGTACTCTTTGGATTTGCCACAAAAATACAGTTCATTATCCTTTTGCATGCTCTCTAGATTTTCCAGGAAGAAGTCATATCCCAGCTTAAAGTTGGCTTTGACCTTCTCAGACACTAGTCAGGCCCCAGTGTCCTGTGTCTGAAAATTTTAGAGAGTATATTTCTAACTGAGATGTACCACAGAAGTCTCGGTCTATGAGCTTGAAGTAAAGGAGAGAGGAGCCCACATCTTCATCCTTGGCAGAAGTAAAGGCTCTTTGAGAGGCAAAGTCCCTTGCCAGACAAGATTTCTTTGTGAAAGCTTCACTTGATTATTTTACATTCTCAAAGCAGATGAGATGGTTCAAGAACCCCTAGAACTGGTTCTCATAGCTTTTCTTTTGAAAGGTTACATTTTGATCTGACAACTTACTTTGTCATTTCGTATCTATTGCAGTTAAAATTATATGTTAACCTTGAATTGCACATCTTTATGCTCTGAGCTATTAAGCTGTGCTGTGGGAAACTTCAGGCAATACCCCAGTAAGCAAACAGCCTCTTCAATGTTACGTTGTTTTACAAGACATGGGCAAAACTATCTAAGGGACAAAATTAATTTTTAGTATTATCTGTTGGTAATATAATACTTATTTCTCAATATTAGTGCATCTGCAATTGAAGTTAGATTTTATGATAAATGATTTCCCGCACCAAATTAATGATACCTTACATGTGAAAAATAATTTCTGTTCATATGAAGGAAGACGTCTATTGCAGAAGATTATCAAAGGCCAAGTAGAGAAAACATACTTGATGTTTATAAGACTATCAACAGCATAAGTGGACACTTAATGATGTGTGAATCGGGTCACATAAATGAGAAAATTCTGTGTGAAATGTAATGATATAAATTAAATTCCAGAATAAAAATAAAAAGGCTTAATGAGGAACATTTATAAGCACAATGAGTCATTAAACTGCCAAGTGTCTGAGAGACCAAGCCTGCAAAGATATCTTTTGCCCTTTTATAGAATTCTCCAGAGACATGTCTTATTGGGGAGATTTTAGAAGGGGAAAAAAATCAATAGACTTTTAAAATTCTGAAGTGATTATTTGGCTGAATTAATATGGTTGTCTTTTCAAGAATTTAAGGCAAAAGATAAGGAAACTTAATGAAATGATCCTAAGTCTTCAAAATAATATTAACTCACACTGAAACCATCTTTACCGTCATCTTAGGACCGTCTCTCTCTTCTTGTATTTTGCTTTTCCATATTGATCCCAACATAATTTAAGGTAGCTAGACTCGAGGGCACTGGGTTTTCTGGGGGTTTAGACAATAAGACCAAATTTGAGCATAGGCTGCACTAAATTTCTTCCATTTATACATTTCTGATTTAAAAAAAACACAAAAAAGTATATATTTCTGATAATTAGACCCATAAATGAGGTTAAAGCAAGTTGGGTAATAAGAAATTTTGGACAGAAGTAAGTCATGGTAGAAAAGGTCTACTTATCTCAACAAAACCAAAACAACAGTCTAATATCCCGTTAGTGTAAAAGGTCCTCAAGTTTAAGCATACTCTTTGTGGACTTACCATAAACACTGAAATGCAACATAAAACTAAAGCAGTCAACATAATCAATGGTAGTATTACTGGGTTTTGACTAATCAAAGGGTAGTTCTTTCTGTGCTCCTGCAAATGAAAACATTTTATAGTTGAACACCAACATCTGTAAATGGAACATTTGGACCAACATTCATACATAAGGGAAAGCTTGATATTTCTCAGCACAGAAAAAGCTGATGTGTGTTTAAGAACGAAAAAATTATTCTCTTGAACAAGTAAGAACAAGTCACCCTTTCAAGAACAAAATTACAATCTGTTAATGATAGTGAAGGCCTTACACTTACAGAGTTATGACTGTTTAATGGTCAATTTTAAAACCGCGGTGCTAAATAATTATAACACAAATATATCCAATTGCAGAGTACAGCTAGGCAATCTACATCCTGATTTTACAAAAGTAGGAGACAGGGTAGAGCGTCTCTCCTACATTCCTGGTGCCTTCATTAAGATATGGAGGGAGCCAAGAAGATAAAATACTTAGGAATAAATCTTACCAGAGATGTAAGAGACTTATACAAAGAAAACTACAAAACACTTCTGCAAGAAACCCAAAGAGACCTACATAAGTGGAAAAACATACCTTGCTCATGGATAAGAAGACTTGACATTATAAAAATGTCTATTCTACCAAAAGCGATCTATATATTTAATGCAATTCCAATCCAAATTCCAACGACATTTTTTAATGAGATGGAGAAACAAATAACCAACTTCATATGGAAGCGAAAGAGGCCCCGGATAAGTAAAGCATTAGAAAAAGAAGAACAAAGTGGGAGACCTCACTCTGCCTGATTTTAGAAACTATTATACCACCACAGTAGTCAAAACAGCCTGGTACTGGTACAACAACAGATACATATGAGCAGTTGCTTTTGACAAAGTCCCCAAAGCAGTTCAATGGGGAAAAGACAGTCTTTTTAACAAATGGTGCTGGCATAACTGGATATCCATCTGCAAAAAAATGAAACAAGACTCATACCTCACACCATGCACAAAAATGAGCTCAAAATGGATCAAAGACCTAAATATAAAATCTAAAACAATAAAGATCATGGAAGAAAAAATAGGGACAACGTTGAAGGCCCTCATACATGGCATAAACAGTATAAAAAACATTACTAACAATGCGGAAGAAAAAGTAGATAACTGGGAGCTCCTAAAAATCAAACACCTATGCTAATCCAAAGACTTCACCAAAAGTGTAAAAAGATTACCTACAGACCAGGAAAAAGTTTTTAGCTATGACATTTCTGATCAGCGCCTGATCTCTAAAATCTACATGATATTGCAAAAACTCAACTACAAAAAGACAAATAACCCAATTAGAAAATGGGCAAAAGATATGAACACGCACTTCACTAAAGACATTCAGGTAGCTAACAGATACACGAGGAAATGTTCACGATCATTAGCCATTAGAGAAATGGAAATCAAAACTACAATAAGATTCCATCTCACTCCAACAAGGCTGGCATTAAACCAAAAAACACAAAATAATAAATGCTGGAGAGGTTGTGGAGAGACTGGAACACTTATACACTGCTGGTGGGAATGTAAAATGGCACAATCACTTCTGAAATTGGGTTGGTGCTTCCTTAAAAAGCTAGAAACAGAACTACAATACGATCTAGCGATATCACTCTTTGGAATATATCCTAGAAAAATAAGAGCCTTTACACGAACAGATATATGCACACCCATGTTTACAGCAGCACTGTTTACAATAGCAAAAAGATGGAAGCAACCAAGGTGCCCATCAATGGATGAATGGATAAATTATGGTATATTCACACAAAAGAATACTACGCATCGATAAAGAACAGTGAGGAATCTGTGAAACATTTCATAATATGGGGGAATCTGGAAGGCATTACACTGAGTGAAATCAGTCAGCTGCAAAAGGAGAGATATTGTATAAGACCACTATTATAAGAACTTGAGAAATTGTTTAAACAGAGAAGAAAACATTCTTTGATGGTTATGAGAGGGGGGAGGGAGGGAGGATGGGAGAGGAGTATTCACTAATTAGATAGTAGATAAGAACTACTTCAGGTGAAGGGAAGACAACACACAATACAGGACAGGTCAGCACAACAGGACTAAACCAAAAGCAAAGAGATTTTCTGAATAAAATGAATGCTTCAAAGGCCAGTGTAGCAGGGGCAGGAGTTTGGGGACCATGATTTCAGGGGACACCTAAGTCAATTGGCATAATAAAATTTACTAAGAAAACATTCTGCATCCCACTTTGGAAAGTGGCATCTGGGGTCTTAAACACTAGCAAGCTGCCATCTAAGATGCATCAACTGGTCTCAACCCACCTGGAGCAAGGAGAATGAAGAACACCAAGGACACAAGGTAATTCCATGCCCAAGAACAGGAATAGCTACATAAACCAGAGACTACATCAGCCTGAGACCAGAAGAACTAGATGGTGCCCAGCTACAACCAATGACTTCTCTGACAGGGAACACAACAGAGAACCCCAGAGGGAGCAGGAGAGCAGTGGGATGCAGACCCCAAATTCTCGTAAAAAGACCAGACTTAATGGTCTGACTGAGACTAGAAGGACCCTGGTGGTCATGGCCCCCAGACGTTCTGTTGGCCCAGGACAGGAACCATTCCCAAAGCCAACTCTTTGGATGGGGATTGGACTGGACAGTGGGCTGGAGAGGGATGCTGGTGAGGAGTGACCTTCTTGGATCAGGTGGACTCTTGGGACTCTGTTGGCATCTCCTCTGTGGAAGGGAGATGAGAGGGTGGAGGAGGTTAGAATCTGGCGGAATGGACATGAAAAGAGAGAGTGGAGGGAGGAAGCGGGCTGTCTTATTAGGGGGAGAGCAACTGGGAGTAGCAAGGTGTATATGGGCTTTTGTGTGAGAGACTGACTTGATTTGTAAACTTTCACTTAAAGCATAATAAAAATTAAAAAAAAAAAAAAAAAGAAATGATAGGAAGGGAGCCTGGGTGGCCTGAATAAGATCATGCTCCATGGCTGCGAGCTATAAACACAGAACACTTTCCCCGTGGGAAGATGAGATAGCTAAAAATCCCTACTGGCATATATACAGATGAGGTTCCTGTTATAGTCCTCAGTATTTTTCTCTCCATATTTTAAAATTTGCACCTGATAAGTTTAAAATATGTGATAGTACCTTTCTGCAGTCACTCACACTCTAAAATCTTTACCTTAGAAGCCCTTGGGTGGGTAAACAGTTTGTGCTCGGCTACTAACTGAAAGACGGGTGGTTCGAATCCACTCAGTGGTGCTACGGAAAAAAGGCCTAGTGATTTACTCGCATAAAGATGTTGTCATTGCTGGGTGCTGTACAGTGGGTTCCAACTCACAGCAACCCCATGTGACAGAGTCGAACCGTCTCAGAGTGTTTTCTTAGCTGTAATCTTTATAAAAGCAGATCGCCAGGTCTTTCTTCCATGTAGCTTCTGGGTATTCGGTGGGTTTGAACTGCCAATCTATAGGTTATCAGCCGAGCACTAAACTGTTGCGCCACCAGGGCTCCTTTCCACAGAGATTAAAGCCCATTGCTCCTGAGTTGATTCTAACTCACAGCGACCTTATAGGACAGAGAAGAACTGCCCCATAACAGTTTCTAAAGCTGTCATCTTTTTGAAAGTAGACTGTCATATATCTTTCTCCCATAGATGTGGGAGCAGCTGGCGGGTTTGAACTGCTGACCATTTGGTTAGCAGCTGAGTGCTTAACTCCTGCACCACCAGAGCTCCTCTGTAGAGATTAGAGCTATTGAAAATTCTATGGAGTATAGTTCTACTCCGCAACACATGGGATTGCCACAAGTCAGGATTAACTGGTCAGCAACATTTTTTGGTCTGTTTTTTGACAACTGTAGACTCTGGCCTGTAGTGTCCTCAGGCCATTAAGGCCACTTCTTTCTGGCTGGGACTTAATTCTGTACAATGCAGTAAACTGGAAAGTGGCTGCAGGGACAGTTAGGTAAATGTGGAGCCTGCCTTGCTTGTTTCCTTTGTTTCAGGGATCACAGTCCCTCAATTTCCATCCAATCCATGTTTCTGCTTGATATTTCATTAGACTATGATAATACAAAATAATGAATGTAGTAAATATGGTTATTTTCACCACAGATCTCAATTTTTAAAATGAAAGATGACGGAAGATATGTTATGGTGGGATCACTACTTGATTTTACTGCCTCCCTTTGCCTACATATATCTTCTTTTTACCTCAAAATACCTCACATGATTAAACTCAGTAAGAGTTCACTCATTTGTAAAACTATGCAAATATTTAATTAAAAATATGGCATAAGACCTGGAATATTTAAATTTATAATTGAAATTAAAGATGATCTAAAGCAAGATGACAAAATATGATTCCTTGAAAAGGGTGCATGTATGTGAAATTAAAACCATTCTGCTAATTCTCAGAAATCAAGGTTCATGGTCTTTAAGTGATACAGTATATATTAATAACAATAAAATAACCATGCAAAGCATCAACAAAAAAACACAGCTCAGTTAAACCTGTTTGAGAATAAATTTTGATTAGCATGTTGGAAACGAAAATAAAATTCAACGACTAAAATAAAGGCATAAAATTTGGCATGAACATTTAAAACATCAGTATTCATAAACAAAATTATGGTTTAGAGATATGTGATAAACCAAGACAAATCAGGGATATAAGATACACAATGGAAAGTATCCAGTGATTGCAGGCACACTTTCAATTGAATTTGATGTTAGACATCTCATTAAATGAGCTGAAGCTCTTTTCAGATACATGTTATAAAACAAGTTCATCTGCCAGTAATTTAATTTACTTATGTGAAAAAGCTCAGTAGTGTTCTGTGTGGCATTAGGTGTCTGAGACATATCACAAAAGCAATTAGATCATACTGGGAACCAGCTGTGCATCCAGTAGATTGCTTTTATCTAAGTGATAAAAACCTTGTAAAGTGTGAACAATACTGTGTGTAAAATGTAACATTTTAATGGACAACATAAAAGATCAATAGAATGAACAAGAGAAATGGCAAATTTGCAGGGGACATACACAAATGGACGATGGGAAAAAAAGGAAGTGAGAATATTTGCACTGGCTTGTCATAAACTGTTCATCTGTTCTGACTTTTAACCACCAAAATTTTGACATCATTTAATTAATTTATCAAATATATGATCCCAATTTACAGATTGGCCACTCTGGGCAAAGTAAGTTTACAGATCCTATCTGAAAGAAGGTATACATGATGCCATCATAGTCTATTCTTTATTAGGCCAGGTTTGGGGGAAAAGAAGTTAGAGAGCAATAAGGAAGGAATTATGAGGGGGGCATATATAAAGAATAAGAGAGAATTGGGATATTTTGATTAAAAAAATCATGACCAAGAAAAGCCAAGTTCATAGAGATTCACTCCATTATTCGGACTGAGCACTGGCATGTTGGAGTCACTGAACAAATATTAGATAAATCAAGGGATGGATAGATACCTGAGTAGGAGAAACAACTCTAAAGCCAATGAAGAGAAATGAATAATCAATACTACTACACGTTTTCCCAATATTAAAAAGAACATGACTTATTTTACTTATTAATTTCCTAATGTGTCATTTAACATTGACAGTCTATGTCTTGTGAGAGATTTTATAACTTCAAATAGTTGTAAATGTGAAAATTCAAGAGTCCAATTGAAAACTGTACTTGATTATAAACAATCACATACTCAGCAAAAATGGAGTATCATTTCCCATTCAAAATTATTTATAATTGCTCCCATTTATTGAGCACTTACTATGTGTCAAGCCATCTGCTAACCATATTATGTTTATTAAGCCATTTTATCAGTTTAATCAATTCAATTCAGTCTTTTAAGATTTAAATTGAATTTTAATGGCAACATTTGAGATGACATTTTAATGCTGTCATATGAGCGTATGAATTATGTGTCATAGTTTTCCAAGTTTCTTCAAAAATGTTGAAGTATGAGAAGATATTAATAAAAGGTTATTAATACAATGCCTAGGATGCCATGGATGATTAAACAGGCCAGATGGCAAAAATTAATAAGTTCTCTTTATAACCCAAACCATATTAATTAGCCTTAATTGCCAGCAGTTGAAATATAATTTTTATTAGAATATTGCAGCTGCCCTTATGGAACTTCTTAAAAGGCAAACTAAAACTCCAACAAAAAAAGAAAACGCCAAATTATGTTTCTAAAATAGAAAACAGATGCCAAAATTTCATCTAACTGGCCTGGCAGTAATTTAGAGTGAAGAAGAAAAGAAGACACAAAGCAACTCTACATGTTGCTAGGGCCTCTCAGATTATTTCAAGAATCATTTCCATCAGGTTCTTGTCATCAATCAGTAAACAAATGAGTAGGCAGACAGAGTCTTTTCTCTTTATTTTTTATTTTTTCTTGTTTTGCAAACCCTGCTCCACTTCACCACTACTCACCTTTCCCAGTTATAAAATCAAAACCTGTTTACTTCACAGGTCATTGGATACCAATAGTTATTGAAGAGAGGGCATTGATTCCCTGAGTAGCATCCTGACTCTAACTAAACCAGTCAAAATATTCTGTTACAATAGGTATAATGAAATTCCAATTAAAATCCCAGCAGCATTACATCTGAAACATGACACAGTATTTTAAAGTTAATATGAAAAAATAAGCAAGAAATTAAGAAGGAATAAAATATTTGGAGACCTATTACCAAATACTATAACAGATTATAAAATAAGTTGCTTATATTAATAATGTATAATATTGATATAAAATAGGTAAAAGATTAATAAGACAGAATACAAATACATAAGAACTATTTTTTTTATATATGCACATAAATGGCATGCCAACTATTCTTTCTTTTGGTCAGTATTCAGTTGGGAGTGTGTGCTGTTCTATATATTCCAAGAGCTTATGTTACACAATCAGTTCAGCCTCAGACTTGCTGTCACTGCTTCTCTTTTAGACACTCCTCATCCCCGTAGTTGGGATACTGTGGCAGAATCCGTGGTAGGATATACAAATGTGAGGATGATAGAGGGCTTTTACATGGCAGCAATGGAAATGATTTAGAATACCACTTTTGTCCATTCATCTCAGCCCATTTTTCCTATCAAACACATCCTATCATTCTCTATTCTGTTGTTTCATTTTGTAAATATTGATTTCTAAAATTCTTTTTATTCATTTTTCTTCATATTTATCTTTTTCTTCAACTAAAATGTAAGTTTCATTATGGGCTTTATAGCCTTGCATCTCTAGTATCTAGAACAATGCCAGGTACATATGCAATAAGGATTCAATAAGTACTTGCTGAATTAAAAAAAAAACAACTCCATTCTTAAAAGTTTTTCAGGCACCAGGCAATCGATCTTAATTTTATATCTGTGCTTTACTCTGGGTTATTTGACATGACATTGTCCACTCCTCTTCTTTTTCCTCATTCCCTCCCTGAATCTTTTTTCTTCCTTCTTCAGAGCGTGTACCTCCTGCCCTGTGCCCTCAGGGAATCACCTTTCTCCTCTAAGCAATTGTCATAGTACGTTCCAACTCAAGGATAAGGTTCTACAATAAAAGAAATTCTGCCACCAGCAGCCGAAATAGTATTTTTTTTTTTTTACTTCATTACAATATATAAGTTGGTAAATAATAAATATAATATTTCAAACCATCTGGGAAATCATTCACAAATAAATAACAATTAAAATAAATATAATAAAATTACTCAATAATAGTTGATAGGATTTTTGATTAATTCTATTCCCTGTCTGCCCTGATGGAAACACTTCTCTTTTTAGGGCTTCAAACCAACTGACCAAATTTATAGATATAGGTAAGTGGATTAAATGTTATCATTGAAAGGGGTCATTTTCTTCTCTGTTCCTTTGTTACTGAACTAGACGGCACCATGTATTTGCCTCTGGTTTGAGGCATTTGTCACATCTTATAGGACAACATCCCAGACCTGTAGTTTGTATATTCTGGCTATAATTGAGCCTTCAGTAGATTACTCCACCATTATCTTGCCATGAAATAAGTTCCCCAATATTGTGTGGAATGTTATAGAAAAGAATAAGACATAAATAGTGGTGTTAACAGAAATGTTTCAGACATGAAAGGCAAATCCATATCTGTAATATGAATCTATTCCTCTGAGGATAAGTCACTGATCTCCATGATGCAAAAGGATACCGGAAACAACCTGCCACCATGGATAATACTGCAAGGAAATTGTGCCAGGTCAGAAGCTCAGTATTTGTCTTTGCTATTGTCAACTGGAACTTCAACGTTGGTAATTGGAAGATCAGTTGCGATGAGAAAAATTCTTGTCCTTACAGCCATGGACTCTTTGTACTGGGATGTAATGCACATGGATGATGCTTGACTAAAATCCACAGGCTGAGTCACCTTAGTCACTTCAATATTAAGAGTATCCTCTTCAATGGGTGGCTTCTGGTCAGCATATCATGGGACACACATATTATCATACACTATTCTCATTCCCAGAGGTCTAGTCACATCTTCCTCAGATCACCTTCTTACATATCTTTTAATGCCGTGAAGATTGTAATTTTAATTAATATGTATTTCTTTGAAGATTATATAAATCTAAAAATGAATCGTATTAAAAACTTTAGTAAAAAAAGAGTTATATAAATTCAAATAATAGTAATCAAGGTGTAATGTGACAAAATGCTATAAATGAGGGATAAATAAAATGCAAACATTTTATTTGGATATATTAGGGAAAACTTGAAGGAAAAATTATCTTTTGAAATGGGCTTGGTAAGTACTAACAATACAACAGTGAAAATATTCTTCCTCTTCTTATGGGCAAGAAATACCAGTATATACTCCAGTTTCCTTTCACCATACTTTTTCAATTTGTATGCTGAGCAAATAATCTGAGAAGCTGGACTCTACGAAGAAGAATGGGACATCAGCATTGGAGGAAGACTCATTAACAGCCTGCGATATGCAGATGACACCACCTTGCCTGCTAAAAGTGAAGAAGACTTGAAGCACTTACTGATGAAGATCAAAGACCACAGCCTTCAGTATGGGTTATACCTCAACATAAAGAAAACAAAAATTCTCACAACTGAACCAATAAGCAGTATCATGATAAGAGGAGAAAAGATTGAAGTTGTCAAGGATTTCCATTTTACTTGGATCCATAATCAACACCCATGGAAGCAGCAGTCATGAAATCAAATGATATATTGCATTGGGCAAATCTGCTGCAAAAGATCTCTTTAAAGTATTAGAAAGCAAAGATGTCATTTTAAAGACTTACCCAAGCCATGGTGTTTTCAATCACCTATGCATGCGAAAGCTGGGCAATAAAGAAGACTGAAGAATTGATGCCTTTGAATTATGGTGTTGATAAAGAATATTGAAAATACCATAGACTGCCAAAAGAATGAAGAAATTTGGCTTGGAAGAAGTCCAGCCAGAATGCTTCTTGGAAGCAAGGATGGCAAGACGTCTCACATATTTTCGGCATGTTATCAAGAGGGATTATTCCCTGGAAAAGGACATCATGCTCGGTAGAGGGTCAACAAAAAAGAGGAAGACCCACAAGGAGATGGACTGACAGAGTGGCTGCAACAATGGGCTCAAGCATAACAATGATCATACAAATGGCACAGGACAATGTTTTGTTCTGTTGTACCTAGGGTGGCTACGAGTCAGTGGCTATGAGTTAGAACCAATTCAATGATGCCTAACAATACCAACTCCAGTTTCACGAGGTTCTTTCAATACATGCCAGTTTACATCTGTAAATCACTTTTTTCACGTATTTTTTTTTAAGTTGCAACAATCCTAACAGGAGAGAACACACATGCACACACACACTCACAGACACACATACACACACACACACACCAGCTGTATATTCCTAGTTAGCCAGGATTTGATTAACCAGCACCCTAAACCCGTAACAGACCTTTTATACTAATTTAAGAGAAGATCATTCTCTAGAGTTTTACCACCAAATTGTCAAAATAACACAATTTTCATTATACCATGGTTATAAAATAAGAAATGTGTGGCCATCAATCATCTCAAACTCAGGGTTTAAAGTTCCTAAGTTTTTAAAAGCCCTGAAGTCATGTGAATGTTTTCTTCAGAACCTATGCCTGGGAGAGGTCAGGCCTGCACTAAAAGTAGAAACAGTAAACTCATGAGTAGGTTCGGAACTTTTCAACCTCTGTTCTCTCTTTACGGTAGAAATGCTGAGGTTTTAGGATTAACTTCTGCTAATATAGTTAGGGCTTACCCAGGTCAGAAGATTAGAGTCAATATTAAAAAGAGAAGTCATATAACATATTTCTTAATTATAATAAAACCTCATATATTTTAGAATACACTCTTGTGAATTTGTGATTTTACTTTAGTACCAATGTCCAATTTAAATAAAATGAGTAAAAGATTTTTTTTAAGATGGAAAATAGTTAAAGTAGTTTAATGAAATATAAATTAAACCATTTAAACTAATATAAAACACTGGTATATCTTTTAGAATGTTTCATATTATAAATTAGTCTCTTTTTAATCCTGAACTGTGAGGAAAAAAGATTGCAACTTTCAAAGAATGGTCAGCAACTTAAACTAACTTTCTGAAATCCTAAGTAGCCACTAATTCCATTTAGTTTGATTATTGGGAAATACATGATATATATTTTTAAGATATTCTCAGAATTATTCTTTCCATAAGTTTACCTATCCATTTCCATATTTAAATACATAAAAATATGAATTTCTCATTGTAATAAAGACTCCAACTACTGACAGTCTTCAAGTTTCACCACTCCCCTTCCCTTTTGCAGATAAGTTAATAAGGAAGCCTGGGAGTTCCCTCCTTTGGTACTGGTGGGAAGTTTAATCTACAAAGTCCTGATCCTTACCCCAACCCTACCCCCTAAATACAATAAAGGCCAAAATACTATCCTTCCTATGCTCTTAAGCTATTTTCAGATCTGCTTGGGAGCCTACTCTTCTTCTTTCATTCTATGAGTAATACATTTTTCATATTCTCTTGGTGTGTGTCATCAGTCTCTATATTCAAACCAAATTTTGGGTGTGGGATCCATCCTGCTCCTACGAGGTGACAGCAACACTTATTTATGAATAAAATCTTTTAAACAATTTATAAACATTCTTAAATTAGTTAAATTAGAAAATATTTTGACAGGTTTTTGTTATTTGTTGCTGTCAAGTCAGTTCCTACTCATGGCGACCCTCTGTGTGCAGAATAAACTACTCCATAGGGTTTCCAAGGTTGTGGCCTTTCAGAAGCAGATTGCCAGGCCAGTCTTCCAATACACCATAGAGTCATTTAGTCTTAAAATGAGACTCACTTCTAGTTAAAAAGGATAGTTTTAACTTAAAAAGATATGCAGAAAATTTAAAGATCAACCTACATTATAATTTATAAAAAATAATAATAAGATAAATTCATTAGGCATAGGGAATGATATAACAGGTCAGGAAACATGTTGACTTTATGAAACATGAAACTCCAAAATGGTAACTAAGAAGAAATGAATAGTTTGAATTAAAATACTATATATTTTTAAGAGCAAAATGAAAAACTGAGAGGAAAACTCTGCCAAAGAGGAATCCTTTAAAATACATATTAGCTAAAAGGACTGACTTAGACAATCTCTGAGATATTCCTTATTTAAACATTCCATGTTTTTTTTTTCAATCTTCTTATTTTTTTTAATAATTTTTATTGTGCTTTAAGTGAAAGTTTACAAATCAAGTCAGTCTGTATATACACTTTACTACATACTCCCATTTACCCTCCCCCTAATGAGTCAGCCCGCTCCCTTCTTCCAGTCTCTCCTTTCGTGACCATTTTGTCAGTTTCTAACCCTCTCTACCTTCCCATCTCCCCTCTGGACAGGAGATGCCAACAGTTTCAAGTGTCCACCTGATACAAGTAGCTCACTCTTCATCAGCATCTCTCTCCAGCCCATTTTCCAGTCCCTTACATGTCTGATGAATAGTCTTCGGGAATGGTTCCTGTCCTGGGCCAACAGAAGGCTTGGGGACTGTGACCACCAGGATTCTTCTAGTCTCAGTCAGACCATTAAGTATGGTCTTTTTATGAGACTTTGGGGTCTGCAGGCCACTGTTCTCCCGCTTTCTCAGGAGTTCTCTGTTGTGCTCCCTGTCAGGGCAGTCATCAGTTGTGGCTGGGCACCATCTAGTTCTTCTGGTCTCAGGATGATGTAAGTCTCTAGTTCATGTGGCCCTTTCTGTCTCTTGGGCTCATAGTTATCGTGTGATCTCGGTGTTCTTCATTCTCCTTTGATCCAGGTGGCTTGAGACAAATTGATGCATCTTAGATGGCCACTTGTTAGCATTTAAGACCCTGGATAACACACTTCAAAGTGGGATGCAGAATGTTTTCATAATAGAGTTTATTATGCAAATTGACTTAGAAGTCCCCTTAAGCCATAGTCCCCAAATCCCCACCCTTGCTCCGCTGACCTTCGAAGCATTCAGTTTATCCCGGAAACTTCTTTGCTTTTGGTCCAGTCCAGTTGAGCTGACCTTCCCTGTATTGAGTATTGTTCTTCCCTTCACCTAAAGTAGTTCTTATTTATTACCTAATCAGTAAATAACCCTCTCCCACCCTCCCTCCCTCCCCCTTCTCGTAACGACAAAAGAATGTGTTCTTCTCAGTTTATACTATTTCTCAAGAACTTATAAGAGTGGTCTTATAAGGTATTAGTCCTTTTGCATCTGACTAATTTCACTCAGCATAATGCCTTCCAGGTTCCTCCATTTTATGAAATGTTTCACAGATTCGTCACTGTTCTCTATCGATGCGTAGTATTCCATTGTGTGAATATACCATAATTTATTTAACCATTCATCTATTGATGGGCACCTTGGTTGCTTCCAGCTTTTTGCTATAGTAAACAGTGCTACAATAAACATGGGTGTGCATATATCTGTTCGTGTAAACGCTCTTATTTCTCTAGGGTGTATTCCGAGGAGTGGGATTTCTGGGTTGTATGGTAGTTCTATTTCTAACTTTTTCGGAAAACGCCAGAGGCAGGCCAAGATAGCTGACTAGGTAGAAGCTACCTCAGATCCCTCTTGCAACAAAGACTCGGAAAAACAAGTGAATCGACCGCATACATGACAATCTACGAACCCTGACCATCAAACACAGATCTAAAGAGTTGACCTGAGTGAGAGAGACTGAGAAAGAGCAACCACGGGGAAGCAACGACTGTTTTCGGAGCCTGGAGCCAGCGTCCCAGTCAGAAAAATCTTGGCACCGGGTTTTGGAATGGGTGCAGGAGAGCTGAGCACGGCATCCTGAGACGGCCCAAACACGGGACACAGGCCTAGCCCCCAGAAGTGACCTCGGGGGAAGCCCAGCCAGTGCACGCAGGCAGCGCAGCAACACGGCTGACAGAAGAAGTCACCGGGAGACATCGACTGGTTTTGGAGCCTGGAGTGTGGCGTTCCAGCCAGGGGACATTGGCACTGGGCTTTGGACTGAGAGCGGAGGAACTAACCACAGCTTCTGAGACAGCACAAGCAAAGGACGCGGGCCTGACCCTTGGGGGCAATCTTGACCCAGCCAACGCAAACAGGCTACACACCCCTCGGGAATCTCAGATAAAACAGTCATCAGCATGCAAGATAAGCAGCTTTGTTTATATTCGGGGTGCTACTCTCTCCTATCTATCTGATCCCTCCCCTCCCCTTCCCAGGCGGCTTCATTAACACTGGAATTTCCTGAGCCAGAGAGCGAAGTGCTCTACGGTTTTGTGTGTGTGTGTGTGTGTGTGTGTGTTTTGGTCTTTTCCTAACCCATTCTCCGGGCCTGAGAGAAGCAGCTACAAAAAACCCAGGGACCAAAAATCCTTCCCTGACTTCCCGAAATTGGACTGAAAATACAGAACCAGCTCTAGCCAAGCATATGAGATCCACAGTCTTGGGCTTTCATCCCTACAGGGAACAAGGTGGCTATTATAATCCAAAGGCAATTCTGATACGGATCTGACTGTAATTGTTTTAGCAGATTACTGGAAAGACAAGTTGCCCAGGTCGGATATCTCTACCTACTAAACAGAGTCCTCACAGACCCACAACGGGAAACTGAGGGCTGAAGCTCCACCCAGACCACCTAGCCTCCTGCCTTAGGGGTCTGAGGATGGTGACACCTACCACTCTGTAAAGGTACATGCATTGGGTGCCTAAGATACAGCTGCAGAGCCCACCCACCAAAGTGCTTTAGGAATAGAGACACACCTACCTCACTGGCACTTGGGGGAAGACTGTCAGCATCCTGTCCCCCCTGGAATGTGACCTCCTGCTGCTGCTAGAATCTGGTGCACACGACTATGACCATTACTCCTCTAAGCGAATAGGTGACAGTCTACCCCACACACTTGGTGACAATATAAGAATCTTAGGCTTATATTTCTGGTAACAGCTCTAACCACCTGGTCAGCGGACATAAGTGATTCAAAGGCTACAACAATCAAGACAGCGCAATCTAGTAGCCCATCTACGTATATTGAAAGAAAACAAAACAAGATAAGACTCAGTGAGCAAATATAAAATAAATCACTACAATATCTTATAGATGGCTCGGAGACAGCAGTCGATATCAAATCACATAAAGAAGCAGACCATGATTGCTTCTACAACTCCCCAAATTAAAGAATCAAAATCTTTCCCAAATGAAGGTAAAATCCTGGAATTGCCAGATGCAGAATATAAAAAACTAATTTACAGAATGCTTCAGGATATCAGGGATGACCTCAAAAATGAAATAAGGCAATCTACAGAAAAAGCCAAGGAACACACTGATAAAGCAGTTGAAGAAATCAAAAAGATTATTCAAGAACATAGTGGAAAAATTAATAAGCTACAAGAATCCATAGAGAGACAGCATTCAGAAATCCAAAAGATTAACAGTAAAATTACAGAATTAGACAACTCAATAGGAAGTCAGAAGAGCAGAATCAAGCAATTGGAATGCAGAGTAGGGGATCCGGAGGATAAGGGAATTGACACCAATATAAAAAAAAATATAGCTGAAAAAAAATCAGATAAAAGAATTTAAAAAAATGAAGAAACCCTAAGAATCATGTGGGATTCTATCAAGAATAACAACTTGAGTGTGATTGGCGTTCCAGAACAGGGAGGGATAACAGAAAATAGACAGAGAATAGTTGAAGATCTGTTGGCAGAAAGCTTCTCTGACATCATGAAAGATGAAAGGATATCTATCCAAGATGCTCATTGAACCCCATATAAGATTGATTCAAAAAGAAAATCACCAAGACATATTATCATCAAACTTGCCAAAACCAAAGATAAAGAGAAAATTTTAAAAGCAGCCAGGGATAAAAGAAAGGTCTCCTACAAAGGAGAATCAATAACTTTAGACTATTCAGCACAAACCACGCAGTCAAGAAGGCAATGGGATGACATATATAGAGCACTGAAGGAGAAAAACTGCCAGCCAAGGATCATATATCCAGCAAAACTTTCTCTCAAATATGAAGGTGAAATTAAAACATTTACAGATAAACACAAGCTTAGAGAATTTGCAAAAACCAAGCCAAAGCTATAAGAAATACTAAAGGAAATTGTTTAGTCAGAAAATCAATACTATCAGATACGAGCACAACCAAGGTAACAGAAAAGAACATCCTGATATCAATTCAAATCGTGAAATCACAAAAACAAATTAAAACTTTTAAAAAGAAAAAAATGCTTAAAACAGGGAATCACTGATGTCATTATGTAAAAGATCACAATAATCAAAAAGAGGTACTAAATACAGGAGGCACAGAACTGCCATATGGAGAGGAAAACAAGGCGATATAGGACAATACAAGTTAGGTTTTTACTTAGAAAAATAGGGGTAAAAATTAAGGTAACCACAAAGAGGTATAACAATTCCATAACACAAAATAAAAACCAAGAAAAACATAATGACTCAGCAAACATAAATTTGACTACTATGAAAATGAGGGACACACAATTTACAAAGAAAAACATCTCAGCACAAAAAAGCAAGTGGAAAAATGAAATTGTCAACAACACACACAAAAAGGCATCAAAATGAGAGCACTAAACACATACTTATCTATAATTACGCTGAATGTAAATGGACTAAATGCACCAATAAAGAGACAGAGAGTCTCAGGCTGGATGAAGAAACACGATCCGTCTATATGCTGCCTACAAGAGACACACCTTAGACTTAGAGACACAAACTAAAACTCGAAGGATGGAAAAAAATATATCAAGCAAACAACAAGCAAAAAAGAGCAGGAGTAGCAATATTAATTTCCGACAAAATAGACTTTAAAGTTAAATCCACCACAAAGGATAAAGAAGGACACTACATAATGATTAAAAGGACAAGTGACCAGGAAGATATAACCATATTAAATACTTATGCACCCAATGACAGGGCTGCAAGATACATAAAACAAACTTTAACAGATCTGAAAAGTGAGATAGACACCTCCACAATTATAGTAGGAGACTTCAACACACCACTTTTGGAGAAAGACAGGACTTCCAGTAAGAAGCTCAATAGAGACATGGAAGACCTAACTGCTACAATCAACCAACTTGACCTCATAGACTTATACAGAACAGTCCACCCAACAGCTGCAAAGTATACTTTTTTTCCTAGTGCACATGGAACATTCTCTAGAATAGACCACATATTAGGTCATAAAACAAATCTTTGCAGAATCCAAAACATCGAAATATTACAAAGCATCTTCACATTCCCACCAGCAGTATATAAGAGTTCTAATCTCTCCCCAGCCTCTCCAACATTTATTATTTTGTGTTTTTTGGATTAATGTCAGCCTTGCTGGAGTGAGATGGAATCTCATCGTAGTTTTAATTTCCATTTCTCTAATTTTTTTTTAATGGCTAATGATCGAAAGCATTTTCTCATGTGTCTGTTAGCTGCCTGAATATCTTCTTTAGTGAAGTGTGTGTTCATATCCTTTGCCAACTTTTTGATTGGGTTGTTTGTCTTTTTGTGGTTGAGTTTTAACAGGGATTTTAGAGATCAGGCGCTGGTCAGAGATGTCATAGCTGAAAATTTTTTCCCAATCTGTAGGCGGTCTTTTTACTCTTTTGGTGAAGTCTTTAGATGAGCATAGGTGTTTGATTTTTAGGAGCTCCCAGTTATCTGGTTTCTCTTTGTCATTTTTGGTAAAGTTTTGTATTCTGTTTATGCCTTGTATTAGGGCTCCTAAAGTTGTCCCTATTTTTTCTTCCACGATCTTTATCGTTTTAGTCTTTATGTTTAGGTCTTTGATCCACTTGGACTTAGTTTTTGTGCATGGTGTGAGTTATGGGTCCTGTTTCATTTTTTTGCAAATGGATATCCAGTTATGCCAGCACCATTTGTTAAAAAGACTGTCTTTTCCCCCAATTAACTGACACTGGGCCTTTGTCAAATATCAGCTGCTCATATGTGGATGGATTTATATCTGGGTTCTCAATTCTGTTCCATTGGTCTATGTGCCTGTTGTTGTACCAATACCAGGCTGTTTTGACTACTGTGGCAGTATAATATGTTCTAAAATCAGGTAGAGTGAGGCCTCCCACTTTCTTCTTCTTTTTCAGTAATGCTTTACTTATCCGAGGCTTCTTTCCCTTCCATATGAAGTTGGTGATTTGTTTCTCCATCACATTAAAAAATGTCATTGGAATTTGGATCGGAAGTGCATGTATGTATACATGGCTTTTGATAGAATAGACATTTTTACTATGTTAAGTCTATCTATCCATGAGCAAGGTATGTTTTCCCACCTACGTAGGTCGTTTTTAGTTTCTTGCACTAGTATTTTGTAGTTTTCTTTGTATAGGTCTTTTACATCTTTGGTAAGATTTATTCCTATTTTATCTTCTTGGGAGCTACTGTGAATGGTATTGATTTGGTGATTTCCTCTTCGATGTTCTTTTTGTTGATGTAGAGGAATCCAAGTGATTTTTGTATGTTTATCGTATAACCTGAGACTCTGCCAAACTGTCCTATTAGTTTCAGTAGTTTTTTGGAGGATTCCTTAGGGTTTTCTGTGTATAAGATCACGTCATCTGCAAATAGGTAATTTTACTTCTTCCTTGCCAATCCAGATGCCCTTTATTTCTTTGTCTAGCCTAATTGCTCTGGCTAGGACCTCTAGCACAATGTTGAATAAGAGCAGTGATAAAGGGCATCCTTGTCTGGTTCCCGTTCTCAAGGGAAATGATTTCAGGCTCTCTCCCTTTAGAATGATGTTGGCTGTTGGCTTTGTATAGATGCCTTTTATTATGTTGAGGAGTCTTCCTTCAATTCCTATTTTGCTGAGAGTTTTTACCATGAATTTGTGTTGGACTTTGTCAAATGCCTTTTCTGCTTCAATTGATAAGATCATGTGGTTTTTGTCTGTTGTTTTATTTACATGGTGGATTACATTAATGATTTTTCTAATATTAAACCAGCCTTTCGTACCTGGTATAAATCCCACTTGGTCGTGGTGGATTATTTTTTTTTATATATGTTGTTGAATTCTATTGGCTAGAATTCTGTTGAGGATTTTTGCATCTATGTTCATGAGGGATATAGGTCTGTAATTTTCTTTTTTTGTGGTGTCTTTACCTGGTTTTGGTATCAGGGATATGGTGGCTTCATAGAATGAGTTAGGTAGCTTTGAAACGCCTTTAGTAGTAGTGGTGTTAACTCTTCTCTGAAAGCTTGCTAGAACTCTGCAGTGAACCCGTACAGGTTAGGGCTTTTTTTTTGTTGGGAGTTTTTTGATTACCTTTTCAATCTCTTTTTTTGTTATGGATCTATTTAGTTTTTCTACTTCTGATTGTGTTAGCTTAGGTAGGTAGTGTTTTTCTAGGAATTCATCCATTTCTTCTAGGTTTGCAAATTTGTTAGAGTACATTTTTCATAATAATCTGATATGATTCTTTTAATTTCAGTTGGGTCTGTTGTGATATGGCCCATCTCGTCTCTTATTTGGGTTATTTGTTTCCTTTCCTGTATTTCTTTAGTCAGCCTGGCCAATGGTTTATCAATTTTGTTAATTTTTTCAAAGAACCAGCTTTCGGCTTTGTTAATTCTTTCAATTGTTTTTCTGTTCTCTAATTCATTGAGTTCAGCTCGAATTTTTATTATTTCTTTTCTTTTGGTGCCTGATGGATTCTTTTGTTGCTCGCTTTCTATTTGTTCAAGTTGTAAGGACAGCTGTCTGATTTTGGCTCTTTCTTCTTCATGTATGTGCGCATTTATCGATATAAATTGACCTCTGAGCACTGCTTTTGCTGTGTCCCAGAGATTTTCATAGGAAGTGTTTTCATTCTCATTGCATTCTGTGAATTTCTTTATTCCCTCCTTAATGTCTTCTATAACCCAGTCTTTTTTGAGCAGGGTATTGTTCAGTTTCCAAGTATTTGATTTCTTTTCCCTAATTTTTCTGTTATTGATTTCTAGTTTCATTGCCTTGTGGTCTGAGAAGATGCTTTGTAATATTTCGATGTTTTGGATTCTGCAAAGATTTGTTTTATGACCTAATATGTGGTCTATTCTAGAGAATGTTCCATGTGCACTAGGAAAAAAAGTATACTTTGCAGCTGTTGGGTGGACTGTTCTGTATAAGTCTATGAGGTCAAGTTGGTTGATTGTAGCAGTTAGGTCTTCCATGTCTCCATTGAGCTTCTTACTGGAAGTCCTGTCTTTCTCCAAAAGTGGTGTGTTGAAGTCTCCTACTATAATTGTGGAGGTGTCTATCTCACTTTTCAGATCTGTTAAAGTTTGTTTTATGTATCTTGCAGCCCTGTCACTGGGTGCATAAGTATTTAATATGGTTATATCTTCCTGGTCACTTGTCCTTTTAATCATTATGTAGTGTCCTTCTTTATCCTTTGTGGTGGATTTAACTTTAAAGTCTATTTTGTCAGAAATTAATATTGCTACTCCTGCTCTTTTTTGCTTGTTGTTTGCTTTTTTTTTTTCCATCCTTTGAGTTTTAGTTTGTTTGTGTCTCTAAGTCTAAGGTGTGTCTCTTGTAGGCAGCATATAGACGGATCGTGTTTCTTCATCCAGCCTGAGACTCTCTGTCTCTTTATTGGTGCATTTAGTCCATTTACATTCAGCGTAATTATAGATAAGCATGTGTTTAGTGCTCTCATTTTGATGCCTTTTTGTGTGTGTTGTTGACAATTTCATTTTTCCACTTGCTTTTTTGTGCTGAGATGTTTTTCTTCGTAAATTGTGTGTTCCTCATTTTCATAGTAGTCAAATTTATGTTTGCTGAGTCGTTATGTTTTTCTTGGTTTTTATTTTGAGTTATGGAATTGTTATACCTCTTTGTGGCTACCTTAATATTTACCCCTATTTTTCTAAGTAAAAACCTAACTTGTATTGTCCTATATCGCCTTGTTTTCCTCTCCGTATGGCAGTTCTGTGCCTCCTGTATTTAGTACCTCTTTTTGATTATTGTGATCTTTTACATAATGACTTCAACGATTCCCTGTTTTGGCTATTGTTTTCTTTTTAAAATTAATCTTAATTTGTTTTTGTGATTTCCTTACTTGAGTTGGTATCAGGATGTTCTGTTCTCTGACCTTGTGTTATGATGTTATCTGATGTTATTGATTTTCTGATCAATTTCCTTTAGTATTTCTTGTAGCTTTGGTTTGGTTTTTGCAAATTCTCTAAGCTTGTGTTTATCTGTAAATGTTTTAATTTTGCCTTCATATTTGAGAGAGAGTTTTGCTGGATAAATTATCCTTGGTTGGCAGTTTTTCTCCTTCAGTGCTCTATATATGTCATCCCATTGCCTTCTTGCCTGCATGGTTTCTGCTGAGTAGTCTGAACTTATTCTTATTTACTGTCCTTTGTAGGAGGCCTTTCTTTTATCCCTGGCTGCTTTTAAAATTTTCTCTTTATCTTTGGTTTTGGCAAGTTTGATGATAATATGTCTTGGTGATTTTCTTTTTGGATCAATCTTATATGGGGTTCAATGAGCATCTTAGATAGATATCCTTTCGTGTTTCATGATGTCAAGGATGTTTTCTGCCAACAGATCTTCAACTATTCTCTCTGTATTTTCTGTTATCCCTCCCTGTTCTGGAACTCCAATCACATGCAAGTTATTCTTCTTGATGGAGTCGCACATGATTCTTAGGGTTTCTTCACTTTTTTAAATTCTTTTATTTGATTTTTCTTCAACTATCCTCTGGATCCCCCACTCTTCATTCCAATTGTTCAATTCTGCTCCTCTGACTTCCTATTGAGTTGTCTAATTCTGTAATTTTACTGTTAATCTTTTGGATTTCTGAATGCTGTCTCTCTATGGATTCTTGTAGCTTATTAATTTTTCCACTATGTTCTTGAATAATCTTTTTGATTTCTTCAACTGCTTTATCAGTGTGTTCCTTGGCTTTTTCTGTAGATTGCCTTATTTCATTTTTGAGGTCATCCCTGATATCCTGAAGCATTCTGTAAATTAGTTTTTTATATTCTGCATCTGGCAATTCCAGGATTTTACCTTCATTTGGGAAAGATTTTGATTCTTTAATTTGGGGAGTTGTAGAAGCAATCATGGTCTGCTTCTTTATGTGATTTGATATCGACTGCTGTCTCTGAGCCATCTATAAGATATTGTAGTGATTTATTTTATATTTGCTCACTGAGTCTTATCTTGTTTTGTTTTCTTTCAATATACGTAGATGGGCTACTAGATTGCGCTGTCTTGATTGTTGTAGCCTTTGAATCACTTATGTCCGCTGACCAGGTGGTTAGAACCGTTACCAGAAATATAAGCCTAAGAGTCCTAAGAGTCCATTCACTATTCTTGAGTAGAATCTGATTCTGTGTCACCAAGTGTGTGGGGTAGACTGTCACCTATTCGCTTAGAAGAGTAGTGGTGATAGTTGTGTGCACCAGATTCTAGCAGCAGCAGGGGGTCACATTCCGGGGGGGCAGGATGCTGACAGGCTTCCCCCAGGTGCCAGTGAGGTAGATGTGTCTCTATTCCTGAAGCACTTTGGTGGGTGGGCTCTGCACCTGTACCTTAGGCACCCAATTCATGTACCTCTACAGATTGGTAGATGTCAGTATCCTCAGACCCCTATGGCTGGAGGTTAGGTGGTTTGGGTGGAGCTTCAGCCCTCAGTTCCCCGTTGTGGGTCTGTGAGGGTTATGTTTAATAGGTAGAGATATCCGACATGGGAAACTTGTCTTTCCAGTAATCTGCTAAAACAATTACGGTCAGATCCATATCAGAATTGCCTTTGGATTATAATAGCCACCTTGTTCCCTGTAGGGATGAAAGCCCAAGACTGTTGATCTTATATGCTTGGCTGGAGCTGGTTCTGTATTTTTAGTCCAATTTCGGGAAGTCAGGGAAGGATTTTTGGTCCCTGGGTTTCTTGTAGCTGCTTCTCTCAGGCCAGGAGAATGGGTTAGGATAAGACAAAAGAAAAAAAAAAAAAAAACACAGAGCACTTCACTCTCTGGCCCAGGAAATTCCAATGTTAATGAAGCCACCTTGGAAGGGGAGGGGGGAGAGGGGTCAGATAGATAGGAGACAGTAGCACCCAGGAATATAGACAAAGTTACTTATCTTACTTGGTGAGGACTGTTTTATCTGAGGTTCCCAAGGGGCGTGTAGCCTGTGTGCGTTGGCTGGGCCGAGATTGCCCCTGAGGGTCAAGCCCGGTCCTGTGCATGTGCTGTCTCAGAAGCCGCGGTCAATTCCTCAGCTCCCAGTCCAAAGCCCAGCGCCACGGTTCCCCGGCTGGGATGCCGCACTCCCAGCTCCAAAATCAGTCGCTGCCTCCCAGTGACTTCTCCTCCTGTCAGCCACATCGCTGCGCTGCCTGTGTGCATTGGCTGGGCTTCCCCTGAGGTCACTTCAGGGTGCTAGGGCTGCGTCCCAGGTTTGCGCCATCTCAGGATGTTGTGCTCTTCTCCCCTGCGCCCAGTCCAAATCTGGTGCCAAGGTTTTCTGACTGGGACGCTGGCTCCAGGCTCTGAAAACAGTTGATGCTTCCCTGTGGTTGCTTGTTCATTCTCTCCTTAGCCGCGTCAGTGTGCAGTCTGCTTGTGCTGGCTGAGTCTCTACGGAGGTTACCCCAGGGGGCTAGGGGTTAGGGCTGTGTCCCGTGCCTGCCAGCCTCAGCAAGCCACTGTCAGCCTCACCACTTGGCACCAGGGAACCGCGAGGGCTAAAGGCTGTGTACTGGGTCACAGGTTCCAGAAGCAGTCGCTGGTTCAGGGAGCTGCTTTTCGCTCACCTGAGACTCAGGTCAACTCTTTAGATCTGTGTTTGATGGTCAGGGTTTGTAGATTGTCATGTATCTGATCGATTCACTTGTTTTTCCAAGTCTTTGTTGCAAGAGGGATCCAAGGTAGGGTCTACCTACTCAGCCATCTTGGCCTCCTACTCTATGGTTTTAATTTTAAAAAAAAATCGTTCTGGATTTAGTTGTGTGCCTTCATTTACTCCACTTTTACCTGAAAATTATTTATATGCTGACATTCATGTGCAAATCTTAGACAGGTACTGAGAATACACAGATAAGTAAACTATTACTTTTGACCTCAGTGGAAACTATCCACTCCTTTTGTTGTACAGGGTGATGAATCATTGTGCCTGATCCTTGTAGAAGCAGCAGCAGCAGAAGGGGCACAGGGAGAGTTAGTATAAAACAAAGAGGCCCAGGTCAGTGCCCCAGTTGCCCAATATAAAGGTTTACTGTCTTACCCTGTCTCCTTCCCCTCTGCCCCACCATTCCATAAACCAAAGTGGTATTATCTTGGTACTATCAGTCCCATTTATTCCCAAAGCCAAAACCCTTAAAGATTCTTGATTTCTTCTTTTGACTTCTTTATTACCTTCAATTTATTAGCAAATATGATTTATGTTATTCCCATGCATTTTGAATCCAAACTCTTATATTCCTATTGCTTGTCTTTAATCTAATCCATTGTTCTCTTCGGCCTAGACTGCTGTACCAACCTTCTATTTCATCTCTCTGCTTCCATTCTTGCCCTTTGTTATGTATGTACTACACAGTAGCAAAAGTTGTCTTCTATAAAGGCTTCCCATACTTCTTAAAATAAAACTCAAAATTATTATTACAACCTACAAGGTCTTTCACAATCTGTCTCCTATATTTGCAACATCATGTATTATAAAATCTCCTCAATTTATACTACACTAACTGGTATAAACAGCGTAATTCTTCAGTTCCTTAAACATGACAAGTGTTCATAATGGTCCACCACTGTGTAGTACATAGCTTAAATTTCCACCTCTGGCAAGCTCACTGTATAAAGTACATCTGAGGATACCTCATGCCATCAATCAAATGCATCATCTTCTGCGGCAATAGCCAAAAAACACACCTGGACAAGCATTTCTTTGGAAACCGGCAAGCCTGTGTGAAAGGTGGACCAAACTCTGGTTATACTGGCCTAACGGTTAACATGCTTAGATGCTACCTGAAAGGTTGCAGGTTCAAATAGATCCAGAGGAAGCTCAGAGGAAAGTTCTGGTGACCAACTTCTGAAAAATCAGCCATTGAAAACCCTGTGGAGTACAGTTCTGCTCTAACACACGTGAGGTCACCATGAGTTAACTGAATGAATAATCTCACTGGGCCAGCCTAGGCATCTAGTTCACTTGGCCCTTGAGATCTACTAGTGTTAGACCTCACCTAACTTTAGGAGGAGGGATGAGAATCAAGATCAGCACAAAGCTAATTCCCATGAGGCGGAGGTCAGACATAACTCCACTCTCCAACTTTTTCAACATTTCTGACACCAGCTGCCCCTTCTCCCCACAGCGCTATTTCTCTGCTGGGTTTGATAGTTCACTGCAATGGCCACACAGAACTCACATACCATATTCATAATTACATAGTTTATTAGAGAAGTAACAGGCTACAACTAGGGAACAGGATCAACTTGGAAGTAACGGGATACAACTCAGGAGACTGGATACAGTTCTTCAATCAGGACAGCTTCCAACCAAGATAGCTCTCAGCTTCTTCTTGACTGTGTCTGCAGACAGGTGGCCTGTCTCCTGGCCTTGCTAGTCAAAAGGCCCTTCTCTGGGCCTCTGTCCTGCTTGGGAAAGGGTTACAGCTCTTTAGCTTTGTGAATAAGTGCCCAGAGGCACCCCACTCCATCAGCAAACCTTCTTCCAAGTGCTCAGCTCTCTCTTGCTCCTTGGATCGGCAAGCCCACTGCAACTGTGCTGGTCTCCTGGCTCTCACTGCTCTTACTACTGCTGTAGTTTCTCTGCCACTGGCCTCTGCTGTGGTTGCCACCCTTCTAGCTATCTTGTGCCATGTCCAGTTTTACAATTCTCTCTCTTCTGTGTCTAGGAGATTCTTAGCACAGAGACTGAGGATACAAAGAATGTACTCTGCTCCAGACTCTTCTGTATGGTAGTGAGGTCCTCCTCAACCTCTGTGGGATTGGCCCTATGTAAGGAAACCCCATGTCAATTTCAAGGTATAGTCCTCCCACCAAGTCCACTAACTGACCAATCTCTTTGGTAGGTCACAGTCACTTAATTTGCATAGCAACTGACCAATTACCAAAAAGTCACTTAATCCTACTAGGTGGTTTTACACACTTTACTTGCATAATAGACTGACCAATCCCTGCAAGGTATGTAAAACAGACCAATCACAAGGCAGGCTCAGCCCAACCAATTATTTTTGGCAGAATTATAAACACGAGGCAGAAAGGCCATATATAAAAGAAACCCACTGCACTGCAGGCTTTTAGTTTCAGCACTTTGAAAAGTGTTTTTCAGTTGTGTTGTAGTCACCCATCATCTGCTTCAAAATTACCTAGGATACTTGCTAAAAAGTATTACCCTGGGATAGACCTTCTTATATAGGTTTGGTTGTTGCCTCAGAATCTTTAACAAGTTACCCAGGAGTTTAGATTCGGTGAAACCATGTGAAATTGTGCACTACAGATCAGTAAGTAAACACAAGTAAGCCCATGCATACCTCGCTTACTGGAAGTATGTGCATACTTTGCTTACCGGTTAAAATTATAAGACCCATTTATCTAGAAAACAGAGATTTTACAAACAATATAAAAAAAAATACGAATCTGTGAGACATAAGGAAACCCTGGTGGCATAGTGGTTAAGAACTACAACTGCTAACCAAAGGTGGGCATTTCAAATCTACCAGGCACTCCTTAGAAACCCCATGAGGCAGTTCTACTCTGTCCTCTAGAATCACTGTGAGTAGGAATCGACTCAATTGCAACGGGTTTGTTTTTTTTTTTTTTTTTTTGGTGAAACGAAGCTGAGAGGTTTTGGTTCTAAACCTGATGGTTTGTTCTCACAAAAACCACACTGCAGCAAGTTTAGGAGACATGCCAAAGGTCAAACCTAATAGGTGAATTAATTTGGAAATTAGTCCAAATATGAACAAACTTTGAATGGAGGAACACTATGAATCACCAGGTGGAAAACTGGGTCAGAAGTTGTGTATACCTGAGCCAAGGCCAGAACCAGGTGTAGTGAAAAAGTGAGGAGGAGGCTAGAGGGAGAATACAGGAAGGCTGGCATGATGGAGGCAAAGCGAGGGTACAGTGTGGATTAAGAGAGAATAGGTTGATAATGAGTCTTGGGAACAATGATTCTTGAATTTACTCATTCTCTTTGGATCTCCCACTAAGCTGGGATGGGAAACTAAAGTGATAGTCTCCCGTTAAAAACTGAAGACTTTTAGCCCACTACCATGGTGGTACAGGGGTTAAGAGCTCAGGTGACCAAAAAAGGTCAGCAGTTTGAATCCACTAACTGTTCCCTAGAAACCCTAAAGGGCAGTTCTACTCTGTCCTATACGGTCACTATGAGTCAACTGACTCAACAGCAACGGGTTTGGGTTTTTTTTTTTTTTCTTTTTTGGTTACTCATAGAAAAAGTAAGTTTAAATACTCAAGATAACTTAATACAAATTAAACTCTAGTAATCATGAAACATACACAGGATACACATTTAATGCTACATTGAGAATTTTCTTGTAATATGCACATGGATCTTTCAAATTAAAATGAATTTTATGAAGGTCATTTTAAATGAAAATTTTACTATAGTTGCAAATTACAAAAATTTCAATTGCAATATTAAAGAGACTAATTTTCTGGGCTCTAATGTTTTAAGAATCACAATCAACTGAATCTAATTGGCATAATTATCCCTTCACAGATAGTTTTAAATTGTTTATTTGGATTGTAGCTGAAATGATCAAGGGAAGGAAGAAAGAGCAATTAATTTCACGAGTCCAGATTTTAGGCTTTATGAGGCTGCACTGAGACTAAGGATTACACTTCCAAACTGACGTATTGCCACAAACTAGAATGTAAGGCAGAGAATAAAACTAATTATGCTACATTTCTATCTTTCAGTGTGCTACATTATCCTGCATGAAAAAGTTTTGGAAGTCTTTACTTAACTTTAAATTCAATTACATACAGAAGATTAGATGATAACTTTTGATTATAACAACAATGATGGTGATAGCAACTGAAAGGATGAATAAAATTAAAGATCAAACAGGTGGGCATTAGACATTTACCTATTTCCAAAAAAAAAAAAAAAAAATTACCATACTCACTCTAAAAATGAATGCTTTAATGAATAAATTTAATTTCTACTTCTTCCCGGTCCTTTAATGAGCCTCCTGATGTCAATGGTGAGTGGAAACACTGAGACTACACCAGAGCTCCTTGTTGAGAGACTAAAAATATTTCTAAACAACATGACCTGACATACAATTCAGGGGCAGCACTTGCTCCTCTTTGTTTTTGTTCCTTTGAAAGAAACAATTTGAAAAGTAATCATATATAACATCAGCTTCAATCCAAAATACTATACAGACAAAGATGATCCTAACATATGCCACTGTGCTGATGTCTTCTTTTTGCCCTTCCACTTTTTCCTACTTTGCTCTGTGATGTTGACTAGGATGAACTGTGTTAACAGGCTTCCTTGCCTTCTGACTTCTTGGATTCTTCCAACGGGGGCATTTCAAGGAGCTGGACGGCAGCAGGAGAATAAGGATGAAGTGTTGCTCTTTAGTCTCCCTTTCTGCTAAGTAACTTTGGATTGGCTTTCTCTCGCTATAAAAGACCGGAGATCTTATTAGATGATCCTCACCAAACAGCTTTCTCTCCAGCCTTTTGTGATTGTTTCCTCCCCTTATACCTCTGGGCTTCAGGACAGTAACTGCTCCCCGATTTTTTTTTCCCCAAAACACCGCAGCATGCCTTGTTGTTTTTCTTAAACCTTATGAATAATATCTTTACTAATCTCTCTTATATTGTCCAACTTTAATATTGAATTTGTTTCAACGGACTGGCCAAATAGTAGTCAAAGAGAAATTTAGGGAACTCTAATGCAGATCGGCTGGCTTTAATAGAGATCTGAAAAAACTACAGAGAATGCTCCCGAGATGAAGAGAGAAATCATACAAAACAGAGGTTAAATACCATGATGTATCTACATAGAATGCTAACATATATGTAGTTGAGTGGGAGAATAATAAAATAAAATGCTGATTCGCTATAATCAAATACATGTTAAGCAAATATTTCATAAAATTAAAAAAATAAAATTCAAGCAAAATTTAAGTACAACAAAATCCATATGTAGATAGATTATGGTGAAACTGTAGATCACCAAATACAAAGCTAAAGATTCCAAGGCAGGGGGAGGGTGGGAACCTGAAAGAAAATATAGATTTCCTACAAAGACTGACAGTTGACTTCTGAATAGCAACAATGGAAGGCAGAATACATGGGATAATCATTTCAGAGAATAAAGGTTAAATAAGTACCAACCAATATTTGTCCAAATATATATATATCCTTCAGGTACATGAGAGAAATAAAGGCAATTTCAGACAAAATAAACACAGAGTTCACTTTCAACAAACTGCCACTAAAGGAAGTTTTAAAAGAAAATAATTTCAGGAAAAGGAAAATATTTTATAAGCATATGTGGAATGCAAGAGGCAATGGTGACTATTTTTATTACAAGAGTAAATCTAAAAAGTCATATGGACTGCAAAAATGATATTAGTAATAATATCCAACTTGGAGGATTAGGAAAAAGTTTGTATTACTGACAACATTATTGTGAGGTTTAATTGAGACAGGGTTTGCAAAAATTCATTTTATATTTTTACCTAACAAAGTGTTTAAAAAGGGCTCTAACTCTGCAACCAGGTTCCTTTCAGGATAAGCATGTTTGTTTTGTTCCCATTTGTTTTATTTTTAGTTTGTCTTATAATTTATTTTCAGCTTTATTTTTGGTAATGTATTCATTTTTCTTCTTGGTTTTTCTCTGTGAGATATTTCAATCCTGGATTTGAACCAAAGAGCAGTTTAAGGACATAGATGCTAATGCTTGGGTACATTTAAAAATAAAATAATAAAAAATCAGATTAAATTATGTCTTATATAATTCTAAAAATTACAATATTTAAAAAATATCTGAAATTCAATCACTTAAATAAAAAAAAAGGACAAATAAACTTGATGCCATCAAGTTGATCCAACTCATAGCGACCCTATAGAACAGAGTATAATTACCCCACAGGGTTTCCAAGGAGCAGCTGGTGGATTCAAACTACCCTTCTTTTGGTTAGCAGCCAAGCTCTTAACACTGTGCCATCAGGGCTCCTAATCACTTATAAGACGGCTTTAAAAACTGGTGATTTAGACAAAAGTCCAGCCAGAGATTTTTAGTTTGTTTTTCTGTTGTAACCTGTAATATGGATATCTTTAATTGGAGTAGGCAAGGACTCCTTTAGTTC
Source organism: Elephas maximus indicus (assembly GCF_024166365.1). Classification (NCBI taxonomy): domain Eukaryota; kingdom Metazoa; phylum Chordata; class Mammalia; order Proboscidea; family Elephantidae; genus Elephas; species Elephas maximus. Next base: position 76,893,303 of record NC_064822.1, on the reverse strand, counting down.
ATATCATATGCAGAATCCCCTTTTATCTCTGGCCATGTCTTGCCATCACACATTTATGTGACCGACCTTATATTTGAATGCATTTGTGTTCTTAGTGATTTATAAGATGGCAACTACCTGAAATATTTGTATTTTAATTTAACTACTCTAGAAATTCCATAAATGTACTCTCACTTTTGTAGGAATGTCTGAAGTGCCATATGATAATGCTAAGATTTTTAAAGCATAGACTTGCAAATTTTTAAGTACGATAATGAGCTAATTATTTTATCCCTCTGTGTTTATTTCTCATCTGCAGAATACATATAATAATTATTATGCTGTCTATTTCAACCAGTTTGCTGTATAGATGTCAATTATCAACTTTGTTTTCTCCTAAAAACATAGTCCATCTCTCCATAGGGACTAACTAAGGGAGGTTAGTTCATATTCACATTCAGCCATTCTTCTTTTCCCTATTCTAAAGCCATGAGTAATATCAATGAGATTCTAGGTAATATATTTTCACCACTTTAAAAACTAATTTAATAGCTAATGTATTAGCTTATTTATAATACCAAAAACCAGTTGCCATTGAGCTGATTCTGACTCATGGAAATCCTCTGTATATCAGAACAGAACTAAGCTCCATAGGATTTCCTTTTCCTATTTTAATTTCCCGTTTCTTTTTTTTTTTTTTTTTTGTGGTAAAAATATATAAAACAGACATCCATTCAACAATCTTTACATGTATAGTTCAACGACATTGGTACATTGGTTAAATTCTTCATATTGTGTCACCATTCTCATCATCTCTACCTGTATTTTTTCACCACCATTAACTAATACTCACTGCCTCCTAAACTTTCATCTATGCTTTAGAGTTACTGTTGTAAATTTTATTTCATATAGATAATTCTTTAAAAGAGCTCAATGTTCAAGGCAAACATTCTTTACTAAATTGAGCTAAACTGCTGTTTAGATTTAAAGATGACTTGAAGGGGTAGTTTTGGTTCAGAGTTAAAGATTATCTCAGGGCAATAGGTTCACAGATTCACCCAGTCTCAGTGGGTCCAATAAGTCTGGTTTCCATTAAAATTTTAAACTGTGTTCCACAATTTTCCTCCTTTTGGTCAGAATTCATTAATTGTGTCCTTGGTCAAAACCTTCAGTAATGATAGCCAGGAGCCATCTGGTGCTTCTAGTCTCATGACAAAGGGGGTAGTAGTTCATTGAGGCAATTGGACCTGGAATCCATTTTTTTGTCCAATTTCTGGGTCTCCTTCCTCTGCTGCTCCAGGAGAATAGAGACCAAGTGTTGTATCTTGGATAGCAACTGGCAAGGTTTTAAGATCACAGACACTACTCTTCGAATTACGAGGTAGGACAGAAACTCTAAAAACAATTACTAGGCTAACTGACTGAAGAGACCCACAGAACTATGATCCAAGACATTCCAACCCAGAAAACTAATTTCATGAAGTGTTTAGTGTTTACTTGTACCTAAGCAGTATCAGCAACAGCCTTTTTTTTTTTTTGGTTGCTGTTACTGTTGTAAAATTATATATAACATTACATTTGCCATTTTGCCCTTTTTCTAGTGTACAGCTTAGTGTTATCAATTACATTACTCAAACTGTATACCTATTACCCTAAGTTGATGTCAATTTTCCCATTACCATAGAAATAGATTGCCAAGCCCTTCTTCCATGATGTCTCTGGGTGGACTCAAACCACTAACCTTTCTGTTAACAGCTAAGCACGTTAACCATTTGCACCACCTAGGGATGTCCTTCTTTATATGAAATGCATTGCATGTGTTATCTTATTTAATCCTTACAAACACACTGTAAGGTAGAAATCATTATCATTACCATTTTACAAATGAACTTAAAGAATCTTGCCCATAGTAATGTAGCTAATTAAATAAGCTGAGATTCAAAACAAGGGACATTTCATTACACACACAATTTCTTCAACATAATATTCTAGTTGACCCCTAAAGTAAGGAAATTCATTGAGGCTCTTCAGAATAGCTCTGTGGTGGTATGTGGGTGGGGAGAAGCTTGGTTCAAGTGGCCATAGTTTCCTTCCCTTTCCCTAAGGGCCAGAGTTCAAATGCATAGGACTTATGTAACCCTTGATAATTATCACCTGGCATTCTTTCCCATTACCATGGAGGGAAGATGCTTTAAGCAATACATAGGCCACAGAAATAGATAATAGAAAGTACGTGTTCTTATTTCCTTCATGGTCTTTACTAATTGAGTCCCTCCTTCTACGGATATGTTAATGCTACGTAATTTTAAGAAATTATTTAAAAGAAACAAAGTCTGAAATTTTCTTAGATTATTTATGTACAAAGTAGTTTATGCATGAGATGAAACATTTTCTGTAATAGTTGTTTCCTATAAAGCTTTCTATTCAATGAATATTGATAAAACGTAATTGTCTCATTAGGTTTCTCATTTAATCAAACAATTGACTATTTCTCACTGTATGACAGATGGTACTGGGGCTCTGGGGGATGACTGACTTATTTTATTGTCCACTTTAATGTCTTGCTATCAATTTAAACCCAACCCAGTGCTGTCGAGTCGATTTAACTTCAGATGTATCTTGAAACCAACATAATCCTTCTTAGTTTCTTCACTCCTCTTAACAAGGCAGTTAGTGTCCCAGTATTCTAGAACCAAAATCCTTTTATTATCCTTAACCCATTCTGTTTCTGCAAACAATTTTTCACAATTGTCTCAGGATTGTTCATTCATCCTCATTACCACTCACCATTTGCAGAATTATTACCATCCATGTTTAACCTAAACATCTTTGAACATCCTTTTTTCTACATATTGTTTCTGTTCTGACATGGCAAGACTTGACTGCAGTGACCAGTGGTATCAATGGTCACTAAGGAATACAGCATGCCAGACTGATGGATATGCCTGATTGGGAGGGGGATGGGTGTGTGTAATCCAGCCACAGAGATAGGTCCTTAAGGGGCAGACGGACTGTCCAGGCATAAAAGTCCAGAGGAGAATCATTGTTCAAATCTAATTCCCCAAAGGTCAGTATTACAGTTTCCAATCTGGTGGACAGGGAATAGTGGAATGAATCCAAGTTCTTAGTAATCAGCTTGGTCATGGAAGTGGTTTTTAAAAAATGTGTCCATATAGGGCAGAAAATCATCCAGTGCACTGGTAATACGGAAAACCTATTCATTCTTGAGGAAAAGGACTGACAACATTGCTCCTCAATCAACTACACTTTTTAAAACATATTTCAAAATTCCTATAACAAAATACAGTTCCCTTGTAACCTGTATGGAAGAACATAGCTAAATCTTGCTATCACTGAATAAGGCAAACAAGTCTAAGAATAAGGACCACAAGATGACACAGATTTACAAAATTAAATTCTGCTCCAGATTCTCATGGGAATGTTTCTGATCTCAGCTGGAGTCCTTTTGGGAAGAATTTAATTATTAGAGTGACAGAAAACAAGTCTTTGCTTAGATAAATAAATTCCTGAATCCTATCAGAGATGAAGGATTTCCCAATAGTATAAGTTATAGTAATAATTTCACTATATACACCTCACAACCTATTAAAATGAAAACTCAGGAATTAATATCAAGTTGATGGTGTGCACTCAAAGATAGTCATCCAACAATTAACAAAAGAAAAATGGAACAGCTTGTATATGCTAAGAGCTATGCTATGTAGTATAGGAATGTAACTTATTTTTAAAATTGATTTCTGTCATCTTCAGTTTTGTTGCATAGCACTACAAACTGATAAAAAGTTTGAACAAATGCTAAGACAAGAATCATTTAGCTTTGAGGAGAGCTATCTTAAAGTTAAGAAATAGCATGGTGGAGTAGAAGGAATATTGAGATTTCATGTCAAACAAATTTTAACTCAAATTCTAGCTTCTACTTACTAAGGTCACTTATTTGGGCTAAACACTTAAAATCCCCCTCTAAGCCGCAGTACACATACCTACAAACTGGTTATAATATGATCTACAATGCTTATTTACAGGGTTGTTAAAGTAAGCAGAAAATGTTTTATTAAAATGTTTGTAAAAAATTCCAAAATATTTAAGGCACTTTGGTTTAAGGAAATACCAAAAGAACAAATTGGGTACATTTCTTGGTAAATAGCTTTCTCTCTTCTCCAGAGATCATTCAAAGTGCATATATTTTTAGAAAGTGTTTCTTATGTCAATTTCCAACTTAAGTCATAAAAGCAAATTTGACAGCAGTGAAGGTTTATCCATAAGATAAACTGCATGTTCCACTGGCCCTACCTCTTCTCTCACTAGCTTTAGACTTATACAGCCAGCTCTATGGAATCTATTCATGTTAAGTGCCTCAAGGATATCTTAATGTGACATATCTAAAACCAAAAACATTTATTCCTTCAAACTGTTTCTCATACTGAAATTAAAAAAAACATGAAACCTCAGTTAATGGCACCATGATCAACCTAATTATTTATGTCAAAAATTAAGCCAGTATTCACGCTGGGCTCATTTGCCCTCTTTCATACTGTCTCCCTGGAAAACCAATCACCAAATACTGCTAATTCCTTGATTGTTATTTGTCAAATATTTCTCAAAATCATCTTCCCCTTATCCCATTGCCACTCTAATTCAGACTCTTTCCAAGAATACTAAGATAACCTTCTTGCAGTTGTCCCTGCTTCTATTTCTCGTTTCTCCTCTCTTGCTCTACCTCCAAACTATGTTCCATATTACTTTCTAGAGTAGAACATATAATCATCAATCTAATCACTACATTCCTACATAAAAATTCTCTGACTCCTTGTCTTCTAATTCATGATTTCTTTTTGTCTTACAAAAAAAAAAAAAAAAACCCACTGCCAACGAGTTGATTCCAACTCATCAAGACCCCATAGCACAGAGCAGAACTGCCCCATAGGGTTTCCAAGGAGTGGCTGGTGGATCTGAACTGCCGGTCTTTTGGTTAGCAGCCTAGCTCTTAACCATTGTGCCACCAAGGTCCCAAAGCCCACCAGTTTCCACTTCGTTCTTTGCTCTTAAGTAATGCAGAGGTATTATCAGCGCTCATTATCCATCCTGTTGCTGCTTCCTGCCTTCATGACTTTGCTCATACTGTTCTGTCTATAATTCCTTCTGTATTAGTTTCCTATGACTGTTGAAGCAAATTATTACAAACTTGGTGACTTAATACAGCACAAATTTATTGTCCAAAGTTCAAAATTAGTTTCACTGGGCAAAATTCAAGGTGTCAGTAGAGCCCTGCTTTCTCTGAGACCCTAGAGGAGAATCTGTTCCTTGCCTCTTCCAGCTTCTGGTGGCTGCTGGCATTCCTAGGCTTGTGGCTGCATCACTCTAATCTCTGCCTCCACAGTCACACTGCCTTCTGTTCTTCCTCTGTCTCTCCTCTGCCTTCCTCTTATAAGGACACTTGTGATTGTATTCCTGGCCCACCCAGACAATCCAGGATAATCTCCCAATCTCAAGATTCTTGGCTTTATTACATCTGCAAAGACCGTTTTTTTGATATAAGGTAACATTTAGAGGTTCCAAGTATGGAGGCTTGATGTATTTGGGGGCCATTATTCAGCCTACTACACTTTTCCTTCAGAATTTAGCTAAGATTTTCTTATCAATGCATCCATGGTACCCTGTGCTTACCTCTGAATTTATTATTTTTATGTAAATACCAAATTTTCTTCAGTAGAATAAAAACTCTTTAAGGCCAGCTGATCCATGATTTTATTCATTTTCTTTTTTTATTCTTAATGCCCTACCACAGTGTCTGGCACATAGAAGGCCCTCAATGTGTATCTACTGAACTTTTTAAATCAAGTCGGCTCTTACCTTTTGTCTTCAAAATGGATGATTTATTTCCTCAGTGAGAGAGAATAAAGATAGCATATGCCTTATGTCACTGAGTCCCCTACCTCAGAGTATAGGCAGAAGCTTTGGCTTGCTTCTCAGCAACAGAATATTGCAAAAGTGATGAGATGTCACTCCTGTGACTATGTTATGAGATATATGATCTATATCCATCTTGTTGCATGCACTAGAGAGGCTGTGTCCTTTGCTGCCTGTGAAGAAGTAAACTGCCGTGCTGTGCAAAGGCAAATGGATGAGGTCATGTGGCAAGAAACTACAGGTGGCCTCTAATTGCTGAGAGAGCACCCCGGCCAACAGCCAGCATGAAAATAGGAATTAGAGTCCTACAGCCTCAATTGGGCCTCAGGTAAGACTGTAGCTGAAACCTAGGTTGCAGCCCGGTGAGACTGTGAAATAAAAAGCCCAGTTAAACTCTGCTTACACTTCTAACTTACGGAAAGTGTGAGAAAATAAATGTGCCTTGCTTTAAGGTGCTAAGTCTGTGGTACTTTGTTATGCAGCAAGAGACAACTAATATATGGCATGGCATTCTTTGTAACGTAGAACTGGCAGAATCATTAAGGAATTCATTGCATAATCTTAGAGTAGTAAAAACTGTAGAAAGAAATACTTGGTATAAAGCAAAATTGAGAATTCAATTTACATTTTTCTTAAATGAGAAGGAAAACAGAGATACCTAAAGAAATAATCATGATTTACATTCATGAATATAAAGAGGGAGCTGTCTAACAGGCTCAACTTTTGAAAAAATAGCCAAGACAATGGGGGATGAAAAAACAAAGCCAAATATAGACATATATCATAAACCTGTTAGAACAATGTCACTGATGCTGAAGCACAGAACATGAAAATTTTTCAAAAATATTGGAGAAAAAATTATGTTAGGTATAAAAATAAATGATCAGGAAAGGGAGGTATGGAAAGACTGTGAGTTTTATGCCAACCTGGTTTTGTATAACATTAAACAAGTTATATTTTGAAATGTTCCATCAGAGAACTGAAAATCTGCTCTTAGAATAAACATCTACTTATTGAGAGAAGCAACATTTAACCTACCTGTCCAATTAAAGACTTTTAAGACATAAGCTTTTGTGATAGAGAAGGCTGTATCTTCACCCAAACCAGCTCCTCTTCTTTCTAGGCACAGAGTTATTTTCCACTTCTCACTTTTTATCCTTCCTTGCCATGTGATTAAATTCCAACCAAGACCCTTGAACTTATGAAGTGCAACTCTTACCGGCTAGCTCATCGAAACCTCCAACCCAAGATTCATTTTGGTCTTTTCCATTCAGTTGCCCTGATACAAGATGTTTGACAGCCATGTTCTAAAGATGCTGGAGAAGAGCTGTCCACTGATCATGCGACAGCAAGAAATACACTATTCTTCTGTTTGAATCATTATACATTTTGTGGTCTGTTTGTAACAGACTTCCAGAGGAAGCATAAGTCTTTTATTCATTTAATTCTATGTAACTGTAGAAGCAAGCTTTATTTCTGAAATTCCAATTTTGAAATATTTCATTTCTATGAGTTAATAAAAGGAGCTAAGGAAATGTGAGTAAATGACCCTTACCACATCTGCATTGCTCTGCCTTTTGTTAACCAGATTTCTGCAGACCTGCACGAACTGAGGGAGCCCATGTGTTGCTCACTCAAACTTCCCGTTCAGGCAACAGCATTACAGAAAGACATTTTTTGAAGGACATAGTCACTTTCTGCACTACTGACTAACTCCAAGTAACTAAGAAAGAGCTAACTAAAACTTCAGCCTAATATTAACTTTTAAGAAAAACTAAAATAGTTTTTAAAAAAATCACTTAGTGTCTACAGAAAGACTGGCATAAATTTTGAAGAAGGCAAAAATGGTCAATAGCTGAGTCCTAATTACTTTTAGCGATCATGCTTCAGCTGTTATAAGCCAGCATGTAACTAAATCTTATCAAACAATAAACACCTCAAGAATAATTTAAAAGAATAAAATAAGTACCAAATCATTAGCTTGAAAAGATAATTGCAATTTTAAGCATACACGCTGAGAAAAATTAGCAAAGCCGTTCAATTATTTAGCTTCATACATGCTTTCAAAGCCTTTGAAAATTGGTGAGATATTCATTATTTTTCTTTTTCCAAAAAAAGGCACAGGTAGTTTAGTTAATTACTGACATTATATATTGAATAAAATATTTCTTTAGAATATGATATCCAAATGAAAGATTATCTTTCAAATTATATTCTAAAAGTGATTTATAAGTATGAAAGTGTGACTGTCACAGGTCAATTCTATTAATGATGTCAACTAAATTTCTAGATTGCCTGGGGATGATATAATGTATTTATTTTGTTCAAATGCAATTTACACACACACACACACACATCACGTATATAAACCAAACCAAACCCACTGCCATCGAATCGATTCCAACTCATAGACTGTATATTACATTGCAACTTAAGGTCATACTGGCTCATAAAGGTGAAGGTAATTATGATGGAAATTATGTGTGCTTGCAAATCCTACTGCAGAAGGTATCAACCTTTATATTTTTCTTTAAGTTGGAATTAATATAAACACTACTTCTATACAATAATAATCTCAAATAAAAATTACTCTTTAAAACTTGAAAATTAGATATAAATTATATATGAAAATATTTGTGTATATATATTTATATATATAATTTATATCTCATTTTAGAGTCATATATATGTATATATACACACACAAATGCAATACAGATTCAAGGAAATCACACATGAAGGATAAGTTAAAGATGGAGCAAGTCAATAGGAGAGAAAAGGTCAAAGACAATGGGAATTCATCATGGGAGTTCAAAATCCAACTAATGTGAGTTTCAGACAGGGAGATACTAGAAAACAAAGTTGAATAAACTGTTAAAGGAATAATACAATAACATTCCATGTTGTTGTCTGTTGTTTGGTGCCTTCAGGTCAGCTCCAAATTATAGCAACCCCATGTATAACAACAAAAAGTTGTCTGGTCCTGCACCACCCTCATAATCATAGGTATGTTTGAGCCCACTGTTGCAGCCTAGAAGTGAACATTTCCTAGAATTAAACAAAGTGAGTCTCCAAATTTAGGGGCAGACAGAACATCCAGCACGATGAATGAAAAAAATGATGCACACCAAGAAATAACATTGTGAAAATTTAAAATGTCATTGACAAAGAAAAGCGTCTAAAAAGCTCATAAGAAAAAAGATAACAGAGGGGAAGTAGTGGGGAGAGGAGTGGAGGAGAGAATCTCAGATCAGTTGCAATTTGGTATTCAGACATGATCTACTGAATTTTAAGTAAAGACTTCCAAGAGGGTATAGACCAAAAACTTTATCCATGGATAGGTATACCAAAAAAAAAAAAAAAAAAAACCCATTGTGGTCTAGTCAATTCTGACTCATAGAGACCCTATAGGATAGCGTAGAACTGTCCCATTGGGAATCCAAGGAGCAGTTGGTGGATTTGAACTGCTGACCTTTTGGTTAGCAGCTGTAACTCACAGTAGCTCTTAAACACTGCAACATCAGGGCTTCATGAATAGGTATAAACCAAGCCAAAAACTGTTGTCATTCAATCGATTCTGACTCACAGCGACCCTATAGGACAGAGTAGAACCGCCCTAAAAAGTTTCCAATGAGAACCTGGTGAGTTCAAACTGCCGACATCTTGGTTAGCAGACAGCTCTTAACCACTATGCCACCAGGGCTTCCTGTGAACAGGTATGGGAATAGGACCTAAAAATAGTCTTCCCAGACCAAATAATTTGGCAAGTACTTCTGTTGCATAGCAATCTATTTCAGCATACTTGTTCAGATAAAAAACCAACCCATCAAAATTAATTTCACAGACACACACACACACACACACACACACACAAAGTCTATATAGGGAACCTTATTGTAAAAATGGCATGCCGGCGGTGTCATCTGACCTCCTGTAACTTCACAAGGACGAAGGAGAATCAAGATCATCAGCCCAAGGCTTCCTCTCTGCACCATATTTACCAATTCTGACATCAACTGCCCCTCCCATGACACTATTTCTCTGCTGAGTTCAATAACTCTTTGCAATAGCCACACAGAACTCAGTCAATATTCATGATTATGGGGTTTATTAGGGAAGTAACAGGTTATAAGCCAGGTTCAGGAACACTCAAGATACAGTTCTTTCATCAGGACAGCCTCTTCCAAGCTGTGGCACAGGCACACCTCTCTAAGATCTTTTAGCCCCTTGGCCTCTGCCCTGCTCAGGCAAGTGTTACAAAGCTATTTTAGCTCTGCCAGTAAGTGTCCAGAGGCACCGCATTCTGCCAGTAAGCCTCAGCCCAAAGGTAGTCAGCTTTTTCCTTCGTGGGCCAGGAAGCCCAATGCGCCATCTCCTGCCAGTCTCTGCCAACACTTCTCTGCCACTGCTTCTCACCATCTTCAGTGTTAGAACTCTCTCTCTCTCTGTCTCCTGGTTCCCGGAGTTCCTCAGTGCAGGGATCCCGGGTCTAAAAGGCCATTCCACTTTTAGCTGTTCTTCCTTGGTTGTGTCAAGGTCCTTTTTTTCCTCACCTCTGGGATGGCTCATTTTAAATCAAGCAGGATGGCAAAACTAACCAATCCCTTTGGTGGGCCACAATTGCCTCATCTGCACAGTCCCACCCAATCACTTGGTGGGAATTACAGGACCATAGTGAGAAAGGCCACACAAAAGCAATCCATCACACTGAAATGATGTTGTATGCAATGCGTGAACTGTTAAAACCTGATGAACTGAGCAATTATTGTTCTATGATATATATAGAACCCCAAGAAGTCTTAGATTACAAGCTAATAGAAGTTTCTGTACTTTAGTAACCACTTATTGTAATGAGTCAGAATTGACTGGATGGCAACAGGTTTAGCTTTTTGATTTTATAATAGCTTATCATTTGGTAGGTAAATGTCTAAGTTTGAAGTGATTTTCTGAGAAAAATTTTTGGAGAATTTGTGATTGCAGAGAAATTGCTTCTAATCTCTGAAAATGTTGATCTGTGCTATTTATAGCATGACATTTTTTAAAGCGAAAAGAGAGATAAAGCTTAGCAATCAAATATTCTTTCTTCTCTAAGTTTTCCCCCTTAGATCCCTTACCCTAACCCTAACATGATGTGCAAATATTCACACACTTTTAATGTAGTTTAAACCTGTTACCTACTTGAAAATATGTCCTTTATAGAATTGTAATACCATTTTCTTCTTTAAAAAGTATGTATACCCTTATATATATGTTTGGTTGCTAACCAAAAGGTCAGCAGTTTGAGTCCAACGCTGCTCCTTGGAAATCCTATGGGGCAATTCTACTCTGTCCTATTGGGTCACTATGAGTTGCAATCAACTCTACAGCAATGGATTTTTAATTGACAAATTTTCTCTCAAAAACATTTTCTCCGTTTTTTTTTTTTTTCAGTAGAGGCTTTAATTCCTTTAGTTACTTGAAAACAAATGCCTCAATTCTGATGAAAACTGGTCCATTTCTGTTTAGAAATTAATTTTGTTATGAAAAAATCTACAAGCTGACAAACCTTGATATATGCTCCCATGGGACTACCATAACCAACAGTAATATTCAGTCATGAAAAGGCCATTGGATTCTTCTCTGTGCCATTTTTTTTATTTATGCCTTTGGGTTTGTTTATTGCTTAGGAAGGCCCTACCCACCCCAATATTATTTGGAAGATTCTCATATATGTCCACTTTACCCTTTTCTAGTTTACTTTTCATGCTTGTATTTTTAATATTCATATTATATTTTTCTGCATAGTATGAGGCACAGACATAACTTATTTTCGACGTGCTTTTTCTAAGGATCAATGCAAATTATTAGTACATATTTAAAACTTCATATTCACAACATAGTTCTACGTACTCAATTGTGCCACTTAAAAATCTACTCTGCTAATAAGCATAAATCAAATCTGTCCTAATAGAATAGTATTTAATTGTTTTTTAATACGATTTGATTCATAGGAGATAAAATATTTTATCTTCTCATTATTTTACCTTGTTACTCCCCCCCCCCAAATTTCTCCATTATTATTTCACATTTTCTTTTCCTCAGCAGGTTACCCACATTCAATTAAAACATTTATGTTGTGATCTACATTAGCATTACATTTTACTTACAGATTAATTTGGTAATAATTATTATATTGGGTGTTTCTATCCCTGTTTCTTTATGTATTCAAACCTTATTTTATAATCTTCAGTGAAGAATTAGAGAATTCTTCATAAATATATTACGCATTCCTTTTCGGTTTTATTCTTTGCATTTTTCTTTCTCTGTGAAAATGACTTAATAATAGTACTTACCTCATGGAGTTTCTTGGACAATTAAGTGAGGTATACCTGAAAAGCATTAAAAATTTTTGCTTGTTATATAGTAAGTGCTACACATATGCTAGCTGCTATTATTATTATGTCAGGGATTTGGTATTATTATGATATTTTACCTGCCCACGTTACTAAATGGTCTTATGATAATAATAAAAAATATCATTTGTAGATTGTGACCACATTTTTCACCTTTCCCATATGAGCTATTTGTCCCCTTCCTTGTGTTAGGGAGCACTGTCAGTTCAGTTCTATGCTAAATAGTAACAGGCAACATTCTCTTGTTTTGGGGAAAATTAATAGTAATCATTCTGTAGATATTTGCCATGATTTTTTTTTTTAAATAGCCTTAATCGAGTTAATAAATTTCCTTCTATTTGGGGTTACAAAGTGTTTTTTTTTTTTTTTTTTGTCAGTATGGTTCTGCAATAGTCTATGGAATAAAGGAATTCCTTGCTCCTTGAAGATAAGGTTGAATCATCCTGCTCTTCTGCATCTGAAACTATTGGCGTGTAAATTATGCAACTACTTCTAACATAAACTACAGGGAAATGACATTAGCTGAAAAGGACTAGTTAACCTGACTTCAGAGATACTAAATCAAACATAAAACTACAGCATTCAGGAACACTTGACATGTAACTAGTTATTTTTTAAATGCTTAATGTCCATCTTCCATGACTAGCATGTAAACTCTCTGAGAACTCTGCTTCTAAGCTGGTATGTTTCCAGCACTGTGAACAGTATCAAGCCCATAGCAGACATTCAGTGATATAAAATTAAAATAAACAGCCCTCATTTGGGATAACATGACACTATTGCAAAAGAAGCATCTTGCAAAGCCAAAAGAATGATACATGTTACAAGCCCAATTTAGTTGTGCAGGCGTGGTGGCTAAACGGCACATAAGCACATGATGGAACATGTGCCCTACACCAAAGGGGTAAGCCCCTCCAAGAATGGCTGCTTCTCTGAGGACAGGAAAGATACACCTGGTGATGACCCAGGCACAACTTTGGTATAAGAGGGCATAGGATTCAAACCACCTCTGAGCACTTCTCCTAGAAGGAGCTTCTAGGTTGGTCAAAACACTGCCATGGTGCCCATGCCCTGGCCATACATGGTCAGATTCCCTAGTTGCTTTACCTTGTAACTATCAACAAACTGCTATTTGCACTCATGGGCAGTCTTCTTTTTTCTATCATCCTTGAACTGTAAGAAGGGAAAACTCTACCCTCATCAATAAAACAACTGGCATGGAGGATGGAATGGCAGTTGGCAAGACTCCCATACCAGCATCTGGGGTTTCTGCTTGGTGGTCCGGGTTTGTTGATACCCTTGCCTGGACCTCTCAAAGTTTTAGGGACATCCCTAACTGGGTGTACAGGCTCCTAGCCTGCATATTACTAATTTTCACCAGCATTATAGGGATTTTTCAGTTTTTGCAGAAGTCATTGTTGTTGCAGGTAACATCCAAAGACCTGTTCCCCACTTACCTTGCTGTAGCCTGATGCTATGGGATCTGACCATTCCTATGTTCAGGGACACCCAGGCATCCTCTTCCCTTGGTCCATGTGTGCTGTATAGATGGCCAGGATCTGCAAGTGGTGTTTCACACACGGCTGAGTAGGACCACTGCATTCGGGAAATTCCCCTCAGCATGGCCTCCCCACCACAGATTCCAAATTCAAAAGGGCATTGCACCACCTCTAGTGGTGTGGCTGTACCAGAGTCTTTAGCTGTTGCCACTGTCCCAAATCCAAGACACACCAAGTTTACCCACCTAGCGATCCTTAGCCCTCAGCCACCTGCTAAGCTTCCACAAAATTACTTGGGGTCAGAGCAGCACACTCTTGATCCCTTCCCAAGCACAAAATAAGACCTCCCAACTTGTAAGGGGCCGTCCCACTCCCAAAGACACCTGTTGGGTTCTTCTAGCAGCTGTCCATGAACCACATTGCTGGGCCAATGGCCACCTGGATCAGGTGGCCATCTTGAAGGCCAATGTGTAGTTTGTCAGGACTGAGGACTCCTCCAATGCCCCTGCATAAGACCTTGAATTGGAAGACCCGCGCTACAACCAGGCCCCTGAGGACCCTTTCCAGGACCACTGCAAGTTCTCCCAGTAACAACCCAGAAGATGGTAAAGCAGGAGGCATTGAGCACGTGGACTTCCAGTGACTCCAAACTCCAGAAGATCCATGAAGAGATTCAGCCCCTTTTTATAGCAGAGATCCAATGGCTCTTGAAAGACCTCTTGCAGAGGACCTCAGAGAAGGGAGGTGCCTTGCTGTCTCAAATCTACCCAGCCAAGAATGAGTTAGCCTTCACCGATTTAGAGGTCTGTCAGCTAGCAGCCATCACCCAGTTTGGCAAAATGGTGCCTCTTCTTAAAGACCTGTGAGTCGGACCTGAGCCACCCAGCCTGAGGGCGCTGTGTACTGAACATGCCCAACCCACCCAGGGAGGTTTTACTCCCTCCTCCAATGGGCATTTATGGCCTGAAAGAGGCTTCCACAGCATGAATGAGCCTTGTTACTGTCTGAACACACTGCTGCTGGAAAAACACACAGAAGAGGTCTTCTGTGCTAGCTGGGTATACTGCAGCAGGTGAACACCTGCCGCAGCCCCCCGGCCCTGGCACCAATGGCACAGCCCAGAGGAAGCATGCTTCTATACTGATCCCCTCTCAAAGGGGTACCTCAGCTTTTAAGTCACTCTTCTAGCCATGACTGCATCTGAGCTCACTGTCCAGCAGGCACTGCTGGCCCTCATCACCTTGGAAAACAGTGAACACCTTCCCACGAAACCAAGTGTTTGCCGGAGCACGCTTGACATCACATAGACACTAAACTGTCAAAGGGGTGAAGTGACCCATGGAGTGACACCTGAGCCTCTTCACCTGCACATTCCCAAGAGGCAACTTCCGCCCAAAAGACCAAAAGGATCCTCAGAGCGTCCTGTACTGGATCATTCACAAATGAGGCTTCCCAAACTCTCTTATCTCTGGTAAGCCCATTCCTTTTCTTCAAATGCTACTGGATGCAGATGTGAATAATAGCCATATTTCCCACAGCTAAGTGTCTGGGACAGCCCCTCACCTCCAGCAGTGGTAGGGGCCAAAGCCACAAGAGGCAACAGGCAGTTATCCACCACAGGTACCCATGGATGATAACTGCCCCTTTACCTCTTTAACAGTGATTTGGGGGTCCCATAACAAGCAACATTTCATGCCCCTCTTAGATCCCACGGCCCAAGTGAAATTGATTCCCAGTCTTTCTTACTGAATTCATGGTGTCTGGATTGATGTGGAGGCAGTGGATGCTACCTGTATAGGCATTAAGATCACACTACCCCTCATTCTTGGCATCATCTTTTTGGCCCAGACCCCAAGTTCATGGTGCCAACCTCAGTTATTCCATTCCTGATCACGGGCATGGGCATTCCAACACACAACAATGCCAATGGAATAAACCTATGACTTTTGCCTTAACTGTTAGGAGGGCCCAATCGACTCCAATCAGTTTGCCCAGTCCCTTATGGGTAACCAGTACTCCCTATAACTGACTGCAACAGGAGATGGAAGGCATAAATCCCATCATCCAGGATATTTTAAAAGAAGGTATCCTGGTTCCTACAGATTTCCCTCTTAATTCTCCAATCTGGCCTATCTTCAAGGCAAGAGGAAAGGAATGGTATTTAACTATTGACTATTACAATTTAAACAAGAGAGTTCACCCCATTAAACCACCCTTGCCTGATACTGTGTCCACCTTGGATGCCAATCAAAACTTCTGGTCACAATGGTATGGAGTCATCGATCTGGCTAACACGTTTTACTCTGTGCCCATCGCTCCTGAAGACCAATTCCAATTTGTCTTCACCTCTGAGGTCCAACAATACACCTTTACCAGACACCTCATAGGACAGTCTGGACATTGTCCACGGCCTGAGCTGACAACATTTAGAGAGCCTCTCTTTGCCGGATGGTGTTTGCCTTTGGTACCATGTTGATGGCAGTTTATTGGCTGGACCCACCCAAAAGGCCATTTAGTCATTGTTCTCCATCACCACCAATCACCTTAGATGATTCATTGTCCCCCTGTCCCCATAAGATCCAGGGTCCAGCCCAAATCATCAAATTCCTAGGGTACATCTGGAACAGAGCAGGACACCACATCCCCAAGCCAGCACGAAATAAGCTCCTCATCCTTCATGTACCCATCAACCTCAAGGAGGCAGAACACCTTATGGGGCTTTCTGGATTTTGGAGGCAGCATATTCCATACCTCTGAATGAATAATGCTGCAACCCATCTATCAAGTCACCTGCAAGTCTGCTATCTTCTAATGGGGAGCCCCACAGGAGCAAACCCTGCATGCAGTATAACAAACCATTGCCAGTGCTCTGCCATTGGTTCCCAAGGTTTTAAGACTGGAGTTAGAGGTCTCTGAAACTCTTACCTTTGTCTCATGGGACCTCTGGACCAAACATCATGGCAAGCAGCTACCCATGGGCTTTTAGTGCAAGAAGCACCTGGGGGTCACTGCCCAGCATACACTTGTAGAACACCAGAGAGCTGAGGCATATCTGACAGGAAGGGATTCTTGGTATTAACACCCATTTCCCCATCACGTCCTGGGTGCAAGAAAACTGTTCTTAGAAGCTGAGTTCCACCTCTGAGGCCTCTTTAATCAAGTGGAAGTGTTACATCCAAGACCAAGCCAAGCCAAATTCCATGGTGTGTCAGTGCTCCACTTGCAGTTCCACTTGGAGCCCCAAACAGGCTATGCTATTTCCAACATCACTCATGTCTTTCAACAGCTGGCCATATGGACCTCATACTCCCTACACCAATGCTTTTCTACAACTGGCATCATCAATGCCTCCTCTTTGACAGACCCTGCTGTCCCTACATCAGGCCCTTCCCCAGTAGACTTCTATTCATCTCCTTCTTCCATTACCAGTTAAATCATAACTATACTATACTTTTGGGCTGGCCATGATTGAAGATCAGAAGGTAAAGAAGCCAGAAAAGGGAAAGGGGCATCTGCCTAGCAAGTGGACCTGGGCAGCAAACAAAGAAGAGATCCTGTATCAGCTACCTGGGTTGGGCGCCCACCCTCTTGAATTTACTGCACAAAGCCCTCACCAGCATCATCAATGGAGCTCCTGCCATGGCGAGTCTAATGGAGGAACTGCTTAGATAAGGACACCGCTCAAGAGGCTGGACCTACAGCCTCCAAACCAGGAAAAATAGTGTGGATCCTGATTTGGGGAGAAGATCACCCTTGCCTCGCACCAGGAGACTCATTCTTATGGTAAAATTGTCCAGCTTTCGCATACATAGGAGGCGAAAGAAAATACTACTGTTTGTAACAGGCATTTACATTAGTCTTCAAGGTGACATCTTTGCTTTTGAACATTTTAAAAAGGTCTTTTGCAGCCTATTTGCCCAATGCAATGCATCTTTTGATTTCCTGACCCCTGCTTCCATAGATGTTAATTGTGAATCCAAGTGAAATCTTTGACAACTTCAATCTTTTCTCCATTCATCATGATGTTGTTTATTGGTCCAGTTGTGAGGATTTTTGTTTTCTTTATGTTGAGGCGTAATCCATAATGAAGGCTGTGGTCTTTGATCTTCATCAGTGAGTGCTTCAAGTCCTCTTTGCTTTCAGCAAGCAAGGTTGTGTCATCTGCATAACACAGTTGTTAATGAAAAGCTAGACAATGATTAGGAAGACTGAAGAAGAACTGATGCCTTTGAATTTTGGTGTTGATGAAGAATATTGAATATAACATTGACTGCCTAAAGAGCGAACAAATCTGTCTTGGAAGAAGTACAACCAGAATGCTCCTTAGAAGCAAGAATGGCAAGACTTCATCTCACATACTTCAGATATGTTATCAGGAGGGACCAATCTCTAGAGAAGGACATTGTGCTTGGTAAAGTACAGGGTCAGCAAAAAAGAGAAAGACCCTCAACGAAATGGGTTGATACAGTGGCTGCAACAATGGGCTCAAGCATAGCAGCAATTGTGAGAATGATGCAGGACCAGGCAGTGTTTTGCTCTGTTGTACATAGGGTCGTTGTTGAGTCGGAACCAACTTGATGGTGTCTAATGACAACAACAATGATGAAATGCTCAGATATCTAGGGAAAAACCAGCGTTATCCACAAAGATGTCAATGCCCTAAGGCTGACATACTCCTCGGCTTGCTCCTCTGCTTCACCCTCATGTTAGCCAGATATGTTTGGAGCCTACATTGGAAAGTGGACTGCAATGGTAAACTGTGGGAACCTAAATGTTGTCCTTTGCGATTCCTCCTCATCACACTGTCTTATTGCCATCCAGCGATGATGGCAACATGGAGGGGGATATGTCACCAGTCGCTATTGGGAGTCTTCTCCACTTCCCACTGGGGACAGTGTCCCTACCACAGGTGGTAAATCAAGTGCAACAGCTTAAAAAACAGCACCCTCCCCTAAGCCAGACAATATATCCTGATTAATGCTCCTTCTGGCACTATCCTCAAGCATGACAACATGCCAACAAATCCAACACAGGCTGCAGCAAGAGAAAGAAGAGGAGGAAACCCAGCTAGCCGCCTGGGAACAACACAACCTAGGAACCATCAAAGACCTTTCTATCCACTGCTCTGCTTTCCCCAACCCATAGAACCCTATTTTAGCCATGATCACATTTATTGTAATTGTTTCTGTTTTTCTCTTAGTAGACTATAAACTCCATGAGTGTTGGAAGTTCATTTTTTAAATCATTGTCCTCATAAACTCAACATAGTTTTTTAATATACAATAGCAATTATGAAAAAAATTTTTTAAATGAATGCATTTTTAAAAAAGCATGTTGTTATTCTTGTGGCGTATTCACACTGTGCCTCAACTGAGTACACAGAGGTTGAATCCTTCTACTTATTTTGTTCTTTTCTCAACTCTCAAACTTATGCATACCCAAGTAGGAGAGAGAGCAGGACAAAGAAATGGGGGGACTTGGAGTAGCAGGAAGAACTGATGAAAAGTAGCACAGAAGATTCATCCTTCTGTGTATTAAAGTTCACCTCTTTATTTTACAGCAGGAGTGAACGGTGCCAGAATACCCCTTCCAAATTTTCTTTTCTTTTTTCCCCATCTCTTTTCCATAATGAACAAAGTACTACAGAAATAAATATGGTATATTTTTATTTATTGCTCTACAAACAACATGAAGACTGCTTTACTTTCCCTCCAGGAATCTTACCACTGTCTATTGCCATAAAGTAAAAACAAACAAACAAAACACTTGTTAAAGGAGAAATGCAAAGTTGAAACTCTGTAGCATCTGTATTTCTCCTTGAAAATCTCACGTAACTCTAAAACACTGTCTGGGTATCCACTTGCATTGTCATCAACTCCAAGCTAATACATCCTTGTTAGCTCTGCTATTCCTACTTGAATTTCTTTTCATGACTGAGTTAATTTATCCCCCCTTGCCTTTCACATTAGAAACCCTGGAAGGTATAGACTCGGGTATTAATAGAAAAAGCAAAACTGATCCAACAAAATTTACAGGGTTGTTTACTCATTCCCTAAAAACTTTTTTAGTGAAAGAGATCATTTTTCCAGGCCCTTGAAGAAGGCAGATACCATGTATACAGAAAAAAAGAACTGGTAGCAGAGGCTCCATAAGGAGTATATAATTATTGGCTTAAAAGCTCTAGTGGCTAAACAGTAATCCTAATGTTTATAACAAAAAATAAAGTATGTTGCAAACTATTCTAGGGAAACATTTTTAAAGTTATTATTGGATGACTACAGTATGGGGTGGAGCTGACCTTAGAGAAAAGAGACCAGCAATAAAAAGGAAATCGGCAAACACTGCAGTCAGCACAGTTCCAGAAGGCAGGACTGACCAAGAAGGAGCAGAAAAGCAAGATGAATGATGTGAAGCTTGCTGTTTTGGGTGGTGAAGGAACAGGCAAATCTGGTGAGTGGTGATGTTTTCTATGGTATAGTGTAGAATACAAAAAGAGTGATTTTATATAAATATATATATACACACACATACATATATATAAAATTTTCACACACGCTCACTGAAAAATGTGAAGCATTCCTGAGATGAAAGAACTTTGAAGTGGCGTGGCATTATGAACCTTGGAACTGAGCAAAAGGTGCACTAACTTTAGAAGGCTTTTTTGTTGTTGATTTTGTCGCGTTCTGATGGCAGTGAAGATGCCACCACTAGAGCCACCTGAGCCAAATGAACCTTAACTGGTCAGACCCAGAAGCTGCAATAAAATAAAACCACAACAGAGGTCCTTTCCCTATTTCTCGGATTTTTAAACCTGGCAACTAACAACAACAAACCAAACCCGTTGCTGTCAAGATATTCCAACTCATAGCGACCCTATAGGTCAGACTAGAACTGTCCCAAAGGGTTTCCAAGGAGTGGCTGGTGGATTCGAACTGTCCATCTTTTGGTTAACAGCCAAGCTCCTAACCACTACACCCCCAGGTCTCCAGCAACAACAACATTCCCTTAAACTACTGCAAGTGCTTGATAGTCTCCTTGTCACTCTAGTCATGCGAGTCCTTGGGGCCGGATTTAATCTGATAAAGAAAATAAAGTGATAACACAGTTCTTGCATTTTAAGTTTAAGGAGAAATCTGTGTCTGTTATAAAAGGTAAGTTGCCTTATCTATTTGCATTTGTGAATTAATTGCATAGTAATTTGAATGTGCTGCATTGTAAGATCTCTTTGTTTCTAGCTTTCTCATCATTATGGTTGTAAAATGGAAATCTTGATGTCTATTATTTAGACTGGAATTTAGTCAAGTCTTTAAGGTCTTCACTAATGCTTGGTGATTTCTGATCTGAAAGATAAAAACCTCATTGTACATAACTATGTTATCTATATTCTAAAATAGAAAAGACCCTTAATCCAGCTTGTTTATTTTGCAGCCCTTACAGTAAGGTTTCTTACCAAGCGGTTCATTGGGGAATACGCATCTAATTTTGGTAAGTCACTACTCTGGGCTTTTTGACCTTAAAATATCAGCATCGTAATTAAACCACAATTAAGCACAGAGAAGTGTTTTGATAGAATCTACAGTTTCTACATTCTTATGCCTCTTATTTATTTACAGATTCTGGTTATAGATGACAAAATAGGTACTTCAGATGAATGCTGTTTTTTGATAAAATTCACCCAATTTGATGTTAAGTTAGATGGATTAGAAAGTTACATGATTTCAAAGTCCAGGACCACAAAAGCATTAAAATTGAGATCCTCCCCCAAAAAACTACTGGAGAATATGTAAATACGGATATTTCTTGTAAGCTATAAAACAATTTTGAAATTAAACGAACATTTGTTGAAAGATGACAAATTAATGCTAATAGCATAAGAAACTACAAAGGAAAGATTATTTTTATTGAAAAGCTATACAAATATAACAGAAGAATTATGCTTGGTTAAACACCACATTCTAAGTGTCTAGGTTTTTGATACAAATTTCAGATAAGCTCTAAAACAGATGCCAGCGCACCTTGATATAATCTTTCTAGGACTGCTTCACTAACTACTACGGATTTCTGATATTTTGATCAGAATTAGCATGCCATATGGAAACAACCACAGAATAAAATTAGGAAATTTTGGCACAGTTTTGAGCATATTTTTGGGTCAGTAATAGCCAATATGAGGGTACTAATATCTTACCTGATTGAAGGCATGGGGGAAAACCAGATAAATTCAAGAGTTTTTTTGTTTGTTTGTTTGTTTACAGGAGTGACATAGGAAATACGAGAATTGGGGAAAAAAAGAATGATTTATTGTTCAATAATACTTAGAGTGAGGGAGTTTATGATTGTGTGTCTGTCTATGAGAAACAAACAAAAAATCCTTAGCATCCCCTCACAAGGTACGGTTATTAGAGTATTTTAGAAAATAACTTTAAAGTATTACATTGTGTTGTTTCCTACACACATTCAACATAGTACTTCAGCCCATATGACACTGTGGACATTTTAGGGCAAGTGCTTGAAAATGTTTAAAGAAGAAGAAATACATAAAAGAGAAACTCCAATTAATTCCTGAGGGCAACAGCCTCAGTTAAAAAAGGTCAACATTGCACACAAGCTAGGAGTCAGGCACGAGAAAATGTTCCAGAACTAAAAACAAAAGGAAAACCCAAACAAAACAAAACCCTCACCTTAATCGTTTATAAGACATAGTTAAAAAACAAAATATTTACACACTTCTATTACATCTCAATTAAAAATATAAGACTTAGAAACATTTTGAAAACACGTCATTAAGGTCGATTTTACTTTGAGGCAGCTTTTCCCCAGTCATCTTTTGAGTGCCTTCCAACTTGGGGGGCTCATCTTCCAGCACTGTATCAGACAATGTTCTGCTGCTATTGATAAGGTTTTCACTGGTTAATTCTTTTCAGAAGTAGACTGCCGGGTCCTTCTTCCTAGTCTTAGTCTGGAAGCTCGGCTGAAACCTGTCCTCCATGGGTGACCCTGCTGGTTTCTGAATACCGGTGGCATAGCTTCCAGCATCACAGCAACACACAAGCCCCCACAGTATGGCAAACTGACAGACATGTGCAAAGAGCTGGAGATGGAAAACCAAATGGGAAGGACACGCTCGGCGTTTCTCAAGCTGAAAGAACTGAAGGAAAAATTCAAGCCTCGAGTTGCAATAGTGAAGGATTCCATGGGAAAAATATTAAACGATGCAGGACACATCAAAAGAAGATGGAAGGAATACACAGAGTCATTATACCAAAAAGAATTAGTCGATATCCAACCATTTCAAGAGGTGGCATATGATCAGGAACCGATGGTACTGAAGGAAGAAGTCCAAGCTGTTCTGAAGGCATTGGTGAAAAACAAGGCTCTAGGAATTGATGGAATATCAATTGAGATGTTTCAACAAACAGATGCAGCACTGGAGGTGCTCATTCATCTATGCCAAGAAATATGGAAGACAGCTTCCTGGCCAACTGACTGGAAGAGATCCATATTTATGCCTATTCCCAAGAAAGGTGATCCAACCGAATGTGGAAATTATAGGACAATATCATTAATATCACATGCAAGAAAATTTTGCTGAAGATCATTCAAAAATGGCTACAGCAGTATATCGATAGGGAACTGCCAGAAATTCAGGCTGGTTTCAGAAGAAGACATGGAACCAGGGATATCCTTGCTAGATGGATCCTGGCTGAAAGCAGAGAATACCAGAAGGATGTATACCTGTGTCTTATGGACTGTGCAAAGGCATTCGACTGTGTAGATCATAACAATCTATGGATAACACTGCGAAGAATGGGAATTCCAGAACACGTAATAGTGCTCATGAAGAACCATTACCTAGATCAAGAGGCAGTTGTTCGGACAGAACAAGGGGATACTGACTGGTTTAAAGTCAGGAAAGTTGTGTGTCAGGGTTGTATTCTTTCACCATACCTATTCAATCTGTATGCTGAACAAATAATACGAGAAGCTGGACTATATCAAGAAGAACGGGGCATAGGATTGGAGGAAGACTCATTAACAACCTGCGTTATCCAGATGACACAACTTTGCTTGCTGAAAGTGAAGAGAACTTGAAGCACTTACTAATGAAGATCAAAGGCCACAGCCTTCAGTATGGATAACACCTCAACACAAGGAAAACAAAAATCCTCACAACTGGACCAATGAGCAACATCGTGATAAACAGAGAAAAGACTGAAGTTGTCAAGGATTTCATTTTACTTGGATCCACAATCAACAGCCATGGAAGCAGCAGTCAAGAAATCAAAAGACACGCTGCATTGGGCAAATCTGCTGCAAAGGACCTCTTCAAAGTGTTGAAGAGCAAAGATGTCACCGTGAAGACCAAGGTGCACCTGACCCAAGTCATGGTATTTTCAATCACATCATATGCATGTGAAAGCTGGACAATGAATAAGGAAGACCGAAGAAGAGTTGATGCCTTTGAATTGTGGTGTTGGCGAAGAATATTGAATATACCCCAGACTCCCAAAAGAACGAACAAATCTGTCTTGGAAGAGGTGCGGCCAGCATGCTCCTTAGAGGCAAGGATGGAGAGACTGCGTCTTATATACTTTGGACATGTCGTCAGGAGGGATCAGTCCCTGGAGAAGGACATCATGCTTGACAGAGTACAGGGTCAGCAGAAAAGAGGAAGACCCTCAACGAGGTAGACTGACACAGTGGCTGCAAGAATGAGTTCAAGCATAACAATGATTGTAAGGATGGCGCAGGACTGGGCAGTGTTTCGATCTGTTGTGCCTAGGGTCGCTATGAGTCGGAACTGACTCGACAGCATCTAACAACAACAACAACAGCCCGGAAGTATCTTAAAATTCATTCTCAACCCTTTAATGCTGACTCCTCAAATGTCTACTACACTGTCCTAGTATGAGTTACAGAGTATTATTTCCAGGATGAGTCATGATTTTGTGCGAGTATGCCATTTTGTGTAGAAGCAGGTCTTTTATTCAAAATGTGGAAGGAACAGTTACAGAAATTCATTCATTCATTCGCTTATTCATTCATTCAACAAATATTTACTGAGGAGCCACTCTGTGCCAGATACTCTTTTAGGTGGACAGAATACAGAATTAGACAAATATGCAAGCCCTTGTGGGGTTTACATTTCAGAGGGAAGAAAAATTATGTCATTTGATGGTAAATGTTAGGAAGGAAATAAAGCAAGACAGGGAGGTGGCACTAATGTGGTGTGTGGCACTTTAAAATAGGATGATCAGGGCAGAACTCACTGAGAAGGTGATGTTTGAACAGAGACCTGAAGGCAGTGAGGATCGAGCCAGGAGGATATCTGGGGGATTACACTGGAGGCAGAGGGGACATCAACTATGAAAGCTTTGAGGTAGAAACTTTCCAAAAAATTTGAAGAATGCTATGTATGCCAGTATGGCTGGAGTGGAGAAAATGCAGGACAGAATAGGCACTGGGGCCTACTGAGGTCAGGGAAGTAACAGAGAACCAGATAATGAGGTACATCATCTGGCATTTTCAAGGCTTTGCTTTAATCCAAATGAGATTAATGGAGAGCCATCAGAGAGATCTGATCAGAGAAGTGGCATCATCTGGCTACAAGGTTTACTTTAGTTCCTGTTTCAAGAATAGACAAGTTAGAGAAGTCAGGGGCAATGATGAAAGAAGAGAGATAAACTGGAAAGGTCTGTAATAATCTATGCAAGAAATAACGATGGCTTGGGCTAGAGTGGTAGCAATGAGGTGGAGATACAGTCGGGCTCTAAATATATTTTGAAATTTTGATAAAATAAATATGAGGTGTAAAAGAAAGAACCATGAATGACCTTGGGCTTTTTGACTTGGCAAACTTAAGCAATGGAGATGCCATTTAATGACAGGAACATTACAGAAGATATAATTAATGCAGGGAGAACAGGGGTTCAATTTGAGATGTGCTAAAATTGAGATGTCTATCAGATATGTAAATGGAGATGTCCAATAGCCAATTTTCCTTTGAGCCTGGAGTTCCAGGAAGAAGTCTGGATTATAAACTGGAGTTTATCAGCAATAAATGGTATGTAAAGTCTTGCGACTGGACATGATCAGCAACGGGGGTGAATGTGGATAGAGAAGAGCTGCAAGAACTGGATCCATGTTTGGATGTGGGAAGATATGGTGGGACAAACAAAAAAAGATTAAGATGGAGCAAGAGTGAATAAAGAAAAAACCAGTAGAATATATTGTTTGAAGGCCATGAGGGAAGTGTTTTAAAAAGCAGGAGTGACCAACCACATTAATGCTGCTAACAGGGCAACTAAGATTCCACACAGAACTGACCATTGAGTCTAGCAATACGGTAGTGGTAAAAACTGCTTTAGTCAAGAGTAATTAGGGCGAAAGCCTGATTGGAATGCTTGAAGAGCATGGGAGGAGAGAAACTGGACATAAGGTATGCAGATATTTTACTGTAAAGACCAGCAGAGAAATAGAGCAATAATTTGAAAGAATTGTTGGATATGAGGATTTTTAAATTAGGAGAAATTCAGCATGGTTGTATAATGTTGGGAATGATAAAAGAAAATTTTTACGATGCAGAAGAGAGAGGAAGAATTGCTTGAAGCCATATTTTCCAGGAGGTCTGAGGAAATGGTAACTAGTTGAGACTGAATAGATTGGGCTTACATAGGAACACAAGTAATTCAACTATAGTAAGGATGGAAGGTGAGTATATCTTCACAACACAAAAGCATGCAGGTGGCTAGATATGATGCTGGAGATCATTTGTAAAACAGCATATATGAGGAAATACAACAAATACAGGATTTTGGTCACTAGCAATGAAGAAAAGTCACTGCACTACTGCGCTAAGATATGAGTGGCTGAATTTGCCAGACTGTGATCCACATATGAAAGCATTTTTTCTTCTGGGGCATTTCTGTATTGACAATTAATATGCATATTGTTTGCAGAATCTACCTACAATAAATATTTGTGTTTGGAAGGGAAGCAACTGAATCTGGAAATATACGACCCTTGCTCTCAAGTAAGTTAAAAAAAAAAAAAAAAAAAAAAACTCGTTATTAAAAAAAAAACACTTTTTTTGTATTTTTTTTTTTTTAAGGATGATTCGAAGATTGGATGAGAGTAAGCGAAAAGTTGTCAGTCTTAAAACTGAAGCTTCTTCTCAATTATTGAAATTTTAACAAATTACTTCAGTGTTATAGCTTCCATTATCTGGCTTCTCTGTAAAATTATGTCAAAAATTACCACATTAAAAATACAGCTAAAAAATAATATTAGGCTGAATTAATAATGTATTCTATCAGGCCACAGTGCAGCTATCAGAAGTTAATAGCTTAATGGCTTGTCAGTTCAGTTTATATTGTTAAAAAGTTGTGTTTGTAACCAGGCAGTTTTTTTGTACAGCATAGCTAAAACAGATTTTGAATGCAAACCTCTTTACTCACTAACATATAAAAAGTTGAAATAAGATTATACAAATAGAATTCAAAACAACTCCATGGCCAGATCATTATTAGATTAAGTAAAATACCCCTTAAATCTTTTCAGCTAAACCTTGTAAATGGTTTTGTTGCTGATTTAAATCTAGTACCATACATCAACAAATATCTCATTTATTAACATAGGTACAAAATATGATTTCTTTGGAAAACAAATATGTGGAGGTTAATTAGAAAGCAATTATTATAGCTTATCATATTCTCAGAAAAAATAGAGATGTATTTTCTTAAAGCAAAATAATAAAATGAGTTAGATACTGTGTTATAGTTTATCTTAGTACTTTAAAATTTAATCACTTTTAATTAAGGAAGAAAGGAAAACAAAGAAAATTACATTTTAGAAAACATCACTGTTGTACTATTTTCTGTGGCCGTATTTTGTTTACTGAAGTCTCTTCCAAGTAAAATGGGTTTCTATTAATTAACAATTTAAAGTGTAAAATACAGGTGTGTCAGATCCCACCATTTGCCATGTGCTTGGTTTATTTTCAGCCCCAGAAAGCAAAATTCTCCCTCACAAGTAAACTTCATTGGGCAGACGGGTTTGTCATTGTGTATGACATCAGTAACAGATCTTCTTTTGCTTTTGCAAAAGCACTGATCTACAGAATTCGGGAGCCACAAACTAGTCATTGTAAAAGGTACGGTATTTTTCATTCCTCTCTCCTTTTCTTTCAGTAAATCATCATATAGCTGTAAGCATCATTAGGAAGAGTTTAATACAGTCTTTCAATTACGAAATTTAACAGCCCTGAACAATTCACCTTCCCATTCCACAGGAGTTACACGTGTAGTAAAAGGAATAAGATGAGAATACTTTATTTTCTAGCTAACATAAACAGTTACTTGCTCTAGGTAAATGGCTATTTTTACAAGACAGCTCCTATTGTTAACATGACACTCACTTGCAAAATAATGGCCCTCTGTACACAAGATAGTTCATTTTCAATCTTTCCTTTTTATCCCCATAGAAATGTTAAGGATACTAAATAAATCTGGATTTATTACATTTGAAATCCTGTGAAAGCCAATTCCTAGTCACTGAGTTGTTCAATCTATCGACGCCAAACAGACTAAATAATCAAAACATTTACAAAATCCACGTATAAGGATGCATGCTTTTCTCTATTTTACCTCTCAAAATAAAGAAATTATAAACAATTCCACACTGTTAATTGGCTTGACACAAGTAACTATTAAAGAATGAAAAACTGTGCCTTAAACCACTGTTGCATTACTAGAAATAAATTTAAGTATCTAAGGTTTCCCATTTTAGTTTTCCTTATCTTTTTTATTGTTTTACCCATTCTCTTTGAAAGCATTTCTTTTTGTTCAACATGCTGATATAAGCTAGTCTTTTGTGTTTGTCTTAACCACTCTACTCTGGGAAGTAGGAAAAAATAATATTACTGAAAATTGGTATATGTGCTTTTTATATCTATTTAAAATGTCCACTACCAAGAAACCATGGGATAATAATTGATATAGGATATTTTCCTTGAGTCAATGTCATTTTAGTTGCTTCCTAGCTGACTGATCTTAAGGAAATCACTTTATGCTCTAGACCCCTTTTTTACCCAATTATAAAACTGATGGTAGTAGAGAAGGAGGAAAGGATGTGATTTTTCTAAGGTCCCTTATAGCTCTAATTTCCTATAATATTACTGATGCTTTAGAACTCCACTGTTCCAAACATTAAATGTCTTATGTTTAAGCACAATGAGCTAGACAAGAAAAAGGAATAAAATTTCCTTGAAATTCCTCCAAATCAGAAGAATCTCTCAGTAACACTTAGAAACATATTGAGACTATAAAACCTACATTTAAAAATTTTCAGGCAATCTTCTTAATTTATTGATTAATTTCTAGATTATTCCCTTTATCAATCTGTAGATAGTCTAGGAGACCAAAACACGGAATTGTTTTGTAAAAATATCTAATATTTGTAACTCACCCTTCAAAACATTTTCATTTACCCTTCCCCAATTATCCTTTACAATAATTTTGTGCATTAACAGAAAAAGATATTAACACACAAAATAATTCACCACATAATTTACCACTCACATTGTCACGTGAAGGAAACCATCTTTTAGTTAAATCTGGAATATCAGAAGAGCTGAAGGCTGCATTTATCCATTTCTTCTCAAGGCTTCAAACTGGTTTGAACAGGTTCAGTAATGGCGGAAGAAGCGAAACTGAAACAGACCCGAATTTTTACAATTTGGGAGATCCGACACAATAACTGGAACAGGAAAAATGATGGGTCAAAGCACTGGAATGGGAAACTAGAAAGAGGCATAGTGAGCCCTTTCAGGAGCATGATGTGTGAGACTGGATTATTGGCAGGGCTGCGGGGAGCGACACACACTCAAAGCAGCGCGGTCAGCCGCCATCTTTGAGCCAGACACCGCTCTTTCCCACTCTGGCACAATCCCACGGCCAAGAGATTTGGTTACTACGCAATGTGTACTCTGCCTTTGTTTGCTAAGAGGGAGAATAGGTCTCTAACTGAGCTTTGGCCCCTAATTTTTCTTCTTCCAGTTATAATCCCAGTTTACCAAAATTTTTAAAATTAGGGTCTGTTCCAGTTTCGCTTACTCAGCTGTGACAGAACGGAGAAGAGCCGATTTGAAGCCTTTTTTGTTCTCGATAGTAAATAGCTTAACAGAGTTCCATGTCATACAAGGACTGGTGGTCCTACTGTAGTCTCCAAATAAAACTCTGTTTTAGTAGTGGTTTTCTGTAGCCAAGGAGAATATATTAATATTTGCTGAAGATATTATCTAAACAGAGAAATTATTTTCCTAAATAGAAAAATTGTACAAGGTCATGAGATTGTAAACTTTTCTTTAGAGGATGGTATTAACAAAGAAAAATAGCAATGAATATTGAACAATATTTTTTCTTAGGAAAATTAGATCTATATTGACTGATCAGTTATAACTGTATACACATAAAGACGTTAATTAGTCTCTCTCAATTGATAAGGAAAATGAAAATAAATATCTTTGGCAGCATGTTCGATATTTTTTTATATATCGAACTGCATGAGAAGTCTGTGTGATGACAATTGTTTTATCATTTTTTTATATATAAGGAAACTGAAAGTGAGAAAGATAATAATGCCTTGTTAGTAAATGGAGCCAGAATTCAGGAATACATTTGTATCACTTCAAATTCTTGCTATAAAGGCCTGTTGCTTCTTTGTCATATAGTAGATTCTACCTAAAATGTCATTTACTAGATTCCCATTTATAAGTAAATGGGATTGTATGTCATTATGCACACACCACTCACACACGCACGATCATAAATAATACTCTCAAACTATATATGCATGCGATTTTCTTTTTTGATCTATAGTCATTTTAACATACTATTTATTTAAAAAAATTGATATATGTGCTTTTTATATCTATTTAAAATGCCCACTATCAAGAAACCATGGGATAATAATTGATAATAATCTTGATAATAATTGATGATAATCTTGCCATGGAATCTATATTTCAGAGCTGTGGAATCAGCTGTGCTTTTGGTTGGCAACAAGCAAGATCTCTGCCATGTGCGAGAGGTTGGCTGGGAAGAAGGGCAAAAGCTGGCACTGGATAACCGATGCCAATTCTGTGAGCTGTCTGCCGCAGAGCAGTCTCTGGAGGTAGAAATGATGTTTATCAGAATTATCAAGGACGTCCTGACAAACTTCAAACTCAAAGAAAAGAGAAGACCCAGTGGATCTAAATCAATGGCCAAATTAATCAATAATGTATTTGGAAAGAGAAGAAAATCTGTGTAGTAGACATGTGATCCTAGGGGATTTATTATGTCAGAGAGTTTTAAATATTCACATGATAATTAAATTTACTCATATATACATATATATTTTAAAAAGAACTCCCTTGGAGACATAAAATAATTGAACATGAACCACAACTGTGTTTTAAAATATTTTGTTTGTTTGTGTCCTGTCACTCAGCTTGACATTTAGCCTTTCATTTATTGCACTCAGTATATCATTGGATTTTTATCCAGTTTGCCTTGACAAATAAATTATGCGTATGTAATTTTACCTTTGCTAGGCTACAGTTTACCTTTATTTCTTTTGAATGAAACATATTCATAGTTAATATGTTAGATGACTTCACTTATCAATTTTTGAAAAGTTCTTGATCTATTTAGTAGAACATCGATTAATTGTTTAAAATGCTTTTATAGCAATCCAGTAAGTCAATTGATATTACACAAATCTTATTTATAATATCACTTAGGCCTTAATAAATTAAATCCCTTGCCCATGAGTACGTAGTTTGTAGTTGATTGGATGATGACAGTTAGTCTTTCACTGTTGTATGCTATACTTGCAAGAGCAATTATTACAGGGAAATTAGCTTATATAACTAAGATTTGTTTTAGTTGAAAAGATTAGTTCATGCCAGTTCATCTAGAAACATACATTATAGGGAAAGTGAAAACTGCTTGGTAATACATAGCCTTGAAGGCATTACTGCCCTGAGGGAAATGGAAATTTTTTTGTATTAGATACATTTGGGACCTCTCAGATTACTTTGACTACTACTTCCTTCAGAAAACAACTGTCTACCTCCTGAATCCCAGTACTGCTACCGCTCCTGTTCTGAGCTTTGCCATTTGCTACATTTCAAGATGAAGCACTAGGCCTATCTTCTGCAAATAACTGATAATTAGGGTCAGGTCTCAGGTCAGTCAAGCCAAAATGAGAGTGTAAGCAATACTGCACACTTGGTTAGTATATACTGACAAGAACCTAGGGAAAGTCGATCTTGAATAGATGGTGCTAGACTTGGGTGTGTATGTTGGGAGGGGGGCAACACAGAATATTAGGCTGCAGAGAAGACACTTTATTGACACTGGATCACTCACCATTGAATCAGGATTTAACATTTTAGGAGCAACATCTAAAGCTGGTATAAAGCTTTGCTGTTCCTTAGAAATCTAAACTTGATGATGTACTAAAGTAAAAGTAGTGAGATAGTGGAGTGTTTTGGTAGCATACAAGATAGTTTAAGAAGTCTCACACGAGATAGGAAGTTTAGAACTGATATAGTGTTTTCGACCTAAGAGCCCATTATCTGACTATGTTCCTTGGGAGAACTCTGGGAAACCCCCTTTACTAAGGAAGTAAGGAACGCACTGGTGAGGAGATACAGACATCTCTGAGAAACATGACAGTGACGTACCCTGACTGGCAGTAAGGATGCTGCTATTGAACTGAGCTCCTTGATATCAGTACAGATAATAGAATCCCGAAACTGCAGAATCTGGTGATAACATTTAACCTACTACCTGGTTATTACCCATCCACTCCCTCTTCCTGAGAAAATCATGCCTATCCAGGTCTGAGTCTCCATTTCTGAGGCCGGTAGATTGGATATTTAGAAGTAACATGTTTATCCCACTCCTGAGAATATATTCTGGAGAAATAAGAGCCGTCATACAAATAGACATATGCACACCCATGTTCATTTAAGCGTAATTCACAATAGCAAAAAGATGGAAACAACTTAAATGCCCATCAGCAGATGAATGGATAAACAAACTGAGGTACATACTCATAATGTAATTTTATGCAATGATAAAGAACAATGATGAATCTGTGAAACATCTCACAACATGGATAAATCTGGAGGGCATTATGCTGAGTGAAATAAGGCAGTCACAAAAGGACAAATACTATATGAGACCACTATTATAAAAACTCATGACAAGGTTTATCCAAAGAAAGAAACAATCTTTGATGGTTACAAGGGAGGGGAGGGGTGGGGAGGGAAAACACTAACTAGGCCATAGAATGTGGTAACTTTAGTGAAGGGTAAGACAGTACACAACACTGGGGAAGTCAGCACAACTTGACCAAGGCAAAGTCATAGAAGCTTCATAGACACAAGCAAACTCCCTGAGGGAGCAAATTACTGGGCTGAGGGCTGAAGACAAGGGTCTTGGGGGACATCTAGCTTAATTGGCCTAACACAGTTTATAAAGAAAATGTTCTACATCCTACTTTGGTGAGTAGAATCTGGGGTCTTAAAAACTTGTAAGTGGCCGTCTAAAATATGTCTACTGCTATCACCCCAACTGGAGCAAGGGAGAATGAAGAAAACTATAGACAAAAGAGAAAGATGAATCCAAAGGACTAGTAGACCACAAGTACCACAGCCTTTACCCTACTAAGTCCAGCACTAGATGGTGCCTGGTTACCACCACCAACTGCTCTGACAGGGATCACAATAAAGGATCCTGGACACAGCTGGAGAAAATGTAGAACAAAATTCAAACTCCCATAAGAAAAAATAAAAGACTAGACTTACTGATCTGGCAGAGACTCGAGATACTCTGAGAGTATGGCTCCTGGACACTCTTAACTCAGTACTGAAGTCACTCCTGAGGTTCACCCTTTAGCCAATGCTTGTACAGGCCTATAAAACAAATAATAACACACATAGTTCAACTATGTATATGAGAGTAAATAGACACACCAGCCCAGGGTCAAGGACCAGAAGGCAGGAGGGAACAGGAAAGCTGGGCAGATGGAAATGGAGAACCCAAGGTCAAGAAGGGGAGAGTGTTGATGCTTCATGGGGTTGGCAACCACTGTCACAAAACAATATGTGTATTAATTATTCAATGAGAAACTAATTTGCTTTATAAACTTTCAGCTAAAGCACAAATAAAATATAATAATAAATAAATAAAATAAAACAACAAAAAAGAAGTGACGTGTTCAATCAGCCATACCGAGGGAAAGTCCATATTGTGTGGCTCTATCCTGGTCACCAGGGCCACTGTATTCATGGGTCCATTTCACAAGCACAGAGGAGGTCAAGAAGAGAGGCAGGTTGATACAGCAGGAAAGATTATCCTGTTCCTCTGCTTGTAAAGTGCCTTCTCATTGGTGCATGCTTTCTAATGGGCATTAACATGATGCACAAATATTTGTATACTTTATGCTGTCTCTGAGAGACCCATTCACATATCTTTTCCCCAAACCTTCTTGGCACGGATCTTCCAGTCTTACTTCTTAGAGGTCTCATACCACCTGGCCAAACCATTGATCACTGCCCTGAAATTAGCATACCACATTCCACATTTTCCCCATACAAGACAGTGTATTTCTTGACATTCTGCCAAACGAGATTCATGGTTATGTCTACGGTCTGTGTAGGACTTTAATGAGGCACAGTTCTCTTTAGGGTGACACTAATACGCCATGCTTAAGTGAGGAAAGCTTCTTACTAATCAGTGATACAACTTTTTTATTAACTATTTATAGGGATTTATTAATGTTTTATAGTTTCAATATTGAATATATGTAAGTTTTAACAGTTATACTTTAATATGTTTTTCTCTTTTGTTTTATTTTTATTATTTTCTACATAATCTCATATTTAGATATTTGGTCCTCATTCTTTAAAGATTTTTTCCTAGCTAAGGAAAA
Source organism: Elephas maximus indicus (assembly GCF_024166365.1). NCBI lineage: Eukaryota > Metazoa > Chordata > Mammalia > Proboscidea > Elephantidae > Elephas > Elephas maximus. The sequence continues at coordinate 76,858,520 of NC_064822.1, read as the reverse complement.
ATTATTTTGTGATGATTTAGGAGAAAATCAACATATTTATCCATGTAATATATAAGGACTCTACGAAAATGGTATTAAAATTCTTTAATAGCTTTATCCATGCGTATGTATCTGTCATGAGTCAGAGTTCAAAATTTCTCTGTTAAGGGTACTGCTTATATTTCCATATATTTTAAATATTATTGATTGTACTTTTTTTTTTTAATTAAATTAACCTGGAAGTATACACTTTGTTACAAGGAGGATATAGAACATAGTAATATGAACATTAATTTACATTTTAAAAGTAGTTTTAGTAAAGTAACTTTGGAAATGGAGTGATGTTTAAAAGTATTGAATTAATTCCCTCTTTGATGATGTGGTGGCTTTAAAACATGTATCCATATTCTCTGACACTTCTCCCATCAATAGTTTGAGTCTAATACTCATCCCCTTGATGTTGTTGTAGATTGAATTTTGTCCTCCAGAAATGTGTGTCAACTTGGCTAGGCCATGATTCCTAGAATTATGTGATTGTCCACCATTTTATCAACTGATGTGATTTTTCTATGCATTCTAAATCATGCCTCTATAATGTTAATGAGACAGGATTAGAGGCAGTTATGTTAATGAGACAGGACTCAATCTACAAGACTAGACTGTGTCTTTACCCAATCTCTTTTGAGATATAAAACAGAGAAGCAAGCAGAGAGGCAGGGGGACCTCATGCCACCAAGAAACAAGAGCCAGGAGAGTAGTGTGTCCTTTGGTCCCAGGGTCCCTGAGCTGAGAAACTCCTTGACCAGGGAAGATTGATGACAAGAACCTTCCCCCAGAGCTGACAGAGAGAGGAAGCCTTCCCCTGGAGCTGATACCCTGAATTTGGAGCCTACTAGACAGTGAGAGAATAAATCTCTGTTAAAGCCATCCAATTTTGGTATTTCTGTTGTAGCAGCACTAGATAACTAAGATAATGATGAATCAGCCTTAGTGACGCTATGCTAACAAATAGAATGAGGTGGAAGTGATGCGTGTGACATGCAGGCCAGGTTAGAAAAGGAGATAGATCTCCCATCTGTTTCTTTCTCCCTTGAGAATCTAGTTTGGGGCCATGAGACAAAATCTAAAGTTTGGCTTCCCTAAACGTGCAAGGCTGGAGATAGTACATGGACTTAGTGATGTCCAGCCACAAATATATGTGTGACCCTATCAAATTTTTCCTTCAGGTTGGATTCCAGTCTCCAGCATTTGGGCCACTGCAACTAATGCTGAGTGGAGCAAGGTGAGTTCTTCCCATAGAATCCTGCCCCAACTGCAGATTAGCGAGCATAATAAATATGGTTGTTACTTTAAACCATTACGTTTTGGGGTTGTTACATGGCAATAAATAATCAGAACTGATAATTCGTTAAAACCCTAAACAACTTCAGCCAATGCAAAATGTTTGGCTTTCTTATTGGGGAAAGATGGGGTGAGAAAAGAATTCTTCCAACCAGATTCAAAATTGTAATAAAAAGTTGTCCCAATATCAGTTTTCTTATGAATACAATTCAGGAGTAAAACAACTTGCAAAAAAAGTTAAAAATAATAAATAGCAGTTTTCCAAAGTGAGCAAAAAGCACATCTACCTATTGAGAAATAAATACATCAACAATAGGCCATAGAATGCTGTAGGCTGAGGGTAGCAAGCATGTCTATAAATCTCCTCGATAGTTAAGCCGTATCACTAGACCAGGAATTGCCTCTCTTGATTCTAGTAAAAAAGATGCTGTCATTCACTTCAGATGAGCTTCAATGAAATAACACATAATGGGGGGCAACAGCCGAGGAAGGGAATGCAAAAGGGGAGGGACCTTTAGAACGGCTTTGATTTAATACCAGGCATGCACTATTAATAAAGGGGTTGAATGATACCTGTATGTTTTATAGGTTTATAAATTGGCTGTAGTAAAATATTTTACATCTTAGATCACTAGGTATTGTTTCAGCTTATTATGGGAGATATCTATCTAGAGTTGACTGAATTGTATTAATCTGAACCTAGTTTAATGACGCCTTAACATTTTTATGGGGGAATTTAATGTTTGCAATATCCATGTTCCTTATTTGAAAGCGTGACTTATAGGTTTCTCATCTTCCTTAAATTATGAAATCCTTCAGCTAATAAAGGAAAATGATTATAGTTTGCAAAAAAGGCAAAGTCATTTAACAATCCATATAACTGCCTATTGTAGGACTTTGCATAATAATTGTAATTTAGCTATTAGGGATTCTAAAGGCAGTTATCAGTCATACTCTACAATTCTGGGGGAACCAGGCAAAGCCCAAATTATTTAAAGTATTTTAAATTCCCAAAGAACAAAAGGCACACCATAAATTCGAAATATAGTCTATAGTGACAAGATATCATTTCATAAGCAAAGAAGAAGTTCATCATAATTTTCAAAGGTATAAACATCAGTTGGTGTGATACTTGTACATATCCAGCCATTTCCCATTTTATAATTGCACCATTTTCTTTCTCTCCTAAGGAGCTCTATCTGTGAATCTATCTTGCTCCAATTTTATAATTTTGAACGCAATATTTTTTCTTCTGTTCATCCTTCTTCCTTCTCTTATTTTGCTGTCCCTATTCTCTGGCTTTAATTCACTTGTTTTTTTAATATCTTTCTGAGAAAATAGATTATTGTCAGATTAACTAATATTATGTGGATGTGTGGATGGATGGGTGCCTTAGTTGCAAACTAATATGTTTAACTTCAATAAGCTGTAACTGGGAAAGTATACAAAACAAGAAAATGATTTTTTTTTGGAAAATACTTCTCTAGTCTTCCTACATTTTTTAAAGAAATATGATTTCATTTGTGACATTCAATATTTCAAAAAAATAGGGGTAGAGCAGCAACTACCTATGCCACTTTATTTTTTTTCTCTGAATAACACCTAGTGCTGTGTCCATCAACTAGTTAAGGGCACTCACAAAATTATAGTTGATAAAAGTGATGAAGAATAAAGAGAGAAGATTGATTAATGATATTATATTTTTTAACATCTTCAAACTAATCAAATTCCTTTTACAAGGAATATATAAAGCAATACAGCTTTAATAAGTTTATTTCACTTTTGTAGAACCATCAGCTAGTGATATCTCTTAAAGAATTTACCATTGGACACAGATGGGCATGTATTTTTTCATCGCGAGGGCTTAATTCAGACACTGAGTAGTTAGCAGGACTGAATACACCATTTCAAGATTTTCAATAAAAATTATGCTTTTTTTTTTTAATTTGAAAAACAGCTCATAATACCAATGAAAGTTAAACTAACAGAAATTCAGGCTTTCACTTAACCAAATTGAGCCTTAAAATGAGAAATACAATCATGATTTATGTGTGTAATACCTTCTGAACTGAAAGAGCATAGTTTTGCTGATGGCAAGCAACTAAAATATTTTATCCCATTCTTAAGTCCTAGCTTGGATACAGACTTTGCACAGCCAGAAAACTGGTCATCTGTCCCTCCCCTCCATGATGACAATTTTCTGAAATTGTTGTGGCCCTTTTCTACTATCCCTCAAAACCCGCCACCATCATCTCCGATCTCTCTCCAAACATTCACAGTTATAGGAATAAGAGAAAAGGTAATGGCATATTGTATCTTTGCCTGTATAGTAATCATGGATAAAGGAAAACACAGATAACATGGAGATTCAGTTGTTGGAAATGTTGAGGCAGGGGCTCAAAGAGCTGTGGTTTACAGTTACTCGTACATAATACTTTAGTTGAAAAAACAACACTTTGCACTGTGTTCTTTAATACGTATCTTCTCTTACTCATGATGAGAAGGGAACCACCTCCCTTCTCAATATAGCTAAGTCAAATGAAATGAATTCCGATCAAGCATAAAATTGTAATGGGGCAAAGCACATGAACCAGACTTGAAGTACTAGATTTGAGAGAGCTACACTATCCCCCACAAAATAAATTGACAAACTGATGAAGACAAAGAAGAAATATCACATTGGCAAAGCAGATTATAAATTTTCTTTTTAAATAAGGATCAAGAAACATTAAATGAAACAAACACTTCCCCATACAAAGTATAAATAAGAAGAGGGTTTTTGAAAATATTTCTGAAGACAAGAAAATACTAATATTAATCTGAAACAGGAAAGTATATACCTGAAAATAATTTATTACCTTAAGAAATATTTTCTATGTAAATAATGACAATATATAACTAAGATATTAATTCACACACTTTACTGTAGCTATAGGTTTAATCTAGGTCAAAAGCTGGTCATTTCCTGATCTGAGACCCACATCAATTATAAGAAATAATTAAGAAGACAAAACAAATGACAGTGGTAAAGACCAAAATGAAAAAGCAACTGGCTATATTTTAAAAATGAAACATGAAATAGAAAGTCTACTGCAGACTTTAAAATCTGCATTTCAGGCAGTTTAGAGTTGAATTGGCATTACAGAAAATCAATTAAATGACAGATATAAAACATAATATTTTCAAGAACACATAGGATTACATGATGTCTCTAATCAGAAAGTGTGTAAAAATAATATACAAGTATAAAGAACAAAAATGCCAGTAATCTTTTTATACTATCCTCAAATTATCTTCTCTAGAGTAATTAGTATGAACAGTTTGGTGTGTGTTATGAATTAAATTGTGCCCCTAAAAGTTATGTTGAAGTCCTAACCCTTGCACCAGTGAATGTGACCTTGTTTGGGGAAATACAATTTTTCTTTGAGGATGTTATAAGTGAAATTAAAGAAGTCCTAGCAAAGTAGACTGTGCTCTAATTCTAATTCGTTTTGAGCAATGTCCTAAAAAAGAGGACAGATACCAAAGAGCCACACTGGGAGGGAGGCACCATGTGAAGACACATCTATCAGCAAGTGAAGGAATGTCAAGGATTGCCAGCAGCCACTAGAGTCTAGGAAAGAGGTGTGGAACAAATCTTTTATCAAAGCCCTCAGAAGGAATCAACATGGCCAATAGCATGATTTACACTTGTAGCCTCCAGACTTTTGAGAAAATAAATTTCTGGTTTTTAACAGAATGGTATTTTGTTATAGCAGCTCTAGGAAACTAAGACAATGTGCACACCTTCATTCTTTGCTCATACCCATATTTACAGCACCTACCTTTTTAAAAATGATGATAAAATTCATTAGTTCAATAAATTTTTACTGACAATTTGTTATGGACCAGGCTTGTTTTCAGTTCTGGGATAGAGTAGCGAACAAAACAGATAAAATCCCCTTCATAAAGCTTATATTTTAGTGAGAAGAGACCAATGATAAACAAAAAATTATATAGGATGTCAGGTAGTGATAAAGACATGAAGGCTACAGAGAAAAATTAATCCAACAAGAAGGATAGGCCTGTTACAGGAGTGGGAAAGAGGGGTGGCTATTTTAAACCAGAGATAAGTATGGCCTTGTTGAGAAGGTAACTGTTATGGGTTGATTTGTGTCCCCCCACAATAAGTGTTGGAATTCTGCTATAGCTGTAATCTTATTTGAAAATACAGTTTTCATTATTATGTTAATGGGGCCATATCAGTGTAGGGAGTTTCCTACACCTAATCACTTCTGAGTTATATGAAGAGTAACATAGAGGCAGAGACTTGAAAGCACAATCAGGGGAAAGCAGCAACAATCTGATGCCAATAGAGGTAGATGAATCTACAAGCCTAAGAACTCCAAGGATTGCCAGCTACTAGAAGCTACTTTTAAGCCTCATGTTGCAATATTGAAGGATTCTACGAGAAAATTTTAAATAATGCAAGAAGCATCAAAGAAGATGGAAGGAATACACAGAGTCACTGTACCAAAAAGAATTGGTCTATGTTCAGGCATTCAGCTACTTCAGGAGGTAGCATATGATCAAGAACCAATGGTGCTGAAGGAAGAGATCCAAGCTGCACTGAAGGCACTAGCAAAAAACAAGGCTCCAGGAATTGACAGAATATCAGTCGAGATATTTCAACAAACGGATGCAGCGCTGGAAGTTCTCACTCGTCTATGCCAAGAAATTGGGAAGACAGCTACCTGGCCAACTGATTGGAAGAGATCCATATTTGAACCCATTTCAAAAAAAAGTGATCCAACAGAACGCAGAAATTATTGAACAATATCATTAATATCACATGCAAGCAAAATTGTGCTGAAGATCATTCAAAAGCGGTTGCACCAGTACATCAACAGGGAATTGCCAGAAATTCAAGCCAGATTAAGAAGAGGACATGGAACCAGGGATATCATTGCTGATGTCAGATGGATCCTGGCTGAATGCAGAGAACACCAGAAGGATGTACACCTGTGTTTTATTGACTATGCAAAGGCATTCAACTGACACAACCTTGCTTGCTAAAAGCATTCAACTGTGTGGATCATACCAAATTATGGATAACATTGCAAAGAATGGGAATTCCAGAACACTTAATTGTGCTCATAAGGAGCCTGTACTTAGACCAAGAGGCGGTTGTTTGAACAGAACAAGGGGATACTGCATGGTTTAAGGTTGGGAAAGGTGTGCGTCAGGGTTGTTTCCTTCCACCATACTTATTCAATCTGTATGCTGAGCAAATAATCTGAGAAGATGGACTGTATGAAGAAGAACATAGAATGAGAATTGGAGGAAAACTCATTAACAACCTGTGATATGCAGATGACACAACCTTGCTTGCTAAAAGTGAAGGGTACTTGAAGCACTTACTGATGAAGATCAAAGACCACAGCCTCAATATGGATTACACCTCTACATAAAGAAATCAAAAATCCTCAGGCCAATAAGCAACAACATATAAGCTGAGAAAAGATTGAAGTTGTCAAAGATTTCATTTTACTTGGACCCACAATCAATGTCCATGGAAGCAGCAGTCAAGAAATCAAAAGATGCATTGCACTGGGCAAATTTGCTGCAAAAGATATCTTTAAAGTGTTAAAAAGCAAAGATGTCATTTTAAGGCCTAAGGGGTACCTGACCCAAGCTATGGTATTTTCAGTTGGCTCATATACATGTGAAATGACAATGGATAAGAAAGACCAAAGAAAATTTGATGCTTTTGAATTACAGTGTTGTCGAAGAATATTGAATATACCATGGTACCAGAAGAACGAACAAATATGTTTTGGGAGAAGTACGACCAGACTGCTCCTTAGAAGCAAGGGTGGCAAGACTTCCTCTAACATACTTTGGACATGTTATCAGGAGAGACCAGTCCCTGGATAAGACATCATGACTGGTAAAGTAGAAGGTCAGCAAAAAAGAATACCTTCAACAAGAACAATTGACATAGTGGCTGTTACAATGGGCTGAAGCACAACAATTGTGAGGACAGCACAGGACTGGGCAGTGTTTTGTTCTGTTGTACATAGTGTTGCTATGAGTTGGAACCGACCTGGTAGCACCTAATAACAACAACCTAACAGAAGCTGAAATAGACAAAAGAAGGACCTACCCCAAGAGCCACCCTCTGAATACTGACATTTGGCCTCCTAAACTGTGAGAAATAAATTTTGTTTTTTAAATTCAACCACTTGTGATATTTATGTTATAGCAGTACTAGGAAACTAAGGCAATGATTATTGAACAAAGTCATGAAGGGGGTAAAAAATAAGCCATTCACAATATCTGGGGGAAAAGCAAGCCAGAGAACAGCAAGTTCAAAGGCCTGGTATAGAGAGAACACGCCTGGGGAGCTCAAAGATCAGCTAGAAGATCAGTGTAGCTAAAATATGTAAATAAGGAAAATGTCCTATGAGAATCAGAATTATTTTAAGGGTTTTGGTTTTTATTCTAAACGAGATACATAGGAAGCTGTTATAGCATTTTGACCCAAAGACTAACAAAACCTGAGTTATTTTTTAAAGGATTACATACTAAAGCTGACCTGTTGAAGGCAAGCGGCAGTGTAGAAAGGACTGAAGCAGGAAGACGAGATTATTTAGCGGGTTATTGCATAATTCAGGTGAGGTGGCTTGGACCAGAGTGATAGTAGTGGAGATGGTGAGAAACCATCAGAACCTGAATATAATTTGAAGCTAAAAAATTTGTTGACAGATTTGACGTGTAAATGAGAGGATTGAAGGGTAATTTAGCATTAGCAGAGAAAGGGAGTTGTTGAAGGGAGGAGACTGGGGGAAGCTATATACATGATAGGTTTGAGATGCCAGTTCTAAAGACTCCATGACAGTTATGAGTCACTAGTTTTCTTCTGCCATTCATTCTATGCTTCTCTTATACGTTGAACTTCTCAGTTCATCTTCTGTCTCTTAAGTACTGTTTCCTTACCTCCAGTGCAGCCATTTTTGTCTTTTTTTTTTTAACTCCTTTTTACACAATCTCAAGGATGCCTCTGCCTGCTGCTTGACCCAGACCCTCTGAGGCTCACAGCTTTAGCTCCAATTACTACTATGCATTTCTTTTCATTGTTGGTCACAGAGCTTTTCTTCTTGTTTTTTATAACTTTTCAAGGGATTTTCTATATTTATTTGTTTACTTTTATACTGTATGTATTATTGGTTTATAAGAAGCAGATGACATTCTTGCAAATATGAACCAGCAATGACATCCTGACTAGAATTCTATTTAAACTATTGCTTTTCATTACAATGTAGGCAACATTCCTCTCTTTTCAGCCTCAATGTCATTGGGTTGTGTAAAATGCTCATTCCTCTCTACTGTCAGCCAGCCTACAACTACAACTTCTTTTTAAACCAATATCCACTTTTGAAGAAAATATGATAGAATGTTGTTAGGCAATATGAATATGGTTTTTGTTTAGGGACAAAGCCTTTTCCAGGTTCTTATGTCTGTCTCCATAACACACTGTGGCCGCCTAGTTCTATACATTTTCCCTTCCCTGCACAGCACTCTAGAAATTTTCTCTGGAAAGTACTGGGCTAGTCAAAGGGCTTACCTCATTTGTTCCCTCTTTCAAGGATCATTGTTTTTCATCGTCACATGTCCAATGTCTTGATAATTTTTTTTTATTGTGTTTTAGATGGTTTACAGAGCAAAGTAGTTCTCATTAAACAACTAATACACATATTGTTTTGCGACATTGGTTGCCAACCTTGCGACATATCAACACTCTCCTCTTTTCGACCTTGGATATGTACTATGGTACATACAACTGTGGTGCATACACACAATGGAATACTTTACAATAATAAAGAACAATGATGAATCTGTGAAACATCTTACGACATAGATGAATCTGGAGGGCATCACGCTGAGTGAAATAAGGCAATCACAAGAGGACAAATACTGTATGAGACCACTATTATAAAAACTCATGAAAAGGTTTACACCTAGAAAGAAACAATCTTTGATGGTTATGAGGAAGGAGGGGGTGCGGAGGGAAAAACAATAACTAGACAATAGATGGTTAAGAGCTCAGCTGCTAACCAAAATTTTGGCAGTTCAAATCTACCAGCCACTCCTTGGGAACACTATGGGGGCAGTTTTAGTCTGTCCTATAGAGGGTTGCTGTGAGTCGGAATTGAGTTGATGGCTATGGGTTTTTTAGATAGTAGATAAGTGGTAACTTTGGTGAAAGTTTGATAATTGTTTTTTATATATCCCATTTGTCCCATTTTTTAGTTGTTTTAGGTGGGAGAGTAAATCCAGTTCCCAGCAACTCATCTGGATTGGAAGTAGAAGTGCACCTGTTTTAATTTTATTTAAATGTTTATCACTACCATTAAATGCTTGTCTAGTTTATTTATTTACATATTATGCATCTATTGCCTGTCTCTTCCCACCAAAAAGTAAATTTTATAATGGAAGAGACTTTTTAATTCTTATTTCACTATATATTCCTTTTCCTAGAATAGTTCTCAGCACACAAAATGTGCTAAAAAAAATTTGTTGAGAGAAGAACGAATAAGTAAAAAAAAAAATCCAAAGTTTCTATTCTTACGTGGTCTGGTGTTTCTACTGCAGAAGAAATAAAAGTGTGGAAAAATCTGCACTGTTTTTATTTCATGTATTTGTCCCAAGAAACTGGGTTACCATTAATTAATTCAATAATCTGATCACGTAATTATATATAAATTATATATACATATTGTTGTTAGGTGCCATTGAATCAGCTCCAACTCGTAGCAACCTTATGTATAACAGAATGAAACATTGCCCTGCCCTGTGATATCCTCATAGTTGTTGCTATGTTTGAGCCCATTCTTTCAGCCACTCTGTCAATCCATCTCATTGAGGGTCTCCCTCTTTTCCAATGAGCCCTCTAATTTACCAAGCATTATGTCCTTCTCCAGTGATTGATCTCTCCTGATGAAGTATCCAAAATAAGTGAGAAGTCTTTCCATCCTGGCTTCTAAGGAATATTCTGGCTGTACTTCCTCCAAGACAGATTTGATCGTTCTTCTGGCAGTCCATGGTGTATTCGATATTCTTTACCATCATCACAATTAGAGTGCATCAATTCTTTGGTCTTCCTTTTTCATTGTCCAGTTTTTTCATGCATATGAGGCAATTGAAAATACCATGGTTTGGGTCAGGCACGAGACCTCTTTAAAGTGTTAAAGACCTTTTTAAAGTGTTAAAAAGCAAAGATGTCATCAGTTTGATTACTTTGATGACATCTTTGTTTTTTAACACTTTAAAGAGGTCTTTTGCAGGAGATGTTACCAATGCAATACATTATTTGATTTCTTGACTGCTGTTTCCATGGGCATTGATTGTTGATCCAAGAAGAATTAAATTCTTGACAACTTCAATTTCTTTGCCAGCTCTCACGATGTTGTTTATTGGCCCAGTTATAAGGATTTTCATTTTCTGTGTGTTCAGATGTAATCCATACTGAAGGCTGTAGTTTTTTACCTTTATCAATAAGTGCTTCAAGTTGTCTTCACTTTTGGCAAGCAAAGTTGTGTCATCTACATATCTCAGGTTGTTAATGAGTCTTCCTCCAATCTTGATGCCATTCTCTTCACATAGCCCAGCTTCTCAAATTATTAACTCAGCATATAAATTGAAAAAGTAAGGTGAAAGAATACTATATATGTATATAATTATATGTACATATTTATTATAGTATATTAATTATTTTATAATATAATATCTAAAGCATGAAGTTCCATAATTGAATAAATTTACAAGAAACTGTAATCGAATAAACTTACAAAAATTATTTTTTCTGGACATGGTGTGATTAAAGGTTTGTAAAGCAAAAACTTGAGGAAGGAGGAGAAAAATGTCCAGTAGATAAAACTGAATAACATAAAATGAAAAATAGTAGAATTATTAGCATACAAAATAATACCTTGAGTAAAAATGAGAGATTGAAAGCAGAACGGACATATTTAGAGACTAAATACTCATTTAAAATATTAGAAATAAGAATGATTGTCCTAAAAAAGATACGAATTTGTAGCTGGACTTGGAAAAATAGGATGTAAGAGACAGGTACTACAATGTTGGGTTTTGATAAAGACAGAGGTATAGCATGGGATTAGCTGATTACAGCAGCATATCAGTACACTTTCACTAGAAATTTGGTGGTCATGCATTGCGATTATTTGTCTTGCTCAACACTGGATCCTCAGTGTTTTCAGCACAATTCGTGGCATATAGTTGTGCGCCATCGAATTGATTCCAACTCATAGTGACCCAGTAGGACAGAGTAGAACTGCTCCATAGGCTTTCCTGGGCTGTAAACTTCGCAGGAACAGATTGCCAACTCTTCTCTCCTGCAGAGAGACTTGTGCACTCGAACTGCAGAACTTTGGGTCAGCATCTGAGCTCTTAACCATTGAGCCACCAGGGCTCCTTATATATAGTAAAACACCAAACCAAATCTGTTGCTTTTGATTTCTGATTCACAGGAACACAATAGGACAGAGCAGAACTGTTGAAAAACTAATAAATAAAAGGGTATATATATATATATATATATATATATATATATATATATATATATATATCTAGGATGGTAGGGATTGGGTGTGTATGTTTGTGGTACAGAGTGGAGTGGAAATATTTAAAGTCTTGTGAAAAAGTCAATTATGTATGTGAGAACTGATATGGAAGTCAGGACATGACAGCAATGGAAAGGAAAAATGATGGCATAGGGCAGGATATAGAACGCTTGCTCCTCGGTAGCTGTAAATAACCTACAGAAATCCATAGCCAGGGTATACAGAAGACCTGTTAGAATTATCAAATAGTTGTATTTAATATAGTACTCCTAGGAGTCTCTGGGTGATAGAATCAGTGAAGTGCTTGACTACTAACTGAAAGGTTGGCGGTTTGAATCCAAAGGTACCTCAGAAGACAGGCCTGGCAATCTGCTTCCAAAAGGTCACAGCTTTGAAAACCCTATGAAGCTCAGCTGTACTCTGCATACATGGGATCGCCATGAATTGGAATCGATTCACTGGCAACAGGGTTTTAATGTAGTACTCCTAGTACAGAATCTTGCATGTTTACAGCTGTTTAATAGATACCTCACCGTGAAGATTCCTAACCCTTTATCTAATTTCTGCTAGCAATAAAGGATGTGTACACAAGCACCTGGAATTATCAAGGCAGATTGGATGAAGGCATTTTGCAATGGCGAGCTCAGTCTAACTCACAAGCAGATGAGAAACCTTCTTTAGTGGTATGCAGCAGTGGCTATTATCTCTAGCCTTTATAAACTTCTTATTTGTATTAGCATTTTTGCTTTTGTCTTAAAGATCTTAAAATTGCTTATCTTTTTGTTTCTAAACATCTAATATAAAAGTCATCCCACATTGCTTCTTTAAAACACAGTAGTAAAAGCATTTCTTGTATTACCATTCACTTTATCACATTTCGGTAATATTTTGCTCCTTGTGCTATAGGAAGTTAATAGGCCTCCAGAATACAAGTTGTACTGGTAACATATTCCAACCTCTAAATGCCTTTCATGTCAGCATGAGAGATACCATCAGGCATTTGAAAGCCTCCGCCTATTTATAAAGATACCATCAAAACCTGCCTGATGTAGCTGACTTGTGAATCAATTATCTGAACTACACCAAGTGATGTATCTATTCTGAATTTTAGAGTCATATATTTGAAGCTAAACTACAAACAGATAAACTATTCAACAGCCTATCATGATTCTTATCTTCATGTATATACCTGTCAAATGTGCAGGGGGCGGGGGGGAAGGCATAACCCAACTGATTTTACTGGGAAGAGTGTATTAAAAACTACATACATTCGAATTTTCTCTCTCTGTGTGCTTCTTACTCTTACCTAAACACACTCACACACACACATACCTGGCTATCAAGTTATTTATGACCTGAGAGAAAACAAATACACAGACCCAAAAATAAAAAAAAAATGAAATCAAGAACACATAAGGGATCACTCTTGTAAAAGGAAAAAAGAAAATTAAAATATTATGGCTTAATAATAAAAAATTATGGCTTAAATGATTCGGTTTTTTAATAAACAAATATCTCATTTTATTATAAAAGCTACAAAGCCACTGGGTATGGAGAAGAAATGGTTATCTTTCATCCCAGATTTTGTTGAAAAGAAGACAAGCTTAAGAGAGAGCTATGTCTTTTTTGTTTTGTTTTTAGGCCACTTCATACTCTATTTCAGGATCGACCCTTCAGTTGTAAATATTAATTATGGCAGATTTATTGCTTTCCCAGTAGTGTTCAAGTGAATGCTAACCAAACTCATAAGAAACTCGTTGATACACTAGGATGAAAAAAAAAAAAAATTTTTTTTTTTTTTTGACCATGTATTAATACAGACTGAGGAATGGAAGTAGCTTTCAACTGGCGAATGAAGGATCTTCCCAGTAGGAAAACCTGTGTATGAGACAAAATTAATATCACACGTTTACTTTATTTGCATAGAATTATAATAAAGGAGATTAAACATATTACTGCTTTCTGGAATGACAATGATTTCTAAAATGAGTAAAATAACACAAATAAGAGGAAGCCAGGTGAAAATGCTAAAAAAAAAACAAAAAAAAAAACCTGTGTGGTTCAAGATGGCTTAAACTGGGGTTTCTGAAGTTGTCAATATATCAGAATTGCCTAGGGTGTACATGGAGGGGGTGTTGTTAATTCAAAATCCCGAGTTTTGGGACTCATTTCAGACGTGCTAAATTAAAATCTCTGGGTGTATCCTGGATATTAGTTTTAATACATTCTACAGTAATTCTTTGGTACGCTCAAGTTTGAAACAAATTTTTTTTTTTTTTTGATAAGGGGGTCAAGAAAACTGGCATTATAAGCAGAGATATGTTAAGAAGAGTGTAGGTATCATGGTAAGGGACTTGGAACTTATGCAAATTTTTTTTTTTTTTTAATAATGGGTAGCTATTGAGCAAAGGGATGATGTGTCCACCTTTTTGTTTATAAAATATGATTCTACCTGCAATGTGATGTGTGGCTTTGTAAGCAAAGAATGGAATTAGGAAGACCAGCTAGGAGGTGATTATAGTATTCTAGTCATGAGATGGTAATGGTTTGCAATAATAATAATAATAGCAACAACATTAAAAGCAATAGTATTTACTGAACAATTATGTGCCAAGAAAGTGACAGAGAAGCACTACCCTACTTAAAATTTATAGGTACCATTACCAGTTGCTGTCCAGTCGATTGGGACTCATGGCAACCCCATGTGTGTCAGAATAGAAATGTGCTCCATGTGGTTTTCAGTGGTTGATTCTTCAGAAGTAGATTGCCAGGCCTTCCTTCTCAGGCACCTCTTGATGGTCTCAAAGTGCCAACCTTTCAGTCAGCAGCCAAATGTTTTAAGCACTCAGGGATTCCTATGAGAAAGGTAGGAACTGGTATTACCTCCATTATGTAGACAGAACCATCTGCACATCTGAGTGAATAAGTACTTTATACAATTCAAAAATGGTAAAACAGAGATTCAGACGCACACCTCTCTGACTCGGCTGCCTTACTCTGTCTAAAACATGCAGCAGCAAATCGGGGAGCTACATAGAAGGTAGAATTGATAAGACTGATGATTGATTATATGACAAAAGAACTACGGAGGATCACGATGATGCTTAGTATTTGATATGGGTTACGATGCTTTTCACTGACACAAGCAAATTTATCAGGAGGAGCGTGTTAGAGAGGAAAGAATATATTAAGTTTTGGACATTTTGATTTTGAGGCACATCCAGAAGGCAGGTGGTTATAACGTTCAAGATAAAGGTCTGAGTACAATACAGATTGGGATGTCAGATGTACATAGAAAAAAATCAAAGTCTTGGAATGAATGCGAATGTCCAGAGAATAGAATATTGTGAGGAGAAAATAAGTCCTTGTACAAAAACTTGAGGAGAATTGAATGCATCTTAATAAAGGGATAAAACGACATTTTATTGACAGAAGAGAAGCCCTGGAGGCACAACAGTTAAGTGCTCCGCTGCTAATGAATAGGTCTGCATTAGAACTCACCAGTGACTCCACAGGAGAAAAGACCTAGTGATCTGCTCCCATAAAGATTACAGCATAGGAAACCCCATGGGGCAGTTTAACTCTGTCTTATAGGGTCACTGTGAATTGGAATCAACTCAATCGCACACAACATTTACAGAAGCATTTGCAAGGAACCACGTAAATATATTTTAGTTATCAAAACATTTCACAATGTAACTACCAAATCCTTCTAATTTAATGCTTATTATATCCTTAGCGATATTGACAAGCATAGCAAAAGATGCTATAATAGGTCTACCTTTGCACAAAAGAAGATTAGAAAGTACTCTGTATCACACAGTGTATTCATTAAAAACAAAAAAAAGTCTTGAGCTGCAAGAGAAATACAGTTAAAGATGAATAAAATGGTAATAAAAATTTAAATATTTTATTTGTGACATGAAATAAATAAAATTTGAAATTTTCAGAGCATTCTTATTTTAAAGTGATCAAAGGTGATGTTCTCAATCTTTAATGTTCTTTCACAAATCAAAGAGAAAAAAAAACAAACAAAAGGTTAAAATGCCATACAAAAGTGGGCAGAGATCACAATAAAGGAAATATAAATAGCCAACTGACAAAAAAAAAAAGTTCAAACTCTCTAGTAACTAAAGAAATTAAAATAAAATACTAATGAGATTCCGTTTTGGCCTATTATTTTGAAAAATATTAAAATGTAAGCAAAGTCGAGTATCAGCATTGTAAAGCTGGCATTTTCATACCCTGCTGTTGGCGTACACATTTGTTCAACTTTCAAAAACCAAAACTATTGCCGTTGAGTTGATTCTGACTCATAATTTTAGAGGAAATTCAATTTGCCAATATGTATCAAGACTCTGAGTACACAAAATCTGGTTTTCTGTATCTACACACATGAGAGTGCATAGGCTTAACATGATTTATGAAAAATAAAATCCAATTAAAAACAAAAATATTAGATAACTGTACAATGTTTCTTTTTGACATAATTTGTTTAATTATTACTAAAATTAGAAATAATATGACAAAAAATGTGTATTCCTTTTTTTCACGTTGGTCAATTCCACAAGCGTTATACATGCTATGATTTTCTGTTAAGTTTCAAAATCAGAACAGTCAAAACTATACCAAGATGTAGTTAGTTTAGATTTCCACAACTTTTTAATTATCATTTAAATTATTTCAGTTATTTTTGTGAAAGAGGTAAATTCTGATTTTCTTATACCATTATGCAGTTATATTTTAGCAGAATCACAAGTAAATTTATTCAAAGTAATTGCTTTCAAAGTTTAAATGAGTTGTTTTTGAGTGGAAGAATTTTTTTTTTTTTAATATAAGATCTACCATTTTGTAACCTGTGCCTTGATTCTGAATTATCAGCAGTGTTTTAGTCATTGTGTTTTTAATTTTTAAAAATATAAAATTCACATATATTCAAAGCCTAATCCAAGCTGACTTTTCTTAAGAACTCTTCCTCCCCATAGCGTACTCTTTCATTATTTCATGAGATCACTTTAAAAAGCTTAAATTTACAACAGTAGCCAAAATAGCTCAGTTGGGAGAGCATTAGACTGAAGATCTAAAGGTACCTGGTTCGATCCCGGGTTTCGGCAATTGTTTGGAAATCCTGGTGGTGTAGTGGTTAAGTGCTGAGGTTAAGCCGCTCAAATCCACCAGGTGCTCCTTGCAAACTCTATGGGGCAGTTCTACTCTGTCCTATAGGGTCACTGTAAGTCAGAATCTACTTGACAGCAATGGGTTTGGTTTTGGTTTAAATTCACAACCTGGCAGTTTTAAATCTGGAATGAGGTTGGAGAGAAAGTGGTGAAATTATAACTCTCTCATGTTACTCCTTCAAGACACACACACAGAGCTCAATCATATAATCTTTATATCTTTTTGCCATCAAGTATTTAGTATTTCAGGGTTAATTTTAGTAATTGTTGATTTTATTTAATGGGGTTAGAACATTTAATGGATTCATCTAATTAATAAATATTGTCTAAATATGTGTGTGTTTCACATAAACATTTCTTTTTCAATTTTATACAGCTTAAAAATCTTTCTTCCACAAAGTAAATTATAAAAGTGTATTTAATATGTAATTTAAAAATTAAAATTACAATTTAACACTATGTTTAACCATCAGGTTGGCACATTTTTCATTCATAAAATTATTTTAAATTTGTCGTATTTTATTTTATGTGTGTAACATTTATTTAATCAATGTTCTGTAGCTACACGTCTTACCAATTTTGTTATACTGATGCTGGAATATGTGTTATACTTTTTTATAGAATCATTATATAAATTGTATAGTATTCTAGAACAGAAATTTTTATGTCCTACAGTATGCTAAGTCTGTTGATACATAGTGCCAAATTACTTTCTACGAAGGCCTTCTAATTTATGAGAGTACTCAGGTACCCATTGTTTTTTGATTTTTAACATCTTTGCATTTAGTCTCCTAGAGAATTTTTCTTACCGTGAATTTTTTTTTTTTTTTAATTCAAGCTTGGGAAGAAAGAAAAATAATAAGACAACTCACATGTTAAGCAGAAGTATGTAATTAAATTGTGATACATGTTAGAAAGATAAAATAAGCAGACCATATACATGTGGACATAGAAAGGGAAGAAGGGCAGAGAGAAACCTACCTAATATTCATGAGGCAGTAAATCTACATGAGGTACCTGGGGTATTACATATTCATGACACACTAAATATACATGAAACACTGAATACTCATGTGGTCTTAATTTAACCAAAATTGGTGCTACTCATTCTGGCTGCATAAGCCCCTTGCCCAAGAAACATTCAAACCTCAGCTTTGGTTCTTTCAACCACACCATCAGTGGGGAAAAAAGAGAAGACATAAGAATATCCCATATCCTAAGATGGTTTTGGGTAAGATTCAGGAAGTGTTGTCCTTTCAATTCAATTGCATCAAATCCTAAATGAGCTAACTCACCCCATCTCTTTCTCCTTGCTCTGTGCTGTCAGTTTTAAATTGACTCAAGTCATTGAATTTGTGCTGACAGTCTTTCTGTTCCCTGATCTGTAGTATAGCTTGTTTAGTAGTGTATTTGGAAGCTCCCTTTGCGTCAAAGTAAATTCACACATGACTTTTGCAGCTATATGTTTAAAAGTTTTTGATATATTTTCAGCATTTTTAGGTGTTTTATATGAAGAATATTAAGAATACTTTCTTGGCCAGTGAGTACAGAAACAGGACTAAATGTACTAACAGGTGTAATGTTTATACAAATACTTTTTCATCCAGTAACTCAACTTTCAGTAATTACCCTGCAATACATTTGCAAATGTACACAAAGGTATATGTACAAAGTAATAGGAAAACTTTTTAAACAATGTACATGTCCATTAAGAGATAAAGGAATACTCTGAAGCCTTTAAAAAAAAATGACATAGATCAGTTTGTGCTCATACAGAGAGATCTCAAAAACATATTGGGTTCAAAAAGGGAGGCATAAAAGTGTGTGTAGGATGCTCCTAAATGTCTAAAAGAGGATCTAGGTATGTCCAACACATGATCTTTTCATAAAATTTTACATGTTTATGTAGGTGCATGTGGGTGTATGCATATACCAAAAAAACAAAAACAAAACCCACTGCCCTCAAGTCGATTCTGAGTCAGTAACCTTTAGGACAGAGTAGAACTGCCCCATAGGGTTTCCAAAGAGTACCTGGTAGATTCGAACTGCTGGGCTTTTGGTTAGCAGCCATAGCACTTAACCACTGCCACCAAGTTTTCCGTGTATGCATATATATGCCTGGAAATTTTCTGGAAAAACAGACAAGAAAGCTCATAGTAGTTACCTGTGGAAATGGAAGTGAAGATCTAGAGTGCTGTTGTTCTTTTCACCTGGAGTACATGTATTATTATAGTAAAAATAAGAATAGTAGATTTAATATATGAAGTAATAGTTATAACCTCAGACTCTGGACTTGACTACCTCTACTTGTATTTTGCGACTTTGGGCTGATTACTCAAACTTTCTGTGCCCAAGCTTTCTCATCTGTAAAATGTGAGCAATGCTAGTTCTTAGAAGTACTAGTTAAGAAAAGCATTTAAAAAGTGGCTGGCACATGATAAGTATCTAATAAATGTTAAATATTGACAATATATTCAATGCAAGGTTAAATAACGATTTTTTCTTATCCTCTTCAAAGAAGTAGATCTTTGTAATGACTCTTGCACCTATAAACATCAATTTAGACTCTAACATGTAAAGGGGTTATGGATTGAATTATTTTCCCAAAAAGTTATGTTGAAGCCCTAATCACAGAACTTGTAAACATGACCCTGTTTGGAAATAAGAGTTTTCTTTTGTTATATTAATAAGGCCATACCAGAATTGAATGGGTCCTGAACATAGTCTTTTCTGAGTAGTGTCTTATAAAAAAGGAAAACAGACAGGGAGAGACACACACAGAGGGAAGATGTCATGTGAAGATGGGGGCAGATAAGCCTACTACCCCAGGAATGCCAAGGACTGCCAGCAGCTACTAGAAACTGAAAGAGACAAAGAAAGACCTTTCTCTGGAGCTGATGCCCTGAAATTGGACTTCTAGCCTCCAAAACTGTGAGAAAATAAATTCCTATTCTTTAAAGCCAATCATTTGTGGTATTTTTTTTTTTTTTTTAACAGCAACATTAGGAAACTATGACAGGTGGAATAAAGCCAAAATATAGTGGGAACTTGAAATATAACAAGTACAATAACACAGATGGGGGTAAGTACAGAAGGGAGAATGGAAGGAATAAAAAAGAAAGGGAAGATGAAAAGAAAGAAAGAAGGAAGGGAGGGAGGAAAAGAGGAAAGTTTTGGACAAGTCATGATTTTTTTTTTTTTTTTACTATACCTCAAGAGAGTTCTGTGTCTTAAAGATAAAATTAATGAGGTTATGTTTTGAATGGCATAAAATGGTTACAAGAATAAGGAATTTTGGTAGTTATAGTCTTGGCTCTCTGTTGGTACAACAGAATCAGCTGCTTAAAAGCATGTTTTTTACAGGAATAAAAAACTTTCTTCCTCATCCTGTAATAGGATAACTGCCACAGTGGTGAAACATATCGTTGATACCATATATATACAGAGATACTAATGCCTTCCAGGAAGGTCCTTAAAAAGATAGTTTCACTTTGGCTACGTTCATATATGAGGCAGAGAGAACCATTTTAGATTCCTTCCTGTTACTACTGGGTTACCAGAAAGCATACAGAATGTGTTAGCTGCTTCTACAATAATCATCCCTCTGTGATACATAAGCTTTGAGTGGAGGTTAGGAAAATATTAGAGAAAGTACTCACCACTATGACAAGAAAAGCTGACAAGCTATGGACACATTTGTAACTCTCTCAGCTTAGAAACAGTAATCCTCCAGGTATTTGAGTGAACCTCTTTTCCCTTCCTACACACCGAACAGTGTTCTTTCACTCTTTCAAACTGAAAGTAGGGCCTCAAGCTTATATATTAAAGTTATAAAATTTTTAGATCAAGTCGAATACTTTTATAAAATTTCCCACAGGACACAACCATAAAACAGATGAACAACTGATGTGGTTACTACAAAATAAACTATACCAACCAATAATTTAACTGCAGTCTTGAAATGAGAGTGTTTTCATTATTAATGGAATATATATTTCTTTAAGAATCGAGACTTTGGAATTAAAGAATAGAAGAGATGCCCAGAACTTATTTAACCTATACATTCATTGAGTTTTAATTAAAATCTTTTATACAAATTGCAGAAAGTACTTTTGTGGTAGCTGTTACATGTACGTTTTCTACTTTATAGTTTCACATACTAGGGCCTAACAGAATACCTTGACGTAAAGGTCATTAGCTCATCAGGAGGAAGATATAATGGGTTACGTAAGCAACTGCAAATTCTAGATAAAGAAGAGATTACATGCTCATTTGTAGTTCTCTCACGCAGTTAAAAAAAAAAAAAAACACCTTCCTTTCTCTTTACAAATGCCTTATTGTTAGGTGCTATCAAGTCAGTTCTGACTCAGAGTGAACCTATATACAACAGAATGAAACACTGACCAGTCCTACTCCATCCTCACAATCATTGTTATGTTTGAGCCCATTGTTGCAGCCACTGTGTAGATCCATTTAGTTAAGGGTCTTTCTCTTTTCTGCTGACCCTCTACTTTATCAAGCATGATGTCCTTCTCCAGGGACTGATCCCTCCTGATAAGATGTCCAAAATATATGAGATTAGGTCTTGCCCTCCTCACTTCTAAGGAGCATTCTGGCTGTACTTCTTCCCGGATTGATTTGCTCATTCTGGCACGCCATGGTATATTCAATGTTCTTCACCAACACCATAATTCAAAGGCATCAATTTTTCTTCAGTTTTCCTTACTCATTGTACAGCTTTCGCATGCCTATGAGGAGATTTAAAACAGCATGGCTTGGGTCAGGCGCACTTTAATCTTCAAGGCATATATTTGCTTTTGCCTTACCATAATTGAATAAAAATAATTTTAAAAAATGCTCACGATGCAACCTGTTTATGTAAGCAAAAATAAAATAAAATAAAATAAAAAGTTTATATGGAGATAAATGAGGTTGTAGCATAAATTATCCTAAATTACCTTGATTAACTCTGTTTTAACCTTAATTTATATTACTTCTCATTCAATGTTTTCTGTCAATTATGTAAAAGTAGCCTACACTTAGATTCTTAGGTATGTGTTTATTTGGTGAACATTTAATTTTATACATTGATTTATAAAAGAGTATAATCAATAGAAGGTTCCTAAAAACCTACTGCCTTCAAGTCAATTCTGACTCATAGTGATCCTATAGGACAGAGTAGAGCTGTCCCATAGAGTTTCCTAGGAGTGCCTGTTGGATTTGAACTGCCAACCTTCTGGTTAGCAGCCGTAGCTCTTAACCACTACACCATAAGGGTTTCCAGAACATGCCTAGGTGGCACAAATACTAACCTAAAGGTTGGCAATTCGAACTCACTCAGCAGTACCATGGAGAAAAGGATTGGCAACCTCCTTCTTTAGAGATTACAGCCAAGAAAACTCTATGGAGCAGTTCTACTCTGTAACAAATGGGGTCACTGTGAGTCAGAATTGACTCACCGGCAACAGATTTTTTTTGTAATTTTATAATCAATATACATGACTGAAATAAAATATTGTGATTTTTTTGGCAAATTGTATTAACTATACCCTATATCAGTCTCTCCAGAAAAATGTACTGTAAGAAGATTTAACGACCTTATCTTTAAGGGTTTTCTACCATCTTAAACTAATGTTAGTGTAGAATTTACAATCACTTTGCAAATATTTTCAATCATCTAATAGATTTATATTAAATTTTTAACTAATAAATTATGGAGAGAAAGCATGAAAGAGCAAGCATTAGGACCTGACAAATTATGGGAAAGATAAAACCATATGGTTGATCGTGCAATAATCTAGCACTGCCATGCTTTGTCTTGCAGTCCCATATTTAAGGGGGCACAATGGGAGACTTAAAGGTGACAAAGAGAAAAAAATACACAGGTCTTGGTATTGAAGGTATATTAGTTTTTTATTGCTGTATAATGCATTACCACATGCTTGAATCTTAACATACATTTATACAGGGCACCCAATTAACTTTGAATTTTACATCAAAAATGAGTATTTTTAACATAAATATTTACTAAATATTGCATGGGGCATACACATATTAAAAGTATACCTGGTGTTTTGTTGTAATGGGGATGTGTAACAAAGATTTAATCAGATCTGCTCTATTTTTATTTGCTATATATGGCAGCACTAGCCCTGGTCTAATAACAACAGATTATTCGTGTTGTCCAGGCAAGTAGTTGGCCTCAGAAATTTTACAGAAGTTGTTTCTGGGTGGCATTAGCAGCAATTAATAGTGTAGTGTAAATGTAAATTTAGGAAATGAATAAGGGGGTTGAGGCGTATGCAATAACACCATTTCACGATGTGTTAAGATATGCTTGTTACTCTTGTGTAAACACGATGTATCCTATATTAAAAAAATCATAAAGAGTTCAAAATAAAAAGTATAAAGAAATATGAGTGACAAATTATGGACAGGCATGCAACTATTATTTCCATTTATCTGCACTACCCCATATATATCTCTGAATAATCAAAATTAAAGAAAAATGGCATTAGTAAGATTTATCACAAGATAATAAGGTTTCTTTCTTTTTTTTTTTTTTAAATTACAGGTTAAAAATTACCATACTAGAGTAGGATAGAATATATTTTAATAGTATATAGGGATTGTTGTTGTTGTTGTTAGGTGCTGTCGAGTCGGTTCCGACTCATAGCGACGCTATGCACAACAGAACAAAACACTGCTGGTCCTGAGCCATCCTTATAATCGTTGTTATGCTTGAGCTCATTGCTGCAGCCACTGTGTCAATCTACCTCGTTGAGGGTCTTCCTCTTTTCCACTGACCCTGTACTCTGCCAATCATGATGTCCTTCTCCAGGGACTGATCCCTCCTGACAACATGTCCAAAGTATGTAAGACGCAGTCTCACCATCCTTGCTTCTAAGGAGCATTCTGGTTGTGCTTCCTCCAAGACAGATATGTTCATTCTTTTGGGAGTTTATGGTATATTCAATATTCTTCACCAACACCACAATTCAAAGGCGTCAATTTTTCTTCAGTCTTCCTTATTCATTGTCCAGCTTTCACATGCATACGATGTGATCGAAAATACCATGGCTTGGGTCAGGTGTACCTTTGTCTTCAAGGTGACATCTTTGCTCTTCAACACTTTAAAGAGGCCCTTTGCAGCAGATTTACCCAATGCAATGTGTCTCTTGATTTCTTGACTGCTGCTTCCATGGCTGTTGAGTGTGGATCCAAGTAAAATGAAATCCTTGATAACTTCAATCTTTTCTCCATTTATCATGATGTTGTTCATTGGTCCAGTTTGAGGATTTTTGTTTTCTTTATGTTGAGGTGTCATCCATACTGAAGGCTGTGGTCTTTGATCTTCATTAGTAAGTGCTTCAAGTCCTCTTCACTTTCAGCAAGCAAGGTTGTGTCATCTGCATAACGGAGGTTGTTAATGAGTCTTCCTCCAATCCTGATGCCCCGTTCTTCTTCATATAGTCGAGCTTCTCGGATTATTTGCTCAGCATAAAGACTGAATAGATATGGTGAAAGAATACAACTCTGACGCACACCTTTCCTGACTTTAAACCAATCAGTATTCCCTTGTTCTGTCTAAACAACTGCCTCTTGATCTAGGTAAAGGTTCCTCATGAGCACAATTAAGTGTTCTGGGAATTAGAGTAAAAGAAAAGGTTGCCTAGTAGTCCCTGGGTGGTGCAATGGTTAAATACTTAGCTGCTAACCAAAATGTTGACTATTCCAACTAATCAACCTCTGGAGAAAAGACCTGGCAATTTGCTCCATAGAGATTGTTGCTATTGTTAGGTGCCATACAGTCAGTTCCAACTCATAGCAACCCTACATACAACAGAACAAAACACTGCCTGGTCCTGCGCTTTCCTCACAATCATTGCTATGTTTGAGCCCATTGTTGCAGCCACTGTGTCAATCCATCTAGATAAGGGTCTGTTCATTTTTTGCTGACCCTTTATGGAAACCCTAGTGGCATAGTGGTTGTCTTAGTTATCTGGTGCTGCTGTAACAGAAGTACCACAAATGGATGGCTTTAACAAAGAGAAGTTTATTCTGTCACAGTCCAGTAGGTTAGAAGTCTGAATTCAGGGCACTGGCTCCAAGGGAAGGCTTTCTCTCTGTCAGCTCTGAAGGAAGGTTCTTGTGATGCAATAGTCTTCCCTGGGTCTGGGAGCATCTCAGTGCAGGAACCTCAGGTCCAAAGGACTTACTCTGCTCCCAGCACTGCTTTCTTGGTGGTATAGGTCCCCATGTCTCTATGCTCGGTCCTCTCTTTATATCTCGAAGAGATTGGCTTAAGACACTATCTAACCTTGTATATCTCATCTATATAACTGCCACTAATCCCTCTCCTTTCATCATGGTGATAGGATTTACAACACAAAGGGAAATCACATAAAATGGTGAACAATCACACAATACTGGGACTTATGGCTCAGCTAAGTTGACAGATATTTTTGAGGGACACAATTCAATCCATGATAGTGGTTAAGAGTTACAGCTGCTAGTCAAAAGGGCTGCAGTTTGAATCCACTAGGCACTCCTTGGAAACCCTATGGGGCAGTTCTACTCTGTGCTATAGGGTCGATACGAGTTGGAATTGACTCTACAGTCCCTTCTCCAGGTACTTGTTCCTCCTGATAACATGCCCAAAATACGTGAGGTGAAGTCTTGCCATCCTCACTTCTCAGGAGCATTCTGGCTGTACTTCTCCCAACACAGATTTGTTTGTTCTTATGGCACTCCATGGTATATTTAATATTCTTCACCAACATCACAATTCAAAGACATCAATTCTTAGTTCTTCCTTATTCATTGCCTAGCTTTTGCAAACATATGAGGCAAATGAAAATACCATGGCTTGGGTCAGGCACACCTTAGTCCTTGAAGTGACATCTTTCCTTTTTAAAAATACTTTAAAGAGGTCTTTTGCAGCAGATTTGCCTAATGCAATACATCATTTGATTACTTGACTGCTGCTTCCAGAGGCATTGATCGTGGATCCAAGCACAAGGAAATCTTTGACATCTTCAATCTCTTCTCTTTTTATATTGATGTTGCTTACTGGTCCAGTTGTGAGGATTTTTATTTTCTTTAGGTTGAGGTGTAATCCATAGTGAAGGCTTTACTTTTTGATCTTCATTAGTAAGTACTTCAAGTTCTCCTCACTTCCAACAAGCAAGGTTGTGTCATCTGTAAATCACAGGCTGTTAATTAGTCTTCCTCTAGGGTTGTGTTCTTCATGTAGTACAGAATCTCAGATTATTTGCTCAGGATACAGATTGAATAAGTATAGAGAAAGGATACAACCCTAATGTGCACCTTCCCTAGCTTTAAACCATACAGTATCCTCTTGTTCTGTTCAAAAAACTGCCACTTTTTCTATATACAGGTTCCTCATGAGCACAACTGAGTGTTCTGAAATTCCTATTATTATCCACACAGTCAAATTCCTTTGCATAGTCAATAAAACACACATAAACATCTTTCTGGTATTCTCAGCCTTCAGCCAAGATCCATCTGACATAAACAATAATATCTCTAGTTCCATCTCCACTTCTGAATCTGGCTTGAATTTCTGACAGTTCCCTGTCGATGTACCGTTGAAAGCATTTTTCAATTATCTTTAGCAAAATTTTACATGTTTGTGATATTCATGATATTGTTCAATAATTTCTGCATTCTGTTGGACCACCTTTCTTTGGAATGGGCACAAACATGAATCTATTCCAGTCAGTTGGCCAGGTAACTGTCTTTAAAATTTCTTGGCATAGACAAGGGAGCACTTTCAGCATTGCATCTATTTGTTGAAACATCTCAATTGGTATTCCATCAATTCCTGGAGTCTTGTTTTCCACCAGTGTCTTCAGTGCAGCTTGAGTTTCTTCCTTCAGTACCATCTGTTATGGACTAAATTGTGTCCCTCAAAAATGTGTGTCAACTTGGCTAGGCCATGATTCCCTGTATTGTGTGGTTGCCCTTCATTTTGTGATCTGATGTAATTTTCCTAACCCAATGTCCTTCATTTTGTGATCTGATGTAATTTTCCTAGGTGTTGTAAATCCTAATCTTTGCCTGTAGTTAATGAGACAAGATTAGGTTATGTTAAAGAGGATTAGGGTGGGATGAAACACCCCTGCTCAAGTCACAGCCCTGGTCTGATGTAAGGGGAGTTTCCTTGGGGTTTGGCCTGCATCACCTTTTATCCTATAAGAGATAAAAGGAGAGAGAAATGAGCAGAGAAGGGTCTCATACTACTAAGAAAGAAGCACTGTAAACTGAGCGTGTCCTTTGTATATCTGGGGTCTCTGCACTTAGAAGCTCCTAGACCAGGGGAAGAGTGATGACAAGGATCTTCCAGAACCGATAGAGAGAAAAAGCCTTCCTCAGGAGCTGGTGCCCTGAATTTGGACTTGTAGCCTTCTAGACTGTGAGAGAATAAATTTCAGTTTGTTAAAGCCATCCGCTTGTGGTATTTCTGTTATAGCAGCCCTAGATAACTAAGACACCATCGGTTCTTCATCATTTGCTACCTTCTGAAATGGTTGAATGTTGACTAATTCCTTTTGGTACAGTGACTATGTATTCCTTCCATCTTTCCTTGATGCATCATGCATTGTTCAATATCTTGCTCACAGAATCCTTCAATGTTGTGACTTGAGGTTTAATTTTTTCTTTGCTCTGAAAGCTTAAGAAATGCTGAGCATGTTCTTCCCTTTGGGTTTTCTAACTTCAGGTCTTTTTGTATTTCATCATAACAGTTCATTTTGTCTTCTCAAGCTGCCCTTTGAAATCTGTTCAGCTCTGTCTAGGCATGGATCAGTAATGTGAAACTTGCCTCCAAAAATGGAGAGGGCAGAGAGGTGGAAGAAAGAGGTGAGCAACTCCAGGGTGGCAGCAAAGGAGTTTATTAGGGAGACTTACACAAAAGGTGGGTCTTGGGTGGCTGCAGGACAAAAGCAGTTCTCTGCACTCCCCCAGTGGGAGGGCAGAGGTTTTATAGTGGTGGTCAACAATAGTGGCTACATGCCAGGGACTTACATAAGGATGACTTAGCAAACTGTAGCGAACTGGCGGAACATATGAGGGTGCTCATGTTTGGCCTTGCAAAGCCTGTTTTCCCTTCAGTCCACCTCTCAAAGCTGGCTCTTATAATTGGGCTGGTTCGCCCTCTTGTGTCAGATATAGAAGTAGGGTTGCCCAGGTGTCATATGGTGTTGCCCATTGTCCAGGCATGGACCAGTAATACAAAACTTGCCTCCAAAAAACTGAGGGTGCCAAGAGATTGAAGAAAGAGGTGGGCAACTCCAGAGAGGCAGCAAAGGAGTTTATTAGCGAGACTTACACACAAGATGAGTCCTGGGCAGCCACAGGGTCAAAGCAGATCTCTGCCCCCGACAGTAGGATGGCAGAGGTTTTATCGTGGTGGTCAATAAGAGTGGCTATATGCCAGGGATTTACATAAAGACGACTTCACAAATTGTAGTGAACTAGCAGACCACATGAGGGTGCTCATGTTTGGCTTCACAAAGCCTGTTTCCCCTTCAAGCTCTTTTACATCATTATTTCCGCCATATGCCTTAGCTACTCTATAGTCAAGAGCAAGTTTCAGATTCTCTTCTGGCATCCATTTTGGTCTTTTCTTTTCCTGTCTTTTTAATGACCTTTTGTTTTCTTCATGTATGATGTCCTTAATGTCCTCTCACAGCTCACCTGGTTTTCCATTAATAGTGTTCAATGCATGAAATCTATTCTTGAGATGGTCTCAAAATTCAGGTGGGATATAATCAATGTTGTACTTTGACTTTCGTGAACTTGTTTTAATTTTGTTCAGCTTCAACTTGAACTTGTATGTGAGCAGTTGACTGCCCCTCAGTTAGCCCCCAGCCTTGTTCTGACTGTTGATATTGGGCTTCTCCATCATCTCTCTCCAAAAACGTAGTTGATTTGATTCCTGTGTATCCCATTCCACAAGGTCCATATGTTTAGATGCCATTTTTGTTGTTGAAAAAGGTATTTCCAATGAGTAAGTCCTTGGTCTTGCAAAACTCTATCATGTAATCTCCAGTGTCATTTCTATCATAAAGGCCATATTTTCCAAATTATGACCTTTCCTCTTTATTTCCAACTTTCCCAGTAAATGTTATCAGGTGTCATCAATCAGTTCTGACTTATAGTGACACTAGGCACAATGGAATGAAATACTGCCTGGTCCTGTGCCATCCTCACAATCATTGTTATGCTCAAGCCAATTGTTGCAGCCACTGTGTCAATCCATTTTGCTGAGGGTCTTCATCTTTTTTGAGGACCCTGTACCAAGCATGGTGTCCTTCTCCAAGGACTGGTTCCTCATGATAAGATGCTCAAAGTAGGTGAGATGAAGTCTCACCATTCTTGCTTCTAAGGAGCTTTCTGGCTGTACTTCTTCCAAGACAGACTGGTTCGTTCTTTTGGCAGTCCATGATATATTCAATATTCTTTGCCAATACAATTCAAAGGCATCAATTCTTCTTTGGTCTTTCTTATGCACTGTTCAGATTTCACATGCATATGAGGCAATTGATAAAACCACGGCTTGGGTCATGTGCAGCTTAGACCTCAAAGTGACATCTTTGCTTTTTAACACTTTAAATAGGTCTTTTGCAGATTTGCCCAATGTCATTTGATTTCTTGATTATTGCTTGCTTCGGTGGGTGTTGATTGTGGATCCAAGTAAAATGAAATCCTTGACAACTTCAATCTTTTCTCCATTTATCATGATGTTGCTTATTGGTCCAGTTGTGAGGATTTTTGTTTTCTTTATGTTGAGTTGTAATCCTCACTTAAGGCTGTTGTAGTCTTTGATCTTCATCAGTAAGTGCTTCAAGTCTCTGTTACTTTTAGTAAGCAAGGTTGTGACATCTGCATATCACAGGTAGTTAATGAGTCTTCCTCCAATCCTGACTGAATTCTTCTTCAGATTGAAGGGAGAAATGCAAGCTGCATTGCAGAAAAGTTACAGCCTAGGAAACCCTATGGGGAGTTCTACTCTGTCGTATAGGGTCATTATGACTTAGAATTGACCCAATGGCAGACAACAATAACAATATAGTGTGGGAGAAGGAGAACTGAGAAAACAGGCAATACAGAATCTGACATCTATTCTCAGAGAGTTCACTATTAATTCATACATAGAATGAATTCTAACGTAACATATTTACTGCTGATATAGTGAATGAGATGTCTTGTGGCCAAACTCAGTACCAACTCACATTCAAAAAGAGCCATCAATTTTAAGTCTACAAAGTATTGAAAAGCAATTTATATCTTCACTGCAACTTCTCAATTAAGTGGCAAATTACATCACATATCACAGAAGCAAATATTCTAAAAATCTGCTTACCTTTCAAAATCTCTTCAAAGTCCTAAAAATTACAGAAGTCCTCACCTCCTAATGTAATTTCCATCTATAACATGTCCTTTTTTTTCTCAAAGCACTAATTCCAATTTGCTAATACTATCTTCTCTCTCTTTTATTTTGTAGGTAAATTTAATTTCTCCCTAGGACAAATTCTCTCCAGCCATTATCACAAATAATTCCACAAAGTGACAGGAACAAGCAGACACATGTAGAAACCTCCTTATAAAGCAGAGTGAAGGGAGAAGTTTAAACATTTTGTCCATGTCACATTAGTGGTATAGATGTGCCTTGAGACTGTAGAGAAATTCTCCTGCCATCCTCTCCTCTCTTCTCGCTTCTCTTATTTCCTATTTGTTCTTTTCTCTCCCTCTCTCTTTTTTTTCCCTTGTGCATGCAGAAAAGTCTTCACAGAAGTGAAATGTAAACTGGCTATCCCTCCTGCATTTTCCTCTACGCTTAAAGTCAATAATCCTTACCCTGGCTTAAAAGGCTCTGTATATTGTTTGACCCCTATTATATTGTTGAACTTCAACTTGTTACTCTGTGTCATACTATTAAACTTGAACTTGTTACAGAATTCCAAATGATCTGAAGGACTGAAGTTAACTCTGTGTTAATTGGGGTAATGGCAAATATTGTAGTATTATGGACTCCATCATCTACACCCAAAATGTGCATTCTCTCTCTCTCTCTGTCCCTCTCTGTAGCTGGTTTGCACATGAGTGCTTTTTCTCCCTCTCTCTCCCTCCCTCCGTCCTCTCCTCCCTCTTGATTTAATTCATTCCTAATGGATGCTTCTAAGCAGTAAAATGGCCATACATGATACAGAAGTAAAAGATGTGAATAAATAAGTAAATAATGTGAAAAAGTAAAAAAAAATGGTCAGTGGATCTCTGAGGACTGCATTATAATTTATGAGGGTAATGAAGCTGTTTTTTAGGCAACCCATTTCTTCCTGTCCTTTCAAACTTCCTACTTTCTATTTTCTCTGCCACTTTTATGTTTTGATGCCTACTGGGGTGAAAAAGTTTGGAATAATCTCTTTTAAAATTTTAGCCCTTACTAAAGTGAGATTTGTGGCAAATTACTAGCCTTTCCTTTTTGTGCTTGTCACATGTGCAAAATGCAAACAGCAACATCTATTTCATAGAATTTAAGGCATTAAATCAGATAAAATATATAAAATCCTTTGTGTCCTGCTTAGAAAACAATAGCCAGCCAATACATGTTCCTTATCTCTTCAATCAGTTTTTTCTTTCCTTTCTTTTTAACATTAAAACATATTTCCCTGAGAGGAAATATCAAAAGTTACACATCAGGGAGAAGTTGTCCCAGTGAATTGCTAATCTTGTAGGCATCCAAATTTTAAGCTTTATATGTAAACCTAAAACCAAACCCATTGCTGTTGAGTAGGTTCTGACTCCTAGTGACCCTATAGGACAGAGTAGAACTGCCCCATAGTGTTTCTAAGGAGTGGCTGGTAGATTTGAACTGCCAGCCTTTTGGTTAGCAGCTGAAATCTTAACCACTGCGCCACCGAGCTTTATACATAGTTATTAAATACCACATTTGTCCTATACTGAAGATGATTCTGAATGTTTGAGCTGACAGAATCAAAACATATTCCTATTAGTCATAAGTAACCCTGGTGGTGCTGTGGTTCAAGTGCTCAGCTGCTTACCAACAGGTTGGCAGTATGAACCTACCAGCTGCTCCACGGGAGAAAGATGTGGGAGTCTGCTTCCATAAAGATTTACAGCCTTGGAAACCCTATGGGGCCATTCTACTTCATCCAAAGGACCACTGTGAGTTGGAATCAACCCTTCGACAGTGGGTTTTGGTTTACTAGTCATTAACTTTCCTTTACTATATTCCTATTTATCAGGAAAATCATTTAAATATATAAAACATACAGAAAAAATGTAATATTATGAGTTCCAAATTTTTAACTAGTTACAGATTATCAGCATCTGAATATTACAGTTTTACAGTGAAAACAATGATGTTTTATTGCCTTCACTAGCTACCACAGGAATCATTAAATTCTATTTCTAATAAAATTCTTCATAACTAGTTAAATGCAATTGTTAAATAATTTCTTTTTATAGTAAAAGCTTTACAATTAACTAGCCAGACACTGATGCAAGTCATTATCAATTTCTCTGTGGTTATTATAGCCTCCATAATAATCTGTACTCTATTAACATAGATTAGGCAGCACTTTAAAAAGCAGCATCATTAGCTTTGGTGTCACAAAAGGATGAGAAAAGGCTGGACTTTTAACTTCCTGAAGTCTCAGAGTTGCAAAAAAAGAACAAAAACAAAAAAACACTGAAACTCTCCAAGGACATAAACAATTAATATGGTATATAATTTTGAATATGATTTTTTCTTTGGTCTAAGACAATCTTTGGGAACATGCATTCATTAAGATTTTTTCCAGTTGTAATTTTTCATTCAGATTTCAAAATGGAAACAGAGTATCACCTGGAAACTCCTGCAGTTTACACAGCAGAATACTTACCTGGGTAGGTCTGTGCACAGTGGGGAATCACTTTACTAAAAAAGCAATTTGGCCTTTTCATCCTGGCTCCCAAGCCCCACCAGGTCTGACCTTTATTTGGATTGGCTAATGACCCTGCCCAGTAACTGACCTTTACATGGATTGGCTGCCTTCCTCTCACTCAGTAGTTGACCTTCACAAGAATTGGGTCAGGGAGGGCTTGGTCAGTAGCTGTCATTTACCTGGACTGGCTGGGAGACCTGCCTGGTGACTGATAAAAATCCTAGCGCATGGAGGCTCAGATGGGCCCTTCTGATCTATGAGAACCAAGAAAGCCAGGAGAGGAGCATGGTTTTTGGACCCGGGCCCTGCCCTATTGCCCTCCCAGACC
Organism: Elephas maximus indicus; assembly: GCF_024166365.1. Lineage (NCBI taxonomy): Eukaryota > Metazoa > Chordata > Mammalia > Proboscidea > Elephantidae > Elephas > Elephas maximus. The sequence continues at coordinate 76,825,096 of NC_064822.1, read as the reverse complement.
GGGTAAATCTGCAGTGGCAACGGATGCATCAGCTGTGATGATACCAGAAGAGATGGAAACAATGAGCAAACCCAGATGGTAGCACCAAAGTGTAAAGCCTGAACCTTGGCTAAGAGCTGTAACACTCTTAGAGCAGAGTGTTGCCCTTTGAGCAGGGGCCATCCAAGAGCTGTCCTGGAGCTGGCTAGGAGAGCTGTAGCCAGGTAAAAGGAGCAGCCAATAGCCAAGTCCACCAAGTTAAGTCATTGATTCTCCTGTTTGAAAGATTCTTGATGGGTGAGAATGAACATCAATTTTCAGGAAGGGTAAGTGGATAGCCTTTGAGACATATGCAGGTACCCTTGAGAGGTGGGGGCTCTATGCTGAGCTCCCTCTCAAACCTTACCTTATGCATATTTCATTTCTCTTTACATCTTTGGTTGTATCCATCTCTGTTATAAAAGTTGTTGCTGCAGTTATGATGTTCCCATGAGTTTTCTGTGATTGTTGCAATGATTTATCAAACCCAGTAGAAAAACAGTACCATGGGGGATGGGGCAGCTGGTGTCAGAAATGGTGGAGAAGTTGAAGACCTGGGGCATATTTGACTTCCACCTCATGGAAACCAGCTTTGTGCTGATTCTTACAGTCAGGGTTATTATTTCAGTTGATGCTCAAGAGAGTTAATGTTTGCCATCCTAAGGATATACACCTAAAAAAACTAAAAGAAATCCCAAAAGGAAAGCCTAAGTTGCAAAAGAAATGTGTTAGAAACATTATAAATATGGATAAATCTACACAAATACTGACAGTGTAAAGCAATAAAAATAATATCTTATTTGAAGAGATAAAAATTCAAGACAAAACTGAAATGCTAGAAAATAATCCTTTTTTTTTTTTTCTGGAGAAGATTAAAGATAGTAATAAACTTTATACATTTTAAAGTTATATATACATGTAAAATTTCTATGGTGGGGACTTGCACTTCTGATTGGGACAGAGAAGTTAGCAGCAGATCAGCATTTCTGCCTAGCATATGAATATAAATAAATAAATAAATAAATATTTTTACATGAAACAGATAAAATACAGAAAAACCCTGTTAACAGAAGTGGAGAGCTGTTGGTGGGATAAAAAGAACTAAAGAGAATAATTCTATAGGGATGAAAACTCAGCAATAAAAGCTAGCTTTTGTACCACTTTTACCCTGAAAGGACTTGCTAAATCCAGGGATTTGCAGAAGGGGGGAAACCCACTGCAGAGCCCAGCAAAGTATTATTGAAAAAGGATGGATAAAACAAAAGAACTATGGATGTAAATTTAGAGACTTCAAGCACACCACCATTTTCTGTAGTACATTTGTAAAAAACTGGGGCTGCATAGGTTGTGAGGCTAAAAACTAGCATAAATCCTTTGAACAACATCGGAGGGTTTTTCACCATTCTCATTAGACAGAAATTTGAGTTCATCACCTAAGAGGAGAAGGAACCTGCGTAATACACCATATCCTTAGTTAAAACCAGACCAAACCAAACAAAAACCTGGAAAGCAGTGCAAATCAGAGATAAACTGTACTGTAAATTCAACCCAGCTTTGATTCATAATTCCTGCTTAGATTAAGATGATCAACTACCATTCTATTTGTACAAAAAAAAAGTTTTTTTTTTTTTTTTACAGAAGAAGGAAAAACAGGCCTTCCCTAGGTACAGGAAATAACATATAAAAAATATCATGTGATACTTACAATATTTTAGAGGTACTGACTCATTAGCAATGTTTTTTTGTTTTTGTTTTTCCCCTAATGGGTTTATGTCTAGAATGCAATCAGAAGTTCAAAAGAGTGGCAAAAGACAATCATTAAGACAAATAAACAAAAACAAAACAAAAAAAAAACAAGATGAAATAGAAAATGTAAATAGAACTCTAGGTAAAGTAGATATTGCTGTTAACTGAAATCATTTAAAAATAATTATGGTAAATATGCTCAAGAGAGTAAAGGAAAAGATAGAGGAAATTCATGAAAGGATCAGTAACTTTACCAGACAACTGGAAACTATGAAATGAATCAAATAGAAATTATAGTTTTTAAAAAAATAGTATGTAAAATTAAGAGCTTATTAGACGAGTTTAAGATTATATTAAACATAGCAGAGCATAGGGTTATTGAACTGGACTGCAATGCTATAAATACACATATATATTTAAAATTACGCCTAGGGAAAAATACATAGAAATTGCAAAAAAAGTGTTAGATTAAAATGTCAAATTCAGAAAAAAGGTCTAACATTAATGCTTATAAAGTCTAAAAGTAGATGTAGAAAGTTGGAAGCAAAATCAATATCAAGACAGATGTTAGCCAAGAATTAGTTAAAACACAGAAGTGCTGAAAAACTCAATCAGTATGAATACAATGAAAAACACACCTAGGTATATCTTGGTAAGACCAATGAAAATCAAAGACAGCGAAAATAAAAGCAGAGAGGAGAAACAAAATCACATTTCTTTTAAAGGGGCAGCAGTGAAACAACCGACTTTTCCACAGATGTGATGGAAGCCAGAGGACAATGGAATTAAATATTAAAAGTGCAGAAAGCAGAATTAATTCCCAACCTAGAAATCTATATCCAGTGAAAGTATTTATCAAAATTAAACCAAAAGTGAAATGAGATATTTTCAGGCAATTAAAAATTGAAATAAATTTTACCAGTTCAAATGAGCAAAAAAATTGAGACAAACCATCACCAGCAAACCTGTAATAAAAGAAATATTAAAGGAAACTATTCAGGCAGAACTCCCCAGAGGATAAGAGAGATTTGCAAAAAAAAAAAAAAAAAAAAAAAAAATTAAACACTCCAGAAAGGGTAAATATAAGGGTAGACATAAATGAATATCAATTAAATACTGATTGTACAATTATCATGATATCCTATGAGTTTTAAAATATCCATACAATATTGCAGAAACATCATTAGAAAAAGGCAAATTAAAATAACAATGAAATATTGCTATACCCATAATGGATAGCTAAACAAATAATAGTAATAAAACCAAATACTAGCAAAGATACAGAGAAATACCTTGTACATTGCTTGTGAGTGTGTATAATGGTATGGCCACCCTGAAAAATAATTTGACAGCTCCTTTTAAAACTAAAAATGAATTTACCGTGTGACCCAGTAATTGTACCCTTTGGTATTTATCCCCAGGGCCAGATTAAGGCCTGTGAGGAGGGGGTACCATAATTTGTGGTACCCCCTCCTCTGCTTATGCTTTCAAATGGGATCAACAGGTGTGGATGTATAAGACAGTTCTCTCAAATGAATCAGAGACCTGTTATCTATTAATATAATCTGTCCTTGCCAGTAACTCATGTTGGATCCAATTGCATATTGGATAAATGTAGCAAGAGTTAGACTTGACAGCCCACCCCACCTCTTGTTGATTAGAAAAAAATAGTATATTCCAAAAAGACACACCAAGATAAGGAGACAGATGTCAATGAAGGTGTTAAGGAGGTAGGGGCCTCATAGCTTACACAACCTTGCACATGGGTGCCCTCCTGACCTTGTGCGAATTTTATTTCTGCCTGGCAGCACATTCTCATGCACTGAAGCTGGTATCAATTTCATTTAGTGCTCTGCCACTTCCCTTCCACTGTGGCATTTGCTTTTCCTATGTACTGTCTGCTTGGCATCTATGGGACTTTGCTTTGAATGGCTGGTGCCCCTGTTTTGTTGATGCCCTAAGCAAGCACTTACCTTCTTTGTAGAGTAATCTGTCCCTGTTTATCCCAGAGAAATGTAGACTTATTTTTATGTAGAAATTTGTACATGAATGTTCATAGCAGCTTTATTGTAATAGTCCAAGACTGGTTACTCTTCAAATGTCCCTCAATGGGTGAATGGTTAAACAAACTGTGTTATATCCATACCATACTCAGAAGTAAAAAGGCTCAAACTATTGATATACACAACAACTTGGACAAACTTTAAGGACACTACACTGAGTGAAAAAGCCAATCTCAAAAGGATATATATACTCATAATTATATTTATAGAACATTTACAAAATAACATAATTATAGAGTTGGAAAACAGATTAGGAGTTTCTGGGGTTAAGGATGTGGGGAAGGGTGATTGTGGCTAAAAAGGTAGCACTAGGGAATCTTCTGGTGATAGTTCAGTAAAGTATCTTGATTGTCGTGGTGCTTATTTGAAGCTATGTCTGATAGAATTGTGTAGAGCTACACACTCACACACACACAAATGAGTGCATACATATATAACCGGTGTAATCTGAATGAGCTCTGGGGATTATAACAATGTCATTTTCCTGGTTTTGATATTATATACTGTTATACAAGATGCTAACATTGGGAAGGCTAGGTGAGGATGCACTGGACCTACCTGAATATTTCTATGCAACTTCATGTGAATCTACAATTATTAAAAAAAAAAAAAACTTTTAAAATACAATATTTATACTTCTAGCCAAAACAGAGTATTCAGAATTGGATTTACCCTCCTGTCTGAAACACAAAAAGGCAATGAAGGGGAGTGATCCCTGAAAATGGGAAATAAATGAGGTGAACCTTACAACTGACATACCTTAACGCTTTGAGAAAGATCCTAGGCCACAGTGCATGAAGAGGGAATTGAGGCAGAGCTCAGTAGACTCCCTGAGTTGAGAGAGTTTAGAATGTGGGAAGACCAAGGAAGCTACAGTGCTTAATGCAATGTTCTGTCCAAAGAATAAACTCTGTCAAATTCTACACCCTATAAAAATAAATTTTAAAAAGAAACCAAAAATACTTTTTTCAGACACAAAAAAAGCTGAAAGAATTCATCATCAGCAAATGTGCATTACAAGAAATATTAAAGGAAGCTCTTCAGGCAGAAACAAAATGCTACCAGGTGGAAATCTGGATCTACACAAAGGAGTGACCAGTACTGAAGGTGGCAAATCAAACCAAACCAAATCCACTGCCATCGAGTTGATTCTGACTCATAGCAACCCTACAGGACAGAGTAGAACTGCCTCACAGGGTTCCCAAGGCTTTACATTTTAATCAAAGCAGGCTGCCACATATTTCTCCCACGGAGCTGCCAGTGGTTTCAAACATCCAAACTTTCAGTTAGCAGCCGAGTGCTTCAACTGCACCACTAGGGCTCCAAAATGACAACTGTTGCTGTTGTTGTTAGGTGCCGGTTCTAACTCATAGTAACTCCACATACAACAGAAATAAATACTGCCCGGTCCTGTGCCATCCTCATGATCATGGTTATGCTTGAGTCCATTGTTGTTGCCACTGTGTCAATCCATCTCATTGAAGGTCTTCCTCTTTCTTGATGATGCTCTACTTGACTAAGTGTGATGTTCTCCAGGGACTGATCCCTCTTCATAACATGTCCAAAGTATGTGAGAGAGAGTATTGCTATCCTCACTTCCAAGAAGCATTCTGGTTGTACTTCTTCCAAGACAGATTTTTTCATTCTTCTGGCAGCTTATAATATATTCAATATTTTTTTGCCAGCACCATAATTCAAAGGCATCAATTCATCTTTGGGTTTCCTTATTCATCATCCAGCTTTCATATGCATACGGGGCAATTGAGAACACCATTGCTTGGGTCAGGTGCACCTTAGTCTTCAAACTGACGTCTTTGCTTTCTTAACACATTAAAGAGGTCTTTTGCAGCAGATTTTCCCAATGCAATAAGTCGTTTGATTTCTAGACTGCTGCTTCCATGGCATTGATTGGGGACCCAAAGTAAAATGAAATTCTTGACAACTTCAATAATTTCTCCGCTTATCCTGATGTTGCTTATTGGTCCATTTGTGAGGATTTGTGTTTTCTTTATGTTGAGGTGTAATCCATACTGAAGGCTGTAGTCTTTGATCTTCATCAATACCAAACCAAAATCAAACCCCTTGCCATCAAGTCGATTCCAACTCATAGCGACCCTATCTGATTTCCAAGGATTTGCCCCCTAGGGCTTCCAAGGAGCCGTTGGTGGATTCAAACTGCCAAACTTTTCTTTAGCTGCTGATCTCCTAACCACTGCACCACCAGGGCTCTGACCTTCATCAATAAGTGCTTCAAATTCTCTTCACTTTCAGCAAGAAAGGTTGTGTCGTCTGTATATTGTAGGTTGTTAATGAGTATTTCTCCAGTCCTGATGCCCTGTTCTTTGTACAGCCCACTTCTCAGATTATTTGCTCAGCATACACATTGAATAAGTATGGTGAAAGGATACAATCCTGACACACACCTTTACTGACTTTTAACCATGCAGTATACCCTTGTTCTGTTCCAACGACTGCCTCTTGATCTATGTACAGGTTCCTCATGAACAAAATTAGGTGTTCTGGAATTCCCATTCTTCGCAATGTTATCCATAATTTGTTATGACCCACACAGTCAAATGCTTTTGCATAGTCAATAAAACACAGGTAAACATCTTTTGGGTATTCTCGGCTTTCGGCTTGGATCCATTGGACATCAGCAATGATATCCCTCATTCCACATCCTTTTCTGAATTCAGCTTGAATATTTGGAAGTTCCTGTTGATGTATCGCTGCAATTGCTTTTTAATGATCTTCAGGAAAATTTTACTGGCGTGTAATATTAATGATATTGTTTGATAATTTCTGCATTCAGTTGAATCACCTTTGTTTGGAATAAGCACAAATATGGATCTCTTCCAGTTGGTTGTCCAGGTAGCTGTCTTCCAACTTTCTTGACATAGAGGAGTGAGTGATTCGAGCACTGCATACATTTGTTGAAACACATTAATTGGTATTCTGTCAATTCCTGGAGCCTTGTTTTTCACCAATGCCTTTAGTGCAGCTTGGACCTCTTCCTTCAGTGACATCAGTTCGTGATTATATGATCATATGCTACTGCTTGAAATGGCTGAATGTCGACCAATTCTTTTAGTACAGTGACTCTGTGTATTCCCTTCATCTTCTTCTGATGCTTCCTGAGTCGTTTAGTATTTTCCCCATAGAATCCTTCAATACTGCAACTAAAGACTTGAATTTTTTCTTCAGTTCTTTCAGCTTGAGAAATGCCAAGCATGTTCTTTCTTCCCTTTTGGTTTTCTAACTCTGGTCTTTGCATATTTCATTATAAGGCTATACTTTGTTTTCTCATGTTGCCCTTTGAAATCTTCTGTTCAGCTCTTTAACTTCGTTATTTCTTCCATTTGTTTTAGCTACTTGGCTATGTTTAAGTGCAAGTTTCAGAGTCCCTTCTGACATTCATATTGGTCTTTTCTTTCTTCCCTATCTTTTTAATGACCTCTTGCTTTCTTCTTGTATGATATCCTTGATGTTGTTCCACTACTGATCTGGTGTTCAGTCATTAGTGTTTAACCTGTCAAATCTATTCTTGAGATGGTCTCTAAATTCTAAATATGTAAATTTTATTACAAAATTCTCTAAAAATGTAATTGATTTTTTAAATAAAAATAATGTCAAAGCATTATTGGATTCATAACATATGTAAAACCAAAATGTATGACAGGAATGGCATGAAGGCCAGGAGGAGAAAAACGGAAGTGTACTGATGTAGGGCCCTTATATTTGGTCCTTACCACTATATTTTTAGAGGTTTTTTTTTTTAATATGTGAAGGAAGATTGTGGTAAGTTAAAGTTGTATACTATAAATTCTAAACCAACCAACAAAATAAGAAGAAAAAAAGTGTTATATAGCTAGTAAGGCAACAAATGAAAGAAAATGCAATAATAAAAAATAATACAAATGAAGGCAGAAAAAAATGATAAAGGGAACAAAGAATAGATGAGACAAACAGAAAATGAATAGATGGATGATAAATTTAGTCATACAAAAATCACTTAAATTTAAATTGGCTGGATAGCACAATTAAAAGGCAAAGGTTGTCAGATTGGATTAAAAAAGCAACTCTCAACTATATGCTACTTAAAAACACAATTAAAAAAAAAAGACACAAATAGGTTAAAAATAAAAGGATAGAAAAAGTTTTAGGATGTCTCCACTAATTACAAGGGAACTAGATTACTATATTAATACCACATGAGTAGATTTTAGAGCACATCCATACAGACAGACACACGCACTTTCACAACTTTATAGCAGAGGCAATAGTTTTAGAAAACTGCATTTCTATGCTTTTACTTTTCTTCTTGAGATAGAAAAGGTTTCTGAAATCTTGCCTTTGCTAATCAAGAACCAAAACCTGAGGAATCCAGAAGCCAGAGTTCATAATGCAAACACTCAGCAGGGAAAAGAGTAAGGACATTTGATAACATAGGGGCAGGGCTCCCACCACTAACAAACAAAGGAGATACTAGGATATTTAGCTGTGGCAGGGAAAAATTTCAAAGGAGGAATAGCTAGGGATTTGTTGTAGAAGTGAAGGAGGTGTGCTACCACAGCAATTAAAAAAAAAATCCTATTGCTGTTGAGTTGATTCAGACTGATACAAACTCTATAGGACAGTGTAGAACTGCCCAGTAGGGTTCCCAAGGAGTGGCTGGTGGATTCGAACTGCCAATCTTCTGGCTAGCAGCCGAGCACTTAAGCATTCTGCCACTAGTGTTCCTTGCCAAAGCAATTAGAGTAGAGCTAAAAGCTAATTGCAGTGTTGTAAGAAGGCAGAGGCAGCCCCTTGACTGCTACACTTAAAATATTAAAGTAAAAAAGGAAAATAATGGTAAATGAATAATAATTAATGAAAATGTAGCTCAGTCTGCAGCAAAACTTTAATGAACAGGATTATGCTTTTGGATATTCGTAAGGAAGTGAGTCTAGGTCTCAGCAAGCTTTCAATATTTAAATTAACTCATCAGGTTGTCCAGAGCACCTTAATCCTAAAATTCAGAGACTCTGAAAAATCTAACATTGTGAAGGTTTTCCAACAGAAAGCTTATTTAAAATCATTATCATATGTGGAAAAAATTGGAACTTACTTTCACTGAGTGATTGCCAGATTTCAGGAATTTTGCTATATGGTTGGATACTTTACATATGCAATAATAATCATAGTAATTAGAGTAACGTAATAGTGAGCATTTAGAATCTTCAGAGAGGCACTGAGGTACGTAATTTACACGTTTCCATTTTATCCTTCTCAACGTGTGTTAAGGAAAGTATTTTTATCACCATGTTATATAAGAAGAAATTGAGATTCCGTGACATGTCCAAATGGCCCAACAACTAAGCTGCAAATTGGAACTCAGACTATTCTAAATCCGAAGACTTCACATTTTTTAAAGGGTGACAGATTATTAACCCCTAACTAATAATACTGGGAAAAAAATAGCATGGCCCAAACTATATGATTCCCATACAATGGAATGGGAATATGATCATTTTTGCAAGTGTGGTTGAAGAGAAAATCCATTTTATCTAGTTTCCAGTGTCTGTAGAGTTGGGAAAGTTCCATCCAGAATTTTTGAAATTCCAATTTTACCATCAAGCTATGCCATGGATTGAATTGTATCCCCCCAAAATATCTGTCAACTTGGCTAAGCCATGATTCCTAGTATTGTGTGATTATCCACCATTTTGTCATCTGATGTGATTTTCCTATGGGTTGTAAATCCTGTCTCTACAATGTTGATGAAAATGGAATTAGTGGCAGTTATGTTAAGAGGCAGGATTCAATCTACAAGATCAGATTGTGTCTGAAGCCAAGATCTTTTGAGATAGAGAGAAGCAAGCAGAGAGACTTGGGGACCTCATACCACTAAGAAACAAGAGCCAGGAGAAGACAGTGTCCTCTGGACCCAGGGTCCCTGAGCTGAGAAGCTCCTAGTCCAGGGGAAGATTGATGACTAAGACCTTCCTCCAGAGCCAACAGAGACAGAAAGCCTTCCCCTGGAGCTGATGCCCTGAATTTGGACTTCTAGCCCACTAGACTGTGAAAGAATAAACTTCTGTTTGCTGAAGCCATTCACTTGTGGTATTTCTGTTACAGCAGCACTAGATAACCAAGACAAGCTGAACCTGATTTCAAGCTACTACTTTCTTCTCATCAGAGCATGTTGTTGTGTGCTGCTGAGTTGATTCAGACTTATGGCAACCCTATAGGGCAGAGTAGGACTGTCCCATAGGGTTTCTAAGGCTGTAATCTTTATGGGAATTGATTGCCAGGTTTGTCTCCCAAGGAGCATATGGTGGGTTCAAATCTCTGACCTTTCAGTTAGCAGCTGAGTGCTTTAAGCATTGCACCACCGAAGCTACTTCGTCAGAGCATAAACAACTTTATTCTCATCAACTGGCTCTGTCCAGGTCCCATTTCTCTCTGGCCTCACGTATTTTTGCTTAGCATCAGCTTGTCATTGCTATTAATCTGACCCTCATTCCAGGTTCCTGTTTTGAGCACTAGGCTCCCACCTCATTCCAGGGTCCCCTCTCCCTACCAGCCACTTGAGTTCTAGGTAGGGTCATTTGGCTTCAAGGAACAAAGAGAGACTCACTCAAACTGCCTTTATAATTTATAATAAAGAAGGGTATGCATTGGACCTGGAATGGGAAATCTTTCAAAAAATGAAACATCTCTACAAACCAGCTTTAATATCTATTTCTTTTACAAGAAGCAGCACAGTGTGTTAGTTAAGGTAGCCCCTCTTTAAGCCCCAGGTGAGTGGTCCATCAAATGGGTAGCCTTCCAAAATTATTAAACCTCCCTGTGTTTCAGCTTCCTCTTCTATAAAACTCAGATAATAATGGTACTTCCTTCATATACTTGTTGTGATGATTAAATATTTTGTACATGTAAAGCAGCCAAGTTTTGGCTGAAACACAGTAAGCCCTCAGTATGAGAAAAGTTTGCTACTACACATAGACTTCATAGTCACTTTTGATTTCCTACTTTTTTTACCTGAAAGTCTTCGTTGTTGTTCTTCTACACACGTGTGTGTGTGTGTTTTCTTCTACCCTGAATGTCTTTATCTCATAGGTTCTACTTATAATAATAAAAATGTTGTTTAATTAACCATGGGTCGGCAGTTCGAATCCACCAGGTACTCCTTGGAAACTCTATGGGGCAGCTGTACTCTGTACTATAGGGTTGCTATGAGTTGGAATCGACTCGACGGCACTGGGTTTTTTGTTGTAGTCTGATTGTATCAGATGACCATATGAAGTTTCAGGTTTTGGTGGAAGATTTATTTGCCTTTTGAATCAGTTATTTTTTTTCAGTAGCAAGTTATAGAAACACTCAGCTCAAACTGGTTTTAATAGTTAAGGAATGGTAGTGGTTCATATGACTGATTGGCGTTTCTCTCCTCTAAGTACAGCTCCTAATGTCCTTTTGCTGTCACTTTGTACCCTGGGTTCAACTACTCTTTTGAGTAGTTAACACTGTGCCTCCAGGGCTCCTCCAAAAACCTATCATACAATCTGGCTATATTCTGGCTTTATTTTGTAGTGTTTTCCTTTATTCACCCATTATTCCTTGGAGTCCTGGTGGCGCAATGGTTAAGAACTATGGCTGCGAACCAAAAGGCCGGCAGTTCAAATTCACCAGCCACTCCTTGGAAACCCTATGGGGCAGTTCTACTCTGTCTTATGTCAGAATCAACTCAATGGCAACAGGTTTGTCCATCCTCCTGTAATTCCTATGTCCTCATCCCATTAAATTACTTGTTACCTAATTTAGACAGCACCAGAGAATTACGGAATACTGGAGATGCAAGATTCAGCTCTCCCTCTACCCTAGATTTATGATCTAGCCTCACACCGGTGGACACTATTCCATAATGTGAAATATACATATCCACTTATATTTCCAATAAGTTACTAACTTGTCATTCATGAATCCCTTTTTCCTTTCACTCCCATCTCTTTACCAAGCCTTTCTCCTGTCTTTCATTTATAATCCTGCTCATTTATGATCACCTCAGATTGGGAGTTCATATTCTTCACACTCAAATGTCTGATTTAGTGGTCTCTGATTTAATTTTCTCCTTACTATATCTGCCTCAATCCACATATTTAGACCCCAATGCCCTGCTTTATCTACAACTAGGTAAACCAACCAGCTCATCCAATCCCGATAGGAGGAGAATTTCAGACAGGAATAGATTTAGAAAACATAGAGCTGAATCTCATTTTACGAATAGGGAAACCAAGCACCAGAGATGGAGTAGCTGATGAACGTGAAGTTATTAGTCAAGGCATCCAAATCTTCTCTCTTCTGATTCTTTATTCCTTCCATTATGTTGCCTCTAGGAAGTCACCTTTAAATTTTACTATCATCAGAATACATAAAATTAACTTGCCCACCAGAGATTAATAGCTTAGTGTATTTATGTACTTATTTATTCACTTACTTGCAAAGGTACATGTGAATGGGTAATCTTTCACTGATATGCTTTGTCCTAACCTAGAAGGATATGCATCCTCCCAGCCCCCACCTGCTGTACTACCCTTGTTTCCAGGTAATTTTCAACCATCTAGTTCCTAGACCCCATCTCAGCAATCACCCTTCTCCTGATTCCCCATCTAGAAATAATATTTATTACCCTTGAAGCTGGATTTAACTCTAATCAGAGAGAACATTAGTGACATGTTTTAAAATTATTGTGCATATGGACATATAACTAAATACCTATAAAACTATTATTCTGTATATATAAATACAGGAATCTTTGTCTATTTGAACAATGATTTTACATATTGTCATCATTCAACATATTTCTATTTAACAACTTCATTATTTCAAAAGATAGCTAAGAACCAGGGATTCAAGGAAGAGATCTTTTGAGTAAATAAAAATACAGCAAACGATTCATAAATAAGAATGTCCTTTTGTCTTTTTAACCAAGCTTATTGTTTTAGAAGGTTTTTATGTAGTTGGGTAGCTGTCATTCAATTCATCTGAAGTAGAAGTACATTACAGATAAGGCAAAAAAAAAAAAAAAAGACCAGAGTTAAAAACTATGTCTGAGAACAACTTATTTTCCTGCCCTGTGATTTCTGAACATAAAACTGACCGGACGCAAATAGCTTAAAAGTGTAATCAATATTAGGGAAAAAAGAGAGAAAAAACACTTGTGAAGCCACGGAAACTACTAGTGAAGCCAGGAAAGCCACTAGTGTGTTCTGTAAAACCTTTGATTCTTAAGCTTAAAACCAACTTTGGCCTCTAAAATTATCTAAGAACCAGGCTGCAGAACCTGAGCAGCCGCAAAAGTGACCATCCTCCAAAACAGCCTCTTCAGGTGTGGCTAAGGGGAAAAAACACAGCAAAGAAACTATCCGGGAATTTCAGAGTGCAGCTTCACGTCTAATCAAGCAACCTTCTCCGGTGCCAGGTTAGGATCTCCAAAAATTGTATGTTTGGGAAGGGAAGATACTTTGTATTTTTAATTTTATTGATCATTGTACTTCCTTGTGAACCTGATGGAGAAATGTACAGCCCACCAGTGATTCTTGACTTTAAGCTGAAGAATCAGCATGTTCTACAAGTGGGAAGAAATATGCAAATGGATATCTGGTTACTAGCTGGCAAGGTATAGCAGAGGATGCTGGCTGTTTTATATATATATAATATCCCTGGGCACATATCTAGCCTATATTTCCCAGTCTCCCTTTTATAGGTAAGTGTGGCCATGAGATTGAGTTCCGCTCATTACTAGCGAAAATGCTATGTGCTGTTTTGAGTCGGAATCGACTCGACAGCACTGGGTTTGGTTTGGTTTTTATTTACAGATATAATGCTCTTCCCTCCCTTCTTGCTGACTTCAAATATTAATGCTCAGAGAACTTTAAAGCCATGTTGAAGATGAAGAGAAGACATCAGCCTTGGTCCTGAGAGACTATGTGGAGGAGCCCACCACCCTGAAGTGTTACTCGAGAAAGAAAATAAACTGGTCTTGATCAATCTATAATTTTGTAGCCCACTGATAGTGCCACTTAGCCTACTCTAAACAATATAGTTTATGTCCCATTTTGTTGGCAAAAAGCAGGATTTATGTCTCTAGTATAGTATCATGATCTGTTCTGTTAACAGTCCTAAAGTAGGATTAAAATCAATGTCAAATGTGACCAGACCTTATTAAAACGCTCTAGATTATTTGTTTAAAAATAAAAATGACCAGATTACGCTTTACTCTGATCCCATTAAAAAGTGAAAAACGATTCGTTCCTTGAAAGCATTAGCTGTTTAGGAATTTGAAGAACTTGGAAAACAAGCTATTTTCTACAATTTTAATCTTAACAGGGATATAGCACATTTCAATATTTCTAATTAAACTGACAGAGTAGGTGATGATAACATCTGCTTTTTGTAATAAACCCTATTGATGTTGCTGACCGGAATGTTTCTTATCTGCAGTAGACAACAAATGAAGATAACCAATGCTAAAAGGGAGGAAAATAGAAATAAAGTCACCATCAAATAACTAGTTCCATAACTCCAATATTAATTACCCCCTGGAAAAATCTTTCAAGAAAACTTTATTTAATGAACACTAGTTCAGCTAATCAATATGAATTGTTCAGGATGTTCAAAAGATATTTGAATACAGGTATAAAAGGTGCTACAATAATCTCTTGTATCTTTCAAAAAGGCATTCAGGGTAAAGATTTACTCTCCTTAATAGATTCCAACTTTTAAGTCATATGTAACTTGAAATTTTAACCCATTTGTGTCAACTTTAGACATTTTTAAATTTGGTTTTGATGTGTTTACTCTAAGAAGGTGAAAAAAAAATAATAGTAAAGTGCTGGAGAATGGATAAGTAAAACACTGGTAACCATACATGCAATAAGAACAAGACAGCCACCTTGTGGCTAACCCTTAAAACCTGACGAAAAAATTCAAAATAAAAAAAAAAAAAAGAATCTGGCTATAATGAGCAAAGTAGTTTGCAATGTTCAAAATTGCAGATTTTTGCAACACAGAAAAAAAATGTTTCATGGTGTTCAGAATCATTTTTCTAAGCAGAAGACTGACTCTGTAATCAACCCCAGCCTCTGTAGTTTGACTATAAGATGGAGGGAGTGTCAACAGATGTGTCTACACAAAGCATATGCAGTAAGAGCTGGCACTTTTAAACAGCCCAGAAGTAAATTAAGCACGAACAATATAATGTTACTTAAATTGTAACTGTGACAACCAGAACCAAAAATTATATCCAGTCTGGGGAAGCAGCATGTGTTCTGCATTCTCTGTAATTATGCTGTTTATTTTCTCATTTTTACATTTTTTCTGGCTAATGGAAATATTCCATTTGGTATTTGTGTTCTTTTTATTACAATAAGCTATGCATTTTGTTTGTTTTCCACAGTATTTATTTTGGACATAATATTGTCTTATTTTTTGACCTTTTGGGCTGTTGAAAGGAAAAACACTATTTGATACTGGTAATTTATGCAAGTAATGAATGTGGGAGGTCTGCCACTAGGGGGAGAACAAGTACAGTTTTGTGATTGCTGAGGAAAGATGGGAAGGAAACTAACGTACTAAGAATCTACTCTCTGGGGATCTTGCATTTTTATTCATGTTGTATGCAATTATGTAATTCTTTCGATAGCTTTGAAGGTCACTGTTATTTTTTGTATTTAAGGATGAATAAACTGATGCTCAGAAAGGCAAAGTGACTGGTCTCAGGTGAAGGAGTTAGAAAGTTTTGGAGCCTAAATTCCAACCCCAGCAGGAGTTACTGGTACTTTCTGATAGTAGCAGGGAGACTACGAGAAAAATTCTGGTAACATTGGGAAGTGACAGAATGTTATTACTATTGTTTTCTGACACTCACTCTCCCACACAGCAAAGACAACTAAGACCAAAGATTCTCAGATTAGGAAAGGCCACCAATAGGCTTAGAGGAAATTCCCAGAGATGGGATCAGGAGCACCAAGCTGCAAGCCTGACTGGCCAGAGGTCTTCTGCATTGGGCACTCTCTACTGTCCTACTGGAAACAGGGTAATCACCGAAAGTCAGAATGGAGATAACAGACATTTTTTTCCCCAGCAACTCTGAGAAATGCAGACATATATTTTACAGATTAGATTTGGCACACCACAACAATAAGGTTCCATTATGCCTTCACATGTTTCATGTTTATTATTGTCTATAATCTTTCTTTAACAATGCCTATGAATGTGTAGTGTTGGGCTACCCAAAATAGTATCTTTTCATAGATTTGCTGGTTCCAATTCAATGTGAAGTGAGATGGTGTATCAAATAATATTGTCACCTTGTAGAAAGGTTTAAATGGATAAAGGTCAGCTGGCAGAGGAATGCCTTAAAGCATCTCTATACTAGCATATCAAATAGTTTTTCTTTTAGGCTTCATGTATGAAAGTGATAAGGATATATTTGATACCATATGCTTTCATGTGATAAGTGCTTCAATAGCTAACTTATTTTTCCCTCTTTTGTATTGTGCTGGACCACAAGGACTTCCAGCCATTAATTAGAACTGGAATTATTTTTATGATGCATAAATTACAAAAAGAAAATTGTACTAATTCAAGTGCAGTTCCTTTAGAGTTCAAAAGCAGTCTGATACTTACAAAGTTCAAAGAAAGATTAAAAAAAAAAAAAACTGATCTCTTGTTTTTTATATATTAAAAACAGAATATCTGCTTTCAGGAGATGCATATGTGAAATCACTATTAGAGAGGCAAAAGTTGTAACAAAAAATATGCAGCATCTGTAGTGCAATGCTCTTCTTAACTTGTATAAGGGAAAAGTTTAATTACTACATGAAGAAGTATTTTTTTTTTTTTTTTTTTGCTATTCTCTTGTTTTTCTAGACATCTGGGGTGTTCAGATCAAATTCTACCACAAAAAAAATGCTAATGAGGTGAAAAATTCCTCAGTAAGCAGAACACACAAAAAAAGAAACACAAATGGCAAGGCCCAGCTGACTTCAAGCTCTCTTGTATCAAACAATAATTAATGGAAAAAAATAATTTCAAAACAACACATTATGAGTAATCTCTATTATTCACTTATAAGATTCAACACGCATAGCTTCAGGTCTACAATTTTTTTATTTGTTTAAATATAGCATAACGTCAGTTTTTAGTTGAAGAGCTTTAAATCTGTTTTATTCTGAGGACGTATTGAAGTTCTGTGATAATCACTTCCTGATAATGAAGAAGCAATGACTGAACACTGCTAGATGCCTGTAGCATATAAGGTAGATTATCTTAGTCAGGATCTACCCTACTTCCTCGTGGTCTGTCTTTTGTGTTGAAGAGATAAAAAGCTAGAAAATTCATTTCCAGGACTACCTTGTCGCAGGTGTTCTGGATGTAATTTTGGTTCTATGCATCAAGTATACTAATGGAACACTTGAATTCAGAAGTGACCTAAGTGGAGAGAGAGAGGCTGGGGCAGTACAGCCCCAGAGCCAGTATCTAGTGGAGCATCTTTATCCCCGGCCCATAGTCAACAGTATGTTACTCAAATCAACAACTGCAATGGTGGCTGTCTGACCTTCATATTTCAGCTAAGATTGTGTGATTACAGAGTCAGAATTCGGAATAACACTGTCCTATGTTAGTTTCCTGATTTTGTCAGAGGCAGTTAAGTGGTCAATTCTATAATGTTTTTTTTCAGAATTTTTGAGCTACAACGACCTCTTCCAGAGTTTCCAATGATTTTGTTAGCATTTTACTCCTTCTATTAAATACGTTTCTAAATAAAATAGCTAGAGAAGTTCCTGTTAGCTGCAACTGACTGCTACTGGCATTTTCACAAAATAGTTAAGTGATAAAACGAGAAAAATGTAAGATTTCGGAAGACTTTTGCAAAAATTACATGTTAGAATAGAGTTAACAGAAAGAGAGAGAAGATCCTAAGGCACTGCACAGTAGAGAGGAAATTTTAAAGGATTTAGGAGGTAAATATTAGATTACTTAAAGGCAAGAGTAATTCAGCCTAGAAGGCTTAATTTCAATTTAATAAAAAAGTAAACTATTTCCCTACTTATTATGTCTTTAGAAGTGGCAAACACCACTGTGATTTTTCCTCTCCACAAAAGAATGAGAATGCTTTTTCTAATCAATGAGTCTTTCTTTGTTTTATAAAGGAACATCTGCAAAAACATGACTGTAAAGTTAATGATTTTTGTCTCAGGACTATAGATGTGTGCATTATTTCAAGTGGTCTCCAAAACCCTGAAATTAAATACAAAATGTTGTCTACATAAATATGGAAAAATTTCAAGTGGGAGGTCCACACATTCTCCAAAGATCCCACAATCCAAAGAAGGGCAAGAACCAAAGAGGGATTCTGTAGGCAGTGCACTAAAACCAATCTTGCTACATTATAGCCATACTTCCTATGCGCCTATGAATGCATGTGAAAATTCCTATGTTTATGGGGTATTATGCTTAATTTTTATCATATTTGTATAGACTGCTGTCTTAGTTATCCAGTGCTGCTGTAACAGAAATACCGCAAGTGAATGGTTTTAACAAAAAGAAATTTATTCTCTTACAGACTAGTAAACTACAAGTCCAAACTCAGGGCGTCAGTGCCAGGGGAAGGCTTTCTCTCTCTGTCTGCTCTGAAGAAAGGTCCTTGTCAGCAATCTTTACCTGGACTAGGAGCTTCTCCGCACAGGAACTCCGGGTCCAAAGGAGGCACTCCACTCCTGGCATTGCTTTCTTGATGGTATGAGATTCCCCTGTCTCTCTGCTCACTTCTCTCTTTTATACCTCAAAAGAGATCGACTCAAGACACCATCCAATCTTGTAGATATCATTAGTATAACTGCCACTAAACCATCTCATTAACATCACAGTCATGGGATTTACAACTTTATAGGAAAATCACATCAGATGACAAAATGGTGGACAATCACACAATACTGGGAATCACGGCCCAGCCAAATTAATTCACATATTTTTGGGGACACAGCTCAATCCATGACAGTAGCATTCAGGTTAATACTTTGGCTCTTTATACTGGCCTGATGATACAAACACTTTATTTCTTTTCTATGTTCACTTTAATGTAGGAGGCCACAAACTTACATTTGGTGGCTAATCAACAGGATCATATCTGGACCAATAATAAAAAAAGATGTTCACTGATTTACTCAGATTAAAACATGCATTAACATTTTAGAAATTGTTGGAGTATTTCCTATGGTTTGTAATAACTAATTGTAATTAGTGTTTTTAAAGTTCAAATCTATAATCATTGCATGATGGCATAACATGGATATCATAATGTTTAGTGAAGGCAACATATATAGTATATGGTTTCATATCCATAATATTCAAAAGGAGGCAAACAAATCTGTGATATTTCTTTTGGAATTGAGAGAGCTGGTCATATTTGCCAGGGACAGTGGGTATTTTTGTGGTACTGGTAATAGTCTATGTCTTCAACTGGTTTTTGGTTATTTGGCTATGTTCACTCAATGATGACTCATTTCATAGTACACTAATGATTTATCTGCTTTTTCTGTATTTGTGTTATGCTTCAATAAAATATATTTTATAAATGCCTAAATGAGAAAGTCATTCTAGACACTCAAAAATTTCACCAAATACAATAATAATATTAGCTACTCTGTTAAGCTTTGCAGACTCCTCACTTTTCTACCACACTTTTCTTCCTGCCTTCAACCTTTCTAGCATTCTGCCAGGCATGACCATTCATATTTAATCACTTTTGAGGTCACACCCAGTATTCTAAAGGAAGAGGTCCCTTAAGATATTTCCTCTGGGCATTAATTTAAGGAAGCCTATGGGCCTGCTTGTAGGTGAGGTGGGAAGTGAGAGGTAACAGTGTTCCCGTTTGATCTTTCATTTGTTTGATCTTTTATTTATTTGTCATTTGATCTTTCATTTATTTGGTACCATCCTCATCATTTGCAAGATTGAAAAACTTCCATAAAACGGATTTCATACTGGTCTCTCCAGTATATTCTTTGTCACATATACAGGAAAGAAACTTTCCTAGTAAATTTTAGCCTGAAATTTTCCACTCTTTTATAGGATACATATGCAAAATTAGAGTTTCAGATGTGATATCTTTCTAGATACTGAGTATACATTTGAGGAAAACTGCAACTTGATAAATTACATCTTTTCTTAGCATGATATCAGGTCTAAAATCTTAAAAATCTCATTTAGTTGAAAATAGAGCCAGGAGAATATGCATCATTTTCCCAAATCAATTACTATTATTTTTAAAAATATTTTCATTTAGTAATATACAATCATTAATTCTAAGCAGGATTTATATATATATATATATATGTAAAACCCTGGTGGCTTAGTGGTTAAGAGCTATGGCTGCTAACCGAAACATCGGCAGTTGGAATCCACCAGCCACTCCTTGGAAACTCTACAGAGCAGCTCTACTGTCTTATAGGGTCGCTATGAGTCAGAATCGACTCGACGGCAGTGGTTGTTTTATATATATATATATATGTATACCCATTGCCGTCGAGTCGATTCCGACTCATAGTGACCCTGTAGGACAGAGTAGAACCTCCCCATAGAGTTTCCAAGGAGTGCCTGGGGATTCAAACTGCCGACCCTTTGGTTGGCAGCCATAGCACTTAAACACTATGCTACCAGGGTTTCCATATATATATATAAGGGGTATGCAGATTTCGTTGTTGTTGTGGTTGTTGTTAGATGCTGTTGAGTCAGTTCCCACTCATAGTGACCCTATGTACAACAAAATGAAACACTGCACGTCCTGTGCCATCCTCACAATCGTTGCTGTGCTTGAGCCCATCATTGCAGCCACTGGATCAATCTATCTTGTTGAAAGTTTTCCAATCTTTCACTGACCTTATACTTTACCAAGCATGATGTCCTTCTCCAGGGACTAGTCCCTCCTGATAACATGTCAAAAGTACAGGAGACAAAATCTTGCCATTCTGGCTTCTAAGGAGCATTCTGGCTGTACTTCTTCCATGACAGATTTGTTCATTTCTCTGGAAGTCCATGGTATATTGAATGTTCTTCACCAACACCATAATTCAAAGGCATCAGTTCTTCTTTAGTCCTTCTTGTTCATTGTCCAGCTTTCACATGCATATAAGGCAATTGAAAATACCACTGCTTGGGTCAGGCAAACCAGAGTCCTCAAAGTGACAACTTTGTTTTCGACACTTTAAAGAGGTCTTTAGCAGCAGATTTGCGCAATGCAATGTGTCATTTGATTGCTTGACTGCTTCTTGCATGGGCACTGACTGTGGATCCAAGTTAAATGAAATCCTTAACATCTTCAATCTTTCCTCCCCTTATCATGACATTGCTTGTTGGTCCAGTTGTGAGAATATTTGTTTTAAGTTGAGGTGTAATCCATACTGAAGGCTGTAGTCTTTGATCTTCACTCAGCAAGTAAGGTTGTGTCATCTGCATAATGCAGGTTGTTAATGAGTCTTCCTTCAATCCTGATGCCTGCTTCTTCATATAGTCCAGCTACTCAGATTATTTGCCCAGCATATGGGTTGAATAGGTATGGTGGAAGGATACAACCCTGATGCACACATTTTCTGATTTTAAACCACGAAATATCCCCTCGTCCTGTCCGAATCTCTGCTTCTTGGTCTAAGTCACAGGT
Source organism: Elephas maximus indicus (assembly GCF_024166365.1). Taxonomy (NCBI): domain Eukaryota; kingdom Metazoa; phylum Chordata; class Mammalia; order Proboscidea; family Elephantidae; genus Elephas; species Elephas maximus. The sequence goes on along the minus strand of NC_064822.1, from coordinate 76,803,568 downwards.
TCTTCACGAGTGCAATTAAGTGTTCTGGAATTCCCATCCTTTGCAATGTTATCCATAATTTGTTATGACCCACATAGTCGAATGCCTTTACATAGTCAGTACAACATAGGTAAACATCTTTCTGGCATTTTCTGCTTTCAGCCAAGATCCATCCGACATCAACAATGATATCAGTCATTCCACGCCATCTTCATAAGCCAACTTGAATTTCTGGCAGTTCTTGTCGATGTACTGCTGCAACCCCTTTTGAATTATCTTCAGCAAAATTTTACTTTCATGTGATATTAATGATATATTTTGATAATCTCCGCATTCCATTGGATTGCCTTTTTTTGGAGTAGACAAAAATATGGATCTCCTCCAGTTGGTTGCCCAGGTAACTGTCTTCCAAATTTTTTGGCATAGATGAGTGAGCACTTCCAGTGCTGCATCCATTTGTGGCAACATTTCAATTCTGCAATTCCTGGAGCATTGTTTTTTGCCAATACCTTCAGTGCAGCTTGGATCTCTTCCTTCAGTACCATTGGTTTTTGATCATACGCTACCTCCTGAAATGGCTGAACATTGACTAATTCTTCTTGTTACTATATATGTGTAAGTATGTATATACACATATATAGTAACAAAATGTATATATACACATACATATACCCAAAAAACCAAACCCATTGCCACTGAGTTGATTCTGACTCATAGTGACTCTATAAGACAGATAATAACTGCTCCATAGGGTTTCCAAGGAGGGGCTGGTGGATTCGAACTGCCAACTCTTTGGTTAGCACCTGAGCTCTTAACCACTGCACCACAGGGCTCCATTTGTGTATGTGTACATATATATAGAGAGAGAGAGAGAGAGATTTATGTCATAGAAATGGCTCACATGACTGTAAAGACTTGAATGTTCCAAGTCTGTGAATCAGGATAGAGGCCTCACCTGATTCACATAGCCGCATGAGCTGGTGAACCCAAGGTTGGCAGGTCAGAGAGCAGGACTCTTGCTCACAGGCTTTGAAGACTGATGAACCCCAAGTTTGACAGCTAAGACCTCAGGTAAGCTGCTAGCGCAAGTCCCAAGAACTGGTCGGATGAACAGGAAGCAGCCAGCTGCAGGATCCAGCATGAGCAAAAAGCACCCGAGCCTTGCCAGAACGTTCACTTATATTCAGTGCAGGCCACACGCCCAAGGAAACTCCCTTTCAGCAGATTGGCTACTCACAGCAGATCCCATCATGGGGATGATCACATACCAAATCTCAACATGGAAGTGATCACAAAATTATATGATTGAGAATCTAACTCAGCCAAGTTGACACACAATCTTAACTATCACATATATATATATTTAAGACCCCTTTAAAATAATTGCTTAGAAAATATTTAAAGTCCTTAACCACACCTGAACCTACCCTAAGATTTCTCTAAGAGAATCTTAGTTCTAAGAGCTATCAGCACCTTATATGAAAATTCTGGCAAGTCAACTCCATGTATCATCTATCCATTATGAGCACAACTAGTTACTCTTTTTACATTATTGACTAGTGAATTATAGAAGCTAATTCCTAATAGGAATAATACAAACTCCCAGGAAAACTTCCAGGAACACCAAAGCACTTTTTTTTTTGGACAATCTATGAAAACATAATTTTGAATTGAATTTAACTTGGAAAACACTGCAACCTATAAGCCCCCTCTTGAATACTTATAACACATGGGTATACTATAAGTTTTGTGAGGTTTTTCAGAATAATGCTTGATTAACTTTTTTAGCTCAGCATTTCCAAATGTATTTGCCATGGAAACCTTGTTTCATGTAACACTTATTAAGATTCTGGAGTCCCTGGATGGTGCGAATGGTTAACACGTTCAGCTGCTAACTCAAAGGGTGAAGGTTTGAGTCCACACACAGGCACCTTGGAAGAAAGGTATAGCAATATACTCCTGAAAAATCAGCATTTGAAAATCCTTTGGGCCACAGTTCTATTCTGATACACATGGGGTTGCCACGAGTCAGAGTCAACTTGGTGGTAACTGATTTTATTAAGATTCCACTGACTTAGCATTCTATAGATTGCACATTGAATACCCCTGATCTATATCGCTGAAGAAGCATTACTCACTTCTACAATTTCCCAAACACTGTGTACTGCGTGTAGAGTACACAGCCATAAGCTATTGCATATATCCTCACAAAGCACAAAAGTTAATGGTATGCTTTCACTATTTCACCAACATCCTACCCCTCACCTTATGGCAAAGGAGAAAGAGTTAACCTTTTACAATAGTGGGGATAAGGCTTGCATAAATCTACCTTTTCCTCCAATATCTGATTTCTCTGATAACTAATATTTACGATTTTGTAATGAAAGTTTCTAAGTGCTAGTTTTAAGGCATTGACAAGTGTGCACCTTAGAAATAGCAACCATTACAGATGTTTGTGTTACGATTTTGATGGATCTGCATTCTTCCTCCAGTTATATCCAAGCTTTCCAATGCACATTTAAATATAAGTGTTGTAGAATTAAGATACACATAGTTTTTCTATACTTACAATTTTGCTAACATTTCTCATAGTGGTGAATTGAAAGATGAACAAAGCAAGTATGCGAGCAAATATTTAACTACTCACCAGTCAGAGAGAGCAGAAGAGAATAGAATTAAAGGGAAAGATAAGTTGTTCAAGGATAACAACAGAGTTGAGACCCAAATGATAAGAAGGTGCCTGCCATTTGAGAATCTGAGGACACAGTAAAGAAAGGCCTGATGGCAGAATGGAAAAATGTACAAAAAGTATACGGGCAGATATTTAAATACATGACAGTCAGAGAAAGATGAAGACAGTAGAATTAAGAGGTGTACTTGACAAAGAGGAAGAAGGTTAGTTTTGGCTCGGCACTAGTGAACTTAACAAAATGAAATCATTAGTGAATAAAACATACATGACCCTACCTTTGTGGATATCACAGACTAGTATAATATTAACATCTTTATTTTAGGAAGACTCATTAGTTCTAAGAATCACAAATGAAGCCAGGCGCACTGGCCTGCAGAATATTAAGTTAACGGAATTAAAATATGGTCTGCTAGAGAAAAATTAATTCAGGTGTTGTTTATAAAAGAAGCTCTGATGGTACAGTGGTTAAGCACTTGACTGCTAACCAAAAGGTTGGCAGTTTGAACCCACCAGCCACTCTCTGGCAGAAAGATGTAGCAGTCTGCTTCTGTAAAGATTATAGCCTTGGAAGCCTTCTATTCTGTCCTATAGGGTTGCTGTGAGTAGGAAAAAACTCTATGCCAATGTTTTTTTTGGTTTGGTTGTTTATAGTGTTCGGCTTCTTCAAATTCACTTTCTCATCTGTAAAATAGGGATAGTCACACTTTTTCTGTCTACTTTACGAAGTTTTTAGGTAAGATAAAATCTGATAATATATCAAGAACATTTTGTAAAATAGTGAATGGTAATCCACTGGAAGTTGTTATTACAAACACTTGAGCTTTTCTATACAGTGGTAATTAACATATCTGCACGGTTAAAAAAAAAAAAGTTTTTGTTTTTTTTGCACGGTTTACCTCATCCCACTGAGTCTATCACTACCTTGTTGGGACCTCCTCCAATCATACTTCTTAAATTACAAGCTCCCCCAGCAATCTCCATCTGACTTACATGATTTTATATATTTTTACATAGTACTTACAAATTTTTAAACTCCTGTCCATTTTTCTTATGTAAAAGACTTATATTCTTCTCACGATAGAGTGAAGGTAGGGATCTGTGTGTTTATGTTCACTGCCTTGTCCCCTGGATCTAGGAGAGGACCTGGTACAAAGCAGGTATTCAATAATGATTTGTTGTATGAATGAATCCAGGGTAAATAAAAAGGTATAATTTGCAGATGACAATGAAATTCATTGTAAAAATTATTTTTGCACTGTTAGTTAACATATGGTAAAAGATACAAGGAAAACAGTTATTCTCAAGGTCAAAAGCAGACTGGGGGGAGAGGAAAGATGACTGGCCCGGGGGACAGGAGCCTGTAGTCTTAATTCTCTTTTTCTATGACCTCAAAGTACATAACTTCTCTAAACGTGGTTCCTCCATCTGTAAACTGCGCTTACCCTGCATTGTCCTCATTCTACATCGAGTGACAATAGACTCAAACATGTCATTGATCACGATGATGGCACAGGAACTGGCGACCTTTCATTCTGTTAAACATAAGATCGCTGTAAGTCGGAGCCAATTCCATAGCAACTGATAACATCCTACTTCACAGATTGATTTAGGGGTTAAAACTGGTAAAAGGATAAAAAGATTTTTGAAAGTATCAAGCTTATATTCAGTAATCTTTCAATACACACAATGTTGTGATAAATAAAAGCAAGTAAGGGTAAACAAAAGAGGACCCCTAAATATCAGTGCTCTGCTCCGAACAGGAGTAACAGTCTCTGACTGTTTTCTACTTAACCTAACTTACCCTTTCGAAAACCAAACCAAATCCATTGCTGTCAAGTAGATTCTGACACATAGTGACTTTAACTTTGCCCTAGTGGCACAGCGGTGAAGAGTTATGGCTGTTAACCAAAAGATTGGCTGTTCCAATCCAACAGCTGCTCCTTGGAAACCCTATGAAGCAGTTCTAAAAAAAGAAAAAAAAATTTTTTTTATTTTTCCCCTAGGGCTTCATAATTTAGCCTTTAGCCTCTGCAAAATTTAAGTCAGCACTTTGCTTAAAGGGAAAAACAAGTAATTTCCTAATTGAAATAGCGAGCTTATTGTAAAAGTCGTTTAGTATATACTGTATTTCACCCCTAATGATTGAATTTTATTCCTTTAATCAAGATAGTATGTTAAAAGAGTGAGTAGTTTTTGTTTTTTTAGGTTAAGCAAATTATACTAGTAACTAGTTTTTAATTTGTGATTGTGCATGATTCTGATAGGGAAGGAATTTCATTACAGGTGGTCAGAAAAGAATGCATGTGCATTTGCATGTCTGAATGTAGGTAAATAAATAGTAAAGCTCATTGATAACAGAGGCCATTATAATTTGAATAAGATTATATTCTCTCCAGGAGAGATAAAGGGTAATGAAAGACAATTCAGAGCTAGTTTGTTATTACTTCATCAAATACCTCAGTCTCAAGCTGATAAAACTTGGTTGTATGGCTCCCCATAGACATTAATGACAACGATGTTGCCAACCATTTGCTGTGATTTCTAAAATCATTAATATCACTTCTTAAATGAGTTTGTGATGTAGTACAACACAGGGTATAGCTAGAGGTGAAACTACTACATGGGCTTTCATAGAACCATAAGAAGGGAGTTATGGGAGACGATAAAGTGAATTGTATTCAGCCCAAGCAGATGCAATGAACAGATAATTTCCCATTGAAACTGACAATGGGCCTTAATGACATATTAATTATGTTACTTATGAAAATTAGAATTATATAGCAACTTAGTCTAAATTGTATTAACCAAGGATTAAAACAACTACTTGCTTTTGCAAATACTAATTACATTGACTTTTTAAAGACTATATTGGTACTTATTGTCTTTATTTCTCCTTCACATATTAACTCACTGTGTGTAAGCTTCCATGCCCACAGGTCTGCAGGCAGCTATTTCTGAAACAGATGACCTTCCAGATTATATCAAATGTGACACAGAGGGTGATTTTGCATTTTCTGTTGTTTGTTTTAACATAGTGTTTGTTCAGTAAGAGAAGGGTAAGTTTTATTTTGTCAGAGCTCATTGGGGCTGACAACAAATCTGTTTTAATCACATAAATAAAAAAAAGAAATAATGATCAATCTTCCTAGCCTGAAGGAGATATTTAAGATTAGACATATTAGCTTGATTCCGACAGATGCCATCTTGAAAATTATTCTTACTTTAATATGCAAACTGCTACTCATTAATTTCCCGAACCTGAGTGTCATGATAGTTTTTAGCACCATTTCACTTCCTGTTGATTATTAACTATGAGTGTAACCCAATAACTCATCATTCAAAGGGAGGTTTTTTAGATGAGGAGCAAAACGCTAATCTTTTGAAATGACTAATTTACTGATGGGGAACATTAATAAAGAGAGCTATAAAAACTCATTGCTTTTCAGTCGATTCCAACTCACAGCAACCCTACAGGACAGAGCAGAACTGCCCCATAGAGTTTCCAAGGAGCGCCTGGTGGATTTGAACTGCCGACCTTTTGGTTAGCAGCTGTAATACTTAAGCACTAACTACGCCACCAGGATTTCCAAGGATGTCTGTAAGATATAATATTCTCTCAGAAGTGAAATCTTTCACCAAGATGTAACACTTCACTTGAAAATTTGAGCCACATACAACCGTAAATGGAGCTGTTTAACTTTTTAACTTTTTACATGTGACTATGTAAAATAAGGAGCCTTGGTGGTGCAGTGGTTAAGAGCTCAGCTGCAAAGGCAGCAGTTTGAGTCTACCAGCAACTCCTTGGAGACTCTATGGGGCAGTCCTACTCTGTCCTATATGGTCATTAGGAGTTAGAATCAACTCAAAGGCAAGGAGTTTTTTGGTATGTAAATTAAAAACTAATTACAACTAAGAGTAAGAATATTCTAGCTATCTTATAAAACATATAACTAGTGGCACTTACTTGATCATCTTATTAATTTGTTATTTTTAATTGCTCTTATTGCATGTAAAAACTAAATAAAATAAACTGTCTTGGCCCTAGCAAAACCCTATCCCCTTAGAACTGATCCTGGGTGTAGTTGTTTGTGAATCCCCAAACTGATCTGTTAAGCAGTGGCATTTGGCAATTTGCATTTTTGTTGAAATTTAACCTCACTGAATGAAATCTCAGTCATTTTATCTTACCTCGGCCTGCTTCTTGCTTTGCCACTCTTTGTTCGGGGAACAGCTTGTCGAACTACACATATGGCATCCCTTCTTCTCAACTTTGCCAGCTTTCCCTCCCCCAGTAAGGAGTTCTTGACTTTGTTCCTACCGGTGCTTCAGTCCATTTACCTGTTGCACCCTCAGCTCATTTATCTTGTTCTCAATCTTTAGCCTCAATATGGAATTGTTTACCAGACTCCAGCTCTGATTTGCTGGCTTTGATGCCTGGCTCATTGGGCAGCCTCACAACAGAACCTTTTAGCAGAACCTGGTGGCCAGCTCCCACTCATCTTCCTGGTGTCCTATCCAGGCAGGCTCCTGATTATCCTATGCTTGTCTTCCGCTCTCTAGGCTCACACTTCACAATGCTAACATTAAGACCTTCTAGGAGCCCTGGTGGTGCAGTGGTTAAGTGCTATGGTTGCTAACCAAAAGGTCGGCAGTTTGAATCTACCAGCAGCTCCATAGAAACTCTATGGGGCATTTCTACTCTGTCCTGTAGGGCCGCTGTGGGTCGGAATCGACTCAACGACAACAGATTTGTCTTGGTTTAGTATTTGTATCCAAGAGACTACCAGACTTCTCTTCCAGTCACTTCTACACACATTTTATGCTTTATCTAGATTACGCTACTCCGTTACTTGAGAGCACTCCTATAGTGTACTCTACTGTGATTTTACTCACTCAATATTCTTCTTCATAACATTTATTTAACGTCTCCTTGTTTTCTCTCTCTTTACCATTTTCAATCCATCACCAAAAAAGACCCTGATTATTCCTTATTTGGACTCCTGTAGGCATCTCCTTATTAGTTTTCATGGCCTTAGCCTCACCCCTTTGAATAGCATCTTCCAACTAGTTGTTGGAGTAATTTTTCTAAATGATTTATCTACCCTTATCAACATCTTCCTTAATATTTTTCAAAGACTCCTTATTACATTTGGAAAAGAACAAAAGTATTAGAAGATAGTGTTTTATTATGGTGACCTTACAATGTAGTGTCCTAATTAGGACACTTTTATGAGTGAAAGGAAGTGCTATTTATAGTTAATGCCAGCACTAAAGACATAAACTTGATCTCTGCTGGGCAGATGAAAATAGATGGCTGCTCTAGAAAAGGTGCCAAAATTTACTTTCAAGCTATATACGGCCCTCTACCATGCCACATCGCAAAGTCTTTCATTCTGGACGATTTGCCGGTACTACTTCCTCCACTTCACCCCCACATCTGTCACCAGGTTAATGCCTAATTATTTCTTAACATTCATATTAGGTGTCATCTCCTCTAGGAATCTTTCCTCGACTCCCTCAGGCTATGCTTTCAAAGAACATCTTGTACATATGTCTGCCTGAGTGCCTATTATACTGTTGTTTAATTATGTTTCCTGTCTGTCTTTTTTGCTAAACTTTGAGCTTCCCAACCCTCTAAGGGAAGTGATTTTGTTTTTCATTTGTACAACCTTAGACTGTAGCATAATGCCATAGCAAGATATATGTATTAAATTAAATAATAGTAGGTGCTGAGTGACAGAGATGAAAAAGACAGCATACTTGAAGCCTGGAAGGTTAGAGTCTATTGGGGAGACAGTTATATAAGTAAATTTGCTAGATAATAATGCAGTATGTATTAAGAGAGAACATTCTAAAAAAAAATCAGGGAAGATTTAATGAAATAACTGGAACCTTTCCTTGCCTTGAGATTGAGCAGGAGTTTGGCAGGTGGAGAGAGTGGAGGGAGGCACCAATCTATCTGTTACTCAGTGGATGAAAAGGACCGCTCCTTATTTAGCCAAATCAGCAGAATAAACCTTGGTGATCAGTGAAGTTACACTATCCACAGGGGTGAATTATCCAATAGGCAAGGTAAGCATGGTGTTTACTTTGCTTACCTGGTCATCCATAGTGAACAGTTTCACATTTTTCACCACATCAAAGATTCTCCTTCTAGATATGGCTGGCATCTGTCTCTCTCCCAACCCCACAGCACCTTTCTACAGAATCAAAGCCTCTTTGAATTTACAATGCCTGACAGGTGAATAACCCAGTAAGCAAGGTAAGCATGGGCTTATTTATGCTTACTTACTGTATTTCACATGGGTTTCAGCACATTAAAGATATAGAATTAAAGATGTGGTGAAATCCATGTGAAATTGTTCACTGTAGATTAGTAAGTAAGCACAAGTAAGCCCATACTTACCTTGCTTACTGGGCTATCCACCTCTGACTACTCAAGTTTTGTTCTATGTCAAATTTCCGAAGCTTACTGAATAGTAATGTCCTCCTGTCCCCCAAGAGCCATTTGTTGAATTAACAACTTATCAAAAATTTCAATGGGAGGACTTATGGATTTACTAAAAAAAAAAAAAAAAACTTTTAAATTTCAGTTGTACTGAATTTTCTCTCTTAAAGGAGAGGGAAAGAGGGGTTATAGGGAATGGATGAGAATATTTCTCACATAAGACTGTTTGTATCCAAAACAAAGATATAGAGAACCACATACAAACTTCGATTCTTGCATATTAAGACCAAAGTTGACTAATCAATCTAACATATGGAAGTTTGGTCTCTTTGTCATTATTCACATGTCTAAGACAACTTTAAATTTATTTTACATATAGAATATTGAACACATTATGTGTTCAGGTGTCTGATATGGTAAACATGCTTTTCTCTGTATTGTGTTTTTTTGTGATTAATACAAATAGTGCAATATTGGCACTTTGAAACACAAATCCAAAGTGCTGTGTATTTATTGTTACTTCCATGAAAACTGTAGGATTTATGTACTATAAATAAATACAAAGTAATGAAGTTTTAGCAATTTGGTCGAAATTTTCAGAAAGAATAAAGTAGTGAGAAAGGCATAAAACTGGATTCGAAATGTGCTGAAAGAAAACAAAGTCACCCACCATTTATCAAACTCTTGACATTTGTGACATGCACAATTCCTGAGATAGGAGATATGCAGAAAAAAAACAATCCAAAAATCAACCCAAAAATAATGCACTATAACTTGACATGAACTGACACAAACATGAATTTTTATAAACATTTAAAAAGGTATTAGAAATGCCTTTGATGAATAAATATTTTGGTTACCTGGCTTTTGGGAGCTTGGTCTGCATCCAGATAATACATATGTATTTCTATATTCCATCACGGGAAAAAGCAATACCTTGTGTATAGCAGATGATTATAAACATTTTTTAAATTCATTTAGGCAATTAACTTGTCATTTTCTTATTAAAAAAAAAAGTATATGATGTCTTCTGTTGCTGGAATAACAAATATACAGGGCTTTTCGTTATTGCACTGGAGGAGCAAATGATATTGCACAATTTTAATATATTGCTCTACCAGACCAAGTTAACCACCTAATACAATGATGTCAATAACAATGCAACCTCCCACATGTTCACGTTGGTTGTTCTTGCAACTACAAAGTGATTAGACAGTGTAAGTATCGTGTAAGCATATCCTGTTTCAAACATCTGAATTCACACTCTCTTCAAGCACATTTCATCTGTGGTGACTTCCAGGTTTGCTTAGCATGGATGTTAATTTAAACAAAGAAATTAAAAATGGACAAAGGATCTGGGTAATTATTCACCAAGGAAAATATATGGATGGCAATACATGAAAAGATGCTCACCATTAGTAAGGAAATGCAAATCAAAACAATTATATTATAATGTCTAAAATTAAAAAGAGTGGTTATACCAAGAGTTGGCAAGGATGTAGTGCAATTGGATTCTTATACATGGCTGGTGGAATATAAAAGAGTACAACCACTTTGGAAAACATCTTGACAGTTATTAAAATAAACATAGACCTACCATAAGACCTACCCATTCAACTCCTAAGTATTTATCCATGAGAAATGAAAGCATAAAAACCCAGACCCAGTGCATATATACATACAAATACCTGTATATGAACGCTTATAGCAGGTTTATTTGCAATAGCCTAAATTCACAATGAATAGGTGAGTGGATAAAAAATTGCAGTTGTTGTTGTTGTCAGTTGCCGTCGAGTCGGTTCCAACTCAGCGGCCCATGCACAACAGAACGAAACACTGCCTGGTCCTGTGCCATCCTTAGAATCGTTGCTATACTTGAGCCCACTGTTGCAGCCATTGTGTCAATCCACCTCGTTGAGGGTCTTCTACTTTTCTGCTAACCCTATACTTTACCAAGCTTGATGTCCTTCTCCAGAGACTGATCCCTCCTGACAACACGTCCGAAGTATGTAAGACGCAGTCTTGCCATCCTTGCTTCTAAGGAGCATTCTGGGTGCACTTCTTCTAAGACAGATTTGCTCATTCTTTTGGCAGTCCATGGTATATTCAATATTCTTTGCCAACACCACAATTTAAAGGCGTCAATTCTTCTTTGGTCTTCCTTATTCATTGTCTAGCTTTCACATGCATATGATGCGATTGAAAATATAATGGGTTGGGTCAGGTGCACCTTAGTCTTCAGGGTTACACCTTTGTTCTTCAACACTTTGAAGAGATCCTTTGCAGCAGATTTACCCAATGCAATGTGTCTTTTGATTTCTTGACTGCTGCTTCCATGGCTGTTGAGTGTGGATCCAAGTAAAATGAAATTCTTGACAACTAATCTCCGTTTATCATGATGTTGTTGCTCATTGGTCCAGTTGTGAGGATTTTTGTTCTCTTTATGTTGAGGTGCAATCCATACTGAAGGATGTGGTCTTTGATCTTCATTAGTAAGTGCTTCAAGTCCTCTTCACTTTCAACAACCAAGGTTGTATCATCTGTATAAGACAGGTTGTTAATGAGCCTTCCTCCAATCCTGATGCCCCATTCTTCTTCATATAGTCCAGCTTCTCGTATTATTTGCTCGGCATACAGATTGAATAGGTATGGTGAAAGAATACAACCCTGACGTACACCTTTCCTGACTTTAAGCTGCTCGGTATCCCCCTGTTCTGTCCGTAACTGCGTCCTGATCTATGATTGTAGTATACCCATACGATGGTGTATTACTCAGCAATAAAAAGAATGAAGTATTTATACAAAATAAACATAGATGGATATAAAAATAATTATGTTGAGTAAAGGAAGTCAGGAAAAAAATAGTACATAGAGTATGAGTCCATATATACCTAATTATAGAAAATAAAAAGTAAACTATAGGGACAGAAAGCAAATCAGTGTTTGCAGAAGAAAGAGTAGGAAGGATTATATAGGAAGTATTACAAAGGGATAATTTCAAAGGGTGATAGATATTTTCATGATATTGATTGTGGTGATGGCGTAATGGGTGTATACATATGCCAGATCTTATCAAAATATACACCTTAAATATTTGCAGTTCATTGCATGTAATTATATCTCAATAAAAGTGTTAAAAATTTTATGGATTGAATTGTGTCCACCCAAAACGTGTAGCAACTTGGCTAGGCCATGATTCCCAGGTTTGTGTGATTGTCCACACTGATGTAGTTTTCCTATGTGTTGTAAATCCTACTTCTATGATGTTAATGAGGCAGGATTAGAGGTAGTTATGTTAATGAAGCAGGACTGAGTCAACAAGGTTAGGTTGTATTTCCAGTCAATCTCTTTTGAGATGTAAAAGAAGGGAGCAGAGAGACAGGAGGACTTCATACCAACAAGAAAGTACTGCCAGGAGCACAGTGCATCCTTTGGACTGGGGGTGCTTGTGCTGACAAGTTCCTAGACAAGGGAAAGATCTGATAACAAGGACATTCCTCCAGAGATGACAGAGAAAGAAAGCCTTCCTCTGGAGCAGGCGCCCTGAATTCGGACTTCTAGGGTTGCTATGAGTCGGGATCAACTCAACAGCACTGGGGTTTTTAGCCCACTAGACTCTGAGAAAATAAACTTCTATTTGTTGAAGCCATCCAGTTGAGGTATTTCTGTTGTAGCAGAACTAGACAACCAAGACAAAAATGTAAAAAACTAAACAAAAAACCGCCTTGCTCATGTGATCACACCACTAAATAAAACCAAATCTCTAACACATGTGAGATGTCTTCATAGGGTTATGGGAAGATGGAATTAAAGGAAAACAGCAGCCTTCCAGAGATTGGGTGGGCCATGGCGCAAATGACGTTTTTCCCTCTTATTGTCTGTCTTTCACATTTGACTATGAATAGATAACAGAGTATTGGTATATTACTAGGAGAACAACAAATTCTGGGAACATGGAAGATCACCTAACTGTAGATATAAGGCAACTGTGGACATTCACCATTTGCAAAAGTGGAAGCTTGGCTCATAGCAAAGACACTTTAAGTGACTTGTTTTGGGAGATAATCTGGTATTGGAGTATCTCCATGGGAATCAGCAGGACACTATTTAAACAAAACAAAACAAAATGCCCAGAACTTTGTAATAGTTGCTTAGGACCAATTTTATTTCTTAAGAATAATAATCAGATAAGCAAACATATATTATAGCTGGCAGATTTATGCTTACTTAGGCAATCTGTGCAAAGATGATTCTTCTGTCTGATTTACCAGAATATAAGGATAAATTTTGTTCTGATTTGACATAGAAGTCTTGCTTTACATACAGGTCACTTAGAAAAAAGGTGTTTTTAACATTTATTATCTGACGGGAAGGATTGTTAAAACAAGGTAAAGAAAATACGTCACCAAATAACATTTCTCATTTGTTTTTCAACAGAAAGTGGCTTTTATGTCATAGGCCATGTTAACAAATTTCAAATGATGTGGCCGTTTTTTCCTTGATGCATATTTTTAGAATTTTCTCAAAGCACAGTCGTATATCCGTTATATACAAACTAATTGTCACGTAAGGTAACACAATCCCTTCCATCCTTATTTAATTACAAACTACGGACCACGTCCTTTTCAATATAACTGAGTTTCCTAGTTTGTGTTTTATACTTCTACCTATTTAATTGATATGATGTCATATACTGAAATATTTGATTTTTAACTATATGGTTTTGGTTTATCGTATTCTCTATTTTTCATCTGGATGTTTTGGGTGATGTTTATACAGAGCCCAAGGATAGACTGAGATTCATAAATCTAACTTCTACCATTTTCTTTGTCACAACTGACAGTAATCTTGAGGAAATCACTTGATCTCTTTGTACCTCCATCACTTCTTTATAAAACTTGGATAATGATACTTATCTCTTGGATAAGGAGATGCTAATGTTTGTAAAGCCCTTGGAGATCCTTAGATAAAGTAACTAAAATCAAACCCATTGCCATTGAGTCAATTCTGACTCATTATGACCCTACAGGACAGAGTAGAACTGCCCGATAGGGTTTCTAAGCCTGTAATTTAATTGTTACAGAAGCAGACATCTTTCCCCCAGTGAACGGCTGGTGGATTCCAACCACTGATCTTTCAGTTAACAGCTGAATGCTTAATCACTATGTCACCAGGGCTCCTCTAGTTAAAGCAAATGAACCCAGAATTGCTAACATAAAGAAATTACTATTATTACATTATCCCCCCAATCATTTCAAAATATATGTAAATGAATCATTACATCTACGTCACTCACGTTATTTTATTTAAATAAGCCACTAGAATATATAATATATTAATTGTAGAAGGATTTTGGTGTAATACATGTCAATTGCTCCATTAAAACAAATAAATTTCTACTTAACCCTGCCATTCTTTAGGGATGAGATTCTCATATAAAATTTATGCACGTTTATAGAATGTATCTTGGCAGCTGCCTTATATAGATATTAAGAATCACAGCTCTGAATTGTTTTGTTCTTTTTTCTTAATTTTCTGTATTTTAAAATTAACCAAATAATAATTATTAAAATAAATAGACATCCAGATTTTTTTTGTACTATGCACTTCATATTTGCTCAAATCATGCATTAATTTTAGTCAGATGGCTTTAACTATTTAAAAAAGGGGGGTTATAACTTATAGGGAGTTTGGAAAGGTGCTGCAGATACAAAATGATAATACAAAATAAACTGATACAAAGATACAAAAATAAAACCAAACAAAATCTCTACATTTAAAGATCCTACATTGCGGCAAGGTCTACACCTCTAATACAGACCCTGAGAAGATGTGATGATCGAGTAGAAACTAAGAATGAGGGCAGAACAGGAAAGATGAATTCTGACTGGAGAATATGAGCAAGCTTCCCAAGAAAGAAGCATACTTACATTTAAGATGGGCCTGCAAGAATTGGTGCTTAGGATGGGTTTTGTGGGGAGGAAAGGGCAGTAGTTTGAGAAAGGTCATTATAGGAAGATCCAGAAATTTAAACAAAGTAGGAAATCAATGTAGTACAGAGCACATTAAATAAATTATGTATATTCTAATTGGCTGGTGCTAACACTATGCCCTGGTGGTACAGTGGTTAAGAGCTATGGCTGCAAACCAAAAGGTCAGCAGTTCAAATCCACCAGCTGCTCCTTGGGAACTCCATGGGGCAGTTCTACTCTGTCCTGTAGAGTCGCTATGCGTCGGAATTGGCTTTTTGGGTTTTTTTGAGGTTTAACACTCTGAGGAGCATTAGGCTGAAGAGAGAGCTTTAATCAGAAAGACAGACGGAAACACAGGGTGGAGAGAAGGAATGTGCTGTCTCATTAGGGGGAGAGAAACTAGGAGTATATAGCAAGGTGTATATGAGGTTTTGTATGAGAGACTGACTTTATATGTAAACTTTCACTTGAAGCACAATAAAAATTAAAAAAGAAAGAAAGATGTAGTGGGACCACGATAGGTTTGTGAATGCCATGCTGAGGAATGTGGGCTTTTTTTGTTTTGTTTTTGATATTGGGTCATTTCAAGTAATTTGAGTACAGTAGTGACAAGCTTATATCTACAGTTTGTAAAGGTGATTCTGGCAACAAAATGAAGGAAGATGATACTGGAAGTAAAGGAAATCATTAGGAAAGACTTTATAATAGTTTAAGAAACTATTAATGGCTGAAAATAGTGGGAATGCAGAGGAGAAAGAGATATCAGAGAGAATATAAATATAGCTATTATAAGTAATTAATAGTGTGTGTTTTTTATGTGTATGTGTGTGTTTGTGTGTGTGTACATACATGTGTGGTGTGGTATGGAGCGTGTATTGCCTATGCATCTGGATCCTAATCTCCCACACCACTTTATTCTTTGCTGTTAAGAGAACCGTGATTTTGTGTTCGTGTCTAGTAGCTATGTACTTCAGAGGAGGCAAAGCCCTTCTCAACTCGAGAGAGTAAATATTGGTTTTCATGTTGTTGTTAGGGGCTGTAGAGTCAGTTTTCGACTCATAGCAACCCGATGTGACAGAGTAGAGCTGCCTTATAGGGTTTTCTAGGCTGTAATCTTTACGGGAGCAGATTGCCAGTTCTTTCTTAGGTGGACACTTTGGGTGGATTCGAACCACTGACCTTTCAGTTAGTAACCAAGAGCTTAGATATTGGGCTAATTAATTTAATTTCCCTTTTCAGCAATTATCTAGTAATGGGCACATGTCCCCGTTATAATCAATAAGATGTGAGGGAAATCTATCTTATTCTTAAAATAAGAACCTTGTTGCTTTTGTTAACAGTATGAGGGTTTGATTTTTAAAGATGGGCCAGTCATCTTTTAACCATGAAGAGACAAGCCTGAGGATAAATTTGACATTCTAAGGACGTCAAAGTGAAAGATGAAATTTGAAAACCCAAAATTATGCCATTGGTGAAGTTATTCAGCCTTTGATTTAATCAGCCCTGGAACACTCCTATTTTCTTGACTTACTCTTAAACAAGAAAATAAATATTCTGTATTGTTTAAGATATCCAGACTTGGATTTTCATATCCGAAAACATCCTTAATAATACAGACATGAAAGAATTTAAGAAAACATCAAGGTTTATGGGTTGTGCTACCATAAGGATAAAAGGGGGAGAAGAATTTTCCCATCGGTCCCAAGGCAGACCCACATCTTCCCTGCCCCTTTCTAGCTATCCTTCAAAGGTAGAGTAATTTATGAATCTGAGAGTTTAGTATTTGGTATATTAATTTAGGCCATTTCTAATAGGTAGAGTTATAGTCCCTGGTGTGACAAGTGGTTAAGTGCTCAGCTACTAACCAAAATCCACCCAGAGGCACCTCACAAGAAAGGCTAGGTGATCTACTTCAGAAAGATCACAGCCATTGAAAACCCTATGGATGACAGTTTTAGTCTTACACACGTGGGGTCACCATAAGTCTGAATTGACTAGATGGAAACTTTTTTTTTTTTCTTAATTGTACCTAAAGAGCAGGAATTCTATGCCCCTTTGCTTTTTTGCTCATTTGCAGCCCTATTTTCTTGGGACTCTCCTTCCACGCAATTCAGAAAAATGTCAAATATTTTGAATAGCTGGGAGAAGCTCAAGGCTTCACTTAGGCCTAAAGCTAAGTTTCCATTCTCCAAAAGTTTTTCACAAGACTTCTGTGAGTGTTGCCCTGCAGTTATGAAGTGGTATTTGATTCCTGTTCTCCAGTTACTCCTTCTGTGTGCAGGTGTTTTGAGTGCTCTCTAAGGAGGGTATATGGGCAAATGGTAATGGGGCATGCTTGGGTCATTCTTCAAAATATTCTCAAATAAAAACAACTTATTACATTTTCAAGAGTTACTATACCTGGAAGGAAACAAGTTTATATTAAGGGAAAAAGAGATAATGAACTCATTGCTATTTTCTGAAGTTTATCCTTAGAATACGGATAGAGTATCATTTTTTAGTCACGAAATTTTGAGTGTTCATCTAGGGCAGGGCTGTGAGAGACTGTTTCTTTTTCCTCTCTTGTTGGTATCTGTGACCTGTCTAATTCCACCTGCCGATTTCCTAATGTCCAATTAGGATTAAACTGTTTCCATTAAGTCATTTATTATCTACCTAAAAACCCATTGCCGTTAAGTCGATTCTGACTCAAAGTGACCCTATAGGACAGAGTAGAACTGCCCCACAGAGTTTCCAAGGAGTGCCTGGTGGATTCAAACTACTGACCACTACACCACCAGGGTTTCCATTTATTATCTAGTTGTAAAACCTAGTGGTGTAGTGGTTGAGAGCTAATGCTGCTAACTCAGAGACTGACAGTTCAAATCCACCATGTGCTCTTTGGAAACCCTATGGGGCAGTTCTGTTCTGTCCTATAGGGTAATTGTGAGTCAGAATCGACTCGACAGCAATTTCAAGTGAAGCTGAAGTATATTAAACTAGTTTTGACACATTAAACCACTATCTACATACATTCAAAAGTTCATGTTAAAGAGAAACATAAAACAAAAAGCAACAGTAAAACATCTATCAGTTATTTGGTTCCTTGCTATCAAGTCCATTCCTGACTTACGTCCAATAGGGGAGCAGTGGTGTTTGGTGGTAGAATTCTTGCCTTTTGTGCAGAAGGCCAAGGTTCAATTACTGGCCAACACACCTCATGTGTAGGCGCCACCCATCTGTCAGTGGAGGCTTGTCTGTTACTATGACAGTGAACAGGTTTCAGTGGAGCTTCTAGACTAAGAAAGACTAGGAAGAAAGACCTGGTGATCAACTTCCAAAACTTCACCAATGAAAGCCCTATAGATTACAGTGGTCCAATATTCAATCAACCATGAGGATAGTGAAGGACTTGGCAGCATTTTTTCTGGTTGTGAATACAATCACCATGAGACGGGGGCTAACTCCACAGCAGCTAACAATGACAGTAAGGTATAATTTATTTTTTACGCAATTAAAGTGATGTTATCATGCAACTTTTCTGTGGCCTTATCAATATGGCTACTTCCTATTTTGCTTTATGGTTAGGGCAATCTGATAATCATAAGATCAGTACCCTAATTCAGGAAACAGTTTTGTTGTTGTTGTTGTTAGGTGCTATGGAGTCAGTTCCAACTCATAGTGACCCTATGTACAACATAACAAAATACTGCCCAGTTCTGCACCATCCTCACAAACCTTGTTACGCTTGGCCCATTGTTGCAGCCACGTGTCAATCCATCTCATTGAGGGTCTTCCTCTTTTTCATGATGTCCTTCTCCAGGGACTGACCCTTCCTGATAACATGTGCAAAGTATGTGAGACGTAGTCTCACCATCCTTGCTTCTAAGGAGCATTCTGTTTGTACTTCTTCTAAGACAGATTTGTTAGTTCTCCTGGCACCATGATACATTCAATATTCTTCGCCAAGAACACAATTCAAAGGCATCAATTCTTCTTCGGTCTTCCTTATTCATGGTCCAGCTTTAGCATGTATATGAGGCTATTGAAAACGCCATGTCTCGAGTCAGGCATACCTAAGTCTTCAAGGTGACATCTTTGCTTTTCAACTCTTTAAAGAGGTCTTTTGCAGCTGATTTGTCCTATGTAATGCATCTTTTGATTTCTTGACTGCTGCTTCCGTAGGTGTTGATTGTGGATCCAAGCAAAACGAAATGCTTGACAACTTCAATCTTTTCTCCGTTTATCATGATGTTGCTCATTGGTTCAGCTGTGAGGATTTTTGTTTTCTTTATGTTGAGGTGTAATCCATACTGAAGGCTGTGGTCTTTGATCTTCACCAGTAAGTGTTTCAACCAAGGTTGTTAATGCATCTTCCTCCAATCTTGATGCCCTGTTCTTCTTCATATGGTCCAGCTTCTCTGATTATTTGCTCAGCATACAGATTGAATAGGTATGGTGAAAGGATACAGCCCTAATGCACACCTATCCTGACTTTAAACCATGCAGTATCCCATTGTTCTGTTCAAATGACTGCCTCTTGATCTGTGTACAGATCATGAGCACAATTAAGTGTCCTGGAAATCTCATTCTTCACAACGTTAACCGTAATTTGTTATGATTCACACAGTTGAATGCCTTTGCATAGTAACTAAAGAATAGGTAAATATCTTTCTGGTATTCTCTGCTTTCAGCCAGAATCCATCTGACATCAGCAATGATATCCATAGTTCCACGACCTCCTCTGAATCCAGCTTGAATTTTTGGAAGCTTCCTGTCAATACACTGCTCCGGCTGCTTTTGAATGATCTTCAGCAAATTTTTTCCTGTATATGATATTAATGATATTGTTTGATAATTTCCGAAATCAGTTGGATCACCTTTCTTGGGAATAAGCACAAACATGGATCTCTTCTTGTTCATGGGCCAGGTAGCTGTCTTACAAATTTCTTGACATAGATGAGTGAGCGGTTCCAGTGCTGTACCCATTTGTTGAAACTCTCAATTGATATTCCGTCAATTCCTGTAGCTTTATTTTTCATCAATGCCTTCAGTGCAGTGTGGACTTCTTCCTTCAGTACCATTGGTTCCTGATCATATGCTACCTTCTGAAATGGTTGAACATCGTCCAATTGTTTTTGGTATAGTGACTCTGTGTATTCCTTCCATCTTCTTTTGATGCTTCCTGTGCAGTTTAATATTTTCCCTATAGAATCCTTTAGTACTGCAACTCGAGGCTTGAATTTTTTCTTCATTTCTTTCAGCTTGAGAAATGCTGAGAGTTTCTTCCCTTTTGGTTTTCTATTTCCAGCTCTTTGCACATGTCATTATAATACTTTACTTTGTCTTCTCGAGCCACTCTTTGAAATATTCTGTTCAGGTCTTTTACTTCATCATTTCTTCCTTTTGCTTTAGCTACTCGAAGTTCAAGAGTAAGTTTCAGAGTCTTTTCTGACATTCATTCTGGTCTTTTCTTTCCTTTCTTTTTAATGACCTCTTGCTTTCTTCAAGTATGATGTCTTGGTATCATTCCACAACTTGTCTGGTCTTAAGTCATTAGCGTTCAATGTGTCAAATCTATTCTTGAGATGGCCTCTAAATTTAGGTGGGATATACTCAAAGTCATACTTTGACTCTCATGGACTTGTTCTAATTTTCTTTACTTTCAACTGGAACTTGCTTATGAGCAATTGATGGTCTGTTCTGCGGTTGGCCCCTGGCCTTGTTCTGACTGATGCTATTAAACTTTTCCATTTTCTCTTTCTACAAGATGTACCGATTTGATTCCTGTGTATTCCATCTGGTGAGGTCCATGTGTATAGTCACCATTTGTGTTGGTTAAAAAAGGTATTTGCAATGAAGAAGTCACTGGAGTTGCAAAATTCTATCATGCGATCTCTGGCATCATTTCTATCAGCAAAGCCATATTTTCTAAGTACAGTTTTAAAAAGATTAAAGTCATCACCACCATTATGAGGTTTAACCACACCAAATAAAGGCATGTGTCAGGAAAATTCACAAAGGAGGACATCAGCAAGAGTGAACTAATAGTCTATGAATCTTCAACACAAGAAAACAAAGATAAACATAAATCATTTAAAATTTTATTCCAGGTACAAATCTTTTACTGAGCTAACCTGGAGTATGATGCAGTAAAACCTGTGAAAGCCAGAACCTGTATAAGGCAGAATCTTGTCAGAGAAGGAAAATGCAAATATTTTCCAGTAATAGAGAGTGACAGAGAAGTGTTGACTTCACCCTGTCAAAGGAGAAAAAACTTTCAAGACCAGAGAAACCAAGGCAGTCCTGTTGAGCTCCTGTTTTCACAGGTTTCACTGTACTTCTTTTTCACTGGATGATGAACTCACCAGTACCTTGATTCCATTTGCAAAAGATCAACAACTCCAGTACCAAAAAAAAAAAAAATGCCAATAGAAAATTTACGTTCAGGTTCCAAAGTATTTCTCTTATTACATAAATTGCATTTTTAAGAGTTAGATTATGATAAATAGCTTCATAGTAAGCAAAATAAAATGATGCCCTGGTGGTGCAGTGGTTAAGAGCTCAGCTGCTAATCAAAAGGTCAGTAGTTGGAATATACCAGCTGCTCCTAGAAAATCCTATGGGGCAGTTGTATTCTGTCATATAGGCTCACTGTAAGTTGGAATTGACTTGAAGGCAAATTTTTTTTTTTTTTTAGCAAAATACAAATTTATATATATTTTACATAAAGAGGACTCAATTCACTGAACCAAGAAATTTCAATAAAAATGAATTTCACTGAAATTCTATGTCAGTATTAAGTATCACTCCTTACTGTAAATATGAAAATCAAAGTATTTAAATGTGTATAGCAGAATAGAAACAAAGCTATTGAAAATGCAGAAATTAGAAGCAATGTTTACTTTATATAATATAGTGAGAAATAGATAGACCGACATGTATAGAATGAGATATTTATCTTAAGTTGTAAACAAGGGCATATTTCATAATATTCTGTATTGAATCTAAAGGAAGAGGTGACAGAATTGTGAATTAAGAATAAAAATCTTTTAGAGTGTCTCCTCTAGAGAGGAGGTTTTAAGGAGATTTTTTTTTCCCCTGGTTGTATGCTAACCCTCTTAAACTCGTAGTAGATACAATCAGTTTTTGAAACACCCTTTATATCTGTCAAACTAGGTAAGATTACAGATTCGTTGGCTCTCCAAAGTGTGATGTCATCTAGTCTCATTTGCCACAGCAATAGTCATTATCTGTCTTTTTTGACAGGGAGTTTCACATGATCAGTAAGAAAATGATTTGATTCTTAAAGGGGCATTTAGAAACAAGATTCCTGAATTTGAGTAGGAAATGTATGAGAATCCAAGAACTGAGCTAAGAAGATTTTTTTAGGGTAATATGGTAAGAGTGTTTTTTAATCACTAAAGTTTTAGAAGTGTGAAAAATAACTACTAATCTATTATATTCATGTATATAACATTACAACAATTTTTCATCTGTATGTCTTCATTGGTTTAAGTTTATCCACATTTTTCAGTTAAATATGATATTTTATTCAACCTGTAGTGCATGTCATGAGGAACCTGGTTGTACAGTGGTTAAGCACTTGGCTGCTTACTGAAAGGTCAGCAGTTTGAAACCACCAGCTGGTTCATGGGAAAAAGATGTGGCAGTCTGCTCCTGTAAAGATTTATAGCCTTGGAAACCCCATGAGCCAGTTTTACTCTGTCCTATAGGGCTGCTATGGGAACCTTGGTGGTGTAATGGTGAAGTGCTATGGCTGCTAACCAAAAGGTCAGCAGTTCGAATCTACCAGGTGCTCCTTGGAAACTCTATGGGGCAGTTCTACTCTGTCCTATATGGTCACTGTGAGTCGGAATTGACTCGACAACGATGGGTTTTTTTTGGTTGCTATGAGTCAAAATCAACTTGATGGCAATGGGTTTGGGTAATGGGTTTTTGGCTCTTCTTATTTTTTTTTATGTGTGATTATAGTAGTTGGCAACCATGACGTAAACACATCCATGTTTTTCTAGCATGAGTAAAATGCCACTAAGATGACAGTTATTTAGTACCTGAATTTATGAAACTTATGCCTAACTTTAGATTTAAACTGAAATTTTAAAAAACAGTTTCTTAAAATATTTCAATCTGTGAGATTATGCTAAAACATTTTCTATTAGTTGATTAATTAAACTGTCATTAAAATTAATTGAATGCTCCTGTATTTATGGGCAGAAGAACAAAAGAATACAGCTGATATCGGAACATTACAGAGCATTACAAAACCACAATAACATATTCACACATACATAAACACAGAATACACAAACATAACCAAGATAGCACATTGTAAAAAATCAGAAACTAATGTTTTTGATTCATCTCAGAAATAAATAATTTTAGCATACTTATTTTATTTTGAAAAACTTATGTAAATATATATCTATATAAACCAAACCAAACCCAGTGCCGTCAAGTCGATTCCGACTCATAGCGACCCTATAGTACAGAGTAGAACTGCCCCACAGAGTTTCCAAGGAGTGCCTGGCAGATTCAAACTGCCAACCCTTTGGTTAGCAGCTGTAGCACTTAACCACTATGCCACCAGGGTTTCCATATATATACATATATAGCATGTAATATAATATATTATATATAATATAATATAATTATGCAAAAGACCTCTTTAAAGTTTCAAACAGGTAAGTTGTCACTTTGATGACTAAGTTGTGCCAAATGCAAGCCATGCTCTTTTCAGGTGTTCTCAATCACCTCATGTGCATGTGAAAGCTGGACAATGAAAAAGGAAGGCAGAAGAATTGATGCATTCAGATTTTGGCATTGGCAAAAAATATTGAATATATCGTGGGCTGCCAAAAGAGTGGCCAAATCTGTCTTAGAAGAAATACAACAAAAATGCTGCTTAGAAGTGAGGATAGAGACTTTGGCTAGCTTACTTTGGACACGTCATCAGGAAAGACCAATTGCTAGAGAAAGAATTCATGTTTGACAAAGCAGAGGTTCCGTGAAAATGAGGGAAACCCTCAGTGACATGGATTAACACAGTAGCCTCCATGATACACTCAGACATACCAGTAATCACAACAATGGCAAAGGACCAGGCAATGCTTCCTTCTATTATACATGTCCCCATGAGACAGAGCTGACTACATGGTAACTAACAAGAACAACGACAAATACGAGCATAAAAGTAATATTACAGACATGAAGAGTCCCAAGTTCTGGTAGAGGAGCAGTAGCTTAGTCAGACGACCCATCCTGCAGGTATTAATTTTAAAATCTAGAAAAATATTTTAAAAAGAACTATTTGAAGACAGTGAGAGGGATAAAAAGCAGGCAGAGATTTCTGGGAAGCCTACACTTAAAAGGTGAACCACAAGGGAGGAAGATTTCTGCATTTGTGACCTTTTGCCTGAAAACTCCCCTTAATTCTCTCTGGACTGAAGCAACAGCAATCTATAAATGTTACTGATTTACTGGCTTGAGGTAAAACAACCAGGAAGTTAAGAGCAGGGAATGCTAGAAGGGAGTAAGCAACAGAAGTGATAAGCCCCCCGAATCTGCTTATAATATCTGCCCAAATATTTCCTAAATCCTAAACTATGTATACATGGGGAAGATCCAGGCGCATTGGGGAAAAGAAAAAAAAAAAAAAAAAAAACAGCAGCTAGAAGCTGAAAGAACTTGGCAGTGATGTCAGGTGCTACAGAGAGTAGGAGAGACAGACATGGAGTCTGAGTCCAAAGAGTTAGCTCCCTGTTAGAAAACAAGAACAACAACAAAAAATCATTTTTCAGACGAACTTGACAGAATCCAGAAATTTTTACAATGTGTCACTTGTGATATTTAGTATTCAATCAAAAGAAATAAACAAAAAAAACCCACCAGGGTTATGAAGAAAGAGGGCAACTTATTGGAATTGGCACAAGGTGGAAATGAAAATCTAAAGAGCTCTATATATATCAAATAAATCTAATCTGATTGTTTCCCAAAAAGAAAAACACCAGGCCCAGAAGCTTTACTGCAATGTACTGTAATACAGAATAAGGGATAAAATCCATTCTTTTAATTTAATAAAAAAAAAAAAAACTAGTGCCATCGAGTCGATAGGTATAGAAAAAAAAAATCATTTGACAATAATCAATTCTCATTAGTGACAATACATCAAAAAGGAAAAACAAACAAACAATCCCTCCCCCACAATGTTAGAGAATCAATTTAGCAAAATACATGCAACTCTTTACACTAAATTTACAAAACAATGCTGGGATAAAATGAAGAAGTTCATGGTTTAGAGAGTACCCAATATTATTAACATGTCAATTCACTCCTAATTAATTAATAGATTCAAAGCAAACCCAATCAATTACAGAAAGATTAACAGGCTGGTTCTAAAATTTATATGGAAATACAGAGAACCTAAAAAAGCCACACACACACACACACACAGACAAAAATCTTGAAAATGATAAAACCTGGAGGACTCCTGCTACTTGATCTCAAGACTTACTAAAAAGTTCCCAAAATCCAGAGAGTGGTATTGACATCAAGATAGACATACGGATAAATGAGACAGAATTAAGAGTCCAGAAATAACCCATATCATATGATTAATTGACTTTCAGAGAATGCAGCTTGATGAGGAAGAAGAAAATCTTCTCAACTAGATATTTGTATGGAAAATCTAACCATTAACTTTCAATATACACAAAAGTTAAACTTACATGGATCTTAGAACTAAACATAAAAACTAAAACTATATAGCTTTTAGAAAAAAACACAGGAAAAGGTCTTAGACAACTGGAAGTAGGCAAACATTTCTTAGATAAGACATAAATAGCACTAAATTAGAAGAAAATAAAGAGCAATAAGTTAGACTTTTCCAAAACTAAAAACTCTTAGAGATGCCATCGAGAAATCTAGTACGGAAGCCACTAATGGGGAGAGAGAAAAGCAATACATATACCTGACAAAGGACATTATTAATCCAGAACAAAGAAGTCTTACAAAGCAATAATAAAAAGAAAATTAACCAATTAAAAATGAGGAAAAGGCCTGAACAGACATTGCGATGGTTGAGATTGTGTGTCAACTTGCCTGGGCCATGATTTTCCGTGTTTTGGGAGTTGTATAATATTGTGATCACTTCCCTGTTGAAATCTGATATGTGATCACCCCCATGATAGAATCTGCTGACTGGTACTGGTGGGGGAGGGGCCTGTAGTAGCTCACCACCTCCTCAGCCTTCGTTTCTCAGCCCTCCACCACCAATTACCTTCCTGCTCGCCTTGCCAATGCTTTTGGTTTGTTCTGGATTCAGCAGCTGCCTCTTGTCATCTGGCCTCTGGTTCTTGGGACTTGAGCTAGCAGCTTACCTGTCAATCTTGGAATTCGTTGATCTTCACAGCCTGTGAGCGGGAGCCTTGCTCTTTGACCTGCTTATCTTGGGTTTGCCAGCTTCTGTGGCTGCATGAATAGGTAGAGGCCTCTGTTCTGATCCACAGACTTGGGACGTTCCAGCCGCTACAATCATGTGAGCTGTTTCCTTGATATAAATCTCTCTGTATATACATTTACATATTTTACTGGTTTTGCTTTTCTAGAGAACCCAGCCTAAGACAAACATTAATGGACAATAAGCAAATGAAAAAGTGTTTAAAATCACAAGATACCAATACACACTTATTATAGTGACATATATATACAGTTGACGGTGAGAATGTGAAAGGGAATACCACTTCGGGAAACAGTGTGGCAATTTCTTACTAAGTTAAATATACATCTATTCTTCATCCTAGCAATTCCAATCTTAATCACTTACTCAAAATGAAAACACATTTCAAAAAAAATATGAACACAATGTTCATAGTTGTTTTATTCATAAAAGCCAAAAAATTAATGCCATATTTTAACACAAATAATGTGCGCATTATACCTTTTTTTGCCAACTGCACAACCCCCTCGCATGTTATTTTCCTAAGAGTGATGGAAAAAAAAAGATGTGCATGTTATATACGTGCGGATGCATTATTTACGTGGGCACATTACTTGCAAAAAATACGGTATAACAGGAACGTCGATCAAGTAGAGAATAGATAAGCAAATTGTGATGTATTTGTGCAACAAAATACTATTCAAAGATAAAAAGGAACAGACTACTGATACACACAGCAACATATTTGGTTCTCACAGACTTTGCCCTCAGCAAACAAAGTCTAACACAAGAGTACACACTGCATGATTTCCGAGCTATGCCAAAACAATCTTTTATCCATGCAGAGTGTGGTTGTTCCAGTGAGCTAAGAAAGAAGAGATCAGAGTTCAAGGCAGCTGAAGTGGCTGGAATCTGCAGGTTAACTCACTGAAAATAAGTAGACATGAAGACATGGGGAGAGACTCACATGTTAGTATGCAAGTTCTCTGTGAGTTCTTAGCTTAGGACTTTGCTGTATGTATGCTCTGAAAAAACTATACAAAGAGTGGCTGCCACAGGAATGAGAACAGAATAGAGATACCGGAGGTCAAGGCTTGCTGGAAGACATTGGAGATCTGACCCAATATGAGTTGAATAACCTTCTTGATAACTCATTACCACCATGGAAGTTAGTTGAGAAATAAGAAAGTTTGAGCCTTAGAAGTAAGAACCACATCCTAGGGCAAAACCAAACCATGACAATATCCATGAGGACAAAGTTCTGAGATTGTGTTCTGCCAAGTTAGATGTGATCGAGAAATGCTTTGAGTTTTCTACAGATAGTCTCAACTTCAAGGCTAACAGTCAACAACAGAACTGTTTAATACAACACAGTTAACAATCTCTAAAGAAAACAGAATCTAGAGGTTCTCAAAATGAAATTAACAGGTCCCATTTTACATCATAAATAACTAGACATATAAAAACACAAAAAAATGATTCATAGTCAAGAAAAAAGCATCAATAGAAACCAACTTCAAGAGGGACCATGAGCTACATTTGGCAGACAAATTATTTAAAATTGTTATCTTAAATATATTCAAATAAATGAAATATAACATGTTCAAAAAATTAAATATTAAAATGCAGCAATAAACAGGAAATCTCAGAAGAAAAATAAAAACTAAAGAAACTAAATTGACATATGAAATATGATAGACCCAAATCCAAATATATCAATAATTACAATAAATGCTATTAGCCTAAATTCTTCTATTAAAAAACAGATATCATAATAAATATGAAAGTTAGTCTCAATTAAATATTGTCCACAAAAAATACCTTAAATATAGACACACCACTTCCGGCCAACATGGCACCATAGACAGAAGCACCACTCCATCCCTCCATAGCAAAGACCCAAAAAACTAAAACAGAGACAAACATCATTCCGGGAACCTGAAGTGTCAAATGAAGAGATAAAGAACTCAGCCAAGAACCAAACGGAATAAGAAACTGACAGAGGACAGAGAGTGAGGAGGGATACGTGCTGAAGTCCCCATCAGCTAACACAGCACGGATCTGACATCTTGGACTCCTGTCAGGGATCAGCAGACAGAGAGCACAGGAAAGCAGCTTCACAGAGCTCCCAGCAGGAGACAGAGCATCTGGTAAACAGCAATACATGCTTTTCCACCCTCTGTTCTCTCCCTGCTGCTCTACCTCGGAGCTTCCTGGCTGGCTGCGGTGATTTGGACAGCCAGGAAGTGCAGGGTCCGTGCAGCTTGGATTCGCCCCACCCATGTTGGAGATCAGCGGACAGGGAATAAGAGAAAGCGGCTTCATGAAGTTCCCAGCAGGAGATAGAGCACCCGGTAAAAAGCAATATATGCTTTCCTAATTCCTCCTTCTTCCTCCCCGCTTCGGCCTCCTCTGCTTCCCACCAACCTCAGTCTCTTGACCGGGAGGCAACTGTTTTGGCCTCAGGCTGCTTGGATTCACCCTGCCCATATTGGCTGGGCCTCTGAGCTCGTGTTGGTTCTTTCCGTCACTTTTTCTTTCTTCTGAGCCTCCTATCACCTCCCCTCCTTTCTCTGGAACACCTGGCTCCCTATGCCATCTTTGCTTCTTATTGAAAGCCTGCGAAGCCACGCTCAACTGGGGAACCACTCCCCGGGCCCACAACACCATGCTGGTGGGATCCCTGAGGCTTTTTTTCCTTTGTTCCGTTTTGTTTTGCTTTGTTAGTTTTCTTTTACTTTTCAAAGCTTGGGAGCCCCTTCTAGCCAGGCTCCACTGCATGGCTTAGAAGCTACTCCACCAATCTGTGCAGCTGCCTAGGTGGGATCCCTGGGGGCATTCCTTTCTTTCTCCCCCCTCTTCTTTGTTTCTTTTCTCTTTTCCCTTTCTTTCTCCATTTCTCAGTTCTTGTTTTTCTATACTTATCTTCTTTCCTATCTCCAGAATACCTGGTGCTGTGTGACATCTATACCCCCTCTAGCCAGGCTATACTGCACAGCCTGGGACCACTTCCCCAGTCTTAAGAGCCCCACCGGTGGGATTCTGTGACTCCTGTGGGCTTTTCTTTTTTTCCTTTCCAAATTTTTATCTGGTTATTTTTCTTTTTCCCTTTCTTTCTTTCTTTTTATTTATTTATTTATTTATGTTGCTTTTCTCTACTTCTCAGTTTCTCATCTATCCACTCCAATGGAAAGCTCCCTTAGTACTCTTTTTTTTTTTTTCTTTATTTGTTTTCGGCTCCTGTTTCTCTCTCCTCTTTCCTATACCCCAGTTAGCTCCACATGTCACAACCTCCCCCCTCTTTCCTGTCTACTGTGCACTCAGCATTACACCCCTGAGCAGCACAGGCACAGCCTACTGGAACCTGCCCACACTGATTCCTGACCCTCCCTGTTGGCCCTAGTACACACAACAAACAACCCACCCCAGCCCCTCCCCTTCAGCTGGACCTGCCCTGCTGTACCATAGCTGAATGACTGGCCCTGCCCATTGGACAAGGAGATGAAAAGTATTGTGACTACCAATGAGCAAACAACAAAGGATGCCCACTCTGCCTGCTCAGACATAACCAAATAAAACAAAAAAGCAGGATGAAACAAACAAATCTACAATCAAGAAATGAAGAAAATAACTACTGAATGGGTTTTTGGGGTTATCTCAAAGACAGCGGATAATATCAAAACATATAACAAAACAGGACCCAATGGTTCCAATAGGTGTCCAAAATAAAACAGATGACTTTCCAGTAGAAGAAAAGGCACTATAACTACCTGACAGAGAATTCAAATCTCTAATATTCAGAGCAATCCAAGAATTCAAGCAAAGGGCCAAAAAAAAAAAGAGCAAGAAATAGACAAATTTATGGAAAAGGCAGACAAATTCATGGAAAATACAGACAAAAAAATGGAACAATTCTAGAAAATAATACAGGAACAAAATGCCTAAATAAATGCACAACTAGAAATCACTCAAAAGAACAATTAGAAATCCAAAAGATAAAAAAACAAGATTTCATAAATGGACAGTGTCATAGAAGGGCTGAGGAGTAAGTTTGACATGATGGAAGACAGAATGAGCAAACCTGAAGACAAAAACCTGGATACAACTCTAAGGAAAAATCAGAAAAAAATAATGAAGAAAAATGAAGAAACCCTGAGAATTATGTGGGATACAATCAAAAGCAAAAATTCTCGAGTGATCAGAGTTTCAGAACAGTGAGAGAAAACGGGAAACACGGAGAGGATCAATGAAGAATTGCGGACAGAAAACTTCCCTCATATCATGAATGATGAAAAGTTGACCATCCAAGAAGCTCAACAAACCCCATGTAGGATAGACCCCAAAAGAAAAACACCAAGGCATATCATAATCAGACTTGCTAAAGCCAAAGACAAAGAAAAAATTCTGCGAGCAGCTAGAGAAAAACAAAAATTCACATACAGAGGAGAAAAAATAAGACTAAGCTCTGATTATTCAGCAGAAACCATGTAGGCAATGGGATGACATATATATAAAACCTTGAAAGAAGAAAATTGCCAACCAAGAATAATATATCCTGCAAAACTTTCATTCAAATATAGTGGTGAAATTAGGACATTTCTAGATAAGCAGAAATTAAGGGAATATGTAAAAACAAAACCAAACTTACACAAATTACTAAAGGAAGTCCTTTAGTCTGAGAACAAACAACATCAGGCCATGGCCTGAATCTAGAACACAAGATTGTACCAGCCAGATACCAACCTAGGACACGAACTTTCAAGGACTATCTAAAACCAACACAATTGCAACAGGGAACCAGTGAGGTTAATCTGTAAATGACAACAATATCAGAACAGTAAAAGGGAATAAATGGTATAGGTATAGAACTTTCTAATGGAGATGAAGGCAAGGAAATACCAAGCAATAGTAGACTGGTTCAAACCTAAAAAAAAAAAAAAATTTTTTTTTTCAAACCTAGAAAAATAAGGATAAATTTCGAGGTAACCACAAAGAAAGTTAACAAACCCACTCTTCAAAATAAAGAAGAAAAACATAAAGTCTCATTAAAAACAAAATCTAAAAGAAAATGAAAAAGAAATCCATAAACAAAAGGAACTCAGCACAGGAGAGTAAGAGGAACAAAGAAAATGTTAGTGTCACAGAAAAAAAGCACTACAAAATGACAGCAGTATAAACTCACACCTATCAATAATTACACTTAATGTAAATGGCTTAGATGCACCCATAAAGAGACACAGAGTGACAGAATGCATAAAAAAACAGGATCTATCAATATGCTGTCTACAAGAGACACACCTTAGAAACAAAGATGCAAATTTATTAAAAATCAAAGGATGGGGAAAAAAATATATGACGCATATAAACTACCAAAAAAGAGCAAGAGTGGCAATGCTAATTTCAGATAAGATAGACTTTAAAACAAAATCCACCATAAAAGACAAAGAAGGGCACTATATAATAATTAAAGGGACAATCCATCATGAAGACTTAACCATAATAAACATCTACGTACTCAATGACAGGGCTCCAAAATACATAAAACAAACTCTAACAGCACTGAAAATGGAAACCGACAGTTCCACGATAATAGTAGGAGACTTCAACACACCACTCTCAGTAAAGGACAGAACATCTAGAAAAAAACTCAACAAAGATACAGAAGAGCTAAAGAACACAATCAGCCAACTTGATCTCATAGACATATATAGAACTCCACCCAACAGCTGCAAAGTACACATTCTTTTCCAACGCACATGGAACATTCTCCAGGATAGACCACATCTCAGGCCACAGAGCAACCCTCAACAAAATCCAAAACACTGAGATACTACAAAGTATCTTCTTGACCACAATCCCATCAAAGTAGAAATTAACAACAGGAAGGGTAAGGAAAAAAAAATCAATTACATGAAAACTGAATAATACCCTGCTTAAAAACCACTGGGTAATAGAAGAAATCTAAGATGGAATCAAAAATTTCCCAAAATCAAAAGAGAGTGAAAACACATCATACCAAAACCTTTGGGACACAGCGAAGGCAGTCCTCCAAGGTCAATTTATAGCACTAGATGCACACATCAAAAAAGAAGGGACAAAATCAAAACCTTAGTTACACAACTTGAACAAATAGAAAGAGAACAGCAAAAAAGCCCACAGCCACCAGAATAAAGAAAATAATAAAGATCAGAGCAGAAATAAATGAAAGGGAGAATAGAAAAACAATAGAAAGAATCAACAAAACCAAAAGTTGGTTCTTTGAAAGGATCAACAAAATCAACAGGCCACTGGCCAAACTGACAAAAGAAAAACAGGAACAAATGCAAATAATCCAAATAAGGAATGAAATGGGGACATACAACAGACCCAACTGAAATAAAAAGGATCATAACAAAGTATTATGAAAAACTATACTCCAACAAATTTGAAAACCTAGAGGAAATGGACAAATTTCTAGAAACACATGACCTACCTAAACTAACACAAAATGATGTTGAAAATATGAACAGACCCATAAAAAGAGAAGAGATTGGCAAGGTAATAAAAAAAATGTGCCAACAAAAAAAAAAACCCCTGGCCCAGATGGCTTCACTGGAGAATTCTACCAAACATTCAGAGAAGAGCTTACAGCAGTACTGCTCAAAATATTTCAGAACATAAAAAAGGAAGCCATTCTTCTGAATTCATTCCATGAAGCCAGCATAACTCTGATACCAAGACCAGGCAAAGACACCACAAAAAAGAAAATTACAGGCCAATATCTCTCATGAATATAGATGCAAAAATTCTCAACAAAATTCTAGCCAATAGAATTCAGCAGCATATCAAAAAAATAATACACCTCGACCAAGTAGTATTCATACCAGGTATGCAAGGATGGCTCTATATTAGAAAATCAATCAATGTAATCCACCACATAAATAAAAGGAATGAAAGGAATCACATGATCATCTCAGTCGACTCAGAAAAGGCATTCAACAAAGTCCCACACCCATTCCTGATAAAAACTCTAAATAAAATACGTATAGAAGGGGAATTTCTCAACATAATAAATTTTTTTAATAAAGGGCATCTAAGCAAAACCAGCGGCCAGCATCGTTCTCAATGGAGAGAGGCTGAAAACTTTCCCATTGAGAACAGGAACAAGACAAGGATGCCCTTTATCACCACTCCTATTTAACATTCTGTTGGAAGTCTTAGCTAGAGCAATAATGCAAGAAACAGAAATAAAGGGCATCCAAATTGGTAATGAAGAAGCTAAACTGTCCCTATTTGCGGATGATATGATACTAAGAAAACCCAAGACTCCACGAGAAAACTACTGGAACTAATAGAAAGATTCAGCAGATACAAGGTAAACATACAAAAATCAGTTGGTTTCCTATACACAAATAAAGAGAATGATGAAAAGGGAATCGGGAAAAGAACACCATTTATAATAGCCCCTAAAAAAATAAAATACTTGGGAATAAATTTAACCAGGGATGTAAAAGACCTATACAAAGAAAACTACAAAACACTACTGCAAGAAACCAAAAGAGATCCATACAAATTCAAAAACATACCATGCTCATGGATAGGTAGACTCAACATTGTGAAAATGACAGTTCTACCCAAAGTGATTTACAAATACAAAGCAATACCAATCCAAATACAAACAACATTCTTTAAAGAGATGGAAAAACTTATCATTAACTTTATATGGAAAAGGAAGAAGCCCTGGATAAGTAAAGCACTATTGAAGAAGAATAAAGTAGGAGGACTCGCACTACCTGACCTCAGAACCTACTATACAGCTATGGTTAGTGAAAACAGTCTGGTACTGGTACAACAGATACATTGACTAATGAAACAGAATTGAGAACTAGATGTAAATCCACCCACCTATGGTCACCTGATCTTCAACAAGGGCTCAAAGTCCATCAAATGGGGGAAAAGACATTCTTTTTAACAAATGGTGCTGGCAAAACTTGACGTCCATCTGAAAAAAAAATGAAACAGGACCCATACCTCACACCATATAAAAAAACTAACTCAAAGTGGATTGAAGACCTAAATATAAATCTAAAAGCCATGAAGCTCATAGAATAAAAATTAGGATCAACACTAGAGACCCTAATACACGCCATTAACAGGATACGAATCACAACCAACAACACATCAAGCTCCAGAGCATAAGCTAGATAACTGGGACCTTCCAAAAATTAAACACTTATGCTCATCAAAAGACTTCACAAAAAGAGTAAAAAGAGAACCTATAGACTGGAAAAAAATTTTTGGCTATTACAAATCAAACAAAGGTCTAATCTCTAAGACCTACTAGAAAATCCGGCACCTCTACAACAAAAAGACAAATAATCCAATTAAAAAATGGGCAAAGGAAATGAACAGACACTTCACCAAAGAAGACATTCAAGCAGACAACAGACACGTGAGGAAATGCCCGTGATCTCCAGCCATCAGAGAAATGCAAATCAAAACCGCAATGAGATACCATCTCACACTGGCATTACTGGCACAAATCAAAAAAATAGAAAATAACAAATGTTGGAGAGGATGCGGGGAGATTGGAACTCTTATGCACTGCTGGTGGGAATGCAAAATGATACAACCTTTTAGGAAAACGACTTGGCACTTCCTTAGAAAGCTAGAAATAGAAATACCATTTGATTCAGCAATCCCACTCCGAGGAATATATCCTAAAGAAATAAGAGACTTCACACGAATAGATATATGTACATCCATCTTCACCGCAGCACTGTTCACAACAGCAAAAAGATGGAAACAGCCTAGATGCCCATTAACAGATGAATGGATAAACAAACTGGTACATACACACCATGGAGTATTACCCAACGCTAAAGAACAATGATGAATCTGTGAGGCATCACGTAACGTGGATGCATCTGGAGGATATTAGGCTGAGAAAAATAAGTCAATCACAAAAGGACAAATATTGTATGAGACCATTACTGTAAAAACTCATGAAAAGGTTTACACACAAAAAGAAACAATATTTGACGGTTACAAGGGAGGGGAGGGGTGGGGATGGAAAAACACTTAATAGACAATAGGCAAGTGGTAACTTTGGTGAAGGGTAATACAGTACACAATGTTGGGGAAGCCAGCACAACCTGTACAAGGCAAGGCCATGGTAGCTCCATAGACACATCCAAACTCCCTGAGGGACCGAATTGCTGGGCTGAGGGCTGTGGGGACTATGGTCTCAGGGGACATCTAGCTCAATTGGCATAACAGAGCTTATAAAGAATATGTTCTACATTTTACTTTGGTGACTAGTGTCTGGGGTCTTAAAAGCCTGTGAGTGGCCATCCAAGATACTCCGCTGGTCTCACCCCTTTGGGAGCAAGAAAGAAAGAAGAAAACTAAAGATAAAAGGGAAAGATTAGTCTAAAAGACTAATGGGCCGCATCGACCACAGCTTCCACCAGACTGAGTCTGGTACAACTAGATGGTGACTGGTTACCACCACTGACTTCTCTGACAGAGATCACAGTATAGAGTCACGGACAGAGCTGGAGAAAAATGTAGAACAAAATCCTAACTCAAAAGGAAAGACCAGACTTGGTGGCCTGACAAAGACTGGAGAAGCCCTGAGCATATGACCCCCGGACACTCTTTCAGCTCAGTCAGTAATGAGGCCAATCATGAGGTTCACCCTTCAGCCAAAGATTGAACAGTCCCATGGAACAAAACAAGACTAAAGGGATGCACCAGCCATGGGGCAGGGATTGGAAGGCATGAGGGAACAGGATGGCTGGTAACAGGGAACCCAGGGTTGAGAAGGGAGAGTGTTGACATGCCATGGGGTTGTTAGCCAGTGTCATAAAACAATATGAATACTGTTTGATTAGAAACTAGTTTGTTCTGTAAACCTTCATCTAAAGTTCAATTAAAAAAATTTAAAAAGTTCCCCCCCACCAAAAAATATAGACACAGATAGTTAGAAAATAAAATAATGGATGTGGATATAGTACTCAACGATTGATTCTGAGAGTGCTAAAATGCCACGTGTCAAATTAAACAGAGTTCAAAACAAAGAATATTACCAAAGATAAAGCATTTGAAAAAACATTTCATAATGGTATTTATCAATTCATCAGGAAGACATGGGAATCTTAAATGAATATGACCAAAATGATGTCTATAGAATACAAAATCAATCTTTCTACATATTATTTTCCAAAACACAAGTTATTTTCAACAACATGACCATATTCTGGACTATGAAATAAGTACCAGTAAATTTGAAAATATCAAAATCAAATATTATATGTTCTTTAATGACAAGTGAATTTAATCAGAATTCAATGCCCATAAGATATTTAGAAACACTCAGAATTTAGAAATTAAACAAAACATATCTAAATAATCTATGGATCAAAAAAGATAGCATAAAGGAAATTAGATAACACTTTGAATTGAAAGGAAATGAAAGAAAGTACAACATATCGAAACAACTAAAGCAGGGCCTAGAGAAAAACATATATTTACATATATGTGTCTGTTATATATATGTTCAGTGTTCATCTTGAGAAGCTAGGAAAGAGGAAAAAATTAAAACCAAAGTAGAAGTAAATAAATAATAAATGTAAGAGCATAAATCAACAAAGTTGAAAACATATGATGAATATGAACAAAATTAAAAGCTACTCTTTTAAAAAGTTCCCAAAATTGATACACATCCAGCTAGACTGATCAAGTAAAAAATGAGAGAGAAAAATTACAAATTACAGCAATAAAAAAAGGATATCACCACATACCATGGATACATTAAAAGCAATAATAGAAGCCCTGGTGGCATAGTGGTTAAGAGCTACGGCTGCTAACCAAAAAGTTGACAGTTAAAATCCACCAGGCGCTCCTTGGAAGCCCTGTGGGGCAGGTCTACTCTGTCCTATAGGGTTACTATGAGTCAGAATCGACTCAGCGGCAATGGGTTTTGGTTTACGTACAATTTTATGACAACAGATTCAACAAATTAGATGAAATGGACACATTTCTAAAAAAACCCAAGATAAAACAGAAAGTCTTAATAACTCCACAAATACTAAAGAAAATAAATCCATTATCAATGACATTTTTACAAGAATACTATTGGCTCAAACAGTTTCCATGGCTAATTCTCCCAACTACTCAAGGAAGAAATAACATCAATATTACAGAAACTTTTTCAGAAAACAGAGGAAGGGTAAAATAGTTAACAAATAATTTTATGATGTCAAAATAATACTAATACCAGAAGTATCTTAGTTATCTTGTGCTGCTATAATAGAAATACCACAGGTGGATGGTTTTAACAAACAGAAATTTATTCACTCACAATCTAGGAGGCTAGAAGTCTGAGTTCAGGGTGCCAGACCCAGGGAAAGTCTTTTTGTTTCTGTTGGCTCTGGAGGAAGATCCTTGTCATCAATATTCCCCTGGTCTGGGAGCTTCTGAGCACAGGGACCCTGGGTCCAAAGGATGCACTCCGCTCCTGGCTCTTCTTGCTTGGTGGTAATGATGTCCCTCTCCTCTCTGCTTGCTTCTCTCTTTCATATCTCAAAAGAGATTGACTCAAGATACAACCTAATCCTGTAGATTATGTCTTGCCTCATTAACATAGCTGCCTCTAATTCTGCCCCATCAGCATCATAGAGGTTAGGATTTACAACACGTAGGATAATTACAAAATGGAGGACAAACATAAAATATTTGGAATTATGGCCTAGCCAAGTTGACACACATATTTGGGGGGACACAATTCAATCCATAACAAATAGATTCTGAAAAAACATTTAACAAAATTCAACATCCATTCAAACACGGCAAGGATTGTGAGGATGGCTCAGGACCAGGCAGTGTTTCATTCTGTTATACATAGGATCGCTCTGAGCCAGAACCAACTTGATGGCTCCTAACAACAACCGAATAGAGTAAAACATAGTGTGGGATAGAACAAAAAAGAATAAAAAGAATGAATAACAAATAGGGCAAGCACATCAGTCAGAGTTCTCCACAAAACTAACAGGAGGATAGAGAGAGAGAGAGATAAGTTCCTGAGTGGTGCAAAAGTTTAAACAATCAACTACTAACCAAAAGGTTGGTGGTACAAACCCACCCAGAGGTACCCTGGAAGAAAGGCCTGGGGATCTGCTTCTGAAAGTTCACAGCCTTGAAAATCCTATGGAGTAGCTCTCTGCACATATGGGGTCGCCATGAGTCAGAATTTACTTAACAGCAAGTAACTACAACAACACGTATATGCATATAAATAGAGCAAGAGAGATTGGTCTTTAAAGAATTAGTTCACTCTATTGTGGAGGTGGCAAGTCCAAAATTTGTAGGGCAGGCCTGCAGACTGGAAGCTCAAGCAAGATTTTTAAGTTCTAGTGTTGAGGCCAAATGCCTACTTCTTTCAGATACCTCAGTTATTTTTCTTAAGACCTTCAACTGATTGGATGAGTCTTACTTTCATTATTTCTGGTAATCTCCTTTACTAAAATAAATAACTGTATATTTTAGTCACATGTGCAAAATACCTTCACAGAAACATCTAGACTAGTGTTTAACCAAACAACTGGGCACCATAGCCTAGTCAAATTGACACATAAAATTAACCATCACACTACGTGCTGCTTTTTGCAACTTGTTTCATATAGATGATACAGATCTAAGTATAGTTTTCACCGTTTAAATCATACTAGGCACTCTGCCTCGGCCTTTTTACTCGCTGTTTCCTCAGCCTACAATTCAAAACATTGTATATAAACTTTGTATGAGGTTACAACATACAGATTATGTTTCTTATTCAAGTCATAGCTAAAGCTTTTGGAAATCTGCTTAGATTAGCAGATCTCACTCACTGAGCTAGCGTCAATTTTGCAAACCATGCTGCTGATACTACATAAGGATTCTACCATAATGTACCTTTTACAAGATATTGAACTTTGATCATCGTTTAGGATAGAAGGCAAATAGACATACAGTTAGAATACAGTTTGATAAGACATCATATTTGTTTGGGGCCTTAAGTACTAGCTAGTTTCTCCTTACTTCTTACATAATGAAATAGAATTCAGGGGCATATCAGGGCATTGTGCTTCTCTTTGATTGAGTCTGTGATGGCAGCTCACACTCATTCTAACTGTTGAGAGGCCCATGCAGTTTGAGCGTTGGAGTCAGGAGTGCAATAGCTTGTACTGTTTTTGCCTGTTTGGCGCAAGATGAGCCACAGGTGCCTCATGGTATTGCCAGCACTCTGGAGGTCACCTTTTGAATCAGTTAAAGTTCTTGAATCGCAAACAAGGAGACTAGAGCAGCTTGTACAGCAATCTATGAAGGACCTCTTCAGGTAATACTTCTGTAATACTTCTCAAAATCCAAATTAAGGGGTGGGTGTCTTGCTTAGGTCAGATGCCCACCATATATTTGAGAAAACTGATTGTAAATGATTCTCTGAAAAAAACACTGTTCAGATAAAAAAAAAAAAATGTGCCAAAAGGAGATTTGTAATCAAAAAGAAGTGAATCAATGCTTTGCAGCCAGAAAGCAAGAAAGTTGATATGCAAATTCATCTGTAGCAAGAATCAGGGCATTCTGGAACTTTTTCAGTAACTTTGGCTTAAGCAGGGTGTTCATGCTCAGCTCCAACAAATATGCCTATTATGGAATGCCAGTAGCTGAGAACCCTGTGGGTCACTGCAATACTTAGATGCAAGGAAAAGAGAGAAATTTTAATATAACAATTAAGACATTGGATATAAAGCCAGTAAGATTGGCTTCCTATTCTACCTCTATCATTAACTAGCCGTGTGGCCATGGAGAAATTATTTAAGCTTTTTAGTTTTTAACTTCCTCTTCATTGGGAAGGAAGAAGTGATAATAATAATAGTATGTGCCAGGCCCTGTTTGAATGAAGATATATGTATACAGTAAATGTTTTAATTCTTACAACAACGGTAGAGGGAAACTGCTTGTTTGATAATCATCATTAGGCAGATGAGGGAACTGGAGCAGAGCAGTTAAATTACTTCCCTGGGTGTTTATACAGTAAGTGTAGTAGCTAGGATTCGTAATCAGAAAGTCTGATTC
This sequence comes from Elephas maximus indicus, assembly GCF_024166365.1. Classification (NCBI taxonomy): domain Eukaryota; kingdom Metazoa; phylum Chordata; class Mammalia; order Proboscidea; family Elephantidae; genus Elephas; species Elephas maximus. Next base: position 76,762,943 of record NC_064822.1, on the reverse strand, counting down.
TAAAGCCTGAACTTGTAACCACGAAGGAAAAATTACATGTTGATCTTATAAAAGCCACTGAAATTGAGGAATTGTTTGTTCCTACATCATTACCTAGCAAAAACCGATTAATAATTTGTCACTTCCTTATTCATCTTTTTCCATACTTATTTCATCACCATGTCTTATTAATTGTGACTAATTAGGAGCCATCTTCTCTCCTTCTGCATTGACAACCCCCTAGATAAAATGATCATAATCTCTCACCTGTACTGTTGTAATCAGTTCTCAATAGTTCACCCTATGTGCACCCTTTCCCCTCTGCCAATATCCCCCCTTAAAAGTCAGTAATCTTCTAAAACTACAAATATCATCATGACATATGTTATCTGAGAACCGCATTCTGGTCCACTTCCATTAATTAGCTAAGAGACTATTAGAATATTATAGAGCACCATGAATACAAATGTTGATTTTGGGGGAAGAGAGATTTCTTAACCCAGAAGGAGAAATTCTGAAGGTAAGGTCAATGTTGATGAAGAATGTTAACATTTAAACTAGATTTAACTCCCTACTTTGACACAAACTTGAGAAGTGACCTTGTACAAAGCACTAAATATCTCTAGTTTGCTCATCTATAGTTTGTGATCAAATGAGAGAACTTCTAAAATACAAATATTACTCTGCGAACCTATGATTGCATTTTGAAATAATTTAAAGTGAATAAGACAACTTTATTCATATAGGGAAATACAAGTTTTTAAACGTGTTTTACACAAATGGACAGATTATTTGATTCATAGAGATATGTATACCTATATTGTCTGAATAGCAATTTCATAAGATGTTGAAAAGTGAAATATTCTCAAAACCAGAATCATAAGAACATCTCTCAAATTAAATAAGATTAGAATTCAAAGTCGTTTAACATTATTTTATTTATTTGTTTAATATTTTAAAAAAAAATCATTCACTGGAATTTACCATTTTCCTCTTTTTCACTCTCTTGTTTCTTGCTGACATTTATTTACAAGGAGCAATTTTCTTTTTTTCCCCTTTCCCTTCAAATAAATGGTGGTGACAACAACAAATGTGGGTATTTTTAGATCTGATTTACAGGATAGAGGTCTATTGGATACTTGGTTCTGACCCCAACTCCAATAAAATTAAATTGATGTCATTGACAAGTAGTAGTATTTGACGGATGTGTTTACCAAGATGGTGAGAAATTATAGTGGGTGGCTCATGGGAATGTAAGTAGGAGTGATGGGATGAAACTGAGCCAATGAAATCACAGTCTGAATATCAGGAAAAATGCCCTAACAGTGCTTTGACCTCTTTGGGGAAATTGCAAGAGATCTATTCTTTTTCAGTACATTCTAAACATAAAACATCTGGCAACTCAAGTTGGGATGGTGAAAACAAACTTTTGAATCTCTGCTCAAATTCTACCTTTATCCATTGTTTCTCAATTGAAAGTATTATAATTCTGAAACTAATATTCTATGAAAAAAATTTGTGCTGGCTTTCCTGCCCCACAGGGTTCTAGTCCTTATATTTAGTCTGTCACAATTTTTGTTTGTTTACTTCTTTACATAACTTTCTTTGACTCCCATTTACTCAATTATTAATTTATTCATTTGATTCTTCATCAGCAAGGAAGGACACTTGTTCATCAGTAAAAAAATAAATAAATAAATAATTTTTTTTGAGTTCCTAAAATGTCTTGACTGTCACAACTTGCTCCACCAGTCACCATTTTATTTTTACATATTACAGCAGTCACTAAAATACATGTGTCAAGCCATTGGCATGATCATAGCTGTGGAAGACAGAATAATGCTTCCCCTCCCCCACCAAAGATGCCATGTCCCAGTTCTAGAGTCCTGTGAACATATTACCTTCACGGCAAAAGGGACTTTGCAGATATGATTAGAATTAAAGACCTTGAGATGAAAAAATTATCCTGGATTATCAAGGTGTGCCCAATCTAGTCACATGAGCCTCTAGAAGCAGAGCACCTTTCCTGGCTGTACTCAGAGAGATGTAGCATTGCTGGCTTTGAAGAGAGATGAAGTAGGGCACATGCCATGGAATGTGGGCAGCCCAAGAAGCTAGAAATGGCAAGGAAACAGATTTTAACCTAGAGTTTTCAGTAGGAGCACAGACCTGCCAATGCCTTTTTTTTTTTTCCCCCTACTGAGACTGACATGGGCAACTTAAAGAAATGTGCTGTTTTAAGGCTCTAGGTTTGCCATAATTTGTCATGGCAGAAATAGAAATTTAATACAATATTGCTTTCTTCAAGAGACCCAAACTCTCCTTTTGATGTGCCATCTGTCTTAGGCTGGGTTCTCCAGAGAAGCAAAACCAGTAAAGCATATAAATATATAGAGAGAGATTTATATCAAGGAAACAGCTCACGTGATTGTAGGGGTTGGAATATCCGAAGTCCTTGGATCAGGATAGAGGCCTTTCCCAATTCACAGAGCCACAGAAGCTGGTGAGCCCAGGATGAGCAGGTCAGAGAGCAGGGCTCCAGCTCACAGGCTGTGAAGGTTGAGGAACCCCCAAGGTTGGCAGGCAAGACCGCAAGGTATCTCCTCATTCACGTAGCTGCAGGGGCTGGTGAACCCAAGATCGGCAGGTTAGGGAGCAGGACTCTCGCTTGCAGGCTGTGAAGATTGACGAATCCCAAGAATCATGGCCCAGCCAAGCTGACGGACAATCTTAATCATCATACCATCTATGAAGACATTCTAAAATTGTTTCATTCATTTATTTATTCATTCATTTTTTTTCAGATGATCCTTTTTTACATAGCTACAGGTATCCAGCATGGTATTAGGTGTAAGCCAAATACAAACCAAACTTGTTACTGTCAAGTCAATTCCAACTCATAACAGCCCTATATGTTAGGTATAAAAAAAAAAAAATAAAATTGCCATCAAGTTGATTCTGACTCAAAGTGACTTTATAGGACAGAATAGAACTGCCCCAACTGCCCCATAGGGTTTCCAACAAGTGACTGGTGGATTTAAACTGCAGACCTTTTGGTTAGCAGCTAAGCTATGTTATGTATAAAAACAAATAAGACACTGCCCCTGTCAAAAAGTTCCTATTCAAGCAGGAGATTAGTAACAATACAATATGGTAAGTATATACAAGGGCAGTTCCTATGATAAGAATTCAAAAGAAGAACTCACTGGTTTTAACTAGAGCTGAAGTGACAACGGAATTGGTGTAAGAGAAAGCTTCAAAGAGGTGAAATTTGAACTGGGATTTAAAAGTTGAGAAGGTTCCACCAGATAGGAAAAAAGAAAGAAAAAAAATAGCAAGATAAACTTAAGTAGAGGAACAAGATGAGCAAAAGAAAGAGGTGTATAACTGTATAGTTGGGTACAATATGCTAACAATAAAATGTGTTTTATGTCCCTTTCATTTGTATTGGAATGCAATTTGTTTATTGGAGTACAAACTAGTGAGAGAATGTTTTTTGTTTGCTACTCTATCCCCACTACCTAGAACAATGCCCAGCATGTTGTAAATATCAAATAAGTACTTGTTGTATGAATGAATGTGTCACCTTTTATGTGATTTTAAATAGAATTATTTAAATATAGAAATATGTAAGCTGTGGCTTCAAAGATTTCAAAACAGAAGAAAACTAGATTTGCATTTTGCAATGCTTCTGAGATTTCTTCAGAGTCTCCATGTACTAACTCCCTTACTATATGGCACGTAGAAAGGAAAACTTGAAAACTTGGAGAACTTATATAAAATAAATGATATTGCAAGATATTTCATGAATCCTACTGTCATATGTCTTAGGAACTGCCAACATTATTTCAACTTTTCTAAGTGCTGATTTTATCCTTAAAGAATATCTAATTTTGATAGTACAAATAATAATAAATATTACTTTTTTCCTCAAGTCTGGTACCTACTATCAAGCCTAATATGACCAAATATTTTTCAAAGCACCTGATTTTAAATGATCTAAAAGTGAAAATACACTCTGAAGCCACTCCACCTTCATTATAACAGGGAACAGATGTTCATTAATATAAATTATTTAATTCTACTTTTTTTTTATTTTACTGATTAGAGTACTTAAGCCTTTTATTGGATAATTAACATTTTATATTCTTTAATTTGAGTTTATTATAAAAATGGGTATTTTCTAAATTTTATTTTTTGATTATATATTTTAAAATATTTTCCAAGCTTATTTCTTTCTTTCAATAAAATAAGAATTCAAGCATTAGTTCAAGTTCAAAAGCTTTTTATTTCTTATGACTTATAAAACATTTAAACTTTTTAATTCACATCTGTAAACCCCATGTTAGAGACAGAAGCCAAATTCCCCAAAGGATAATTCTTCTGAAATTTCCATTTCAGTTTGAGAGCCAAAAGGCCAAGGGAAGTAATTTGTAGAAATCAGCTTAAATCTGCTTTCAAACACTGTATCCTGTGTAAAGGAATATGGACCCTTTCAAATAGGTTGGTTGTCCCTGAAGTTACTAGCTCAAGATATAGCTGGAGTATTAGGGTGTTTTGTATACTGAGTTAATGTGGCCACATATTGCTCTGTGTAACACAATAAGTTTTATGAAGAAAGAGAACGAAAAGTTCTTTTAGGACGCGGATCAGGGGGAAGATAATTACTTCTTTCTGAACGAGTTAAGAAGGAAGTTAGGAGATAGGGAGGAAGCAAGAAAAGAAGGAAGGAAGGAAGGAAAGAAGAAAAGCATGAAGATTCTTGAGCATTCAATGAAAACAATATATAGTCCACCCTTCTTTTCTATCAAAACCCTGGTGGTGTAGTGGTTAAGTGCTACAGTTACTAATCAAAAGGTCAGCAGTTCAAATCCACCAGGTGCTCCTTGGAAGCTCTATGGGGGCAGTTCTACTGTGTCTTACAGGGTCGCTATGAGTCAGAATCAACTGGAAGGCAACTGGTTTTTTTTCCCCCCTTTCTATAGGAGCCCTGGTGGCCCAGTGGTTATAGCACTTGGTGTTAACCAAAAGGTCTGCAGTTTGAACCCACCAGCCACTCTGCAGGAGGACGATGTGACAGTCTGCTTCTGTAAAGATTTACAGCCTTAGAAACCCGGTGGGTCAGTTCTACCCTGTCGTATAGGGTTGCTTTGAGTAGGAGTCAACTCAATGGCAGTGGATTTTGGTTCTTTTGTATAGGAGCCTTGGTGGCGCAATGATTAAGCCCTTGGCTGCTAATCCAAAGGCTGGCAGTTCGAACCCACCTAAAAAAGATGGCAGTTCAAACCTACCCAGTGGCTCCTTGGAAAAAAGATTGCCAGTATGGATTCAGACTCATAGCGACTCTATAGGACAAAGTGAAACTGCCTCATAGGGTTTTCGAGGCTGTCAATTTATGAAAGCAGACTGTCACATCTTTCTCCTGCAGAGCCGCTGATGGGTTCCAACCACTGAACTTTTGGTTAGCAACCCTGAGTTTAACCACTGCGTCACCGGGGCTCCTCCACAAAAGATTAGAGCCTTGGAAACCTTATAAGGCCGTTCTTGTCCTATAGGGTCATTAGGAGTCCAATTCAACTTGAAGGCAATGAATTTTGTTTTTATTTTGGTTTTCTTTTCTGTAGATGCAGGAAGCATGAATACAAGATGGTTGAAAGGCTTCTGTTTTGTTTTGTTTTTTGCATCAAGGGTGTCAGCAGCTGAGATTGAGTAATACAGTTGGTGGTTTGTGTAAACGGTAAATTGTTGAATGCTTTGATGCCAAAAAGCCTGACATTTGAAGATCAACTGCTAAAAAAAAAAAAAAAAAGAAGAAGAAGCTATTACCTATAAGTGAAGTAGAGCATTTAAGATTAAGAATGTTGTCTAATTTTATTGTAGTTACTCATTTCTTTTAAAAGTTATTTAAACATGTTCAAAATTGCATTGAAGTCTATGAGACAGAAATCTGTCTAGAGTGATTTCAAACAAGTTTTCAATTTAATGGTAGTAAATTACTGAAATAGGCTGCTATTGTGCTTCCATGCTGGGAAGGATCTAGGCTTATCCCAAGTTTCTGGTTGGCTAGCTTTAATGCATGGCTGACTTCTCCTTACTTGCATGATGTCTACTGAAGCTCTGGGTATCACATACATATTTTATAGCAAGAAAGAGCACGGGAAAAAGGCAGACTACATATTAGTTAAATCTCTTTTATCAAAATACAAATCAGTAGTTTCTCATAGTTACAGTGGAGTCTGGGGAGGCAAGTGTTCATAATCGCACATATTACTTCAAACAATGTTGGGGTTTTGTTTGCCAGAAAGACAGGATAACTACTGGACAAGCAATTAGCAGTATCTCCTACTTTGTCTTTAAAAATTATGATTGTCTAAAGTTCCTCATGTCAAGTTGCTGTAATAAGTAACATAATTAGTAAAAATCATCAGTGGGGACTAAACATACTGTACAGTTAAATCTTTAGGGGATAAAGACCATAACTCATAGTTTGTACTATGAAACTAACTTATAAATATCATTAAAGTCTGGTGTCTGTAAATCAGTCCTACAATTTTATACTCAAGGGTGGTTAATAAATGGTTTTTATTATATTTTATTTATAAAATAGATGATTTGGAGCCCTGGTGGCACCATGGTTAAGCGCTCGGCTGCTAACCAAAAGGTTGGTGGTTTGAATCCACCAGCTACTCCTTGTAAACCCTATAGGGCAGTTCTACTGTGTCCTATGGGATCACTATGAGTTAGAATCAACTCTATGGCAATGGATTTGGTTTTTTAATAAATGGTTTAAAGAGGAACTTTCCTAAAATAAAAATTGTTACTGTATCCTTCTTCTAGTCAATCAAATACATGAAAGAAAAACGATAGCCAGGGCTAGTGGGAAGAGAGGAGGAAAATTTAATTCACATAAATACGATTGTCTAAAACAACCAACCTAAATATACAAATTTAGTAAAGTGGCTAGGTTAAAAGTAATATAAAAATTCTAATTTTTCTATATACTAAGATAATCAGTGAAAAATATAATGGAGAAAACTTTCCCAATAAAAATGTAAAGCAAATAGCAAAATAAGAAATAAACTTACCATTAATGAATAGGAACTTAATGAAGGCATATACTTGTTTATCTAGAAACATACGAAAATTTTGAAAAATGGATAGAGATAGTTTGTTCCTATACTGGTGGACTAGGTGATTATTAAAATTCCGATGCTTCCAGAATAATATTTATATAATTCAATTACAAACTCAACAAGATATTTGAAAACATGGAACAACTTTACTGAAAGTTTATCAGCTAAGTATGAAATTAAGAACAACTAGAATAATTTTTAAAACAGAATAAGAGAAATGGGTACTGTGAGACAAAAATAGAAACATATATTGGTAGAGTATATATCTAGAATCATTTGCCACTAAATTGAACCTGTTGTTGTCATTATGTACTGTGGAGTCAATTTCAACTCACAGCAACCATATGTGACAGAGTAGAAGGGCCCCAAAGGGTTTTTTTGGATGAAAAAAAAAAAGTTTTTTTTTTTAATCTTTACCGAAGCAAAGAGTCAGGTCTTTTTCCCACAGACTCATCGATGAGTTCGAACCCCTAACCTTTGGTTAGCAGCCAAACAACCATTGTACCACCAGGCTCCCAATATGTCAATAATTAAGTGTATGACAAATAAAATATCACAAATCGGAAGGCAATAATACCTCATTATTTGTGAAAAAAATTATACTAAAAATATTGGGAAACTATAAAGAAAATGTTTACTATAAAATTTTAAACTTCATATCTAGAAATTCATAACCAAAATTTGAATTTAGCAACATAAAATTATGATGTAAAGTAAAAGCCACAAAAGAAGATTCCAATTTTACTCAAGTTTTTTTTATGCTATAAATTGATATTGTTACTAAAACTTTATTAAATATGACTTTATGGTAAAATTATTTTATAAAGTTTTTTTCTTAAAATATGACACAAGAAATTTCTGAATTATATTTTCAAATTTTTAGTCATTAATTCAGCAGATATATTTTGTACAGTTAATTTGGTTGACGGGATAGGGGTTAAAGAGATAAACGGAATTTAAAACACCTCTAAAGCCGCTTAAAATGACTAACTGCAGACTCATGTGATATAATAAAAATATAAATGAAGTGGTAAAGAATGAATAATCAATAGCTACGATTCTTTTCAGAAGTCCCTGAGTGATGTAAATGGCTAAAACACTTGCTGCTAAAGGAAAGTTTGGAAGTTTAAGTCCACCCAGAGTACCTCAGAAGAAAGGCCCGCTGATCTACTTTTGAAAAGTTAGCCATTGAAAACTCTATGAAGCACAGTTCTACTCTGACACATCTTAGTCACTATGACTGGGAACTGACTCCACACCAACTGTTTTTTTTAAGTTTATGTGTAAGTTTTTCTGTATTTCCCAGGCATAGTAATCACTATTTTTAAAATAGTGATTTCATTTATTCGGTACAAACCTACTATGTATATACTGGCTGGAGGTTCTTTGTTATAGGTGTAAAATGAATGAAGTAAAAGTAAATTCATATTTTATTCTGTAACTTTTCTTCCCTAATGAATTCTAAAAATCAAATAAAAAGAGAAACGTACAGAGCAGAAATGAGTTACGATTAAAGAGTACATTTGTGACTTGTGTTGTAGATCAAATATTCACATAAATTCAATTACTTAAATTAGGGTCAATAGGAAATAGGATAATCCAACAAAAATCTTATTTTTTTCCTTTTAAAAATGTGGTTGCTAGTGTATTTTGTGGTTTTTGTTTTGTTTTAGATTATTGCTTAGTTTTCCTACAGTTGCTTCAATTTTCAATTTCATAGCCTTTGAGTAAAATTATCTGAGTAACTTAAACTATTATTTAACATATATATCATATAACTCTTTCTTCCAATATAAACAATTTATGTTCAAACAGCATATAAATACAACTAAGTGATTAAGTTAAATAACAATTTAAATAAGTTTTGATTTTGAATAGTGATTTGAGGCCCTATTTCCCTTTGTTAAAATAAGACTTATCCTTCTGCATTTAATTCCACAGAGAAAATTCTTTTTTGTTTTATAATTTTCATCGTGCTTTAAGTGAAAGTTTACAAATCAAGTCAGTCTCTCTCTCATATAACTCTTAATTAACATTATTTCCAATTAGAGTGCTTAATAAAAATTGTTTTTCCAAATATGTGAAATTTTTGCTTTGTCTTGCTTTTGGTGCTTTTCATAGTAAAACCAAAAAAAAAAGTTATTAAGATAGGAAATTTCATAACTCAGTAAATATAAAAGCCACTTTTATCTATTAAGATCATATATTGTTCAATTTACCACTTGCATGATTATATCTTCTGAAAGAGAGTTTGTTGCTTGGTTGTTTTATAGTTTTTATTTCATTATTTTAGAAAATACAAGTGAGGGTATCAGCCAGGGACTCAGACAACATAAAAGTAGTCATATTCAAACAATCAATAATAATACTCAGACATAAGTAAAATCTTCAGATAATACAAGAAAATTTTGGCAGCAGGATATAATCTGGAGAGATTGCTTTGGTAACAGGAAGATTCCCATTTAAAGTTATTGCTACTGTCATACAATAATCTCTTTTAAAAGCAGTCTCTTTAATTCACTATTATATTCCTAGGACCTAGTCGTAGTGCCTAGAAAATGATAATCTCAAAAAATATATAAATGAATGAAACACATAAATAAACAAATGGCCCTACTTAGTTTCTCTGGATTAGAGAAAATACAAAGATGGAAGAAATGAATACATCAATTCCTCAAACAAAATAAAAAGCTGAATTCTATAACATATCTAGAATTTCTAAGCAGTGTCATATTGCTTTAAATTGCCAGTCACTTTATATTCTTCCTTTAAACGATAGGGCCTTAACAAATACTACCATGAGATAATCATTGAGACACAATTCTCTGTAGTTAATATGGAAGCATATAAGACTTACGTGCATAAAATCGTGTTTAGTGTCCAAAGAAAAAATGTGTTAATGTGTCTGTAATTTGAGCTCCTTTTTTCTTTTTTTTAAATGTAGGTTACTGTCCTTTTACTAGGGCTTCTTTTTTCACAAAATGTAAACTGTTTAATTCTGATTTTTAAAGAGCAAAATAATTTACTATGTTGAAACAGCCCATTCATCACAGAAAGCATTTGATTCTGTCACCTCAAGTGCTTGTTAAATCACTTCCAGCTGCTACAATCAAGGGGTAGGTACTTCTAAGGTCTGGCACTTTCTGAGCTCTATTACACCTTTAAGTATGATTCTTCAATCCAATTCTAGCCTTCATAATAATCAAGTGCCCACTCCACTTAACTTCAAGGCAACTGGGAACTTAGAATTCTCCATATGTGTCTGTATCTGATTTTCAATCAGACCTCTTCATCCAAAACCTGAAAAATTCTGAATATCTATGAAGGAGTATAGTAACAACATTTTCACTTAAAGCAATGTCAAGAGTAGCATCATTGAAATAAGACTTTGGCAAGGAAAGTAAGCTATAAAAGGAACGCTTTTCCAAACCATCGAGGAAGTTAGGAAGTTAGCGATAGAACTGAGAGAAGTAACACATTCTGTGATTCTACCTATGTGGATACATTGGATTAAATAATTCAGCCTCAAGATAGGATTCAATGTAATTTAAATTATAGGAAAAGAGGAGGAAGCCAATGTTCAAGAATTTATACTGAAGAAAGTTTACACACAGGCATTGTCTAGCTATAATATTTAATTTATTCAATAAATATTTGTTAAGTACCTACCCTTAGTATTAGTGATACATTCAAGTATAAAATAAATTTTAAAAATGTTATAAAAGTAATAACATAGAGAACACAGCGATCTTTAAATGTCTAGTTCATATATCCACTTCTTAAAAAGTATCTATAAAACTCTTAGTACGTGACACTTACGTTAATGAGCTAATTTTTATAGTGTGTATTCAAAACTCTATGCAATTCATCGTAGTTTGATTTTCCAAAAGAGAGTGCTATGGAACACATAAACAGGTTATTTAAATTAGAATTTTTTTTAACTTAGACAGGTGAAGAGGACTAGAGGTGAGCGGGATTATTCTAGGTAGGAGAAAAATCAAACGGAAAGATCTAGAGATGAGAAGAGTGTTGAGTTCACAGAACAGAAAGAATTCAGTATAGTTAGGACTTAGAATTTGAGTGGGGTACTGGAAAGAGATAAGTCTGCAGAAGGAGTGGAAAGCCATTATATAGAGGCTAAACTTTATCTGAAAACCAAAAAAAAAATTGAAGATTTTTTTTTTTTTAAAGAGAGTAGTAAGACCATGTTTGTAGAATGGATTTGAATGAGTTACAAAGGTCATTTAGGTCACCTGTCCATCTACTCACTCACTCAGTAATTCAAAAGATATTTTTAGAACTATTACTACGTGAAGAACAGAGTGGTGGTCAGAAAGCAAAGGACCTTATGAGCCTTCTGTTTTTACTCTGACTGGGATGGGGAGCCAATAAATAGTTTGAACTGAGGGGTATGTAGCCTCACTGGTTTATATGCTGAGAATAGACTGAGTGACTGCAGGGACAAGAAATAAAAGGTAAAAGAGCTGAAGACCTTTGCAAAATCTGGGAGAAAGATTGTGGTGGATTAAACATTTGTGGAAGAGGTATTGTGGAAATCGTTATTATGCATGGTTAATTGATATAATTTGAAAGTAGAGTCAGTAGAATTCCCTATGGTTGGATATGAAGTATGAGAGATTAAGAATAATTAGAGATGCCACAGGGTTTGGCTTGAGCAACAGGAAAGGAGTTTTTATTAACTGAACAAAGTATACAGTGGAAGTAATAAGGGAAGGAGAAATCAGGAGAATTTCTTGGTACATGTTAAATTTGAAATGTGTGTTAAGGTCATGAAACCTGATAAGATCATCAAGGAAGTGAATGTAGACAGGAATGAGGTCCAAGGATGGAGCCCTGAGTCACTCCAACTTTAACAAGTCAGGGTGATGAGAAGGAACTAGCAAAGAAGACCAAGAAGCAACCACCAGTTGTTGTTGTTAGGTGCCGTCGAGTCAGTTCTGACTCATAGTGACCCTATGCACAACAGAACAAAACATTGCCCAGTCCTGAGCCATCCTTACAATCCTTGTTATGCTTGAGCTCATTGCTGCAGCCTCTGTGTCAATCCACCTCGTTGAGGGTCTTCCTCTTTTCCGCTTACCCTGTGCTCTGCTGAGCATGATGTCCTTCTCCAGGTACTGATCCCTCCTGACAACAGGTCCAAAGTATGTAAGACACAGTCTCGCCATCCCTGCTTCTAAGGAGCATTCTGGCTGTATCTCTAAGACAGATTTGTTTGTTCTTTTGGTATACTCAATATTCTTCGCCCACACCACAATTCAAAGGCGTCAATTCTTCTTCAGTCTTCCTTATTCATTGTCCAGTTTTCACATGCATATGATGCGACTGAAAATATCATGGCTTGGGTCAGGTGCACCTTGGTCTTCAAGGTGACATCTTTGCTCTTCAACACTTTAAAGAGGTCCTTTGCAGCAGATCTGCCCAATGCAATGTGTCTTTTGATTTCTTGACTGCTGCTTCCATGGCTGTTGATTGTGGATCCAAGTAAAATGAAATCCTTGACAATTTCAATCTTTTCGCCATTTATCATGATATTGCTTATTGGTGCAGTTGTGAGGATTTTTTTTTTTTTTTTTTATGTTGAGGTGCAATCCATACCGAAGGCTGTTTGCTCTTCATTAGTAAGCGCTTCAAGTCCTCTTCACTTTCAGCAAGCAAGGTTGTGTCATCTGCATAAGACAGGTTGTTAATGAGCCTTCCTCCGATCCTGATGCTCCATTTTTCTTCATATAGTTCAGTTTCTCGGATTATTTGCTCAGCATACAGATTGAATAGGTATGGTGAAAGGATACAACCCTGATGCACACCCTTCCTTACTTTAAACCAATCCGTATTCCCTTGTTCTGTCCAAATAACTGCCTCTTGATCTAGGTAAAGGTTCCTCATGAGCACAATTAAGTGTTCTGGAATTCCCATTCTTCGCAGTGTTATCCATAGTTTGTTATGATCCACACAGTCGAATGGCTTTATGTAGTCAATAAAACACAGGTAAACATCCTTTTGGTATTCTCTGCTTTCAGCCAGGATCCATTTGACATCAGTAATAATATCCCTGGTTCCACATCCTCTTCTGAATCCGGCCTGAATTTCTGGCAGTTCCCTGTAATATACTGCTGCAGCCACTTTTTTTTTTTTTTTTCCATCGTCTCATTCCACAGTAGGGTAGGATATATGTCAGAAGAGTGAGCTATCCCAGAAATCAAGTAAAGAAAATCTTTCAAGAAGAACAGAGAATAATTAGTATCAAATGATGATAATTGGACCTCACTTAGTATTCCTTTGCAGAGAAAGACTGTGTCATGCAGCTCTCTTAGCTGTAATTCATTGTTAATACACTAGAGCTCTGGGGAAGGAGGATCAGTGTATAATTCTCCAATTAGATACCAGTGTTTTAATGGGTCTGTGTCTCAAGGCTGTGACCTTCACAATGTTTCTGCAGTGTTATAACTTTTTTAAAAACCTCTTGTCCCTTATTCCTTTATCCGGCTGCAGTATTCCCAATTTAATTCCTTGAAGCCCTGACCCCTGTTGAGTACGGCCCCTCTTCCCCCTCTCAGCTGTTAGATAAGGCAAGGACACTAAAAGGGCTTGGAGTGGGTGGAATGCTTTTCTCCCAGCTGTGAAAAGTCTGTAGCTAACTCTTTTCTCCTAGAGAATAGGCTTGTATTTTAAAGAAGCCTCTGAGCTTATTTCACAATGATTATATTTCTCCTTCTGTGAGAACCAAGAAGGAACTTTTCTCAGAGCTTTACTGTGAAAATCTGACGGACTTCCTTGATATATGGCCCATATAATATTGCTCCCTCCATGTCTGCAGTCCCCAGGAATTTCTCATACTTATCCTTGTCCACACTTGTCCTCCAGCAACTTATCTAAATTATCATTTAAATGTTCCTACTACTTCACATCTCCAGGGGCATCAGTTCTTGGTAAGCAGATCTTGACAGTAGGTCTGGTTGAATCCCTCTCTGGATGTTTCAGCATAGTGGTTTGCCCTGAAACCTCAGTTCGATGATGAGTTCAAAAAAAGTTTGGGATTGTCAGTTTGACCACCTTTTCATTTGTAAGGACAAGAGTGACAACTTCCAAGCTCTTTACATCTAGGACTGAAAGTCTAAAGAGTGGTTTTTAAATGTAGCAAATACTATAGCATGTATGTATGATTATAACAATCTATAAGGTGCCCTAGTGGCACAATGTTTAAGTACTCAGCTGCTAACCAAAAGTTTGGCAGTTTGAACCCGCCCAGCTGCTCTGCTGAAGAAAGATCTGGTGATCTGTTCCTGTAAAGATCACAGCCTAGAAAACACAATGAGATAGTTCTACTCTGTCACATTGGGTGGCTATGAGTTGAAATCAATTCAATGCCACCTAATGACAATGAAAACATGAGAATATACTAGATAAGAAAAATTGAATATGGAGAGCAGGGAAATTTGCTGAAGAAAGTGAGATTCTTGACTATGAGAGAAGGGTTAGGATCTAATTCACAAGCAAGGAGGTTAGGAATAGTAATGGGAGGAAAAATAGAATGTATGGGTCAGATTTGGTAATTCGGAAGATGAGAAATTCTCTTTTTCTCCTCAGAAATTATCTTCTAATTGTTTTTATTCTCTCAAGAAAAAAAAAGTAGCAAGGTTGTAAGTTAGGAGTGAGGATGGTGATAGTAATATCATTGGAGTTAGGAGCGGGTATAAAATAGACTTCTATGAGAATATAGGTGGGGGTGTTGTTGTTGGTTGTTGTTGTTGGTTATCGAGTCAATTCCAATTCATGATGATCCCAAGTGTGCAGAGTAAAGCTGCTTCATAGGGTTTTCAGGGCCGTGACCTTTCGGAAGCAGATTACCAGGACTTTCTTCCAAGACATCTTTGGTTGGATTCAAACCACCAAGCTTTTGGCTAATAGTCAAATGCTTAACTATTTTCACCACCCAGCCAGGGTCTCCTTTGGAGTGAGGAATGTAACTGATACTCACTATGTTAGCAGTTTTGAGTTGAAGGTTAGGTTTCAATATTCGAGAAGGAGAACATAGCTCAATTTAGGGATATGGCAATGGTAATGGAAACGAAAGAAGGTATTAGATATTGAAAAGGCATAATGATTACTACTTGATGCTTGGATCAGATGAATGAATAGAAATGAACCAATAAGAAAGCTAACTGGATATCTAACATGATGAAATTAACTGAAATAGAAAATACAGAAAGAAACCAGTTTTTTCACTTTTAACTTCACTGGCATTGTACTTTTTTTGTTGACCTAATACCCAAATCAATTAGATCAGAATTCATCCTTGACCAAATTACCTAGTAAGTACCCAAAGTACTTTGTTAGAAAGAGAATAGAATCTATATCTACCACTTTGTTAATTACATAACTAGCACCAAACACTAATTACTTATTACATTTAAGTACCACCTACCAATAAGCGCAAAAGGCAACGCCATCAACATTCTTTGGTAGAGGTTTCACCCTACAGGTGTTGATTCACCTCAACACCCTTGTAGTTGCTGGTTCATAGGAGTTAAAAAATGTAACCAGTCAAAACATTTGAGCCTAGAACTTTGTAAAAATTCAAAAAGGCACAGGTATAATTTGTGTGTGTGTGGGACTAGGTGTGACTGAAGCCTCAGTTGCCATTTATACCAATGAGGTCCTTATTACTTTTTTCCAATGATGAATTTTCTGTGTTAACAACATAGAGTTCTAGGCAGCATGACATTACTTAGGATGAGCTATTTTACTTTCAGCTACTGAATACACAGTAGGAGAAAGAAACTTTTTTGATTACTTGACAACTCTATGTATTATTTTGCTTTGGAAATACTGATGTATATCAGAAAAAATAGCTGCTATTTTCATTTTTCCTAAATATACTTTACTATATTTTAAAGGTACCAATAGCAATCTAGAATATGATTAAGGTGATTATTTAATCAATCATTTAAAATGTATTTTATCAAGCCTCTACTATGGGTTAAGCTATTTTAAGGAATTTCTGATTTCTTCCTAAAGATAATGTAGAACTATTGAAGCGGTTTAAGTTAGGAGAATGCATAAATTAGTTAATGCCGCATAAGAAATCACCCCAAAACTTAGTAACTTAAAACAACTTTAGTTAGCTCAAGATTCTACAGGTCAAAAGGTTAGGATGGGGTAAATGGGAGCTTTTTTTCAGATCTTGATTTTGGCTCAATTCTTCACGTATCTGCAACCAGCTGTAGGTCATCTTGCTGATCTTGTCTGGGCTTTCTCATATTTTGTGGCTTCAGCTGGAGTAACCGAGCTGATTCAGCTATGCTCCATACTATTTTATCTTCCTGCGGGTAGCCCAGACTTGTTCCTATGGCAGAGGCAGTAGTTCCAAGAGAAGTAGCAGAAAAATAAAAGGCCTATTAAGACATGGGTTGAGACTTGGCACATTTTTATCACTTCTTTTACAATCTATTGAGTGTACGAGGCCAGCTCAGATTCAAGGGGTCGGGGAATAGACTCTCGTTTTGGTGGCAAGAACTGTAAAATCATACTTGAAAGGTTACGAATGTAGGGAGAGACAAAGAAATGGGACCATGTTATAAGCCACCTTATGGTTTATTATGTCACAGAAAGTGACATAATAAGGTTCAAAATATAAATAGTCTGGTTGCAGTAACGGGAGTAGATGGGAAGAGAACATGATCTTATCTATTATCTCAACTATCAACACATTTGAAACCCTGGTGGTGCAGTGGTTAAGAGCTACGGCTGCTAACCAAAAGGTTGGCAGTTTGAACCCACCAATCACTCCTTGGAAACCATATGGGGCAGTTCTACTCTGCCCTATAGAGTCACAATGAGTGAAAACCAACTTGATGAAAAAAAAATTTTTTTTAATCAGTATATTTAAGGATTTCATATTTCCTTTAGACAATATTTACTACTTGGTAAGGAATTATATATTTTTATGTTTATTTGTTTCCCTTGTGATTGTTGTTAAAAATAAATGCATCTGTGTCGATATCTGTCTTAGGCAGTCTTCAAGGACACAAAATTAAATATACATTGTGTCTTAGGAAAATCATTGAGGTAAATTCTCAATATGTTTTCACTCCTCCTCCACATATCTTGATCCTGAAGGGTCTCACTTTTCTTATTCCATTGTCATCAGACTTGACAATATGACCTAGTTTATCCCCTGAAAAATAAGGGGAATTAACATGTGCCTCTTCTGTGAAGAAGTGATAACGGGAATCATGTGGTTCTGAAAACCTTTCCTCCTGCCACTATGAGTCTATCGTGTCCCAACTAACTACTACAAGTCTTGGTCCCACTTGGTGTTAGTAGAGTTGCAACTGTTCTGAAATGGATATAATTTCGATCATAAAATATGGTTGATGTGAAAGCTAGACAAGGAAGCCCAAAGAAGAATTGATGCCTTTGAATTATGGTGTTGTCAAAGAATATTGAATATACCATGGAATTTCAGAAAAACTAACAAATCCGTCTTGGAAGAAGTACACCCAGAATGCTCCTTAGAAGGGAGGATGGTTAGATTTCATTTCACAATCTTTGGACATATTATCAAGAAAAACCAGGCTCTGGAGAAGGATA
This sequence comes from Elephas maximus indicus, assembly GCF_024166365.1. NCBI lineage: Eukaryota > Metazoa > Chordata > Mammalia > Proboscidea > Elephantidae > Elephas > Elephas maximus. The sequence continues at coordinate 76,745,217 of NC_064822.1, read as the reverse complement.
TCATGCTTGGTAAAGTAGAAGATCAGCGAAAAAGAGGAAGACCCTCAGCAATATGGACTGACACAGTGGCTGCAGCAATGGACTCAAACAGCAACGACTGTGATGATGGTGCAGGACAGGGCAATGTTTTGCTCTGTTTTACATAGGGTCGTTATGAGTCAGAACCAACTTGAAGGCATCTAGCAACAACAACAAGCAAGAAAAGCCAAATACTTTAAATAAATTATAATCATATACCAATGATTTACAATTTGCATATGGTTTGAGAATAACCAGTCTTCAAATTCCCACTACCTTTATTTCATGAACAAAAACACATTGAATCAACAGTATGCTTGAGTTCTCCTTCTCCAATCGACATAATTGGCAGTGAGAGTTAACAGTGGCTTTTGTTGTTTGTTTCTCTGTCTGTGGTTTAAATGTGGCACTTCGTGAAGATAAATATAAAGTGATGTTGTTACGGATTGAATTGTGTCCCCCAAAAACGTGTGTCAACTTGGCTAGGTCATGATCCCAGTGTTGTATGGTTGTCCTCCACTTTGTGATCTGATGCAATTATCCTATATGTTGTAAATCCTAACCTCTATGATGTTTATGAGGCAGGCTTAGAGGCAGTTATGTTAATGAGTCCAAGCACAATCTACAGTATTAGGTTGTGTCTTGAGTCAATCTCTTTTGAAATATAAAAGAGAAGCTAGCAGAAAGGAGAGTGAGCACAGGAAGCAGAGCTGCTTCTGTCTCAAAGGATAGGGCCACAACCTCTGGAGTTTCAAAGAGTGGGACAATGGCCTCCTAGGTTTCAAAGAGTCAGATCTTCACCAACTCAGTTCCAGAGTGTGGAGCTGCCATTCACCAGGGCCAGGGGGATGGAACTGGATCTGTTGCCCAAAGCTGAGGGGGGCAGAAAGTTGGGGCCTGCTGGGGCCGAGGGGGTGGGGTTACCACTCAGACAAACAAGGAGAATGGGGCCATCCAAATCCAAGGGAGCAGAGTTGCTGTCCCAGTAGGCCTGGAATGCAGAGCTGAAGCCTGGGGCTGAGAGGCCTCCACCCAGAATCCAGAGAGAATGGTCAACGTCCAGAGTCTGGAGGGCAAGGCCATTCCCTAAACAGTCTCAGTGAACAGGGGATTAGTTTCAAGCCTTGAGAGCTAATTTAATGTATTCTTTCAGGTTTTGGACTTGCTTGGTGCCTGTTATGCCTTCTTTCCCTCCAATTTCTTCCATTTGTAATGGAAATGTTTACCTTGTGTCTGTTCCGCCATTGTACTTTGGAAGCAGACAACTTGTATTCTATATTTTACAGATGAAGAGGAATTCTGCCCCAGGATGGAATGTGCACTTTGAGTTGATTGAAGACTTTCAGGATGGGGTCAATGTATTTTACATGTGGCAAGGACATTAATTTTGGAGGGTCAAAGATTGGAATGTCATGGATTAAATTGTGTCCCCCCAAAATGTGCGTCAACTTGGCTACGTCATGGTTGCCAATATTGCCAGGTTGTCCTTCATTTTATGATCATATGTAATTATCCTATGTGTTGTAAATCCTAACTGCTATGATCCTAATGAGAATGGATTAGAGGCAGTTATGTTAATGAGTCAGGACACAATCTACTGGATTAGGTTGTATCTTGAGTCAATCTCTTTTGACATATAATAGAGAGAAGTGAACTCAGAAATGGGCCTCCTACCACAAGAAGAAGAGTTGGGCGTGGAGTACATCCTTTGGACCTGGAGCCCATGTGCTGAGAAGCTCCTAGACTAGGAGAAGATTGATGCTAAGGACTTTCCCTCAGAACCTATGGAGAGAGAAAGGCTTCCCCTGGAGCTGGCACCCGAAATTCAGACTTCCAGTCTCCTAGATTGTAAGAGAATTAATTTCTGTTTGTTAAAGCCATTCACTTGTTGTATTTCTATTATAGCAGCACTAGATATCTAAGACAGATGTTTTACACAGATTTTTTTTTCAGGCTGTACCAAGTTTCTCTGGAAGACTACCATTTGACTTGAAATTCTTATAACTATCTTTTGCCACAAAATGTTAAACCAAGCATTTATAATTTATTAAGGTAAAGAAAATGACTGTTTTTTATCAGATATATGCATAGTCTCTGAGTTGCTAAAGTCTGAGAAATTATAATAAAGAAAAGTAACGTTTAAGCCTTTATTTCAATTGCTAAAAATTCTAATGTCCAATTGTTTACTGAATTCTTACTACTACAGAAAAAAATAACTAAAAGGCTTTATAGGACTTATTTACTTCCATTTGCTGTTGAAAATCTGGTATACAATTAGACTTGTACTAAGTTTTTAGACAATAATATTATTCTAAGTCTAATAAAGCCTCCTTGATGATGGAGATATTCTATGACTTCGATGCCGAGGTCACTAGCCACTTGTTGCTATTGAGCAGTTGAAATGTCCCTGGGGAAGGGCATGATGCTTGGTAAACTAGACTGTCAGCGACAAAGAGGAAGACCCTCAACGAGATGGGTCTCCAACAATTGTGGGAATGGCAGAGGACCAGGCTGTGTTTCTTTCTGTTGTGCATAGGGTCACTATGAGTTGGAGCCAACTCGAAGGCATCTAAAAACAACAACTTGAAATGTAGTGTCATTGACTGAATTATGTCCCCCCCAAAATGTGTGTGTTAACTTGGTTAGGCCATGATTCCCAGTATTCTGTGGTTGTCCTCCATTTTGTGACTGTAATTTTCTTTAAAGAGAACTAGGATGGGATTGTAACACCCTTACCAGGTCACATCCATTATCCAATATAAAGGGAGTTTCCCTGGGGTTTAGCCTGCACCACCTTTTATCTCTAAAGAGATAAAAGGAAAGGGAAGTAAGCAGAGAGTTGAGGACCTCATACCACCAAGAATGCAGTGCCGGGAGCAGAGCACATCTTTTGGACCTGAAGTTCCCAAGCTGAAATGCTCCCAGACCCAGGGAAGACTGATGACTAGGACCTTCCTCCAGAGCTGGCAGAGAGAGAAAGGCGTCTCCTGGAGCTGACACCCTGAATTTGGACTTGTAATCTACTAGACTGTGAGAGAATACATTTTTCTGTGTTAAAGCCATCAACTTGTGGTATTTCTGTTATAAAAAGACAAAAATGACTAAGACATGTGGATAGTCAATTAAAAAACTAAATTTTAAAATTTATTTAATTTTAATTAATTTATATTTAGATAACCACATATGGTTAGTAATTATTGGTATTAAATAGCACTTATCTAAAGCTATATAACTTGAAAAATAAATACAATTGTTTCTTTCATGTTATTCAACTCAGGGGACTAAAAAGAGCCCTGTTCTTGGGGAACATCTAGCTCAATTGGCATAACATAATTTATAAAGGAAATGTTCTATATTTTACTTTGGTGAGTAGGATCTGGGGTCTTAAAAGTCTGTAAGCAGCCATCTAAAATACTTCACTGGTCTCACCCGTTCGGGACCAAGGGAGAATGAAGAGAACTAAAGATACAAGGGAAAGATTTGTCCAAAGGACTAATGGACCACAACTACTGTGGCCTCCAGCAGACTGAATCCAGTACAACTAGCTGGTACCTGGCTACCACCACTGACTGCTCTGACAAGGATCACAATAGAGGGTCCTGGACAGAGCTGGAGAAAAATGTAGAGCAAAATTTTAACTCAAAAAAAAGACCAGTCTTAATGGCCTGATAAAGACTGGAGAAACCCCAAGAGTATGGCCCTGGACACCCTTTAGCTTAGTAATAAAGTCACTCCTGAGGTTCACCCTTCAGCCAAGGACTAGACAGGCCCATAAAACAAAACAAGACTAATGAGGCACACCAGCCCAGCGGCAAGTACTAGAAGGCAGGAGGAGAAAGCAAAGTTGGTAATAGGGAACCCAAAGCCAATAAGGAAGAGTGTTGACATGTCGTGGGGTTTAACCAATGTCATAAAACAATATGTGCATGCTAACTGTTTAATGAGAAGTTACTGTGTTCTGTAAACCTTCATCTAAAGTACAATTAAAAAAAACTTTATTGCTAAAAAAAAAGAAGAAGCCCAGGTGGTGCAATGGTTAAGCACTCAGCTGCTAACCAAAAAGACAGGGTTCAAACACATCAGCTGCTCTGAGTAAGGAATATGTGGCAGTCTGCTTCCATAAAGATTTACAGCCTTAGAAACTCTATGGGGCAGTTCTACTCTGTTCTACACGGTCACTGTGCATTGGATTCTACTCAACAGCAATGGTTTTTTTGGGTTTGCAGGGGATTAAATGATACACTTGGCAGGGGATAGGAAAAATAATTATAAATATTTTAAATTCATACTAGAATATTGATTTTAATGAGAAAGTTTTCTTTTGTAAAAAAAGGTATTTTTTCTTAGGATCATGGAAATGAGCACTTTCTTAAAGCTTTACATTCCTAGGCAAAACAAAATTGTAAAATAGAAAAAAATATATTTTTCAGTGGTAAAAATGTAAGAACAATTTAAAAAGCCTCAATTGTGTGTGTGTGTGTGTGTGAAATTGAAGAAGCCACAGCTTAAAAAATAAATAAAATACACCTGGAAACATCAACGTGCGTTAGAAAAGCTATTTTTAGATCAATATTAGGAAACATTCTTATACATATGAAATAGAAATTGAATTACCCATTTAGATACCTGTTAGTCATTGTTATGGTCAGAACTTTAATTCATTGAATTGCTGTAACTAAACCAGCAACAACAAAATAAAATATTTGAAATAGAGCATGTGGCTTATTCTTTAAATCGATTTAGCAAAATTTAGTTTTCATAGAATTTGTACTTCCTGACGATTTCTTCAGAAAATGCTTGATAACAAGATGTGGAAAAATAGCAGTAATTCATAAATACATATTAAAATCATGAGTATTTGAGGGGAAATGTATTACCACTACTCTGTAAGTAAGGTTAAGAGAGAACACCATAGGATCTATAGTACAACAAATAGTTTCAGGAATTCTTTTCGTAAGCCTGAAATGTCATAAAATTTTAAGTGACTGCTTTTTTTTATCATTCAATATTAAAGAATCATACAAAAATACATGCATCCTCAATTCATATATTAAAAACAGGGAAATTAGCAGTTGCAAAAACGAAGTTTCCTAAATGATATTTTAAGTTTTTTTTTCTTGTTAAATGAATAAAATACAGATTTTTTTTTCTTTCAGATGATCTTTTTTTGTGGGAATCTTATCTCATTTTATTCCTTTTGAAGCCATTTTGTTCCTTTAATTGCACTTCAAATGTAATTCAAAAAGTGTACGTACATCACTTGCCAGCAATATAGACTACATTATTGACAAGTTTAGATCATTTTCCTTAGAAGGCCAAAAGATGGTGCTGCTGTGTAGCTGAGTTATCATTCCTCAATAATGCCTTCAATTCAACTGCTAAAATGGCGGAAATGCATCTGTCATAAAAGCAAGGAAAACAAGTTTGAAATGCAGTGAAACAAATCAGGTAACAAATTAACTTAAAGGTGGTACCCAAAGATAATTGGACTTAGTGAAAACTGGCAGCTGCCTAGTAGCAAAGAGATTTATGGTCTCTTTTTGTTTTACACATAGACACTTCTGAGAATTCAGGTTAAACATTTCTTCTTGACAAGTCATAGGGGAGGAGAGAGAGAGATGTCTTTAAAGAAATCTGTCACTTTATGAGATCTAATGAGTCAAATATTAATATACCCATTATGATAAATTAGTAACTTTCTAATCTCAGAGTAAACCTCAAAATTATTGTTACCTCAAAACCATTAAACTGTTGTTACCATTACCTTTAAACTATATTGCCATTCATTGTTGTCATCATATTATGCAGAGAGCTAGTCTTCTCCCATTTTAATTTTTATACTTTTAAAAGTCAAATAATTCTAAAAGATTTATACAGAAAAACGATTTAAAAACTTCCTCACACCCTGACAATCCCAAATCTCCACTCCTTAAAGAACAGCTTTTACAAAACTCTTATTTCTGTATTTTGGTATTAATTTATATTCCTAAATAACATGATTATCATATTATTTCTTGATTTTTTATTGACTTCTTTCTGCAGAAGGTTTCCCTATGTGCCCTTCTTCACAACTGTGTCCTCTATTTTCCAGTATAGTTATATCATAGTTTTTGGTTGACTCAATAATCAGTGTTTATAATTTGATTATGTTGCATTATTCACTGTCAAGCCATGCAGTCTACAATGATTACATTTAATATCTCTACAGTTTTGTGTTTTTCAGGATATAATAGTCTGTTGTGTTGTTCTTAACACTGGGTGCCTATCACTACACGTAGCTGATAGTTTACCCCTAGACTCTCTACTGAAGTGTTAATTTTCTCTCAACATATTTAAACAAATCATCTATTTAATTGACTTGTGTTTCTTGGAGATTTTATTCCTGGAAGTCTCCATCCCTGCTTGCTAACTAGAAATACTATATACCTCTCTTCCTGGAATCTTTCTTCATCATCATTCTTCAACTTTCTCCAGTGCTGACCCTTTGTTTTCTGGACCCGTCTTTTCTTTCTTGGTTTACTTGCTCCATCTTCCAGCTTCCGATGAAAAGGACAAGCAAAGTAAAGTATATGAGATTATTCTATATCTCAAAACAGCTTTATTCTATTTTCATATTGATTAATACATTTTCTCCCCAAAATTTTGAAATATTTCTCTATTGTCTTTGAGAAATTAGTGCTTCCATTGCAAGAACCAATACACTTCTACTTTTTTTTATCCTTTTCACATGACATGTGTATTCTCTGGAATTTATTTTACTTAATCTTCTCTTTATCCATGGTATTTTGGAATTTTATGATGAGATTCAAAGTCGATCTTTTTTATTAATAATTTTATTGGGCTCTTCCAAAACCAAATCCATTGCCATCGAGTCAATTCCAGCTCACAGGGACCCTGTAGGAAACAGTAGAACTGCCCCAGAGAGTTTATATGGTAGGTTGGTACCCTTGACATCTGTGATTCCAGACTTCCTTTTTTTCAACCACCCTGGTTTGTTTTTGGTGTATATATTATAGAAACTGTTCAAGCCATAAGGGATTTCATTTTTTTTTTGGATCCACAATGAACACGTATGGAAGCAGCAGTCAAGAAATCAAATGGAGGCAGGGCCAAGATGGCAGAGTAGTCAGATGCTTCTGGTAATCCCTCTTACAACAAAGACCCGAAAAAACAAGTGAAACAATTACATTTATGACAAGCTAGAAGCCCTGAACATCAAAGGCAAAGTTAGGAAATAGACTGAGTGGCAGGGGGAGGGAGAGACTGTTCAGAAGCAGAGAGGAGTTATTGGACCTGAATCACCAGCATCCCTCAGGCACCATTACCAGGAGTGGCTGCGGCAGGCTGGTGGTAGTGTTCAGCTGCAGTTTCCTCAGGAAGAAACAGCAGTCACACAGCCTACTCACATCTCTGGAACCAGAGAAAAAGGCACTCTCGGCAAAAGCTAAGTACTTGTGTATATTTTACTGCGCCCCCAACCATGAAGCCGGCTTCAGTGGTTGTTGATTTTCCTGGGCCTGAATCAGGTCTGGTTGCGTACCCTGAGCCATTGCCCTGGCCTTGGAAAAGGAATAAATTCACAACTAGGGAAAAGATAATCTGCCAGCTCCACTAACCTGGGGAGCTCAGGACAGAAGCAGCTCCTGTCTAGGCATAAATGGTCTGTGGACTTTGAATACCTTTCTCCTCTGCATGGACCTGTGTGGGCCTATTTCAGGAGAATAGGATAGTGTTGGCAGACTATATCGTTTAAGCTTTGCAGTGGAGAGGTGGGTATTTGATGTTTCACACAGCTTTGCCTATTAAACAGGGTCCCCACATCCCATATCAGGGGCCTAAGGATAGGTAGCTCCACTCAGGTCACCCACTTACCTGAGACAGAAGTACAAGGATAACTGATACCTCCCAGTCCTTACAACCAAAACCAAGGTCTGTCTGCAGAACTTACCCACCTGCATGCTCTAGAGAACGGGGACACATTTTCCCCACAGACACTCAGGGGACGATTGTCAGCCCCCTGCCTTGTTCAGAGCATGATCCCTTGGTGCCACCAGGTACCAGTACCTACAACAATCTCTCCTGCCCCTCTAAGTCTATAAGACAGAGCCTGTACCACACACTTGATGACGAACTCCCTGGACACCTGAGTGAAGCCATACAAGAAAAGTGAATGGACTCCTAGGCTCATATACCTGGTAACAGCTCCAGTGACAGGGTGTGTGATCTTCAAAGGTGAAAATAATCAAGCTACCTCACTCAAGCAACCTATTTGGACATATCAAAACAACAAAACAAAGACAGAAGCTAGGATATAGTAAGCAAACATAAAATAAGCTAATATAATAACTTATAGAATATACAAAGACAACAGTCAATATTAAATCACATAAAGAGGCAGATCATGATCACTTCAATAAGCACTCAAAAAAATAAAAAGAATCCAGGGATCTTCTGGATGAAGGTGCCTTCCTGGAACTACCAGATGCAGAATATAAAAGATTTATATACAGAACTCTTCAAGACATCAGGAAGGAGATCAGGCAATATGCAGAACAAGCCAAGGAATACACAGATAAAGCAGTTGAAGATATTAAAAAGGTTATTCAAAAACATAATTAATAATTAAGCTGCAAGAATCCAGAGAGAGAGAGATAGAAATCAGAAACTCAGAAGATTAACAATAAAATTAAAGAAGTAGACAACTCAGTAGAAATTTAGAGGAGAAGAATTGAGAAAGTGGAAGGCAAAATTGGTGAGCTTGAAGATAAGGCACCGGGCACCAATACATTTGAAAAAAATCTGATGAAATAATTTTAAAAAAAGAAGAAACCTTAAGACTCTATCACGAGAAATAACCTACAACTGATTGGACTACCACAACAGGGAGGGATAACAGAAAACACAGACAGAATTGTTGAAGATTTGTTGGCAGAAAACTTCTCTGGTATCGTGAAAGATGAGAAGATAGCTACCCAAGATGCTCATTGAACTCCACATGAGGTAGATTTTAAAAGAAAGACACCAAGACATATAATAATCAAACTAACCAAAACCAAAGACAGAATTTTAAGAGCAGCTAGGGATAAACAAAAAGTCACCTACAAAGGAGAGTCAATAAGAATAAGCTCAGACTATTCAGCAAAAACCACACAGGCAAGAAGGCAATGGGATGACTTATATAAAGCACTGAAGGAAAAAAAATTGCCAGCCAAGAATCATATATCCAGCACAACTGTCTCTCAAACATGAAGGTGAAATCAGGACATTTCAGATAAAAAGAAATCTATGGAATTTGAAAAAACCAAACAAAAACTACAAGAAATACTAAAGGGAGTTCATTGGTTAGAAAATCAATAATATCAGGTGTCAACCCAAGACTAGAACACTGGACAGAGCAATCAGATTTCAACCCAGATAGGGAAATCACAAAAACCAAGATAAAAAAAATGCTCAAAACAGGGAAACTGTGATGTTATTATGTAAAAGAAGATAACATTAAAACAATAAAGAGGGACTAAGAAATGTAGTCATAGATCTTTCATATGGAGAGGAAAACAAGGCAATATAAAGAAATAAAAGGTAGGTTTAAACTTAGAAAAATAGGAGTAAATATTCAGATAATCACAAAGCAGACTAACAATCCTACTCATCAAAATAAAATACAAAAAAAAAAAAAAAACCAGGGACTCAGCAGAAAGAAAATCAAGAGCAACGAATAAGAGAAAAAGACAATATATAAAGTAAACTACTCAGTACAAAAAATTAAGCAGGAAAAAGAAAATGTCAACAACACACAAAAAAAATGACATCAAAATGACAGCAGTAAACTCATACGTATCCATAACTAAGCTGAATGTAAATGGACTAAAAGCACCAATGAAGAGATAGAGAGTGGCAGAATGGATTAAAAAAAAGCTCCATCTATATTCTGCCCACAAGAGACACACATTAATGTAATCCATCATATAAATAAAACAAACACAAGAATCACATGATTTTATTAATTGATGCAGAAAAAGCATTTGACAAAGTTCAACACACAATCATGATAAAAACTTTCAGCAAAACAGGAATAGAAGGAAAATTCCTCAACATAAAGGGCTTTTATACTAAGCCAACAGCCAACATCATCCTAAATGGAGAGAGCCTGAAAGCATTCCCCCTGAGATCAGGAACCAGACAAGTATGCCCTTTGTCATCACTCTTACTCAAAACTGTGCTGGAGGTCCTAGCCAGAGCAATTAGGCTAGATAAAGAAATAAAGGGCATCCAGACTGGTAAGGAAGAAGTCAAAGTATCTCTATTTGCAGATGACATGATCTTATACACAGAAAACCCTAAGGAATCCTCAAGAAAACTACTGAAACTAATAGAAGAGTTCAGCAGATTATTAGGATACAAGATAAACACACAAAAATCATTTGGATTCCTCTACACCAACAAAAAGAACATCAAGGAGGAAATCACCAAATCAGTATCATTTACAATAGCCCCCAAGAAGATAAAATACTTAAGAATAAATCTTACCAGAGCTGTAAAAGGTGTACATAAAGGAAACTACAACACACTGCTGCAAGAAACCAGAAGAGAACTATGTAAGTTGAAAAACATACCTTGGTAATGGATAGGAAGATTTAACATTGTAAAAATATCTATTCTACCAAAAGCTATCTACATACACAATTCAATTCTAATCCAAATTCTAATGACATTTTTTAATGAGATGGAGAAACAAATCTCCAACTTCATATGGAATGGAAAGAGGCCCCAGATAAGTAAAGTATTATTGAAAAAGAACAAAGTGGGAGGCCTCACTCTACCTGATTTTAGAACCTATCATATCACCACAGTAGTCAAAACAGCCTAGTACTGGTACA